>NC_134437.1:1336429-2672859 GCF_030867145.1 Opisthocomus hoazin
GCCTATATGCCCAAGATGAAGTTTTCAAAGCAGTTTTACCAGCCAGCTGCTAAATATCGCTTACTTGAATTCTTTGGTTTAGCCTGTGCTCAGATTGCTCCATCCTTTCCCATACAAAAGCTGAATTTTTCCTTCGGGGTTTAGCCAGAGAGACTCAGCCTCCAAAACACCACTAGAAAAAAAGAAAAAAGATCAGTTTTGCTCATCCAGATTTAAAGCATTTCTCTTGTTGATACAGGTTCTGCCCCTTGTCTCAGGGAGACATTTTAAAATCCTTCTTGCAGTCTCCGAGCTCTCCCACTCAGACTGTCACAGCTGGACAGCCCTGGTAGGAGCAAAAGAGTATTTCAGTTTTAATTAGGGCTGGGAGCTCCCAGCAATATTTGGTGGATTCAATGCCTCGGATCGCATCCAAGATGAGGTGTCTGTTGCTTACCAGGTGCCAAGCGAGCTTGCCTTTTGAAAAACAATTTGTGAGCTCCTGTTTTGTGCTCTGAGGGAGATCCAGTGTTTAAGTTCTCACATATGAAGCACTGAACTGTGAAGCTGCAGACTACCAATGCAAAACACTGAAGCCCCCCCCCCCCCCCCCCAAAAAAAATCTCTGTACTTACCCCAGAGGAACTCAGGAAGTGAACATCCAATAAAAAGCAGCCAGGTAAACATTAGGCAAGGCAGGATTCATTTGATCTAGGACAAAAGCACGTTCAATCTCATACTCCTAGACTGCTAAAGCAAAAAGCTCTGCAATAGCTGGGGGTAGGGGCAGAGAGGGGCAATAAATGAGAAACGATCGTTTGTTTAATCCTATAGCTGGCGTTCACAGGGTTTTCTATCTGTCCCATCTGCTTAGTGGAAACAGCGGCATAAAACTGTGTGCAAAGGGGAGCTGGTGCAGTGACAGACGGCGCGAGGAGAGCTCGGAGCCGGGCAGAGGCAGCTCATTGCTGTCTGAGCCAGTACCGCATTGGAGAGGGACAGCAGAGGCGTGCCCCAGCGCAGCACAATCCTGTATCGAACGGGAAAAGTCAGCAGCACCAGGTTGCGCTCCTACGGCTTAATCAAGGAGCAGGAGAAACTCAGATGTTGTGAGTGCAACAAGCTGGGCCTCCCAGCCAGCTCCCAGGGTCTGCAGGGGCAGGAGGAGTCCTCAGCCTCTCGGGCTTTGCCAGGCCACAAGCAGCTGCCTTGCAGGCACCACTCCCACCAGCAGCCCGAGGAGGTTTCACCTCGGTGGCTCTGGAGAACCCTGGAAAGTCCAGAGCTCCGCGGGAGGGGGCCTTGCATCCGCCTTGCCCTGCCCAGGGGTGCTGCTGTGCACAGCATTGCTGTGGCTTGCACGCGCTTGGTGTTTCTTTGCGGGAAAGCTGACAAAAACCCCTGGATTGCTCCCACCCTGGCCTTGGCTGTGCCCAAAGCTCTCCAGGGCTCTCTCGTGAGACAGAACGAGGCAGTGTGGCCACCACCTCAGGACATCACTTTGTCTGGCCTCTTGGCCTCTTTTGGATCATTTCCTTCCTTACCTCATTTCTTCTTTCTCCCTTTAGTCTTCTATCGAATAAAAGTGCTTCTCTGTGAGATAGGACAGCTGCTGTAAGCCTGTAATGAGAGAAATGGCCAAAAGCAACAGCCTAAAAGCTGTCTAATCCTGGTAGCAGTCTGCCAAATCTCATAATGGATAACGAGTGCTGAATGTCTGGATTGTGTTTTCCCAGCAGTGATGCTGTGGTAAAAAAAAAAAAAAAAATTTTTTTAAATTAGTAATGAACTCCCAAACAGCCTTCCAATGTCCACACCTCCCAAGTGTTTCCTAACCCCTTTTCACCACTATCTGCCTGTCCCCATCCCCATTTATTACCATCTCTAGCAGGACTTGGATATCTCTGGAAGGAGGGTAAAACAGCTTGCCCTAGACCCACCACTGCAGTCATGGCAGAGTTTAATCTCAGACTCGTAAAACATTGCACTCACGTCACCATAAGAACTAAGACCTCCCAGACTACCATCCATCCCTCTCACCTTGCATCTTGTCTCCAAGAGAGGCCGATATCCCAAACCTCATGACAGGAATTTATTCACTAAGACTCTTTTTAACCTCCGGCAGCAGGATGTACTGGTGTGAAGGAAGATGTTTTATATCCTGTATGCACTTACCATGTTTAACAGAACCACACATCTTCCCATATTTCATATAAACATCCAGTCCTATTTGGACTTTTCCATGGAGTAAAAAAGTTGTTACTCTAAACTTGACATGTTATCACCACATTGCTCATTTTAATGGTCTGTTTCATACCCTCTCATGTTGAGGTGATCATCCCAAAGACAGCGAATAAAGTCCTGTGGAAAATAAATTGTTAAGAAGCTCAAAACTAGCAGAGGAAAAGGCTGGTTCACATCACCACTAATTCCCAGGAAGGAAGAGTAAGTTGCCTCTGTCGGAGCTGCTGGTTCCCGGGCCCTTCTCCAGACCACCTTGCCTGTGGTTTGACCCTGCTCTGAAACCAGACTTGGAAGCCGGGAGGTTCCTGCAGGCAGGAGAGGAAGGGGTGACCTGAAAGCTTCTGCAAACATCAGGTTAGCCCATCCTTCGCTTTCTGCCCAGACAGCCCCTTGCCGGGAGCAGGCAGGCTGTCAGCCTCATAGGTTCGCTCCGAACCAAGCAGCCTGTGCTTCATTAACAGCTACCAGCGAGTACTCGCCCGCTTCTTGGTCTTGCTCTGTTACAGCAGGATCAAGCTGTTAAGGTTCAGCTTTTGGGCAGGGATGTGTAGCTTGGGCAGCCTCATACACTGAAAGCAGGAGAGAGATGTCATAGGGAAGCTTTCCCCGAGTCATGCTGCGTGCTGAGCCCTGTGTACCCTCTCGCTGGCTGAACACCGCCCCGTCCCAGGCTCCCTCCATGCACAGCATCCCGCTGAGGTGTGCGGATCCCAGGGCACAGGCAGACCTCCTCCGGGGGTCAGCTCAACACAGACCGCCTGATGCATCTCCCGCTGCAGCACGGAGGCGCAGGCAGAGCAGAAGCTGGCCGCTGCCCTGTTCCTGCCTCTTTCCTGAGGCAATTTGCTATGTAATGGTTATAGAGTTGAGAGAAGGCAATTTCAGGCAAACGAGCTTCTCTGCAGAAGGAATTGAACAGAGGAACTACTATAATAACCTGATACAATCATTTATTTAAAAAGCAGCTGGCACTATATGAAGCAAGCAGAGAAAATTTAGAGGCAATTCTCTGCAGAGACTGTACCACCTTCCCCAGGTCTGGGACATGGGCAGAGGCCGTGCCTTGTACACTGTGGAAACCAGAAGCTCTTGCTCCAGATAAGCAAATACCAAGACTGCCAAGAGAAAGGGTGACAACTGATAGGTCCTGGGAACACATATCTGCCCCCACTGCCCTCCCATGTTCTCATTTCGTTGGGCACATGAGGCCTCACGATTATCGTTTCCTTCAGACACCTTGTGCTTCCCGCATAAGAACAGACATCCTGCTCGATATAAAGAAAAAGGGCAGAGACTTAAGCTAAATGAAAGCCTGGATAAGTACTCTCACAGCACAAAAATGCAATGAGCCAATCGTTCTGCAGCCTGTTTACTCATCTCTCACTTCAGAGGAGCAGAGAGAAATGTGTCCGAACTTCACTGGATGCTGTTAACTACGAGAAGCGATGGGAAACTCTCAGTGCTAACCTTGAGCAGGGTATTTTCATTTTCTGTACCTTCCAGTTTATGACTGCCATCCTCACAGGTGACTCATAAGATGCAGCGGTATTTCATACTCACTTTTTGTGCTTCTTCAGAGGAATGACAGTTAGAAGAGGGCTGGGCCCTGGATTCTCATCAATCACCTAATAAATGTAGAGTTTAAACATGTCATGGATAAAATGGTTTCATTAGCTGTATCATGTTCCAATGCAGAGATATCCTGAGGGATTTCTCCTCGGAGTTGAGTCAAAGAAGAATAATTGTTAAGGAGCAATTAATATTATGTTCATTCTTCTCCATTTCCAAACATTGTTCATTCTGTCACTTTGTCGGCTGACTCTTTGCCCTTGCAAAGTTGCTGAAGACCTGCTAAATCCCAGGAAGGGAAATGGGAAAGACACCCTCCAGAGACTCCATGGCATTTTGCCCTCAGCTGCCACAGGCAGCCTGCAGTAAATCACAGCTTTGGTGCAGCTCCAGGGACATTGCCCCGTGGGTGGCAGTCCGCATGCGGGACAGTGTCCAGGACACGGGACGTGTCCAGGACACGGGACGAACGCTGCAGCACTGCAGTTGCTGCACTGGCCAGCACAGAGCCCAAAGCGCAGCTGGCCCTGTGCTGGGCTCCACACTGCTGCCAACAGCTCAGGTGTGATCTCGGCTTGCCTGAACCAGGAGAGCTGCCGCTGGCAAGGCCCTGAAACACAAGGGCATGGTGGGCAGAGCGGAATGCAGAGCTTGGCTCTGTCGCCAGACGATCAGGCTACGCTGTATTTGTGCAAACACGCAAGAACAATTGCCAGAGGCTGAACCATGGTCTGGCCTCACTTCCACCCTTTTTTTTTCCTGCCGATTCTTGCAAAATGAACCTGATTTGGTGGTTTGAGGATGACAGCACAATGTAGAAAGCCCTGTCAGTAGGAGCCATGTTCCTCAGCCCACAGCCAAAGGAGCCTGTCTCGGTTTGGCTCATCAAAGCACACCAGGGAGACTTTCTTACAGTCCCTTACCTTCACAGGGAAACGGCACAGCATCACAACGATTTCCTTCTGCAAACTGTAGCAGTTTGCAGCTGTAGATGAGACAGAGAGAGGACCAGAAGGAGCCCGGGCAAGAGACAAGCTGTGACCCAGGCTGACCTTGCGTCCCAACCAGCGGCTGCAGCCCAGCCCAGACAGGCAGCCTGCCATGCAGGCTGTTAAATACGGTGTCCACTTGCTCTCTTCTGGCAGCCCAGATGAAGTCACTAGCTGACGTAACGGTGGCTAGAGGGCTGCCGGGTCCCGCCTGCTGCAGCACAGCATTACCATCTTGCTTGAAGCAGGGAGCTGAACCTGTTCTATCCAACTCCTTTCCCCATCAAAAAAAAAACCAAAACCAGAAAACACCACCTCTGAAGTTTTCAGCAATTTCTTAGACTTTGACTGGCCTGAGGTACACCAGGGGAAAATACAAGTAATCCTCGCGTTCTGCCCCGCCAAGGTTTGCAAAAGACGGCTGAAGAGGAAAGCCAAATGTGTGAGAGTCCCCTACAGAGCAGCTAGCTGAGAGCAATCAAGGACACTACAGTAGGATTAGAGTTTAGCTAATCGTGCCATCTTACAAAAAGGTTTAAGAGCCACGAGGGCACAGGAGTGGGTTGTAGTTTGACACATGCTATCCCATGAGAGCACAGCTAAACAATCAGATATCCTTGTGTAGATCCTAAAAACATCCTTAAACATACTGGCTGCAAGTACTATGATTATACTTTTTTTTTTTCCCCCTCCTTTTCCTGTGCATGCTCTAATTTAGGCTCCCGGGATCCTGCAGAACCAGTTTCCGCCGTGGGAACCTCCCTGCACGGAGCGCCTCTCACTGTGAGATTTGAGAAGGCCGAGAACAGCCTGCCCCCGAAGTGCCTTCCAGCATGCGTTTGCACTGACTGGAGGTAAGGCTTGGAACAGCTTGCCTCTTGGGTTGCACACATGCCTGGCTTCTGGACAGAACAGCTATGAGAGCAACAAAGTGTTCTTGCAACACCTTGCTCACGCCCTGGTCACAGACCTTCCTGCCAAACTTTTGACTGAGAAGCACCTTCTGTGTGCTCCGGCGCAGCCCTGCCTCACCTCTGCCGATTAACGTATTATCCTCCTCATGCCTTTATCAAACAACATCTTCAACTTGTTAGATTTCTGACTCCCAGGACTCCAAGTCAGCAAGCTGCAGCAGAGCCTTAGAATTCTGGTGGTTCATAACATCCTAGTTTTCTTCTCACATACACTTTATAGCGAAGCGTACTTGGGTCAGCATAGCTTTTGCCTTCAGGGCATTTTTCCTCTCTACAGAGTTTGTTCTTTTTCTAGTCCTTCTAAGCCTTTATAACCTGGAATCGTTTCTCCTCTCAGCCTTCATTTTACTCAGCTGAACAAGCTACACCAGGCTCAGGGGAGACTATTCCCCCCTCCCCCCCCTTTCTCTACCAGGTTGAATCCACCGTCTTCACTATGAATGACCAATTATTCCAACGAGGTTTCAGGGCTACTAACATCTGCCTCTCCTGGGACAGGCTTGCTAGATACCACTTTTCACTGCCTGTTGCACTTCTGTTCTTACCTACTGAGAGCCCCTCACTCACCGCAAGCATCACTCACTAAATACATGAACTTTTCTTGGCTCCAACTAAAGTTATCTCCTGAATTTGATCAGGACTTGTAAACAGCTTAATTTCGCCCTGAAGCTCAATTGTCTACCAAGTAGAGGGAGTATTTAGTATTCCTTTAAATCATGTATCCTCGCTCTATTTTCCTTGCTGATGCTTCAACAGTGGAAGAGACGCCCTTCACAAACTTAGAGAGTGCAGTAATTGCTAAATTGTACCCCTGGACTCTAAGACCATATGTCAAACCTGCTTTGAAAACTCTCCTTTTGGGCCAGATTTGTTCAGCACAATTACACCACTACTAATTTCATTCCTTCAGAGTCCAGCCCTTGCCAGCACCTTGATTTTTCTACACTGAGTCTCCAGTGTGAATTTCCACCCTTTTCTTTCCACAGCGAGTCCATCCCCAGCAGAAAGGTCATGAAATCTAAGCAATTTTAAAGCAGCAAATCCCACAGCAGCAGTAGCTGGATGCCTCCATTTCCAGTTTCTTCCATGTCATTACTAAACCCTTTTCAGACATCCTAAATTCCACTTTTCAGTGCTTAAAAAGGGACACCAGCACTTGACAGCATGGGCAGCAAGAAAGGCCACAAGTCCTCAAAGAGAAAAGACCTCGACACCCCATGCGTGCACTGGGGGGGGGTCAGCAGGCACTGCAGGCTGCTAGGTAGCTGAAGCACCAGCCAGACAGACTGCAGTAATACTTGTTGAACCGTATACCGAGGTCAGTGCTGGATGCTCAAGCATGCTTAGGATCCAGCATACCCTCCCGAGAACTGTATTTGAATGCCTAAGGAAGCAAAGCTGAAGAGCTGAATCAAAACGTGTTTTGAATAATGAATGGAAAAGGGAACAACCTTGCTCTGTCCTTGGGGTGTTGGGACAAGGCAAAAACTGCAGGTGCACAGGAGGGTCTCTGGCCCAGCAGCGTTATATGCGCCTACGGGCTGCTGCTTTTGTTTAGTGCCCAAGTGCAGAGAAGGGGCACAGAGACTCGGTGAATCTTTGTCCACATCTGCCCTCACTCTCAAGCAGAGGATGCCCACTGTGCCAACTGCATTGCACATTTCTGCGCTACAACTGACTAAACATCTTTCTCAGTGTAAGAGTTGCTGCAGTTCAGCGTCATTAGGCTAAAATTCCTTCTGCCAGTGAACTGGATTTTAATTAACACAACTCATGGCTTCTGCAGTCAACAGCTTTCAGAGACGTAAAATGTCATTCTAAGAAGCAGATTTTAGTCTTTCCAAAACAATCCCATGGAGAATGAATGACTCCGCTCATTCTCCCTTTCTTTCCTCTGTTTTTTTTTGCTCTCCAAAGCACCAGAACCAGATGTCGTGCATGCATTTTCTTTAATGTTTGTTCAGTGTGCAGTTTTGCTAAAGGCTTTTCCTTGCTATCAAGAGCATGTTTACTTTTGCCGTTATTACCTGTGGGCTAAGCATGAGTTTGGATTATTCACTGTGTACTCCATGTGGTGTTGGCTGCTAGTTCTAGCTCCAGTGGGTCCAAAGCTTTACAGACTTGCCCTTTTTGTGAGAAGAGATGCTCCAGTCCTGTCTGTAAGGTGCAGCTTTCTAGCAAAGCCATCCCATGAGGCTGCAGGAGCAGGAAGAGCGACCTGAGTAAACAGGGAATCAGACCTACTGAAAGAGAAGGAGGGAAAGGTGAAGGCGATGCTTGCAGTGACGGCTTGTCACAGACGAGATGCTCATTCCTGCAGCCTGAAGGTGCTCCCAAGGCAAGGTGCTGGGGCAAGCCCGACTCAGCTGGCTCAGGCCAGGGACAGCAGCTCTGCTCATGCCACCACTTGCATGCTCTTGCTGGCAGACAGATCTTTCACAAACTCCACAGCCTCCATGCTTTCCCCCTGCAGGGAACTCTGCAGCTTGAACAAATTCAGCAACAAGGCATTGGCATCCGCCTGACCTGCAGAGCCCTCAGCCTTCTGGCACAGAGTCTTCCACCCCATTAGCTTCTCCTCCCCAAGGGGCATGGGAAAGGCAAGGGTCAGCAAGATCTTAATCAGCTGTCAGAGCCTGCAGTTCCAGCAGATGCTTTTCCTGAACCTCTGCCCCTGCTCTCCTGCCTTCATTCTGTTCTGCAGAGGCTGAGCTAAGGACATTTCTCCCAGGATTTTGTCCCAGCTGTTGAATAGTCCATGTTAGTAAAACAGGTGCTGTTTCTGATTTCCTCTAGAAATAGCTCTCTAGCATGGGCTTGTTTGGAACATAAGCATTTCTATGGAATATTTGTGGGCAGCAGGGCTCCCCGAAGCCAGGCTGTGCCCACCTCACCCTCCTCTCCCTCTGCAGCATCCCCAAAGGCTAATGGTGCGCTTCGCTGCATCTGCTGGACACAGCTTTACCTGCAGCTGCCCAAAAATTGCTCTCTGCTCCTCGGCTCTCAGAGGAGTCACTGAAGTCCAGGGGCAGCAGAATTTTCCATTTCTGGTTCTTTCTAAAGACCAAGGAGAGAAGTGTTACATTTGCAGAACCTTTTTGCATCCCTGTGTGCTTCCCTAGGGATACATCCTTGGCAGGGCTTTGGGTCTATCAGGTGTAAAATCTAGTTGCAATCACAGTCCTGCCAGAAACTTATTCACCTGCAAAGATATATAGGTCCCTTGGTTCTCATTAGAGCCTGCTAAACACCCGATAAAATTACCTCTGTGCCCCCAAGGGGAGCTTTCACTTTTTGTGCACAGTTAAGTTGACAGAAATCCAGGTAAATCTGTCACTGTTCAGCTCAGCAGCTTCTCACTCAGCAAGAAAAAGGTGTATCCAGTAGTAGGCTGATAGTCCTGCCAGCCTTGCCTTGCAAGGTGTTTGAGTTAGAGGCTACTGAAACCAACATCCTTCGGGGGGGGGGGAGGTTTCCCCCAGCCAGCAGCATCGTTTTCCCAGCACTCACTGCCTTCTTGTATACTCGGAATTACTTGCTTTCCCTCCACAGAGGGACACAAAGCACAAATTCATGGCCAGTGCCATTTTCCAAAAACATCTCCCTTGAAGCTCCCTCATACAGCCTATTTTTTAGTCCACATTATGGATCCTAATTAACTAATTATACATTCTAATTAACTGTAATTATAGTCCCTACTCATGTAAATAAACATGCTGACTAATTACAAAATTATGAAAAGCTGTTATGAAGTACAGCTTCGGTTAAAAACACTTCAGAGAGCTTCTACCCAGGTCCAGTCCACCCTGTAACCGTCCAGACAGAAAAGACAAGATACTCCCACAACTAGGAATCCGTCCAATCCTTCCCACAGTGGGAAGAAGCACATAGCAAGGATGAGGACAGAAAGATTGTGAGGACAGGTCTTACTATGCTCTCTGTTCTTCAGGCAGCATCAGCAGGGTCTGCTACCCTGGTCTGAACCCATGAGCGTTACTGGGGGTGCCAGAAAACCTGGCAAAACTTTGGTGTGACAGCATGAATCACATGAATTTGCTTGTGAAACCAGACTCACACAAGAGTCTTCGGGACAAACTAAGTAGTGGTTCTCCTGCTATTTATTTCCCCCATAAATTCATATGAGGTAGTTACTAAGCACTTTGCTTAAACAAAAAAATTTCGCTTGTCACTTGCCATTTCCTTTCCGCACACAAGCAGTTTGGCAATGCAGCCTTCCTCAGGGCAAGCAAGCTTTCTGCAGTACAGGCATTAACAGCTTTGCAGAGCAGTGGGTGCCAAAAGAGAAAGGAAAAAAAAGGGGAGTTCACTCAGGAACTGCTACAGTACCTAATTATTAAATCAGATGCAGATCATCCTAATTTATTCTCCTGAAACAAGAGACTGTTTGCCAGAAGAAAATATACTCTTCAGGAGTCAGTGTTCTCATTAGGTGCAAGACTTGAAGGAAACAAGGACATTTCTCTACATGACAAAACATCCCTGGTATTGACTACTGCCACGTGCCTTCACAGTTCCTGTCGCTGACCTGACGGAAAGCGGCAGGCTGAACTGATCTCTCGGCTCTGTGCGTGTACTGGATGTTGCACACTGGGTAACAAATGTCTTTTGAGACACAACACTATTGCTATCTTTCTTTTGCTTGTTAGACACTTTCCAGCCGGATGGCTTCTGGATGCAGAGACTCCCTCTGAACTGCCCATTTCTGTCATTTCGCAGCAAGGTTTCCTTTCCTGAGGCGCCCAGCAGACCCTGTGGCATTGCCCCTGCGCACCCCGAGGGCTACTACAGCCCTGCCCCAGAGCCACACTGTCTCCGTGCTGCGCTGGCAGCACTGGCTTCGCTCAGGGGCTCAACAGTGGCTGCGAGCCTCCTGCCAAGCTGCTGCTGCTGCAGCAGTGTCCAGAGGGCATTCGCAGCCAGCTCCGCTGCACACTCGGGGGGCACAGCCTGCTCCTGCCTCCCCCCTTCAGCAGAGCCCACATCCCACTCGTGGAGCAGCGGCGCACCTTTGCCTGCCTTCTGCTCTGCCAGGCGGTCCCTCGAATGACTTGCTCAGCAGCACTTTGGGGAAAGCAAGCAGGACCCACGTTTTGGCTGGGATCAACCCTACTTCACACAGTAGTGCACCTTATAGTCCTGCAGTCACAGTCATAACCTGGTTTACATACCTGTGGGAGGTCGGGATTTTTCTTTCGCTGCACAGTTAAGAAGGGAAAGGGAAATAGTATCCCACAGAGCCTTCCAAGGTAAAAAAGCATATCATTCTAGAAAAGGATAAGGTGCTGAGCTCTTGTCAGCTGGAAACTGTTCCCACAACAAACTGGTCTGGAGTCGAAATATGTAACTCGTGGATGTGACTAATTGCTCACCTCCCATCTACCTTAGGTGTATGGCTGTATCTGACTGCAGCTGAGCCCCTTTATTCCATGCTGAAATTGAGTCTGTGCCATTAAGCAATACATCTAGGTGAGACAGGAATAGGCAAGATGCAGATGGCAAATATTAGCAATAAACTACAGCCCTGGATAAACAATGAGCAACGTTCCCCTTCCCTCCTGACTCCCCTGATAACAAACATGTTCGTCGCTGTCAGAAGCGTCTCGGGGGTGGGGAGCGAAACATCTCCCAACCCCATTCAGTCCGCACCTCAGCTTTAACACCACAAGCCCCTGAGCCACTGTTTACCATCTTAAACATCTTTCCCCACCACCACAACACTAAGCCCCAGGCCAGACAATAGCACGCCCTCAGCATTTCTCCCAGCAAAGCATAGTTATTGTTGTGGCATAAATAGCACAAGTGTAGAAAAATGGGCTATTATTTCCACCCTATTTCCATTGTGGCTAATGAGCACGTTTGTTTCACTAGGCGTAGTTTAGTAACAAAGCTTCGCAAACCGACTAAAGTTAGAGCTGTATTAATAATGAGATTTTAAGTGTTTAACGGCTTATCAGTATATCTCCGTGGCGAGGCTCCCGCACTGCTTCCCCTCCTGCTCAGCCCAGAGGTGCAATTGGCAGGGAAAGTCAGCATGTGTGGAGCAGGGCAGTGGGGAAATAAATCACAGGAAAACGCTACCCTAAGTGACTTCGTTGAGGATGTTTTCAGCCAAGTTAGGAGCCAAAGTCCTACACGACGGGGAAGAGGGAACTATGCAGCATTTCCACCAGCAAGCGTACGCTCAAACCAACCACTCCTCTGGCACCCAGCGATGGTGGGTTCACTGCTGCTGGACATGGACAGTCAAATGCAGACGGACAGCAAGCATCTTGCTGAGAGCGCTAACATCTCTGGGGATGCCACCGGATGTGGAAGAGGCACCCACCCCCTTTGCAAAGCCTAGAGCACTCTCCCTCTCCTGGAGCCTGAGCTATCAGCCAGGGAAGGGCTGTTTCGCATAAGTAACAGTTAATTCTTCAGTAAAAGCATGAATGCCGTATGAAAAATACTTCCCAGCATTTCCAAGTTCACCCATTTTCCAAGTTCAGCCAAGACCCGTGTTTCCACTTCTTGAAGCCATTTGAGATACAGTGAGTCAAGACTACATCAGGCTGACAGAAAGGACAAGTCTTATGCTTTAAATATTATCCTAGCGAGAGCATTCAGTCGGAGGAGCGAAATGCCCAGCGCTTACTGCGTGGACTATAGCACATTATTATGTAGTCTTTCCTCACACCAAATTCTTACATGGAAAGGGAATGCATAAAACACAAATATTTCCACAACAGACATTTGACATTTTCCACAAACACTAGTAGTGACACCACAATTATAATAACCTGACGGATTTTAATATTAATAAATAACTCTTATGGAATGATTCCAAAAAGTATTGAGCTCAGGGGGAACCAAACTACACCTGCGAGCATCACCCCTTTCCCTCCTCTTTTTCCCTGTTCGTTTCGCATACCAGAGGAAGAGCCATCCCAAACGGGAGCCCTCAGGCGCTGCCGAAGGACGGCTGCATCGGGCAGCCCTTCGTGCGGGAGCACCGCTGTTCCTCGGCGCTAACGGGCTGCCCGGCTCCGCAGAGCTGCCCCTGGGACTCGCCGTTTCGGCACCGCAGCAAACGCATACATACGTTTCAGTAAGTCCCCACAACCCAGGCGTTTTTAATTTTCGAGCCAAAGAGGCAGTTTCCAGGTTCAGGTGGCCGCGCAGCCCAGCGGGCGCCGTGCTAGCCCACCCCGGCCCCGACAGCCCGCCCGCCCGCCGCCCCGGAACACGGGCCCGGCCGCCCCGCAGCGCAGAGCCCGCAGCGGCGAGAGCGGCGCGGGAGCCGTGACTCAGGGACGCTCGCTGCAGGAGCCTCACGGAATGCGAATGAGCCCGAGGGCAAAGCGTTCGGAAGGGGACACCGGCACCCGGAACGGGAGCGGGCTTTGCCGGCTGCAGACACCGCGGCGTTTATCAGCTGCGTGGCTCGCCACCGGCGCTGCCTCCGCCCGAGCGCGGACGAAGCTGCCCGAAGGGTCTGCAGTACGTCGGCTGATTCAGCAATGCAGCCGCTGCTCGTCCTGCAACGAACACCAACGGCGCAAGAGAAGGGGCCATTTACCAGACCCCCGTTCCACAGCAAGCATTCCTTGCATATTTACCTCGCTCGGTAAAGACACGAAGTTTTGAAAAGCAGCTCACCAGCAAATCACCCTTAACAGAACGCTGGAACAAATTTGCTGTTATTTCAGCCGAAAGATTGTTTTTCTTACTCCATCTCCAATATTGCAAAGAGATGGTTCGCACATCCAAGAAAACGTAATTTTTCCCAACACCAGGGAAAATTTGCTTTTCTCATATGTGAGATTATGAGTCAGCCCCACGTTCACAGGCAAGGAAGGAAAAAACGTTCTTTATCTTCACTTACAAATACTTTTAGGAGCAGCTCTTTTCCGTGGCAATGAGCAGCAAAGAGGCAGCTGCAGACGCCTGTCCCTGTGCCACCCAAGTCCGTGGGCTACCACAACGTAACTGCTCCACAGCCAGCTCTGACTCGGCACTCGGAATTCAGGCAGGTTTCAGTGCCGCAGTCGAGAGCTGCCTGTGCAAGTAAACAGATTTGTCTCCTTCCTTTTCACTCGAGCAAGATTTGTCAATCTTTGTGAAGTGAAAGGGAGGCAATGAACAAAGACTTTTGACATTTGTCATGTTTTCCACAGACCAGAGCTGGTTGTTGTTCCAAGCACCCCAGGGAAAGGGGGTAGCAGCTGGTGTTACAGGAACATTATTATTTTCACCCTTTGAAAAAAGACATTTCCATAAGGCCAGAGGCCACAACACGTACAACTACATATTTCTGCAAACTCAGTTTTGCCTCCTGACAGGGAAGCATTTGTCTGCCAATAAGGCGCCTGTTGCCCTTTCCCCCCCTGCCCTTTTAGCCGGGGTTAAAGCCTTGGAGGAGCCCCCAGACCCAGCGAAGCACAGCTCGCAGCCGCAGCGCAGACCCTGCTGGGGCACAGCAGGGCTCCCTCAGAGGGGTCGCAGCCTGCGGCCCTGGGGGTGGGGAGGCCCCGCTCCCCCATCCCTGTGGCCACAGCTGAGGACTGGCAACAGAGAGCAGGTCCAGCAGAGCATAGACCACCATGTCCACCACACTCACCTCCACCTCAGCCTAGTCCATGCCTGGAAGGAGGGGGAGTCCTTCCCCCTCACCTTTTATAGGGGCCTGGGGCTGTCCCTGCCCCAGCCCCAGCTGAGGGCAATGATTTGCCCAGCAGCTCTGCCACTTGCGCCGCGTTTGCTGCTCTCTCTCACCCACCTTCCCTTCAGAGGTCAAATTTCCTCCACTACGCCCTGCCAGTAACATGCGGAGCCCCTGGGCAAGGCGGCGGGGCTCCGGTGATCATTTGCCCCCTTCGCCTCGCAAAGAGAGCAAAAGCTTTTGAGCCTTGCTCTGCCAGGAGAGAGGCTGCGGGATGCTGGCTGTGACCCACTATTGCTTGTGACCCGTAACATCTCTTCAGGAACACTATTATGTCGTATGTCTCTGGAGTATATTTACGTCCTAAGGAAAGACCAGCCCCCCCAGCCCACAGGTCCAGCGCACGGCCCCGAACCTGCAAAGCTTCCTGCCGCTGCCTTCTGCAAGACTTTTCCTGATAGCAGGCTTATTACTTCCTGCTGGCAATTTCAAAGGTGCTAATCTAATGAGTCATTCAAGACAAATAAAAAATAGGAGAAAGAAATTGACTTAGCACTTCTTTCCAAAAAACACTGTAACTGGAGAATTTTAAGTAGAGCAAACCAGAGCAATTTTAATAATATTAAGCTTCAACTGACAGTGAAATGGGTGAATACAAAAAAGCAACAAAAACCCAAATATATATAAACCATAAGGCATTGTGAAAAGAATATGATTAAGCTTTCAAAGCTATGCACTTAAAATTTAGACAGGGCTGGGAATGAGGTCTTTTTCTTCTCTGGTTAAGAAATACCCTACCGTATAATCACATAACAAAGACTTTATAATAATTCATACAAAGGGAGCTGGTGCTTGCAAGCTGCATGCTGCCTTTCATTTCCTCTCCAGCACCCAGCTCTGCAGCACTAGTGGCACACCCGCACCTTCGGCATGACCTGCGCACTGCTGCGCACACGTGTCGTGACACACACACTCTGCATGTCACGCTGCTGGCATGGCGGCTGGCTTGTTCGGTGCAGTAACTGCACATTTACCGTGGCTGCTGGCAGGAAGAACGCTTCATGCTGGTGCAGACGGCCAGCCTGAGTTTGTCGCACTGGCAGACCCCAGGAGATTTAGATCTTTACCAGCTGTGTACAGGGAAACCCTGCTCTGCTACCATCATGTGGGTAATAACCCACACAAACGTTTGACTGCTCCTCTTAATTCCAACTCTTTTATGTCCTAAATAGCAAGTCATCTGACTGGAAATAATCAAAATGGCACTGTTTTTCCTTCCTTCTTAATTGGGGGAAGAGAGAGATATCCATCTACCAGAGTGTTTTATCAGGCTCTGATGAGCAGTGGATTCCCGGCTGCCGAGGCTCACGCACACCAGGGGAGACGCAGGAGGGCATGGGCTGAAGCTGAGGGGTCTGTCTGGAAGCTCCAGAGGGTTGCTGGGGGGATCTCGGGCAGCTGCGTCACCTATCAGGGGAACTGCGATCCGAGTGGCTCTATTTTCTGAACAATGTATGAAATGAGGTGCTGCTGTATTCTCACTGCAGACCACAAAGGGAGCAAATTCTTCCATGGTCCAGGTGGTTCATCTTACATCTGCCAAGTAGTAAATGAATTGCTGCTCAGCAGGGAAACCAGACTCCTGAATATTGTAACAATGCGTCCAAATCATGTGAGCCAACCTATGTGTGTCTTCGCTGCTCTTTCTCAGCCTCAGGTAGAAATGACAGGTTCTACTGTAAAAATAAATATGAAAATCCCCACATACATTTCCTGCATGAATTTTCATTGTTATAACAATGTAAGTAACAGCAAGGATGCACAACTGTCAGATACTGATTAAATACTTCAGTAGCTTTCTGGAGCATCAGAGATACTCTGCAGAGGAGTAGCTGGCTGAGGGTCAGGCGTGGGCCAGCAGCTCTCAAAAGGGCCCTGGGCACCGATCTGTACTGCTGCTCATTGCCCAGGGCCAACACTGCCTGCCACACTAAGGCACCTTGTAACTCATTTCAGAGATGATGCTGGAGCAAAAAGAAGGAAGGGGCTGTGACAAATAGCCATGGTTTTCACAGTGAGTGCTGAATGATTAAGCAAGGTGAGTCACTAAGAGGTCTTTTCACCCTCTGTGCTCTGTGCTTACACTGTAGAGGCCACAGTGATTCTCATCTCCCTGTACATGTGTCTGGAGAAAGAAAGACTATTGATGCTCCCATTAGAAAGGACTGTTAGGTCAACATGTGTAGCAATAGAGGTTGGACTGAGCTGTAAGGTCTGCGGGGTCAGGAGGGTTTGGCTTGACTAGAGGCCCATCTTGGCATGAAATGCAGTGTGCTCCCGCTGGTCTCTTCTCTTTTCCTGTGTTTGTGTTACAGAGCAGCAGTAGGGAACGCATCCAGTGAAGAAAGGTCTGTCTGGCACGACTGCCGTCTTTCACTTTTAAAGATGGACAGAATACCAGATGACTTCTTCAGAGCATCATCGCATCAAAAAGAGCTTTTTAGCCTCTCATTTTAGGGCAAATCATGGTATTTCTTATCTATGAATGTAGCCTTATTAAGGGGTTCTTAAGTTGCGTTTGTAAAATAGCTGTATTGATCACAGCAGATAACTACTCGTTAATAATGGCATTCCTGATAAATAGCTCCTACTGTGAAATTTACTGCAGTGGCTTTGTCACTTGTCTGTTGGTGAGGTTTTCAACATTCAATAATGGCTGCTTCATATCTGAAAACTTAACAGGTTTGCTGGGGGGCTTTTTTTTTTTTGCTGGTCAAAGAATGGTGGAGGAAGAAGAAAACCAGAGTGAGTTTGGAGCGATATTTTCACACAAACCATGATCACAGATGTTAAATCAGAATTCAACTCGTAACCATTTAGATGATGGTTCAGGAGAGAGAGGGAAAAGCGAAGCAGGGACACAGGTTTTCTTCCACCAGCTCTTGGCACTCTGTGCCCTCAGCCCTCTGCTCTTTGGGGCAGTCACCAGAACTCAAGGGGCTGCAATGGTGTGAGGCCACGTGCCTGCACCCTCCCTTGTGCTGCCAGCCTTCCTGCCAGGCCCTTTCCTCAAAAGCATCACCATTGTCCCTTGGTCTGGGCACGCTGCCACTCCTCTGTACACAGAGGACGCTCCTTTGGGTACATTGCACGGAGAGACTGCACAGCACAAGGTGGCAAGAGAGAGCAATGAGATGTACGCAATGGTAAATAAATAAGGATATGACTACTACAGTGCTAGTTGTGCACTGTGTCATAATACTAATAATAACAATAAAAATAATAATAGCGCAATAGTGCCGGATACCAGGAGGATTAAACGTCAAATTAATACTTAGCATGGTTAGGATGAAGCAAAAGTAACAGCTTTGTGATTAGAGTCAGAAACTGCTGCTAATGACTGATAATGCTCCTGCAGCGGAGAATTAGAAGTAAGTCGAAGAATTATAAGTACGTAAGGACAAATAACCTTCCAAACGTTGTTAGCAGCATAAAACAGAAAAGTAGAGAAGACTAATAAATTGTCGGCTGTAATGGGGCTGCATGATTTGTGGACAGAGAAGTAAGGTGAGTGAGGATGTGATAGTGGTTTCCAATAGATAAAACAACAGTTGCTTGTCTCCATGCCCACAGCAACCAAAGCTTCTGAGCAAAAGGGAAAGAAAAACCCTTCTCAAGTTCCTGCTGCGCAACAGAACAAGGCAGACTCCTCTCTGCATGGGACTTTTATCCCTTGTATGCAGACACCTTGTTTGTTTGAAATTATTGTAACTGTAACTTGGCAGTGTCTTGCCTTTCTGCCAGTTTCCAGCTCATTAGGTTTGTCTTTATGAAGTTTGCCACCTCCTCTGGGCTCCTCTCAAAGATCGGTTTTTCTACACGTTTATTTTCTCCAAAACTGCTATCACTTGGCAACACGCAATAAGGCAGAGGCAGCAAATTTGCTCTGTTGTGTAAAGCTGGGAGTGAAAGAGACAGTCCTGGGGGGAATCCCCACCGATCGCTTGCGGCAAGGTTAGAGACACGGAGCAACTCTTGGTTCCTGCGAAACACCCAAGGGCGTTTGCAATGTTCTCCAGAGGGGCATTTTCTCTGCCACCTGACAGCTCACCCGAGGCTTGGCAAGGGTGCTGGTAAATCTGACAGGTGAAGGACCTTCAGGGAAGAATAGAACACCCTGGGGACAAGCACTACCTTTTATGATACCAGTGTACCGTGACCAGCAGCACCCTGTGGCCAGGAGAGCAGTGCTTTGTGCTCCAGAGCACAGCTAAATAAGTGAAAAAGAATTGTCCGTCACCCTTCCATGCTGAGACCATCTTCTCTGTGTCTGAAGAAGAGCCTTTAACAGGAAGAACCACTGTTTCATCAGAGCTGGAAATGGGGAAGGGACACAGTTATGGACTAGGAGCAGTTACAAGCGAAGACAAAGAGATTCAGTGGGGAAGCTCCCGTTGCAGGAGCCAGGAGAGACCAGCTCTCCTCCACACACTGCCTTAGACTTTTTGTGTGACAGAGAAACATTGTTTATTCCTGCTTATTGCTGTACTCAAGTGCATCCCTACTTGGCTCATCTCTTCCTTGTCTTTCAGACTGTCTCAGACGTCTGTGTTGGCAGGATCTGCCAAAACAGGGCTCTTGCTCGACAAGACGTTCTTACGCTGCCATTATGCAATTACGCACCTCCATCTTTCTATCTGGTTACTGCTTCCATATGAACTGTAGCAGCTAGATCCGTTCAACAAGATAGGAAGCCTGAAATTCTATTAGTCAGAGACAAATACATTGCCAGATTCACACAGTAATTGCTGCACTTACAGGAGCGCATCAACTCAATTGCATATGCAAATATACCTGCTGAAAACACAACGTACCACTGTGTATGCAAATCCAATCAATAGGTACTCAGACTGCTCACATAAAAGAGAATAAATGCGGGTTCCTAACTGCAACGTTACTTGTGTAAGTTTGAAATTCATGGTCGTCTTAATGCAGCAAATGTGACTTTCTCTAAGTGCCTGTATTAGGAATGTACAGTTCTCCCACAGGTGCACTCATGTAGTAGAACACAGCGATACGAAGTGCATTCATGTAATTCTGGCACCTAAACACATTTTCTATAGAAAAATCACATATACCACATCCTCTCCACCTCCCTTGCTGCATAACTACCGTTTAGGTGCTTCTTACTATACATGCTGGACAACGCTGAGCTCAAGCACCTCACAAATCCCAGATAACTCCTTTTGAGGAGAAGTGTGTTGCACTCCTGGGTTTCAGTGCATGCAGCTGGGATTGCCTGCGTATCAGCAGAGCTCCTGTTCCCCAAACCGGGATGGCAAGAGGCGGCCCTGCTCGGGAATGATGTTATTCACCACGTGTTGTTGCTCCTGAGCTTCAGTCTCCTGGGGGTGGAATTGGGCTGGGGAGATGCAGCCTCGTGGGTCTGTCTGCTTTAAGTGCCTGGGCTGGAACAAACAGACAGCTAAGCCTGGTGTTTCGGAACAGAAGCAAGGGCCGATTTGACTGAGTCAGTGTCTGTTCTCAGTCTGAGACACCTTCCAGGTACTCAGTCTGCCACAGCCGGCATTTGCAGAATTCATCCACTTCAGGTGTCTGTTTCAGACAGCCCAGTTCTTGCTCAAATACAAGGTGAAGGGTGTGCAGGGTGGGAAGTGCAGACAGGCTTTTATAAGTGCCATGTATTCTTTTGGTAGCAGCATGGAGGTGATGTATGCAAAATACAGCATTTTTACCCAGCAGTTGCCCTGGTTTTATTTG
Source organism: Opisthocomus hoazin (assembly GCF_030867145.1). Lineage (NCBI taxonomy): Eukaryota > Metazoa > Chordata > Aves > Opisthocomiformes > Opisthocomidae > Opisthocomus > Opisthocomus hoazin. The sequence goes on from NC_134437.1 coordinate 1,356,628, forward strand.
CACAGAAGCTGACAAGGAGAGAGGAACACCGGGCAGGAGGAGTGCAGCTGAGCATGTCCCTGGCGTCCTTTGCAGGCTATCAGGTGCTGTGGACGTCAGGAGACGCGCAGACCCTCACCACAGCCAATCAGATGGACGTGAGGATTGCCCTGAAATGTCAGATGCCCAGGTCCATTTTTACAGAGAGCTTTGCATGTCTTCGCGTTTGCCTCAGGAGAAACCACAAACCACAGGCATTTATGTTGAGGCCAGAGTAAGGATTCGAAAAGCTCTGTGCACGGGGTGTCAGCCGCAGGTAAGAGCACCATCCTTCCAGACCTGCCAGCCGGCAGCTGGAGCAAGCTGATCCCCTTTTTGGCTCTCCTGTGCAGAAGGGTGGCCGAGTAGAGGCCCAGACGTCGCTCCCTGAATGTAAGAGGAATCTGCTGTCTGAGGAGCAGCCAAATTCCTGGTAATGCTGCAGTTTTGTAAGCACAGACCTGGTAGCTCTCAGTGTCCAGAAAGAGACATCCCAGTCTGGGGTAGTTAATCTCCCGCGACTGCCCCCTGTGACCAGACTCAACCGCCAAAAATCTACGCTAGCTGCAATTCCACTTTGCCTCACGTCTGGCATTCTGCCAGGGCAGTAACAAGCATGGGACCATTTCATACATTTCAAGACAGTCTTTCAAACAGAATGCCCTGAGGAGCTTTGCAATACATTTACCTTCTGTCACTGTATCACCATTCCTTTTTTTGCTTCACAGCCAGGCTGGGTAGCTGAGGCTTGGCTGCGGTGTGAGGAAGACACAATGCCCAACTTCTTTTCGGTCCAGATATATGATGGGTACGTTACATCCCATTTCGCTCAGTATCTACAGCTCAGTTCACGGTTGCCTTGAACCACACGTCTCTGAGTGGGAAGGGAAGCAGAACACTTTGGCCTTTCGCTCTGATTTGCAGATGTTCGTTCTTCTGATGGCTGTATATAAATAGGGGATTCTGACCTTACGCACACGGAATAGTGACACTGAGGCAGAGAGATATTTGTAAAAGTGCCGACTCTAAGATGTTTCCTGAAAGACGGTGTGTTAATGCCCCTCTCTGACCCCAGTGAGGGCTGGATGGCGCTTACGGATTAGGGCCCAGAGGGTCAGTCTGGCAGGCAGGCAGGCAGTCCAGGTGATGCGTTTCCAGGCTGCTGGATTTGACATTCCTCTTTTTTATTGCTGCATCTTCTTTCATTTCCCTTTAGCTGGGAAGAATTTCAGACAAACACAGCTTGACATTTTAAAGTACGAAGTTTTTTGTTCCCTGTAATTACTCCAAATCTCCAAGAAAGCCTTAGGCAGCTCTCAGTCTAGATTCCTCTTGCCAGCTGGAGTCCCAGTCTTTTCGTCAGGGATAGAGGCTGTATGTGCTCATTGCCTCTCCCTAGGATTTGAATTCAAGTGAGGGTTGCAATGCTTTTCCAGTGAAGTACCCACTGCTGATGGGGAAGATAAGCAAACAGACGAAACAGGAGGCAGGAGGAAGTTCCAGGGGGCAAAAGGTTACCAGATAGGGTCTCTTGGTGGCCAGATTTAAAAAAGTCCTTGGGAAATCTTTTTTCCCAGGATGCATGACCAGTTCATGCACTCCACGGTGCAGAAGGGCAGAGAGGTACGGAGAACTGCAGTGGCTGGTATTTTAAAAGTCGCATAAGGGATGGCTGATATTGTGGGCATACGGTGCATCCTATGTTTGCAGTCATCAGACTGAGCTAACCAAGGCTGGTCTGTGCTCCCTCCTGGGCCCAAAATAAATGTCTATCACTCACTGGAGTGGATACATAGGCCAGCACGGCCGGCCAGAATATTCTGGACAATGTACAGAAGACGAAAATAGTAAATTTACTGGAAGCGTCCTTTAAGAATACCAGCCCCAGGCATGAGACATAGCTCAGGAGTGCAGCGGGGAGTTTGTCAAAAGCCAGCAACATGCTAGTGAGTAATTGATTCAGTTGCAGGATTAATAACAAAAGGGAAGCTGATGGTAACTCCTCACTGCATTTCTCATTGCTCCTCCATCTGTCTCTAAGCAAACACCAGTAAGATATTTTGAGTGATGTATCAGGCTCTAAAGTTCAGACAGGAACACTGAAAACCAGAAAGAAATCAACATAAACTTGCTAACAGAATGAGTGGCCTCTGGCGGAATGGCGAAGGGGGAATTTAAGGGCTTCTGGTATTTATGTTGCACTGAGTAAAGCCCTAGACTTTGAACACCATGTGCTGCATACCGCAGTGAGGCTTGTGGCTTTGCTCTGCTGTCTGATCTCCCAGCTGGGCATCGATTAGGCCGATACTAGTTCAAAGCCCTCACGAAACAGTAATAAGCCACAGAAAGAAATTTTGACCTGGGGCAGTCTGGAAGGGTAAGAGCTGGGTGGCATTGTAGTACCAAGGCAATAAAAAAAGCTTGGCATAAGGCTGTCAAGACCGAGGAGAAGGAAAACCTGTTTCCTTGTTTGCTGGTCACTCACAGGTTTGGGATTATCTAGCTTTCCTGTAGGACTCAGTGCAAGTACATTTAATTTTATCGATTGCTTGGTAACTTTTATTTATTTACTGTACCCAAGACAGTCTGGCCAGTGAGTTCAGCTCCAGCTGGCTGCTGCACGTTGGAGAATGGGACCCTTCAGACCTGTTCCTATCTCCTTACCCTCCTGCCAGAGACATTTTTAAACCTCTGACCCATCCCACTTTCATCTGAGCTCCTTTTACTGATCTTTGTCCTGTCTTGGGTAAGTGATGGACGAGTTGTGCAGCTTGCATGTGGAGGGCTATAATTGATGGGTTCTGTCTGCAAGACTGTTTACTACAACATCATAATTAACCTGACATGCAACCAGACTGTGGCAGCTGGGAGCTGTGATTCATGGCTGACACGAGGCCTCCAGTAGCACATGAGCAGAGTTCATGCCTCTTCCACTTAGCTAATCAAATGAAAATAGAAGAAATTAAGTCTTCAATTAATCTTCCCCTCCCCTCTGAGGCTTGCCTGTGGTGCTGAACAGATCCACATCAATTTACCAGGAGCCAAGAGGGAGAGGGAAGCAGGCTGGGAAGAGGCAGCTCAGATATTTTGCTGAAATACCAACAATAAGCCAGAGAGAAAAGCCTGGGTTGTGGTTTAGGCTGTGCCAAAGAAGTTAATTCTCAGGTGCTTCACTGTAATGTTACTAGCTATTAGGAGCCATTTCATAAGTATAAAGTTCAGGAAAATCTCTAGTGCATTCACATATCTAAATATGTGACATCCAAATTAAATGCTTGTCTTTCAGCTTGGCCAGACCAAGCCCAGCACAAGACCAGGTGAGGAGAAAGGAAGCTCAGTGGTGCCTGAGAGCCCATCGAGGGCTGCCCAGCACAGTACAGTCAGAGAGGTTGGCAAAAAGACAAACACCACTGCCAGTGTAGATGTGTGTACAAACGGTGCTCTACCACCCTCATCTAAAATCATGGAAGTATGAAGCATATCTCCTTTACCTCTAGATGGCTTCACAGTTCAGGGCACTAAACTGGGCTTAGTCAGAGAGAGAATAATAGGTTTATTCTTAGAAAATCAATCGGAGGACAGTTCGTTTGCTTTGCTGGTTGGCCGCCAAAGGCAACGAAAAAGAAATTATAGAAAATGTGGAATTAGCTTCCGTCGTCAGAATTCATGAAGTTACATAACTATAGATAGCTTTACCAGGCATTATTTTCCATATGGACGAAATGATGCTGCCAGGTTCCATGGGCAATTAGGTGAGTGGAAGTAATATGAGTGAACAAGACTCATAGTATCTCCCCATCCAGATTTGATTTCTTTGATCTTTGTCGAGGAGGATCAATTTTACTAAAAATGGTGTGTAGCAAAAGTCCTTTTTCTCATTTACTTGTTATCCAGCCAGGCCCTGTACGAAAACAGCTCCCTGATATCTGGAAAATACCCTGATCACCTGGAAGTTTGCTTTTTGTATTTGTACTGGTTTTGGCTGGGACAGCCAAAAAACCATGAAAGGGGAGATCTGGCACCTCAGTGACTGCTGTTTCACCCATTTGTAGATTTAAAGATTCTTTTGTTTAATCATGCAAGACAGTGGCTGACCAGCATATTGGTAAGAGGTGAGTGCTTGTACATGGCTTCCCCAGGCAGCACCAGCTCAGTTTAGGAGAGCTCCTAACTTTCTGCCTGTAAGGCACAGTCCCAGTGTAAGTGACAGGACTGCTTGGTGTTGAGCTTCATCTCTCCTTCTCATTCTGCCAGTTTATATAACAATTCTTTTATAATCTGATTTCAGAAAGAAAAGAACAAGGTAAGGATATCACCATTCTTTAATGAGCCGTATTACAGAGATCACCGTCTTTTCATTTCTGCTGCACTCAGCAGTGCTGAACTTCACCCAGACAGAGAATTTTAATACACATTTTTTGTATTGTTCTGATTTTTCTTTTCAGTATCTGTGATGCCAAGCAAGAGGAAGGACCCTCTTTTTGCCTTTGAATTGGAAATGAAAAGAAACCTCTCTGAACAGCTTGGCTGTGGTGTGGTAAAGAAAACACTGAAATCTCCAGCACCGCCTGGTCGAAATGCACCGAAGCAGCTGGAAGATTTCACTCAATTATATTTCAGCTCTTCTGAGAAAAAGGCCCGTTACGAACAAGACATGTGGCGAGAGAGAGATTTCCACTGCTGTATCTGGTATCAACACATGGATATTAGGAAGGATCAGCAAAGGCTTTTATGATTAGAAATGCACTGGGGTGGTGGAGCAGTTACTGCATTTCCCCAAGTGCCCGCACAGCAGACACAGTAGCCAGGCTACTGGCACCAGGTGGCTTCTCAGAAAGCAGGTACTCGCGCAGAAAACCGAGATACTAAACTCACAAAGGTTAAAAGGCTACCTGTGAAGACCAGTGATCCCAGGGTGCACATAATCCAGTGACATACTGACCAAACCAGGGTTTAAATGTTTAATAAACACTTTGAAAATGCACCCATCTCTTGCTATTAGACTGAAAATCAGCTGAGCCCCAAGGCAGAATGAATGTCTTCTCGCACTAACAATGTGGGTGATGTTCTGAATGACTCTGTTTCTCTCGCTTTCTAGTAATTGGTCTTTGACAAGGTCTCCCCCCAAGGTACCACAGTTTCCTGTCACCTTCAAACCCTCCCCTTATGGTAAATAATGAATGACTCCAGCTTTCTCTTGTTCTCAGGGTCTGTACTGACCCCTCATGTTACTGACACACAACTCAAACCCATAGACCTGGGGTTTAATACAGCTCAGAGAGGTTTGGAGCTGGGCTGTGTGAGATGATGGGGACACAGTGTCATGCAGATTCTAGCAGAACGGCTTTGTGGAACCAGCTTTGTCTACATAGTGCAGCAAGTCTGAGTCTCTGGAGGAAGAAGTAACTCTGTGTGTGTGTCTGTGTGTGCACACGTGTGTGACAGAGGAGATGATTTATGCTTTAACAGGTGACTACGACAGGCAGTGCGTCTGTGTGTGGTGGGACTTAAAGATTGCAAAATTGTATATAAACCCTTAAGAGGAGGTAGCCTGGGATAGCAACTGGAGAGAGAAAGGCCAGTGAGCCTGTATTTACAGCTAGAGGCATGACAAAATAGCTCGTGGCCTGAGCAAGGGGATTAGCTAGATGGAAGATGATCCCTGAAAGATAACTCCCTTTAGGCTTGAGTCTATTTGCGAAAGGCTTTGTGCAAAAAAAGCTTCAGCCTTGGATGGAGGCAACTCTTAGCAATTCTTTCCCTCCCAAAAGCCATCATCCAAATGCAGCTGGGTGAAGAGTTCTCCCTTCTGCCTACACACACAGATAAATGTGGGCTGGCAATTAAAGACCGGATTTTAAAATATACAGGAGTTTGCATTTGATTGCTGTGCGTCAGTTGCAGAGCAAATCATGTATATGCATGACTCTGCCTCCAAACCATCCCAATTCACATGAAGCACAGGCTGATCCTCTGCATTTGGATCCAGGGACACGTCTCCTGATTCCCGGTCAACATCCTGATATTCCTTTGCTTCCATACCTTTCAACAGCTAAAAATAACCAGTCTCGGTCTTGCATATAACAAATAGTCTGAGAGCAGCAGAACTAGCAGAGCATGTTTTCGTACATTACCTTTGTGCCTCTTATTGCCAAAGCTCCCCTGTCTGTAGACTGTGAGATCAATGGAAAAGGACACGTGTTCTTCACCCACACTAGCTCACCTTCATCCTCCATTTAGAGGGAAGTGTTTCTGAAAGTGGTAACGCTGCTACAAGTTCAGCAAGAGGATTTTGCAAAGCAGAGTTCAGTAGACGTAAACATTTCCTCTTGATTATAAATCTGTGGTGAAATAGAAACACGTATAACTACACAACACTGCTTTCCCTTATCAAGCTAATTTTCTTTCATAGGCTACTGAAGCAACTGCTTGTGGCAATTATTCAAGGCAGCCATGGAAAATCAGGCCCTAGACTGACTGGCTTCATGCAGGAGGATTACGATTGTGCCTTTCATCATTATTTATATAGATGGCTTCATTTCTTTATGGGCATCTTAGCACTTTTTTTGTGTGTGTGTTTGTACCAAGACCTGAACATACCGATTACGTCATTAAGTCATTTGCCACAGTAAAGCGCATGGGGGTGAGAGTGCTACGCTTTGCTCTGATATTTTTGCTCTGTTGAAACCCCACTGTCGTGCGGGTGGACGCCCATACATTAAATCAATGCTCAATGACTACAAAGGATGAGGACACAAAATTGTCAGCAAGAAGCCTTGCAAGCCTTCAAATCATGATTAATGTTTGTTTGCCAATGAACTTGGAGAAGAAAGGTATCCCCCATTCAGCTTGCCCCATAGTAAGGAACAGTCAATGTGCTGCACGAAGTCTTACGACAGGGACCACAGAAAAGCTGCTGAGGTGGGCAGATGCAGAGAGACAGGCTCCTCTTCCAGCGAACTTAAAGCCTGCATGGTCAAGGCAGACCAGAAGGTCAGTGGAGAAGCAGAGAGGCAGAGAGCTGAAGTGAAGGAGGTTCCACGGCAGGTCTGTGTCAGGTGGGCACTTTCTGCACCGTGACTACCGGGCCCTGCTGCCTGCGCCGGAGAAGGCGGAACAGCACCTTTCACCCCTGCCTGTGCTGACAGAGGTGGTCGTGTAAGCAGGAGCTCGTAGGTGGGTGGGAAAGTGCCATCGATAAGGCAAGTGTTGAAAGCCCTGCACGTACATCTTACCGCGTGGTGCTCAGAAATGCTACACATTGTTGCAGCAGCTCTTTGGAGCACTGGGTGATATCTATGGATTTCTCCAACTGTAGCTACAATGTGCCTTTAGAGACTTGCATAAAACAAGCCAGAACACAAGTTAAAGCCTTGACATGACATAAAATGTTTCGCAGGTTTGTCTAGCAAAAAAGGAAACAAACTCCCAGATGAGCAAACCACGGAACAGCTGAAAATAAAAACCACCTCACTCTGTGTAAAGCTTTCACCTAAGACCTGAGCACTATTACAGACCGATCTATACCACACTCAGCTGCTTTGGAAATGTTTCTGCTCTCGTGGTGGCAGTAACATTCTTATTGCCATAGTCAAGTGGTTGAAAACTCTCTCTACCTCAAGGGCTATCCCTGGATAAAACAACACTGTGCAGGGTTTGCTAACAGTTTGCAGAGTTCCTGTATTTTATACGTATCTTAGAAATAATTTTCAAACCATTTCTGAGCCATGAAAGTCAACATAGTGGCTACCGCTGGCATGTTTACACTCTGGTCTTTGTACAGCAACAGAACCTGCCCGCTGTGGTGAGATGACTGTCCTGGTATCCAGATCTTTCCAAAGGGCACCTGAAAGATTTTTGAGTGTGTGTGTGTCACCCCTAAATAAATCTCAGTACTGATTTTCACTTTATGAGGTATTTGGCCTTTTGCTTGTGCATAGGTGCTAAGCAGTCTTGAACAGCTGCACGTCACTCTCAAGAAATACCTGGCAGAAAATTCAGATACTGTTCCACTGACTTGCCATTTTAGGGCGTTGGAGGAATGGATGATGTTTTTTCCTGCAGCCTGCACTCAGGACAAGGAGACACCGCCCTTCACCCTCAAACCTAGAAAGAGAGTTATTACTGGTGAGGTTTCTGAACTGTCTGACAACACCTGGAGGCATTTGGGAAAGTTTTATTACGACGTGACACACAGAACCCTTCTTCTGGGCTGGGAGCATTATGTGAGCACAAAACAAGGTGGATCAATGGACTGAGAGCCAGTACAGGTAATGCCAGAAAGTCCTCTAAAAACTTGTCATGCCTTATTTTAATAACACAAAAAATAGTTATAATTTTTGTCATTTGAATTTCAAATCTAACAGAAAGATCTGAGGCTTCTATTTTTAAAATGCAATTCTTTCTTGTCTTTTCAGCTCTTTGCAGAACCAAACACCACGTTTCATCACCAAGCACCGAGAGTAAAAAAAGCCAAAACAATTAATGGGGAGCTGATGAAGGTGACAGGGTCATAATTAGTACTGTTCCTCTAGAGCATGTGTTTATCATGCTAACCAAAGAAGTCGCTCACAGGGTTAGAGTCATCAGCTGCAGGAGCACGCATGCCCTTTGCAGCTGTATCACTGCTGGGTTTGTTCTGCAGGGAGCAGAAGCACAGAAGAAATATTTTAAAGGAGAGATGACTTGTTATATCAGTAAGCAAACATGAATGGTTTGGCTGCTGTGGGTGGCTCTGTTGTGCCTGACACTGTATAGCCCCACAATTGCCTCTCTCTGTTTGGCACTTTGAGGGTAGTCCATGCTAGGAGAGGAGCAATCCTGGTACTAATTCCATTCAGACTGTGACATTTCAAAAGAAAATGGGTTTGTGTCATAGCACCAGAGACACTGTTGTACACAGCAGCATTTGGGCACAGAGGGTAGGAGATGCTGGAGGCAAATCCTTCAGTATCCCTTGCCGGCCACTCCAAAATAGCCTCTGTGGTGTGCAAAAGTTAGACAAACTTGACCAGGTACTTGAGACCTGGGGTTAGAGCAGACAAAAGTCAACGTCAAGGTCTGTGCCCAGCCGTGGCATCATTCGTGCTCCAGGTGCAATGCACACATTTATTTCTACTGCAGGACAGCAGCGCAGATTCCACTCCTTTCCCTCAGCACTGTTCTGAGCTCAGGATTACCCACAGCCTCAGTCAGACTGGAGGCCGCTCCCCACGACTCCTGGGTTGCAGTCCTGAGGCTTCCTGTGGTGGTGTTTTCTGTCCAGAAGGATCCCCCCCACCAAGTAGAAGAGAAATAAACTTGCCCCAAAATGCAAATACTGAGGCCGCTCAGCTGACTTCTGAATGTTTACCAAAAGGCCAGAAAATAGGTCTTGGGAGAGCTGCTAGTGGAAATCTGTTGAGCTAGATACTTAGTGAGCTTTTCAAGCATTCTTTGTAAATACCTTCTTTTCGCCCTCCCCACTCAAGCCCTGATCAAGTACGGTTCAGCTGCTGGGTGCTAGCAGTATTTTGCAAGGACTTGATTGAGAGTCTTAAAACTATTTTGTCTTCCTGTATTCACATTTGAAAATGAGTGGCAATTATCCAGGGAGGACTTCCCTGTGAGAATCCCTTACTAATTAGGTCTTGTTAAGCGATTAGTTCCAATCCTGCTGTAGATTTTTCCCTGTTGGAAAGCCAATTGGAGAAAAAGAAACCATCAGCAACTGTTATTTGACTATAGCCAAACACACATCCAGGAGGAGTAGAGCAAGTAGGGAACAGAAACTGGCAAAGCTGTGGAATGAATATTACATGCTATGTCCAGATGAGCACCATTTCTTACTCTGATAACTAAGTAAAAATTTGCATGCTTTAGAAGGGGTAGCAATCTCTCTGTTTCAAGATACATCAGTCCTCCACTGACAGGGCAAGAAAAAATTTTCCTTGGTTAAATAATCCTGCAATTGCAGAGGGCTTTGTGCTTTCCTCTGAAATGACTGGACCTGTAGGAAGACATCCACGTTGATACATTCACATGTAAGTTTTTGCAGTGAGATGTGACAACTTCCCTGCTTTATTGCTGTGTCAGCAGGCCAGACCAGTCAGTACAGTGTGACCCTGCACTGTCTGCAGTGCCATATTCCACTGATAAAAGCACGAGCCACTTACTAAATAGCAGTTCCATGGCTTACTCCTTGCTTTCACTGTGGTTGGGCCTGTATCTGCAGAAAAGTGCCCTGAGCAGTCAGTAATTACTTTAAATCGTACAAACTAGGTACGCCCTGCTGCAGGATGGATTCCTGTTTCAGCAAATGTGATTAGTTACATCACTGGTTCAACAAGCTGATATTTTTTCATTGATGGCCTGCTCAGTGTGCTGGGCAGAGGTGGTCTGCTGCAGGGTTAAGAAAAGTCCCTAGTTCAGAGTCCTAATCCGGGACAAAAGTACCTTTCTAATTAAGCTCGTTTGATATCTGCTACCAATATTCACATAGCCTGTTACGTGCATTGTTTAAAGGTATTGAGATTTCTTTTTAGAATATATGGGCAAATTTTAATGCAAGGGACACCTGGAAAGTGGAAACAGGGCATTGCATCTCCCAACCATGGCAGTGCTAAAGCAATTTTTATTCAACTATGATACTTACCCAGCTGTTACCATGGCATCTCAATGCCTCACAGCCTTGTCTGTCATCTGCACGGCATTCATTTACAGCAGGAACAAAAGATCCTTCTTGTTACTTCATCAATGCACAACCAAGGTACAGAGGGACTGAGAGGGAACACAGAAAAAGCCTGTCTCAGCGCAGGGCATCGAACCTACTTGACCCAAATCATGGCTTAATGCAGACTCCTTCTTCCACAGCAATTCATGAAGGCAGCACTACTAGCCCGTTATTAAACCAAGCAGCAGCTGAAGCAATAGTGGCCAGGACCACTGTTTCAGAAACAAACTCTTGATACCTGACGCCTGCCTAGGGACTACTTGAACCTGCATCTAACAGTGCTCAACACTTGCAGCTCACGTTCACCTGCCTAGGGTCACTCAGAGAGTCGAGACAGGTCTCCCAACACCCGCAAAGCTTAGTACTGCTCCATCTGTAGGGCAGCAGGACTGACGCCCCGGTACAGCTTTATCAGGGAAGCTACAAGAGCTTCAGTCCTTGCTTTCTGTGACCTTGCAGCTCCCTTTCCATGAGCTCAGGTAAGGCAGGGCAATATTCACCCTGTTCATTTCCCTGTTTTTCTCTTCCTCTTTTCTGCTTTCAGAAGTGACTTCAGATCTACTTAAATCCTGGCCAGGAATAGGCATTCAGGTAACAGCGAGCTGGCTTTTCTGGTAACTTACACTTCAGTTTCTGCATTTGCCAGAGTTCGTTTGTTTGTCCTCTTTACTTGCTTTCCCACAGAATAACCAGTCTCCTAGACTGGGTGTGCTTTTTAGAAGTCATATTGAAACCAGTATAGGCTAATTTGCTCACCAGTTCTAGAATCAATAGCACTTTCTGACAGCTACAGGCCAGGTGCAGGATGAGAGGACAGAGAGGTAAAGCAGAGACAGAAGAGAGCAGGGGAAGGGGATTTGGTTTTGTTAAGTAAGCGTACTGGACAGGCAGCCCAAGAGGTTACAGACAGGCAGAAATGCCTAGAGATACCCTGCGGGCTGCAAAATTACTTGACAGAATCTCCTCCTTCTCTTGTTAAATTCCAGCAGCCAGACAAGAAGTCTGCCTGGGACAATGAACTCTACTGATCATGAACAAACACAGCACCAGGAATGGATAATAGAGGAGCAGGAATAAAATAAAAGGTAGCTAACTTCCCTTTTGGATGGAAGATTAGTCCCTTAGAGATGTTTTTTGCACTGTTTACAGGCTGTTGCACAACAGCAGTACCCAGGCTCCAAATTGAAACCAAAACCTCATTTTACAGGGTACTATACAGACACATAATGGAAAACATCCTCCTTTCCTAGAGGGTCTGCAGTCTGAAGCACAAACCTTCTACCACCTAAGCATGGATTCACCTCCAGTGGGATTATTCCTGCCTAGGTCTCTGTAGCATCAGGTCTGAGGTGAAAGGCAGAAGCATTATTGTCATTGCCTTATTTTAACATTGGGAACTCAAAGTTTGAAGAGACTGATTTTCCTAAGACCACATATGAAGTTAGCATCAGAGCTAAGAACCAACTTTCAAACCAGCTCAGATCTCCTGTTGTCTAATCAGAAGCATCAACTTCTTGATAACGAATAGTATGAAATCACGTACCAAAGAGCTCTCTAGCATGAATACCTCTATCACCTAATGTAGCTGTAAGCTGGCTGGTCTCTTCTGCAAACAGTTGAGTGAGGGGAGATTTTTCAGGGAGCAGCAGGAGATGACTTCTTGTTGCACCCAGTAGCACACCTAGAAACATCATACAGCAGGCAAATATCCCGAACCTTCACGAACAACCAAAGAGCTTCAAGTTGAAGACAGCTCGAACCCATGTAGTCCAAATGAAGAGCAGTTCTTCCTGGCACCCCTTCTTCCCTTCCCAGCAGGTCGAGACAGGTAACTCTGCCCCTCTACTCCGCTCTAGCGAGACCCGCCATGAGTCCTGCGTCCAGCTCTGGAGCTGTCAGCACAGGACAGACCTGGACCTCTTGGAGCGGAGCCAGAGGAAGCCAAAGCTATGATCAGGAGGCTGGAGCACCTCTGCTGTGAGGAAAGGCTGACAGAATTGGGGCTGTTCAGTCTGGAGAAGAGAAGGCTCTGGGGAGACCTTATAGCAGCCTTCCAGTACCTGAAGGGGCCTACAAGACAGCTGGAGAAGGACTATTTACAGGGCAAGGAGCAATAGGACAAGGGGTAAAGGCTTTAAACTGAAAGTGAGGAGATTTAGATTAGATCTAAGAAAGAAATTCTTCACTCTGTAGCTGGTGAGGCCCTGGCACAGGTTGCCCAGAGAAAGCTGTGGCTGCCCCCTCCCTGGCCGTGTTCAAGGCAAGGTTGGATGGGGCTTGGAGCAACATGATCCAGTTGAAGGTATCCCTGCTCATGGCAGGGGAGTTGGAACGAGATGGTCTTTTCCAGTCCAAACCATTCTATGATTCTATAACAACAACACTAACACTGTAGTGAAATAAAGTTGATTGCAACAAAAAATTGTGAAGCCTGGAAAGATGTGTCCAAAGTAGCAAGGAGTAGCACTCTCTCAAATAAAATTGCTGGAGGCTTGCCTAAAATTTTCAGCCAGATTAGTATTTGTCCAGTCAGCACTGACTTCTCAGGCAGCTTTGCAGCCAGTTCCTAAAGAGTTTTCTTGTTTGATGATTCAGTAAAAAGGAGCCTGCTTATTACATTTATCTGCTAATTTAATCTAAACTACATGAGAAGCAAACTGCAGAATATCTCTGTGCAATTAGCAGTTAAATCCCTCTCTCCTTTTAATAAGTATTCTGGTTGCAGCAGTGATACATTCTGTAGACTCAATGGTTAAGCCTGAAAGGAATGCAAAATAAAAGGAAAAATACGTGCAGATAATCTCCAAGCACCAATTTGCGTATTAAAACTGATTTACTAACTCATAAAAGAACCTTTTGCAAGTAGTGGAGGAGGGAGGAATTAGTAAATGGAGATGGTTGGAACATTCTTGAGAAAATGTTTTTTCTTAAATGTGCTGGGTTTTACAGTTCAACTGTGAGTTTCAACAAAACTTAAGGTGGAGGATAAAAGAAAATCCTGGTCTCTGGAATGCTGGCCTCAAACGCAGGAGACCCAAAGTCGACTCCTGTCTCGCAGGCAAAATCCTGCAAGCTCCAACCTAACTAATCCAGCATGCAGCATTGACCTTTACTGGCTTTGTATTTAACAGGAATGAGAGTCTCCTAAGGGACAGAAGCTTGGGCTCATTATAGCAGGTGAGCTCTCCGTAAACAGAGACAAGTCTGTTACTGAACTTTGCAGAGATTCCCAGTGGAGAGACAAATGCACATGTCAGGGATGAGCGTCCAAGCCCTGTAACCCCTTCATGCATTCCCTGAAAACAAGCAAAGACTGCAGCTTCGACCCTAGTATGCCTCTCAAATGCTAAGACTGATTATTGTGAGAAGACTTTCTTAGCAGCCCTACCTGTGAATACTCAAACCCAGCACCTTGTCATGTTACCTGCCACTCTGGGAATGATTCCAAGGAAAAGACGCCAACAGCCCTGTCACTTTGAGGTTTGTGTAACAGATCCATTGGCATCCAGGAACCTGTCCCTCCTTCTTCAAAACATGGAGATGCAAGGATGAAAGGCTCTGTAGGCTTTAGGAAAAGACCTAGACTGTTTTTAAGCTTAACTGTTAGGTCTTTCATTTCCTATTAAAGTTTTCAGGTCCCCTGAGGTGTTAAGGAAAATCTCAGATCTACCTTGCAGATGCTACTTCTGGAATCATGCTTCCCCAGTATCAGGTTTAGTTTGAGGAGGGAGCTACAGGAGCTAGAGTGCTAAAACCAAGGTCTACTGTAGCACATGTCCAGCATACTGTTACTGCTTTCAGAGTCCCTGTAGCATGTGGTCTCTGATATGGCATGCTGCTGTCAGACACAATTGCACGTCTGCAGAATAGCATTTCTGAAGCAGCAAAATGTTCCTTCCTGGATCAGGATGTGTGTCGTCTTGGCCTAGAAAGCTACTGGGTAGCTGACACCAACAGGCCTAAGCTACTGTGATAATTAAAGCTGTGTGATCAGTTACAAGGGCTTCACACAGAAAATCTACTAGAGAACGTATTTTTTCCTTATTGAAACATGCACCTTTTTTTATGGCAGGAGGAATTAAAAGGAACCCTAGTGGTTAATCTGGGCTGCAGCCCTCAGGGAGAATCAAGAGCTGTGAGTGCCCTGCTCTGAGGATTCCCATTGGCCCACCAGCAAACTTTGCTCTCTGCAGTGCTGCCTGAAATAGAAAAGCAGCATTGGGAAGATGGAAGAGGAACCTTTTAGTTCAGTGTCCGAAGAGGCTAACTGGTAAAACCACAATCCCATTACTTTTGTTTTCAGAAAGCTTCAGAATGAAGTGTCAAGTGAGGGGACATTTAGAACAAGAGGTCGCTGCAGGCCGGGTGCTATCTAGAGTGGCCTCAAAAGGAGATCAAAAATACAGCCTAAGCTGTGTTTAAAACTGGGTTTTTCTTCCACCAACAAAGGTCCTTCAAATACAGATACCTACACAGTAAGTAGCTTTTAATCCCTGAATAATGGACCCGGCTAGGCGGAAAGGGGCACCGGTTTCTATCCTCTGCTTTGAATTTCCCCTAGTCAAACCATCTCTAGCTCCTGAGCACAGATATTTTACATTTCACAGGCTACCTTAGCACAACAAAACGCTCCGTGCAGACGAGCTAAGTTGTAAGGCAAAGGCAGTAACAATAGGAACATGAACTTGGCACTTAATTTTCTGTGTGTGACAATTCAAAGGCATCATTTCTGTGACAGTTTTTTCCCCTAATTAGAAGCATAATTAAAAATTACACTTGAAAAAAGGCGTTTTTTTCTCTTTTAGCATTTAAGGGAACAAAATCCTTTTAAGAGCAGTTTAAAAGCGAGATTGCATGAGAAGAACTACACTGGTAAGTCCTTTGAAAACAGATCCAGGTGAACTAATGTCATCTTGAACCATTTAAGTAAACTCCTTTCAAGGCTAGGTTATATATACCTATCTTCCTGTCTCCTGAGAAATCATTTGAGGACTGCTCTCAGATGCTCATAATTCTATCTCTTCTAAAGGAATCCAGAAAGGCACTACAAATTAATACAGAGCAGGAAACAACATATTTAGTGGCATGAGAGGCATAAGAGATTGTGTCACATTAAAGCAATGAGTTTATCTAACCAAGAGTGCAGGTGGGCCGCCTTTGACAACGCTACTTAACTAGGCTGTAAATAGGGACAGTGAAAATTGCTTTTGGTTCTGAGAGAACTAAGTAATTCTCATGCCACCCTTGGAAACGTATCAAATCTTACTTTGCCCACTCCTACAATTTAGATAGCAAAACACTGGACAGACACTAACTCTGTTTCAAGTCCTATCCTTGCTTTCCTCTCCCCAGTTTCCAAGGCAAATGGGACCTAGCTGTTCACAAGTCCATCCACAAAACTGAGTTCTACTTTGCTGTAGCAGTCTCCAACCCCCTCAGCCAACTTCAAACTTGACAGACGGAAAGAGTTTTCAAAGCGAGCGTAGTCCTCTACATTTTCAGGAAGCACAAAGCTAAATAGAGTGCTCAAAATTAGCGTTCCACTAGAAAAAGGTACTTCCTGAATTCAGTGGTATTGCTGAACATCAGTGCAACCCTCAGGAGAGGTCAGCACAAAACTGTCACAGGGGAATCCTCTCTCGGAACACAAATCTTATTAGACTGTCGTGAGGCACAAATGGGTAGCGCATGAGAACTCCTGCTGCTCACTGCTCATCTGGTAGCAGCAGGACATCTAACCTAGCAGCTCAGGCAAGTGTCAATGGTAAATACAGGGGGATCCTGGGAAGAAATACATGCAGAGCATCTGTAGTTGCACTGAAAAAAAAAATTTTGCAGTGCAGATAAAAATATATAGTGTAGGAATCAGTTTTCATATGTAACTTTCCTTCTCTCTATCCTCTATAAAAATGAAATATCCCTGAAGGAGTTTAACAAGAAATATAGCTCAGATAATGGTACCTTGGAAGTTTTTGATGATTGCTGCTTCATATGCAATGGTCTTAACAACAAACATTTGAATCAAGAAAGGAAAGCTCAGAGACTTCAGGCAAATAAGAACACATGAATGCCCATACTTTCATGGGAACAACCCAATTTATCTGGTGACAGGTAGAGAAATTAAGAACACTCAGCTAATTACAAGATGGTGGTAATTATTGGTATAAAACCAATGTTAAAGGCAGATGAAAAGTGCTGGTGTCATCTTTTAGGCAGAGTTACAAGGCTCAGAAATGTCAAGTCAAAATTTCATTTTGAAATACAATTCCAAGCCTTTTATAAGGTATGTTTTTTAATCTAATGACAAGCTGGAGTTCTGCACTCTGGAGTAGAGCTTTCTTCTATATTCTGGGTAAGGCTTTTTCATATGTTGTTTCTCCTCTGCAGGAGTACAGTCAGACTACCACTCTGACACAAGCCCTCTCTGTTAAGGGAGATTTTAAAATTTCTTTGATATAAAAGAAGAAACCTAATATCAAAAAAAACAAACAAAACCTAGACCACTGCAGTCTGTTGTCACCATCACTTCTGTCTAATAGTGGGATACTACAAGACACAAGATAAAATAACAACTCAGTCAAACAGGACAGAAAGCTGCTAAACTTCGGGCCAAAGGTTAGTTTATCAAGACACTCAGACAACATCAGGCATCTCTGGAAAAAATGCCGAGCTAATGTGAGAGCTAAAGCGGACAGAAGAGACTATTTTAGTAAGTATATGTGGTGCAGAGAAAACCTGAGCATAAAGAAAGGTTGAATTTTGAGTGTTGTTTCTCTTGCCCACTACATCATCAGGTGGCTTGTAGGCCACGTTAGCAAGTACCCAGAATTTCAGACCTGATCACTCTGAATCAGTAACAGTTCAATGCAGAGAACATTTCCGCACCTGAGACCACAGTGTTCTGGAACAGTACATTTTGATTTATTCTTCCTTAATGGTATTAGTAAAACTGCTTTTATATTCAATTTATAAGTCTCTCTCCCTTTTCCTCCTTTCTCCCTTGCTCTGGGGTGGGAAGGCATGGGTTATTAGAAAGTATCCGCCACCCAGTTTACTGCTGCCCTGCTCCAAATGGTGACAGTCATCTTTCTGGTTTATTGACTTCAAGAAAGACAGAAAAAACCCTTCTCAAAGGGCAACATGTAGTTCATTAAAATATATGCTCAGCACAAACTACACTGTGTTTTCTGCAGCGCCGGTGATTTCCACTGCTGCCTTGTGAGTAAATGAGCCACACAGTGCCCAGCTGTGAGCTCTTCTAGAGGAATCACCGTGTACAAGCTATTGCTTTCTTTACAAATCTCCATACAGTGACTGAGAGGAGTGCCGTATGCCAAAAGCAATGCAACATCCAGGAAAGCATGTTGCAAGCAATACTTCTGAAATTCAGTGCTCCGTCTTTGTGCTCACCTCAGACAAGAAAGCAGCCCTAAGTGGCAGAGCTCACACACAGCAGAAAACATGGAGGCAGCCACCTGAAGCCACGCTGAAAACACAGAAAACAGCCCACTTACAAAGCAAATAAATATTCAGAGAGGCTTGTGGCTGTGATGCGCAGTGATGAGCAGGGATATCTGTTTTCTGTGATTTTGATTCTTCAAAGCTTTGCAGACAAGAGCTTTTCTAGTATTTACTCCCCTTTCACTTCTAGTCAAACTCCACAGCTACGAGAATTATTGTTGCCACTTCAAAACCAGAGGTTCCAGGACTATATTTGCGTGTCCCAACCCTCGGCACAAATGCCATTGGAGTGCACTTCTGCAGAGGCTCTATGAACCTCTGCTAAGAAAGTAGTTACCTACCCACTTGTTTCTTCCCAACACACACACAGCTCCAGCAACCCGATTTCAAATCAAACTGACAAATTCCTAACTAGATGGAAGATAGTATGTTCATTGACAGACTTCAGAAAATAAAGAGTAGTAGAAGACAACTGAGCTACCAGCTCTCACTGCAGTAAACCTGGTAGTATGAGTGCACCTGCAGTACTACAACTGACAATAAAGTTGCAGAAATTCAAGCTTAAGGTGTTCCACTACTCCCAAGGCTAAACACCATAAAAAGAAGCTTCCAGTGCATAGGAAACACAAACGGTGACCTTACTTGAGAATCGCAGATACCACGTCTGCGAGAACTGCAAACAGAACTGCTTTAAAGAAAAGACACACATGTAAACCAAGAAATTGTACTTCTCTAACACTGTAACGTAAGGGCAAATATTTCCTCTCTCTTACTCACCATAATAAAAAAAGTAATAAAACACACTCACAGTCCCAGCCAATTAGCAGAGAGGTTTCAGAAATAATGTCCTATACTAGCCAGGACAAAAGAAACGCTAGAGTACACCAAAAAGACAGAGGCTGAGACAGCCAGGGAAGGGTGGGGCCTCGGCTGCCTTCAAAAACCCAGCCCCAACTTGCTCTGCACCCCGCTTCTATTGCACAACACATGATACCACCCACCACCCGTAACAGCTGGTGTTTGCACCTAGTGTCTGCACCTACTCACCCTGAACTAGCACCCCGACTGCTACAACTCAGACCAAATACAAGCTACGGAAGTTACTCCTACAGCAATGCTATGCTGCCATTGTGCTAACCCCAACAGGCAGCTAAACACCACACAGCTGCGCTCTCACTCACTTCCCCCCAGTCAGAGAGAACTGAAAGGGTAAAAGTGAGAAAACTTCTGGGTTGAGATACAGACAGTTTAATAATGAATGCAAAAGCTGCATGCGTATGCAAAGCAAAACACGGAAATCATTCACTACTTCACAGCTGCAGGCAGGTGTTTAACCACCTACAGGAATGCAAGTGTTTACACACTTAACAGCTACATAGATATACAAACACCATTACTCTGAACACCGTCCCTTTCCTCCTTCATCTTCCAGCTTTCACTGCAGAGCTGGACATCATACAGTGGAGAAAAACCCTTTAGTAAGTGAGTGTCTATGCAAAAGACTACCTGGAAACAAAACAATTAAATAAATATTTTATTGATTAGACAAAATAAAACACACAATGGGCAAACAGCAGAAATAGCTTTAAGAAAAACAGCTGCTCCTCCAGAATATATTTTTCAATAGACTGAGGTCCACAACATCATGTCTTCCAGAGCTCAGACAACAACACAGACCACTGTTCTCGCAGAGAGAATACGACAGTCAAAAACAGAGCTAAAAGCAGGACAACTTCCACTGAAACACTGCTTATTAAACCTGCACAACCTCAAGGGCTTCAGCTGGGCTCACCAACGCCACGCACAGCAGGCTTCCAGCCGGTGCTGGAGCTGGGCTCCGAGGCAGGCACCCTGGGCAAATCAAGCTGGGCATGCAAAGCAGCGGCCAAAGAGCCTGCACACCCCGGCTTACAGGGGGGGCTCCAGCCGCTGCCTGGACCGCAAAGCGCCCGGGACTCCAGGCCACTGGCCCAACTTACAGGGCGGCCCTAGTCCCAAAGGCCCACGGAGGCTCCTTCTCTCCGCTTCAGGGGCACCCTGACCTGCACCCCGCTAACGGGGCAGTCACCCCACACCGGCTGCCAGCTGAGCACAAAGGCTCCCACACCCAGACCCTAGTTACAGGCGGGTCGACACCCAGGGAGCCAGAGAGCTCTGCCTTCCCCTGCAGCAGCCACAGGAACGAGACTCAACAGCCAGGCAGTGGAGCTGCACGGCCAAAGGCCCAAGGACAGGGAGGGCGCACGCCCGGCCCCGCACCTCTGAAAGGCCGGGGCCAGAGATACCCGCCTGATTACAGGGGGGCCCTCCAAGCACCTCCCGCCAAGCGCAGGGGGCACGCACAGCCCTACTTACAGGGCGGTCCCCCTCGGCTCGGCACTCACTCCTAACAAGCCCCACGGAGCCCGAGGCTCCGACCTGCGCCCGAGTTACGGGCCGGCCCGCCTGCCTGCAACACACCACCACGTCTTCACAGGAGCCCAGGGAGCGACCTCGACCCAACTGCGGGGAGGCCACCCCAGCCAAAAGCAGCGCCAAAGGCGGGACTGTGCCCTGCGGCACAGCGCTTCCTCAACCTGCACCCTTCTAAAGGGCCAGGGAGGGCTCGTTCCTGTGGGCTGGCTAAAGCAGCCTCCCCAGCCCTGCTTACAGGGAGCTCGGGCTGCTCCTGGGGACACAGGGCTCCACGGCTCGTGACACACGCCCCGAGTACAGGGCTGTCACGCTGGCAGGTCGCCAGCAGGACGGGCAGCCGCCAGGCAGAGACCCAGGCCCTGACTACAGGCAGCCGGCCTCGCCCGCACTACGGCCAAGCAGCTTGGCTCCGTCCTTAGGGAGAAGGGCCAAGCCCGGACCCTCCCTCCGCTCGCGGGCTTAGAGGGGACCCCCCTGTTGCTGCACAGAGCCCGCCCTTCCCTCCTGGGAGGTTGAAGCTAACTAAGCTGCAGCGATTTTAGGGGGGGGGGGCCTAAAGGACAACCTCACTCGCTCGCTCACACCGACAAAGACAAGCACACTCAAACACAACGTCCCAGAAGAGAGAGCGAGCGCTGCGCAGCCAATGTCTGGGGGAGACATCCCTACCGCCGAGCAGGAGAGGAGAGCCCCAGACCTGACCCCTGGGCTGCGTGGACACCACAGGGGCCTCAACACGCCAACGGGCCTCAACATGCCAACGGGCTTCATCACGGGGGGCCAAGGGCCAAATGCCGCGACACACCCTGACTCCAGGGGGTCACGCTGGCCAGGCCGCCAGCAGGCAGAAAGCCGCCGGGGCCAAGGGGAAACGACCCTGCCCTGCTTACAGGGGGGGCTCAGGGTCCAGAGAGCTCCATTTCTCCCCCTCGGGTGTGGAGACGGTGGCTCTCACCCTGCTTACAGGGTTGCCACTCTCTCCGGGCAGCCAAAGGAGCAAGACGGCAAAAGGCCAACGACAACAAAAGCAAAGACCGAGCCCTGCTTACAGGGAGGTCGCCCAGCGCAAAGCCAGCCGGGGCACCCCAAAGGCGCCCGCGATGCTCTTACGTGACCGCGCCCTGCTGCCAGGGAGGTCCCTTTGCCCAGAGCGCCTTTCTCGTGCCCCCTCTTCCTCCAGCCCGACGCCGCTCCTCTTCTCGCTTGCTCTTGCCTCGCCCTTCCGCACGACGCCTCTTCTTGCTTCTGCGCCAGCTGCCGCCAAGGAATGAGGACACAGTTAGGCCAGAGAAGCGCCAAGTCCTCCGCCTGAAGGAAATGGGGACCCCGACACCCCCCAGAGGGAGCTCCCCAAGGCACCACCCGCCCGCCCACCCACCCACCCGCAGAGCCCCCGCCTCCGCAAAGCCCTCCCGCTTCAGCTGGGCTCACCAACGCCACGCACAGCAGGCTTCCAGCCGGTGCTGGAGCTGGGCTCCGAGGCAGGCACCCTGGGCAAATCAAGCTGGGCATGCAAAGCAGCGGCCAAAGAGCCTGCACACCCCGGCTTACAGGGGGGGCTCCAGCCGCTGCCTGGACCGCAAAGCGCCCGGGACTCCAGGCCACTGGCCCAACTTACAGGGCGGCCCTAGTCCCAAAGGCCCACGGAGGCTCCTTCTCTCCGCTTCAGGGGCACCCTGACCTGCACCCCGCTAACGGGGCAGTCACCCCACACCGGCTGCCAGCTGAGCACAAAGGCTCCCACACCCAGACCCTGGTTACAGGCGGGTCGACACCCAGGGAGCCAGAGAGCTCTGCCTTCCCCTGCAGCAGCCACAGGAACGAGACTCAACAGCCAGGCAGTGGAGCTGCACGGCCAAAGGCCCAAGGACAGGGAGGGCGCACGCCCGGCCCCGCGCCTCTGAAAGGCCGGGGCCAGAGATACCCGCCTGATTACAGGGGGGCCCTCCAAGCACCTCCCGCCAAGCGCAGGGGGCACGCACAGCCCTACTTACAGGGCGGTCCCCCTCGGCTCGGCACTCACTCCTAACAAGCCCCACGGAGCCCGAGGCTCCGACCTGCGCCCGAGTTACGGGCCGGCCCGCCTGCCTGCAACACACCACCACGTCTTCACAGGAGCCCAGGGAGCGACCTCGACCCAACTGCGGGGAGGCCACCCCAGCCAAAAGCAGCGCCAAAGGCGGGACTGTGCCCTGCGGCACAGCGCTTCCTCAACCTGCACCCTTCTAAAGGGCCAGGGAGGGCTCGTTCCTGTGGGCTGGCTAAAGCAGCCTCCCCAGCCCTGCTTACAGGGAGCTCGGGCTGCTCCTGGGGACACAGGGCTCCACGGCTCGTGACACACGCCCCGAGTACAGGGCTGTCACGCTGGCAGGTCGCCAGCAGGACGGGCAGCCGCCAGGCAGAGACCCAGGCCCTGACTACAGGCAGCCGGCCTCGCCCGCACTACGGCCAAGCAGCTTGGCTCCGTCCTTAGGGAGAAGGGCCAAGCCCGGACCCTCCCTCCGCTCGCGGGCTTAGAGGGGACCCCCCTGTTGCTGCACAGAGCCCGCCCTTCCCTCCTGGGAGGTTGAAGCTAACTAAGCTGCAGCGATTTTAGGGGGGGGGGGCCTAAAGGACAACCTCACTCGCTCGCTCACACCGACAAAGACAAGCACACTCAAACACAACGTCCCAGAAGAGAGAGCGAGCGCTGCGCAGCCAATGTCTGGGGGAGACATCCCTACCGCCGAGCAGGAGAGGAGAGCCCCAGACCTGACCCCTGGGCTGCGTGGACACCACAGGGGCCTCAACACGCCAACGGGCCTCAACATGCCAACGGGCTTCATCACGGGGGGCCAAGGGCCAAATGCCGCGACACACCCTGACTCCAGGGGGTCACGCTGGCCAGGCCGCCAGCAGGCAGAAAGCCGCCGGGGCCAAGGGGAAACGACCCTGCCCTGCTTACAGGGGGGGCTCAGGGTCCAGAGAGCTCCATTTCTTCCCCTCGGGTGTGGAGACGGTGGCTCTCACCCTGCTTACAGGGTTGCCACTCTCTCCGGGCAGCCAAAGGAGCAAGACGGCAAAAGGCCAACGACAACAAAAGCAAAGACCGAGCCCTGCTTACAGGGAGGTCGCCCAGCGCAAAGCCAGCCGGGGCACCCCAAAGGCGCCCGCGATGCTCTTACGTGACCGCGCCCTGCTGCCAGGGAGGTCCCTTTGCCCAGAGCGCCTTTCTCGTGCCCCCTCTTCCTCCAGCCCGACGCCGCTCCTCTTCTCGCTTGCTCTTGCCTCGCCCTTCCGCACGACGCCTCTTCTTGCTTCTGCGCCAGCTGCCGCCAAGGAATGAGGACACAGTTAGGCCAGAGAAGCGCCAAGTCCTCCGCCTGAAGGAAATGGGGACCCCGACACCCCCCAGAGGGAGCTCCCCAAGGCACCACCCGCCCGCCCACCCACCCACCCGCAGAGCCCCCGCCTCCGCAAAGCCCTCCCGCTTCAGCTGGGCTCACCAATGCCACGCACAGCAGGCTTCCAGCCGGTGCTGGAGCTGGGCTCCGAGGCAGGCACCCTGGGCAAATCAAGCTGGGCATGCAAAGCAGCGGCCAAAGAGCCTGCACACCCTGGCTTACAGGGGGGGCTCCAGCCGCTGCCTGGACCGCAAAGCGCCCGGGACTCCAGGCCACTGGCCCAACTTACAGGGCGGCCCTAGTCCCAAAGGCCCACGGAGGCTCCTTCTCTCCGCTTCAGGGGCACCCTGACCTGCACCCCGCTAACGGGGCAGTCACCCCACACCGGCTGCCAGCTGAGCACAAAGGCTCCCACACCCAGACCCTGGTTACAGGCGGGTCGACACCCAGGGAGCCAGAGAGCTCTGCCTTCCCCTGCAGCAGCCACAGGAACGAGACTCAACAGCCAGGCAGTGGAGCTGCATGGCCAAAGGCCCAAGGACAGGGAGAGCGCACGCCCGGCCCCGCGCCTCTGAAAGGCCGGGGCCAGAGATACCCGCCTGATTACAGGGGGGCCCTCCAAGCACCTCCCGCCAAGCGCAGGGGGCACGCACAGCCCTACTTACAGGGCGGTCCCCCTCGGCTCGGCACTCACTCCTAACAAGCCCCACGGAGCCCGAGGCTCCGACCTGCGCCCGAGTTACGGGCCGGCCCGCCTGCCTGCAACACACCACCACGTCTTCACAGGAGCCCAGGGAGCGACCTCGACCCAACTGCGGGGAGGCCACCCCAGCCAAAAGCAGCGCCAAAGGCGGGACTGTGCCCTGCGGCACAGCGCTTCCTCAACCTGCACCCTTCTAAAGGGCCAGGGAGGGCTCGTTCCTGTGGGCTGGCTAAAGCAGCCTCCCCAGCCCTGTTTACAGGGAGCTCGGGCTGCTCCTGGGGACACAGGGCTCCACGGCTCGTGACACACGCCCCGAGTACAGGGCTGTCACGCTGGCAGGTCGCCAGCAGGACGGGCAGCCGCCAGGCAGAGACCCAGGCCCTGACTACAGGCAGCCGGCCTCGCCCGCACTACGGCCAAGCAGCTTGGCTCCGTCCTTAGGGAGAAGGGCCAAGCCCGGACCCTCCCTCCGCTCGCGGGCTTAGAGGGGACCCCCCTGTTGCTGCACAGAGCCCGCCCTTCCCTCCTGGGAGGTTGAAGCTAACTAAGCTGCAGCGATTTTAGGGGGGGGGGCCTAAAGGACAACCTCACTCGCTCGCTCACACCGACAAAGACAAGCACACTCAAACACAACGTCCCAGAAGAGAGAGCGAGCGCTGCGCAGCCAATGTCTGGGGGAGACATCCCTACCGCCGAGCAGGAGAGGAGAGCCCCAGACCTGACCCCTGGGCTGCGTGGACACCACAGGGGCCTCAACACGCCAACGGGCCTCAACATGCCAACGGGCTTCATCACGGGGGGCCAAGGGCCAAATGCCGCGACACACCCTGACTCCAGGGGGTCACGCTGGCCAGGCCGCCAGCAGGCAGAAAGCCGCCGGGGCCAAGGGGAAACGACCCTGCCCTGCTTACAGGGGGGGCTCAGGGTCCAGAGAGCTCCATTTCTCCCCCTCGGGTGTGGAGACGGTGGCTCTCACCCTGCTTACAGGGTTGCCACTCTCTCCGGGCAGCCAAAGGAGCAAGACGGCAAAAGGCCAACGACAACAAAAGCAAAGACCGAGCCCTGCTTACAGGGAGGTCGCCCAGCGCAAAGCCAGCCGGGGCACCCCAAAGGCGCCCGCGATGCTCTTACGTGACCGCGCCCTGCTGCCAGGGAGGTCCCTTTGCCCAGAGCGCCTTTCTCGTGCCCCCTCTTCCTCCAGCCCGACGCCGCTCCTCTTCTCGCTTGCTCTTGCCTCGCCCTTCCGCACGACGCCTCTTCTTGCTTCTGCGCCAGCTGCCGCCAAGGAATGAGGACACAGTTAGGCCAGAGAAGCGCCAAGTCCTCCGCCTGAAGGAAATGGGGACCCCGACACCCCCCAGAGGGAGCTCCCCAAGGCACCACCCGCCCGCCCACCCACCCACCCGCAGAGCCCCCGCCTCCGCAAAGCCCTCCCGCTTCAGCTGGGCTCACCAACGCCACGCACAGCAGGCTTCCAGCCGGTGCTGGAGCTGGGCTCCGAGGCAGGCACCCTGGGCAAATCAAGCTGGGCATGCAAAGCAGCGGCCAAAGAGCCTGCACACCCCGGCTTACAGGGGGGGCTCCAGCCGCTGCCTGGACCGCAAAGCGCCCGGGACTCCAGGCCACTGGCCCAACTTACAGGGCGGCCCTAGTCCCAAAGGCCCACGGAGGCTCCTTCTCTCCGCTTCAGGGGCACCCTGACCTGCACCCCGCTAACGGGGCAGTCACCCCACACCGGCTGCCAGCTGAGCACAAAGGCTCCCACACCCAGACCCTGGTTACAGGCGGGTCGACACCCAGGGAGCCAGAGAGCTCTGCCTTCCCCTGCAGCAGCCACAGGAACGAGACTCAACAGCCAGGCAGTGGAGCTGCACGGCCAAAGGCCCAAGGACAGGGAGGGCGCACGCCCGGCCCCGCGCCTCTGAAAGGCCGGGGCCAGAGATACCCGCCTGATTACAGGGGGGCCCTCCAAGCACCTCCCGCCAAGCGCAGGGGGCACGCACAGCCCTACTTACAGGGCGGTCCCACTCGGCTCGGCACTCACTCCTAACAAGCCCCACGGAGCCCGAGGCTCCGACCTGCGCCCGAGTTACGGGCCGGCCCGCCTGCCTGCAACACACCACCACGTCTTCACAGGAGCCCAGGGAGCGACCTCGACCCAACTGCGGGGAGGCCACCCCAGCCAAAAGCAGCGCCAAAGGCGGGACTGTGCCCTGCGGCACAGCGCTTCCTCAACCTGCACCCTTCTAAAGGGCCAGGGAGGGCTCGTTCCTGTGGGCTGGCTAAAGCAGCCTCCCCAGCCCTGCTTACAGGGAGCTCGGGCTGCTCCTGGGGACACAGGGCTCCACGGCTCGTGACACACGCCCCGAGTACAGGGCTGTCACGCTGGCAGGTCGCCAGCAGGACGGGCAGCCGCCAGGCAGAGACCCAGGCCCTGACTACAGGCAGCCGGCCTCGCCCGCACTACGGCCAAGCAGCTTGGCTCCGTCCTTAGGGAGAAGGGCCAAGCCCGGACCCTCCCTCCGCTCGCGGGCTTAGAGGGGACCCCCCTGTTGCTGCACAGAGCCCGCCCTTCCCTCCTGGGAGGTTGAAGCTAACTAAGCTGCAGCGATTTTAGGGGGGGGGGGCCTAAAGGACAACCTCACTCGCTCGCTCACACCGACAAAGACAAGCACACTCAAACACAACGTCCCAGAAGAGAGAGCGAGCGCTGCGCAGCCAATGTCTGGGGGAGACATCCCTACCGCCGAGCAGGAGAGGAGAGCCCCAGACCTGACCCCTGGGCTGCGTGGACACCACAGGGGCCTCAACACGCCAACGGGCCTCAACATGCCAACGGGCTTCATCACGGGGGGCCAAGGGCCAAATGCCGCGACACACCCTGACTCCAGGGGGTCACGCTGGCCAGGCCGCCAGCAGGCAGAAAGCCGCCGGGGCCAAGGGGAAACGACCCTGCCCTGCTTACAGGGGGGGCTCAGGGTCCAGAGAGCTCCATTTCTCCCCCTCGGGTGTGGAGACGGTGGCTCTCACCCTGCTTACAGGGTTGCCACTCTCTCCGGGCAGCCAAAGGAGCAAGACGGCAAAAGGCCAACGACAACAAAAGCAAAGACCGAGCCCTGCTTACAGGGAGGTCGCCCAGCGCAAAGCCACCCGGGGCACCCCAAAGGCGCCCGCGATGCTCTTACGTGACCGCGCCCTGCTGCCAGGGAGGTCCCTTTGCCCAGAGCGCCTTTCTCGTGCCCCCTCTTCCTCCAGCCCGACGCCGCTCCTCTTCTCGCTTGCTCTTGCCTCGCCCTTCCGCACGACGCCTCTTCTTGCTTCTGCGCCAGCTGCCGCCAAGGAATGAGGACACAGTTAGGCCAGAGAAGCGCCAAGTCCTCCGCCTGAAGGAAATGGGGACCCCGACACCCCCCAGAGGGAGCTCCCCAAGGCACCACCCGCCCGCCCACCCACCCACCCGCAGAGCCCCCGCCTCCGCAAAGCCCTCCCGCTTCAGCTGGGCTCACCAACGCCACGCACAGCAGGCTTCCAGCCGGTGCTGGAGCTGGGCTCCGAGGCAGGCACCCTGGGCAAATCAAGCTGGGCATGCAAAGCAGCGGCCAAAGAGCCTGCACACCCCGGCTTACAGGGGGGGCTCCAGCCGCTGCCTGGACCGCAAAGCGCCCGGGACTCCAGGCCACTGGCCCAACTTACAGGGCGGCCCTAGTCCCAAAGGCCCACGGAGGCTCCTTCTCTCCGCTTCAGGGGCACCCTGACCTGCACCCCGCTAACGGGGCAGTCACCCCACACCGGCTGCCAGCTGAGCACAAAGGCTCCCACACCCAGACCCTGGTTACAGGCGGGTCGACACCCAGGGAGCCAGAGAGCTCTGCCTTCCCCTGCAGCAGCCACAGGAACGAGACTCAACAGCCAGGCAGTGGAGCTGCACGGCCAAAGGCCCAAGGACAGGGAGGGCGCACGCCCGGCCCCGCGCCTCTGAAAGGCCGGGGCCAGAGATACCCGCCTGATTACAGGGGGGCCCTCCAAGCACCTCCCACCAAGCGCAGGGGGCACGCACAGCCCTACTTACAGGGCGGTCCCCCTCGGCTCGGCACTCACTCCTAACAAGCCCCACGGAGCCCGAGGCTCCGACCTGCGCCCGAGTTACGGGCCGGCCCGCCTGCCTGCAACACACCACCACGTCTTCACAGGAGCCCAGGGAGCGACCTCGACCCAACTGCGGGGAGGCCACCCCAGCCAAAAGCAGCGCCAAAGGCGGGACTGTGCCCTGCGGCACAGCGCTTCCTCAACCTGCACCCTTCTAAAGGGCCAGGGAGGGCTCGTTCCTGTGGGCTGGCTAAAGCAGCCTCCCCAGCCCTGCTTACAGGGAGCTCGGGCTGCTCCTGGGGACACAGGGCTCCACGGCTCGTGACACACGCCCCGAGTACAGGGCTGTCACGCTGGCAGGTCGCCAGCAGGACGGGCAGCCGCCAGGCAGAGACCCAGGCCCTGACTACAGGCAGCCGGCCTCGCCCGCACTACGGCCAAGCAGCTTGGCTCCGTCCTTAGGGAGAAGGGCCAAGCCCGGACCCTCCCTCCGCTCGCGGGCTTAGAGGGGACCCCCCTGTTGCTGCACAGAGCCCGCCCTTCCCTCCTGGGAGGTTGAAGCTAACTAAGCTGCAGCGATTTTAGGGGGGGGGGGCCTAAAGGACAACCTCACTCGCTCGCTCACACCGACAAAGACAAGCACACTCAAACACAACGTCCCAGAAGAGAGAGCGAGCGCTGCGCAGCCAATGTCTGGGGGAGA
This sequence comes from Opisthocomus hoazin, assembly GCF_030867145.1. NCBI lineage: Eukaryota > Metazoa > Chordata > Aves > Opisthocomiformes > Opisthocomidae > Opisthocomus > Opisthocomus hoazin. The sequence continues at coordinate 1,386,108 of NC_134437.1, forward strand.
CATCCCTACCGCCGAGCAGGAGAGGAGAGCCCCAGACCTGACCCCTGGGCTGCGTGGACACCACAGGGGCCTCAACACGCCAACGGGCCTCAACATGCCAACGGGCTTCATCACGGGGGGCCAAGGGCCAAATGCCGCGACACACCCTGACTCCAGGGGGTCACGCTGGCCAGGCCGCCAGCAGGCAGAAAGCCGCCGGGGCCAAGGGGAAACGACCCTGCCCTGCTTACAGGGGGGGCTCAGGGTCCAGAGAGCTCCATTTCTCCCCCTCGGGTGTGGAGACGGTGGCTCTCACCCTGCTTACAGGGTTGCCACTCTCTCCGGGCAGCCAAAGGAGCAAGACGGCAAAAGGCCAACGACAACAAAAGCAAAGACCGAGCCCTGCTTACAGGGAGGTCGCCCAGCGCAAAGCCAGCCGGGGCACCCCAAAGGCGCCCGCGATGCTCTTACGTGACCGCGCCCTGCTGCCAGGGAGGTCCCTTTGCCCAGAGCGCCTTTCTCGTGCCCCCTCTTCCTCCAGCCCGACGCCGCTCCTCTTCTCGCTTGCTCTTGCCTCGCCCTTCCGCACGACGCCTCTTCTTGCTTCTGCGCCAGCTGCCGCCAAGGAATGAGGACACAGTTAGGCCAGAGAAGCGCCAAGTCCTCCGCCTGAAGGAAATGGGGACCCCGACACCCCCCAGAGGGAGCTCCCCAAGGCACCACCCGCCCGCCCACCCACCCACCCGCAGAGCCCCCGCCTCCGCAAAGCCCTCCCGCTTCAGCTGGGCTCACCAACGCCACGCACAGCAGGCTTCCAGCCGGTGCTGGAGCTGGGCTCCGAGGCAGGCACCCTGGGCAAATCAAGCTGGGCATGCAAAGCAGCGGCCAAAGAGCCTGCACACCCCGGCTTACAGGGGGGGCTCCAGCCGCTGCCTGGACCGCAAAGCGCCCGGGACTCCAGGCCACTGGCCCAACTTACAGGGCGGCCCTAGTCCCAAAGGCCCACGGAGGCTCCTTCTCTCCGCTTCAGGGGCACCCTGACCTGCACCCCGCTAACGGGGCAGTCACCCCACACCGGCTGCCAGCTGAGCACAAAGGCTCCCACACCCAGACCCTGGTTACAGGCGGGTCGACACCCAGGGAGCCAGAGAGCTCTGCCTTCCCCTGCAGCAGCCACAGGAACGAGACTCAACAGCCAGGCAGTGGAGCTGCACGGCCAAAGGCCCAAGGACAGGGAGGGCGCACGCCCGGCCCCACGCCTCTGAAAGGCCGGGGCCAGAGATACCCGCCTGATTACAGGGGGGCCCTCCAAGCACCTCCCGCCAAGCGCAGGGGGCACGCACAGCCCTACTTACAGGGCGGTCCCCCTCGGCTCGGCACTCACTCCTAACAAGCCCCACGGAGCCCGAGGCTCCGACCTGCGCCCGAGTTACGGGCCGGCCCGCCTGCCTGCAACACACCACCACGTCTTCACAGGAGCCCAGGGAGCGACCTCGACCCAACTGCGGGGAGGCCACCCCAGCCAAAAGCAGCGCCAAAGGCGGGACTGTGCCCTGCGGCACAGCGCTTCCTCAACCTGCACCCTTCTAAAGGGCCAGGGAGGGCTCGTTCCTGTGGGCTGGCTAAAGCAGCCTCCCCAGCCCTGCTTACAGGGAGCTCGGGCTGCTCCTGGGGACACAGGGCTCCACGGCTCGTGACACACGCCCCGAGTACAGGGCTGTCACGCTGGCAGGTCGCCAGCAGGACGGGCAGCCGCCAGGCAGAGACCCAGGCCCTGACTACAGGCAGCCGGCCTCGCCCGCACTACGGCCAAGCAGCTTGGCTCCGTCCTTAGGGAGAAGGGCCAAGCCCGGACCCTCCCTCCGCTCGCGGGCTTAGAGGGGACCCCCCTGTTGCTGCACAGAGCCCGCCCTTCCCTCCTGGGAGGTTGAAGCTAACTAAGCTGCAGCGATTTTAGGGGGGGGGGGCCTAAAGGACAACCTCACTCGCTCGCTCACACCGACAAAGACAAGCACACTCAAACACAACGTCCCAGAAGAGAGAGCGAGCGCTGCGCAGCCAATGTCTGGGGGAGACATCCCTACCGCCGAGCAGGAGAGGAGAGCCCCAGACCTGACCCCTGGGCTGCGTGGACACCACAGGGGCCTCAACACGCCAACGGGCCTCAACATGCCAACGGGCTTCATCACGGGGGGCCAAGGGCCAAATGCCGCGACACACCCTGACTCCAGGGGGTCACGCTGGCCAGGCCGCCAGCAGGCAGAAAGCCGCCGGGGCCAAGGGGAAACGACCCTGCCCTGCTTACAGGGGGGGCTCAGGGTCCAGAGAGCTCCATTTCTCCCCCTCGGGTGTGGAGACGGTGGCTCTCACCCTGCTTACAGGGTTGCCACTCTCTCCGGGCAGCCAAAGGAGCAAGACGGCAAAAGGCCAACGACAACAAAAGCAAAGACCGAGCCCTGCTTACAGGGAGGTCGCCCAGCGCAAAGCCAGCCGGGGCACCCCAAAGGCGCCCGCGATGCTCTTACGTGACCGCGCCCTGCTGCCAGGGAGGTCCCTTTGCCCAGAGCGCCTTTCTCGTGCCCCCTCTTCCTCCAGCCCGACGCCGCTCCTCTTCTCGCTTGCTCTTGCCTCGCCCTTCCGCACGACGCCTCTTCTTGCTTCTGCGCCAGCTGCCGCCAAGGAATGAGGACACAGTTAGGCCAGAGAAGCGCCAAGTCCTCCGCCTGAAGGAAATGGGGACCCCGACACCCCCCAGAGGGAGCTCCCCAAGGCACCACCCGCCCGCCCACCCACCCACCCGCAGAGCCCCCGCCTCCGCAAAGCCCTCCCGCTTCAGCTGGGCTCACCAACGCCACGCACAGCAGGCTTCCAGCCGGTGCTGGAGCTGGGCTCCGAGGCAGGCACCCTGGGCAAATCAAGCTGGGCATGCAAAGCAGCGGCCAAAGAGCCTGCACACCCCGGCTTACAGGGGGGGCTCCAGCCGCTGCCTGGACCGCAAAGCGCCCGGGACTCCAGGCCACTGGCCCAACTTACAGGGCGGCCCTAGTCCCAAAGGCCCACGGAGGCTCCTTCTCTCCGCTTCAGGGGCACCCTGACCTGCACCCCGCTAACGGGGCAGTCACCCCACACCGGCTGCCAGCTGAGCACAAAGGCTCCCACACCCAGACCCTGGTTACAGGCGGGTCGACACCCAGGGAGCCAGAGAGCTCTGCCTTCCCCTGCAGCAGCCACAGGAACGAGACTCAACAGCCAGGCAGTGGAGCTGCACGGCCAAAGGCCCAAGGACAGGGAGGGCGCACGCCCGGCCCCGCGCCTCTGAAAGGCCGGGGCCAGAGATACCCGCCTGATTACAGGGGGGCCCTCCAAGCACCTCCCGCCAAGCGCAGGGGGCACGCACAGCCCTACTTACAGGGCGGTCCCCCTCGGCTCGGCACTCACTCCTAACAAGCCCCACGGAGCCCGAGGCTCCGACCTGCGCCCGAGTTACGGGCCGGCCCGCCTGCCTGCAACACACCACCACGTCTTCACAGGAGCCCAGGGAGCGACCTCGACCCAACTGCGGGGAGGCCACCCCAGCCAAAAGCAGCGCCAAAGGCGGGACTGTGCCCTGCGGCACAGCGCTTCCTCAACCTGCACCCTTCTAAAGGGCCAGGGAGGGCTCGTTCCTGTGGGCTGGCTAAAGCAGCCTCCCCAGCCCTGCTTACAGGGAGCTCGGGCTGCTCCTGGGGACACAGGGCTCCACGGCTCGTGACACACGCCCCGAGTACAGGGCTGTCACGCTGGCAGGTCGCCAGCAGGACGGGCAGCCGCCAGGCAGAGACCCAGGCCCTGACTACAGGCAGCCGGCCTCGCCCGCACTACGGCCAAGCAGCTTGGCTCCGTCCTTAGGGAGAAGGGCCAAGCCCGGACCCTCCCTCCGCTCGCGGGCTTAGAGGGGACCCCCCTGTTGCTGCACAGAGCCCGCCCTTCCCTCCTGGGAGGTTGAAGCTAACTAAGCTGCAGCGATTTTAGGGGGGGGGGGCCTAAAGGACAACCTCACTCGCTCGCTCACACCGACAAAGACAAGCACACTCAAACACAACGTCCCAGAAGAGAGAGCGAGCGCTGCGCAGCCAATGTCTGGGGGAGACATCCCTACCGCCGAGCAGGAGAGGAGAGCCCCAGACCTGACCCCTGGGCTGCGTGGACACCACAGGGGCCTCAACACGCCAACGGGCCTCAACATGCCAACGGGCTTCATCACGGGGGGCCAAGGGCCAAATGCCGCGACACACCCTGACTCCAGGGGGTCACGCTGGCCAGGCCGCCAGCAGGCAGAAAGCCGCCGGGGCCAAGGGGAAACGACCCTGCCCTGCTTACAGGGGGGGCTCAGGGTCCAGAGAGCTCCATTTCTCCCCCTCGGGTGTGGAGACGGTGGCTCTCACCCTGCTTACAGGGTTGCCACTCTCTCCGGGCAGCCAAAGGAGCAAGACGGCAAAAGGCCAACGACAACAAAAGCAAAGACCGAGCCCTGCTTACAGGGAGGTCGCCCAGCGCAAAGCCACCCGGGGCACCCCAAAGGCGCCCGCGATGCTCTTACGTGACCGCGCCCTGCTGCCAGGGAGGTCCCTTTGCCCAGAGCGCCTTTCTCGTGCCCCCTCTTCCTCCAGCCCGACGCCGCTCCTCTTCTCGCTTGCTCTTGCCTCGCCCTTCCGCACGACGCCTCTTCTTGCTTCTGCGCCAGCTGCCGCCAAGGAATGAGGACACAGTTAGGCCAGAGAAGCGCCAAGTCCTCCGCCTGAAGGAAATGGGGACCCCGACACCCCCCAGAGGGAGCTCCCCAAGGCACCACCCGCCCGCCCACCCACCCACCCGCAGAGCCCCCGCCTCCGCAAAGCCCTCCCGCTTCAGCTGGGCTCACCAACGCCACGCACAGCAGGCTTCCAGCCGGTGCTGGAGCTGGGCTCCGAGGCAGGCACCCTGGGCAAATCAAGCTGGGCATGCAAAGCAGCGGCCAAAGAGCCTGCACACCCCGGCTTACAGGGGGGGCTCCAGCCGCTGCCTGGACCGCAAAGCGCCCGGGACTCCAGGCCACTGGCCCAACTTACAGGGCGGCCCTAGTCCCAAAGGCCCACGGAGGCTCCTTCTCTCCGCTTCAGGGGCACCCTGACCTGCACCCCGCTAACGGGGCAGTCACCCCACACCGGCTGCCAGCTGAGCACAAAGGCTCCCACACCCAGACCCTGGTTACAGGCGGGTCGACACCCAGGGAGCCAGAGAGCTCTGCCTTCCCCTGCAGCAGCCACAGGAACGAGACTCAACAGCCAGGCAGTGGAGCTGCACGGCCAAAGGCCCAAGGACAGGGAGGGCGCACGCCCGGCCCCGCGCCTCTGAAAGGCCGGGGCCAGAGATACCCGCCTGATTACAGGGGGGCCCTCCAAGCACCTCCCACCAAGCGCAGGGGGCACGCACAGCCCTACTTACAGGGCGGTCCCCCTCGGCTCGGCACTCACTCCTAACAAGCCCCACGGAGCCCGAGGCTCCGACCTGCGCCCGAGTTACGGGCCGGCCCGCCTGCCTGCAACACACCACCACGTCTTCACAGGAGCCCAGGGAGCGACCTCGACCCAACTGCGGGGAGGCCACCCCAGCCAAAAGCAGCGCCAAAGGCGGGACTGTGCCCTGCGGCACAGCGCTTCCTCAACCTGCACCCTTCTAAAGGGCCAGGGAGGGCTCGTTCCTGTGGGCTGGCTAAAGCAGCCTCCCCAGCCCTGCTTACAGGGAGCTCGGGCTGCTCCTGGGGACACAGGGCTCCACGGCTCGTGACACACGCCCCGAGTACAGGGCTGTCACGCTGGCAGGTCGCCAGCAGGACGGGCAGCCGCCAGGCAGAGACCCAGGCCCTGACTACAGGCAGCCGGCCTCGCCCGCACTACGGCCAAGCAGCTTGGCTCCGTCCTTAGGGAGAAGGGCCAAGCCCGGACCCTCCCTCCGCTCGCGGGCTTAGAGGGGACCCCCCTGTTGCTGCACAGAGCCCGCCCTTCCCTCCTGGGAGGTTGAAGCTAACTAAGCTGCAGCGATTTTAGGGGGGGGGGGCCTAAAGGACAACCTCACTCGCTCGCTCACACCGACAAAGACAAGCACACTCAAACACAACGTCCCAGAAGAGAGAGCGAGCGCTGCGCAGCCAATGTCTGGGGGAGACATCCCTACCGCCGAGCAGGAGAGGAGAGCCCCAGACCTGACCCCTGGGCTGCGTGGACACCACAGGGGCCTCAACACGCCAACGGGCCTCAACATGCCAACGGGCTTCATCACGGGGGGCCAAGGGCCAAATGCCGCGACACACCCTGACTCCAGGGGGTCACGCTGGCCAGGCCGCCAGCAGGCAGAAAGCCGCCGGGGCCAAGGGGAAACGACCCTGCCCTGCTTACAGGGGGGGCTCAGGGTCCAGAGAGCTCCATTTCTCCCCCTCGGGTGTGGAGACGGTGGCTCTCACCCTGCTTACAGGGTTGCCACTCTCTCCGGGCAGCCAAAGGAGCAAGACGGCAAAAGGCCAACGACAACAAAAGCAAAGACCGAGCCCTGCTTACAGGGAGGTCGCCCAGCGCAAAGCCAGCCGGGGCACCCCAAAGGCGCCCGCGATGCTCTTACGTGACCGCGCCCTGCTGCCAGGGAGGTCCCTTTGCCCAGAGCGCCTTTCTCGTGCCCCCTCTTCCTCCAGCCCGACGCCGCTCCTCTTCTCGCTTGCTCTTGCCTCGCCCTTCCGCACGACGCCTCTTCTTGCTTCTGCGCCAGCTGCCGCCAAGGAATGAGGACACAGTTAGGCCAGAGAAGCGCCAAGTCCTCCGCCTGAAGGAAATGGGGACCCCGACACCCCCCAGAGGGAGCTCCCCAAGGCACCACCCGCCCGCCCACCCACCCACCCGCAGAGCCCCCGCCTCCGCAAAGCCCTCCCGCTTCAGCTGGGCTCACCAACGCCACGCACAGCAGGCTTCCAGCCGGTGCTGGAGCTGGGCTCCGAGGCAGGCACCCTGGGCAAATCAAGCTGGGCATGCAAAGCAGCGGCCAAAGAGCCTGCACACCCCGGCTTACAGGGGGGGCTCCAGCCGCTGCCTGGACCGCAAAGCGCCCGGGACTCCAGGCCACTGGCCCAACTTACAGGGCGGCCCTAGTCCCAAAGGCCCACGGAGGCTCCTTCTCTCCGCTTCAGGGGCACCCTGACCTGCACCCCGCTAACGGGGCAGTCACCCCACACCGGCTGCCAGCTGAGCACAAAGGCTCCCACACCCAGACCCTGGTTACAGGCGGGTCGACACCCAGGGAGCCAGAGAGCTCTGCCTTCCCCTGCAGCAGCCACAGGAACGAGACTCAACAGCCAGGCAGTGGAGCTGCACGGCCAAAGGCCCAAGGACAGGGAGGGCGCACGCCCGGCCCCACGCCTCTGAAAGGCCGGGGCCAGAGATACCCGCCTGATTACAGGGGGGCCCTCCAAGCACCTCCCGCCAAGCGCAGGGGGCACGCACAGCCCTACTTACAGGGCGGTCCCCCTCGGCTCGGCACTCACTCCTAACAAGCCCCACGGAGCCCGAGGCTCCGACCTGCGCCCGAGTTACGGGCCGGCCCGCCTGCCTGCAACACACCACCACGTCTTCACAGGAGCCCAGGGAGCGACCTCGACCCAACTGCGGGGAGGCCACCCCAGCCAAAAGCAGCGCCAAAGGCGGGACTGTGCCCTGCGGCACAGCGCTTCCTCAACCTGCACCCTTCTAAAGGGCCAGGGAGGGCTCGTTCCTGTGGGCTGGCTAAAGCAGCCTCCCCAGCCCTGCTTACAGGGAGCTCGGGCTGCTCCTGGGGACACAGGGCTCCACGGCTCGTGACACACGCCCCGAGTACAGGGCTGTCACGCTGGCAGGTCGCCAGCAGGACGGGCAGCCGCCAGGCAGAGACCCAGGCCCTGACTACAGGCAGCCGGCCTCGCCCGCACTACGGCCAAGCAGCTTGGCTCCGTCCTTAGGGAGAAGGGCCAAGCCCGGACCCTCCCTCCGCTCGCGGGCTTAGAGGGGACCCCCCTGTTGCTGCACAGAGCCCGCCCTTCCCTCCTGGGAGGTTGAAGCTAACTAAGCTGCAGCGATTTTAGGGGGGGGGGGCCTAAAGGACAACCTCACTCGCTCGCTCACACCGACAAAGACAAGCACACTCAAACACAACGTCCCAGAAGAGAGAGCGAGCGCTGCGCAGCCAATGTCTGGGGGAGACATCCCTACCGCCGAGCAGGAGAGGAGAGCCCCAGACCTGACCCCTGGGCTGCGTGGACACCACAGGGGCCTCAACACGCCAACGGGCCTCAACATGCCAACGGGCTTCATCACGGGGGGCCAAGGGCCAAATGCCGCGACACACCCTGACTCCAGGGGGTCACGCTGGCCAGGCCGCCAGCAGGCAGAAAGCCGCCGGGGCCAAGGGGAAACGACCCTGCCCTGCTTACAGGGGGGGCTCAGGGTCCAGAGAGCTCCATTTCTCCCCCTCGGGTGTGGAGACGGTGGCTCTCACCCTGCTTACAGGGTTGCCACTCTCTCCGGGCAGCCAAAGGAGCAAGACGGCAAAAGGCCAACGACAACAAAAGCAAAGACCGAGCCCTGCTTACAGGGAGGTCGCCCAGCGCAAAGCCACCCGGGGCACCCCAAAGGCGCCCGCGATGCTCTTACGTGACCGCGCCCTGCTGCCAGGGAGGTCCCTTTGCCCAGAGCGCCTTTCTCGTGCCCCCTCTTCCTCCAGCCCGACGCCGCTCCTCTTCTCGCTTGCTCTTGCCTCGCCCTTCCGCACGACGCCTCTTCTTGCTTCTGCGCCAGCTGCCGCCAAGGAATGAGGACACAGTTAGGCCAGAGAAGCGCCAAGTCCTCCGCCTGAAGGAAATGGGGACCCCGACACCCCCCAGAGGGAGCTCCCCAAGGCACCACCCGCCCGCCCACCCACCCACCCGCAGAGCCCCCGCCTCCGCAAAGCCCTCCCGCTTCAGCTGGGCTCACCAACGCCACGCACAGCAGGCTTCCAGCCGGTGCTGGAGCTGGGCTCCGAGGCAGGCACCCTGGGCAAATCAAGCTGGGCATGCAAAGCAGCGGCCAAAGAGCCTGCACACCCCGGCTTACAGGGGGGGCTCCAGCCGCTGCCTGGACCGCAAAGCGCCCGGGACTCCAGGCCACTGGCCCAACTTACAGGGCGGCCCTAGTCCCAAAGGCCCACGGAGGCTCCTTCTCTCCGCTTCAGGGGCACCCTGACCTGCACCCCGCTAACGGGGCAGTCACCCCACACCGGCTGCCAGCTGAGCACAAAGGCTCCCACACCCAGACCCTGGTTACAGGCGGGTCGACACCCAGGGAGCCAGAGAGCTCTGCCTTCCCCTGCAGCAGCCACAGGAACGAGACTCAACAGCCAGGCAGTGGAGCTGCACGGCCAAAGGCCCAAGGACAGGGAGGGCGCACGCCCGGCCCCGCGCCTCTGAAAGGCCGGGGCCAGAGATACCCGCCTGATTACAGGGGGGCCCTCCAAGCACCTCCCGCCAAGCGCAGGGGGCACGCACAGCCCTACTTACAGGGCGGTCCCCCTCGGCTCGGCACTCACTCCTAACAAGCCCCACGGAGCCCGAGGCTCCGACCTGCGCCCGAGTTACGGGCCGGCCCGCCTGCCTGCAACACACCACCACGTCTTCACAGGAGCCCAGGGAGCGACCTCGACCCAACTGCGGGGAGGCCACCCCAGCCAAAAGCAGCGCCAAAGGCGGGACTGTGCCCTGCGGCACAGCGCTTCCTCAACCTGCACCCTTCTAAAGGGCCAGGGAGGGCTCGTTCCTGTGGGCTGGCTAAAGCAGCCTCCCCAGCCCTGCTTACAGGGAGCTCGGGCTGCTCCTGGGGACACAGGGCTCCACGGCTCGTGACACACGCCCCGAGTACAGGGCTGTCACGCTGGCAGGTCGCCAGCAGGACGGGCAGCCGCCAGGCAGAGACCCAGGCCCTGACTACAGGCAGCCGGCCTCGCCCGCACTACGGCCAAGCAGCTTGGCTCCGTCCTTAGGGAGAAGGGCCAAGCCCGGACCCTCCCTCCGCTCGCGGGCTTAGAGGGGACCCCCCTGTTGCTGCACAGAGCCCGCCCTTCCCTCCTGGGAGGTTGAAGCTAACTAAGCTGCAGCGATTTTAGGGGGGGGGGGCCTAAAGGACAACCTCACTCGCTCGCTCACACCGACAAAGACAAGCACACTCAAACACAACGTCCCAGAAGAGAGAGCGAGCGCTGCGCAGCCAATGTCTGGGGGAGACATCCCTACCGCCGAGCAGGAGAGGAGAGCCCCAGACCTGACCCCTGGGCTGCGTGGACACCACAGGGGCCTCAACACGCCAACGGGCCTCAACATGCCAACGGGCTTCATCACGGGGGGCCAAGGGCCAAATGCCGCGACACACCCTGACTCCAGGGGGTCACGCTGGCCAGGCCGCCAGCAGGCAGAAAGCCGCCGGGGCCAAGGGGAAACGACCCTGCCCTGCTTACAGGGGGGGCTCAGGGTCCAGAGAGCTCCATTTCTCCCCCTCGGGTGTGGAGACGGTGGCTCTCACCCTGCTTACAGGGTTGCCACTCTCTCCGGGCAGCCAAAGGAGCAAGACGGCAAAAGGCCAACGACAACAAAAGCAAAGACCGAGCCCTGCTTACAGGGAGGTCGCCCAGCGCAAAGCCAGCCGGGGCACCCCAAAGGCGCCCGCGATGCTCTTACGTGACCGCGCCCTGCTGCCAGGGAGGTCCCTTTGCCCAGAGCGCCTTTCTCGTGCCCCCTCTTCCTCCAGCCCGACGCCGCTCCTCTTCTCGCTTGCTCTTGCCTCGCCCTTCCGCACGACGCCTCTTCTTGCTTCTGCGCCAGCTGCCGCCAAGGAATGAGGACACAGTTAGGCCAGAGAAGCGCCAAGTCCTCCGCCTGAAGGAAATGGGGACCCCGACACCCCCCAGAGGGAGCTCCCCAAGGCACCACCCGCCCGCCCACCCACCCACCCGCAGAGCCCCCGCCTCCGCAAAGCCCTCCCGCTTCAGCTGGGCTCACCAACGCCACGCACAGCAGGCTTCCAGCCGGTGCTGGAGCTGGGCTCCGAGGCAGGCACCCTGGGCAAATCAAGCTGGGCATGCAAAGCAGCGGCCAAAGAGCCTGCACACCCCGGCTTACAGGGGGGGCTCCAGCCGCTGCCTGGACCGCAAAGCGCCCGGGACTCCAGGCCACTGGCCCAACTTACAGGGCGGCCCTAGTCCCAAAGGCCCACGGAGGCTCCTTCTCTCCGCTTCAGGGGCACCCTGACCTGCACCCCGCTAACGGGGCAGTCACCCCACACCGGCTGCCAGCTGAGCACAAAGGCTCCCACACCCAGACCCTGGTTACAGGCGGGTCGACACCCAGGGAGCCAGAGAGCTCTGCCTTCCCCTGCAGCAGCCACAGGAACGAGACTCAACAGCCAGGCAGTGGAGCTGCACGGCCAAAGGCCCAAGGACAGGGAGGGCGCACGCCCGGCCCCACGCCTCTGAAAGGCCGGGGCCAGAGATACCCGCCTGATTACAGGGGGGCCCTCCAAGCACCTCCCGCCAAGCGCAGGGGGCACGCACAGCCCTACTTACAGGGCGGTCCCCCTCGGCTCGGCACTCACTCCTAACAAGCCCCACGGAGCCCGAGGCTCCGACCTGCGCCCGAGTTACGGGCCGGCCCGCCTGCCTGCAACACACCACCACGTCTTCACAGGAGCCCAGGGAGCGACCTCGACCCAACTGCGGGGAGGCCACCCCAGCCAAAAGCAGCGCCAAAGGCGGGACTGTGCCCTGCGGCACAGCGCTTCCTCAACCTGCACCCTTCTAAAGGGCCAGGGAGGGCTCGTTCCTGTGGGCTGGCTAAAGCAGCCTCCCCAGCCCTGCTTACAGGGAGCTCGGGCTGCTCCTGGGGACACAGGGCTCCACGGCTCGTGACACACGCCCCGAGTACAGGGCTGTCACGCTGGCAGGTCGCCAGCAGGACGGGCAGCCGCCAGGCAGAGACCCAGGCCCTGACTACAGGCAGCCGGCCTCGCCCGCACTACGGCCAAGCAGCTTGGCTCCGTCCTTAGGGAGAAGGGCCAAGCCCGGACCCTCCCTCCGCTCGCGGGCTTAGAGGGGACCCCCCTGTTGCTGCACAGAGCCCGCCCTTCCCTCCTGGGAGGTTGAAGCTAACTAAGCTGCAGCGATTTTAGGGGGGGGGGGCCTAAAGGACAACCTCACTCGCTCGCTCACACCGACAAAGACAAGCACACTCAAACACAACGTCCCAGAAGAGAGAGCGAGCGCTGCGCAGCCAATGTCTGGGGGAGACATCCCTACCGCCGAGCAGGAGAGGAGAGCCCCAGACCTGACCCCTGGGCTGCGTGGACACCACAGGGGCCTCAACACGCCAACGGGCCTCAACATGCCAACGGGCTTCATCACGGGGGGCCAAGGGCCAAATGCCGCGACACACCCTGACTCCAGGGGGTCACGCTGGCCAGGCCGCCAGCAGGCAGAAAGCCGCCGGGGCCAAGGGGAAACGACCCTGCCCTGCTTACAGGGGGGGCTCAGGGTCCAGAGAGCTCCATTTCTCCCCCTCGGGTGTGGAGACGGTGGCTCTCACCCTGCTTACAGGGTTGCCACTCTCTCCGGGCAGCCAAAGGAGCAAGACGGCAAAAGGCCAACGACAACAAAAGCAAAGACCGAGCCCTGCTTACAGGGAGGTCGCCCAGCGCAAAGCCAGCCGGGGCACCCCAAAGGCGCCCGCGATGCTCTTACGTGACCGCGCCCTGCTGCCAGGGAGGTCCCTTTGCCCAGAGCGCCTTTCTCGTGCCCCCTCTTCCTCCAGCCCGACGCCGCTCCTCTTCTCGCTTGCTCTTGCCTCGCCCTTCCGCACGACGCCTCTTCTTGCTTCTGCGCCAGCTGCCGCCAAGGAATGAGGACACAGTTAGGCCAGAGAAGCGCCAAGTCCTCCGCCTGAAGGAAATGGGGACCCCGACACCCCCCAGAGGGAGCTCCCCAAGGCACCACCCGCCCGCCCACCCACCCACCCGCAGAGCCCCCGCCTCCGCAAAGCCCTCCCGCTTCAGCTGGGCTCACCAACGCCACGCACAGCAGGCTTCCAGCCGGTGCTGGAGCTGGGCTCCGAGGCAGGCACCCTGGGCAAATCAAGCTGGGCATGCAAAGCAGCGGCCAAAGAGCCTGCACACCCCGGCTTACAGGGGGGGCTCCAGCCGCTGCCTGGACCGCAAAGCGCCCGGGACTCCAGGCCACTGGCCCAACTTACAGGGCGGCCCTAGTCCCAAAGGCCCACGGAGGCTCCTTCTCTCCGCTTCAGGGGCACCCTGACCTGCACCCCGCTAACGGGGCAGTCACCCCACACCGGCTGCCAGCTGAGCACAAAGGCTCCCACACCCAGACCCTGGTTACAGGCGGGTCGACACCCAGGGAGCCAGAGAGCTCTGCCTTCCCCTGCAGCAGCCACAGGAACGAGACTCAACAGCCAGGCAGTGGAGCTGCACGGCCAAAGGCCCAAGGACAGGGAGGGCGCACGCCCGGCCCCGCGCCTCTGAAAGGCCGGGGCCAGAGATACCCGCCTGATTACAGGGGGGCCCTCCAAGCACCTCCCGCCAAGCGCAGGGGGCACGCACAGCCCTACTTACAGGGCGGTCCCCCTCGGCTCGGCACTCACTCCTAACAAGCCCCACGGAGCCCGAGGCTCCGACCTGCGCCCGAGTTACGGGCCGGCCCGCCTGCCTGCAACACACCACCACGTCTTCACAGGAGCCCAGGGAGCGACCTCGACCCAACTGCGGGGAGGCCACCCCAGCCAAAAGCAGCGCCAAAGGCGGGACTGTGCCCTGCGGCACAGCGCTTCCTCAACCTGCACCCTTCTAAAGGGCCAGGGAGGGCTCGTTCCTGTGGGCTGGCTAAAGCAGCCTCCCCAGCCCTGCTTACAGGGAGCTCGGGCTGCTCCTGGGGACACAGGGCTCCACGGCTCGTGACACACGCCCCGAGTACAGGGCTGTCACGCTGGCAGGTCGCCAGCAGGACGGGCAGCCGCCAGGCAGAGACCCAGGCCCTGACTACAGGCAGCCGGCCTCGCCCGCACTACGGCCAAGCAGCTTGGCTCCGTCCTTAGGGAGAAGGGCCAAGCCCGGACCCTCCCTCCGCTCGCGGGCTTAGAGGGGACCCCCCTGTTGCTGCACAGAGCCCGCCCTTCCCTCCTGGGAGGTTGAAGCTAACTAAGCTGCAGCGATTTTAGGGGGGGGGGGCCTAAAGGACAACCTCACTCGCTCGCTCACACCGACAAAGACAAGCACACTCAAACACAACGTCCCAGAAGAGAGAGCGAGCGCTGCGCAGCCAATGTCTGGGGGAGACATCCCTACCGCCGAGCAGGAGAGGAGAGCCCCAGACCTGACCCCTGGGCTGCGTGGACACCACAGGGGCCTCAACACGCCAACGGGCCTCAACATGCCAACGGGCTTCATCACGGGGGGCCAAGGGCCAAATGCCGCGACACACCCTGACTCCAGGGGGTCACGCTGGCCAGGCCGCCAGCAGGCAGAAAGCCGCCGGGGCCAAGGGGAAACGACCCTGCCCTGCTTACAGGGGGGGCTCAGGGTCCAGAGAGCTCCATTTCTCCCCCTCGGGTGTGGAGACGGTGGCTCTCACCCTGCTTACAGGGTTGCCACTCTCTCCGGGCAGCCAAAGGAGCAAGACGGCAAAAGGCCAACGACAACAAAAGCAAAGACCGAGCCCTGCTTACAGGGAGGTCGCCCAGCGCAAAGCCAGCCGGGGCACCCCAAAGGCGCCCGCGATGCTCTTACGTGACCGCGCCCTGCTGCCAGGGAGGTCCCTTTGCCCAGAGCGCCTTTCTCGTGCCCCCTCTTCCTCCAGCCCGACGCCGCTCCTCTTCTCGCTTGCTCTTGCCTCGCCCTTCCGCACGACGCCTCTTCTTGCTTCTGCGCCAGCTGCCGCCAAGGAATGAGGACACAGTTAGGCCAGAGAAGCGCCAAGTCCTCCGCCTGAAGGAAATGGGGACCCCGACACCCCCCAGAGGGAGCTCCCCAAGGCACCACCCGCCCGCCCACCCACCCACCCGCAGAGCCCCCGCCTCCGCAAAGCCCTCCCGCTTCAGCTGGGCTCACCAACGCCACGCACAGCAGGCTTCCAGCCGGTGCTGGAGCTGGGCTCCGAGGCAGGCACCCTGGGCAAATCAAGCTGGGCATGCAAAGCAGCGGCCAAAGAGCCTGCACACCCCGGCTTACAGGGGGGGCTCCAGCCGCTGCCTGGACCGCAAAGCGCCCGGGACTCCAGGCCACTGGCCCAACTTACAGGGCGGCCCTAGTCCCAAAGGCCCACGGAGGCTCCTTCTCTCCGCTTCAGGGGCACCCTGACCTGCACCCCGCTAACGGGGCAGTCACCCCACACCGGCTGCCAGCTGAGCACAAAGGCTCCCACACCCAGACCCTGGTTACAGGCGGGTCGACACCCAGGGAGCCAGAGAGCTCTGCCTTCCCCTGCAGCAGCCACAGGAACGAGACTCAACAGCCAGGCAGTGGAGCTGCACGGCCAAAGGCCCAAGGACAGGGAGGGCGCACGCCCGGCCCCGCGCCTCTGAAAGGCCGGGGCCAGAGATACCCGCCTGATTACAGGGGGGCCCTCCAAGCACCTCCCGCCAAGCGCAGGGGGCACGCACAGCCCTACTTACAGGGCGGTCCCCCTCGGCTCGGCACTCACTCCTAACAAGCCCCACGGAGCCCGAGGCTCCGACCTGCGCCCGAGTTACGGGCCGGCCCGCCTGCCTGCAACACACCACCACGTCTTCACAGGAGCCCAGGGAGCGACCTCGACCCAACTGCGGGGAGGCCACCCCAGCCAAAAGCAGCGCCAAAGGCGGGACTGTGCCCTGCGGCACAGCGCTTCCTCAACCTGCACCCTTCTAAAGGGCCAGGGAGGGCTCGTTCCTGTGGGCTGGCTAAAGCAGCCTCCCCAGCCCTGCTTACAGGGAGCTCGGGCTGCTCCTGGGGACACAGGGCTCCACGGCTCGTGACACACGCCCCGAGTACAGGGCTGTCACGCTGGCAGGTCGCCAGCAGGACGGGCAGCCGCCAGGCAGAGACCCAGGCCCTGACTACAGGCAGCCGGCCTCGCCCGCACTACGGCCAAGCAGCTTGGCTCCGTCCTTAGGGAGAAGGGCCAAGCCCGGACCCTCCCTCCGCTCGCGGGCTTAGAGGGGACCCCCCTGTTGCTGCACAGAGCCCGCCCTTCCCTCCTGGGAGGTTGAAGCTAACTAAGCTGCAGCGATTTTAGGGGGGGGGGGCCTAAAGGACAACCTCACTCGCTCGCTCACACCGACAAAGACAAGCACACTCAAACACAACGTCCCAGAAGAGAGAGCGAGCGCTGCGCAGCCAATGTCTGGGGGAGACATCCCTACCGCCGAGCAGGAGAGGAGAGCCCCAGACCTGACCCCCGGGCTGCGTGCAGACCACAGGGGCCTCAACACGCCAATGGGCTTCATCACGGGGGGCCAAGGGCCAAATGCCGCGACACACCCTGACTCCAGGGGGTCACGCTGGCCCGGCCGCCAGCAGGCAGAAAGCCGCCGGGGCCAAGGGGAAACGACCCTGCCCTGCTTACAGGGGGGGCTCAGGGTCCAGAGAGCTCCATTTCTCCCCCTCGGGTGTGGAGACGGTGGCTCTCACCCTGCTTACAGGGTTGCCACTCTCTCCGGGCAGCCAAAGGAGCAAGACGGCAAAAGGCCAACGACAACAAAAGCAAAGACCGAGCCCTGCTTACAGGGAGGTCGCCCAGCGCAAAGCCAGCCGGGGCACCCCAAAGGCGCCCGCGATGCTCTTACGTGACCACGCCCTGCTGCCAGGGAGGTCCCTTTGCCCAGAGCGCCTTTCTCGTGCCCCCTCTTCCTCCAGCCCGACGCCGCTCCTCTTCTCACTTGCTCTTGCCTCGCCCTTCCGCACGACGCCTCTTCTTGCTTCTGCGCCAGCTGCCGCCAAGGAAGGAGGACGCAGTTAGACATAAAATCATCATATTTGTTGACTTATTCTTCAGGAGCTGTTTTTTTTTGTTGTAGTACTTTTTTAGTTGGTGGTAAGGTGTTATGCTGGCTTACTCTGTTTTTTTCGCTTCAGGTTTCTTTCATCAGTTTCTTACTCTCTGCCTGCAGCACTACACACACTTTAGCCACTTCAGGTCATCACCCCAGCTACTCAGTTGTGCAGTAGGCTTTCTCCATTGTCTCCACAGCCCCACCATGAGTTAAAAAGATCTCCTTACCTCACCATTCAGCTAGGGAGTGCTTTTTTTCTCGGTTAGTGCTCGCCTCATCGAAGGGACGTGCACTGTCGCCGCGGCAGCAGCTGCTCTCCCCTCAGGAGCCTCCCGCCTAGTACGTGAGGAGAAGCGAAGCCTCCTCAGCCTCCGCGCGCGCTTTTTGAATACGGCCCCAGGCTCAGCCCGCCCCCGTGCCAGCCAATGGCGGAGCGGAACGCCGCCGATCACGCGCCCGCCGCGTGCCGCTTGGCCGCGCGGCCCCCGCCTCGCGCCCGGCGGTTGGGGCTGGGCCCGGGCTCGCGCAGGTGGCGCCGCTCGGGCGCCTCGTTGAGGTGGAAGCGGGAGCAGCTGCCCGCGCCCCGCTGGGAGGAGCCCCGCAGCTGGTTGCAGTTCAGCCCGCGGAAACACCCCGGCGCGGCGGGCGCCCGGCGCCGGTTGGTTTGGTTTGGGGGTTTTGTTTGTTTGTTTGTTTGTTTGTTTGTTTGGGGTTTTTTTGGCCAGATTCCTTTCAGATCAGAGTCTTTAGAGTCACACGTGAGGAGGTTTCTCTACTTCACCTGTGTCCAAGAGCGAAATTAGAACGTGCTGTATTTTTGTTTCTTTGTTTTTGTAGCCTTTGGGGGCACTAAATGAGACTGTCTGAATGCCTCACGTTCCCAAATGTTCCCTTCTTTCAAGGAAAACATTACACGTTCCTTCTAATCCAGTAGATGCCCCTCAAATAAAATGTTTTTAAAATTAATTCCCCACAGCATCTTCTAATGTCTCTGCTTCCAGAAGGAAAAACCCTTTTGAACCCACAAATATTATTACAGAAAAAAAAGGGGCAAAAAGACCCAATGTCAGATAGTCTCACAGACTTTCACCTAGCCTGTTCTTAAAACTCAACAGAAAGAATGTTATCTTTCAGCAGTTTATTCCCAGAGTTTAATCTGTGCTTTTTGAATACTTGACAGGGCCCACAGAAGTGTTTGAACAGCTTAGCCAAGGTGAAAACATACAACTGAGATCTGGTCAGCAGCTGTGTATCTTTAAGTTGGGGTTGTTTTTGCTTTCCAGTCTCCATGAAATGTACTAAAATGCATTTCATTTTATACAAATACTATGAAAATGAGAGTTACATAAACTCTGTGGTAAGAAATACAAATATTCTGTAAAGTTTTCCAGGAATTATGTGAAAAGTTGTAAGTTTCACTAAGAAATAACATTGTAAGTGGAAACCTGTGCAGATCAAAGCACTTGAGTAGTGCAGCCACACAGATTTTGTGTTGCAGCGACCTAATACATTCTGATGTTGTTAATTTTCTTTTTCTACAACTGATGATAATGTGTGGCTTGTGCTGGGGAAGGAGAAAGTCTAAGAGCTGTTGAGAATGTAAGAAAGGATTTTTGTAGCTAGTGGTTGTTTGGAGCAGATACACCAAGAGCCCTTCTAAACTGAACACCTACAGTGTGCTTTCTGGGACTGCAGGGAGTTAGACAAAGTAACCCATCATAAAAAATACCTATATATGTGTTCTGCCCGTGAATTTCATTCTTTCTGCACTTTCTTCTACCAGCTTTTGACAAAGGCATTGTTCTAATTTTCCTTCTCAAGTCTATCTGGCATGGGTATGGAGAGTCCACAGCAGTCATGTCCCCAGAGAAGAATTTACTAGCTTTGTCTCACCTCTACAAGCACCCATTCAGCCGCAGAGGTGGGTCAGGACTGCTTCGGAATGGGCCTTTAGCAGGCTGACAGTAATGCAGGAAGATCTCTCTATATTAAGGTAAATTCCACTTAATTAGTAGAAGACAGTAAGCTTTTGCTATAGGCGAATAGATACCACAACTGGATGCAACATGAGCTGTG
The DNA here is from genome assembly GCF_030867145.1 of Opisthocomus hoazin. Taxonomy (NCBI): domain Eukaryota; kingdom Metazoa; phylum Chordata; class Aves; order Opisthocomiformes; family Opisthocomidae; genus Opisthocomus; species Opisthocomus hoazin. The sequence goes on from NC_134437.1 coordinate 1,405,255, forward strand.
AAAATTAAGGGATCCTACCACACATGGTAGGGCCAAATGCTGATAGCATGCCCTGCTCTAAAGACTTTTATGCCTTGATTATGTAAATAGGGGAGATTATTCCATCCTCAAGACTCCAGCAAGATAATTACCAAACAATAAATCACCACAACTCAAGCCACTGCAAATGAATTTTGAGCTTTATCACCATAATTGCAATTGTATCACTGTTATTAACCAAGCAGGATAGAGCACATCAGGCCGTAGAGATACTTCCTTATTGGTTATGATTCAAATTAGAATTGTTTGGCATTACTTAGCCTGCTGGGAGGCTGCAAAGAAAGGAGTTCAGTTTTCAGTAATTTGACTCGGCTCCACTACAAGTATGATTTCCACTTGCCCGATATTCTGGTTTCTGGCTGATCCAGACACTCAGATGGCCCGATGGAAAGCGTATGGAAGTGAGCACCAGCCTTTCTACTGAGATCAGTAAACCCCAGATCAAGTGCTAAGCCCTCCATTTGTTCAAATTACCATCATCAAAGCTGAAAAACTCTTTCAGTCTCTCTGGTCTAAACCTGGTTTGCTTGTCACCTTTCACTGGCTGTAGTTCTCTAACATCCTGAGCACAGCTCAACAGAGCACAGGAGCACACGCTTAAGCCGTATGTAAGCGACACCTCAGCTTTCTGTGGATCATGCCCTTATGCAAATGCCTGGGAAGTATCCCTCTTCCTCAAGGTGGCTTTTAAAAGGAGCTCCTTATTATGAGCAGGCATATAGGAGAAGGTAAACTCAGATAACATCTTACATTTCGGCAGAGCACAGCCACTATCGGAGCCTGGCAGAGCAGAGAGAAAATCTCCGGACATGTTTCATTTTAAAGGCCAAAGCCTTCTTGTCATTTTTTGCTGGTTCAGGCTGCGTTTTCTTTGGAACAGCTACGTTGCAGGTAACAAGGGAGCCAGGCCTGGAGCTGCCTAAGGCTGTGCTGTAGCAGGAGTTCTTCATTACATTGTGTCACAGGTGCCTGTAGTATTTCAACAAATTTGACTATCTTTCTTCTGAGGTTAATTTATATTCAAACATAATCAATTACAGGGATTTAGGACAGGCATATGTTGTGAGTTTAGGTCATAAAGGATGAGATCTATTATAAATACATTTATAAAGGAGGAAAATGCCTGATGGTTTGAGAAATTTAGAGATATTGAAAGAAGTATTTGACATCTATATTAACTCAAAGCCCTAAATGGGCTGGGCTTGTTTACATTGCTTCAGTTTTATTACAGGGTGAATTTTACCAGCTGTCTTGCTGAACAGTCATTTAGCCTTAAACTATAGTTAAAACTGTCATGGTTTTAAGCAAATTATATTGCTTAAAGTAATTATTTCCCTAACTGCAAAGAGGATCCAGATACCTGGTGAATCTCATTTCTGAGAAAGGGCTAGCGGAGCGCCCTCTGTGGAAGGTACAGGAAAGCACGGCGTTAAGGGTTTGAAAAGGTCTTTGGAGTCCAGAAAAGGGCCAGCAAACTTGAGGAGTTAGCTGTGTACATGTGGGCCTGGAGCAGACAGGAAGCACGTTGTTTAGGGATGCATGAAGCAACAGCTCCCCGGGACAAATGCATATGTCTTTTTGAGCACAGGCCTGAACCCACCTTTGGCTTGTGTCTAAACTTCTGAGACACAAATTGTAGGTGAAGCCAGTGGTACAGAGAAGGAGAAGACTTCAGCCTGTGCTTTCCTTTCGGGCTTCCTTGAGCTTGCACTACCCACTGTGCCAGAGCTTTAGCTTGTGCTGCTTACAGTGCCTTTACTGCCAGACATAGCCACGGTCAGGACTGCCTGGCTGAAGCTCTGAGCATGGGTAGCTACTTTTCTGCAGGTGGCACAGAATGGCTGACATCTGGCAGAGAAGCTCGCTAAGCCCCATGCCAAGTGGATAAAGACTTATCAGCTACTCAGGGAAATATGCCTTGTACCATGTATTTACTTGCTGTTCTGTTTGGTTCATTGCTGCGTCCTTTATTGATCACTTCTTGCAAATCACTGTCTAACCAGTGACTTCCTTTTGTATAATCAGATTCAGCAGCCTCCTTCGTTACCTGGTACTGGCTGTGGCTCTGTTTTTAATTAGGAAGGAAAAGCTCACTGCTGGCGAGTATTTCTTCAGAACAGTCCTCTTGTGAGGCTGAGTTTTGCACTATGTGTAGCCTGGCTAGTGGCAATTTAACATTGCCATCAAACATTCATTCTAGTGTCAGAGTGAAATCTGCATTATATTTGTGGGCCTCATTTGAAATGGGTGCTGCCCAAGAATCCAGCAATTAATCCACCCATCAGCAAGAGCTGATGCGCTTGTTCTCAGCAGAGCAAAGTACCATTGAAGCACTGCGTCTCTTTACATTGACAGTATTGCAGTCCACTGAGTAGCCACTACGCCAGCCCGTAATGATGCTAAATTTGGTCTTTTCAGGGCTATTTAGAAATGCTTCCTTTTTTTCACCAGAAACCAAGACAGGATATTTAATGCAGATACCTCTGAAACCATGATGTGTCAAGGAGGTACAATGAAGCAAAATTCCCCGTGATGTCTGGATCTGAAAAAGGGCTGAAGACAGCTTTGGATTTGGTATCTAGCTGTGGGATGTGACAGGATTGTCTCTGATCATATGTCAAAGTGTTGTCAGACTCCTCCTCTGCCTCGGAGAAGAAAACTTGCAGCTGAAGTATTGATTAGTACCAGAGGCTCTGCCATAGATCTATCACAGCCAGCCACAAAAAGCAGGCATTTAAAACCTTGAGAAAACTGAACTCCCCTGGCTTCTAACGCTATCCTAGTGTACTATGGCTTGGCTTACACAGCCATTATTTTCCTCAGTGCCAGACCAGCACCTTAGCCTTCCACCTTTGTCAGGTGCTGACAATGTGGCCTGACCTGATCATTATGCAAATGGAGAGTCTTGGGGGACAAGGTGAGATTGCCCACCCCACTCTGTGAACAGCCAGAGAAGCGGGAGACACTCTGCTGTGCTCAAGGTCAGACAGTGCCAGTGGCCAGACAGTAGAGGAGACTGGCATGGGGCTGTGGTGACTTGGAGAGAAGAACATTTCTTTAGACCTGTGGCTCTGAAGCATGCCCACTCATGCTTGCAGGTAGCAACCATATGTGAGCAAGAGGCACCCTGAAGCCGTGTCAGTGGGGGGGCTGTTGCATCACAGAGCAATCACAATTAACTTTAATTACATGTCTCCATTGGCTGCTGAGCTTTGGAAACATAACAAGGAGGTGAAAGAAACAGAAAGGGCAGAAAAGAGGCTCTTGCAATCCAGGTGAATTTTTCCAAGCTGATTGCCAACACTCAAGGTTCCCAAGGGCCTTTGTCAGCAGAAAAAAAGCACCAGACTAAGAGATGGAGAGAACAGGAAGACTCTTCTCCTTCTCTCTTTTAAAATCACCTAGTTAGCATTCAAAATTTGGGACATTTCTACATGTGCTCTGCAAGTGTCTCCAACTGAATGGGGACTATCACAGTTGAACATTTCTCTCTCTCCCTGATGTGAAGCATGCATGACACAGCTCTGACAGCACCTGACCAACTCCATCAACACTGGAATATTTAGGTACTGAATTTTCTTATGGTTAATCAGAATTCATAAATTGCACCTAGACAGGTGCTTCTAAATCATCACAGTCTTGTTCTTATCTGTCGTGTAAAGTGCTGCATCCAGTGAGATGAGTATCCAGCACAAAAGGCACCGACTGGTGAAGAACAATGGCAATGCCATGAAATCTTGGCCCCTTTCAGCAGCACATCTTTTATATTTATCCACAAGAAGGAAATTAACCGAGATTTTAGTTTCCAAAATGCCACCCTGAGAATGAAGAAGTGTGTGCTCTGCAACACCAAGAGCGTCAGCATGCATATTTCAACCTTCTATTCACTTACAAATTATTATTGACACGCTGCTTCACGCCTGGATTTGCTCTCTAGAGAGCTAAGCCAATATTTTTTTAACACAGCTACAGCAAATTTTATTTAATTTGGATGTGCACTGATAGCATTTCCCCAGTTGGGAATCCCGTGGGAACTGACTAGACCACTTTAGAGTATAAAAGCAACTGTAAGAAATAGTAAATAAATAAAAGGGAAACAACAGAAGTTGTATAGTGTATTCTTCTAGATTCAGGGATATTTGGAAAAAGAAAATGGAGTCAGGAAAGTTTTCAGACTACCCTGTTCAATCAAGTAAATATGTTAATTTCATTATTTTCATGCCACTGAAAGGAAATCCATGGCAAAGAGATGAATGGCAGTGTGTTCACCATACTTGCCCTTACACAGGATTTCAAATTTTTCAGAGCCCTCAGCTTAAGACAGCAGGGTCAAAGTTGGCCACCAATGGTTGATTGTGTCAGGCTACTCAGTAATGGTGCCTAGGGCAGTTTAAGTCATGTTGTCCAGATCAAGTATTTAACAGTAAATTTGCCTGCAAGGAGACAAACTTTATTCACCGAAACAGGTAGAGAATGCAGATTGGGGTGAATCCTGGTTGAGCATATGAGATGCTGATTACTACATAAACTCTAAGCCCAATAGGAAACTTTGTCCTAACTTTAGGCTGACAGAGAACAGGCAAAAACTTGCCCAGTGTGCCACAGTAAACCAATGGCAGAGGCAGGTCAGAGCTCCCTTTTTCCAACCCTCTCTCTGATATTAGAACGTTCTGGTGCATTGCTTTTGGAAAAAATATATTCTACTCACTATTGGCTCCTTATTCATGGGAGAAACTAATGTTCTCCTAGCCCATCTTTGGAAAAGATATGAGAAGATGAGAATTCATTTCCTTTTGATGGAGATATCAATATCCGACTTGGCTTCTGAAGGAATTTCATGCAAAAGACTATTGATTTCTTAAACTCGAACTGAACCGATGCAGTCATGCCCAGTGTTGCGTGACTAGATTGGTTCTTGGCTCAAATATGTGGAGAATGCCACAGGTATGTAGCAACCACACCACTTCGAGGGTCACAGCAATTGGGTGGAACATGATATACTACCCAGCTGCCTAACCCACACAGGCTTCATTCCAACAGCCATTGAAGAAGGCCCGCTATGACTATCTCTGTCTATCAACTCTCAGGGGGCCAGAGCTGGCAGTTGTCTTGTCTGGACACAATTCATTGGGATTTGCAGCAATAGAAGAACAAGCCGTGCCCATCTGTGAACCGCATTTAATGGGCTGCTAATGTGTTGAGTAAGTAACAGAACATTACCATTAGTTTGCATCACAGGAAAAACTACATTTTCCATGTTATGGCTCCTTCATATTCCAGTATGTTCTGTTAGTTTGCAACAAAAAGGAAACACAGGAAGTACTTCAGAAACCATCAGGCCAGACCCTCAGATCATGTCAGGTGAGGTCCTTCTGATGCAGCCCATCATTTTTACACCTCATTAATAGCTCATTCTATTAAAAATACAGCATATTTGGTAGGACACACTCTGTTGGATTATGCCTCTGTGTGGCTGGTTAAAGCAATATCTACAGCTATGTCAAGAGCTTGAATTTTTGAAGGATAGACTTAATATCATGCAATTAAAGGCGAGCCTGTAACAAGTAGTGGGTACTTTCTCTGGCAGGACTAACTAGCTTTCACTCACCAGTGCAAGGCACACAGCTAATCGTTTCCCAGAAGCTAATTCTGACCCTAATAATTCTATGTGCCTCTTCTGCTGAGGAAAGCGAAGACTCCCTCTACACTAGAAGTGACTACAAGTAAGAGTCTGATAATGTTGCTTATTTTGGCAGAACAGATGAAAAAAATGCAGAGCATTCAAGTTCACGAGGCTCATTATGACTAATCTTGCCTTCCTGAGCTTCAACTCTTTTCTTCAGAAGTCAGACAGAGGTCTACACTGAGAGAGAGCATCTTCTGTAAAAAATGCTAATGTGCTATTCCATGTATTTATAACAAAGGTGGCACATCCAGCCAAATGACTTTGCAGCAGTCCTCTGTAAAAGAGGACTGCGCACATGACGAGAGAGAAGTCCTGCCACCTTCCATTCAGATTTGCCCATGGATCCATCTTGACCTTTCTGCAAACAGTCTAGCTGCTAGCTGGTGCTGGTAAAGAGATTAAGAAAGAATGGCAGTCTGAACTGTAATTAGGCAGCCCAAGAAGAAGTGAGACTGGCATTTTTGCCCATGTCTGGCCTTTCAGTTGCTAAGTCTAGAGTGTAGTGTTGGTTGCAGGGGGTTGTAAGCACTATAAAGACAGGAGTTGTTGGGGTTGAATAGTCTGGGCTTGTTATTGTACTCCTCTGACTTTTCTCCTAACCTGCATAGCATCGAGCCCTGGAAGAATGGCATTTTCTAGGAGCCTGCAGAACCAGTGTTTTGAATGAGATGCTTAGAAACTCCTGTGAGCTAACAGGTACTCCCCTCTAGCACTGTAACTGGGAGAGTTTTGCACTATTCTGAGTTAGCTTTTGTGTGACACACTTTATATGAGATCTGAGCACCATTTAGAAGTGTATGTGACAGACTTGTATCAATGAATTCACGTTAAGGAGTTCTGGGGTTTTTTACAGTTGAGGAAGAACTGTGTGCACTACAGTAGTTTGCTCTGAAAATCTTCCTTATTTTTATATTTATTGAACGTTGATCACAGAAAGCCAAATCCAAAGTGACAGGCATGACACACAAAGCAATGAAGTCAGGGTAAAGTTGCAGGAAGCTCATCCTACAGTCCTGGACTGGACCCTAAGAAACCTCTGTCTTGTCCTCTGTGGAGTCAGAAACATTTCTTCTTCAGTTTTTGTGGCTGACTATTCCTTTCATCAGAGAAATAAAGTTGTCAGTCAAGACACTATCTTTTTCTTTAAAGCTTTCCACACAAGCAGTATGTGATAGAACAGTAAAGTAATGAGCTATCTTGTTGTGAGGATCTTGATGATTGACAGTTCACTGCTATTTTGCTTTTTCAGCAGCATGGTACAGTGCAGGAGGCATCTCCTCTTATTCCACTTCCAACGCAGTTCAGATGACTAAGTCTTCTGTGAAAGAAGCAAAAAGAGAGAATGCATGTTGAGGAAATACTGCAGAACGCTCATGATATTTGTCCCAGAAACTGTACTCCACTTGTTATATTCCTAAAAACAACCCAGAGATATGTCCTAGGAGTGAACTGTCTACTCCAAATTAACAAGTAACAGTTCTTCTGAATTGTCTGCTTGCAGAGAGCTGCTATTGAACAACCTCTAGCCAAAGAGCTAGTCACAGACCTTCCTCAGTGAGCAATCACAAACCAGAAATGCACTGAAAAAGTAAAAAGATTTTGCTTCTTCTAAGAAGGTTATACTTGTGGTTTTGAAGTTTCATTTTATTTTGGCTTCAGGTTCAGGACTGGGTTTTTTTCATTCATCAGTTTTTCTTGTTATTGTGCTTTATGCTTTCCCATGATTCATCTAACTCTAGGGCATTTATTGAAATTCTTGACACAAAATTCAAGGGAAATGAATCTCACTTTAAACTTCGTAAGGACAGCTACATAGCCTGATTAAAGCCTCTTGCAGTTTTCATCAGCTGAGGGGGTAGTTCTTCATGTTGCAGATGAACAGACTAGGTGCATTTCGAGCACAGGCAAGCGATGTGATACGTAACATCATCTTTCATCAGACTAGCCATTGCTTTAATTCATAGTTTTCTGGCGGACAGAATAAAAGCTGTTTTCTTTAGTAGAACTGAAAAAATGTGGTGGCAGCAAGACACAGATATGACACTTACAAGCAGTTAAACACACCTTCAGTGTAAATCAAAAGGCCTAGGCAGATGGCAAAGAGTCAGTGAGACTCAGAGCTCACCTGTTAAATAGCTTAAGTGGTTATTAATTACTAAATTACCGTTCTCCTGACTTGGAGTGTACTTGATTTTCTTATAGATGACTGGATGGAAAGCACACTTGTGACACAACTGGAAGCCCAAGGAGGCTAGGAGAGGAGAAGATTCTTCTTGGCCTCAAAGAAAACATGAACACCTCAAAGAAGTGTTGACCATCCGTTATACAAATGTATTTATTTTGAGGCAAGGAGAATGTCATACATACCAAAACTTTCCTGTCCTGCTTTCAAGGAGAAATCAGTGTTATAGATATACCAAAACAATAATGTCTGACAATTCCTACACTGGCACTGGGTTACAGTTTAGCAGTTCAGAGGAATACTTCCAGGTTACTGCGATGTTGCAGCTGTTTTTGTGACTCTTTCTGGGGCCTGTGCTAAAGGTGTCTGCTCTGTTATTCAGTTGGCTACCTTGGCACTGCAAAACTCACAGTGGAACATTACTTTGATGAAAAGGAAACTATTCCAATAACACTTGGAAAGTTTAAGAGAATTTGGTTTGACTTTAACACTAAAGATGACTCAGAAGGACAAGCGTATGTACATTTTACAGCAATTCATGTACACAATATCCTAAAGGGGTCAGTAACTCTGCTGTGAAATGTTTAGGGTTCCACAGTCAGAAAAGTTTGAAAGCAGTATTCTAGATCCCCTCCTTTGTAGAAAATCCTCCAGAAACTGAATCTTTCAAAAAGCCAGTCACAGAGATGGGTTTCATTCTGTTTTTCTCTTTGTCTGCTGTTATTTGGTAATCTGAAGAATAGATTCGGAAAAGAGAATCGAGCCATTTCTGGAAGAAAGAAAAGCTTTCTTAGGAAACAGCCTTCAAATTACGGACTCCTAAGGCTTTGAAAGTTAGGTAGTGTTAAAGATATGAAACTATAAGAAGATATTAAAATATTGCAACAGCAGCTACACTTTCATAATCCTTTCAGGAAATGGTTTATCTTGGTATTTGAATTGCAAAGAGATCTATTTACCAGTACAGAGTGTTTAAACCAGGAGCTCTGATAAGAATTTAGCCTGGGTGGTTAGCAAATACATGGGAGCCTGCTGGCACTTTTCTGCTGGGGAAGCATGCAGGTGAGTGATGTCCCTCTTTGGCATTGACCTGTTTCTTTGCAAAGAAAGTAGACAAGCAGTTTACAGTAGCAACAACAACTACAGTCAGCTTCCTTACTCAGAGATTTCTGCCTTCCTATCCTATCCTATCCTATCCTATCCTATCCTATCCTATCCTATCCTATCCTATCCTATCCTATCCTATCTATACTGGAGGGTCATTGCGTCTTTTCCCTGCCTTGCCGGTGAAACCCAACAGCTCTGCGCAGACCTGGGCGTGTGCAGGGGCACCTTGCAGCCCGGAGGCTGCCTAGCATTCCCAGACCCTGCGCGGCAGTCACCGGCCCTCACCCGTGAGTGCCTGCAGCGGCTGCGGGCCGGCCGCGCCGCTGCCCCTGGGGGCTGTCCAGCATCCCCAGAGCCGCCGGCATTTCACTCGTGCGCAGGGCAGGGCAGGGCAGCCGGGCGGGGAAGGGCTCGTTTCCACCGGGGGCTTCCTCGGGGTGGGGGTCGCTGCTGTCTCCGGTCCCCGGGGCTGCGGCGGGAGCGGCTGCGTCCCTGCGAGCACCCCCGGGCGCCCCGGGACCCCGCTCCGCCCCGCCGCCGCCCGGCGCCCCGCGCCCCGCTCCCGGCGCTGTCCGGCTCCCGGTGCTGGGGCTGCCGCCCGCCGAGGACCTCGGCCCGCAGCCCCAGGGCGGAGGAGCCGCCCGCCTCCGCTCGGGAGCGATTTATCCCCGGCGCGAGTCGGTGGGATTCGGGGGCGGAAACTTTGCCCCCCGGCAGGCGAGGCAGAGCGGGAAGCGCTGCGGGAATTCGCACCCCGCGGCCAGCCAAGGGAGCTGTAGTGGAGACAGGTAGCTGGGATCTCGCCGTGGGAGGAAGGGGCGGCTCTGATACCAGCTAGCCAAATCTGGGCTCTGGGAAGCGGAGACGGAGCTGACGCTTTTGCATCCAGCGATGTGCTGACAGAAACGGACAGCGAATTACCGCACGAGAGCTTGGCTCCGAAATCGCCTCAGCCCAGGAAGCTGGCGCACTCGCTGAGTGTGAGCTCTCGAAGTTCTAGCAGCTGCTAGCTCAGCTTGGGGTTAACCACAGCAAGTTGCATCTGCGCGAGCCCCAGTTTGCAGGGGTCAGGCAGGTGACTTTGCTTTCTCTTTGCTCCTCTGCTTGTGCGTGAACGCTGAATACCCAAAAGCCTGCTTGAAAGCCTGGGAGAGCTTCAGAAAAGCCACAGTGGAGAGTTGTGGTGTTTTGGATATATTTGACACAAACTCCTGCCGTCTCTGCTTGAGAGATTCGTATGGCTTGAAGGTAAGAGATTCTTGTTGATGCTTTTCTTCAAGAAATACAAATGTTGAGAATATCCTGGTAAGGGAAGAGACAGAATAGTAGCTGCTGTAATCACCACTGCCTAGCGATGTAGAGACAGGAGAAAACAAGAAGACTTGTTGTTATACCAAATGATCCCTTAAGCTCTTCTCTGCTGAAGTAGGGTAGGTGAAAGTGCGTTTTCAAATTTTAAAACGTGGACTGTCTAATTTTTTCGTCTAAAAGACTAACTGCAAACCCATAAATGGTTGTTATGAAATGCTAAAGAGGCATTTAGAGTTGCTAAGAAGCTAGGATCGTTTTTTTGAAGTTTAATGCTTAACATTGCTCTTGCATAGACACAATGGAAACAGAGTGACAGGGAAAACTGGAGGAGGATGTGTAGATAGGATATAATGTAGGTACATTCCATTTCCCCAAAGAATGAGCTTGTTCAGTCAAATTGTTTGAGGGAAAACACTATTTTTTCTCTTATGACACTAATTTTTTTACATGTGGCAAGACTTGCATCTCTTAAAATTTCCTTCTTGGCACCAGTCTTGATGTGGAACAGTCTTTCCCAGTGGAGGACAGGAGATCTGTCACCCTTTCCTGAAGAAGCCCTGGCAGGAAATATTTCAGAAATATCCCACTGAATGTTGCAAGTAGATTTTGTGCAAGTTTACAGTAATCTTGGTGTCATGAAGGAAGTCTGAGTTGTTCCTATTTGTATCTTAATATTTTTCCATTGCCCTTCGGTTATAAGTTTCATCTGGCTTTTTGAAACTGGTGGAAACTGGGGATGTAGGGCAGGGAATGACACTCTAGGATTGCGTTGGGTCCTATTCAGTGCTGAAGTATTTTTGTTCAAAGTTGTTGGCTGTAAGTGGTTTCTACACAGATAACACATTCTCACATGTTAATTCTCAAGTCTCTCTCAGCCTGACTTTCCCACATGCAAAGCATGGAGCCGGAGAGCTAACTGCGGAGCATGAATCACTGCTCTTCAAGTAGAGTTCAAAGTCAGAAAGAAAAATAACTTGATAGATTTATAAATAACCAGCCACAAGATTATAATATAATGGGTCAAGTAGGTTACACATGCAATTCATTGCCAAATAGCATGGGTTATATTTCTCACATGTTCAGTGTTCCATGTAATTGTTCTTCTTTAACCACACAAGGGTCTTAAGAACTGAAAATCTTGTGTTTATGGGGTTTTATTTCTTTTGAAATAGAAGTCCATGAGTTGCTTGTAGCAATCCAGAAAACAAACAGTGTATTGACAATATTGCTAACTCTGTCAAAGAAGTGTAAAAAGCACTGTCTCTGTGGGTTTTGTTTTTCCACTTTACTTCTTTTTCATACTACAGAAATTCTGTTACATTAGAACTTCTATTCTTTACTTCCCATGCTTCTGAACAGAGTTTTTGTAAAAGTACTTTCCACGATTTACATACTGTGTGATTATATTTTGTTTAGACAGACAGTGTATGGCGTGACAGGCAAATATGACGGACAGAGAAAGAAAGAGAAGGGCAGACTTCAAATCCTCTGACCATTCGAAATAGTAACATCAGGATGAATAACTATATGTCAGCAGAGCTACAAAGATGTGAGTTCAGGCCCTGCCTTTTCCTTTGATATTTCTAAAGACAGCTATAGAGCAATTATCTGACATGAATTAAGTGAATTTCCTTACACGATGTGTCTCATATTACAAAACGTCACCCAAACGCATTTCATGCAGTTACATGTATATAAATCCATTGTGTAAAATCTACCATGCTATTACATTTGCATATAACTTCTGTAGGCACCCATGCATTGAGGTCAAACCTGTGTGAAAAAAGAGCTTCAGCTTTGTACACTGGAGCATTTATAAAGCAAAACTGCATGTTTCAGACTTCAGAGAGAAACATATGAGCCCTCAAAAGCCAGGTGAGGCTGGGTTAATAGTTAGTGTATGTTATAGTGTAGCTAACATGGGTCATACTCAGAACCAAGCAGCTTCCTTTTTCCTTTTTGTTTTGCTTCTGTGTCACTTTCGTACTCCGCACAAAAGGCTAGGTCATGATTTAGATCAGATAAGTGGTCATACAGTGTCCATCATGCCCGTCCTGATACTGGTCCCACAACTCAATTCCAAATCATCATGAAGCCCACTGAAGGGAGTAGGTTACATCCACATAAATCTGTAAAGCAAAGGTGATTTTTATATATGCACTTCTCTCACAAGGGGATCACAGTTTGACATCCACTCACTCTGCATGCACTGCTTGCATGCAAGGCAGCAAGCACAAAGATTGCACTTTAATCTGTTCCAGCTTTGCTGAAGTATAAGACGTCCGCCTGGGAAAAATACTCAGCTTTTCCTTTAATGGCACTTCACTGTTGGTTCGATGTATTCTTCCTCATGCTCCCTCAGACTAGTAGACTCAGGCTATTACTACCATTAGCAAAAGCTAAAGGCACTGGTCAGTTGCTAACACAAGTTGCAAATCTGCTGGTGGATGCAGCTGAAACAGAACAGCAGCATACTGCAGCTAGGTTGAAAGGTCTGAACAACGGCACAGACCAGTGAGGACCCATGACTGACATAAGCCCCCTCAATGAAACAGAAAGGCCTAGCACATAAAGTACGATTTCCTGGGTGTTCCTCTTCTAAAATCCATCCTTTGTACTAAATCAGCAAATCTCCACCCTCCCATCATCTGTTTACTTAAACTTTGGAATTCAAATTTGAGCTTATGATGCTTACATTTTGATGCATCTCAATATTTTGCTCTTTACGTGGTACAGCTTACTCTCAGGAAGTATAATTATGTGGTATGCCTCTGTGTTCGTCAATGGATAAAAAAAAATAATTCACAAGGCATTGTCGTATTGTGAAAAGCCTTGCTACCAAATGGGATGTTTTAATCCTACTGGACAGAGAAGGGTCCGTACTACGTAACAGCCAAATTGCCCTGTGACCGTAAAAACCTCGTGGACCAGGTATGAACAGACTGACCCCTAGGCTTTCTTGTCCTTGGCTCCCAAGGTATTACGTGGAATTGCCTTCTGAAGCTACCTCTGAAACGGCAGGGAAAATTTGGATGGAAACAAAAAACAAGCTTCCTCCAGAAGAAAGCAGAGTTTCATATTACTTAGAAAACTTTTGACATTGTTATTTTCACCACATGAAAGAAGCCATGAAATGAACTTCCAAGCCCTATGCTCTGTTTCTATAAAGCATTTGCTTGCTTGCCTTTAACACCTTTGTGCTAGACATACCGTTTTTCTCACTAGCAATGTTCTTTAACAAATATCCCACACAAATTCTCTAAAAGAACAAGGAACACTGAAAAACACTTCTCTTCAAACATACAAGTATTTGTGGCTCTTCAGATATGAATAAGATGGATTTGGCTCATGAACCTTACAATACATTCGTAAGAACTCTTTTTCAATTTCACCCTCTGTGCACAAATTTCTGCTGAACACTTAGGAAATCTGGAAATGACTGCTTTCTCACATGCAGATAGCTGATATTTCAGTGCCAGGAGGTATAGGACAGGGAGTGTGTTCATGTAACATGTAATTTAGCTGTAAAGCTTCTTGCCCCAGGATGTCTGGATGCTAAATGTTCTTAAATGTTGTTGACCTAGGTTCAAGGGCACACTAGGCAGTTTCAATTCCAAGGGAAAGAAATCTGCTGATCATTAAATGCGTAGAAACCACACTGGCTCCGTACGTATCTGAGATGGAAAGAGTTGCATGATGGGAGAGTACTTGCAAAAATATCTTATATAGTTGCTCTGATCTTACACTCTTGCCCGGGCAATAGCTTTGGGAGACCATTGAAGAAAAGCTAATAGACTGGTTTAACTTTGTCTGACTTCTCAGGGTTATTTTTTTAAGGCTACAGGAGAAAATACAGTAGGCTAAATGTTAAAACATATGAAGGTTTGGAGTATAGGGAGGAAAGACTATGAAAGATTTGTTTGGGATCTAACTTCACTGTATTTTAGAAATGAAAACTTTTAGTAACTATATTTGCTTTGGCTAACTCTTCAGGGGCGTGTGAGACTGATCAGTTTGTGCCAGGGTGTTGCTAACTAGATTCTTTGGGAAGGGGGGAGGGAACTGTTTAAGTCCTGTCAAATGCATCATTCCTTGTGCTGTTACAAAACCAACCTATATTCAATCTAAAATGATTGCTAATAAGTATTAACTCCCCTACCAATTGTTCCGCTTCAATCATGTTTTCTCTTGCTGTCCTTCATCTGGGTATTTTTAGTATTATAGGTTTTTTTAAGATGTGACTATGTCTACAGTTGCTTCTTCTCTGTACATTCCTCCCAATTCTCTTGGTGGGTATTTTTCTCTCAGCCCCCCAGAATGGGTTTATTTCTGGTTTACTCTTCCCTGTTGGTTTCCATGTGGTTATGTGGGAGGCTGCACATTCTTTATCAAAGCAGAGAGCCATGATTAGTCCATTCAGAAAATGTAAATGCAGCCTTATGCGCTCTGTAGCACTGGTGAAAAAGAGATAGACTGTAAGGAGCAATAGAAGCAGTCAATAACAGAACACAGTGTTAAGCCCTGTAGGTAAGCCTGGATGATCACGACGACGTCCACACTTCGAATTTCTAATGGAGCTAAATAAACATACTGAACCTGTGTACTGCCGTCTGGGGAAAGCTAATCAGAGGGCAATCCAGTCCCGCTGCAGTAAGTGAAATCCACTGCGATTGTGCTGCCTTTGCAGTTAACATTCATTTTGATTTGTATCTCCCCTTTCTGTACGCTTTCCACTATTTATCCGAAATTTCAGTCTCTGTAGCCCCAGCTGTTTCTGTCTGAGATGTCCCAGGAGCTGGGAACACACTTATCAGCTGACAAATATGTGTATTTGGTTTTGCTCACTGCTTCAGGTTGCCAACTGCTAATGCTGGGGATGTATCAGCAAAATCAACACTATCAAGAATGCACTGTGCAATTTGCAGCTTTATAAAAAAATGAACTCTTTGTCAACATCTCTGGTTTTTGAATCATGCTCCCCTGAGTGCTGCAGCTGAGACAGCATATCAGAAAAGTTCAATCTATTACCTAATATGTCACACCTTGCAAATTACTTGTCTAAACTGAATCCTCGCCCCAAACACTAGGTAGCTCAGGTAATTTGGACTTTTAGCAAATTAAGATTCTGTCTGTAAGAGGAACTCTTCTGACCTCTGGTTACCTCTGTACCTGTGAATTTCAAGCTTTTACGTATTTGTATGACAGATGAGAAAAATGTTATTATCTACAAGATTACTGAAGTCTGAAGTTAGATTTCGAACCTTTTTATCTGTTTTCTCTGGTGACCACTCCAGGCAAGAATACCTTTGAGTTACAGCCTTGTCTACATGCTTGGGAGCCTAGCGCTCTCCCACATCAGAGAGAACAGAATCATAGAATCATTAAGGTTGGAAAATACCTCTAAGATCCTCAGGTCCAACCATCTACCCAACATCACCATGCCTGCTAAACCATGTCCCAAAGTGCCACATCTACATGTTTTTTGAACACCTCCAGGGATGGTGACGCCACCACTTCCCTGGGCAGCCTGTTAATAGGGTGCCTCCAGCCAGCCTGCTTTCCTTTAGACATCTACACACAGATTTAGGAGTTGAATTTTAGTCACCCGTGTTTGAAAAGCTACAATTACAAACATTGTTTTAATTTAAAAAGCCTTAAAAATGAAACAACCCCATCCTCCACCAACCCACCCCACCCCCACAACCCCCTCATCATTATACACCAAGAATCACCCTAGTCCCAGTACATGAATCATTTATCATCCCCGTGAGGTTATGGGTGCTTTAAAAATGTGCTTGTGATTGTACTGGAATACTTGAGCCCACCATGGGCTAGGCATGTGCAAGCTCCTTATCTGCATTTTCTTAATGGCAAACCGACAGTAAGAATTAGAGAGGTTTAATTATCTCACTAACTGGGGAATCAAAAAGCCAACATGAGAATCTCCGTGCTGGTAAAGATTCCTATGTGTCCTTGTTATCGATTTTTTTTTCATTAGCAAACCATTTACCTCAAGTTGGTTGTGATCCATGACTGGGGATTCTAGACCTTCGCCAGTCTAACAGGAGGTTATTAAAGCGTTACAGTTGTTATTATTATAAAGCATCACAGTTATTATTATTATCTTACAACGGCACACAAAGGTACCTGTGAACTTTAGGTTTCCCCTGCTCTTTCCTCTCTACAAAGTTAGACTAAAAGAGCAGTCTCTTGCTCAAGTTTTGCAATTGGTTGTAAAGTAGGCTTTAGTATTTCCAGGGATAGCACTAGGGCAACTGCTAGAAATGAAGTTGCCAGGTGGAAGGGATCCCTGGGGGTGGATCTATTTCTAGGTTGAAGACAAGGGCTGAGAGTAAATATCAGCACATTTGGTCACAGGCGGTTTCTGTCCACATCGCTGGCTGTTAGCCTGGCTATAGCTCGAAGTGTCTGTACTGCATTTTGATGAAGCTGAGCTTAGAACACCTGTTAATAGCCACAGGGCTTCCTTCCTAGCTGTTAATGAGTACTGGGCACTGGAGTTATGCCTGTAGATAGTTCTGAGCATGGATCATACCAGAGTATGGTAATGCATTTGAATTGCAAGGCAGGCATTCTCTCAGGGACTCCACTGGGAGCTGGGGCAGGCTCTCAGAGACACAAGACTGGGTATTGAACTAGCAGCACGTAGCTCACTGGCTTAAATGAAATAACGACACAACTGTGTATTGCTAAGAGTTGCATGTTTCAGTCACATAAAGTCTTTCCCAGACCTGTCCTGGCCCCTTGCATCTTAAAAGACTCTGTGTCATTGCGACAAGTACTTTGCAGGACAAGGTATCACGCTGAGAATCACAATGACTGCATCATAGTGAGAGCTCAGTTGGCACAGACATTGTTCGAGCAAGATCTGAGGAAAGTGGGAAAATTTTACTATCCTTGTTGCAAAACAAAGTGTGCATAGAAAGAAAATTTGGTGGGAAGAGGCAGCACTCTTTTAAAAACTCTTATTCTGATATCCCCAGTCACAACATTGGTTCTGGAGAGCTGTAAGAAGTAGGGCTAGCTGAAAACTTGCCCTAAAAACATGGCCCAAACTGCTTCTGTTGAAAGTTGAACTGAATCAGTACTTTGCAGAAAGAAACTGCTTTTCTCACAATGTTTCTTTCTTGGTTCCCTCGCCCGTACAAATCCCAATACAAATTCAATAATTTCTTCACTAACATATTTTGTTTAGCTGCAAATATTCGGGGTTCAGAGCTCCTGACAGAGGTTAATGTTCCTAGAAGTGAGATCATTTCCATCATTTTACCATTCCCTTGTTCCATACCACCCGTAAAGTCCAAATTTTCTTTCTAGAGTACAAGCATATACATTTCCTTTGAAAGTTGTTTTACTAATAAGAGGAGAAATCCATGCAACGATGATGTGCAATTATTCATTATGTAGGAGGGTGTTTGTCTATATATGATATCCATTTCTTTGCCGTTTCCTTTATTGTCCTTTCCAAGTGTTATTTTACTTTATCCGGGGATAAAGTGTGAAGGAAGAATCAATTAGGAAATTACAACAAGAACAGAGGGATAATAATGAAGTGAAGAACCTTTGGGCCTACATTTTGCAATTCAGTTTACTGTTGAATTTCTGATTCAGAAGGCCTCAGAATCATACCCACAAAATCTTAGCATAAGAGACAACAAACATACTTCAGAAAATGGATGAAAAAATAAAGAACATGCAAGGGAAATGTTCAAGTAGAGCAATTACTAAGCATGTGCAGGAGATAGTTCAATAACTTGGACATTTCCATTAGTATTCAGTGTCCGCCCCAAAGATACTATTCTGAAGACCTCCTTAATGTGTCAGGTGTGACAGCACCTCGACCACTAAGAACGTGTCTGATTCTGATGGGAGTGAAAAATTAAAGTCATCGGCAACAACAGCAACCCATGATTACATGG
This sequence comes from Opisthocomus hoazin, assembly GCF_030867145.1. Taxonomy (NCBI): domain Eukaryota; kingdom Metazoa; phylum Chordata; class Aves; order Opisthocomiformes; family Opisthocomidae; genus Opisthocomus; species Opisthocomus hoazin. The sequence goes on from NC_134437.1 coordinate 1,423,520, forward strand.
TAAATCACATCACTTACAGACGTCTATTTTTTTCCTGGAGAGAACCACAGGCTCAGGAAGGGGGCCTGTGTCTGCGGGATGAGCATGTAAGAGAGAAAGTCTCTCCTCTGCAGTGTTACAATGCCCTTCTTTTAGGAAGACAAAGGCCAGTGCCCACTGGAGGTTCTTGGACTTCTGTGCGTGTTTCACCTTCAGCAAGTAGGGCACGTGTGTTCACATCATGCATATTTTGCCTTTAGTCTTCTGCACCCCCTTATTTCTATTGCTGATGAATTAAACAGCCACTGAAGATAGCACTGGCTTTAGTCCTGCCTTAACTTGCACAATAACTTGTACCTAGCACTCCATAATCAAAAACATTAGTGGCTCCTCCTAACGTTTCATCTGAAAGAGCATCTGCTCCCCACCAAACAGGGTGGAAATATTCATGAATTTCTGGAGCTCTGTTAATGACTTTGTGGATTAAAGGAATATGGCAATAATATGGAATTCATGACTAGAGCAGGTCCAGATTACTGGATTTATGAATTGGATTCATTATGGGTATTGTATGCAACGGCTGCACTTAAAAGCCTCAGACAAAATGAAGTATTCACTGTATTGGGTGCTAGACGGGCACACTGCAGGAAACAGGTCCTGCCAGCCAGAGCTTGTACTTCTTTACAAGTTTCACAGTTGCAGGCTTTTTTTGACTCTGCCTGACAACTGAGCCAGATAAATTCTACTGGAGGAGCTGTCAGCGCAAACAGTATTCCCAGATACTCTGTTTGCCACTTCCACCTGTAACCTCAGCCAGTAAATCTGGAGGGGCATTGGGCTGCGGGCCAAGGGTGCTGGGGCTGATCAATTCTGCTAGCAAACCAAGTCACCTGTCTGCTGCTAGCTGCTCAGTGTTTGCGCAGAGGGAAGCTGGAGTGGTTCCCGAGGGACTTGGGTATTACTGCAATATAAACAGCAACAGTAACAACGTTTCCTTTCTTGTCCTCACCTGTTGCTCGCTTTGTGGATTTCGTTTATAAACTTTTCAGGGCAAATGGCTGTGGTTTGTATACTAAAGCCTTCTGCATACTGACGTCTCACAGCAGGGTGAAAGTTTTGCTGACAGTGTGAAAGTCAACAGATAAAACTTACCAGAGCAGCTGCTGAGTGTGCGCAGTGATCCCAGGGCTAAGACAGAGCTAGAGAAACACAGGCAAAAGCCCTGGTTGTCAGCTGGCCTCACCAAAGTGGCTCCACTCTGCTGAAAACCATAAAACGTGAGCAGTGTTTCACTCCTTCCTTGCCTTGAGATTTGCAGCACCCTCTCGGAGCCCCTTCGGTGTCTAAACCTAGAGGTAGTGTTCATGCAGCAAAGGCCATGGCAGAATTTACACAGGCTGCTGCTAGTCCAGACATAACCAGCTAGTATGTGCTGGCCTCTTGTAAGAGATAGCCAGCGTACTAAAAGGCCCTATAACCCGCTCCCACTTACAACAGCTCTCTCCTCTGACCGAGCAGACTTCTCTGCATTTTTGAAACTGAAATAACTCAAATTATTCAAAAATTTGAACATCTCTTGAGCACTGAAGCTTTGAATAGCCTTTCCCCTGGCTAGCGCTTTGTCAGTGGCACTAGCAACAAGTCATGTGGAGTATGGGGGGAAAACAGATGTCTTTCTGAGGTTGCTACCAGCTGCCACATTAACAGGTCCTGCTCCCCCACCGCAGAATCAGGCCAAAGCCATCAGCTGAGCACGGGATACTCTGGCAACAGGCTGGAGACCTGGGAGACCAATCTATTCTTAGGCTGTGATCAACACGCATGTGCTGTAGTTAGACTTCAGAATGCTAATGAGCTTGCCTGGATTTTAGTGAAGGCCTGTGGGAGATGTTCAGTTCAATGCCTTCTGCCTAGTAAACCAAGCAGGACAGGTAAAACCTTGAACCACTTTTCTAACATCTTAGCTCAGGATGAGGCAGAATAGCCATGCATTCACCTGGAAAGCAAGCTGTACCACACATGATGGAAGCAAAACATCTGCTTTCCTGTGGGCTGGCTCACCCAGACAGATTGTCTGAGGTCTTTGAAAAGCCACAGCAAAATGGCTATCTTCTCCAGCCACTGTCGAATTTCACAAAACACAGGAGAACTTAACAGGTAGTGTAAAACACTTCTGCTCTTAGGAAGCTTGTTTGACACCAGCCAAACAGTTCCACAGGCCAGGTGGAGAAAAATATACCCCTCAAATCACACAGACAACAACTTCTTCCCTCCGCCCCGCAGTGTAGGCAAATGAGCATCTTCCTTTAGGAAACCAGGATAAAACCATTGAAATAGCTTAGCTGGTGAAGGGTTCAAAAAGCAGCAACCAGAACCAGATGACCTATATAGAATGTTGAGGAGCTTCGACAAGTGAAAGCAAGCAAGAATGAAAGCTCAATTTCTTTACACATGCTTGAAAATCCTGTCGTCAAACACTGACAGGATGAAGGCCAGTTTCTCTTCCTCCACTCTGTCTCCATGAAAGGCACAGCAGGGCACAGCTGTGAAGCAAGCTGAGCATGGGGCACGGAGAGTGCAGATGCTGGATTGCTATAGCAGGAGCACAAGGGAGTGCTTGACTCTCACGATCCCAGTGAGGTATTTGATGGTAGAGTCAAGCAGGGGCAACATCGACATCGTATAGAGTAATATGATCACATATGACACTTCTTGTCACATTGCATCTTTCATTAGCTCAGCCAAAAGGCTGGAGGGAAAAGATGCCTGGCTTCTTTTTAGTCTGCTTCCCTGCTGTATATTAAAAGGGGAGTGGCTGTCCTCAGTGCCCCAGGGAAGAGGGGTGTGAGCCAGGAGCCGCACCTTCATCACAGGAGGACGTGCCTGCGAATTCCCCCAGTCTCTGAAATGTGAATGGTGCCAGGAAATGGGCTCTATTGGGGTTCCAATGGCAAGCTGATAACTCTCTGCAAGCTCACTCTGTGCGAAATCTGCATTCTGTTTAGTGTTTTTTGGTTTTTTTTTTAATTGGTTCCCTTGCATGTGGCTCTTTCTCACATGTCTGCTTGAGATCCAAATACATACGCCACCTCTGCTACACAAGCTGAGGGCCAGATCCATTTGAAATCACAAGAAAATTCCCAAGGAGAAGAAAATCATGCCTAGGAGCAATAATTCTTCCAAGAACGTGAGCTTTTTTATCACAACAAGTAACAGTGGAAAAGATCTGCTGCATAGTGAATTTCTGCCTCCATGAGTAGACTAGATTGAAGAAAGAGGGGACACAATGATGCAACGGCATTAGAATGGAAAGACAAACTGGAGAGGAAATAGATATTGCATACATAAAGAGTAATGAACTCCTGCATTTCTGGAACACATTCAAGAAGGTTAGATCAAGAAGTTCAGACAAACACTCGTCATGGAATGGCCATGCTGCAGAGCGAGAAGTACGTGACTCTCTGAGTCCTTTCCAGCACTACGCCCGCAATAACAGACAGTGATTTACAGCAGCTGACGATCCAGCCCAATTCCTCTATGGCTGAATGCCCATTCTGTGGGAGGAGATGTAAAAGGATAGGTCCAGAACTGGAGACACGTCCATCTTCTACTCACGTTTTGCTTGCAGAAATGACAGAGGTGGGATTTAAGCTGAACAGTGGAGCTGATTTGGGTCAGGGATTAAATGCTTAAAGATCATTAGGGTTTGAAATCTGAGAAGCACTGGATGATCTGTATAGGAGGACTATACAGAGCCTCTCGCCTCCCCTCTGCTAATTGTAGCATGCATTTTTACTCATTCGCCATGAGGGACAGGACGGTAATTCATCTATGGTTTTCTTGAAGTTTCAAATACAGGAAAGTGGCACTTAGAGTAAGAAGGAATCAGATGAATGTTGTGCTGATTGCCACATCTTCATCAAATCTGCAAAGAATCTATTAAAAGGGGCTTCGTGGCAAATACAGTTTGGGGCAAACACCCACGAAATTTGAGAAAAAGAGGGGGAAGGAAGAAGGGAAGGGAAGGGAAGGGAAGGGAAGGGAAGGGAAGGGAAGGGAAGGGAAGGGAAGGGAAGGGAAGGGAAGGGAAGGGAAGGGAAGGGAAGGGAAGGGAAGGGAAGGGAAGGGAAGGGAAGGGAAGGGAAGGGAAGGGAAGGGAAGGGAAGGGAAGGGAAAGAGCTCTCCTTTTCTCTGGAATTCACTTCTTTTGGCAAACATTTTTGCAAACAAGCTTAGTGATAGGAGTGGCAATGAAAAGAGCAGATGTTAAATGAATGTTAGATGACATGTGGAAGGCAAATATTTGATCTTCTCAATCTGAATTATTATTATTTACTTTTAATAAAGTGTGGCTGAAGGACTTCGAGCTAAAATACCCTTGTACTAGGTGCTGCATAGACACACGAAGCCTGACCAGATGGAAAAAAGAGGTTTATTCAACTGAGGAGTTAATACAATCTGTTTCTGCAATTAAATGAAGTTATACACTTCAAATGCCAAGCATCAAAATGGACAGTGAACATTAAACAGATAAAACCAAAGAATTTTTAAAAATTCAAAAATCCTTAAACATTTGCCACATTTTAACCAGTACTTAAAAGTAAATAGTTTGTTCAAATTTCAGCCGCCTCTATACATAGCTACTGGGTATGGGGAGTGAAGAGATTCAACCTTTTCAATTCCTCAAAAATAATACAATTAGCTCTACTACTGATAAAGAGTTATTCGCAGACATTGGCGGATGATCTCAAACACATAACAAATTCCAAAAGAAGATAGGTCACCAGTATCATAAGGCTGGGAATTTATTAGATTAGTCAGAGGCTCAGATCTAGTAGAGAGATCTGACATTCGGATACATACAAAAGAATTCAGAAAAAAATGGGCTTTTGTACAGAACAGCATCTTAGATCTACAGTAATGCAATACTTGAGAAGAACCAAGGTCTTTCTAGTCAGAAGACCTGTCTCTGACAGCTCTCATCTCCATGTGAGAACACGGGAGTGAAGTGATATGCAATACCCACGCTATTGCACTTGTGTTTTGAATAACAGAAGATCCAGAGACTGGGGAGCCAGACAGAAAGGCAGGAGAGGAGGAAGTTTCTGAGAGGCTTTTGCAAGGAGCTGATGGGAAGAGCTGCTCTACTGAATAGCTATGAAGGTTGCACAGTGCTGACGTTAGTATTCAGCCCCCCAGACAACCCCATCCTTGTCAGGATCTTTGTCTCTACTTACTGCCAGGACCCCATCAATCATGACTGTCAAATCCATACTGTATTTGCAAGTACTAATAAGTGCCTGAGAGAGTCAGGTTGACTTCAAGCGGGTAGGACTTTGCTTGCTGTGTTCAGTGTGTCGGCTGATCCTGGAGAGTCAGATGCCAAGGCAGGTGGCTGGGACTTATCAGCAGCATTAGCAGTGGCAGTGGCTACTATGGTTCTCAGGTCAAGACAGCATTTACAACTTTTTGCTAATTCCTGACCTTTCCTCCTCCTTCTCAACGTCTGCAGATGCTGTCCACTGTGTAGAACTGGATGGGAAGAGGTTCTTACTCACTGCTAGCTGTTCCACACCTTCCTTGCTCTCCAGTGAACCATGACCAGGAATTCACAGCAAAGCATTATCAATTCTGGGCTTACATCCAAAAAATAGTGGAATTACTCCAGGCACTGATTTCCTTTGCACAGTGCTCCTGAACAGGGGAACAAAAATAGCTCCTCAGACACACTTTCCCCTTCTCTTTCTCTTCCACCACCTCTCTGCTCAAAAAGAATATGTTACTTCCCTTGATTGGAATGCCTCAGTCACATTCTCAGTGGAGCCCACTAAACAGCATCAAGAAGCATCTTCAGGACAGAAAGGATGTCAGCTTGACAGCTTTCCTGCAGCCCCCTGATTCCAGAATTTCAGAGGAAAATGACAGTATTCAGGGAGGCACTGTACTGTGCGAATTTCACTTAGACATTGATTTCTGTGAAACAGAAATGCCTTCGGAGCAAAATCTGTCTCTAAACACTTTCAGACATAGTCCTAGGCAAGACTCTCAGTAACCTGATGGGTTTCAGCAACGAGAAGGAAATGGGCAATCTGGCCAGAACTGCGTGCAAGAAATACCTTGGGAAAGGGAGGCAGGGACTGTTCTGAGGCTGCAGTGGAAACATCTGCTAGCTGGATATTATTGCTGGTGGCTTTTGCTGTTGTTTTCCTGTTAGGTCTACACAGAGTTCAGACACTGAGGCATTCTGGCAGTCAGGACTCGCAAGCCAAGCAGTGTGAATGTGTCTGGAGTCCATAGAAAAGTTTGCCCCCTGAAAGCATGCTGAACCAGTGACCTCCCAGATCACATCAGTGCTGCTGGCTGCCTGCAGACCCCACCATGTGGTGGGTATTTCTATTTGGTATTTCTACCAAGTAGAAACCAGATGCTGCAATGACATGCATCGTACTGTCTGCTAGACACTGACGCTAGCTCGAGATCCGGCCTGCGAGTATTTCATGCCTGAGAGTGTTTGCAAGCAGAGCAAAAACCAAAAAGAGTGTTACACCTTTGCTGTTTCTGAGAGAAAAAATGACAATTGCACTGAATCCGGGCATCTCTGACCTAGCACAGAACTAAGAAGAGCAGAGGGGACACCCAGGATACTCTTCAGACACAGGCAAGCTCAAAGTATGAGATTCTGCTGGAGCCTTTTACCCTCTGCTTCCCAGTGAGGTGTCTGGTACATCTATCTGTATATGATAGAGCAAACTCTGCTTCTCTGCTTAATCTACATTTCATGTTTCAGATCCTGCGAGAAAGACAAACGGTTTTGTTGCTGCCAGTTGTGAACATTACACATTTGCCAGGGAGATGTCGTGCTTGTTTGCCACAAATGTAATTAGATGCTCAATCATGAGGAGCCAAGGAGAAATACCAGCATTGCAAACAAACATATTTTTCAGTTTGCTCTCTAAAAAGAAAGGGAGTTAACTACAAAGGAGAGAAAAACTCACAGCCTCTATTTTGGCTCCCTTTTCCCTGTCATTTCCAGCAGGGAGTAGCAGCCAGATGGCAGACTTCCTCCAGTTGCTGAAAGACAGCTGGAAAGCATGGGAAATTATTGAGAAAGGCTATTTTCCTCTGGACAGCAAACTGCTTCTCAGTTAGGCCATGCTTGAACAGCAGCACTCAAGGAAGCTACTGTAACGGCGATTAGCAGAGACCTGGGCGTACGCCTGATCTGACGGAAGGGGAAAGCGGCAGAGATGCTCTATGCAATGCCGGCATGCTGCTGCGCTGCTGGCATCAAACACAAGGCTGCAACCTTGCTGCTCTGTCCTGCCCTTGACCTCTCAGTAAATCCATATCTGGATTAGCTCAGCCAGACTAAAAATCTGTGTGGACTCTGTATGGGAATTAAAGTGGCTTTGCTGCAGTTAATTCACAAAGGATTTTGTTCCGTTTCAGGACTCTATCCACATCTGCATCCAAAGTCTCAACGAAAACTGAGACTCTTGTTTTGCCTCTGGCGGTAGCGTCCGGGGTTGGTGAACCTCAGCAAGGTCCCACAAGGACAGTGCCTAGCGAGGTGCCATTTGCACTACCTTTTCTCTGTATTTGTGATCCCTTCCTCCTGCTGCTACGTGGAAATGCAGGTCCCTGGACAAACAGTAAAAAGCCAAACAAATGCAGTAAAAAGCACTCTCTTTTCTAGTCAGCTTTTTAAAGTGCTTCCTTCTACTCTACTGAGAAACTGTCAGCAGTAAAACAGAAAGTGCCCCATAAAGTAGTACTGAAAGACTCACAAGACACTCTAATGGCCACCATAGTGCCTCCAAATGAGGCCAGTTCTGTGTCTGGAGAAACTAAAATTATTTTTAGGACTGAAAACTCAAACTCTTGAAAGTTAGAAATTAATAGAGTTGTCCACATAATTGTAGTTTTGTACCATATGGCTATGTATTGGATACAGCCTTTAATTACTGACCAAAAATTACACTGTGATTTAGTTTCCCTGTTTCGTTCAAAATATTTGGAGCTTTCTTGTGTTTCATTTTCCCAAATTAAAACTTTTTTTCAAAAACAGAAACATGAAACATTTTCATTTGTACAATGTTCAGACGTAATCTTTTAACTTTCCTCTTGATCATCAGCTGCATGAAAAGACAAAAATTGTTGCTGTAAAAACAGTCTACTGAAAGAAGAAAAAATCTTGTGGAAGCTGCAGAAGGAAATGGAAGAGAATTTTTGCTCGCTTTATCCAGGACTTGCTATATCCTCCCTACCCCCCAGCAAGTAAATGCCCAATAGATGGACATGAAAGATTAGCTGTATATGTTTCCTCCAACTCCACCACAGAGTTGCGGTTGCCTGTAAAATGAGCAGGGCTAGAAGTACTGTGTATGTAACTCACCCTTATCTCTGGCCTTTTCTCTGAGAAGCACAAATGTGTTTTGTGAACCGTAGCCACAGCTCAGAAGGAGCCAGAACAGCACCAAGGGGCTGATCCTGCACATATCAACTCATTCCACTCCTTTTACACTTTGAAGATACTTTTCTATGTTCCTGCCTTTTTTTCGTCCTGCATTTTGTGCATGTTTCTGCCTCCTCTAGATAGTTTTGCATTATCAAAGGGCAATAGAAGAAAAGAAATAACTGTTGCTGCATTTAGCATTGATTTTTCCCCTTCACTCTGAGTCACATAAGCTAACATTTAATTAATTTCTGACACTTTGACAGTTTCTAAGAAGACATTTGTAGAGCTATCAAGTGCCGCTGATAGCACTGTCAGACAGACACTTCTTGAATTATCAGCTATTAAGGACCCATATGCAACAAATTTCCAAGGATTATTATACAAATTGTTCTTTGAATGAGAAAAGCACACAAAAGCTCAGTGAAACATAAAGAAACCATTGTTCCCAGGTGAATTTGATATTTGCAAATGTTTTGCTATTTTGATCACTTACATGGTTTAATAAATTGAATTCACTTTGTCATTTATTAAGAAAATCAAATGGCCTGGTTTGGGATGTCTGAGAAGATGGCCAAATTCTCAAATCACTGTGGTCTTTCTAGAGGTGCTGCTTGAGAAACGTGGAATACTTGATTCTAGAAAGTGCTGAGCATTGAACGAGATCCCTTCAAGATCTCTCAAACCAAAAACCCCAAAACCAAAGTAGCCAAAATCTGCAGTTGCTTTTAAACAGCTCTTGCCTTTAATCGTTGATCATGCTTTCTGACGTGTCACCATTTCTTGATGTAGTGACTGCTTCAGGCCCAGCTACAGAGCTCAATACTTTGCTTTTAAACACACAAGCAAACCTGGCAAGGGGCTGAAATGATCAGCTTGGATTAATGCCATTGGAGAGACCCTCTGCAGCTGTGGATGGCAGTTTGGCTATGACAAATTTATTTTTTCTGGCCGCACTATACTAATTCACCAGCTGACAAAGCAGCTCTGTTTCAGCAAATGGGACAGAGCTGTATTTCGCCTTGCTCAATGGCACAGCTAAGACTTGATGTTAGCACTTGTCTGTCTCTGCCGTATGCCAGAGCTGTGTTGTTGCAATCAGACTGCTCCACTTGCTTGTCCTTGGAGCATCTGGCATTAGCAACTCTGGTGAGCTCAGGGAACATATTAGCTCACACAGTGAAATTCAGCTCAGTGCTCCTCTCCTCATGGCCTTTGTGGCTCTCCGAAAGGCAGACTCAGGTGCACGCCTCTCAGATCTCACTGCTTTGCGTTGCCTGCTGGCATAAAATCCCTAGAACCTGATGGGTGTTCATATGCCTACACTGGTCTGCGCCATGCAGAAATATGACCTGAGACATATCAGTTCTACTGTAGTCTATCATCAGAGCCAGAACTACAACCTTCCCTTCACACACCGCATCCCACACTTTAACTTTGTTTATGTATCTTCCTCAGCAGTGAGCAGCTTTTTGCTGTCTACATTTGTGGCTAATAGCACACAAACCTCTATATCCAGACAGCAACATTTCTTTAGAATAATGTTTCCTCATCTCTGATCCGGTCATTTGCATTCTTCTTCCTCTTCTTCCATAAAAAATGCCTGTAAGCCTGGGACCCCGTCCATAGCCAGTGGAAACCAAAGGAAGGCCTCTTGGTGACAGTCCCCTTGCTGTGTGCTGAAAATGGCCCAGCTAAGGAAGCAGAGCACAGAGGTAGCCCTACGAGACAGAAAAAGTCCAAAAGACTAAAAGACACTTGCAGTTGTCTTTGCTATGCCTGGATAAAACCGATACAAAAACCTGAACAGGTACTAGAGAACTCTACAGCAAAAAGCATGATTTGTTTCCATGTTACCTTTGAAAGAGTGTACAGTACATAGCCATTGGCCAGAGAAGAAGTGATGGCTTGCCATGAAGCCACAGATTTCCAAGGAGACCTGTCTTCCCAGTGCCAGGAGCTGCAGAGGCTGGGCTGTGGGATGGCACCCAGTCATGCCCCCACCATTGTTCCCTTTGCACTGCAGTCTTACTGGGGGAATGGCAATACGCAGACACAGTCCAGCCCTGACTTCAAAACTGCTACTGTCAAGTTTCATTATTGTTACAATTCCATTCATAGTTTGTTTATTTATTTATTTCCCTGCTGGAGGAAAAAAATAAGGAAAAGCAAAGGGAAAAAAAAAAAAAGAAGAATACAGCCCAAAGCCCCATGAAGAACCTGAAAAATAAACAAAGTGGGTCATGGCACATCTGCCGTGAACTGTGCACACCTAACATGGAGCAGTTAGTGGTTAGGGACTGTCAGAGGAGCCCACACAAAAATCCCAGGCACTCTGACTGAATCGGCTGTAAGGCAGAGTAACTAATCCCTGGCTACAGAAATGTGAAGGATGAAATGAAAACAGAAATTAACTTGTTGAATCCCTGTGTAGTTATCTGACCAGCATTTCAGCCTTTCATCTGGGTCTTCTTTGCATTTTCAGTCAGCCAACCATTTACACACAGGAGTTCACGGTAGGGGCAACAGGCTCCAGAGAATCCGAAGAGTAAAGTAGCACATGCATAATTGCTTTATTTTTATTTTACGTGTTGGCCTTTGACTGTCTTTTCAACATCTTTGTGTCAGGGTGAAGCTGGAACCTGGCACTTCTACCTCCATGGATCTGCTAAACCTGTCTTGGTACAATGGTGACATCGGTGACAGGAATTGGAGCAAGCCGCTCAACGAATCCAATGCAGACCAGAAGCCTCAGTACAACTACTATGCCATGTTGCTCACCCTCCTCATCTTTGTCATTGTTTTTGGCAATGTGCTGGTGTGTATGGCTGTGTCCAGGGAAAAAGCCCTTCAGACTACTACTAATTACCTGATCGTGAGTTTGGCAGTGGCCGATCTCTTGCTAGCAACTCTGGTCATGCCTTGGATGGTCTATCTGGAGGTACGTGACCCGACTTTCTTTTGCAGTACAGAAAGTTTCTGGCGAATGGGTAGCGAGAGGGAAGGTGTAGCAGCCTGGACATCAGCTATTTCAAGACCTCCTGAATTTCCCCGAACAAAAGGGTTTTAAATTTCCTGATGGTTGGTCAGATTTTTCCAGGAGATGGACATGAGAGCAGATGTCAGGTTGCCTTCAGGAAACACGGTTGTTCAGAGGGCTAGACTACAATCCAATTGCATGGAAAATCTGGCCTTCAAATAGAGGGGTCAAGAGCAAAAGGACCCCTATGCTGTTTTCAAAAACATACATAGATGAACTGTTCAGTGTCAAGCATAAGAATGAATCTGCAACAACATGACGGGAGTCATACTAGTAAACTGCATCAAACAGTAATCAACCCCCTATTTCTGAAGGACTACAGTAGTAAGAAGAGCAGGCAATTGTAGAAGTAGGATGTAAATCCAGAGCTTTTACGTCATAACAACACGATACGAGAAAAACAGAATCACAAGTGAGCTTCTCCTCACATTGCTGCCGTTAGCACATCACTTTGGTACAAAAGAGCTCTATGCTTCTGCACACAGAGCCATATTTGAGTGGCACTGTGGTTTTTGAAAGCCAAATAATCCCAAGACTGCCACCTGTTTACTTGATGGCAAATGACTTTTGCAACAGTAAATAGCCTGAGAGAATGACAAGCAACAAAGAGGAAAGAAGAAGAGAAGATACGCTGCCCTTCTCCCTTGGCCTTCTCCACTCGGATGCCCGTGTTCTTCAGTCAGCTAAGAGCTGGCATGCTGGTGGCAGTCACAACCAAGAGAGAATGAACAGTGGTGAGAAAGCATAAGGTTGAATCTACATCAAGTTTACAATTAGTTCTCAGGCACTTGTTTATAAGAGAAAATGATACAGCAGAGAGGAGAGCAGGGGAAGAAGCCACAATCAATTAGCCCATTAAGTATTAATGCAAAGCAAAACAAATCCACTGACATGACATAGGCTGTTGAGAAACCATAATACTAATTATCACCCTAGTTTATTATTGTTTCCATGGCACTTTAAAAATGTAAAGCAACATACATCTGCTAAAGCTTATTAACACGACCACAGGCTGGTTGTGATTGTAGTCAATGCCTCTGGGACTAGTTACGCCCTTCTATTGTATTCCTTTTTTGTGACAACCCCTTTTAAGCAGGGGCTTATGCTGTGAGAAGCTCTTGCTCTCTTAGGCTTGGCTAGAAGAGTCTCTCAGACACTTCTTATTTTAATGTGGAAGAATGAAGCACAAATGAGGTAAGATGCTTTCCCCTTTCTGGGCTCGTGTGTACATGGAGTTGGTCAGGAACCTCAGCTTCCTTAAGCTACTGAGTAGGACAATCGGGCCTCTACATCTCAGCAATAATTTTTTTTTTGCTTTAATTTACTTTTGCCCTTTCTGCTCTTATCCATACTCTGCTAAACCTACTGCTAGCTTGAAGCAACAGAAAACGTGACAAACACTTGCTGACAGAGAAGGAGCCTTTGGACAAACGTGGGTTAGGCACAGTGTGGTCCCTCTCTGGATCTGCAATCTGAAAATAAATCAGGCCAGAACCCTTTGTTCTGTAAATATCTTCTTTTTTGTTTAGGCTTTGTGACACAAGCTCAGACAGAAATGAATGTCAAAAAGAAATCCGTTTAAAAATCAGCCTCGATACAAATAAATCTTCTACATCCACACTTTTGAGGCTTCTCCTACTCAAGCGAAAGCACTGAGGGAAAGAACTGCTGCAGCTTACAGCATCTCCCATAAACTCGAAACTATGTGTTCAGGAAACTGATTTTGCAGGGGCTTATAGTGGCTGGAAACCTTTGCCTTCGGGCAAACTCTCATCAAAGTTACTGATGTAACTGCCTCTTAAGTGCTTTTTTGATCACTGAGTATTCATCTGTCACTCAGGCTTCAATCCAGTCATTCTTTCTCCCTTCTTTATGCTGCCTATAGTTATGTATATCAGAGCAGAAATAACTGAAGAATAGACATCTTATTCATTCTATTTTCAAATGCAGTAGGACTCTATTTTTGTTAGAGGGAAATATACTTTTTTCATCACATGTCAAATACAGGAGTCCTAATAAATGCTATTAAACTTAATTGGCAAAGTTCAGTTTCAATAGCAAGAGAAGTGAAGACAAAAAGGCTACTGGTAACTGGAAGTGTTATCACTAGTACTTTGTCTTTATCACAACATGTAAAGTGTCAAAGAATTTTCACTTTGAATTAAATTAATTTTGTTCACAAAAAAACCCACCAAAAGTGAGGAATTTCTGCCCGAATTTTTTAAACTAATAAAGGAGGGAAAGCTCCTGCTTCTCTACTGCTGATCTTTGCTTGGTATAATTGCAAAAAAGTGTCTAAGAAAAAGCTGTAAGTACAATTAGAGACGCTTGGGATATAAAATGTATGTATTTCCTTCCTAATACTTCTTCGCAACGCTTCAGAGACCTGTTTAAGTTCCTACATAGTTCACTCTGAGGGGGCTTGCACTCCCTTATGTCATTGGAATATGAGCTCAGGTTTGTGTTTGCTGTTTGGGCTGCCGAACTCAATACCGAGTAACAGGATGGAATTAGGAAGGACCAAATCACACTGGCCCTCAGGGGAATGCTCTAAAGACTGGTTTGGATGGAGCAGAGTACTTGCTTTGTGGCTGTGCCATCATTTGAGACCTTGGACTTGCCAGGACAAAGTCCTCGAAGGCACTCAATGGCAAAAAATCCTTCTTGACGCAGCATGTGACTGATCGCATGTGACCGGATTCCAGCTGGAACTTCTGCAGACAGAATTTTGATCCCTCTGAATCAGCAGAACTCCAGCTAACAGCAAGCATCTGTACTTTTGTGCAAAATTGTCCCTTTAGACCTTCTCCATAGCATATCCTCAGTGAATTCTTTTTCTGACCTTCTTCTCTCACTTTGCAGGTGGTTGGTGAGTGGAGGTTTAGTCGGATCCACTGTGATATCTTTGTAACCCTTGACGTTATGATGTGTACTGCCAGTATCCTCAACCTCTGTGCCATCAGCATTGACAGGTGAGGGCTCCATGGCAGCAAGTCACGTAAAATCCACGGTAGCAAGTCATGGCCATCTTTATACGGTCTACTTTTACCTGTGACTCAGAGACTTGAAAATGGTGAGACCTCGTGTTGTTGACATCTTTTAAAGAGCAGTTTAGAGGACCTAAATGAGGTCTGAGCAGACATTCTGTCAGCAGCAGACATAGAAACACTGGTCTTGAGAAGGCAAATGAAATCGTCTATATATGTCCCTATTGGTTCAGTCCTTTGGTTTATACGCTTGAATGGTGGAGCAGATGTCAGTGGGAAGGTAGTAGCTCAGAGAGTGGAAGAAAAATGCTGTGCTAAGCTGATCCCAGCCTCCTGCCTTCCAAAGCAGGGAATGCAGACGTCTTGTAAATTCGTGAAACCTGGCTTGCCCTGTATTCTCTTGCTGGACCAGGCTTTCAGACACAGTAACTAGGTGTGATTTCCCACAAAGTTTGTCATCACTGGCAGAATAAGAATAGACTGGGTTTGTGTCTTCCCACTGCAGGTACACAGCTGTAGCAATGCCAATGCTGTACAATACCCGTTACAGCTCGAAGCGCAGGGTCACGGTCATGATTGCTGTGGTCTGGCTGCTTTCATTTGCCATCTCCTGCCCACTCCTCTTTGGCCTCAACAACACAGGTGAGTGTTATGCCACCTGCAGCTGGCTATTGGCATCTTCCTGGCTTTACTGGGTCGCCAGACAGTCTTCTGTTACAAGTCTGGAATAAGCATGGGGATCAGGTTTTAAGCGTACTGGGATATATCCATCCCTGTTGCAGGTGGCTTCTCGCAGTGCCATCCCAGACTATTGCTGTCAGCTGCTTCTGGATCTGCTTCATCTCTTGCTGTTCCAGACCAGAGTTTTAGACACATCAGCACTGAGGTTGTGTAGAATGTCCCACAACACTCGTCAATGTTACATAAACATTTGTCCACTACAAAATGAAAATCCCTCTTATATTAAAAAACGTGAAAAGGAAAGTCATGGGACAAATAGCTTCACTGAGATAAGAACTGGCTGTTCAGCCACCAGTTTCATGGGAAGACTGGATTGTATACAGCATGGGATTGGAGGGCTTTTAGTTATAAGGCAAGCAGTAGCCAGGGACTTTGGGTCGTATGCGACTCCCTATGACCCAAGAGGAGTTTGCTGTTCTGGTACCACTTCCAGCTGACACGGTGGTCCTCCCTAGAACCCAAACCCCTCACTCTCTGGGTATCTGCGCCTTCTGAAAGAGGGAGGGAAGATGGAGTTGCCGGTGCTGGCTCCTAGCAGCAGGGACAAGAAGCCTGAAACTTTTTGTCTTCCAGATGAGAACGAGTGCATCATTGCCAATCCTGCCTTTGTCGTGTATTCCTCTATCGTCTCCTTCTACGTCCCCTTCATTGTCACCCTGCTGGTGTATGTGCAGATTTACATAGTGCTCCGGAAGCGCAGGAAGCGTGTCAACACCAAGCGCAGCAGCCACAGCCTGGAGTCAGACACGCAAGCCCCACTGAAGGTAACTAGACCTCTGCCTTGCTCTCAGCACTCTCCGTCCTTTCCCCTTCCTGCTCCACTTCATTCCCCAAAGCACTTCCTTCCTCCTTTCCCCAAATGGCACCGGCTGGACTAGGTGAAATATCGGATCACAAAGGTGAATGCTGTGTCTTGTGCCATTTTGGAGTCCCAGCTGCAGACTCTGGATTACCAGGTCACTGGCTGGCGCTTCATGGGCCTCCCTGGATCTCAGGGGATGTTTCGTCAGCAGCATTAGGAGCTGCTTCATTAACCAGACTGCATTTCCTTTGGCTCTGCTGAGTTTGGGTTGGTGTACCCAAGACTACAGGCTGTACTATTTTCTGAGTCAGTCCTGCTGTTGCGACAAAGAAGGTCGATGGAAATTGTTTGCGTGGCTGGGGTGCAAACTACACCACTGGTAATGATACCTCTGCAGTGAAAATAGCCTCTCAAAGCATGATATATGTATATAAGTGGAGTCCAGCTGAGCATGTTAAGTGTGAGACCGCTTGTCAAAATGCTACTCTCGCAGCACATGCAAAACAACCACTACCTCCAGACTGCATTGCCTCAGAGGCCAGTGCCATGTCAAGCAAAGGAGGCAGCAAGACAAGGATAGACTGAAACATAAGCAGATCTATGTGGTTTCCTTCCTTTGGTGAAAAGCACGAGGGATACTTGCCACCATTACTGCTTCTTCAGAGTAGTTTTCCATTGTTCTTAGCACCTTAGTCACACTGATTAATTTCTGCTTCATGCCCTGTGTTTGTATTTCCACATGACTCCCTTACCAGCTTCCCTTCCCAATTACTATCTGCTTGTGTAACCTCTGAGCTGGTGCTTGCCCCTTAGGACAAGTGCACTCATCCCGAAGACATCAAGCTCTGCACGGTTATTGTGAAGTCCAATGGGAGTTTCCAAGTTAATAAGCGCAAAGTGGTGAGTGTTAAAGAGAAGTGGCAGCTTTTCAGAGCTATTAGCTTTCCTCTTTTCTCCTCTCAGGACTGAAAATGAATTTATGTAGTGTGGGAGAAAAATAAACTAAGAACAAAGGTTACCGTTTTATCTCGAAATTTAAATAGTCTTCCCATTCCTTAGAGTGAAGCAGGGGGTTTAAGATCATAGAGCTCAAAAAGCAAGACTAAGCTCACCTAAAGATCAGCTATAAAAGCCATGACCTTTTAACATTTTGTGTCTTTGGTTTTCTTCTCCTCTTTGTTATTTGTTTTAGGTCTTGGACTGCATTGGATTTTTTTGGTTCTGCTTGTTGATTTCATTTTTATTTATTTACATTCTGAAAAGCTAAATAAAATCTATGGGGAGTGGAGACAGTGTCTCTCCCATTTCTTAGCCTCTTTGTGCAATAAAGGAGAGTCATTCACTGCAGTTCTGTCAATCCCATCTACCCAAAAGTATTCTTCTCTGCAAAAGCTTTACAGCCCTTTATCCAAGCATCTACCAAAAATGTAGGGAGGGAGAAAAGGGCTTGATTGTTCTTCAACATCATCCAGCTTCACTCTGTAAGAAATATTCATTACTCCTTTCTGTATATTTGTCTGTCTTTATGTTGTGGACATTTGACTCTTGTCCAGGAGGCGGAGAGTCAAGTAGAAGATATGGAAATGGAGATGGTGTCCAGTACCAGTCCTCCTGAGAAAACCATCATCAAACCAGCGGCACCAAGTAACCATCAGCTGGTTGTGCCAGTTGCTTCTAATCAGGGCACCAACTCAACCCTGCAGGCAGCCTTGGACAGCCTTGGGAAAGTAGAGAAGAATGGACACGCCAAAGAAACACTCCACTCAGCCAAGGTCTTTGAGACCCAGTCTATGCCCAATGGCAAGACAAGGACCTCTCTCAAAACTGTGAGCAGGAGGAAACTGTCACAACAGAAGGAAAAGAAAGCCACTCAGATGCTAGCCATTGTACTCGGTGAGATGGCACATTGGCTTCCTCTTGTGTTTCTGCAGAAAGCCAACAGCTACTCACAATTAGGGCAGCCAGTCTGAAGGTCCAGTGTAGGCCATTTTTCCAGGCCTCCACCAAAAGAATTCCATTTGATACATTAGATGATACGTAGGCAAGGAGACACGGGGCTGCCAATAGGAAGGCTACCTCCCTTCTCAGCTAGGAACAGTTCTCCGTGCTGTACAAAAGGCTCAGAATGCTGTCCATCGGTGGGGTGTTTGGACTGCCAAAGACGGCAGGGTTCAGGGGCAAGAGAGCTCATGGGCTTTCTAGAACACAAGAGGCAGCATAGCTCAGCAAGAAACTGGCACCTCTGAAGGCCAGATTTTTTGATGTAACCGGTCTAATTACATCAACAAAGTTGTTCTTTAGTACCTGGATATTCAGAATATAGACCATAAGACTTAACAGATGAACAGAAGACTTACTCCTCAGTGAAATATTTTTCCTTCATACCCAAAAGAACCTTATTGTTCTCATAGTCTCAGCATTTGTCCAGCTTTCAGGAATCAAAATGTGTCTCTTTCCTTTTCCCCCAGGTGTTTTCATCATCTGCTGGCTCCCATTCTTCATCACTCACATCCTGAACATGCACTGCGATTGCAACATCCCCCCAGCAATGTACAGCGCCTTTACGTGGCTTGGATATGTCAACAGTGCTGTCAATCCAATTATTTACACCACCTTCAACATCGAATTTCGCAAGGCTTTCATGAAGATCCTCCACTGTTAAAAGTAAAACCAGCACCAGTGTTTTTAAGAATGAGAAAAACCAATGCCATTCACGCACACAAACAGGCAGCCATGGAGAGGTCTCAAGCTCTTGTATTGGACATGAGGCCTAAGGTGTTACAAAAGTGCCATGCCCATGCACCTCTTGGTGGAGATGTAATGAGGACCTTCATGTGAGAGGTTCTCTCATCCCTTGAGGTGACTTTTGGACTCTGGGACACCAATCCCAAGGGCACTTTTCAGAGCTACCCTCACACTGTGTTAAAAGCGGAAGCAAAAATCAAGACACAGTCACTTGATTCTTGCCTGTGGCCATCTAACCTTGAGTGCATTAAACTCAGACAGTTGCACAGCCGTGTGAAGGTAGCAATAGGTCACTGCCGCTACTGGCTTGCATGTTACATCATTGATACAGTTCTCACCAAAGACAAGACCATCTTTTCCGCTTTGCAATAGGAGCCAGACAGAGCTTGCGGAAACTCCATGCAATAGCTTTGCTTTCAGCTCGAGCTGACTTACACAGTATTAAACAGCTGAAACCTTGAGAAAAAACTTTAAGAGGTGTCCAAATGGGCTAAGAAGGTTCTGCCACCTACAGATCCAATCCCTGCAACAATGTGAGCCTACGAGCAATGGGCAGAAGGATGAAGGAGAGCATGTCTCACGTGGGACCACTACATCAGTGTAAATATGAATAAATAGGTTGAATTGAACAGAAGCCCAAGCCAAAAAATAGATGGAGAAGAACTAGAGAAGTGATACCTTGTATTGTATGGCATACATTCAGATCAAACAGGACACCAATTGTCATCTACCATCAGCCAGCCCAGCAGCAATTTCTGCGCACCAGCATTTCATCTCCAGTCTTTTACAAATTACAAAACCAGGTGAGAAGTGTTACTGTGGTGAATGTAGAAACATGAAGACAGTGAGCCAGGTGAGGCATCTGCAGCCACGTCCATCTCAGATATGAACTTGAGCAAGTCAGCTAAGTTAGGTCCAGTTCTTCTCACCGAACTTCAGGATGCCATGAAGCCAAGGACCACCTCAGACATGATTTGCCTATATCTCTCAATAGAGAGAGTGCAGAATAATATCGTGCCTAATTTAAATTAACAGTAAAAGAGATAAAACTCTCTGTTTTGGAAAAAGCCAGAATAAAAGCCCAAGAAAGTCCCTAGCTGGACCTGCTCGTGTGTCCAAGTCGGACTCTGGAAAGGTCTGGATGTTTCCAGCATCCCTTACCCTCTGATATCTCTCTTCCATGGATTAAAATGACTGAAAACCCGCAACAGCATAATTTCACCATGCTGACTCTGAAATTGCCGAATCCATGCTTTACTTACTACTTGTACTCAGTTCACAGTATATTTTATAATATGTCTGTAAATAAAATATAGTAAGATGAATAAAATGACATGGAAATAGGTCTGGCTAGAAATTAATGTAGGATCTGGACAATGAGATGATTACAATAGCCATATGCAGAGGCGGGCTCCAAGTTCTAGTTACCTCCTGTTTTCTGAAGATATTAAAACACAATCTAGAGAGCAATATAGTCCCTTTTCTCTCTATGCAGTTTGTGGAATATTTGCATAGTTTCTGCTTCAGAATATATAAAGACTGCTGCCAAGGTGGGTTTCTTTTATTTTCTGGTTTTCCTATATTGCGAACCAAGAATTTTCCCGTGGGATAGACTGTGCTGGTAGAATGTGTTCCAGCTGTATATCGAGGAGAGACCATGTCAAGCAGCTGTAACAAGTGCTCTCAGCTGTTTTCTGAGACTGAAACAGGAGTCCACCTTGAACCAAAGGTTTCCGTTCTAAACCTTGTATTCCCAGAAGAGGACGATAACCAGTGTTATTAGTATTTAGCCTCTGAGCTTGCATAACATTTGAACATGGCTCTTCAAGGTCTGTTCATCGCCATAAATTTAAATGAACAGTGATCCTTCAGATGCTTAAATGTGTCGCAGCTTAGTGAAGGATTTTAGCACACACCCTCAGCAGAAACATGCCCTATGTATTAACTGAACAGGAGACTACCTGTTTATTAGAGCAACATTTTGTTGACAAACGTGGACCCAGTGTTACATGATGCTGTCAGAGCAAAATGTTATGAACGTGGAAGATGGGGCCAGTTGCTCTTCTTAGAACTGTAATGCATAGGTAGGGAACCCGTGTACTGTATATGTTTACAGGATTATAGGCAAAGGAAAAAACACTGCTTACAGAAGCACGGGAAACTTTTCAATCCTTTTTTAATCAGAAAATTGGAAACACTAACTCAAGAGATCCCAGGCACATGTTATCTGTTCTCTTTTTTCCAGTTTTAACCAAGCAAGTTCACTCAGTGATGGGAATCAACTCGGACTGGTAGTACTTAAAAGAGTCAAAGAATTATGTAAAGTCTGTAGTTTTCTGGGGGAATAATAGTAACAAGCAACTGCTCAATTTTCTATCATATTTACAATCACAAAGCAGAAAGATGCCATCTGACTTAGTGAACTAACAGGTGGGCAGCTGAATCAAAATAGAAAATAATACGCATGTAGACAAAAAAGCTTTAAAGCATTTGAAAGTTGCTGTAAGTGATATTTGCGCTGTACCAAAATCTGGTGTGAGCCCTCAAAATAAGTGGAATGTGAGTACTGTCATAGCTTTGTGCCATAATTTTATTTTGCCTTCAGCGTTAACCCAAGACAAAATCATCATCTTCAATACTGTGTACCGTGTTTGAAAATTTTCTTTCTGAATCTAGATGCAGAACCTTATAGCTCAACTCACCTGCACTACTAGATGAAAAACTCTTCCAAAACGTTGTGGAGGGAAAGAGCTGCTGAAAAAGGGCCTGTGCCCTTCCTATGTTTACTAACTTGGACCAGAAAAACAGGTGTCACTTCCTAGAGATTAAGTATTTGTTGGGAGAAATCACTTGCAGCCCATCATTCATCCCAATGACATTTTAAGCCACTCATTTCTACCATTCCAGACTCAAAGGTATCATGTGGGAATATCTATATCCCCACTGCCCTTGGAAAGGTGGTAATGCCATGTCTGTTCATCTCCTCTGCAGGAGGTTTTCCTTTCCCCTAAAACATCTATACTGAAAGACAACAAACTAAAGCACTTTACACCCATGAATCAAGACTTCATAACTCTTTTTGAGAAAGGACCAAAATACATCATCACCTCTGGCTTTACAAAGAATAAACTAATGCCAAGAGCAAGGACAGTCTTTGCAATCTGTTTGTACAGCACCTGGCACAATGACAACCAGCCCTGGCTGTGATGGAAGGTGTGTATAGAAACTTCTGAAAATTCTGAGAAGTCAGTTGCGTCATACATGACTATGAGGCCTCTTGCTTCTGAATCTGGCAAATACACTCCTCAATGTTACTTCCCCTCTGGAAAAAATGCTGCTTTCCCAAGGACTTCAGATGGCAGGACATGCTGATGATGGTAAAGGGTACTTTTAAAACACATTGGTGAGAAGGTTTCATTTCTTCATTTCCTCATTCCTGAAGAACTTAAGACCCTTGCCGTAGTCCCTGTTTTGTGATTCATTATTTGTAACGGAAGCTTTAATTCTGCTTATTGAGTCTTCCTGTTCTTACTTTTCTTCCCTGTGATTCACAGCTCGCTGAAGCCCATGTGGCTCTCTGCAGCCCCTGAACAGGTTTTAATTAAGAAGCTAGTGAAATCTGCCTGCACTGTATTTGGCGCTTGCTTGCTTGCTCCCACTACAGTCATGATACTGTTTATCTTCCTGATTGAAGAGTAAACTAATTACAGTAGGTCTAACCAGCTTCTTAAATCCTGCTGAAATAAAAAGAAGAAAAGCCACTGCCTCTGTAGCAAAAATCTCCAGTGAAAACATGACTCCCTGAAGAGTCAGGAATGTAGAATACCCATCACAAGTACATGTGACATCAACAAATGTGTTCATGCAGCACTGTAATTATAGAGGGACTTGCACAAGCTACCCTGATGTTATACGCTTCTTTCATTTTTTTTTACCAGAAGCAGCAGCAATGTGTTTAGCTGTAAGGGGTCAGACTCTAGGGACCTACGGTTGTGCTATACATTATATGAACACGTAACAGAAGATGGCCTTTAGATGAGATCTTGTATTTTTTCAGACTTGCGTTTCAGATAAGCTGCATTTTTTCTTTTGCTTTCTTATCCCAGTCAATCCTTAAGAATTCTAGCTTTTGCCTAGGCTGAAGCTAGGAGAATCAGACACAGGAAAGAAAGGGTGCAGAAAGATACACACAGAAAATAGAATGTTCTTATTTTTCTCCATCTCTCTCCTCTTCTAGACAGAAGCAGACTAGGTAGGATTTGGAGGAGGAATGGACGAAAAACAGATCAGTACCTAGCCAAGAGTAGTCATGCTGGTCCTTCTGGCATCACAACAGCTGCCCGTATTTACTTTTTGGCACTACTCATTCACTTCTGGTCCACAGCAGTACAGGTTCAGGACGGGGATTAAAAGCCACTGCTCTCACCGGGACATTGTTTCTCTACCTGACCTGTAGAGGCTGAGGGAAACAAATACAGAAGCACCAACCTATGTGAGTTCGACTGGCAACAATAAACAGTTGCATGGAATCTACAAACTCGCAGTCTCTCTGCGTGGAGAAAATAAACAGAAGCTGTCAGACCACTGTGGCACTGCAGACTTTTCGTATGATAAGTACAATATTTTTAATGCTGTGATTTATGCAGTAGTATGCCCCCAAAAAGTAATTTTGGACTTCGCTTTGCTAAGCACACCTAACGTGAGAGTATTTCACCTGTCACCTGTATCACTTGGTCTTGCGGAAAAGGTTTTGTTGAAGACACTGCACGGGGCTGGCAGCACAGACGGCACACTGTAGCTGAGCCCTGTGTAGCAGCTTATGCCAAGGTTGAGTAACTAGTCACATGGAGGGTTCTTCCTTCTGTGTTTCACTTGCCTTTTATGCCAGAGAACTTCATTTTTCTTTTAGGAATATTTACATTTATGTTGCAGTTACTGCACCATTTCCTGAAGCTACCTGCTGAAATGTGTGGTATTTATGCAAGAAACTAATCCACCGTGGCATGTGAACCTCAGCCAGGCTTAGTCAGCACAACAGTAAAACCTCAGCTTAGGCTGTCACAGTTGAAGTTTGTGGCTAGATCTCTCCAAGATTGTTTTCTTTATACAAAAAAGAAGAAAAAGAAAAAAGGAAAAAAAAAAAAAGGCAAAAAAAAGAAGCATCCCCCTGTTAGGAGAGAAAACTGTGTATCTGATGAGGTTCAACAAAGGCAAATGCAGGGTCCTGCACCTGGGGAAGAACAACCTCATGCACCAGTACAGGCTTGGGACGGACCTGCTGGAGTGCAGCTCTGTGGAGAGGGACCTGGGTGTCCTGGTGGACGACAGGTTAACCATGAGCCAGCAGTGTGCCCTGGCTGCCAAGAAAGCCAATGGAATCCTGGGGTGCATCAAGAAGAGTGTGGCCAGCAGGACGAGGGAGGTTCTCCTTCCCCTCTACACTGCCCTGGTGAGGCCCCATCTGGAGTACTGTGTCCAGTTCTGGGCTCCCCAGTTCAAGAAAGATGAAGAGCTACTGGAGAAAGTCCAGCAGAGGGCTACAAGGATGATGAGGGGACTGGAACATCTTCCCTACGAGGAGAGGCTGAGGGAGCTGGGCTTGTTCAGCCTGAAGAAGAGAAGGCTGCGAGGGGACCTAATAAATGCTTATAAATATCTGAAGGGTGGGTGTCAGGAGGATGGGGCCAAGCTCTTTTCAGTGGTGCCCAGTGACAGGACAAGGGGCAATGGGCACAAACTGAGGCACAGGAAGTTCCGTCTGAACATGAGGAAGAACTTCTTCACTTTGAGGGTGACGGAGCACTGGAACAGGCTGCCCAGGGAGGTTGTGGAGTCTCCTTCTCTGGAGATATTCAAGACCCGCCTGGACAAGGTCCTGTGCAGCCTGCTGTAGGTGACCCTGCTTCAGCAGGAGGGTTGGACTAGATGACCCACAGAGGTCCCTTCCAACCCCTACTATTCTGTGATTCTGTGATTCTGTGATCTCCAAGAACTAGCAAACTGAAATTGCCGTTTAATGGCATTTTGGATCTTTGGCATGGACCAAAGGTCTTGGTCTACTCAGCCTTGAACCAACACAGAACAGAAAGATAATCCCTGCCCTGAAGTCTTCAGCTTATACAGTAACCAGAATCTCCAGAGCTACTAAGTTCAACTGACACTTAATTCTCCTTGCTGCATGATCCAACTCAATGCCACCGTGACTGATGAAAATGAGGTGCTCACATGACCCCGCACCCTAACACAACCGAATAAATTATATTCCAAGATGAAACAACGGGACACATATCAGCTTGTTTTTAGCGTGTCTATCCCCAGCCCATCAGGATAGAAGGCCAGGTACTGCGAGGTTCTCCCTTACAGCAAAATTTTATTTCTGAGCCTATGGACTGCAGAACAACCCTTGCAACCACTGCCAGCAAGCACTGTTCACACCATTCAAAAGGAATAAAATGGAACTGATCTGTCCATCTCCTGGGGCATTTGAGCGAGTCCTATAGTTTCAGGTGGGGCCTGACAGACTAATGGATATGCTCTCTTCTGCACATCTAGCAAGAAAAAAGAGAAAACCAGCTGCACTTCTTAAAATAACTCACTCTCTTTAATCAAAGTTTCTTTCAATAATTAAAACTGCTCCCCCAACTCCCGTCTTTCTGACAGTACCAGGCTGTCTGCTTCATAAATAGCCTTTGACTCATAAATAACAACTTTCTTCACCAAGGAAAGAGTAATGATGGTGGACCAAATTTAATTGAGGTATAATGAATAATTAACAGACCTCGAAATGCATTTAAGAAGACTTTAGAAGCAAAGCAAAACCCAGGCCCCTTAAATGAGGAGAAACATTCTACATTCCCAAGCTGCCATGCTGGGCCCACGAAAAAAAGTGGCATAATGAAAACAAGTGAGCACATTTAACCAAGCTTAGCATTGCTTCCCTGCTGCATGCAATCAACTTCATCCATGGCTTAGATGAGACTGTAAAGATTACATCACCTAAAGCTCCACTGCAGGATTTTATGCCAGACTTACTGAAAGAAAGCAAGCAAACAGCACAGAGGTTTTGTGCTTGCTCTATGTTAGAAGTCATCACTCCTGCTTTTAACCAAGCAGCTAGAGAGATATTAACACACTGCTAGGGGAGTCTGTAACATGTAACAGGAATACAACGTGTTGTACATTAGCAGCAAGTTTTATAAAAGTAAAGTAAAACAGAAGCCGCAAATACACAGAAAACTGATTAAAATAGGCCCTGCAGGGTGACTGTCAGCTGCTATCACTTCACTGGAGAGTCTCCTCAACATAGACCAGACGAGGTAGATCAGCCTCTCAGTCCCAGTGCTCTGTCTCAGACGTGAGAAGTTCATCAGCTCTAACTGCAAGCAGCCCAAGAGGGGAAGGGGTCTGTATGTCTCCTGCCTAACCCGGAAGCCAGCAGTGAGAGGTAGCTGTGAAACCATGACTCTTCAGCAACATGCTGATTTCCCACTCCAGCAAGCCCTATGCCCACACCACATGCCTTCTGCCCCCTCCCCTCCACTACTTCACGCACACCCATTTCAGCAGCATCTTCCTTGCTTTGGCTTCTCCCCAGCACACCCCAGCATGGCTGCACTGCCCGGCCCTGCTGGAACGGCTGCCTTTAGTCCCATTTAGGCCAGTGCTCCCTGCCTAGCTCATCCTGGGGCTGGGGACAGATGCTGCTTCACCTTTTCACCTGGAGCCTGTCCCACAGGGAGAGGTGGGACAAGGAATATCTCAAGGTATGGCAGATTCCTGGCCACAGGGAGTCACGCTGCTTTTCAAAATAAACAGGCGCCAGGTTCTGAGCGAGCAGAGGACAGGGAGCTGTACAAATCCACACCTGTGATTTCAGCATAGCCAGAGACCAGACGATCTGGGCACTGTCCGGATCCTTTTTCCTGTGGGACATAATTGCACGTAACATGGACAGCAGCAGAAAACTTCAATCGAGGCACGGTCATGGCCTGATTCCTCACTGGCAGACAACACCTTCATGAACCTGGCACACACAGATATCCTGTTCAAAGTGAAACGCTGCACTGTTTCTTTCTGCTCATATCCGAGCAGACTGCAGCATCGCTGGAACAAAGTCAGAGGCTTTCAGTAGCAACTCCTGCTCTTGGGGAAAACAAAAAATCAGCAGAAGACAAGTGTCCTTACAGACATCTCTGCTTCCTATCTGTATTTGTCTGTGGTTTAACAACTACATAAACCCCTTTCAATTGCATGCAGACCAAATGTAAAGGGCTACAAACCTCACTTGGGATAAAATCGGGCCGTGACTCCAGGCTTTGTAACTGCATCAGACATTTCATAATAACCATTGTTAATGTTTACTTAATAATTCAGCCTCAAAGCTGATTTTCTTTTCAGACCATGAGAAAATCAAGAAAACCCAAAACTGACATTAGCAAGAAATCTAATCTTGTCTCCAAATAACAACAGCAACTCAGGAGCAAACAGCAACAGAGAAAAATCTCTGTGCAGATCTCGTGAGCATGAGCTCAAAGAGCTCTGTCAAACCATAAGCTGGAAAATGTACAAGGCTACGGAGGAAAACCCAGGAGCTGAAAATACGATGAAATGAGACAGGCCAGGAGTGGAGAGCATGTCTGTGTGAAGAAATGGACAATCAGTGCTAGTCTAAACAAACATGCCTGTACATCTCTTTCAGAATACCTCCCTCCCCTTGGGACAGCTTTAGTAAAAAATAATAGTGACTTTGATCTGGCATAATTCTTCTAGTCTGCTAGAAAAAAACCAACAAGATTGCAAAGCAGCTGCTGTGGTTCCTCGTAAGAGACTTGCAGTGCCATGTCATGAGAACGACCGCTCACAGCAGGGGGCAGCCAATGCCTGATGTGAAGCTGACATAAACATGGTGTCATGTGCTCTGGCTAGAAAGTTAAAACATACCTGTGTGCCCATGTCTGGCCTGGATTAAATCCATTGCAGGAGACGATTCAATGACACATGGAGTTGATATCAAAGAGCTGAACTACTTCCTTCTACCTCCTGATGTGCTGTGGGCTGGGTTCCCCAGCAGGGAATGGTACAGACAATGGCACAGAATGAAAGGGTTTGACCTGAAACAAAACCGGTGAGTTTGGAAATGGGCTACAGAATCTAAATCTAGCGAGTGTGCTGGCTAAAAGCAGAGACATCAGGAAAAATGTTTATGCCTTTGTAGCACTGTACACCCACTTTGCACTCTGTTTTGCTATAAATGACAGTACAAGTGCAGAACAACAGGGAATCAGCTTCTGCAATATATATGAAGGCTGGAGTCTGGATGCAAAAGTCACACCAAATTAACCTAGGGATGTAGATTTATGACTGAATTATCGTAGCTTGGCAATTTACTGTGCTACGGTAATTGAGTTTATGCATGTTCTCAGCTGGTGGCAGACATACAGTGAAATGCTCTAGGTTACATTCCTTCATTATGTTTACATTAACATGCCTACCTTGCACTTGCTCTGAGTGAAGATTATGCAAAGACTGATTTACTGTGGCTCAGTTAATGCACGGTTTAGCCGTGGAGATATGTGTGTCAGCGTGTGTGTCTGAGCGCACCTATCAAAGGAAATGTTCAGGTCTACGTGGCAGTTCTCAGAGCATCTTGCAAGAAAAATATCCGATTGCTTTTTTGATAAACAAGCTCACTAAAATTGCTTCAAAAATGAAACCAGCATCATTCAAGAAGATTACAGAGAGTGAAATACTAGGAACTGGAACATGATTCAGAGATATCAGCGAACAAGAAAACGCTAGTAAGTTCTACCTCCTGCTTCGTTAAAAAAAGCAAAGGGAAGTTTTCCATGAAGCAGACTAATTTTGAGCCGCTCTTCTTCGCCCAGCCAGCCTGACAAAGAAAGGCTGTCTGAATAAAGCAAGGTGCTTGGAAGCAGATATTTAAAACTGAAATCCTTGGAGTAAAGCTGTCGCCCTGCAGTAGCAATCACTGTTCTTCCACTGCAGCGGCACCACCAGTGGGGTAGGGCACCTCCTTTCACAGGGCACACACAGATGTGTGTGTGCACATCCTCATGCTAGAGGTGAGAGCAGAGGCCTTAGCAAGTATATTTACTGCCTGTAAGCAGAAGAACTGACTGTATGCGCGTGTGTATGTGCACAAGCATGCTAGACAGGTTAACTCATAAGCAGAAAAGATATTTTTGCAGTAAGACTTATCCTCCAGCTGTCTTTTCAC
Organism: Opisthocomus hoazin; assembly: GCF_030867145.1. Lineage (NCBI taxonomy): Eukaryota > Metazoa > Chordata > Aves > Opisthocomiformes > Opisthocomidae > Opisthocomus > Opisthocomus hoazin. Next base: position 1,452,506 of record NC_134437.1, read on the forward strand.
CCTAACTACGTGTTCCCCACAAGTCTGAAATCCATGCTTATGCTTTAGGCATAATAAAGTACATTTGAAATTTTCACCTCTGTCTGTGAACACAGTTAGGCCAAGCCACCGCTCAGAAGGCAGACAGCTGTGTGTTTGTACAACACCCAGTGTAATGCAGCCCATGCTGCAGCATGGAGACTAGTGGTGTAAAGTCTTTTACTTGTTTCTTTTGGGATCTGTGTAGAAAACATTTTGGGTTTTCTCCCCTTTATGTCTGGCTTTCAGAAAGCTCGTAGTGGAAGAAACTGACAGCCCTGGTCTGAGCAAAACCAAATAAAACCCAGTCCCTCTGGTTATTTAGACCTCTCAAAGAAAAAAAAGACCTCCTCTTTGACCATTCCTTAAAGCAGAAAGTCTTCAAGTAAGCACCAATAAGGAAGTTATCACCTTCCGAGGAGCTACCATTCAGTGCCTGGAAAAGCAGCATCGCAGTGACAGAGCCCATCAGACCCCTGGGCTGTCTAGAGTCCAGACCTCTGTCTGCAGGCAGAAATGCTCTGTGGCTGGCAGATGCAAGCAGCAAAGAGAAAAATCACTGAGGAAAAGAAAGGGAGCTGTGAGTTCTAAATGAAAGGAAGGAGAACTCAGCCCCTACCAATGGTGTAGGCACAGTCCCACCCTGAGAGCTCAGCCCAGAACATCCCATCAGGGGAGCAGAGAGCACAGCCTGAATGCTTACAGGAGGGGTTGGCACGTACTTGAGAAAAGAAAGGCAGACTGAATGCACGAATGAGCCTCACCTGAGGGACAGCTGGCCAGCACGGGGATGAATTTTAGATGTGACTGATGATTAGTGAACACAAAGCACACAGGACTTCTGCTATCAGAAATGGGAGAATGCATTCTCCTCTTCACAGTTTGCAGAAGAGAACAGACACAGCCTCCTAGACAAATTGTCTGAAATTGCCCGCAGCCTCATCTAATCCACTTGCCTGAAACCCCTGCATGCCCCATACTTTCTACACATCACCCAGCACCTTCCAGACACCCCTGTTCCTGACTTCGTTCACTAATTGTCTCCAAAAGCTGCCTTAACCCACTGTAGCACCCTTCCACACAGATTGTTTTGGGCCTTTTAATCTCTGCTGAAAACAAAAGCTGTGGTTCTTTCAGCATAGAGAGTGTGAAGAGGAGATGAGCTGAAATACATGCACTAAAGCTGCTCATTTGAGAGTCATTTCCCCTCTCAAGTCCTCTCTCAGCTCTAGGACCAGAAAATCCCTGATAAAAATTGAGTAGAGAAGCCAAAGCTATGTAAAGAAGCAGGTTTCTTCCTGAACTCAGAGTGCAGCTCCGGTTCCGAAGGAACTAAACCTTGCTGTTGAGCCCATGCTGCTCATGTTGATACATCTGGAGCACAATTCACTTGACATCAAGGTTCAAGCAGGAAACCTGGCAATCTTAAGCATCTGTTTTGTTTGCTTGATTTAAGGCTGTATTTTCTCAAAACCTAGATCAATACTGCCTAAAAGAGGCAAATCGTTTCTCTGGGAGTTGAGATCAGCCTTACCCACACACACACCAAAGCTCATCACAATACGCTGATGTCTTCAAAACCAACAGCTTTTGGAAAGATTTGGCTTGTGACAAAGTGTATTTATCAGCAACTAATTCCGATGTATGTATATTGGTACTGCCCTGTCGTGAACATAACCACTCCAGCGATAGTGCAGGAACTTCATGGCTACTTGCAAACATTTGTAGAGCTGTTGACCCATGTAAAACAAGCGCCTCTAGCTTTACCTGTGAATGGCCTTCCTCCTGACCCAGACCATGGTCATTATAATAAGGAGCTATTCCAGAGGAAAAGGCAACTTGAATTCCTGCTCTTTGCTCTAAACTCATCAGCCTTCCGTGTCAGGGTAGAAATTGTTTAAACAAAGAATGGCATTATATGCCACAACGGCAGAAAGCAAGGACAGGCAGCCATCACCTTAGATTCTTCAGGCCTCAAGAGTGCCTGAAGATAAACTTGGCTGTACTTCAAGACCTCCTCTGGCCAGAAAGAAACGAAGGATGGGAAAAACAGGATGCCCGAGAAATTCGTCTGACAGTCTGCTAGATTCAGGCATCAGTGTCTTTGGCAATGTTTTAAAGGTCTAACTGAAGCCTTTGGATTTAATATAGAAAATCTGGTTGGCTTGCTGTTAAATAAGCAGCTCTTACAGCCCTACTAACTTTAAAATCCTGGAAACCAGCGCACTCAACTTCCTCACACTGTTCTCTCTTCCCTTGAGTAACGGCATTCTCTGGATCAAACCTCACTTCAAACTGGTGCTCAGATATGTGTGTTGCATTCCCATTGCTGCTGAACAGCGAGTCTGTGGTCTTCCTGTAGAAGGAATGCTTGGTTGAACTAGCTGAACCACAGAAGGTGCAATGTGTTTTCCACTCGAATACCGCTGCATGTCTGGATACCAGGCACAAGCTAAGAGCTGTGCTAACGTACTGCATCCCTCCCTTCCTCACTGTCCTAGCTGGGCCCTAAGATGCAGTTGAGGAGATGCAGTAGTAAGCACCGTAGAGCTGTTCTCCAGGTAAATGCTGTGCATGCCACATCGAGCAGCTACAGTACGCAGCAGACTGTCAAGGGCAGCAAGGAATCACATGCAGCCTTCATTTGGCAAACCGATTGTGCTAGGTAAAAAGGCCAGAGCTGTACTAAGCTGGGGAGGGAATGTCAAGTTCTGTTAGCATGCACAGCCAATCGCTTCTAAATTAATAAAAGCTCCCCTGCTCAGATGCGAAGGCTGAAGTGGGTTTCTTGTGTTGCTACAGTATGGATATGCTTATCCAATTACGCTGGTGAAATGCCCATTTAACCCAGTCCTTCAGTAACGTGACATCCTGAACTTCTTGTTAACATGAAAACAACCTTGAAAGCACCTCTTTTCCAAGAGCCTCACCAATTTTTGGATGAGTTCCACCTTTTCTCTGCTTTCCTCTGTTTGTTCATTTGATGGTGGTCGTCGCTGTTTTTCTCCCTGTTACTTTTTAAAAATGTCTCAGTGGGTTCATGTCCTGTGACATTTTCCAACATTCACTGGAGTCTCTAGGGACGAGGAATAAACAGAACACAACTGTGTTCAGTCAAAAGGATATTGGCCAGCAAATAAGCCTACTCAGCTCTCCTGGGAGAAATCATGCTGGGCGTTAGACAACAAATATTTCTGCAAAATAAAGGCAGGTCGGTCTCAGCAAAACCTTTTAACAGACTGGTGTCTTTTCCAAAAAGACAAATTAATTCCCTGAACTCCTTCGGAGGACTTTTTTTATCTTGCTTGGAGCAGACAGAAAAGTTTCTCTAGAGAATAGCAGTAAAATCTTCATGGCGATAAGAACACTCCTCTACCTTACTAAGAAACAAGCTTGTGCTGAAGAGCAGTAAAAGTGCTGTGGAATAAATCCAGATGTGCCCCAAACTTAACTTTTGTCAAAGCTAAATTGTCTCAGTATCCATAATGTTCCTCTTTTTCTAAAGTAATGGCACAGTACCACACGATTAACAGCAGTGAAAAAACCTGTTCATTTTATCCTTCATTGCAGCTAATTACTGTACCTCTTTATTGTTGACCCTGGCCTAATCTTCCTCTCCATAACTGCTCCGGGTGGAGACTGAATCTTTAATGTGATGTTTTCTGACTAGTAATGTTAGTTGTTTGTTTGGTTGGTTTTTTTGTTTGGTTTTTGTTTTGTTTTGTTTTAATTCAGAAGCAGTTACCACCTACCTCTAAAATGGAGGGTTAAGTAATGCTCTGTGGGGGCTGGCTGACCTTTCCATCCATTGGATGATTTTGATCTTGTATCTTCCCGATTTTTCATTTTTCAAACCAGATTTTTAAAAAACAGAAATGAAGCACTCATTAAATAAATGGTAGTTCATTATAGTTGCATGCTAGTTATGTGATTCACAAATTGCCTGTGTCGACTGAATTACGCTCATGCAATTCAGTATACCATAATGGGGTATTTGTATTTTAGAGAGGATAAAGCACTTGAGGAAATTTATTCCAGGAGTTCACACATGTGCCCCTTAATAAGGGGCATTAGACAGAAGGGAGTTGTAATAAATCAGAGTTAAGCTCTTCACAAAGATCCCTTGTGGAAATTGGTGAACTTAAACTAAGCATAAATACAGGTTAATTCATTCAGTGGTTAAATTATTAAGCATTTGCAGGTCTGGGACCCAAAACCCCACTCAGGTAACCCATGACCATAAATTCCAACTCCTTTGGGTAAATCTGAGAGACTCGCTTGAAGAAAAGCTACTACATCATGTCCTTGCAAAAGCAGAGGAATTTGTCAAACGCAGCAGTACTTAGTGACTCATAAATGCATCAGCAGTCTTTCCTGCTAACCAAGCACAACGCAGCTTTTCAACATGGATACGATGAGCAACTGCCTCTCTACATCGTTACTTGATTAATTCTATTCTTGTGGGATTTTATTCTGTGTGTGAATCACCTATGAAGAGATAACAGTAACCAGGTTAGGTGATTGCCTCTAACTGCTCGCTGATCGAGTTCATTGACAAATGCAGTGGTCTTACTGTAGAAAGAGTACAGATGCTTCTCTGGCTTCATTCACTTGAGACAACTCTTGTACTAGGCAGGCTTTCTCATGGTATCTCTAGTGGGAGCATTCCTATGGTGTTTCGGCATTTCTGCGATTTTAGCCTAGCCCCAGTCAGAGGTGCAAAAGAAGCTGTTTTCTTTAGATGAGGTGGGCTAGGCTTGGGGGCTTCTCTTGCACGGGGTCCTTGCCCTGCCTATGGCAAATGTACAAAGCACAGCTCCATCAGCTGCTGACCACCCCAAACACAAGACAGCTTCTGCTGGGAAGCAGCCCTGTAGTTCTGAACCCCTGAGGTAGCGTATGTTGCTCATTATAGTAGGGATATAAATGTCTATTCCTGGGCCTTGTCTGGATACAAAAGACTTTTCCCAAGGCCAGAGAGAGTGTCAGGAACAGAGGATTGAATTGCCAAAGCCACAGTCTGAACCGTGATATCTCCTCGCCAGACTGCCTCCATGCTGCTGAACTCAGGTCTCTCTGGGGCGATAACAATGCAAAGTCTTGTCAAGCTTTAAAAACAGTGATTGTTGGGCTGTAGTTTGGGGGTTTTGTTCCAAAATAAGAGAAAGAGGAGTTATAACTAGGCCAGTAGGAAATTGCAGAAAAGAAGGGTTTCATGCTGTGCTCTAAGCCAGAATAAAGGAAAGTAGCAGCTGACGAAAGGATCAGAAGATGTGAAATTTGCTGGGATTAAATGACTGGTAGGGGAAAACAGCAAGCGCTCCTTGATACCCAGTCAGGCACTGCTTTCCATTACTCTAATGGAAGTTAGTTCACACCTGCATGCAATGACAGAACTGGGTAGAAAGCTGCTTTTTGAAATGATACATGGTTTTATTTCAAAGGAAGAGGATGAAAATACTCCCTAAAGCTGGGGAGTAGCACAGGTAAGTGCTGCATAGCCTGGAAAGAGAGCAGCCAAAGTAGGATTAATTATCTCAGGCCATGAAAAGCCTGTGAAAGGAGTAAGGCATGTCTTACACTGATATCTGATACAGAACAGATCCTACAACCACCTCCTTGTAATGAGAAGAAACACATAGAATTGACTATGTCTTGTTACACTAAAATCACCCCCTCCCATATTCACATCGTTGCTGTTAGAAACATCTTGATTCTCCACACCTAAGGGGCCATGGAAAAAAACAAGCATTTCTGCTAAAAATAGAGGTTTTTTTCCAGGCTGTATTTATTCAGACCTATTTTCCTCCAAAATGTAGGATTACCTTAATTTTAATTTAATTGCATATCTACGTAATTCCAGTACTGTCAAACAAATTGTAGTCACTGGGAAGCAGGAGCTTTCCCCCCTCTGGAGTTCCCACTGCTGACAGAAGGCCACTTAGAGAAATGAACACTGGAAACACACCCAGAAGAAAGTTGTGACTTCAAAAGGTTTCTGCCCTGAAAATCCACTCCTTTAGAAAGCTTGAAACAAAACAGTAGAACTACTTATAGACTTGAATGCTGCTTAATCTGAAGCTGTCCAGCCAGAAGCACAAGGCAGCATCACACACACTGAGTCTTTGAAGGTCTCTTTATGTGATAAAGTATGTCTAGCACTTGGGAGACAGCAGGGAACGAGAAGATCAAGGTTCAGACAAATTTGGATCAGCTGAAAGATCTGAGGTCTTACTGCAGGGTGGAGACAGGACAGAAATTCAGGAGTCTGAGTTTTAATGAAGGCAGTTTTTAAAACCAAGAAGAGGGCAACAGACATGACAGATAAGAAAAGCAGTGTGCAGTTACAAGCAGACACATGGGATCCCAAGCAGGAGGTGCAATTTGAATGACGCTGTGCTATGACCGGATTCATACCAATAGAAGAGATCTTCCTGCAAGTGAGATGCAGTATCATCTGGCCATGCAGGTAATACCAGGGATGGATTTGTCCCTAGAAAGTACTAGAACTCTTTGATTCCTTCCCAGAGCATGGCATCCACCTGCACACATTGAATTAATGCTGATATCTGTTAGTGGGGGAAAGATTTTTCTTTCCCTCACTCTCTCCCACTCTGGACCATCCTCCTATCAGGCTATGCAGCAAAACTGAATGATCTGAAGGGCAAGAAACCCTGAAATCCTTGACTTTTGGTGCATGCTAGTCATAAATCAAAATTAACCCTCCTCTAGGCCAGATACTTTCTACAGCTCTCTTCTGGAAGAAATTCAAATATTGCAAGGATGCAGAATCCCTGAGAGACAAGTCTGTTCTGGTGATCCCTCTTCATAAACGATAAGCCACTTCCTTTTTTTCCGAGAATAAGCCTTATGACCAATCCTGCCGTCCCACAAGATTCATAGCTGCCCTACGGCACTTGTGTCAAAAAGACCTCAGCTGCCAGTTCTGGCCAGCCAAAAGAAATTCCGGTTGTGATATTTGTTTTCATTTCAGATCAGAAAAATGCCAGAGCACTGACAATTTACACCGAGCATTATTTTGAGTCCCATAGTATTGAAACGAAAACATTTGGTGTTTGATCAATGCAAAACACAAATGCAAACTGAAAGATTTAATTTCAAAACATTTCACTGTGAAGAGTTCCCCCCAGAAGACCTCAACTTTCTGCCAAAATTTCCACAGAGCATTTTGATCATGACCAAACCGTCTCTCCTGCAAACAAATTTTTCATCTGAAATTTTATTGCTCCATGCTAGGCATGACAAATCCCCACTCTCTCACTTTCTGTTAGGCTGTAAATTTCTCAAGTGAAAAATCGTTTCCAGTCAGATACAGCACAAAGAAAGCAGACAGCACTTAGGAAATCAATAACAGTCCTAGCTTCCACCCCTCCGGTAAGAGTGTGAGGTGTGCCAAGACCATTCCTGGGCTCTGTTGATCTCTTTACTCTTTACTGCATTTATGTGTGTGGTGTTTGTTGAGAACCGTATGTGCTAAACATCACACCCTGGCCATTTCCCCAGGGATCTCTTGGACAAAAGCAGTGGAAATCGAATGCAGACAGCTGGCTTGGTATGCTCACATTATGTGACAGTGAACTAACAAAGCACGGGGTGGCTGCATAAAGAGGTCACAGGAATCAGATCAGTGGTGCCTTCAACCCAAAGCAAAGGCAGTAGTAAAGCAATGTGAAAAAAATCAAGTATCATACTGGTCACATTTTTTTTTTTTTTAAAGCTAGTAGAAGTTGCTGTGATTTAGTCTCCTGACCAGTTCCATAGAGAAATATCTTAAAAGTGCCCCCACTCCGTATGTCAGTAGCAAGGGTCTCATTAACTAAAGGTACCTGAAATTGCCTGAGAATCCAGTCACAGTCCAGATTCTCCATCACCTTCTACCGCACACTGTGCTGAGCAAATGCAAAAATGCCATGAAATCAAATCAGTAATGAATTACACCAGTTACACATGCGTGTCTATAACTGCGAGATGCCAGATGCCGGAGATTCAGTCCATCTAGCTTTAATCCGGTTTCCAGTTCCAAAAGTACAAACCACTGAAAACCCAGGTTTCAGCTATGTTAAAATCTTTTCATAACATGCACAGAACTATTGTAAGCTGAACACCTTGTGCTGGATAAGCATGCACACATGCCTTCCCGAACAAGGTCTGTGGCAAAGTGAAGAACACTGCTCTGTTCACCCAGGCAACTTTGGAAACCTTCAAGACATGATTTTCATGAGGCCTAAGGGTCAACAATTTTGGTCTCCTGAAGAGTCTAAACAGTGCACTCAAGAAATAAGCTGTTCAGAAGATTTATGTCCTGTTACTGCTCCCTTCAAAAGACACTGCTGACATGTGCTGCCTTGGCTGTCAGCGTTGGCAGCTCTTGGTTAAGAACATGATATAATCATCATATATTTATCAGGAGGGACAAAAGACTAAGATGTATTTGAGCAAGGGAAAAAGGGGGGGGATGGAGACCTACGATTAATTTTAGAAATAACAAGCTACAAGTTGCACAGTTACAAAGCGGAGGCTGGAATGCAGTTTTCCAGAGTTTGTAAAGACTCTAATTTCTATAGAAACTGAGCAGCAAACAGGTAATTTTCTCTGCAAATTGCTTCTATCACCTCTGTAATGCTCTGCAAGAGGAATGTATTTCCCTTCTATCTTCTTAATCCCCTGTTATTTTCATTATAAATTTAATTAAGCTCTTCTAGAGAACATTCTATGACATACGAGCTGAGTTTTGTTTTTCTGTCAGAGTGATGACAGAAACGAGCTGCTGAATTATGTGGCAATTGGATCTCTTTTTCTGTGTAAATATTTCAAAAGATATTAAGCAGTGGAGACATTCATTTTCCTCAGCTGAATCAATACGGCTAAAGTTAAGCGAAAGACCTGTACAGAAAAGGTCTGAGTGTCTGCCTGCCAGCCAGTCCTTTCCACTTCTGGACGATGCCTGCAGCTGCCATTTTGCAGAACATTTCAGGAGCAGATTAGCTCTGTGCAAATCAGGTAAATGCAAGCAGCCCTAGGACCAAAGCTTCAAATGCAGCAACCTGCACAGCAGAAATGAATCCAAAAGAATTATCCTGCTCTTTGTTGTGAAATTGGGATTTAAGGATCCTCCACAGATTAGAGCACAGCCAAACACCACTTCCTTGTGATAGCTTTTTCTTTCTGTGCTGGCCCTCATTGCAAGATGTTATTATTCCAGGGAGGACACTTCTGAGTGTCCCCTTTGTTTTACTGGGGACTGGTTACTAAGCAACACACACTGTATTATCGATCTTCCAATAGAATGTAACTTGAATGGGACACTTCTTGTTCTGGTTTTCTTTTTGCGGATTTTAAAAAGAATATTTATTCTAGACCAATTCCCTGTTTCTAACATCCTGCTCATTTCATACAGTCAGTTGACACTACTGGATAGAATTTATCAAATCAAAAGATTTCCAGTGGCCCGAGTTACACAAATTACGTCTGAGGACAGATATTATTATAATTACCATATATGTTACCATGCAGAGGTCCTCAAAACAGGTTCTAGGCCATCTTGCGTGAAAAGCAAATCCAGGTTGCCCCCTTCCCCTGTTTTCCATTTTAATCAAGTGGCAGCTGAGAACATCTGTCTTCATCTGCCTTTATTCCTGCCTAACAAGCAGCTGGTGGAGTCACTGATACAGTAAAGCCAGAAGTTTTGCAGAAGCTCAACACTCACGGTTGAGGCCAGATTTCTGAAGACCCATATAACCTGCTTTCTATATTTCAGTAGCAGGATTTTCAGAGCTGGACATAAACATCAAGAATAAAACCCAAACCATCCTTACTGAATAATTAAGCCTTTAATACCTGTTGTTGCTCAGCATGTAGGAGGGACTTTGGTATCCTAAACCTTTCAGTTTCATTTCCTGAGAAGAGGGGGAAGCAAGAAAAGATCACGTGACATTACCTGACATCGAGGTCAAATATGTAAAAAACGTACTCAAAGAAAAAAAAAAGTCCTTCATTTTCGATATCACATTAGCACATTCCCCAACTGCTTTTCTATTATCCCCGCATCTATCATGAATGCCATCACAAGTAAGAACATACAGAGATCAGCAAAGAAATGTATGCATAAGGGTAACGCATGGGGAAGTGAGCCATGCTGCTTTTAATTCTCATGTCTCTACCACCCGGTGAAAGCAACAATTGTGATCGACACAGACAAGCTGGGAAACATGCACTGTGCACAGCAGGCAGAAGTCAGTCCTTCATGCCTCGCTTCCCACCACTCCCCCATCTGCTACCTGGAGATTAAAGGCAGTAAAATGAACACTGGAGGTTCCTGCCACAAATTTGAGCCCTGGAGAGCACACATTTGGAAAAAAAACCCAGCAAAAACCAAAACAAACAAAAAACCCATCAAGCAAGCAAACACCCAAACCACAGAACCCTTCCCTGCACTTACTTCAGTTACTGCAGGGGTTTTGGGTTGTTATTTGGGCTGCTGGATTTTTTTTTCTTTTTGAGGACATTTCTAGTACAGGGAGAGCAGTATTCCTGCTGCCAGTCACATCCATCATCTTGCAGAATTTCAAGCATCACTGCTAAGAAAAACATCTTCAAAGCGATATTGGAGTAAAACCGTCACACCAAGGGAGAGCTATCTGTCTATGCCTCATACTTCTTTAATGTTATGCCTTTGACAGCTTAACAACAGCTAAACAGCTTAGGTCTCAGCAAGAGATTTCCAGGCTGTTGGAGTATGAGAAGTATGACATTTTAATTAAAGGCGAAGCTTCAGATTTGCTACAAGCACCCCTCTGTTAGAGGCTAAGTGTGAAGAGCGCTCTTTCCGCAGAACAGCACATGGCACCAGCAGTGGCTGCATGGGTTTGAGTCCAGCGCTTCCCACCAGAGCCCCAGGCACCGCTGTGGTCAGCGCTACTGGTGCTAATGGGGCCTTTCCACAGAGAAACCGCCTGTGCTCTGCACCCCACACATGAGACACTGCCAGCGGCAGGTCGACTTTAGGATTGTCTTAATCTTTACCAGAAAGGTGAAGCAAAACAGGCCTCACACACTAACTTCTTCAGCACCTGTTTCCTTTTCTTTCCCTCTTGAACCCAGGTCTGTGGTTTCTCCTGACTGCCACGTCCTGTGAGCTTCCTAGCAGATGCCTGGCAGCTACGAGGAATCCAAGAAGGTAACTATAACATCAGCAAGATGTGTGCAAAGGTATTGTCTTTTTCATTCTCCTGTGACACAAAACCATCAGAAATCAAAGACATTAGCCACAGTCCTGCTATCCGCATGATATCAGTAATAAAACCATCTCGAATGTCAAGGCACTGAGAAGTACGGAGAGCAGACAGGACAAGAACTGTTTCATTTCACAGAGCTCAGCAATTGTGACTAGCTTCAGTGCATTAAATTGCAGGCTTTCCCTGATTAATGAGAAATGCATAACCCCACCCAGACATCTCCGCCAGTGAAAGGTCCATTGGAGGAGGGTGGCATTCTGAGAGTCACTTGGGACCTTGGCATTTACTCTTCAGTTAGCTGCCTTCTCTCCATTCCTTGAGCACTGACCTGATGCAAAAGATATCACCACCCTTCCTCCCTTCCACTTCAGCTGATGAGTAAGAAAAAGCACTAGCAGCAGAACAGCCTCTTTCAAAACACTGCCTGTGTCCGTGCCCTGGATTAGAGACAGGGCACATTTACCAGCCAACACTGGGAAACAGCTCCGGATTTCAGAACTAGGCTTCCAAGTGAAACAGATGGCTTTAGCTCTTTGGCAGGGAAATACCATAACGGCTAAAAAAAGAATAGGGACTGTACTGAGCAAGTGACATCCTCCCACCATCTGCACCATTCTGCAGATGCTCTCCCTGTGCATGGTGCTCCATTCTTACGAAAGCGAACATCATCCACGAACAAGAACTAAACTGGGGGTCATCTGAAATAATCCAGCTGATGCGTATGCAATGTTTACGTAAGGTGTCCCTTGGGGAGATACAACCAGGGAAAGAAAGGAACACAACTAAGGAGGTATTAGCACAGGTGATGGGAGGTTCACTCCATGCTGTATGATGGGTACAGGCTACACAGTTCCTTTATCTCGATTACAGCAGCCTATAATCCCACTCTACACGTCCCCTTTCCTCCTCCACTGCTTTGAAAACTTGCATCATAAGCATTTTGCAACTACCTCTGGAAGGCAGACAGCTTGAGCAGATAGGCAAATACTATTTCCACTCTCGAGGAATTTCTGAATAACTCAGGCTTGTTTCTGTTGCAAAAAGAGGTACGTTTTTAAGCTCCCTGCGAGATAAAACCTCCCTAGCACTTCAGTTCATAACCTGCATAGCTCCTTGCTTCACCAATGGCAAATGCTAAACACAAATCATTTTAATGTAACACTTTTTTAAATAGTATCTAAAGGTTTTGCTTTGGTGTCAAAGCATCATGAAAAATAGAGTTCAAATACATTATACTTTAATATTTTAAGTTAATGTAAAAATGAAAATGAAATCAGTAGAGGTTGGACTTTATAACTTTGAGAAATTTCTGGATGTTGTCAGGTAGCACTGAATGAATCACTTCAGCTTTTTCCGTAAGTAACATCATCCATTTCACCCCCGAAAATGGTTCAACTGAAAAGAACATGAACTATAGCCTTTCATAACGTAATAACGTTAGTTGCTTGCACACAGACAGAAGAAAACCTTTCTGGCATACAAGAAATTTAAGAGGTTTCCTTCAAGATCTGAAGGCGGGTAATTGCAAGGCCACATTGCACAGATACGAATTGTATTCCCACTGTGCAAGGCAGGGTACTGGACGCCCCTGTTCAAGCAGAAGCCAAGCCTGGAAGCCAAAGACTTGTGTACCCTGCAACAGGAGGGGAGAGAAAACTGGGCAACTTCCTGCCTTTGTGGTCCAGAAAAGCACCTTGCTCCTGCATCTGCTGTTCTCCAGAGTGGCGGCTGATCCAGTCTGTCCCGCAGAAAAGCAGCCCGTAGCCTGCCCTCGGGGATGCAGGCTGCTCGCTGTCTCCACCCAGCTTAGAATACTGCCCTTGTGATGAGTTCAACTGGTCAAATGTCAAAAGGAAAATAAATGTAGGAGACGTGACTAAGATTTTTAATAGCACGCACTATCATTACAATCATCCCTCCTGGTCTTTTATTTAGCGTAGTCTAGAGAGCTTCAGTAGGTTAAAGCTAATCTAAGGAAAAGCATGCTATATCAAACAACGAAATATAGTTATGACTCACACATCACAATAGAGCTTAGTTCTCGTAGAGCCTTTTAAACCTGATGTTCTGCTCTGTCCTGATTAAGCAACTGCCAGCTTTTCCTGGACAATAAGCATTTCTCAGACACACAAGTCCCAGAGGAAGCCACTGAACAAAACCTCCCTGTACTAGAGCAATTCCAGTCATTGGCCAGAGCTGAAAAGGAACTCCCTTTCGCATGCTATTCACCCTTATTCACATGAGGTAAAGAACCAGTACAATGTTTCCAAATGGCTAAAGCGCTAAAGACGACACTGGAATCCCAGCAGAGCAAACAAGAACAATTACTGATGTTCAGCTAGAGGAGACAGTCTCCAGCACAGTTCTATTTCTTCTCAGCCCAAGCGCAGCTACTGGAGCTTTAACAGCTGTCTGTTCAGAACTAGTAAGCCTATTTGTCTGCAGCCCACCATTCTCTCACTGTAGGAAGCAGATTACTGTTTGCATTATTGCTTTGGCTTGCTTGCTGGGACCTGCAGTGCGCTGCATGCACAAATCGACTTTTCTATTCCTCCATCTATAAAGGCTAAAAAGCAACACTTCCTAAAGTAGTGGGTCCCAGCTAATAACGTCCATCACTAAAGATGCATCTTCTCCCCTGCAGAGCTGTGGATTATTTGTTTACATTGCAATATTTTTCCAGCTAAGATGACAAAAGAAAGTCATCATCCCAGGCATGTTTTGGAAGTGCTTAGCAAATCATGGTAGTATTGTCACAAGCAGCACAAAAGCGCTACTTACTGTGACAAAAGAATCAAATCCATGAAGACTGTATGTTTTCCAGAGAAGCGATCAAGCTCTAGAACATCATCCTGATGCAGGTCAACAATTCTTTCTCAGCAGAGTCATGACTTAAACCTTGACCTGAAAATAGCCAGCAGAAACTCTTTCGACCAGTCTATGAAACTCCCACAGAACCATTTGGTAGGTAAGACTGGAGGTTTTTGGTAGCCCTCATGGCAGGGAACAGGATTCAGAACTCCCCCCACTTTTTTTTGCTTATCCTTGGCCATCTTTCTAATGACCACCTCAGTGTTTAAAGTCTGAAGTGTGGATGCAGTCAATAAGTACTTTCAATGCTTAGGATAAAAGCTTTTGGCTCCTTTTTCCTGAAGGGATGGAATGGAATTATTCTGGAATTTCTTTTCTCTGCGTTGCATCAATTTAAATACTGTCTACTAGTGATTTTTCTTCCTTCCTTGTTTTATTTTATTCTTGCTATAAAAATGAGATGTCAGAAAATCTGACACATTGCTGTACCATATGCTTAATGTCTACTTCCAGCAGCAGGCGAGAATCTCATGATTCAGTTCCCACCTGTGCGAAGGCCATTTTACACCAATTTGCTCTGTAGGAAAACACGGAATAAAAGCAATAAAATCTGTGGAAGACGTATATATATTGGTTGCTGTGCACAGTTTCAGCATTGCCCATATGAAAAGGGAGTACATATCTCCGTTTCCATCCCTGCACAAGAAGTATTAACACAGGAAAGCATTGCCCAAAGGCAGCATCACCAAGCCAAAACATTCTGCAAGCTTGGTCAGAGTCTGGAAAGTAACCTGTCGGCTTCCTTCTGCAGCTCCATTTTCTTCTACTCTTCTAGTGTTCATGCTTAGAAACTTCCATGTAAAAAATAAAAAAAAAAAAAAAAAAAAAGTATTTTCCTGTAATCGCCATGTGACAAGATACGGTGGTTTAAGGCATGGCACCTGCTATTGGAAAACTCAAGTCATAAATGCCAGACTTGAAGAATCTACAAATCTGTCCTTCCTGGAAGAAATTTGGGTCTTGAAATCTTACCATCATTCACCAGAGTCCTACTCCCTGATTCAATCATTGACAAGTCCTTGCCTTGAAGCAGCGTAATGATGTTTTCTCTCTGATGTCTAATTGCCAGCTGGAGGGCTGTACAGCCGGTGATATCTTCCACATCAAGCAGAGCACCAGCCTTAATCAGGGTCTTTATAATGGCCATATGGCCCTTGAGGACAGCAAGGTGCAAGGGTGTCCAACCCACTTTGTTCTTAGCATTGACATCTGCCTTGTACTCCAGAAGATTGATGACAGTCAAAAAGGAGCCCCGTTGGACTGCAAAATGGAGGGGGGCCCAGTGTGACTTCGCAGCAATGTTGGGATCTGCCCCACATCTCAACAGCTCACAGACTACTGGCTCATGGCTGTAGCGAGTAGCCAGGTGAAGTGGTGTCCAGTCCATGCTTCCTTTGGCATTCAGTTTCGCATGGCTATCTTTCAGCAGATGGATGATTTCAACGTGTCCTTTGAAAGAAGCCAGGTGCAGGGGAGTCCAGCCTTTGTCTGTCCTCAGCTCCACATTGGCTCCATATTTGATGAGTTTCTCACAGATGAGATACTTCCCCCTCACCACAGCCAGGTGCAGGGCGCTGTAATGATTTTGATCCAGGCTGTTGACAGAGGTCCCATTCTTCAGCAAGTAATGGACAACCCTGAACTTGCCCCTCTCCACAGCAACATGAAGTGGGGTTCTGTGGTTCTTCTGCTTTTTCTCCAGGTCCGCACCTTGACTGGCAAGCAGTTTCACCAAGCTGACATGTCCAAAGCAAGCTGCCACATGGAGGGCAGTTTTCCCATCAATCTCCTGGGTGTTGGAGTCAGCCTGGCGAGATAGGAGTACTCGGGCCACATTCTCAAAGTTGTTCTGTGATGCCAAGTGCAGAGGGGTCCATCCATCATGCTCTTGAGCATTTACCTGTGCCTGGTGGTCCAGCAAGAGGCGTACAATTCTGTCATCCCCATTCTGAGCAGCGAAGTGAAGAGGTGTCCAACCATCATCATCAGGCATATTGATGTCTGCATCATGCTCTATCAGAGCTGAGCAGATCTCTGGCGACCTCTTCTGAACAGCCATAATGAGTGGGGTGTAGCCGCAGACTGCCTGGCAGTTCACATTGGCTTTACAGCTCAGGAGAAACTTCACCTTTTCCACATTTCCCTGGATCACCATGAGATGAAGTAATGTGAGGCCATTTTCATGGACCCTACAGATTTCCTCAGATGAGATGTCCTCTGGACTTTCAACCTCACTGCAAGAAGGTGGGATACGAATGTCCTGATTATCAGTTTCTAAAGGCAGGGGAAATACAACAGGAGAAAGTGAGTAAGACCAAGTGAAATAGCTCAGCATGCACAAGATGTGAGGGAGAGCATGTGAATCTTCATAGCATGAAATGAAATAAAAGTCAATTTAGAGATAAGGAATATGAAACGAGGCAAGACCGCTATCTGCAGTCTCTTGGAGAGCAGCGAGACATTTGGCCTCTCCCTCATGGGAGCTGTATCTGCCATTTCCTATATAGCTCATTTTACTTAGCCTAAAAAGTCACCCACACAGGAAACTTTCTTGACCCACAGCCTTACCACTGGAGAGCAAGAAAATAGGCTATTTTTTGTAGGTTTCTCCTTCTTTATTTTTGAATTATAAAGAAAGTCTCCTACTTACCACCACTTCTGGGGTCTCGGGGCAAGATGAACTCTTCTTTGTTGCTCTCATTTTCAGGAAGGGGAAAAGAAAAATCCATGAGACAATGTTGCTTATTTGCATTCTGTAATGTTTGCACAGAGTTGTTCTTTACTACTGCTCTAGAATTTTGTATTATCATTCCAGTGGTTTTTCTCCAACCCTGTTCTTGCATCTCAAACTCAGCAGAGCAAATCATGACGCTAACAGGAATGCGGGAGCCTGAAAATGATCTCTGGATATCAGTGAGATTTTCCTCCTCTTATTCATTTGCTCCCAAATACACATATGTTCTACATCCTTACTGCAGCACATGCCCATGGCAGCATCCCAGCTAGTCATTTTCTTTGCTGCATAGGGAACCCAAACACCCCCACCTCCTTTCTTTTTCTTCTATGAGAGTTGTTTGAACTGGCATGTCCTCCATTTCATGGACCTGGAAAATGGTCGTCTAAGCACACATGCCAGTGCCACGGGCAGAACCCCTGTAATTCTATGTCTGCTTAAGCTTCTTTTAATGACTGAAGCCTACACGATTAAACCCACTTCATCCAAACAGGAAGAAAGAAGGATCTTCCTCTCAGAATGTACACAATTTCGCACACCAAACAGCTTGCTAAATTTATTTGCAAGTTTCCTATCCCCATAAGAGAATTACAGATGTACAGCCTATGCAAACACACTGTGCAAAAGTTGCTGAGGTGCCCTGTTGCCTGATGATAAACAGCAATGAGAGGAAACACATTCTCAAGAACTGGTAAGAACAGGGAAAGGACTCAGTGGAATTTCCCAAGTTGTACTGGGAAGCCTTCCTCACCTGCTGGTTCCCAGAGATGGCAGGCTTGTGGGACATCTTCCTAACAAGGTGCTCATTCTCCGGATCTGTTACAAGGCTTTGTATCAGTGACAGCAGCATGTCTGTTTCTACAGGGATATCTACCAGAGCAAAAAGACTGTTAGCTATGCAGACTACTCAGATGTTCGGAACCCAGTCCATACCCAAGGCTATGGAAGTTTTCCATGTATCTTCCACACAGGGAGGAAGCAAAAAGGGAGAAGGGGAATATGTTGACAGCAAGTGGGCACCAAGCATTTTGAAAGCAATAGGCGATTTAACTGGCAACAAGTTACAGGCAAGCTTATCCCCTACTTGTTAATCCATGCAGCTGACACTTTGCTAATCCATATTGCGATCAGATACTACACCTGTAAAGCTTGGCCTTTGCTTAGGGTCTTGGTCCCAACACCTCTTCATCAAGTCAACCATCTGCTGGCATTCCCCTGGCCAGTCATCGCTGACAGGTTCTAGGCAGGGCCTCTTTCCTGCTGCAACCCTGACTATAACGGCCATCATATTGGCTCCTGGAAAAGAACAACATTCACTGGGCTTTTTCTCTGTGAGAATGGCTGTAATAAACATTTAATAAGTGCAGAGCTTGTAAGAATTGTTCATATTTACCTGCATAAGGTTTCTTCTGCATAAGTACCTCCCAAATGACAACTCCAAAGCTGCAGGCAGTGAGAGATCATGAGCAATCACTCCTATATGTACTCGAACGTAAAATTCACTTATTACTTTCACCTTCTTGAGAAATGGGAAAATTAGGAAAGAAATTCTTCAGTATGGAAGGATTTCATCCCCCGCATGAAAAGGAGAAGATCTTATGAATCACCACATACACCCCTGACACCTCAGCAAAAGGGTTAGTGTAGTGAATGAGTGACTTCGAGCATTTCCTGTGAAAGTCAGGCTCTCGGTGCCTTTTTTCCCACTTTATTCACACTGGATTTTAGAGCCTTTGACCACTGCCAGTTCACGTGGCCATGCAAATCTTCCTTCACTTCTTGTCATGGATTCCTGTGTAGTGCAGTGGCTAAGGAGCTGATGAATTTCCAGAATGTACGTACGTAGATTGTGTAAGTGGGCTGCAATGCACTTTGGCCAAAACAAAAAAAAGTAGAGTTGAAATATTTTCTCCACCTGTTACCAACCAAAATGAAGCCAAAGACTGAAGTGGAGAAGCATTGTTACAGTTGTTTGAAAATCAAAATAAATCTAAGCAGTGACTGCTATGAAAGAGCAGACGCTGTTTGTTCTGTGCTCTAATCTTACTCTTTTCCTGTAATAACTTCCAGCAACCTAACAGGGTGTGATGAAACCTGAGGCAATACAGTCTGCGGCTCCCATGGGGTCAATGCTGCGCAGGGGTGCATTTGGTAAGAGAGATTATTATCCACAGATAATCCCCCTCCCCC
This sequence comes from Opisthocomus hoazin, assembly GCF_030867145.1. Classification (NCBI taxonomy): domain Eukaryota; kingdom Metazoa; phylum Chordata; class Aves; order Opisthocomiformes; family Opisthocomidae; genus Opisthocomus; species Opisthocomus hoazin. Next base: position 1,471,574 of record NC_134437.1, read on the forward strand.
TCACTTTCCACCACTGAGGTTGGAGTACCACATGTCACTCCCAGTGTGTTCCCCACCATGTGTCAGCCCCAGTGTGTTCTCTGCAAGGCAGAGAGCCAGAATATAAACAAAATGAGGCAATGTGCCAGTCTCTCTTGCTCTGTGTAAGGGCTAGGTGGCAACCTTGTATGACCTCTGAACAGAAAGGCAGCCCTTACCTGTACACATCATATTTGATTCCTGGGGGCTTGCTGTTCTGAAGAAACATTTCCGGGGGGATGTAGCTCAAAGTGCCTCTCAAAGCAGAACTTTCAATATACTGCATTCGGCTAGACTGCTCCATCCATTTTGATAGCCCAAAGTCCGAGATCTGCAAGCAGAAAAAATGAGAGCCTCTTTTGTAACGCTCACAATCTCACCCCTCCTGACATTAGCTGGGAGATACCTTCATCCTTCACATTCAAAGATATGAGGAGGAGCCTAGCAGCTGAAACTCAGTAAAACCGTGGTGAAGTTGTAGCCTGTGCTTTTCACTGAGTCCAGCAGACCAGCCCTCACTCCTAAGTCGGAGCCTTTAGTTCCCGGTTCTGGCACAGATTGCCTGTATGATCTCTAGAATACCATGTAATTTGTTTACAGCCTGCTTCTTACAAGCCCCACTGGTTAACCTTTCATTGAGTGTTTCTGAAGAATCTAACTTCACTAGGATTCTGGACTCATTTGGCAAAAATAGCCTGTCTCTTATTTGAGAAATAACCTGTCCCTGTAGACACAGCATTAAGGTCATACCTTGACATGCATATTTCCATCTAGGAGAATGTTTCCTGGTTTTAGATCTAAGTGCAGCAAAGGAGGTGTCATGCTATGCAGGAAATTCATGGCCAAGCCCATCTCATGGATAACCCGGAACTTGAGCTGCCATGACATTTTGTGAGTGGGAAGAATTTTCTCCAAGGACCCTCTTGCCATGTATTCCATCACTACCCCAAAAGGGCTGTTGCAGACCCCATAGATAGTGACGATGTGCTGGAATTTGATCTTCTCCATCTTGCTTGCCTCTTCCATTAGACAGTTCATACTGGTCCTGAAAAAATAAAAGGAAACAAATAAAGAAATAAAGTGGAATGAAGAAATGGTATCAGTCAATTCACAGGCTAAGTTACTGTACAGTAGCTCAGTGATATCCGGCCTTTCCAAGCATCTCTGCCTACCCCAGAAAGGTTCATTCCAATTTGCCCTTTGAATTGGTGATAATGCAACCATATCATGATCTTCTGCAGACTAAAATCTAACACGCAAGGTGTTACGATTTTTCAAAATGGGCCAAGGATTGTTTGGGCAAATCCAACCGCTAGGCTCCTGGAGGAAGAGATCAAAACTTCCATCTCAGTCCAACTCTTCGAAGACCTTCAGTGATTGCAGAAAGCCTCGTCCGTGTGTTTGTTTTCACACTGTGGTGAAATTCCCAAGCGGTTCTTCCCTAAAAGCATGATGTCGAGAGCAGGCACTGCTTCATACACCATGTGCCCGCAGGGTAGCCTCAGTTATAGCCTGCACACTGCTTGCAGGCAGCCAGGGTCCAATGATGCACCAACCTGCTGAGCCTGAGTGTATGGAAGCTTGCATGGCCAGAAGGCATGTCTTGGCCATACTTATATCTATGCCTCTGCCTGCAGCTTTCTGCCCATGAGCACGGTGAATCTGGTCCCAGAGGGAGTCTAGACATGTCTGTCTATTGCTGCCAGTTTTGGCAGACCTGTTTTACCAAGTCTTTACATTTCCCAACCTGCTGAACGAGCTGGGGTTCCCAGAGCATGCTGATAGCAGCCAAACGGCAAAGTGCCAAAACTGCATTTAAAAAGCACACCCTGGGAGTGAATCTGAGCTTGCAACAACATTATGCCAGGCCACTAACAGCTCTAAACACAGTTCAGCTAAGCAAATCCTTCTGCCAGACTTCCTCTAGCAGGTTCCCCACAGTAAAATGTTCCTCTGTATTGAGGAATCTCAGGTATTCTCTTTTCCACTGTGGAAGAAAGGCTTAACATAGGAAAACAGTTGCAGCCTGCTGTGTAAAGGGCTGCGGATCGATTCTTCCTCCTCCCAGAATACTGGTGGGCATGGAGAAAGAATTGACTTCTGTCATTTCTGGTTCCCTTCCTGGGACAGAATCACTGGGCACAGGCTCTGCGTGCCACGCTCCGAGGCACCCCATGGGCTGGCGAGAGCTGACCTGCACAGAAGGTTAGGCTGGATCCTGTGGCAGACCAGCATTGTGGGGAGTAACCGAGGGAGTGCGGTTAGCCCAAGAGAAGGCATTTGCACCATTAGCACAGATGCATGAGGAGGTACAGCAAGAAGGTGGGTGTTGGACAAGCAGAGGAAGCCCCAAGAAACGAGGCTTGTAGGGGAGAAAAGCAGGAGCCATGAAGTGATTCCCATAGAAGAATCTGCATGGTTTGGCCCTCTGGGAAATACTGTGACTGCATCTGTGGCTGCATTTTCTTTTTCTGTGGGTTCCCTGTGGTTTTTTTTCTCTACTCAGTCTCAACAGACCTGCAAACTATGAGCCTTTGCAGCTGCCAGAATCTGAGGCGAGAGTCGTCTTCCAGCCACTCTCTTTCCTTCTCTCAGGTGATCCATAGATTCAGTAGCTTTCACTGACACCTGCCCTCCTTGCTTTCATGTGCCCACAGGGATGCCTTCCATCAGGCCACAAAATCCATCTGCTTTCTCCTGACAAGAAAAACCTTTCAAGGTTAATAAACTTGCTGTCAATTCCCCCCATCATTTTGAATGAAGAGGGCGAAGCAGCTGGCTATGCATCAAGAATGTGAGCAGATGGAAGTCACCACACCATTATCTTCATTCATAGCTACTGACGCGACGCATTGCTTGTACAAGCCCACAGACAGGAGCACCAAAGACTTTTAAAAGCTCCTCTGAAACGTTTGCCTCCTTTGCCCCCCTTACCAGACAGCTACGCTGCTATGCTGTTTTCAAACCACTGAGTGGCCTGGGAGCTTTCAGTTTTACGTTTGGGGCTTGTACTTAGTGCTGACAGATACACCAGAGCCATTTGATAACACACATGAGAAGGCTCGTGGCAGATTCATATGCCATGCACTCAGAGATGTTCTCTGTGGGTATGCGTGCATCAGACAAACTGCAAACTAAAGGTCTGCCCCTCCCAAATGTGGAAACCTCCTAAAGCAAGTAGAAACAGCTGTTGAACAATACCCCCAGATGCATACAACTACAGGACCACTACTGGCCCTTCTTACAACCCCCACGAAGAGGAAGGATTTTTGGCACAGCCACAGTGCAGGACAGCACAGCCTTGCTTTGTAATCCAGAACTCACAGAGGTTACTGAGAAGTAGAATATAAGTCAGAGCAGCCTCAAGGCTGTTTGGACACATGCAAGGGGTAGGAAAGCCATTTATAACACTACATTGGAGTGCAAAGTTGTTTTAATGACAAAACACTATAACTTTAGGCTCTGGGAGACCAGTACAGTAACTACTAAAGGCACATGTACCGTAAGATATTTTTCCCAAACTCACACTTTCAGATTTAGTTTTTCAAATCCTGATGATTGCAGAAATATCTAAAAAAAAAAAAATCAATAACACTAGTAGTTGAGATAAACCATGAAAGCTATATGATTAAATTTACTAGAATTCATATAGGCAGAGGTAAAACTGATTAAGCCAACTCATTCATTTTTTCTCCCAAAAGAGAATGAAATACAAACATAACATCCGAAGAGCATAAGCATTACAAATTCCAGAGGACGGTCACTGCTCAAATTGAACCATCTCAACCGTTGTCAGTAACTTGACAAGAAAAGTCATCCGAGCATATGATTTTTAACCAGGCAGGATCCTTCCAACTTGAATGGAATAAAATTTTAGCATAAATAAGTTCATTGACTCCATTGTTTTTTCATCAGGACTGCCTATATTGTATGTGGTATCTGTAGTGGTTGTGATTACCTGGCTTTGTTCTGTCTCCGGACCCCAGGTAGTCGGCAGAGGAGTCTCTGCAGGTGAGAGACAGAGCGAAAAGCAAACTGAAGAGAACATCGAGAGACAAGAGTGCGTCTGGAGGGTAAGGCCAGTAAGAGAGCAAAGAGCTTTGCGAGCCCAGGAAAAACAGCTGGAAATTATCCATCCCTCAGCTTTAAACCTGGTGATCTTCATGACTAATTTAGTTTACTAGATACTCATTAGTCCTAATGGCCAGTGAAAGCTCCAGATAAGTAATGAGGCTGGTTTTATCCACATGACCATGTTTATTCTAAGATGCCTACTTCAGCCTCCAGATTTCAACGACAATTGTTCTTGAATAAGGGTTCCTTCCCCACTTGCACATACAAACCTAAGAAAGACAGAGGGGCAGAACGAAAGATCACAGCATTTTTTCCACTCCCTTTAGGTACCAAAAGCTTGCCTTCCCAGGGAGAAGCAGCCACATGAGTATTTTCTTCAGAGTTTTAGCACAAAATTGCCATAGATGGCTCTAAAGAACAGTTTGAAGTGCTGACCTAGAAGAGACTGCACAGTTACCTCTCCACGCTGGAGTCCTGCAGCAGGTACGGAGAGCATTTCACCGCATAAACTGTTCTCCACCTCTTGTGCTTGACTTGGTATACATGCCCAAAGCCTCCGCTGGCCACCTTAACCCAGTCTTCCTCAAAGTCCTCCTTCTTAAAGACAGTTAAGCTGCCCAGTTGCTGCACTCTCTCCGAAGCCATGGTAGAAGAGGCAGCTTGGCTGTCTGCTTCCTGCTCGGGCGGTATCAGAGAAGAATAAAGGAGCTCTTCCTACTTCTGACTTGCATAGGGAGGTAGGGAGTTACCCAAGATGAGCCACGCTACTTACTGCCAAGAGGTGGATCCTAAGTGTCACTCTTATTTGGTACGCAGGGGAGCTGCACTACTTAATTCCAGGCACTCACGCCAGGCTACTGCGCAGAGCTTGGCCACACTGGGTAAATGTCTACACTTCCATAAGGCTGCCTTTCTGTCTCGCATCAAGCACTGTGTGGGCAAATGCCAAAAGAATACAGGATGAAACATGGTGCAATGCAGCAGTCCTTTGGCAATTACACTGTGCTGAAGATGGGATTCCTCAGCCGGGCCATCAGTACGTGCTGGGTAAAAGCGAGGCAGATGGATACTTGAAGGGAAGGAAGGCCTTACACAGCGAGAAATCCACAGGGCTCCTGTGCAGCATCGCGTATGTGAGCTGGATGAAGAAGAGAAGTAGAAAACACTCAAGAAAGACAAAAGCCAGAGAAGACCCCACAACTAGCATGTGGTGAATGTAGCGCATGAACCTGAGAAAACGCCGAGAAATACAGCAAACATGGTGAGTCAGAGTGGTTACCTCAGGAATAAAATATGCTGTCAAATACCTGCAAGGGGCATTTGAAGAAACCGGACAATACTGAAGAGCTGGTCTGAGCAGTTTAATCATTACCATCTGAGCACTAGTAACAGCATGAGTGCTTTTGGTTGCTTTATGCCTTGACTCCCCAGCTGTAAAAAGGGTTTAATGACACTCATTTGGGTCTTGCGCACTTATGTCTTTAATGACTTAGCACAGGGACTATCGCTGTAGCTAAGTCAGTGACAAATACAACATGGCACTGCTTTCCTTAGCGCTGCTGCAATACAGATAACAATTAGTATTTCTGAAGGGTAATTGTCACCGAGTCTTGACCTGGAACTTTTAGCTACCTATCAGATGTGAAGAAATTCTTGGAGGAAGCCTGATCCTGGTGGAAGCGGAAGCTACTTCTCCGTTGCATTTGACACAAGCTGCTCTGGCAATGGCCCATCACTCACAACTGCAAGGCTTTAGGGACAGTGCGAAAAGGAAAAAATCCAGTCAGACTCTGCAGCCTCTTAGGGGGAACAAAAAGCATTGGAGTCTGACATGCAAGTGTTGCTGTCTCCCTGCCACTCCCGAAGAGCTGCCCACCAAGCCTGCTGCTTCTGGCACAGGTACCACCCCGGCCACCTCCACACCCACTTGCCAGCACTAACCTGCCAACATAACTTCAGAGCTGAGCAAGATGGGGCTGTCTTCTCTTCTGTTCAGGCACAGGCAGGACTACCCCTTCCTGAAACGCTGAAGTTTTAATACAGAAAGTTCAAGAGAAGGGGAGGGAGTGGAGGAAAACACTCCATGGCTGCAGAGTGACAGCTGATGCAGCTTCACTTTTTCCACACAGCTTCCAGGTGTGCTGCATTTCTTGGCAATTAGCTCAGGCACCTTCTAGGGCCTGTCTCAACTTCCAGGGCATTAAAATACAGGGTTAAGAAGCAAGGCAGTTGTGCCAATTATCTACACCTGTGTTGACAACAGCAACTTACATTTCTTGAAATGAACCTTTCCTGCTTTTGCACCAGACTGGGGAGCAATTTTACCCCCGTCCACTCCAAAGACCCCTTAACTGTGGAAGGGGTGCTCAAACTCACGGGTCCACAATTGTAACACCTTCTTTTGAATTTCCTGAGGCACAAGCTTGCGGTGCGTCTCTGAAGCAAATGGGAACACTGTGGTTATCGATAGCCCTCCTCAGCCTCAAGATGGAGAAGGATGGAGGCTGAGATGGTCAGGGAGAGCTGGGGCCTTGGCCACTCTCAGAAACCCAGCCCCAATTTGCTCTGCACACCGGTCCCACTGCACAACACATGCAACCACAACTCAGCCCCTCACAGCTCACATATCCAGCCCCTTGCCTTTAACTAGTGTCCTGTCAGCTACAGCTCAGGCCAAAGGTGAACCCACACCAATCGTTCCTACAGCAGCACCACCCTACCACCGAACTCGCCTCTGGAAACCGCCACCTGCTCTCCCTGGGATCGCCCTTGCAACCAGCCAGCACCAACAAACACAGCAAAAATACCAGCAGTTGGTTAAGGCTAAAAATCCCATGCGTGGTGCAATTTCGCTGACATCAGTCAAAGCACAGTTGGGCAGGAAAGTAGCGAAACGGGGAACACGCAGTTGGAGCAAGCATTTTATTGAGTACCCCCAGCTCTGCGCGGCTGGGAAATGGGCAGCAACAGAAGCTGTTTCAGGACAGAGAGGAGAGATGCATTCTTCCAGAGGCTGAGCTCCACCGGCTTCCTCCCCCGCGCAGGTGCTGAAAGAGAAGCCTTCAGAACAGAGGAAACCACCTCAAAACCCCTGCTCTCGGGTACTCGTCCCCCAGCCTGCGCACAGCCTCAAAGGGCGCTTTGGCAGTCTGCAGAGGCCTTCCACTCCCCACAGCGGGGGCAGCAGCCTCGAGGTACAAACCGCAGGTGTGTGACAACTTTGGCAAGTTGTGTCATCTTCACGCAGAATCGGAGCAGCTCCCAAACGTCTCGGGACCTGCGGTGAGCCAAGTACCTGCTCCAGAGGCACAGGAAACATCCCCAAAGGGCCAGGGATGCTTTAAGTGACCGCAGCCCCGCAGGCAGGGAGGTCCCCTTCCCGGGACTGCCTTTCTCTCACCCCTTCCTCAGCCCGCTGCTGCTCCTCCTCTTGCTGGCGCTTGCCTCGCGGTTCCTTCCACGGACGACGGATGCCCCTTCTTTCTCCTCCGCCAGCAGCTGCGGCGAAGGCAGGAGGACGCCGGCAGGACCGCGGAGCCCCCGCTCCGCCGCCTGGAGGAGAGAGGGACGCCGGGCCGGCCCCCGGAGGGAGCTCTCCAACGCACCACCCGGCCCCGGCCGCCCTAGCCTCCCCCCCCCCCCCCCCCCCCCCCCGGGAAAAAACCTCGCCGATCGGCTTTTCTCACAGAATTGGTGCTCCCCCGGGCGCCGCCGCTGCCTCCTGCGGGGCTCCAGCCGGTGCTGGAGCTGGGCTCCGAGGCAGGCACCCTGGGCAAATCAAGCTGGGCATGCAAAGCAGCAGCAAAAGAGCCTGCACACCCCGGCTTACAGGGGGGGCTCCAGCCGCTGCCTGGACTGCAAAGCGCCCGGGACTCCAGGCCACTGGCCCGACTTACGGGACAGCCCTGGGCCCAAAGGCCCGCGCAGGCTCCTTCTCTCTGCTTCAGGGGCACCCTGACCTGCACTCCGCTAACGGGGCGGTCACCCCACACTGGCTGCCAGCTGAGCACTACCACGAGTGCTGGGTACTTTCTGCCCTGGAGGCAGGTGAATTGGCAGTGGTGGCTGGGACTTTGCCAAGGGCTTTTCCCTGGAGGTTTTGGGGGCTTGGGCAGAAGAACTTCCTGAGGTGGGTTCCTGACCACTTGGGAGAAGCTGCCGCTTCAACGCGGAGCAGCTGGCTGGGAAGTGGCTGGTGTTTGGGGCCTGCAAGTGGTGCCTCCCACCCTAAATCTGCTGCGCTGCCCTGCCCAGCCCTGCTGTGCCGTGCCCTCACCCTCTCTCACTCTGCCCTCTGCCCCAGGAGCCGCTTCAGGAAGGCAGGGAGGCTGGGGGGAAGGGGCCCGTTCTGGGCACCGGGGACGTGCCTGCAAATGGGGTGCAGGGCCCGGGTCCTGCCTGGGCAGCGTTGGTACTGGGAAGCCCCTGTATTGCCAGAAGCAGGGCTGGGGCCTCTGCTCTAAGCGTCCAGGCTGCCGGGCAGCACACGGTGAGAAAAGCGGGTCTAAGATGGCTGAGGGGGGCGGAGGGGGGAAGGACGGCCGGGGGCCAGGGACCGCTGCGGGGAGGTCCCTCCGGGGGCTGGCGCCCCGCTGTCCTCCAGGCGGGGGAGCCGGCTTGGCTGCGCCGTCCCTCCTCGGCAGCAGCTCCCAAAGAAGAAAGAGAGAAGAGGCATCTCTCAGGCATGGAACCGCAAGGCAAGAGTGAGCGAGAGAAGGAGCACCAGGCTGAACAAGGGAAAGAGAAGGGCACTCCGGGCAAAGGGAGAGCCGAGTCACACAAGAGCATCCTTGGGGCTTGGGGGATGGTTTTTCTGCTCTGGGGGAGGTACTTGGCTCAGTGCCGTTCCCTAGATTTTTAGAAGCCATTCCAATTCTGTGTTAAGGTGGCACAACTTCAAAAGTTTTGCACCTGAAAGGCCGGGGCCAGAGATACCCGCCTGATTACAGGGGGGCCCTCCAAGCACCTCCCGCCGAGCGCAGGGGGCACGCACAGCCCTACTTACAGGGCGGTCCCCCTCGGCTCGGCACTCACTCCTAACAAGCCCCACGGAGCCCGAGGCTCCGACCTGCGCCCGAGTTACGGGCCGGCCCTCCTGGCTGCAGCACACCACCACGTCTTCACAGGAGCCCAGGGAGCAACCTCGACCCAACTGCGGGGAGGTCACCCCAGCCAAAAGCAGCGCCAAAGGCGGGACTGTGCCCTGCGGCACAGCGCTTCCTCAACCTGCACCCTTCTAAAGGGCCAGGGAGGGCTCGTTCCTGTGGGCTGGCTAAAGCAGCCTCCCCAGCCCTGCTTACAGGGAGCTCCGGCTGCTCCTGGGGACACAGGGCTCCACGGCTCGTGACACACGCCCCGAGTACAGGGCTGTCACGCTGGCACGTCGCCAGCAGGACGGGCAGCCGCGCAGGCAGAGACCCGGGCCCTGACTACAGGCAGCCGGCCTCGCCCGCACTACGGCCAAGCAGCTTGGCTCCGTCCTCAGGGAGAAGGGCCAAGCCTGGACCTTCCCTCCGCTCGCGGGCTCAGAGGGGACCCCCCCTGTTGCTGCACAGAGCCCGCCCTTCCCTCCTGGGAAGTTGAAGCTAAGTACGCTGCAGCAACTTTAACAGGAGCCTAAACTAGCTCATTCACTCACTCACACGGACACAGACAACAGACACAGGCACAGACTCAGACAGGGAGATACAGAACTTTCCAGGAGAGAGAGCGAGCGCTGCGCAGCCAATGTCTGGGGGAGACATCCCTACCGCCGAGCAGGAGAGGAGAGCCCCAGACCTGACCCCCGGGCTGCGTGGAGACCACAGGGGCCTCAACACGCCAAGGGGCTTCATCATGGGGGGCCAAGGGGCAAATGCCGTGACACGCCCTGAGTACAGGGGGTCACGCTGGCCAGGCCGCCAGCAGGCAGAAAGCCGCCGGGGCCAAGGGGAAACGACCCTGCCCTGCTTACAGGGGGGGCTCGGGGTCCAGAGAGCTCCATTTCTCCCCCTCGGGTGTGGAGACGGTGGCTCTCACCCTGCTTACAGGGTTGCCACTCTCTCTGGGCAGCCAAACCATGGGGTAACATGGCAAAAGGCCAAAGACCGAGCCCTGCTTACAGGGAGGTCGCCCAGCGCAAAGCAAGCCAGGGCACCCCAAAGGTGCGTGCAATGCTCTTGTGTGACCACAGTCCCAGTAACAGGGAAGTCCCTTTGCCCAGAGCGCCCTTCTCTTTCCTGCTCCTCCTCTCGTTCGCCTCACAGCTCCACGCCGCCCGCCTTGTCTTTCTTCTCGAGGAGCTGCTGCCAAGGGAGGAGGGCGCAATAAAACACCAGCTCCCCCGCCCGGAGGAGGAAGGGACGCCAGCCCCCGGAGGGAGGTCCCCACCGCGTTCCCCGGTCCCCAGCCGGCCTTCCCCCCCCTTACCCTCAAACAGCCCCAGGTCAGCCACCTCAGACCCACCTTTCTCACCGCCATGATGCCCAGCAGCCTGGAGGCAGGCAAAACCGCAGAGGCCCCAGTCCTGCTTCCGGGCTTCTGGGGCGGTGGCCCAGCTCAAGTTAACAAAAGGGCTTCCTAGTGCTAGGGCTGCCCAGGCAGGGCCCGGGCCCTGCTGGCAAGGCACGACCCAATGCCCGGAGGGGGCCCCTTCCCCCCAGCCTCCCGCCTTCCCCCACAGTTCTTTTTACCTCAAGCTGCTCCTGGGGCAGAGAGCAGAAAGAAAGAGGGCTAGGGCAGGGCATGCCCAGCCCCACATCTCCTGGCTCCACGCCTCTGAAAGGCCGGGGCCAGAGATACCCGCCTGATTACAGGGGGGCCCTCCAAGCACCTCCCACCGAGCACAGGGGGCACGCACGGCCCTACTTACAGGGCGGTCCCCCTCGGCTCGGCACTCACTCCTTACAAGCCCCACGGAGCCCGAGGCTCCAGCCCGCGCCTGAGTTACGAGGCGGCTGGCCTGGCTGCAGCACAGCTCCATGTCTTCAGAAGCTCCACTTCCCCCCACTGGGTGCCGAGGCGGTGGCTCTCACCCTGCTTACAGGGTTGCCCCTCTCTCCAGGCAGCCTAACCATGGGGCAACTTGGCAAAATGCCAACCAAAACAAAGCCCCAAGCCCCGGTGACAGGGAGGTCCCTTTGCCCAGAGTGCCTTTGTCTTTCCTCCGCTTCGGTCTCGCGGGCTTCCTCCACTCCTCTTCTCGCTCGCTCTTGTCTCGCAGTTCCACGCAACGGAAGCCTTCGCTCCACCAGCTGCTGCAGAGGCAGCAGGATGGGGTCGGCACCGAGAGGCACGCCGGCCCCCGGAGGGAGCTCTCCACTGCACCGCCCGGCCCCCGGCCGTCCTCCCGCCCCTAAGCCCTACCCCCTACCCGCCCCCCACCCCCGAAAAAAGCTCGCCGATGGGCTTTTCTCACCGAATTGGTGCTCCGGTGCTCACCGCAGGGACGAGGGCGAAGGGCCCTCTGCTGCTCCGGGCTCCTGGCTGCTCCGGGCTCCCGGCCGCTCCCGACGGGGGGCTGGACCCTCCGCACCTCCTGACGCGGTGCCTGACCGCACCTCCCCACGGCGGCGCCGGAGCCCCGGCCCTCCCCACGGCGCTCGCAGACCCCACGAAGGCGACGGTCGATGCTCGCCCGCCCGCCCCGAGGCGATCGCAGACCCCTCCCCACGAAGGCGATGGTCGACGCTCGCCCACCCGCACCGAGTCGATCGCGGACCCTTTCCCGATGGCGCCGGCGCCCGCCCGCCCCGAGGCGATCGCGGACCCCTCCCCACGAAGGCGATGGCCGACGCTCGCCCACCCGCACCGAGGCGATCGCGGACCCTCTCCAGACGGCGCGGGCTCCCGCCCGCCCGCCCCTTCCTCAGGCGGGTCCCGTTCCCTTCCCCTCAGGCGGCCGCTCTCCCCCTCACAGACCCCCGCGCGCGACGGCGGCTCCCGCCGCGCCCCCGCGAGAGGCTCGCGTGCCGCCCGCGCGAGGGGGCACGCGGTCCGCGCCCGCCGCAGACCCCTGAGGGGGCACGCGCCCCCCGCCTGCCGCAGCCCCCGCGAGGGGCACGCGAGGGGCATGCGCTCCCCGCCTGCCGCAGCCCCCGCGAGGCGCCCGCGAGGGGGCACGCGCCCCCCGCCTGCCGCAGCCCCCGCGAGGGGCACGCGCCCCTCCGCCTGCCGCAGCCCCCGCGAGGCGCCGCTACCCGCGTGCCGCCTGCACGAGGGGGCACGCGCCCCGCCGCCCCTCCGCGCCCGAGCTCCGGGGGCTCCCGCCGGCCCCGCTCCCCGCGGCGCGGCGGGCTCCGACGGCTGCGGCCGAGCCGCTCGGCTCCGCTGGGGCGCTGCAGCTCCCCGCCAGCACTGACATCTGCTGCAGCTATTCACGCCCTACGGGTGGTACAGCGCTCTGTCAGGACCAGTGAGCAGCCTTTGGAATCTAGTAACGGGATTACCATTTGAGATTACCGCCAGCTACTCGGGAAACGCTCTGCTGGTGCTTGTGGCCGGGCCCCACCGGGTGCACCCGCGGCACTGGCAGCCCAGCGCACACCGTCCTCCCACAGGGACTGAGCACCCGCACGGAGTTTTCAGTGCTCACACTACCCAACCCTCGGGCAATAGTAAGATCCTCCCTCTCTCAGCATACTCCATCCCATCGCCACCAGTACAAGGCACTGGGCAAACACAAACAAGAACAGGAAAAATGAATTTGCATCAGCAAGGACCTCACAGAACCCGAGCAAAGAAAAGCTCCACTGTTTTAAGCGAGGTTTCATTACACACAGACAGAACAGGAAGGTGCTTGGTGTTCATTAAGAGGAATTTCCACATTCAGAACGCGTGCAGGTACTCCAAGTCCACAGTGCCTTTGTAAGAGGCACTGCAATAACACATAGCGTTAGGTGCAAGATGTAGGCCACGTTTTCCAGGTCGGCAGCAAGCGCAGATGCCGCTCAAGCACCTGAAAGCAACATACAACGCCCTACCGCAGAGTCACAGGCAAGCGTTGGGTTATTTCCTTCCGAAAGAGCAGCTGCATCTCTGCCACCTCCCGGCAGCTCAGGGCCTTGTCACAGCACTGAAAGGTCAGCCTGTAGCAGAGGCTCTTCCGCCCGCTCTCTGACTGCTGGAAACTGTCGATTAACCGGATGCATACGACCGTTTCACCCGACACCTGCCTAGCAATGGTGTGAAAAGCAACTTCATCAAATTGTTCCCCATCAGGAACCCAAAAGCTGACATCATGCACGTAGGAAGGTGGATAGAGAGAAAAACTCTTGAAAAGCCACATGGCAGTTACTGTACATTGAGACCCCGGGACAGTCTCTGGATCGAAAGAATGAACATCACTCAAGACAAACCTGGCTCTTGCTGCCATAGCCAACCGTGTGCCAGCAGTTGTGCTGCTCTGTCCTCGGCTGGCAAGGTGTCCCACCCCATCCGCTGCAGAGCTGCAAGGAAAGCCAGATAGTAAGAAAAATTCTGGTAGGACACTCAAAAGCTTTGCAGTGCCAACAAAACCTCTGCAAAGTGGTAGAAAGCCACATCACAGCAGTTTGCATAGCGCTCTATCAGGTTTACTCACTGAAAAAAAGAGGGCAAAATGCTGCTGCTGACCAGCCCCTGGGGTGGCTGTGGATTACCCCCGCCCCAATGACGCTGAACCCCCTCACCCTGAGATGCTTGTGTGCCTCACCCCCACAAGATGAATGCTGGACACCCCTTCCCTGAGATGCTCAGTTGCTCTCCCCAAAAAGGCTGTTGCCGACCCCCTTGAAGATGGTTCCCATCCTGCCCCCAGAGATGGCTGCCAACTCACAGTGCCAAGGCAATTGCCGATGCCTCGCTGCAAGGAGGCTGCTGCCCCCCTCTCTCCCTGCAGCTGTGCCCCATCGTGCCAGCTGTGGTGTCCCACAGAGTGGGTGGGGCACCCCACTCTGCCCCTTGCTGCCCCTGGCCACCTCGCCAGACTCCTTCCAAACCACACAGCGCTTGTATCTGTGTTTCTAAGAAGCTGCTGTGCTTCAAATGTGACTGCATTTCGGGAGCATTTTGGTGCCAAAAGGAGTACAGCTTTTACGTTGCATTCCTTTCACTGCTATTTTGTAAAGAACCTGCCCTGTCAGCCTCAGAGACCCTGTTTATAAACTTACTTCAGCTCTTTGGCTAAAGGGGCACATGAGAGCTGAACCCTTTCTGGGCTGTATCAGAGTATCGATGCATGAGTGCTTTTGGTTGCTTTATGCCTTGACTCCCCAGCTGTAAAAAGGGTTTAATGACACTCATTTGGGTCTTGCGCACTTATGTCTTTAATGACTTAGCACAGGGACTATCGCTGTAGCTAAGTCAGTGACAAATACAACATGGCACTGCTTTCCTTAGCGCTGCTGCAATACAGATAACAATTAGTATTTCTGAAGGGTAATTGTCACCGAGTCTTGACCTGGAACTTTTAGCTACCTATCAGATGTGAAGAAATTCTTGGAGGAAGCCTGATCCTGGTGGAAGCGGAAGCTACTTCTCCGTTGCATTTGACACAAGCTGCTCTGGCAATGGCCCATCACTCACAACTGCAAGGCTTTAGGGACAGTGCGAAAAGGAAAAAATCCAGTCAGACTCTGCAGCCTCTTAGGGGGAACAAAAAGCATTGGAGTCTGACATGCAAGTGTTGCTGTCTCCCTGCCACTCCCGAAGAGCTGCCCACCAAGCCTGCTGCTTCTGGCACAGGTACCACCCCGGCCACCTCCACACCCACTTGCCAGCACTAACCTGCCAACATAACTTCAGAGCTGAGCAAGATGGGGCTGTCTTCTCTTCTGTTCAGGCACAGGCAGGACTACCCCTTCCTGAAACGCTGAAGTTTTAATACAGAAAGTTCAAGAGAAGGGGAGGGAGTGGAGGAAAACACTCCATGGCTGCAGAGTGACAGCTGATGCAGCTTCACTTTTTCCACACAGCTTCCAGGTGTGCTGCATTTCTTGGCAATTAGCTCAGGCACCTTCTAGGGCCTGTCTCAACTTCCAGGGCATTAAAATACAGGGTTAAGAAGCAAGGCAGTTGTGCCAATTATCTACACCTGTGTTGACAACAGCAACTTACATTTCTTGAAATGAACCTTTCCTGCTTTTGCACCAGACTGGGGAGCAATTTTACCCCCGTCCACTCCAAAGACCCCTTAACTGTGGAAGGGGTGCTCAAACTCACGGGTCCACAATTGTAACACCTTCTTTTGAATTTCCTGAGGCACAAGCTTGCGGTGCGTCTCTGAAGCAAATGGGAACACTGTGGTTATCGATAGCCCTCCTCAGCCTCAAGATGGAGAAGGATGGAGGCTGAGATGGTCAGGGAGAGCTGGGGCCTTGGCCACTCTCAGAAACCCAGCCCCAATTTGCTCTGCACACCGGTCCCACTGCACAACACATGCAACCACAACTCAGCCCCTCACAGCTCACATATCCAGCCCCTTGCCTTTAACTAGTGTCCTGTCAGCTACAGCTCAGGCCAAAGGTGAACCCACACCAATCGTTCCTACAGCAGCACCACCCTACCACCGAACTCGCCTCTGGAAACCGCCACCTGCTCTCCCTGGGATCGCCCTTGCAACCAGCCAGCACCAACAAACACAGCAAAAATACCAGCAGTTGGTTAAGGCTAAAAATCCCATGCGTGGTGCAATTTCGCTGACATCAGTCAAAGCACAGTTGGGCAGGAAAGTAGCGAAACGGGGAACACGCAGTTGGAGCAAGCATTTTATTGAGTACCCCCAGCTCTGCGCGGCTGGGAAATGGGCAGCAACAGAAGCTGTTTCAGGACAGAGAGGAGAGATGCATTCTTCCAGAGGCTGAGCTCCACCGGCTTCCTCCCCCGCGCAGGTGCTGAAAGAGAAGCCTTCAGAACAGAGGAAACCACCTCAAAACCCCTGCTCTCGGGTACTCGTCCCCCAGCCTGCGCACAGCCTCAAAGGGCGCTTTGGCAGTCTGCAGAGGCCTTCCACTCCCCACAGCGGGGGCAGCAGCCTCGAGGTACAAACCGCAGGTGTGTGACAACTTTGGCAAGTTGTGTCATCTTCACGCAGAATCGGAGCAGCTCCCAAACGTCTCGGGACCTGCGGTGAGCCAAGTACCTGCTCCAGAGGCACAGGAAACATCCCCAAAGGGCCAGGGATGCTTTAAGTGACCGCAGCCCCGCAGGCAGGGAGGTCCCCTTCCCGGGACTGCCTTTCTCTCACCCCTTCCTCAGCCCGCTGCTGCTCCTCCTCTTGCTGGCGCTTGCCTCGCGGTTCCTTCCACGGACGACGGATGCCCCTTCTTTCTCCTCCGCCAGCAGCTGCGGCGAAGGCAGGAGGACGCCGGCAGGACCGCGGAGCCCCCGCTCCGCCGCCTGGAGGAGAGAGGGACGCCGGGCCGGCCCCCGGAGGGAGCTCTCCAACGCACCACCCGGCCCCGGCCGCCCTAGCCTCCCCCCCCCCCCCCCCCCCCCCCCCGGGAAAAAACCTCGCCGATCGGCTTTTCTCACAGAATTGGTGCTCCCCCGGGCGCCGCCGCTGCCTCCTGCGGGGCTCCAGCCGGTGCTGGAGCTGGGCTCCGAGGCAGGCACCCTGGGCAAATCAAGCTGGGCATGCAAAGCAGCAGCAAAAGAGCCTGCACACCCCGGCTTACAGGGGGGGCTCCAGCCGCTGCCTGGACTGCAAAGCGCCCGGGACTCCAGGCCACTGGCCCGACTTACGGGACAGCCCTGGGCCCAAAGGCCCGCGCAGGCTCCTTCTCTCTGCTTCAGGGGCACCCTGACCTGCACTCCGCTAACGGGGCGGTCACCCCACACTGGCTGCCAGCTGAGCACTACCACGAGTGCTGGGTACTTTCTGCCCTGGAGGCAGGTGAATTGGCAGTGGTGGCTGGGACTTTGCCAAGGGCTTTTCCCTGGAGGTTTTGGGGGCTTGGGCAGAAGAACTTCCTGAGGTGGGTTCCTGACCACTTGGGAGAAGCTGCCGCTTCAACGCGGAGCAGCTGGCTGGGAAGTGGCTGGTGTTTGGGGCCTGCAAGTGGTGCCTCCCACCCTAAATCTGCTGCGCTGCCCTGCCCAGCCCTGCTGTGCCGTGCCCTCACCCTCTCTCACTCTGCCCTCTGCCCCAGGAGCCGCTTCAGGAAGGCAGGGAGGCTGGGGGGAAGGGGCCCGTTCTGGGCACCGGGGACGTGCCTGCAAATGGGGTGCAGGGCCCGGGTCCTGCCTGGGCAGCGTTGGTACTGGGAAGCCCCTGTATTGCCAGAAGCAGGGCTGGGGCCTCTGCTCTAAGCGTCCAGGCTGCCGGGCAGCACACGGTGAGAAAAGCGGGTCTAAGATGGCTGAGGGGGGCGGAGGGGGGAAGGACGGCCGGGGGCCAGGGACCGCTGCGGGGAGGTCCCTCCGGGGGCTGGCGCCCCGCTGTCCTCCAGGCGGGGGAGCCGGCTTGGCTGCGCCGTCCCTCCTCGGCAGCAGCTCCCAAAGAAGAAAGAGAGAAGAGGCATCTCTCAGGCATGGAACCGCAAGGCAAGAGTGAGCGAGAGAAGGAGCACCAGGCTGAACAAGGGAAAGAGAAGGGCACTCCGGGCAAAGGGAGAGCCGAGTCACACAAGAGCATCCTTGGGGCTTGGGGGATGGTTTTTCTGCTCTGGGGGAGGTACTTGGCTCAGTGCCGTTCCCTAGATTTTTAGAAGCCATTCCAATTCTGTGTTAAGGTGGCACAACTTCAAAAGTTTTGCACCTGAAAGGCCGGGGCCAGAGATACCCGCCTGATTACAGGGGGGCCCTCCAAGCACCTCCCGCCGAGCGCAGGGGGCACGCACAGCCCTACTTACAGGGCGGTCCCCCTCGGCTCGGCACTCACTCCTAACAAGCCCCACGGAGCCCGAGGCTCCGACCTGCGCCCGAGTTACGGGCCGGCCCTCCTGGCTGCAGCACACCACCACGTCTTCACAGGAGCCCAGGGAGCAACCTCGACCCAACTGCGGGGAGGTCACCCCAGCCAAAAGCAGCGCCAAAGGCGGGACTGTGCCCTGCGGCACAGCGCTTCCTCAACCTGCACCCTTCTAAAGGGCCAGGGAGGGCTCGTTCCTGTGGGCTGGCTAAAGCAGCCTCCCCAGCCCTGCTTACAGGGAGCTCCGGCTGCTCCTGGGGACACAGGGCTCCACGGCTCGTGACACACGCCCCGAGTACAGGGCTGTCACGCTGGCACGTCGCCAGCAGGACGGGCAGCCGCGCAGGCAGAGACCCGGGCCCTGACTACAGGCAGCCGGCCTCGCCCGCACTACGGCCAAGCAGCTTGGCTCCGTCCTCAGGGAGAAGGGCCAAGCCTGGACCTTCCCTCCGCTCGCGGGCTCAGAGGGGACCCCCCCTGTTGCTGCACAGAGCCCGCCCTTCCCTCCTGGGAAGTTGAAGCTAAGTACGCTGCAGCAACTTTAACAGGAGCCTAAACTAGCTCATTCACTCACTCACACGGACACAGACAACAGACACAGGCACAGACTCAGACAGGGAGATACAGAACTTTCCAGGAGAGAGAGCGAGCGCTGCGCAGCCAATGTCTGGGGGAGACATCCCTACCGCCGAGCAGGAGAGGAGAGCCCCAGACCTGACCCCCGGGCTGCGTGGAGACCACAGGGGCCTCAACACGCCAAGGGGCTTCATCATGGGGGGCCAAGGGGCAAATGCCGTGACACGCCCTGAGTACAGGGGGTCACGCTGGCCAGGCCGCCAGCAGGCAGAAAGCCGCCGGGGCCAAGGGGAAACGACCCTGCCCTGCTTACAGGGGGGGCTCGGGGTCCAGAGAGCTCCATTTCTCCCCCTCGGGTGTGGAGACGGTGGCTCTCACCCTGCTTACAGGGTTGCCACTCTCTCTGGGCAGCCAAACCATGGGGTAACATGGCAAAAGGCCAAAGACCGAGCCCTGCTTACAGGGAGGTCGCCCAGCGCAAAGCAAGCCAGGGCACCCCAAAGGTGCGTGCAATGCTCTTGTGTGACCACAGTCCCAGTAACAGGGAAGTCCCTTTGCCCAGAGCGCCCTTCTCTTTCCTGCTCCTCCTCTCGTTCGCCTCACAGCTCCACGCCGCCCGCCTTGTCTTTCTTCTCGAGGAGCTGCTGCCAAGGGAGGAGGGCGCAATAAAACACCAGCTCCCCCGCCCGGAGGAGGAAGGGACGCCAGCCCCCGGAGGGAGGTCCCCACCGCGTTCCCCGGTCCCCAGCCGGCCTTCCCCCCCCTTACCCTCAAACAGCCCCAGGTCAGCCACCTCAGACCCACCTTTCTCACCGCCATGATGCCCAGCAGCCTGGAGGCAGGCAAAACCGCAGAGGCCCCAGTCCTGCTTCCGGGCTTCTGGGGCGGTGGCCCAGCTCAAGTTAACAAAAGGGCTTCCTAGTGCTAGGGCTGCCCAGGCAGGGCCCGGGCCCTGCTGGCAAGGCACGACCCAATGCCCGGAGGGGGCCCCTTCCCCCCAGCCTCCCGCCTTCCCCCACAGTTCTTTTTACCTCAAGCTGCTCCTGGGGCAGAGAGCAGAAAGAAAGAGGGCTAGGGCAGGGCATGCCCAGCCCCACATCTCCTGGCTCCACGCCTCTGAAAGGCCGGGGCCAGAGATACCCGCCTGATTACAGGGGGGCCCTCCAAGCACCTCCCACCGAGCACAGGGGGCACGCACGGCCCTACTTACAGGGCGGTCCCCCTCGGCTCGGCACTCACTCCTTACAAGCCCCACGGAGCCCGAGGCTCCAGCCCGCGCCTGAGTTACGAGGCGGCTGGCCTGGCTGCAGCACAGCTCCATGTCTTCAGAAGCTCCACTTCCCCCCACTGGGTGCCGAGGCGGTGGCTCTCACCCTGCTTACAGGGTTGCCCCTCTCTCCAGGCAGCCTAACCATGGGGCAACTTGGCAAAATGCCAACCAAAACAAAGCCCCAAGCCCCGGTGACAGGGAGGTCCCTTTGCCCAGAGTGCCTTTGTCTTTCCTCCGCTTCGGTCTCGCGGGCTTCCTCCACTCCTCTTCTCGCTCGCTCTTGTCTCGCAGTTCCACGCAACGGAAGCCTTCGCTCCACCAGCTGCTGCAGAGGCAGCAGGATGGGGTCGGCACCGAGAGGCACGCCGGCCCCCGGAGGGAGCTCTCCACTGCACCGCCCGGCCCCCGGCCGTCCTCCCGCCCCTAAGCCCTACCCCCTACCCGCCCCCCACCCCCGAAAAAAGCTCGCCGATGGGCTTTTCTCACCGAATTGGTGCTCCGGTGCTCACCGCAGGGACGAGGGCGAAGGGCCCTCTGCTGCTCCGGGCTCCTGGCTGCTCCGGGCTCCCGGCCGCTCCCGACGGGGGGCTGGACCCTCCGCACCTCCTGACGCGGTGCCTGACCGCACCTCCCCACGGCGGCGCCGGAGCCCCGGCCCTCCCCACGGCGCTCGCAGACCCCACGAAGGCGACGGTCGATGCTCGCCCGCCCGCCCCGAGGCGATCGCAGACCCCTCCCCACGAAGGCGATGGTCGACGCTCGCCCACCCGCACCGAGTCGATCGCGGACCCTTTCCCGATGGCGCCGGCGCCCGCCCGCCCCGAGGCGATCGCGGACCCCTCCCCACGAAGGCGATGGCCGACGCTCGCCCACCCGCACCGAGGCGATCGCGGACCCTCTCCAGACGGCGCGGGCTCCCGCCCGCCCGCCCCTTCCTCAGGCGGGTCCCGTTCCCTTCCCCTCAGGCGGCCGCTCTCCCCCTCACAGACCCCCGCGCGCGACGGCGGCTCCCGCCGCGCCCCCGCGAGAGGCTCGCGTGCCGCCCGCGCGAGGGGGCACGCGGTCCGCGCCCGCCGCAGACCCCTGAGGGGGCACGCGCCCCCCGCCTGCCGCAGCCCCCGCGAGGGGCACGCGAGGGGCATGCGCTCCCCGCCTGCCGCAGCCCCCGCGAGGCGCCCGCGAGGGGGCACGCGCCCCCCGCCTGCCGCAGCCCCCGCGAGGGGCACGCGCCCCTCCGCCTGCCGCAGCCCACGCGAGGGGCACGCGCCCCCCCACCTGCCGCAGCCCCCGCGAGGCGCCGCTACCCGCGTGCCGCCTGCACGAGGGGGCACGCGCCCCGCCGCCCCTCCGCGCCCGAGCTCCGGGGGCTCCCGCCGGCCCCGCTCCCCGCGGCGCGGCGGGCTCCGACGGCTGCGGCCGAGCCGCTCGGCTCCGCTGGGGCGCTGCAGCTCCCCGCCAGCACTGACATCTGCTGCAGCTATTCACGCCCTACGGGTGGTACAGCGCTCTGTCAGGACCAGTGAGCAGCCTTTGGAATCTAGTAACGGGATTACCATTTGAGATTACCGCCAGCTACTCGGGAAACGCTCTGCTGGTGCTTGTGGCCGGGCCCCACCGGGTGCACCCGCGGCACTGGCAGCCCAGCGCACACCGTCCTCCCACAGGGACTGAGCACCCGCACGGAGTTTTCAGTGCTCACACTACCCAACCCTCGGGCAATAGTAAGATCCTCCCTCTCTCAGCATACTCCATCCCATCGCCACCAGTACAAGGCACTGGGCAAACACAAACAAGAACAGGAAAAATGAATTTGCATCAGCAAGGACCTCACAGAACCCGAGCAAAGAAAAGCTCCACTGTTTTAAGCGAGGTTTCATTACACACAGACAGAACAGGAAGGTGCTTGGTGTTCATTAAGAGGAATTTCCACATTCAGAACGC
The DNA here is from genome assembly GCF_030867145.1 of Opisthocomus hoazin. Lineage (NCBI taxonomy): Eukaryota > Metazoa > Chordata > Aves > Opisthocomiformes > Opisthocomidae > Opisthocomus > Opisthocomus hoazin. The sequence continues at coordinate 1,493,320 of NC_134437.1, forward strand.
GTGCAGGTACTCCAAGTCCACAGTGCCTTTGTAAGAGGCACTGCAATAACACATAGCGTTAGGTGCAAGATGTAGGCCACGTTTTCCAGGTCGGCAGCAAGCGCAGATGCCGCTCAAGCACCTGAAAGCAACATACAACGCCCTACCGCAGAGTCACAGGCAAGCGTTGGGTTATTTCCTTCCGAAAGAGCAGCTGCATCTCTGCCACCTCCCGGCAGCTCAGGGCCTTGTCACAGCACTGAAAGGTCAGCCTGTAGCAGAGGCTCTTCCGCCCGCTCTCTGACTGCTGGAAACTGTCGATTAACCGGATGCATACGACCGTTTCACCCGACACCTGCCTAGCAATGGTGTGAAAAGCAACTTCATCAAATTGTTCCCCATCAGGAACCCAAAAGCTGACATCATGCACGTAGGAAGGTGGATAGAGAGAAAAACTCTTGAAAAGCCACATGGCAGTTACTGTACATTGAGACCCCGGGACAGTCTCTGGATCGAAAGAATGAACATCACTCAAGACAAACCTGGCTCTTGCTGCCATAGCCAACCGTGTGCCAGCAGTTGTGCTGCTCTGTCCTCGGCTGGCAAGGTGTCCCACCCCATCCGCTGCAGAGCTGCAAGGAAAGCCAGATAGTAAGAAAAATTCTGGTAGGACACTCAAAAGCTTTGCAGTGCCAACAAAACCTCTGCAAAGTGGTAGAAAGCCACATCACAGCAGTTTGCATAGCGCTCTATCAGGTTTACTCACTGAAAAAAAGAGGGCAAAATGCTGCTGCTGACCAGCCCCTGGGGTGGCTGTGGATTACCCCCGCCCCAATGACGCTGAACCCCCTCACCCTGAGATGCTTGTGTGCCTCACCCCCACAAGATGAATGCTGGACACCCCTTCCCTGAGATGCTCAGTTGCTCTCCCCAAAAAGGCTGTTGCCGACCCCCTTGAAGATGGTTCCCATCCTGCCCCCAGAGATGGCTGCCAACTCACAGTGCCAAGGCAATTGCCGATGCCTCGCTGCAAGGAGGCTGCTGCCCCCCTCTCTCCCTGCAGCTGTGCCCCATCGTGCCAGCTGTGGTGTCCCACAGAGTGGGTGGGGCACCCCACTCTGCCCCTTGCTGCCCCTGGCCACCTCGCCAGACTCCTTCCAAACCACACAGCGCTTGTATCTGTGTTTCTAAGAAGCTGCTGTGCTTCAAATGTGACTGCATTTCGGGAGCATTTTGGTGCCAAAAGGAGTACAGCTTTTACGTTGCATTCCTTTCACTGCTATTTTGTAAAGAACCTGCCCTGTCAGCCTCAGAGACCCTGTTTATAAACTTACTTCAGCTCTTTGGCTAAAGGGGCACATGAGAGCTGAACCCTTTCTGGGCTGTATCAGAGTATCGATGCATGAGTGTTTTTGGTTGCTTTATGCCTTGACTCCCCAGCTGTAAAAAGGGTTTAATGACACTCATTTGGGTCTTGCGCACTTATGTCTTTAATGACTTAGCACAGGGACTATCGCTGTAGCTAAGTCAGTGACAAATACAACATGGCACTGCTTTCCTTAGCGCTGCTGCAATACAGATAACAATTAGTATTTCTGAAGGGTAATTGTCACCGAGTCTTGACCTGGAACTTTTAGCTACCTATCAGATGTGAAGAAATTCTTGGAGGAAGCCTGATCCAGGTGGAAGCGCAAGCTACTTCTCCGTTGCATTTGACACAAGCTGCTCTGGCAACGGCCTCTTTCCTGCCAGCATTCTCGCCACAATGATAAAGAAGCTGGACCTGTAAGTTGAATGTGGCGAGCTCTTTCCATGTGCTCTCAAATTAAGGCTTACAGACAAAGTTTTTGCGTTCTTAACTTTCTCCCACTATGTGGATTTTACCAACAGGCAGTTAGTGGGAACTTGCTTCCATTGGAAGTGAGAAAACAGTAACATGAGTAAAGCAAAAGGATAAAGGGACTCCGCTCCTCAGGTGTGAGAAAAGCTGTAAAGCTGAGTGGCTGGATTTCTGGAACTCTCGGGTCCTGTCCCCAACCCCAATCAATAAACTTGGGTTTCATCATTTCTCCTAGCAATCCATTGTCCTTGATGGCACAGATCTAGTCTATAATGCTTTGTTTTATGTGGCTGTTCTGCGCCCTGATTTCCTGTCTGCTTTCCCAATGCTGTGAACAAACTGTGTGCTGGTGCTTGCACTCACTGCGTTTTAAGCTCTGCTCTCCCTTATGGCTGGACCACTACTACAATTCTTTCTCTACTCTGCCATTTGTGGACTCTCTCAAGCAGAAGGAAAAAAAGGAAGGAGAGAGGTGCTTTAAGTGGAGATTGGATATCATGCTCCCTGGGTCTGCAGAAGCTCTATGAAAGCAATACAGTGCGCAAAGCAAAATCAATTGCTTTTCCGATCATTGTAGCAGTGGCGTGGGATCTGCAGGACCAGTCAGCCTTTCGTAGTTTACAGGCCATGGATTTCTCCAAGTTGTGGATAGCGTATGTTTTTGTTTTTCTGTCTGTGATGCAGCCACAGGCTTATCAAAGCACTGCCCAAGATGGCAAAGCCAGTAAGGGATCCCAGCAGAATGGGTACCAGCATGGCAGAATCAGGACCTGGAAATAAAGACAGAAGTAATCAAGCGGCGAACAGCTTTAAGAGAGGGAGGGAGTAGAAAGAGGAGGTTAAACTCCCTTTCGTCTTTATAGCTTGCCATGCAAGTATGGTTAAGTTTCTTTCCATAGAGTCGTCTGAATGGGCAGTGCCATAAGACCCCAGCAGTAAATATTCTTTGCATAAGTAAGTGAAGACACAAGAAGCTAGATGACTCTCAGAGATGGTGCCCATGGACTTCAGAAGTCTCTCATGCTCATGATGTGCCAGGTTCAGCATCACTCCTTTCTAACAGCTGGACAACATCTAACTAACATTTTAACCAGCTGCTGTATTTCACCTATGAACAGAAAGCAAGAAGAACACACTCCTGACTGATGACCAGCCTCATTCTGCACCTAACGTTCCTAAGTCAGATTTTTGTCCAGTTACCTGTGGGTGGTGTTTTCCTGCTCTACCAGGCAACTACCTCTAAATATGGGGAATCTTCCCTAAGCTCAGTATAAAAAACAGACTGCATTCCTCTTTCATTCTAAAAGCTGCAAGGCTAACAGAAAAAAAATATTTAAAAGCATATACCCAGATTCCGCCCATCTCACCTCACCTAAAACTCAGACACCTGAAAGGAATGATTAGTGGATGTCTCACAATTATTTTAATGACATTCCTCATCCTTAGCCAACGTGTTTCACCAAAATACTGCAACATGTAGGAAAATACTTTTCAGCTAGAGGATATTCTGCCATATTTTTCTCCCCTCTCCTCCTTCTAAAGCTTCACTTCCTGTAGAGCATACATTTGTCAATGTCTCCTGTCTGAAAATCTATTAGAAGTGATACTGATTAACCACCATGTTTGGGATTTAGGAAGGCCAAACCAAAGATGAGGAATTGTTGGGATATAATCTAGTCGTACCAGATGGCTTTCAAGAAAGTTGTTAAAAGTGTACTGTCTTCCTTACAGCTGGAAAAGTCAAACAGAAACTTCTGCAAGAGAGGGACAGAGAAGAAAAAACAGGAGACCCACCTTCCATAGGTTTAGACAGAAACCTGTTCTTCATTCTCAGAATTGGGCCTAATGAGATCAGCTTGTGCAGGTTTCCATAGCTGTTCCTGTCGCTTGGCTGGAGGAGCAGCTCCACACTTTCAAAGCAGTCCTGGGAAAGACATAAGAAAATCACTTGAAAGCATACTTTCATATTGTGAACGCATCTTCCAGGCTTTTAACAAAGGGATTGACCAGCTATGGGATGATCCTGCTGTGGTGACTTCGTTACAGGACCCAACCGAATGTAGAGATAGATTTCAGCCCTTTCATGTAATTCTACGACACAAAATCATATAGCTCTGCAGAGCCTGTTTCTTGTGATTCTCCTGCAAGGTTGCTGCTTGCTTATTTCTTGATATGTTTCTTATGTTGATTACACAAAGCAATGGTAAATTGTTTCTGGTCGTAAAGTGAAAATAAAGCACTGTGAACTCAGTTAGTTTAACTGAGAGTCGAAATTCAGTTAGGGCTTTAGGAGACACAGAGTATGCGGGCGATTAAGAACAAACTGTATGAGCTGGAAGAAGGTCGAGCTCTATAATCTACTATCAAGATCCTTTACTGGATTATCTGTTCTTGCTGGAAGCCCCAAATCTTTCCAAAAGTTCTTCAGACCAGTGAGAGCGGACCCGTCCCATGTACCTGTTCACACCCTGCTTTCCCATGCAGACAGACATGAAGCTCGCAGTGCAAATAGGCCACTGAATGATTCAGCATCTGGAAGAGCTGGATGGTGAAGCTAGCAGCTCGGGACTTGCTGCTCTGCAGTAACTGGATGTGTCTGCATTCAAATGGCAACCTGGCAAGGACAAACAGCAAACAGTTTCAAATCCCAGCTCTTCCTGACTAAAGGCAGGGGAGAGGGGGATCTGCCGACACAGGTCTGTGCAAATTCCAAGCTAGGTACCTGCAACCACAGAGTCAAACAAAAATCCACAAAAAGTCAGTGTCTCAGGCTCTACCTGTCCCTGCTGTGGAGGCCACAGCCCTAGAGCAGCAGCAGAATTTTTTCTTGGAGGCTGATTCTGCTACAGCCATTAAAATGGCTGCTACAATGCGATAATCATTCCCTGATCTAGATAAACTTGGAAGCACTGCAGAGGTGATCTCCCGCTATAGCTGATATGGGCAAATCAGAAAGCTCTTTTACTGACGACAATAACGTGTAGCACTTCTAACGCTCATTTCATGCCCCAGTGGTGTTACAAACATCAGCTAATGAACCCTCCAATTTCCCTGTGCTCAACCCAGACAGGCTGGGCAAGAAGATGCTGATAGGGAAATGGAGGCCTGTGGAGAAGCCTGGCTCCCATCCTTGGGCTGCTCTGCTCCTAGGCTGTGCCAACCCCTAGCAGGAAGTGCAGGAGGATGCTGTAAACCTGACATCTGTGACAGCACGGTGTGGAAAAGAGGAACTGCTTATTTGCATAAATCAAAGGGTGAAGGGAGATGTTTTCCCTGAGGGTTCTTTGTCTTCTCAAGCCCTCAGCATTAACTATAAGACAGCTCAGGGACCAGAGCACTCTCGGACTCGTTCTCACTGCTCTGAGCTTACTCTGAACTCCAAAGAGAGCAGACTGCAGCCACGGGATACAAGAGAGGGTCCTCTAAGGATCAGCCCATTCCCAGCCCGGGCCCAAAGAGCTGTCTGAAGCTATGCCCATCCCTGCAGCTCCATGTCTGACCTGCGGAACATGCAGCACACCGCGCCTGGTCCCCCTGGACTGGCAGAAGGCGTCACGCAACACGACCGGATCTGGAGCATGGGTTGGCTGCTGTTGCTCTGCACAGCAATTAAAGCCAGGAAAGTCTCCTGGGAAGGCGCTGAGCCTTCGACCTCAGGGCTGGCTTCTACAGCAGGGCGCAGGCTCATCTGCACAGTGTAGTTACCGGAGCCGCAGACATCATCACTCACAACTGCAAGGCTTTAGGGAAAGAAGAAAAAAAAAAAAACCTGAGGCCCAGCTAGGCTCCAAGGCTCCACAGCCTGTTAGGAATAAAACAGCATTAGGGTGAGTTTCCTCAGTGAAACCAAAGAACAAGCTGAAACAAATGAACATGTAGATCCTGGCATGACAGAGTCCCCCATGATCAGAACCACCCCCCGCCTCTCTGCACAGTCAAATCATTTGAACTGAGGGGAACTTGGAAGCGGTTTACTGTGTGGGAATATCTACCTTCTTTGCTAGTCATTCGGTCACTTGAGCAATATCAAATGTTCCCACTTGCAGAACTGCACGCAGATTTTTGGGGGGAAGAGAGGTGGAGTCGAAGGCTATTGTGAAAAAGAAAACTAAGTCTGAAGGACGGTATTCGTATCCAAAATGTGAAAAGACACACCCCCCCTTTTTTTTTTAATGTGGTGTGATTGCTGAACAAACCAGGCGTTTTTAAAATCACAACACAGCATACCCATGCTACCAGGCCCCTGGAGCAATTTGGATATTAACCCCTTGTCCTTAAATCACACAGCATAAATATGCAACAGCAATTACACTGAGATAATTACCTGTGCAGAATGGCAGCATCTGACTGCAAAATCCTCCTCTGATGTGATTCACTCAGCAGGGCACTGGGCTCTGAATCCAGCAGTGTTAGAACAGTTACTAAGCCTTCAGCTGCTGCTTCTGTTACTTCGGTTGTTCTAAGCATCTCCTCTGCCTCTGTGTTCAAGAACAGCCTCTCAGATTGTCCAGTGTTTGCAACACCCAGCAAGGAACTCCCCTGTGGCGTAAGTGCCACCAGACTCCGCAAAGAATACGAGGGGCTCTCTAGGGTTGGAAGGAACTGGATTAGGTCTCTGGCTAGAAGTATCTCAGTATCATTGACAGCTGCTTTATTGAAGACAGCTGACTGATTAGTAACCTTACTTACAAGCCTGTTAGCTGAGACAGAAAATGCTTTTGTTGCAGATGGCCTGGTGGCATGCATAACGGTGTCAGGGCTGGAAGGGCCAGTCTCATGTTCAATGTTATCTTCCAGTGATACCTTCTCCAAAGGGCTTCCCGCTGATGCCTGATGTGGTGAAGACACAGGTGCCTGAGCGGGCAGCTGGCTAGTGGTAGCTGCATCACCCTTCACTAACATGTCCTCACTCTTCCCCGCTGATGTGGCAACCGCAGTTGGTTTGTTCACTCTGACAATTGTAGGCAGTGCCATGTTTGGATCAGATCGGATAGTTGATATTGGCAGGAGAAACGTGGTTTTGTTTGTAAGCGAAGTAGTGACATAATAATTCTTAACTGCCGAGAGAGATGTTATTGCTAATGAAGACTGTGATGTGGTTTGTGCCAATTTAGGCTGTCTCTCCAGAGTGATAATAGATCCTGCAGACACAGATGGTTGTGCCGGAGTTAAAAAAATCTTATTCCCCAGAACTGCTGGGGGTGGTTGCTGTGTCCTTGTGTTAAACATGGCTGACAGAGACACACTTGTTCCTAAGAATTTACGGCTTCTTATTTTTCTTGCTCTTGTACTGATTTCATTTGGCTTTGTGGTTTCTCCTGTGTTGGCCTGTGAGAACAGCTTAGCAGGGGCTCGATGGATTTGGTCACGTTTCATGGCTGATAGCAGGGGAACACGTGTAGATGTAGGTGAAGCAGGGCTTGCAGGAGAGTTGGTGTACATCCTTGAGTGGCTAATTGTAGCCAGTAGTTTCCCAGAACCTGTCGATTTCATTTGGACCTTTGTTGAAAATGGAACATGCGCGGGTCCTATCAGTGGTGTCTCTGTCATTATAAAGGGCTTCGGCACAATGGGAGTAAATTCCAAATGTTTAGTAAGATCAGGTTTTGTAGAATCAGTGCGGGTTTCTGCTGCTTTAGCATGCACGGTGACCCCTCCTGAACAGGCCATGCTGCCCACCCTTGAATCTTTGTGACTGTTTCCAGCTGGAAGCACTGAGAAAGCTGATGATGTGCTGGGTACAAACTGAATTTGTGATGGCAGCCTTTGAAGTGACTCAGTGCTTAGGAGACTTTGTGATGTGGACTGCAAAGGCATGCTGCTTGTGAACATCTTTCGGGGGTACTTTACGGTTCTAGCCCAGTGCAAGGCCAAACACTCTGTGCATTGTGCACGGACAGAGGAAGGTGCGGTCGCTAAGCCTTGGTGATGGCTTGTAGTTTGCAGCGTTAGTTTCTTCCTGTGCTGAACTTGATCTACAGCCCCTGTGACAGTAAACGGAGGCTGGGCAGGCATTTGAAAATCAGGGAGTCCCTTTGCTGACAGCAAAGGAATTACAGCAGAAGAATGTGGCTTTTCAGCAGTGAAAAGTACTTCGGGGGAAATGAGGGGGCTCTGCTGTGCAGACACCACTAATGGTGGCCTAGTGGAGGTGAAAGGCTCTGCTAACATACTGTTCAGTACAAGCAAACCAGTTGCCTTGGCCTCCTGGGAACTGGGAGCAGGTACCTGCATCTCTTCAGGCAGCCTGGGCAGATGCATGACCTGTGCTGCAGCGCTAGTCCTCATCCCTGGGTCCAGCAAATGATTTGATGCTGAGGTAACAGCTTGAAACAAAGTAGTGATAGCTGTATAATTAGGATTAATTAGCACTGGCTGAGAATTTACTTTTGTTTTCTCTGCTTGTTCGTTACATGCAGTGGAAAGAGTAGTTTCAGGCCTCAGAGACTTACCAGTGGGATAAGAGGAACTAGTTTTCATTGGAATATCATGGCTGCTTTCAGGGGTACCCAAATTCAGATCTTGCTTGTTTGTGAACAAGAGGGCAGTTTTGTGGTCATCTTCACCTTCAGGAGAGGGCACAATCTGTAAATCTTGTCTGTCAGTGGGCAAAAGGATAAATACAGGCTTAACTAGAATTAAGCTAGGACTCAGATTTTGTAAGTTTGCTGGGTCCAGAGCTGAAGAATTTGATGCTGCCAGGATTTGCTGAACAGAAACCAGACCCCCAACACTGGTATTTGGGAATTTTGTAGGTAGAGGGGAATCTTGCATGGGCTGCAGGCATATCATGCCATTCGTACTTTTAAGCAGAAAAGTCAAGTATGGGGATGATGGTAATATTGTAAGCTGATCACCTCTAAAAGCACTGAGATTTTTGGCAGATGCACTAGGCGACATACCAAACTGCTGCACTAGTACTCGTGCCAGATATGCTGGGACCTCAGCAGAAACACTGGGCACCACCGTTTCAGGATGTGTTGTTGTTGAACTGGACTGGCTTCCCTGTGCATGGAGCAAGGGCAATTTTGAAGTAAAAGCTGCCAGGCTGCCAGCTTGCTGGAGCTGGGAGGCTGAAGGTGCAAAGCTGTGAAGCAGAACTTTCTGGTTCCTGTTGCCTTGCAGTCCAGAGGGGATGGGGCTGGCTTGCGGGGTCAGTGCAGGTGAACCACTTTTACCTATCTGTTGTGGGAGACTCTTCTTTTTCCTGGGGTCTTCCACTGTGGTCATCTGCAGCATCATAGGGAAGGCTTCCTGAGATACAGGATGGGCAGAAATGCCTTGAACCCGAGACCCAGAACGAGTAGACACGGATGAAGTCGGTACGTGAAGTCCTTTCTCAGAGGCAGGCATGCCCATTAGCTGCAATCCAACATAAGTAGGAAAAGATGTACTTGGTGGCTGAAGCCCTAAGTGAACAGAAGCAAAAGTGCTTCCAGATTGAAGGGCTGCGTTCTCAAAGGTAGACGTGCCTGTAAAGAGTGCAGATGTTACTCCTTTAAGCTCTTCAGTACTTTGGGAAAGTTTTAATGTGGAAATCCATGCTTGGCTTAATGAGGAGGAATTAGCGGAAGCCTGCGGACTCTCAGAGGATCTAGATTTTTCAGGTTTACTTGTCATTGTCTTATGATCAGTATCTCTTCGCAAAACTGGAACTGTGATTTCTTGAGAGCTCCTGTTGGTTTCTTGGGAAACATGTTGTTTAGTACAATTGAGAGTCTGGAACAAAGAGAAGAACTGTTGTCTATCAGTTGCGCTAATGAGCCCTTGAAATGGAGATGCAAGCAAGCCATCAAGAACTAGAGCTTCCAGATGCATCAATAGTGAAGAAGAACATACATCACCTTGCGGGAGTGTCTGAAGAGCAGGCAAATGGGTTGGGTGTCCAGAACCATTTATTACAGCTGTTGCCAAATTTCTGGCTTTACTTCCTGTGGTTTCTTGCTTCAGAGAGAAAACAGGGGAAAACTGAATAGCACTTGTCTGTGGCATTCTGGAATAGGCAGCATCAAGGTCCCCTGAAGCTGGCTTTTGTAGGAATGCAGAAGTTGTAACTTTAACATCCATACTCTGAGTCTTCTTCAGGTATGCAGGTGTCACACCAGCTTTGCTGTCAAGCTGGACTTGTGGATTTGTGTCTTTTGGCCTTTTGCTAGTGGGAGGCATTCCTGTTGGTAACCAATCCACCCTTGCACTTTCAAGAGCAATCCTGACTTCAGTGGGAAACGGAGATACTGCTATTTCTTTTCTTGGCGGATGAAAATTTACTGTTGAAGTCAGAAGAGCTGTTTTAGGGCTTCTCACCTCCATCTGCTTGATAACAGGAATGGAAGAGACAGCTGTAAACTCAGGAGAGTCTTGATGTGTCCCTCCACTGAGAAAGGGCTCAGGCAGACCAGCGCTAGAGCTGCTAGGATTGAAACCAGCCTCAGTAATATTTTCTAGTTTTCCTTGCAGTGACCCGTCTGGCTGTTCCAGATGTGTGGTAGCCTGTGATCCCTGTGCGAAGACAAGGACGCTTCTGCTACTGAAGAGCCTGCTAGGAAGTGTGTGCCCATCCTGGAGTTTCAAAGCTGCTGCTTCTGCGTGCGGTTGCTGCCCAGGCATCCCCAAGTTTCTAACCAACTCCTTAGGCAGCATGGCTGCTCTTTTTGCAGCGGTCTCTGTATGGACAGGAATGAAGTCAGCTGTCATTTCATTGGTAGGATCAACTGCTGGACTCTGAAAATTAAAGGTCACCTGATCTGAGTTATCCTCCGTAATGGAAAACACTTCGCTGGGCACTGGGCTGCTCTCAGTTCTTGATTGGGCTTCTCCAGGAAAGCTCAGGCCTAATACTTCATTGACATGATGTTCATTCCTGAAGGCACCTAATGAACAGAAAACAAGCCCTTTGCCTATTCAGTTGTACATGAACTTTTCACAGCTTGCAGCAGCACTTTGCAACAGGGTGAGCGGGAAGCAGCAAGTTAAGTGCCCAGTGGTTCCATTCAGAACCATACAGGAGGGAGGGTGGGCAGCTCTGGCACTGCCATTCTTACAGCCAGCTATTACAGATCTGATCCTCTGCTGTTTATATTCAGCGTCGTATGAAGTATGACACTTCATACTCCTGCCATACTGGTGCAAAGCATTAACTAGCCAGAGAGGAACGCTTTATCTTTATTGTACAAGGGTATAAGTGACCGCCAAAGATGCAGGGAGAATGAAACCCTCAGGGTGCCTGAGGACAGGATGGTAGCTCTTTAATAGCAGAGCAAGATTAATACATACATGAATGAACTCACTCACCTGGCTCTCCTTAACCCTTCTTCACCCCCCAACATCCCAGTTCTGTGATGAGTTTCCCAATTCATACTGGGTGACCAGGTAGGACAAAGGTGGTTTGTTTTGTGCAAGTGACACAGAGCAGACAGAACATAGTAACTTCCCTACTTTTAACTTTTCAAATCAAAAGCAGACATTTTGTCATTTAAAGAACCAGACCTATGGTTTAAAAAGCTGTTGTTTCATCCACACATTTTACTTTTTTTCTGTCTTCACATTCAGAAGACTGATTGTTCCCAAGTACGCTTTCCAAACCATGGACTAAAATATTCATGTACTATCTCCTCCAAAAACTTTCAGCATTTTCCCTTAGGCACCTGCCAGGAAATACATGTACCTACGAGTCAAAAAGTGATTATGCATTTAAAACTGTGTCTCTTGACAGAGGCAAAGCAGGGGTTTAGCAGTTTTGCTTCAGATGAAATCGCTGGGGTTGGCAGGGGGATGAAGCAAGGCAAGGGCACTCTAAAGCGCCTTAAGAGGAGACTACAACTTCTCTGTGGTCCTTTGGAGAACCAGTACTACTTTCAGTCCACAGCGAGCAGGTTAAGCCGATATACGGGAACCCAAAAAGCTGATATATTGTTACAAAAGAAATGGAAGTTAATGGATGATTAACACTGGTACGTTAAATCTATAAAATACTTTGAATTGTGGCTTTGTATAAGCAAGTGAAACTCCCACGGTTTAGCCCCAACTCAGCAAGGCAACACAAGCGATCTGTCTGTAAAGACAAGCAATTACTGAATCAAGGGGTGTAAATTTCCACAAATACACCTTGCAGGGGGACAAGGTAATTTAAAAAAAAAAAACATAACAAACAAACCCCACAAAATTAGAGAATTACTAATTAGGTGGAAAATTTTTTGACACCAGCCCCCCAAGCTTATCTCTACCGAAGAGAACAGTCTGCCTGAAGACACAAGATTGCTCTCATTAGCCAAGTTAATTTTATGTACACTTGCAGGGTATGCTCACAGGCACACAATAAGAGGTAGAAAGCAAAGACTGACTGGTTCCCTGCGATAAGTGACAGCATCCCTAGGATTTTGTTTGAAGGATGACAGAATCACAAACTCATCGTTGATTTCATGCTGTCAGAAATATTTGGCAGGACAGCTCTTCTGAAGGAAAATACAGAACAATGGTGTTACTGCATGGTGAAGAGGGGAGCCCATGGTTAACGTGACATACAGTGGTGCCCGGAAGAGTATATTCTGAACGAGGCTTCAGCAGACATGAATTTGATCCTCAGTTCTGCTGTGGACCCACTCTGTGAGAAGTGACTCTTTTTCCTTTGCTTTCCCCCACCTAAAGGGGACAATATATTCTTTGGGTAATGGGCTTGTCTCCAAGCTCGAGTAAATTGCACAGCTGTGTCCTGCTTTGGGGCCACTAATACTCCCACAGGGGAAACCATTTAAACCAACTCTTGAGCCTTACAGCACAGCTGCACAAACAGAGAGAAGTTGCCCTGGCATCTCATTGTTGTCACATACCTGAGACGACGGCACAATATTTAGCACAGTTTTTCTGCTCACTGATATGACAGGAAAAGAAGGCAGAAAGATGGCAATTGAAATTAGAACAAAACACATCACTCACCAGATAAATCCAATAGTCCAGCTCCAATCAGAATAAAGATGGGGAATTTTTCCTGCATCTTGCAAAGCAGCTCCTGAGTCACCCCAGTAACAATGTATTCAGAAAGCAAGCAGCTCAGTAAGGAGTCACTGCTGCCTCTTAGCAATCGGCATTCGCTGTGTTTGTTCTGGAAGGGCAGAGTGTTGTGTTACTTTATAAGAGCTTAGGCCAGACAGCCATCAATAACCTGTTCCAAAAAAAAAAAAAAAAAAGCAGCCTGCACCAATTGGAATCAACTGATTTTTAACAAAAGAAGAGAGTGTGATCACGTGCATGGCAAAGATGGACAACATGATTGCAAACATGAGAGGTTGCCTATGCAAGGCAGCTCTATCTCTGGAGTTAAAATGCTACCTTGAGTACTGTGTGCAGTTCCGGGCCCCACCATTTTACAAGGATATAAGGATGTGAAGGTCCTTGAATGCATCCAGGAGGGCAACAGAGCTGGTGACAGGGCTGGAAGACGCATTCCGTAAGGAGCAGCTGAGGACTGTGGGTTTGTCTGGTTTGGAGAAAAGGAGGCTGAGGGGTGACCTCATGGCTCTCTATAGCTTCCTGAGGAGGGGACCTGGAGACAGAGGTGCTGACTTCTTCTCCCTGGGATCCAGTGATAGGATGCTTGGGAATGGTTCAATGCTGCATCAGAGGAGGTTTGGACTGGACATTAGCAAGCAGTTCTTTACCAAGAGAGCAGTCAAATGCTGGAAAAGGCTCCCTAGAGAGGTGGTCGATGCCCCAAGCCTGTCAGTGTTTCAGAGGCATTTGGACAATTCCCTTAATAACATGCTTTAACTTTTGGTCAGCCCTGAAGTGGTCAGGCAGTTGGACTAGATGATTGCTGGCGGTCCCTTCCAACTGAACTATTCTATAGTTCTAGTTCTACCCAATAAAGGTCAGAACGTTTTGCTAGTTTGTGCTGAGAGAATGGCACACAGGGATCAGTCTGGATCCCAGATGGGGACACTTCACTAAAGCAATCCATTTATCTAAGCGTTTGGCTCTGTGAGCCCAAGTGAGATGGACATTCTCTTCCTGCCACCCTCCAGATAGGGTTAGGCCATGCGGAGGGCTGCTGGTGGTGCTGCTTCCAACATTCCATCAAACCTGTGGGATCCTTTCTTCCCTAGGTTACAAGCGTTGGCAAAGTGTGTTCTTAGTTTGAGAGATGTGGAGAGAGAAGCAGATTATAGCACAGCAACTAACTCCATCTGGCTCAGAGCAGCCTGAACTAACAGTTTGGTGAGACAGGAATGAGAGGCGTAGTGAAAGAACAAGCATGACAAATGCTTAACAAGTAGGCAAGTTAACTTTCCTAATAACTAAAAAAGGGACCAGAGACTTCTTAAGCAAAGTCGCAGTTACAACCCTTTTACCTTTAACCGTTAGGCCCTAGTGTCCTGGTAAATATTCACCTGAAGATAGTAAGTAGTATACATCAGGCATCTTTTTAGTGCCAGGCACCTGCACATGCACAAACAACGAGCAAAACTCTTGGAGAGAGGAAATTTAGAGCAATGAAGGTTAAAGAGAACAACATTACATAGCCATGACTGTTGCGAGTGTGGCAGAAGTCATCTTTAAAAAATTAGCAAAAGTCAGATAAGTAGCACAATGACAGCTCAGAGAAGCACTGCAAAAGACACCAAGGACAAGGTGATTGCTTTTGAGGGGAAATAACAATAAACCATTATCCATCCTTCAGCAAACTGGAAAAGCGTAGTCTTGTAGACAGCACAACAGACTAGGTGCTGACAGATATCACTTCCAGTCCTAGCCACGCCACTCACCTGAATGTGATAACCAAGGTCAGGTCACTTTGTCTTTTTCCCTTTCTGTAGGTTGGCTGGAAAGAAAATTATCCTGACTGGCATTTGTACAGCACCTGACACACAGGGCCCTCATAGTAGTCAGTGCCTCTACCCAAAACCAGCACACAGTGATTTGTCACGTTAGCTAACACACTAAACATTTTCAAGAACGCTCCATTTCCAGAAGTTCCACATCTCCAAGTTGTGTTCTGCTTCTTCCAGTGGTTGACCACTGCCTGGTCTTGTCTTCACACAGCTGACAGTGTGGCCAAGTCCGTATTAGTGTGCTACCCAGATTACAACAGGTACGCTATTTTGCATCCTAGGTACTTTAATTGAAGTTTGTGATCTGCAGTTCAACCCATACCACATTGACAGATAGAAAGTAGCACGATACATCAGCATGGATACCAGACCTGGCACTGTTAAGACTAAACAGCATGAAACTTCACAATCATAACTAAAGGAATAATTTTTAGAAACAGTAGTTAGTACACTCCTCTCTGCAGACCACTTACCCTTGAGAAGGCACAGCTCTCTTCCCACAGACTATCATGAATTGTACTACCTGAATATCGGTCAAAACATATCCCTGAACCATAAAATCTGGTGCAACTGTTTTACAAGTAAAAAGATGCTACAAAAGTGATCCATAAACCCGTGGCGACTCCCAGCTAGGATCTACTGGCAGGTTCTTTGTTCTTCAAATGCGACTAGAGCTTGTACAAGCTCAGTGCCCCTTCTGTAACTGCTTGATTGCTCAGGCCCACTTCCCATACCTAAATGGCAATAGTTGCTGCTGGTAACCTGGTACGCTCATAAAAATTCTGCAATAGCAGTTCTTTTTGAGGAGGACAAATCAGTTCTCAAACACCTTTTGCAGAAGGCAGTTAGAAGCAATTCTCTTATTCAATCACTGTTTTCTTCTGGGGACAATAACTGCGACGTGAAAGGTTCCATTAGGCAAAACCCAGCTTATCAGTCAAACCCAAGAAAGATCTTTAGCTTTTAAGCTTTTAAGACAATTTTGATTCTCCTGTAATTTTCTGGTGACACATTACACCTGCTGCTCCCCACTGACATCCTGCCTCTGTAAGCACAAGATTCAATAACCTTTTTTCCTTAAGACAATGCTTGGTGTTTGTCAGGTTTGGAGTGTAGCGCTTATTTAGACTTGAACCCTACCGACAGTATTTATTACATATTTGTCTAGGCAAGGTATAACTTAATGGTAGCAGCTTAAAAAAAAGATAGTGAGATTATCAATTGTGCGCTTTTCACCGTGAGAGGAGAAAAACCTGATGTAAGAGAATTTCCTTCTTCTGAAGGGGGAAGATGATTCAGCTGCTATTTTGAAAAGGAGATGATATATAATTTGTCAGCCACTGCTCCGAAGGGACAAGATTACATACAGAACAGACACCCACAGGTGTCAAGGAGGGAAACTGAAGAGCCATTTTTAAGTCAAACACGACTGGCCTGTGCTGCTTCATATAAACGTAATATATTCTTTTGTTTCCTGTGTTCAAAACTAAGACAAAAAAAGAAGTGTTTTATTTATGGCCAAAGTCCTTGCCTAGCTTAAGTTCTAGAAGCCTGTAGTAAAGATTTGTGTCTACGTGCAACTGTTATTTGTTAAGGGACTCTTCATTAAATCTGGCAGGCTTCTGCCAGCAGTACTGTAGCTGCAGTTCTGTTAGCACCACCACCCGAGTCCTTAACAGATATGCTTTCCAGAAGCATCTTAAACTGCCTTTTTGGAAGAATACGTAAGAGCTAAGAGCAATGCATTACCTCCTTTCTTTTCACATTACACTTGCCACTAGTAGTAATTAATTTTCTACCTCTCCAGAAAATACAGATGCTAGAAGGATGTGCATTCACCTTACTGTTTAAAAAATGAATAATTGTAGAGGAGATCAGAGATGAACACAAGGGGCCATGAGGAAGTACTCAAGATCAGGAAGGTCAACTACTGCTCTTAATCCACATGAAAGTGAAGGATCAGGGGATATAATCAAATTTACAAGGACAGTAAGTGTAACGCTACTAAAACAAACAGGAAATAATTCATAAATAAACCTCACTGTCATAAGTTATCACTAAGACTGAGTGCTTAGTGAAATCAAGACCAACATATTTAAGCAGCTAAGTATGAGGTTTAAGCAAAGTGTGAAGTGATATCGCATGTGCAATACTGAATCATGATCTAGCCACCAGAGGACAGCGTATGAGGGGTAAAAAAAGGATTCTTCAAAGTCACAACTCACAAGTTATTTCCATTTTCTTCTAATACACTGGGTACTGGACCCAAACTGGAAAGCAGACTAGACGAGCCATTCGTCAATGATTAAGCAGCAAGGAACTCGCCAGCAAGAAAGGGCAACATCATTTATGAAAGCAAAGACAAGCTCAATGCAAGCTGTTATTTTAGTTGTTAGCCTAGACAATAAGGTAACTTCTTTCTCCGTGGTATTGTTTCACTGGCTTCTATGGAGGACCACAAACACATTGAAAAGGGATTGAAAAGTTGATGTGCTTCCAGTTAGTTTTATTAAAGAAGAAAATACTCAACAGCAAGCGATATTAACAGCACGTTTTGAAGCTCTCTTGAAGCCTTCAGATGCTATGCACGTATTTCATAGAGGAGTTCAGGATGGCCAGTCCATTGAGCTTCCGCAGTTGAACAATATGCCTGAAAAGACAACAGAAAGGTTGCTGGGGAAATATGAGATGGCTGGCTAATAATAAAAGTTTTAAGCTTCCACTGCTCTGTTATACTCCATGCCCAAACTGTCAAGGATGTTTAATGCTACATTCAATTAATTCCTCCTACAGTAGCATGAGAAACAGAGTTTCTAGACTACGATTCCCCGCAAAAAGGGAAAAGAGAGTTCTAAGCAGTACTTGACAATTGTTCAAGTTTTATCTCTCTGGAGTGTTTTGCAAATCTCAGAGCAGATACTTTCTCTGTTGCTCATTTGGGGTCCAACAGAAGGAAGGTACTTCAACTTTTGGAACCTAAGCATTATCCCTTGCTTTCTGCAGTGGTTCAGGATGTATCTTAACAAGTTGAATTCAGTTCCTCCGTCTGCAATGCAGTTCAAGATCCAGTTGACAGTTTGCAGCTATCTAGAGCTTGGCATACTTGTTGTAGGCAGCAGCAGACATTCTTTGCTGACATTTATACTTTTGTTTTGCTCTCATTATTGCTCTGACCTCTGTAAACTTCTAACATGGCTCCTCCTCCTTCCATTCTTCTGGCATGGGTAACATCAGAAAGCAACACAAAATGAGCTCCTTAAAACATGTTAAGACAGACAACTAACAAGACAAGAATCCTAAAGAAGACCTGTGGGAACAGTGCCACAAGTGGGAATTCCAGTTGGAGGAAGGGCAATAGATTTCATGGAGTATTCATATAAACTAACCACCTGCCCTGTACCTGCTTGCTCTATGAATAGAATCGATTTACATGGGTCAGTTTTTCAAGAATTATCACCTAATAACAACCAGATGGTGCAGGAGAACAGTAGTGTTTTTCACAATACCTTGGTTCAGTGACACAAAGCTTCCCCAGAGCAATTGCTGCATTCTCCTGCACTAAGCTTCTTGTAGCATCACCACCAGCATGTTTCAACAAAATCATCACAACATTGGAATTCAGCAAGGATGTTGCTGCTCCGGGAACTACAAGGCACTGGCCAAGGCAGAAAGCAGCATTTCCCACAATCATTTCATTCTCTGAGTCCAAGAGCTTCAGCAGCACACTGAACCCTGGGAGAGAGAGAGATTAATTGCACAGAATGCACACAGATTTGTTCAAGTAGCACTGATATTTTCTCCTGTCTTTACCTAAACTCCTAGAGAGTGACATTGTTCTGTGTCAGGCATTTTTCTAGAAAACCTGGAGAGGCAAGGGAGTTCCACAACAAGATTCAGGATCCAGGATGTTGTCTTGGCTTCACCTGCCTAGGTATCTTTCACATAAAAATGAACCTAAACTCTACACTTTAAGCTCTAGCATGGAACTTGTGTTTCTGAATTTGTTTAGGATTTCTCTGACACTGAACATACCACCTTTGCTGCTTTCAGGATCTTGCACTGGCCTCTCACCCCACCATACTAGCAGGGCAAGCACAGAGTAGAGCACTTATAGCATCAAATTAAATGTCTTAAGACAGAAATGCTGTTGTGGAAAGAACAGCTGAATAAAGGAACACGGAAAAAGCTTCCTATACATCCTTAGCTAACAAAGCAGCTCAGCTCATCTACTTCTGTAACCTATACTAGCGTACAGCAGCAGAGGATTTTGTCTACACTCTTGACACAGAGTTGTATAGCTCTCGCTGGCATCTGTAAGCAGCAGCAGCATCTCGGACCACAGAATCTAGAACCATTTAGATAGACTGCTCTCTAGATAAAATATAGCCATGGCTTTCACATGCATGAAGTTTCCTTGGGGGTTACGTAAGTTTGCATTGGTTTTCTTGCGTGGTCCCATCTGCTCTTCCAGATCACATCCCACCTTTTCTTCTGCACTATCATCTTCTGAAAAGGCAGTGCTGCTCCAGACAGCAACAGTGGCTGGTGCAGAAGCTGAACTAAGTGGCCCATCGGGAATAAAATTTAATGTCATGGGACTATAGCTTGCTTCCAGCAGGCTCCTAGCAACAGGGCAATGTCTGGGTTGGCAAACAGAGATGACAAAAATAAGAAACAGCGACTCCTCACAAGATTAATACCCAGAGTTTTGGTGGAAAGAACGATGGGGAAGTGTTGCTGCTAATTTGAAGAAATGAAAGCTTCATCTACGGATGACAGTGAAACTCAGATGAGGTGCACAAAAGGAAGATGATGCTCTGAAAGGCTTTTAATGAGTGGAAATCCTTAGGGTTCAAGCTGAACTACATGAGCTGACAGTTTCTTGACAGGTTCAACCATTCAGATAAAACTTCAGTATTCTCTGTTGTAGTTACATTAGCATTAATTGAACCTGGATTTTAAAGCAATCCAAGTAGTGTTATGCCGCACGACTAGAGCAAATATACTCAAAAATACCTTAAGACACCTGGTCTGATATTGTCACTCTGTATCCAAATCCATTTCCTTTTAATACTAGCCCAAATACCCACGGGTAAAATGAAGGAAACTAACAGCCTCAACCTCTGGAAATCAGATTTCTAAACGAAGTTTCTTACTTTTGCCACTAATGTCAGGAAACACAACCCAATTTAGCTACCGTTTACAAGCACTTTTTTCAAAATATGCATATTTCTGGCTCTGAAAAGGCATATCAAGCCATTTTACTTGAGTAAAGCACACTTTTTCTAACTCGAGCTCATTATCTGATATGCCTGTTTCCATCCACACACAGAGCTAAGGCTCATTAAGCACTGTTTTAGGAGGTAAAACAGCACATTACTCAGAAAACACGGCTAAAGTCTTGCAGTAGTAAAACCCAGTGGTCACTTCCATTCTAGAGGGGAAGAAAATAATCAGACAACATCAAGATTACATCTCTGCATTCAGTCTCTAATTAGTGAAGTTGTCACTTACTTTTATCTGACTTCACTAGGTCTTCTTGAGCTTGCCTATTACTTCTGATGCAGACAGAAAGGGTCTTTATACCATAAGTGGATGTGATCTGCCCTCCAGCCTAGATTTGATGAGAACAAAGCATACATTAACAAACATACAGCTCATACCCCAGCTTACTTCAGGTTACAGAATAGCTTAGGTACCATGGACATAGTTAGGTATTCCTTATGCCTAAGCCCAAATACCAAATTAAGCCCTTTGTAGAGTATATATCTCCAGATTAACACAGGCTGAAAATGACACAAGAACCATCTCTTTCCTGCCAGCCATCAACACACAAAATTCCCTGAATCTCTGGAGCCCAATTCCTTTCAAACTATTAACTCCTCTGATGCTTGCTAGTTACCAGAGCCAAGCTGAGTGCTACCACCTTTTTCTAGGCTAATTTCATCTGCATCATAGCAAGTCTGTAGAATCCACATCAGGCTGGGTAGACACACATTCTGATAGATCCACGGACACAGAGCAAAACAGTGTCTACAGATTAACACATGCATTATTCAAAGAAAAATTGCTCCCAAGCTGATAATCAGTGGAAAGGGCTCCATTGCTTTTCAGTGGTCCAAATTAGACCACACCAATTTTAAGCTTTAATCCTTCAACTGGCCTGCAGTAGCGGATTCTTGAATTTGCAGGTCTCTGCAAGCAGAGGTGTGCACGGGCATCTGGCTCACACAGAAATAACTGAAAAATCCGGGCTATGGACCAGACTAGAGAACACAGTCTAGTCTCCAAACAGCTAACTCACTTAAAAATAATCTTGAAAACACTGTTACAACGGACAACACAGACAGACATATGCAGCCAGAGTGACTGCACAGGTCTTTCTCCTAGGGAAAGAAGGCTAAACACAGGGGCAACTATGGTTTTCATAAGGGACGACACAAGCAGAAATAAAATGAATTTTGTTAAATTAATTTACTTTCAAGAATTTCATCATTTTCTTCACCACTCCTCCTTTCACTACTTCTTCTACAGCTGAGGAGGATGCTGGCAGGATGCGACTTAACACTCCAATGGCTCTCTTAATTAGAGGACAGTGTGATAGAAGGAAAAAGAGAAGTTTATTTGTCCAGACAACTTTAAGGAATTTTCAAATTATTTTGACTCTGCAGAATAAAACCAGAGTAATTAAAGTGATAAAAAGAGAAATTCACAGAAATATATTTACAGAAATAAATATTACAGAACATCTTTAGGACACGGCTTTTCTTTTTGCTTGCTGGAAACTGAACTCAGCACAGCCTCTAAAGACTCAGTGTAGAGAGATCAGGACAACTCCTGGTATATTTATGTATTTATAGGAACCAGTCTAGCACTGCTGGTATTGAGTCAAGTAAAACACATCAGAACAATTCATGTGAGTTCAGAAAGGTGAACAAACTAAGTCCACATTTTCTCCTACCCATTTGCCTTGAATAACTGCTATCTGTGGGAGTCACACACCATTAACAGGAGTACAATCTCCTAGGTATGATTCATATGCAAGAACTGTCAAAAGAAACAGCTGCTAAACACCCAAGTTGTTCTTGTTCCTTTGCTTTTAGATTGATTTTTTTTTTTTATATTGAAAATCATCCTAAGGATGAAATGATTTGTAAGAGTTTGTATTAAGTAGATTTCAAGAGAACACTGACAATGTCTTGCATCAAACAAGGTACAAACTGGAATAACATATGTAGCATATTATTTCTTTACTACTAGTAATTATGAACATTTGCAGTGAAGTGTTCAGGTCAGGTAATACAATAGTTCGTTAGTCCATAGATACCCCACTTACTGTCACAATCCTTCCATCCTTATCCCTGAGGAGAGACATGCACCTGCGACTGATGTCCACAGCAAAGTTCTGAAACAACAATGTCAAAAACTCAGGTCTAGCTGATTGCTAAGAATTGTTATAGCAGAAATGGGTTAACAGACAAAGTACTCTACAACCAAGAATCCAATGGAGATCAGGGCACATATGGCAGGAAGTTGCTAACACCTCAGTGCCCAGATGTAACTTCTTGAAATTCTTCCTGCTTGATGAAATCCTTAGTTTTAAGTAATTTTGGAATGTGCCAAGCATCAAGAATATCCCATAATTGGAGACTGATGCCAAACAAAACATTTATACCACTATGCAAAGGTACTATAGGTTACACTGTATTTTATTGCTAACTGTGTGTATATGGGGGAGGTGGTGGAGGAGAAAATTTTGTGGTTTTTCACTTTTTAGCTTACGTAAATTGTCAACCACTCTTAACAGTAACCTTAAACACCAATAAAAATTAAAAAGCAACCAAACACCAGCAAAATCCAAGGTTGACAGCCTTTAAGTGCTTCAGCATGCTTTATGTGAAAGAGGGCTCTAAATCCATTTAACGCAGTCAAGCTCTTTCTCCCTGTACAGACTGCAAGGTCACAATATTCCACGGCCATTCCTTCACCTATTCTATTTGAATGCTCTGGTGTGACTTCAGTGACTTGCATCAGGCCATTTACAGCAACAAGAGAGGAGGATGCTGTAACTGCTCAAGCAATTCTGAATCTTTGAGGAAGTGATTATGGAAGAATACTACCAAAGAATATTCACAGATCCCGTATACCTGGATGATCACATTTGATTCAAGCAGCAAATTCATCATTAGGCCCAGCACTGCAAACACACACTCCTGGTATTTGGGTGTGCTGACATCAAAGCATTCATCCTGTGTCCAAAGGAGAGCAGAGTGCAATCAGTTCAGAGGTTCAGCATACGCACTTCCTCAGTCTTCTGTGTGCTTACTCACACGGTGCATCAGCGTTCCCCTGATGCATCATGAACTCAGAAGGAAGAAAAAGCCCTGTGAGCTCCAGAGCTAATAACACCTTTTGATACAGATTGGTTTTTGTTTTTGTGTTTGTTTTGCTTTGGTATCTAAGGCTGCATACTCCAAACTTCTGATGTTGAGGCAGTTAACAACATCCTTTCCCACCCTCTGAATTCTTCAGTTTCCGAGGACTGAGTTCATACTGCATCCTTACCCTGAAAGGGGCCACTTACAATAAGGGACCATTCACTCTCCTCCACCCATCTATTGATCCACAATTTCCGTGAACAATGGACCACTTTGAGACCTCTATCCAGCTACCAGATTTGAAAGATCTCAGTCGAGGTTTCAGAGCTATGAGGGGAGGCAGGCAA
Source organism: Opisthocomus hoazin (assembly GCF_030867145.1). Taxonomy (NCBI): domain Eukaryota; kingdom Metazoa; phylum Chordata; class Aves; order Opisthocomiformes; family Opisthocomidae; genus Opisthocomus; species Opisthocomus hoazin. The sequence continues at coordinate 1,516,688 of NC_134437.1, forward strand.
ACATGACCACACAAGTGCCATTTCCACAGGAGATAGGGCTGACAGCACTATTCTAGGGGGCTGTCAAGTTTCTTTACCACAAACTTTAAGCATGCTTGCCAGCACTCCTTGCACTCCGCCATCTGCATTCTAATGACTACATCTGCACAGAGATTCCCCATGATACCAATGCAACGGGCAAAGGCTGCCTGGTTCACCAGCTTGGCAGAGGTCTGAAAACAGAAGAGTTGAATAACAAATTAAGGACAAATGAGAAGGAAACATCAAATACATGTTCCTATCGCTCTGGCAACGGAAATGGGATTCTTGAATCTCTCTCACCTATGTTAAATCCCAGCTGTCCAAAGTTTGCAAATCTCCCTCATTTTCACAATGAATCTCCCAATGATGTTTTAAGAGTCTTGGGAAAAAGTGACTGGATTCTGTGGTCCCTAACCCCAGACTGTGAATATTTCCTACTATCACTCACTTAGGTCACAGAACAGAACAGCCTCTGCTGCAGCTGTAGTTCCAGTTAGGTATGTTCAAAAGGAGAGAGCAACAAGCAGTTTAAAAATGCTGTAATTATTACATTGTCTTGGTGCTCATTTGGAGAAGTGAAGTGTTTTACTTTCCAGCTGTATCTGTCATTCTGCAACAGACCCAGTCTTCCCCATCATTCTCCTTCTTCCCGAGGACAGGTTTCTGTACCAACAGTATTGTAAGTTTGTAGACTAAATAAACCAGATTTAGATATATAATTAGATAACCAGGAAAGGGATCTGAACCACTAAACATCTTTACTTTGTGACCTCATGTCATCTCTGAGAGGTCAGGATGAAGAAAGAAACAGAAAGAATCACTGTCCAAGATATGACCAGTTAGTGACAGTGGATTAAAGTCACAGTAAGCAGAGCGTAACACACAACTGAGGGTGAAGTCCTGGCCTGACAGATTACCAGTGGGAATCTGCAACCAAGTCCACAGCTTGCACTGAATATAAAACTAGTAATATGTAGAAACCAAGCACTAAGTACTGGAGACTAAGCACATTTTCCTGAGGAAAGTGTATGACAAAACTGAATTTCTTACACCTACAGAACTAGAGACACAGTAACTACCATAGTTCGAACACAGAGGGGTTCTGTCTAGGAGCAACTGGTTGTAAAACTGGAAAGAGTAGTCATAAGACATGTCACACAAAAGTAAACCAGAAATATAGAAACTGAGATCTTTCGTACCAGCAACTGAGTGAACAAAGGTAAAACACCTGTGGAAAGCATGACACGACACTGGGTTTTGAACCTGTCGAGGGATAAAGAAAGCCATATTTGGACACTTCAAGCTTTAGACAAAAAACACAGATAAAGGCAACACAACAGCAACATACAGACAAGGCAGACATCAGTCAGCAATGTACCCTCCCAGCAAAGCAGGCCAATAGCATCTATCACTAGCTCATTCACTACATTTCAAAGTACAACTTCACAAAAATGAATGAAGAAATGTCAGTTACCTTTCCTCTTCAGTTAAATCAGATAGTATGTTCATGGCACTGCTAGCCCTGGCATCAGTGCTGTTGACAAACATCATCAAAATTTGCAGCCATCTGTTATTAAAAAAGCCCCAAAATTTATGTCAGCTTTGGTTTAATTGTGAAAGATCAAAATTGTAATTTAAGTGCACCAACACAATTTATGATCTTAAACTCCTTGATTTTCAGCAGGGTTTTGACCACTCTGGACATATTAGGCCTTCCAAACATACTCAGTCACCTAACTGGCAGTAGAACAATATTTCTCCACCAGATTCTCTCGCAACGCTGCCCCTCTTTGCAGAAATATAGCAATTTTAACATACACAGAGCCATGGCAACACTGAATAATCATAAATACCGATTACCAAATGAGGAGAAAGTCGCCGCTTGAAACCATGAGCTATTAAGACAGAACAGTGTAAACACCTGATTGAGTGCTAGACTAAAACACACTTGTTGGTTTATAAAATAGGTAACTATGCCTTAAAATTACATGAGCATGCTCAGGAATGAGCCCTTTCTACTTGGCTTCACAGACATCTTCAGTTACAAAGTTTACTGCAGTTTTCTCCACACACCTAACTCTTACTTGTGCTTGGCTAGGCTTGTCCCTCAAGGACACATGTCTCAACATCACTATGTTCCTTCCAGAAAGCCTGCAACCTTGATGCTAGTGGAATGAGTTCTGAACATCTGTAAACCCAGGCATTACGGAAATTTTTCTGAAGTATAACATAGTGTGTATTATTACTCAGTTAGGTCCTGGTGCCTGACCAGCAGTCTCCTCCCATTCACATTCTCTGAGTAAAGAGAAATTAGTGCCAAGGTCTCCTTTTGGATCTCCGATACCCCAGAAGAAAGCAGTTTTGGCAGCTGTGCATTCACATCGGGGTGAGTCAATAGAAGACGCTGATTTTCATCTGAAAAAAGAGAAGACCTAAGAGCAATGTCACACAATGGCATCCCCATTACTCTTATAATTTTTTTCCCATACTGATTTAACAGGTTTAATGTTTTTATTTCATCCACTAATGTGCTCATTCCCTCTGATATGTTCATGTTGCACAACACTCCTGCAGAGCAATGGTAAGGCAGAACACCCACTAATCTTCTCTCAGCTCCATTACTTCAACACATCCCCTGATTTTTAAATTTCTACCCTCACTAGCAACATGGTGGCTACTCAGGCACAGGCGCTTCTTCAAACAAAGAGACACCAGAACCATGAGCACAAAGTGCTCCTCACTTCCATCAGCTGTCTGCAAACTGCAAGGGTCCAGGCTGCTCAGGCACAATGGTACACTGCCCTGCCAGGCACAAACATGTAAGCCACACAAGCCTGTACATTGCTCTGTATTTACTACTACCTACCTGTAGCCTGGATCCCGTGATATGCAAGTCACAGACACTGACACCAAGCATTCTGGATTTTCTTGTGTGGCACTCTGCACCACTTTCGTGTGTGTGCGTGTGTCCCCATTTCTCATCTACAGGTATACTCCCTAGAAACAGTGGCAAGGGCTACCTGCCCAATGACTGCTGATCGCGTGTGCCAAAGGAATTCAGCCTTCCCTAATGGCACTTCTATAAAACTCTGCTTTTTGCTGGTATAACTGCTTAGAAAACACAAAATGACACAAGTGATACTATCTCAAAAGCAGTAATAATCACAGGGAATTTACCTTCCACCCCTTCAGTGGATTTAAAATGCTCACTGAAGTACACTGGAAATTTCACCTCATGATGCACAGAACGACCACAATTGTGGTTGCTGCTAGCAGTACACCTTCGACACTTGCATTTGACCTGTGAAGCTTCATTTACAATTAAGTCTAGACCCAAGTGCTCTGGGAAAGCGGTGTTCACGCCAAACTCCAGTTTTAGACACAATAAGTGCCATATTAACAGTACATTTAGCAATGATTAATGTTGATTACATAGTTTTACCATTCCCAGCGCAGACAGCTTGCCAAAGGAAGAGAAGAGAAACAGACAGATCCACTTCAGCAGTGTTTTTTCTTTCTGCACAGAAGCCCCTAAATTAGAAATGTTAGCTCATAAAAAGAACAAAGGACAGATCAAACAATTAACTCTTTGGCTAGGGCAATCAGGAAAGTCTCACAGAGACGAGGATCTGCCACATGAATGCTTAAGCTCACAAGCTCTAAAGCCAGCTTGTTGGTTAAACAATTTTAGGACTATCATCAGACTTGTTTTCCAGAGGACCTCCCCTGAGACCAGATTTACGACCTACTAGCTCCACTCTGCTCCCAACACACAGAGATTCTATATGAACATTACACAGCACAATACAGGTGATAAATTCAGTTCTGCTCTGAGATAGTTGTGAATAGCCAGGGTGTAAAAACTTTGTTGCAAATTTGGAAGTGCTCATCTCTTAAGTCTGTTTACAGCCAAAACGCAAAATAGCAATGAACCCTGAAGAAGTCTGTGCTGCAGTCCCACCGACAACCTCGAAGAGCTCTCCTGCCCCATTCAACCAGATCATGCTGTTCTGAACGAACTTAGTTGTGCAAAATTTTCAAATCATGTCTTTTGCACATCTTACTCGTTTCCATCATCTATCTGAACCTGACTCAAGAGATCCCTCTATAGACAAAGTTTATAAAGCACTACAGATAAATATTAGTCAGATTTTCTTCTTGATTACCAAAACACAGTATAATGGCAGCCAAGAAAATACAGCAGCAGAAGATACACGTCCCCAGAGATGATTCTGTTCCTTGATTACAAGATCAGAGAGTTTCACAGGTTACGTTACAGAGCTATAAGGCCAAATATTTTCTGACGACAACTAATAGCACCAGGGAGCCTAGCTAGATATACTTAAAGCAATTAAGTGCTTCCCGATTTTCTTTTAACTTCAGTTTTTTTACAAACCTGCTCTCACCATGAGAGATAGGATAACTGTACAGAAATAGGAGACAGAAGCAGAACTTCATTAGTTCTGTTCACTGCATCTAAGACAGTACTGTTTGTATAAGAGTCAGGTATAAGTCAGTCCATTCAGACATTAAAATCTGTTATTACATTATCTTTCGATCATTTCATCTGCATTTCAAGAGGCGATTGTGTTTCTTCAAAACAGTATTTTCATCTCCTCATGCTGTAACACCCTACTGTTTTCCTTTGGAGAGCTCTTACCATCTTACAATCTCGTTGTCTTTGAGAATACTGAATCCATTGTTTGTTCTAAATAAAGTTTGCCCAGTGCCTGAAAAATTTAGAGATAAACTAATCAGTTCTATGATCCATCTGGCTGATGTACTATTGTGAAGGCAGACTCCTGCTCTTCTATAACACAGTGTTAAAAGACAAGGTCACTGGATCAACAGCTTTGGCGAAAGAACATTGTTAAAAGAGGGGAAAAATCTCCAAGAATGCTACTTGAAGTAGAGGCAGCTCTGAAGCTGAAAACCGCTCTAATTCAAGCCTGGTGCTGTAAAGAACGATGGACTTCAATTTTCTGTTTTAAATATAGGAACCGTTTTTCTGTTCCTTTAAAAACTACTCCACTTGTATTCCCCTACTTGGATCGCAGCTCCCATGATCAACAAGCTTTGCATCAAATGCTTACAATCTTTCACAGCTCCTGCCAAAAGTCTGATCCCTCCTGTATAGTAGAGGATATTCTGGTCAGGCCTATCAAGTTTCTGCAGCAGTTCTTTAATGGACTGAGCGGCAAGCGTTCCAGACTGAACTTCCTTCATTGCTCTCTCTTCATCTTTTGTTCTTTTTTCCTCTGAGTCTACTTCATTCATACAGTCTTGGAAATCAAAAGAAAACAAAGCATGGCAGTTAAATGTTCTGATACGGTCAAGTTTCAAGTAAAAAACAAAGTTGACTCCATGACAGAGAGCACTGTCATCTATGTACATATGTACAGAATGACTCACCGCTCGGATGAGTGAAACGGAGCTTAAAGCAGACACAATCAGAAACAAAAACTGAATGAAGACACTCCATCAAAAGTTCTGATGAGCATAACAGTGGTTTCGATTAAGGTCCATCTTGACCAGAAAACAAGGGACAACAGTGCAAAAATTTCTGTTTCTTACCTTTAAATAGGCTTTCCTTTTGGGGATCAATTTCCAAGATCTTCTCATAACACTGCCTGGACTTAACAGAGAAAAGAAAAAGGACTCTCAATTTAAGATAAAAATGGGAAGGTGATAAAAGTTCTATCGTAGCCTGAGTCATCCTGTTTAAGCTCAAAAGTTCGTGGGTCACAATACTTTAAGTGTGAAAAACAGAATTTATGGAGACACACAAGTCAAAACTTTCATAATTCAAAGTGTAAGTGGAACATTATTCTCAGTCCCCATACCTGCCTGCTATTTCAAATTACAGAATAACAGAATGTTAGGGGCTGGAAGGGACCTCTGTGGGTCATCTAGTCCAGGAATCAAAAGGAAAATTTCAAGTACAAACCTAGGAACATACTAGTAGGAACAAAAAGCAAAGTTCCAGTGAGAAAACAGAAAATGAGGCATCGCATTAAAACTGCAGGAACTGTAACTATCCGCAGGGATCAGACGTGCACATGTCAAGAACTCCTCATGGTGGATTTCATGTAGACTTGTATTGTCCATGCTCTACAGTTATTTCTAGTGAAGTCATTTCTGACAGCATCAGAAATACTTTTGAGCCTGTCTTCTCTCCTCGTCAGGAGGATTTTTGAAGACCAAGGGTCAGAATTGTACTAAAATAGCTGGCTGTTTATTTCAAGCTTAATTATTTGTTAATAGGATGTTACATTATTTTAACAGTATTTATGTTTCCACTCAGTTTTCACACATGAAACACAGAATTAAATCTTTTGTTGGACATTCATTTCACTAGGATCTTTGGAAAAAAAAAAAATCTCTCACATTCACCAACAACTTTCATCTTCACAGTTCACTTAACTTGAAATACATTGAGATTTTTCTCATCCACAGGTGATATGCAATCATTTCTTAGCTATATGCAGCAACAGTTTAATAACACCCGCAGCACAGAGCAATTTTGGATAAAAAAAAAAAGTGAGATACACTTTACTCAGTCATCTCTTTTGGGGAAATATAGTCACTGCTAATAGACCGCAATTACAAGAGTCCACCAGTACCTGACAAGGACAGTCCTTCATTCTGTTCCTTAGCTGAGCTGAAATACAGCACTTGCAACACTCCCACTTCCCTGAGGACCTGTTGCTAACACCAGTCTCGAAGCACTTGAACAGAAGTGCCAAACATGGGATTCTCTGAGCATATACACAATCCTTACAGACTCCCCAAACACTTACCCAGTCTAGACTCAAGCCTCACAGCACGGGAGTAAAGCTTGCTGTCTGACAGACAAGTGGTGACAAATTCTCACCAGGTAAACCATGTATACCGAACAGAAGATTCCCTCATTCTTTTGAGGCTGATTAGAGTACAAATTGACACAGCTACACAGAAGTGTCTTCCTACATTTTTTGTGTACCAAAGCAAAGGATACAGGCTATTTTACCAGGATGAGGAAAGAAAATTTGATTTTAGCACTATTAGTTTTTGCAAAGCACAGAAAATTTCTCTCGAGTCTAAAGGCTCAACATACTTTCATTTGTCTGATTCCTAAGATCACGAATTTCACCCTCTCACCTACAACATGACATCAAAAGCAGAACAAAACATGGTCCCATGGCCACAAGATTTAGTCCACTTACCTCACTGTAGTGCTTGAGTGCCAGGTGAGCTTTTCCCATTAGAAAATAGGCTTTAATATAATTTTCATTGCACTGTGTTAAAAAAGGAATTATTAGTTACGTGATTAGAAATTTTACCCTTTTAATACTTTTTTCCAGACTTCCGATTTATAGTTATAGCTGCCCAAAATAACTGTAAGCACAGAAGAGGGTATTCATAGCATCTACTAGAGGCATCTAAAGTTCAGATGCTGAATTATTACCTCCAGGTACCAACTTTCCTTCCCTACGCAAGGAACGTGGGCTTTGGTCTGGTTAAAGGTAGAAAGCAGCTGGTGCTAATATCCTTCCCAGAAAACTGCACTTCGGGCAATATGTGCAATTAGGTAATGTGAAGGCCTGCATCAACAAGCCCATAATCGCAAAACTTCAGAATTTCAGAGCAACAGAATTTCCATGTGTCTATTGATTAGTTCTGCCAGGAATGAAGTAAGTACTAATTTTCATTAGCTGTGCACAAAAAACATTGAGGAAACATCCAGCTCTACACTTGTCTCCATATCATCAGTCGCACGCAAACCTGCCTTCCAGGAGCACTTGACCTGATCCCAAAAGACAGAATCCTCAAGTTACCTTTAATGCCCATTCACAGTCACCAATGGTTTTTCCATACTCATGCATCTTCAGGTAGGCCTGAAATAAAACCAAGAGAGTCTAGGCAGAAGAATTAGAATGTGTCAAACAACTTCTACTAACTATTGTGCAAACGTTAGCTAATTAAAAAAGTAAGATTAAAGTGTTGATTTGCCCCACCATTGATTTTGCGAGATAATTACCAGGAGTTTCTTATCCTGTCTTCCATCTCCTTGGAGTTTGTAACTTGGAATAAATTTAATAAAACAAAATTCAATATAGACATATGGATTGTACAAGGCAAGTAGAGAATGCAAAGCAAATGCTAACATTCTACAGTTATAAAAGTGATCCCTAAAAAAATAACAAGCAGTGCATTTAAATAAAAGTCTGAACTAAAATTATTTGTTTTCCCCACTCCTGGAGGAGCAGGGTTTCACCTGTGCCACAGTCAAGAGGGAGGAGACATGAACACTCCCTCAGGAAGGACTAGCCACAGCAGAACTAAAGCTTTCGAGGGATTCAGAAACATCCATCAGGATGGAAGAATTTACACCTCTAATAACCTTCTTTGTGCAACTCTTTCATTAAATTTGTAAAAAGATTAAAACCTGCAGTCTGCACTACCTTGCTGTTAACTTCTAGCCACAGTAAAAATTTACCATTGATAATATGACAGCAAAGCAGAACTCATTAATTCCTGGTGGTGGAGGACGGCCAGGGAAAATGGTTTGCTCCCTTTTTTTAAACCTCTCTAATGCAACATATATTACCTTTTATGAAATTCACTTAGACAGCAGAACAATCCTTTTTGGGTTCTATCCTGGCAAAGTAACACTAAACACAGTATACTGGTAGCTCATTTCCACATGCTGACCTGTGCTCTGTTTGTGTAAAGTTCCTGCTTATCTTTCAGTTTTTCCAGACCTTCAGTGTATCTCTGAATGGCTATGACATAGTCTCCTTTCCTGAAGGCATTGTTTCCCTCCTCTTTCAGAGCTGCAAAACAACAGTCATGCATTAACAACTGTTTCTTATTTCCCCAAATGGTGACTGAGGAAACAGAGGCCATATTCTTCTGCTGCAATAATCATCAAAATTCCAGTCCAGCTCCACTGCAGCTGTCTTCACTAGCCATTGTTTGCAAGGGACCTCTCAGCTATTCAGTGCACATGATCCCCATTCCTCTTTCACAGGGAAAACTAAGCATTTGTCTTTGCCCAGCCCTGAAATACTCAGACTTGCTCCCTCCATCCCAAACCCTTATCATAAAGAGGACAGTATGGAGAAGAACAGGTTGCAACAGCTCTGTGCAGTATGTAACCCTGTTATATCCGGCTAATCAATGCTGCCGACAAGAACGCTGGTCTCAGACAACCAAAGGTGTGTCTCAGTGTACATAAGAATGGCAATAACAGAGTAGCTCGACAGTCTTTCAGATCAGCCCAGTTTCTGCTAAGTAGTTTTTGAAGGCATTAGCTAGAAAAGCCTTTAGCAATTACCGTTTGCCAGTTGTTCATTTCTCTTCCTTCGTTCAGCTCGTTCTTTTGCATCCTTTTCCAAAGTTGCCAGAAAGCCATCTTTGAGCCAGTGGAGTTGGTGGCATTTTTATTTCGTAGGGTTTTTTTTTGGTTTTTTTTTTTTTTTGAAAAAAAGCAAGCTTTATTAAAATCAATGCACAGATGAGAAAAAAAGTAGTTCCTAAAGTATTTCTTTCGAGTGATTTCTCTACACAGAAAATATTAAGGGGACATTTCAACAATTAAGCTGGAACACGAATGACAAGTTATTACACCTAAAGACCATGCTACCACTGATGATTTGCGTACCTGCCTCGAAGTATCTCATCTCTACAGATAGACCTGTTTCCTTTTAAATTCAGAATACTAACTTTTTAGATGAGACCCCAGAATATGATAACAAACTACACCAACAAGCTTCCTACCTATGAACAAATACAGCCATACCGGCAGAATCCTTAGTGTGTTCCTAGATCTGACTGAATTATGATTAAAGTCTCTAGGAAAGTTCGCTGTAACTGCGGCAAAAGTAGAATTAGGCCTTGCATGAAGTAACAGCAAACCTTACTCCACCTCTGCTAAAACAGATTGAAGAGATGCTAAATACCAGAGGAAGCACTGTCCTACCTGCGTTCACTGTCTCTGCATTTGCCATGTCCTAAGAAAAGAGAAACACAGCACATGCATGTACACATACAGACATCTCAGGAAAACCCACAGCAGCAAACGAACACTTGGTTAAGTTGTTCAGGGCTAGAATGCGTGTAAAATACCCAGATTGATGTATATTGGGAACATCAAATTGACGCTTAAACAAAGGATGGCAAGGACTTCATGATTTTTGACCTTACCAGAAAGCTTCCATTCGTATCATCAATGAGGCAAGTCACTGAAATTCAAACCCTACTGCAGAAAGCAAAGCCCCTGGAAATCAACGAAGGGACTCCGGTGTCTTCAACTACTTTTGCTCAAGTTCCTGAAGCGCAGGTGAAAGCTACAAGTTATGGCACATCAGTGCTTGCATCCAACTTGGCTAAATCCAACAGAAGTCTTCTGTGTTATTAGCAGTCTTAAGACAAGGACAGCATAGCATCAAGTACCTCCCAATAAGATAACTAGTGAAAAAACAAAGCCACATTCAGAACATACTTGTAAGCATTGTTCAAAATTTTTTCACCTGGGCAAGGAATGTGAACTACTGTTATTTAAAAGCCCTAAACCGCTTTGATTTCAAAGGGAAAAAAAAACCTTACAGAAGCTCGCGTGTTGATGACTGTTCTGTTCACTGCAGTCTTGCTTTCTTCCTCCATGCTAGTTTCTTGTTCATGGAGCCTTGTCTCTGCTTCAGCAGTGGCTTTTTCCTTGACAACTGGGTCTGGGGAGTTCAAGCCTTGCACTAAATTGGCTAGAAAGGGGATGAAAAAAAAAAAAAAGAGATATACACACACGGTGCTCGGTGATCCTGGAGGGACCAGGAGTTCAGTTGTGCCTCTGACAACACATGCTTTTGAAGGCACCGGGTGACGAGGACGGCCTTTATAGAATCATAGAAAGTTTTGGGTTGGAAGGGACCCCTGGAGGTCATCTAGTCCAAGCCCCCCGCAGCGAGCAGGGACACCACTAACTAGATCAGGCTGCTCAGAGCCTTGTCCAGCCTGGCCTTGAATGTTTCCAGGGATGGGGCCTCCACTACCTCTCTGGGCAACCCGTTCCAGTGTTTCACAACCGTCATTGTAAAGAATTTCTTCCTTATATCTAGCCTAAACCTACCCTGTTTTAGTTTAAAACCATTACCCCTCGTCCTGTCACTGCTGTCTCTACTAAAAAGATTGTCCCCATCTTTCCTATAGGCTCCCTTTAAGTACTGAAATGCTGCGTCTCCCCACAGCCTTCTCTTCTCCAGGCTAAACAAGCCCAACTCTCTCAGCCTGTCCTCATAGGAGAGGTGCTCCAGCCCTCGGATCATTTTTGTAGCCCTCCTTTGGACTCGCTCCAACAGTTCCATGTCCTTCTTGTGCTGAGGGCTCCAGAGCTGAACGCAGTACTCCAGGTGAGGTCTCACCAGAGCAGAGTAGAGGGGCAGAATCACCTCTCTCGACCTGCTGGCCATACTTCTCCTGATGCAGCCCAGGACACGGTTGGCCCTCTGGGCTGCCAGCGCACATTGCCGGCTCATGTTGAGCTTCTCATCCACCAGTACCCCCAAGTCCCTCTCAGCAGAGCTACTCTCGATCTTTTCATCCCCCAGCCTGTATTGATAGTGGGGATTATCCCGACCCAGGTGTAGGACCTTGCACTTGGCCGTGTTGAACCTCATGAGGTTCACACAGGCCCACCTCTCCAGCTTGTCCAGGTCCCTCTGGATAGCATCCCATCCTTCTGGTGTCTTGACCGTACCACTCAGCTTGGTGTCATCTGCAAACTTGCTGAGGGTACACTCGATGTCGCTGTCCATGTCATTGATGAATATACTGAACAGCACCGGTCCCAGTACAGACCCCTGAGGGACTCCACTCATCACTGGTCTCCATCTGGACATTGAGCCGTTGACCACTACCCTTTGGCTGCGACCATCCAACCAATTCCTTATCCACCGAACGGTCCACCCATCAAATCCATGGCTCTCCAATTTATAAATGGAAGCGTGTATAAATACAGCTTCACCTCACTTCCAGGAGCTACCTACAGCTTCTGCGTTATAGAAATTGCCGGGCTTAGACAGCAGCTCTTGCATCTGCGAAGCCTCCCAACACCTGAGCTCGTGAGGAGACTTCACAACAACAACCTCGGAACGCGGGGGTGGGAATCTTCCCAGACCTCCTCTGCCTCCCTTTGACCCAGCCGCACTTCCTTTCAGCCCCTAGCACCCTATCTGCAGAGAACGGGGGCGCCCGGCCGCCTCCGGCCCCCGCCGCCCCACGGCCAGCCCGACCCCGCGGCACGCTTACTGACGGCGTCCACCCGGCGGAGGAACCGCTGGAAATCCTCCTCCTCCGCGTCCGCCGGCATGGCCGCGCCTAGGCACCCACCGGGCAGGGGCACCGGCAAAGCCGGCAGCCGAGCCCGAAGGTACGCGGCGACGCCGCCGTTGCCGTGGGGACCACGCCCGCCGGCCACGCTCTTCACGCAGCGTCAGCGGGCGGGGCTATGCAAAGGAAGGGGCGGTGCCTCGCTGTCCGCCGTTTGCGCGGAAGGCCGGCAGGCGGCGCTACTGCGGAGCCGCAGCCCGCGGCCGGTCCCGGGGCTGGGTGGCGCTGGGTGTGCGCGGTCTCACCCCCAGGGCGCAGCCGGCTGCTGTCCCCCTGCCCGCCCGCGCCTGGCCTCCCCCTCCGCCAGGCATAGCGCAGGGCGGTGCGAGGGGCTTTTAAAGCTGTGCTGCCATGGGGAAAAAAAGCAACCTATGTCAGAGCATTAAGCAGGTGACTTCTTTTCTTCCTCCCCGTTAGTGCTAGGTAAAATCCCTTTGACGGCAAGTAGTGCTTATATTTCTACTGCAGCAGAATGGCTGGCCTGACGGGGGCTACAGAGGGCCCCTCTACAAAGGCCTTCCAGGTGAGCCATGGAGAAATATCTGTAGCGCAGCAGAGAGGCTCCTGATCCGGAGCTGGTAGGGTGCCACTATCTTCATCCTGGCTTTCCTCGCTTCATTTTTGGCTTGACATCTCAGAGAAATGCCTCGCCTATCGCTGAGCTGAATGTGTTCTGCTTCCCTCTGCTAAACAGGTCAGCCTTTGCTTTGCAGCCTGAATGTGTGCAAACCAGAAGTGAGATCTGCTGCAGCTCCCTCCTGCTTGTTGTTTCATCAAAGCACACGTGGGTTTGATTTGGCAGAGCGAGGAGGCAAGCTGCCCTGCTGGCAGCTAACAGCACAGAGCCTATCAGCAGAGACACGAGCATGTCATTTCTCCAAGGAGCTTTTAAGATCCTTTTGGTCTGGCTTTTTTAATGCCTGAAGACATCTTCTGTTCATATACAGGGGACAGGAAGGGGATAGCATGGGCAACAAATCAGTGTAAGGGAATTCTTTGGTTAACGTAACAATTAGCTGAACTGAAGTTTAGCAGACCGAACAACTGTGAAGGGGAACCTGAAGAAAGAAACATGAACGCTCATCCACAACCAATCCCCTCTAGCGCCTGTTCCCCTGATTTTTCTATCAGGCTTGGATTTTTTTAAGATACCCTTTAAGACTGGGGCTGTCTCAATCTTTGATTGGGAAGGAGAGAGGCTAGAGTTGTCTGAGGGTTAAACCCTCATTCGAACCAGGCGCTTCTTCTCTCCAAGTTCAGAGGGTCTCAGCAGCATCTGAGAAGTGGCCACTTGTCCGTGACGGTTTCTGTATCCTCTGTGCTACCGGACAAGGACGCGTGCCCCAGGGAAGGAGCTCAGGCCAGTAGGTTGCAGGGTCTAGGGGGGTCTGGTGCCCAGGGAGGCTTCATGCCACTCCCGGGAGCCAGCGCAGCCCTTCCCGGGGTGGGACATGCAGCTTGTCATCAGTGAGACAGCCAGCGGGTGGCACCATCCTCCAGCACAAAAAACAGCTGGCCAGCTGGGAGCAAAGCTGCGATTTCAGGGCTCTGCTCCCGCCAGCCAGGCTTGCGCTCTGCATGTGCTGCCAAATCCCAGCTAGCCACCCAGCTGTGCTGCGGATGTGTGATCTGTCCAGGTGGATGAAGCTGCAGGAAAGGAAACACAGAGGCTGGCTGATCTCCAGCAGCACATACAAAGGCTCAGAGATGTGTCTCCCAACATTTTCAGGCTCTGAGGGCCAGCTGCCCTTGCAAGAGAATCCTAGCCCTCCTTTACACCATGTGGCCCTACTGGGATGTGTCAGGCTCGTGGTTCAGAGTAGTCTCTGCATCCAGCTTCCCCTCACGCTAGCATTTCAGACAAAGCGCGTCCCCATCAGAACATGCACACACACACACACGCACACACACACACACACACACACACACACACACACACAAAAGGCTCCAAAAGCCAGATGGGTCCTTATCACCACAGCCATGGCTCTCGGGCCATGTTTTCAGAGCCAGAAGATTGGAGGTGGCAGTTAATGGAGGCTGTCAGCCACCAAAGGGCGTCGGAGCATCAGTGAGCCCCTGCTGCACTGCCAGGATATTTTAATTCCAGACACGTTACAACCCAGACATCTCAGGAGAGAAAGGCGAGAAACAGAGAGAGAGGTGACCTGGCAAGTGTCCTGAAAGCGGCAGCGTTGCCTGAGGTGTGGAATACCAAGAAGGGCAGGCCACTCTGTTGTCTGCTGGTGTGAAATTAGAAATTGCGCTGTGAAGTTACAAACCACAGCTACATTCATCTGCCTGCTCTTCAATGTCCCACCCCACTGCCTGGGAGGAGAAATGCTCTCCTGGGCTACGTGTGCCAACAAGGCACTGAGCTGCCTAACTCCATAGGCAGCAAGGATCTCCTGTCCCTTCCAGCTCCTTTGCTGCAGAACTGCTAGAAGATCCCCTTCTCTCATTCACCAAAACAAAAGAGCTCCCTTCTCTACTCTCACTACAAGTCAGCTCTGCTTCTGATCGTGTAAGCCTCCATCCCAAAGGTGGGTCTTTTTCCTCTAATGAAGCTGTTTCAAATCCAATGTCCATGGTGCCCAATTAAAAACACCCATGGGGCAATAGCTACGTTACTGGGATGCTCAGCAGTCTAGCTTTTATTGGTCACCCTAGAAAGTCTGGGGAATAAAGCCACGCTTAGGGTCGAAGAGAATGAAAACTGTTACAAGTAAACCGCACACAATACAAAGAGCTCGGCTTGTTAGTTCGTTAAAAGACTGTCTTGGAGTTGCAGATTTGCAGCAAGCGGAGGTGGGGCAGTCTTTCTTGCTTACCCCTCTCGCTTGTCCTGTGGGTGCTGCGTGCAAGCAGCAGCATTCAGCCTTATGCACTGCTAGAGAGACAGTGACTTGGCTCCTACCTCTCCCACAACGGCACCCCGAGAGGCAGATGGAGGCAAGGGAGGGACAGTCAGAAAGGTTCTCTCCAGTGGCTGTGGATCTGCACAGATAAACGCCCTCCAGATGAAGCAAGCGCTATTCCTGCAGCCTCGCCCCTCACGCCAGGTGGACCCGCTGCTGCAGTTCAGCCTCCTACGCACTCTCGGCTGCCAGTTTGCACTCCCCTTTCTTGCCTCTGGGATACCCCCGCCCTGGCTTAGCAGCCTGGACAGCGAAGCCTTTCAGCTTAAGGATGCAGCATCTCTATATTCAGATCCTGCCTTTAGTCCCAGTCACCTGCATCAAAATGGTCTTTAGTTCTGCTCCTCCTATTCAGCTTCCCCTCCTCTCCCTCCACACAAGAAGCGGCACTTCATTCTGCCGTCAGATCTGTTGTTTGTTTCTCCGGTTCAGCAGGCTCTGTAGGAGGGCTACGGAAGAAAGCAGAATTTGCTAGTGCTGCATGGAAAATGGCAGCCTCTGCTCGCTCCCCGTGTTTTTCGTGTGCTCCTATAAAGCAAGCTACAGAGTGGCCAGCAGCCACAGTGCTCTGATGCTGTAGGGACGCTGACGTGCCAGTGCCCCCAGCAGAGTGAGGCGGCTGGGAGCTGCACCAGCGAGCCAGAGAAACATGAAGAGAAGCCTGCAGGACCTGAGCCTCTGGGGGCAGGACGCTCATAACACAGCTGTGGAAAATAAGAGTCGGAATTCATTTAGCAGCCAGGCAGACATTTCATTACAGCAAATGAAATGAAGAAATTCTGAACTCGGCTCTGCTGCAAGACCTGCTAATCCCTTACAGAGAGCATGGCTGTGGTGCATGCTCCCTGCCTGGAGCTCTGGGAGACTGTGCTAGGTGCAACGTGCTCTTGCCAGTTCGCAACAAACAGTAGAGAGCTTAATTGCCTAATGTGCAGAGGGGAGAGCCACCTTTACTGAAATGGTGTCCAGGTCTCCCAATATTCCCATACAGTTCAGTAAAGAAGCACTTAAAATGATGCCCTGAAAGCATGCACACGTGGTATTCATATATTTATACCTGGTGACAAGCCAACTAACTAGAATGGCTAGAAGAGACAAGAGAAAGAAGAAACAGTTCGCAGCAGATCTCCAGCTACCTCCCTTAAGGTGTCATCTTCCCCCCCCACCCCCCCAACTTAGAGTTACCATTCAGTCCAGCCTGTGGGAAAAGCAGACACACTCGGCCAAGCTGGCATCGACAGTTCAGTGCCATGGCCTGAACAGGGGGAGAGACAAGTTAAAATTACCAGGAAAGTCGGGTCTGAAGATTGCTGAATGGCTGAACAAATACAAAGATCTAGTACAGAATTTTTCAATTCTGTTTGCCACTGAGCAGAACCCTGACTCCAGGGAAAGAAAAGGCATCACTCTTCACACATGGGCACGTGCTCTGCAGCAACAGTAAACTAGGTCACGTGCTCCAGGCCCCTCTATTAATCTCTGAGAGAAGAGGAAAGACTCCTCATAGTTCAAGTATTCGTCAAGTATTGATACATACCAGAGGTCTCATTTCTCCTTCCATGTCCATGGGAGATCAATGCTTCAGACAGAATTAAGTGTAATTGATTCATCCTACATTCACCAAGTTCAGGCACCCAGGTCAGGATGGGTGAAGGACACCTTTTATAGCCAACGCTCACATGCACACACACACACAACTTCACAGCCAGCAGATAAAGTGCCTTTTCATGGGAAATCCCGCTGTCCCCCATTCACAGTGGACATGAAATCGCATTCATGTGTTAGTTATCTCAGAGAAATTATCTACCATGGGACAGAGAAACAAACTTTAAAAATACTCTTCTTTGGGACATGCAGCACTTCGGAAGAGCCTGTCAGTGGAATCACATGCTGGCAGGTGTTCTTTCTGCACATCTGCTGTTTGGAAAGGCACTACATAGAGTACCCGCTGCCACTGTTCTGACGTGCACCAACTTGAACCACGCAGCATGTCTGTTTCACTAACGTCACTGTTCAGACCGTTGCATTTCCTGCTTGTCTACATCCCAGAGCCTCAGATGGAAGCCTAACCCCTGCTGTGGGCACACCACAATAGGATTGCTCACTCCACGTTAAGCTCACGTTTAAATACAGCCCTGGGAATCCACATCTGTACACAGGACCTAGCACAGCATCTAAAGAAGGGCAGACTGTATGCATCAGCTTTTTTTGTAATTTTTATTTGAACACAGTATTCTGACAGAATGCAAAGTCAAAATCCTCAGTTAGTATCAGTATTTACACCAGTGAGAATGGGAATACAGGTGGAATCGATGTTTCACTTGGTAAAAAGATTTTTTGTTTTTTTGTTTTTTTAACAAGATAGAAGACCCCCAAAAGTAGGGAATGCTGGGTAAGGATGTCAATGGAGGGTCTGAGAACAACTATCAAAACAGCCTAGTGTGAAAATCTGGGGTCTGAAGGCTCCATAGAAAAGTGTGAAAATAAACCTCCACTCTAAAAGCTGAACAACTGGATGCACTATTATCTTATCTTTACGCATGGTGCAGCATGAAATGTAATCACAACTAGACTGCACTGCCATATAGATATATATGTATGGCATGGATACATATATAAACATATACAGTGTAAACGGCAGCAGGTTGGTCCCTCTTCAAAGGTTTAAATAAAAGCAATGAAGCCTAAGCTATCTTGGAAATGGGGTACTTCTGAATTAGATTATTTTCCATTGAGGACGAGTATAAAACCACCTTCCAGAATTAATCCACAAGTCTTGGGAGGTGTCACGAGGGCATTAAAAAGGAGCTGGATGGACACTCCCAATGTTCAGGCAATCGCAGGGTTCACTTCTGCCTTGGAATGGTGCTCCTTCCGCCGAACTCGACACAAACCCACTGTAGTCAGCAGGGTACTTTCTAATGATGCAGCTGGGTGGTGGATCAGGCTTTGAGCCAGTTACTTTTTATGACAGGTACCACAATTTTCACCCAACAGGTGCTGACTGGTGTCATTGGACATGTTTCTGGTCATTAGCATTGTACAGCATTTGTCTCCTATCAGCTGCTCGGCTCTCAGTGGGTTTTAATCTGAGAGGCACAACATACAGATGACAGAAGCAGTCAAAAATGTTGCAGAAATGAGGAAGAAAGTGTTGTGCTCATCCTCAGGAATGGAGGTACACAGTGCCTGCCCACGAGTCCTCGGCTGCCCCAAGGACTCTCCCCAGCCATAGACAGAACACAGTAGCTTTTTGTGCTGCATTCTATGGATTGGTACCTTAGAAAAAAAAAAATCCTAGGGACTGTGGGCCAAAATTCCCTATAGTTATGCCACCACTGCTGTGATGGGTCACGCAAGGACTGAATTTGACACAAGGCTTTGAAGTGAGGACCCATCCTGCCCCGATATCCTGCTCAGTATGGGTATTGCATTAGCGTCTGTGTCTGCATATCCAGTCATCCTCCATTTGCATCCCAGGAGCTAAGGAAAAAATGCAAAACCCCCCACACTTAGCAAATGACAAGACCATTATTTTTCACAGTTTGAAATTATGTGATGCCACTATAAAAGACTGCATACTTAGAAGAATACACCGATAATAGTGGCTCAATCTACCTGAGCCAAACTGCAGTCTACCTACCCCCCATCATCCTTCTGTTCATCACCTTAGCGCAACGGAATGGATGCCATAGTCAGCTCGGTTTTATTTTTCATTTAAAGGCTTCTGTTCCTTCTAAGTGTTGTTCTCTTTATTTTTTCCTGATTTTTTTTTTCATATCTGAACTATCGCTACACCTTCCACATCCAAACTATGTTGAAGCTTTTATTATTTCAATACTATGACAAAAAACACATTTCACACTAAAATAGTCACGCACCCACAGTGCACAAGCTTGCAGATCTAAAGTAGAATAAAAAAGAAAACAAAAGAAATAAAAGAGAAAAACCACCCCCAAGACCCCAACAGAAGGAACATCTCTATACAATGGGCTGGTCTTCCCCTATATACGTCTGACTTCATTCTGCTCAAGCCTCCTTTCTTTTCACCCTGAAATCTAGTGTCACTCTATGACTCCCAGTGACAATCTCCCCCCTCCATAATGATAATGCATGTACTACATTAACCTCCTCTTCCAACTGTTAAAGACACGACGCCAAGACAAGCAAAATCAATGGGAGTCTTGGCAGTGATCTCCAAGCACTCGCTTGTGATTTCATGGTTTTGATTCTGCAGAGCATTCACAGACGACTCAATCCACATGATGTAATAGAACAGAATAGAATAGTTCAGTTGGAAGGGACCAAAAATGATCATCTAGTCCAACTGCTGATGGAGCTGGCTTTGCAGGAGGGGTCTTGCACGCTGCCAGGCACCCTTGTGCAAACGTCTTCGCTTTTAAATCAAGATTTCTAGGATCAAAGGAAATGGTATTTATTGACATACTAAAGAAAAACTGATGTAGCCAAGCATCTGAGATGAGACCAGACCAGCCCGAACTGTACAATCTCCCTTCTGCTTCTGAAAGCTCCGGGAGGGTTCCACGAAGGAAAGGGGAGAATGTCCTAAAAAGCAGAGATGATATTTCTCTTATGCAGTCAGGCCCAGATCCACAGTGAGGGACTTAAACTCTTACTAAATTTAAGTGTAGAAGGACTCTCACCAGCAACTCTTTCATTCCAAGTTAAGAGTGTGTGTTTATGCGGATTGCTGGATAAAGACCTTGATTAGTGACAAGAGGTTTGAATACCCCCCCACCCACCCAATAAAACCCAAACCAAAGCCCAACATTACTTTTCTTCTTACTCCAGTAAGAAATAATAATAATAATAATATTATTAATAACAATAATTAAGAAAAGGTAAAGGGGAAACAACTACTGTAAACATCCATGTTTTAAAATGTCTCCCTTTGCAAAGCAAGCATGCTGCTAACCTAGTATCTATAGACTGTGTTTACTTAAAAAAAAAAAAAGGCAGCTATTTTACACATACATTTCAACATAACAGAAGTTAAAAAAAATTTGTCAATTGTAAACACTGGAAAGAACAAAAGTTGGCAAAAATTAAGATAAAATTCAAAGAAATGTAGAGTCTGAATACTGCAAATTGAAATACATCCCCGAAGCTGCAATTTTGGCATTCTTCCTACGAAAAGATAATAATAAAACCCAAATAAATGTTTAACGTGGAGAACAGAATTCAGTCACAAAGAGCTAGAGACGCTTTGCCTACTGAACACATACAAGGTGAACAGAAATTATAACTTATTTATGAGACTTTACATATTTCAAACTTGACTGAAAAGTATAAAAATAAATTGTGGACTTTGTTCATTAAGTACCAGCTGCACCAAGTAGTACAGTGGTTATATCTACTATACTAACGAAAGAAAGAACAGGGTCTTTTTTTTTTTTTTTGCCTTTTTTTTTTTTTTGTCTAGGAATAGTTGATTTTGAGCTTCTCAACCACATTGCAAATGGTATTTGCAATTTTGCTTATTTGAATGTACACAGGGTCAGCTAATCCCTGACTTGGTTACGGGTTTAACCCTGTTTTTAAAATGTATTACTCTGTAAAAGCAAGTGCACAACAAATAGAACCTTTCTAGGAATCTTAAAAAAAAAAAAAACAACCAACCAAACAAACCAAAAGAAAAGAAAAGATAAGAAAAGAAAAAAGAGAGATTCCCCCCTCCCCCATTATGCATTTTCTGTTTTGTTTGTTTTTTAAAAAAAGGCAACAGACACTAGAGGAATGAGATGTGTGTTGTGTTTTCTGTTTTAAATGCTTCGGTGAAGTTGTTCTGTCATTTCTTTTCATCTATCGCTGATCATGCTTTGCTCTCATTTTCATTTGTTTGTGTGGCTTCGTTGGGGACCGTCTTGACTTCTGCTGGAGGTGTCTTAGTTTCTGTTGCTTGCACTTCAGATTTGTCTTCTACTGGGATTTTCCTGAAGAAGAATCACCAAAACAGCACAGTTTAGAGACAGAAATATAGACTGCCTATTGCTAAATCAGTGATAAGGGAAGAATATGTTTCTGGAAACAAACAAATATATTGCCTTGCTAGAGGCAGATGAGCATTTCCAGATGCAGAAATAAGTAAAACCAAACTCACTCCCTGCCCCAGTTCATTTAGCTCTAGTGTAATCTTTTTTGATATTCCTCCTGCCCCGAGTTAATGTACTAACAGGATGAGGTCTCAGGCTGCAGCAGAGGCGCAAGGCGTGCTGCGGTGTGAAAAGAGGAGCAAAAGGGAAAACTCATAGTTGCCAAGGAATTTGATTTTACCATCATTCATTTATGTCCCTCAAATGTCCTATAAAATCAGACTGCCATTGTAGCAGAAAATCTTTTTCCCTACAGTAAGTCAGTCCCAGGATTTCCCAGTAAGTGTCAGGAAGGGAAACACAGAAGTGAATTTTGTCAAACACGTTTTCACAAGTGTAAGGGAGGTCAACATCTTCACAGGCTAAAGCTCAGGTTCATCAGTCCGTCTTTTGGCTCTTTACTGCAGAATCAGAAAAGCGTGCTCTTCACAGTTGTGAAGAGCGCTACACAAGGCATAGCTGGTGGTCTCCCTGAAGAAGTGCCCGTTCCAGACCATTAACCACAAAGTTAGTCTGAAATGACTGAAATCCTAATTCATCCTGATAAGCAGGGGAGATGAATCTAAGCGCATGGTTGCAATACTGATTTGCCCCAAGGGAAGCAGATGAGCAGCAGAGGTAGAAGGTGGTGGCTGGATCAGCAGAAAGAACACAGCTCTGCATTCATTCCACCATACGAAGAATTCATTTACATGACACAGACCAAGCTGCATTAATTCAGCTGAAATGTTTCTTTACTACGGGCAAATCAGTTCATACCTCCTTTCAGCTCAGTACCAGATCACAATTCTCTATTCTGTTTGTCTCTCTGTAGCACCCAGCATGACACGGCAGCAGCTTCAGGTGCAGTGACCTGAAGTGAACAGGGATCTCTCTGCTTGGGAGCAGCTCAGCTGCACCCATCAAGGCTGCCTTGTTCCCTCCAACCCTAGTGCATCTGCGGCATCACCCAGGCTTTCCAGAAAGGGCCAGATGCTCCAGAGCTGTGTGGGGCACAAGACAGTGCTGTGGAACAGTCACACGGCAGGAAAGTCTCCTGACTTAGGGGAGGACAGGAGCACAGCAGGGAGACGAGAGACATAAGATGTAAAGGCATCTGAATAATACGGTAAAGCAGCAAGGGTTTTCATTCAGATCTGGAAAAGACCCTGGTTCTTGGTTCTACAGAGCCTGACTGACTGGTCTTCTGAAGTGCTAATACACATTGCAATCACAGTGTCAACACCAAGAATCGAGGCCAATGCTTTCTTTTTGATTAAACACAAAACGAACTCATTTTCTTGGAGGCGTGAAGATGGAAGAAGTTCTAACCAAAGCTGTTAGAACTATGCTGTTAGAACCTATGTCTCCAGTGTGGTTGTTATAGCATAGCCTAGATTTATCCGAGTGAGCTGTAAAGCCAGCTCTAGAACAGCTAGTTAGGTTCTCAGCAGCAATCTAGTTGATAGTGCAGAGCCCAGTGTCCTATATACACTTCCCTTTGCAAAAGCTAAAGATGCAGTGTGAGCTCAGTCTTTTGGTTTTGGGAGCTGCTCCCACAACAAATCTGAGCTGACTTTTCAGGACTCTCTCTCCTGATAAAGTGTCTCCTGCCAAACACACAGTGCAGACTCATCTCAGCTGAGGAAACTGGATCCTGTCCAGATGGCATAAGGCTTCACAGGAACTCTAGGGTTGTCCTGCCTAGGAGCATGCTGATGCTCTCTGAATAAATCAGCTGAGTAAAGAGGAGATGCGGTACAGTGGATGGAGACTCATCTCTGATATACCAGGATAACACACTGCCCAGTTATCCTGACCCAACTGTGCCGTGACTGCTCCCTCCTCTCAGACAGGGTCACATTGCCTTACCCTTTTGCCAGTTTAGGGACAAATCCAGAGGTACCAGGTTCACATGGCACTAGTTTCTGCCCTGCCTTACACTGAAGTAAGTTCTGAAGGGCTCCACTGATCCGTAAGGAAACTGAATTTGGGCGGCTGTGCTCACTGAACAGCAGGAACTCAGCACCTCTGAGGACAGCACTTCCTTTGCATCAAGCTGAGCTGTTACTGATCTCTTTCATGAAAGAATAACCTACAACAGACACAGCTGCATAGAATTGTAAAGAATAACATATTTATGATAATTCCTGGGCTTGTCTTTTCTCTGCTTCCCTGGCACAGCCTATCCTGCTTTCCTCCTGGACCTTTAAAGCCAAGCCGTGTTTAGCTGGTTCACAGGTGAGTTAGTCTCCTAAGGAAACAATGAGATTAGTTAAGAGAACGCCCAACAAGAATACAGCACAAGCACCAGTGCACAAAAGACACAGCACACAACGAACAGAAGATTAAAGGTAGCCATACTCGGTCTTTGCAGGTGCAGCAGGTACAGAGCTGTCTGCAGTGGAAGAAACCAGCTCACGAGCTTGTCCACTAGTCACACTGGCAGGAGTAGTAGTGCCAAGAGCTGCAAAAACATCCTTTGCAAGATCAATGTCTGGTGTCTTGAAGGTCCCTTCGTCCATTTTAAAGTCCTCATTCTGGGAGGGGTTTGCGGTGCTGCCTGAAGCAGCCTTGCTCTTCAGATTGCTTGGGTTCTTGGTTGTTTCTGCTGGGCTCTTCACTGTACTGGGCTGCACAGCTTCCTTTTCAGGGCTTTTAGTGCTTAAGACCTCTTGCTTGGGCTCTGATGGAGCTGGAGGGCTAGTGAGGTTTGCAGGGCTTGGGGCAGCTGCCTTGTTACCAGCTGCCACTTTGGAGGTCTCGCCCACGTTAGCAACAGCGCTGGGGCTGAGCACTGCACCTTGGTTGGACAGGACACTTGAAGACAAATTATTAGTAGCTGGAGCAGAGCTTGGGGTGTCGCTGAGATCAACAAGGGGGGCCACTTTGGGGGTGGAGGAGGGCGGTGGTGAAGAGACTGAGGTGGCTGCCCCTTTGGCTGGAGTAGCCTGGCCAGGACACATGGAGTCTGAGTCAGGAATGGATGTGGCTGGCAGGGCAACACTGGAGGTCAGCGTAGTGGTCTCGCTTGTGGGGCTGTTCTGAGCAGTAGCAAAGGTTTCAGTGATAGTGTCAGAGTTAGTGGTGCCCGTAGTTACAGAAGGCAGCATGTCCTCAACAGTAGCTGCAGTATCGGCGGGGTGCCTGTGAAGAGGGCAGGAGTAGAAGAGAAATAGAGACAATGAAGCCTGGAAATGACAGCAGGGGAAAGGGAAGCAGAGTATCAGAGTGAGAAGGCAGGTGAGTGGTGCAGCAGCAGCATGGCATGTGGTTACAATACACACAGAACATGGAGAGGTAATGAGATAAGCAGAAACCTTTCCGAGGTCAAATGTGCAAAGGGTAGCAAGGGCTGGCTGGGATGCCTGAAGAAAAACTAGGAAGAGAAAAAGAGCAAAGAGGACTCATCCTTCAGAAACGACTTGCTCGTGCAGATTTTAGTTCCAGTCTTAGCCAAACATAATCCTGCCAACTTGAGAGACTCCTCTTCTCTTCTAGCCGAACTTTCCTCTCAGCTTCTTCCACCTAAGCTCACAAGGAAGCTTTCTATCAATTCCCTGATCTTGCAGCCCCGTGCCATCTGTCACCACGCAACAAGGTCCCAGTGTAGGACCCCTGAATCCAGTCCCTCATCTTGGCCCTGTCTTTTTGCCTGCAAGTCTAAGGCTTTCATCAAACCACACAGAATACAATTCTTTTTCTCACACATACATGTATTGCATATATATGTACATACAAGTACATACATGCAGCTTTGAGGAGGCATTTTCTCACTGGTATATCACAAATGGAGTGTGGAAATTTTGCCTTTCTTCCTCTCTTCCTGCCCTAAGTCACGACATGAGAGATCAGGGATTAAGGCAACTGAGGGCAATGACCCTGCGCAAAGATCAAATAACGGCAACATACTCTGGCTCCGTCAGGGGGGTGGTCTCATTGGGCTCTGTGTGTTTTCCCCCATCATGGTTGGGGGTCCTCTCCTCTTCGGTTCGCACCTCCACAATAGGCTCCTTGGACTCATCTTTCCTGTAACAAGGGAATTGCAGGGAGATTGGTTCCCATTCACACTAGGTATCCTTCTACAAAGACGTGCTGCAAATGTCGACAGGTAATGACAGAAACAGACTGGCCCAAACAGCAGACTACTTCTTTTTGTCACTCCCTCCTCCAGTTACTACCTACAGCACAGAAGACCACTGTGATGTCCAGCATTTGGGCCAGCCATTTGATGGCTACTAACAGTAACAGGACAAAAACCAGAGAAACAACTGAATAAGTCCCTTCCTGGAAATATAAGGCAGAACCAGCATGGCCCCAGATCTTTTCAGCACCCCCCCGTCAGAGATGAGTAACCCAGAACTCCCTAAAACAGTTTCTTTTCCAGAGTCGCTGAGGGGACACACTGATCAACAGAAGGAGCAATGTAAGCGATGACAGTACTCACGAGAAGGCGGCTTTGCCCTCCTCCATGTCTTTGCCCTTGGCTCCTGGGCCGGACTTGCCACATAAGTTGACGGCAATGCACATCAGCAGGCCACACTTGTTCAGGAAGTAGCAGGTGACATCCACAGCCACCAGGAGCAGCACAAAGATAACAATGAGAATGCCCACGATGGCAGCAGTCCCAAGGCCTGAGGTAGGGCTAGTGCTGGCTTTAGAGAGCAAAAAAGAAGAAAAGAAGGCATTGTAGTTAAAAGGTGAGTTGGGGCTAGTTATGGCTCAGATTTGGCTATGCTTACGTCGCAAGCATGGGAAGCTTACAGAAAGTGCACCCTCTCTCTAGCAGCCTTGCGTTGTAACCCGTATTTATCCTAAAGACATACAGGACAATCTGCCTGAAAAGACAGATTCACTTGGACCTAGTGGGGCTTTTCCCACCTCTGTCGGGTTAAGGCCTTGGAAAGCAGACTACAGAAACCTCCTCTACTGTAGCACATACCCAGCTAGAACTCCGAAGCGCTCCTGTTTCCCTCCACCACTTCCTCAAGATGAAGGCTGTGTCTAGGGTCCAGAGTGACTTTGGCACTGCCAGCATGGCACGAGCACAACTGAAGTGAAGCAAAGCCTAGACTCTGTAGTACAACTTGCCCTGGTGGGACACAGAACACTGAGTGATACCTGTGGGGCCTCAGCACCGACTATCCCCTTATGTGGTGAAAATGGAAGGAGGAATTAAAACCCTTCCTGTTGCTCAGGCAAAACCCAGCTATCCAGAACTGCAAAGTCGTAAGCTTTTCATGTCTTATCCAGAGATAGCTGAGCTCATCAGTGAATGCTCTAGGAGCGTTTTGGCTTCGGTACAGACAACGATCCAAGTAGCCTTCTGAGGAAGCAGACAGTAAAGATAAGCAGACTGTCACTCTGTTGACACTGTCCTTGTCACAGCAGCTGTCTGCTCCACCACACCCAATCTCCACCATGTTTCCCCAGCTATAGAATAGAAAAAAATACCTTGCCTTTTCCAGTAGACAAAAGGACAGCAGGTGAGAGGTGGTGATGGAGGCCTAGAAAATGCATGGGGGTTGCCCATATAATACTAACTTCAGGTGAAGTGCCTTTAACTTTCTACCTGCTTGGAATATGCTGAGTACTTTTTCAGAAACAAGGAGTGGATAAACACATCAGTTACCCCTGTCGAAGCCTTTGATCATCACAAAACCAATAGACACAGCCTTGGAATGTTACCAGCTGCAGCTTCCCAGCCTCTTACTATCATACCCTTAACACATATTGCTTTTTGTTCCCCTTGTTTTATTCAGAATAATTCTTCCCAAGCTGCTGATCTGCAGGCAGAGCATTTGGCTGTTGGCTCATACAGTTCAAAACCTATTTAGACATACCAAACTACCCAGAACCAGCTTGCTAGTCACAACTGTCACATAATCTGCCTCTCGCTGTTTGACCATGCACTCCAAGGCTGGTGCATCCGACAGAGCTGCTTACTAACATTTACTGAGATAGCTGAACAAGAGCAGCATGTTGGTCGTTGTCCATAGCAGTATTTTGTTTAGGTTTTTTTCTTTCAATTAAGATGCAATTCTATTCATGTCCATTGCATTTTTTACTGCTAGATGTCACAATCCCCAAATACTCAGAATCTTTTCTTTGCAGAAAAGCTCAAAGAACCTCTTTCCCCTCAGCCCAATCTATGTTGACTTTGCTAGGTGGAGAGATCATATCCAGGGCTCACAGGCAATACCCTCTGCCACACATTTTATTACTTAAAAATAGGAGACAGAACATCCTCAGCATGAGGCAGGTAAGTGTTGTTTCATTTTGTGACCCTGATATGTATTAAGGAATCCAGACTCCAACTGCAAAGTTTCTGTCTGCATTTGACTGTATCTAAAAGTCACTCTGAGGCAGTCAACTCTGACACTTACATCACAAGTCCATTAAATGCTCAGCAGAACATTTGTGCTACAGTCCAGACCCCTGCGAGCACCTTGCAGCAAGCTGCATAATTGCATGACTTAATCACTCTGATGCATGGAGAGAGTGAGGAGGTCACCTATTTTCCCTCTTCTAACGTATTCAGGATTCTTGCATGGATTATTCAATAATTAATATGTTTCTGTTCACACTAGCTCCTGGAGAAAAAGCTAAAGATGTGTCAAACTCTTCTTATCTACATCATCTTTCCGGAAATGAGCTCCTTGGCAGGCTGGTGAAGGTGCACTAAGGAAAGCATCACAGACAGGATTACAGGATAGTAGTTCCTTGTTGTGCCTCCAAAATATACATCATCTCGGTAGCTGGAGTGAGACCAAATATTTCATCCTGGGACAGACAGCATTTTCCCATGTGCTAGAAGACGTCTTCTGGAAAATCCCATTCAAACCAGATTCCTACTCTTTGCTTCCTCTCCTCAGCAGCTTTTACAAGACATGTCAGTATCAGCTATAAGCCACTTAAGGTCAGGAATTATCTGTGGCATAAACCACATCAATGCCTTATACACTGCTCATACCTTGTCCGTGAACCACTGCACAAGACTCATGTGAATCGCAAGAACTGCAAGCCCATCAGTACAATCAGAGCCTCTGCCTCCAGGCAGATTCTCAGTCCTCAGCAGGCGTTGCACCAGTGGCTGTTTTCAAGTGCGTTAGCGTTTACAAATGGTATTGGACCTGGACAAGCTGCTTTACAGGAACAGCAAGGAACTGACTTCTTTCCTGTGCAGGATTCAGTTCACTGCGCCACTGGAGATCAAAAGGTTCAGGCATTCCCATGGGATCCTGGGCCAGCCTGTTACCGTTTCACTTCTGGCAGTACCAAGGCACGTGTATAAACAGGGATGCAAGGAGATGCAAATGAAAGAATACTTCTGTCTTTGGCATTGGTGCAACTAACGTGGGAAAGCTGTTCAGAAAAGATACTGAGGAAGAAGATGATTCAGGGAAATATCACAATTGTGGCTGAAGAGTTAAAAATTACTTGGGGAACTCCGTCAATGTAACTTCAAAAAAGAAATGTGCAGGGATGAACTAAGTCATTGTAGCCCTACACGCAGCAGAATAGTACCTACAATAAAGGCACTTCATTTGAGCAAAGATACAAGAAGATTCAAAAGCTGGAAGCAGAAGGTAGGTGAGCTCAGACTACGAATAACATATGACATTTTAATAGAAATCCCCAAATGAGGGCAGAATGTCATATGTTTCTCCACCAAATTTGGTTGAATAGAAATCTGCTTTACTTTCTAAACAGGGATTTTATACAGATTATTTAGGACCACTTCAGAAAAGCCCATCTGAATACTCATCTCTCTCTATTTAGGATTAGTAACAGAAAGCAAAATTGGAAGAAAAAGATGGTTCCTGTTTCAAGCAACATTTGCCATTCCACTTAAAATGACAATGGTGGGTTCTCAGATGTTTGTGTGTGCATGCCTGCATTTCTGTGACTAGTGCTTGGGAAGCAGAGCATTAGTTCTCTGATAGCCCTCGGCAAACACTAGGATCCACTGGGACAGCAGATGCTCTCCAAAAAAAAACCCACAAACCCCCAGCAAGTACCAGGCCCCACAAAATAACTGATCTTGCTAATTGCAATGTGTATGATGGAGAAAGTGCCAGGCTTTTACTCAAAGGCACAGTGATGGCTCCAGGATTTGATCTACAGCCTGTCTAAATTTTGCTTTTACATACCTTCCATCAGCTTCTTGTGAGACACTGAAAACACTTACAAACCACACGAACAAAAGTCTAAACATTCACAGACAGAAAATCTGAAAACTGTTGCAGGTATCTCAGATTTTATGAAACTTGCCCAAACTACAGGCACATTATCAGACAACCTGCAAGGCTTTCCTCACATGAAAGGTTAGAAAAGATCAGATACAACAGAGAAAAGATGGTTTTATGAGATAAAGATGTTCAAACCTAGCATCAATTCCGTCTTCTGCCACTGGTTTTCTCTGTGACCCTAAGCATCCCTGAAAAGGCAAAGCTTGAGCCACTGCAACTGCCAGAGATTTGCTGAAGCCAACGTAACCAACAGCGCATAGCAAAGACATGCCCCGCTATCCTTCCAATCTGTCTCAGGGTCCTATCTTTTATGTTTAGGTAGCAAGGGCATAAACTATTTATAATGCTACAATAGGAGGGCTCGTGTAGAACTACAAAATAATTTCAAGTTTCCTCAGAAGTCCATTTGGTTTAATTAGTATGAAGATACAATTCTAACTCAGGCTGTTGTGGTCTTGCAGCCACAAAAAATGATCTGCACCTGATCCACAAAATTGCAAAGAGCACCCAAGTTACACTGGGTGACTGTGCTGTCAATGAAACTTCAATGTGAAGTGCTGCAGGACAGCAGTTCACAAGAACTGCTCTAACCTGGTAGTAGATAGACTGGTGCTGAAATTTTGGAACCCACTGCATGAGGTTCTCAAAGCCACCAAGCACTCCTGTTCCCAAAGACCTGACTTCTGCTACGATAGCTACAAAGTAAGTCTCTTCTCTCTAAACACCCAGGAGGAGAGCTACTAAAGAGGCGCAAGCCTCCCCTTCCTCATTTCTCCTTCCCTTCCAAACCATTATCTCTCCTGCTCTGCCCCTCTGCCCCAGGGAGCACAAGCAGCTACAATAGCAAAGGCTGCCAGGAAGAAGAGTAGGGAGATGGGGAGAATAAGGGCAAATCTGCAGAGGAATGCCCTTGTTTATGTGCTCTTCTCAGATTTTACGCTTCAGACAATGAAACGGGGCCAAGGTAATTGCCTGCAATGCTTTTTTCATAGGCTAGCAAGAAAACCCTGCAATTTTCAGTAACTTCCAAATCTCTTCCACTTGTTCTGGCACATGGTATATTATTCAGTTTCAGAGACTGGCACATTTGATTAAATTGATCTACAAATACTTTAAGAACTATTCACTCCATCCTATAGCTAAATTTATGTTGTATTTAATCAAACTAATATTTAGATGCTTAATATCCTTAACTGGTTTGCTGGGGCCTAAAACAATTCAGTGTACAAAAGAAGTATATAAACAAACAGTTAGGTTACTGAGCATCAGCTGCTAACACTGTGTGTATGAGAGTACACATGTATCACCAGTGAGTGCTATCGTGTAAATAGATGGTGGATGCTTCTGACCTGATCCAGAGCACGTTCAACCTGATGGGAATTTCCATTGATTTGGTTTTGCTGTTCTCAGGACTAAGAGGAATAATACTTCCACAGGTTAAATAAGGAAACGCAAAATGTTAAAGAATTTCTTGAGTCCGTAATTCTAAAGACGTGAAGAATTTATTAATTACAAATTATTTTTTCAACGGAAAATTAGCTTCCTGCAAGACTGACCTTTCTAACCACCCTTATTTTACAGTGTACAATAAAATGACCCATCAATGTTACTTTCTGCAACTCTGTACAGACATCTGCCCTGTAAGAGAGAGCAGAACCACTCAGATGCGTCTTCCTGGTGGGGTCTCAGCTAGCGTGTGCACAGAATGTTCAGGCACAGGCAGACAGAGGCACAAAAAAGAGATGGAGAGCAGCAGAGATGATTCCAGGCATTTCAAAGGTCCTACAATATTTGGCAGAAGAGAGCAGAAAAAACAAAACAAAAATTCATTTCATGCATCAGAAGTAAAAAAAACCTGCATACAAACCCTGGAGAAAAGCTATTTGTTCTCAGTGGATGCTAACAGCTTTAATTTGCAAACACTTAAAAGTATCCTTCAAACGCGAGGTGTCACATTTTACAGACCTCATTCTCTCAGACACTCGGCACAATTTATAGTGGAGAAAAAAAACATGTGAGCAACCTTCTATTCCAAGTGACAACAGCTTCTATTTTCACAGATTTAGGCTCGACAATTCATGCTTGCTTTCAGCTTAGCTACTAGGTAGCAGAAATGCACAGCAGTCTGTGAAGCATTCCTTCGAAGACAAAAGGACAACTACTGAACTCCTTTTAGACTGTCACCAACACTGTACAGCTTCAGTGGTCTGCTCCTGGTTTTAGGCTCTGTTACTTTCCTATGACTGACTCTCTTTCCAAGGATGAAAAGAGGAATATGAGCATACAAAAAGGAAAAAATGTAAACAAAGAGTCACATGAAGATCTGCTTTTCAGGAGTAAAACAGACCATAAATCTGAACAGCTGATCTGCAGTCTGACCTCTGCCACAGCTGCCCTTCTACACTACTGCAACGCATGCGTGCCACCGGCTGCTTGTTCCACTCCACCAGCTTCAAGAGTCAGGAGAGCTTCAAAAACTTCTTTTTATCTATCAGAAACTAGGAGGTGCGAAGAATTGCAGCTGATCCTGGTGGAGTAGAATGTTATCAAACAAGGACTTTCTGTAAAATGAAGGCAGCCAAAGTAACACTTTGACAAACATTTTTGAAAATATGTAGAGACTTAACAACAAACTGGGGGCAGAACTGCTGGACTCCCATGGGCCATGTGAGATCCTACAAGGCTCTGCCGTTCATCACACACATGCGGAAATGTCTTTTCTAAGGGTCAAGGTTCCAGCCTTCCTCTAGGTATGACTTGTTCCCACAGAACATGTGCTTGCAAGGTTGCCTGTGTGCGCTGAAAATCTGAGTTTTCGAACAACTTCTGGTTCCAGATCCGAATCTGTGTCTCATCTCTAAGCACAGAAAAGAGAGCTGGCTTTTCTGCAAGCTTTTTAAGGTTTTATTTACATCAAAAGTAAGGCCTGGGACCATGTCCAGCATTGACTGTCAGACCTCAAGGATCTGACGTACATCTAGTATCTGACATGCTAGGAAGCCACATAAACTGGTGCTAAAAGTATCAGTTATGCTCCTTATTTTTACAAACACAAAACCAGAAACTCTTTTTGGATACATTCCATGTTGACTGGATTCCTGTTTGCCGTTGCATATGGCATTAATTTCAAGTAACTTCAGCCATGTAAACGATCTCTCATCTACTTGTCTGGCCTTTGCCTAGTCACCACAGAGAGGAGGACCCTCAGAGCTTAATGCATTTCCACTGCCTTAAGGCACCTCTCCTTGAACAGGATGAACAGCCTCCAGAAGTGCTGTTCTCTTGCCACACAACACTATGTAAAGTTATAGTTTAGACAAGATAATTTTAATAACCTATGAAATGGGTGAGATACAGTGCAACCTCAGATAGCAACCTCCATCTGTGGATAAGGGGAAACCAACAATACAAGCTGGTACCAACAATACAAGGTGAACTTAATAAATTCAGCTATAGGGGAAGGTCACACAACTTCTTAGCGTTATGATTACTCCTGCTGAACTTCAGTAACACTAAGGTGTAAACTCAAAAGATCTACCACATTTTCTATACTCTAAAACACTGGAGGCGAGGGGTTTTTTTTTTAGAAAAAATCCACATGCTTCTCTGTGCAACACCTGCATAAAGTTTTCATTTATAATTTAGATAGAAAAGCGTTCACAAATTATAATGAACAAAATCTGAATAAACACAGCAGAGACTTATGCACAGAGCATAAAATGCATAGTTAGACGAGACTGACAGCATGGTTTTTTGTTTGTCCCTATTAGAATTTTGTTAGATTAATCCCTTTCCAGACAACTGATAGTATTTGAGACATTCTGCACAGACAGTTCTACGACTACGTCAAAAATTTCATCCTTGGCAACCTCAGGCCCACTCACAGAGAAATAGAGACCTAGAGGGAAAGACACACCCACTTTTAGAAGAGCATCAGAGCCAAATGGATTTCCCATCACAAAGACAAATCATGAGGAGCACAGGGTTTTTCATTGTTGTTGGGCTGGTGTTTTTTGTGTGGTTATTTTGTTTTTGTTTAAGTAAGCACAAGAGAAAAGAAAAAGTCAACTGAAATTTGTTCAACGAAATGCAATACACAGAACTTGGTAACAAAGATGCATTGTATTGCACCAGTTTACACCATGGATCAATCCTGTCTGGTAGTGTCACATACACTGTTAACCATTAATGTTATTAAGGATCAGTAGCAATAATAATTTAACTGGTCAGGTAACTTGATCCAAGCTCATCTTTTCTGTTAAAATGGCAGGAAAAGGGATCTCTCTGTGAAGTTGATAATACAGTAGTGGAAAACCAGAAAATGTTAGACAAGCATCCACTGCAAATTTGTATGCTAGTGGGCTGTGCTATGGCCCTGATCCACTATGGCCCATGAGATACCTGACTGCACACAAGGGGCCAATGAAGTCACAAGGATTCAACCACATTAAGAAAGAAAGAAATATCTTCAGTATAATTCCCACAAGATGTTCATCTTCAGGCCACCAAATCAAGAAAACCTTCTACTGGCCATAAATTTGAATCCACAGGCAAAAGCCCACCGAGACATCTGCGCAACCAGTAGGATTATCTGACAAATCTTCTTCCTCTTTATATAGTGTGTGGGTTTAGATTTGTGGATAGGGGCTTTAGAAACCTTTTGCACAATACAGTGGTGATCAGCACCAGATGTGCAAAGAAATCAGTAAAAAGCAGTATCTCAAAAGGTTTTCAATATTGTACCTTCCTTTGATGAAAAGCAGCACGGAAACAACAAAATCAAAAAAATTTTTCTTTACATCCATTAAAAAGGGCAAATTCATTACAAGTAACAAATCAATGTTAAAGAGAAAAAAACTGGCTTAAACTTCACTCGTTACAAAATACTGACTCCGTCAAATTAAACATTTTTTTTTAAACGTTCTGTGGTTTGTTCGTTTGTTTGTTTTTTCCTGAACTGACATGATCCTCTGAAACAAAGTTATCTGCTTTCATGCCTTGGTGGGATTCAGGCCTTTTCAAGCAAATATTGCTTTACTTTATTTTAAGTTTCTAACAGAGCAAAAGCAGAGTCACTGCCGAAAGAAGCAATGAAACAAAGGAGGACGACGTTGATGGACTTCCCAAGGTCGCTGCAGGTGCCAGACAATGGTTCCCAGGAGGGGAAAATATGGTTGTTTAAAAACAAATTTGGTGCATGTGGCAAGCGTGGATGTTTCCCCGTGCGATCCAAGGTGACATGTATGACGACAGACACAGGAAAGGAGTAAGGGGAAGAAGGGAGAGGGGAGGGAAGAAAAGATGAGGAAGAAAAAGAAAGAAAGAGAGAAAGAGAGAAAAATAGATAAAAAAAAATTAGGTCATAAATATAGAAAACATAAGAATCAAAAGGTTTATTTAAATTTTGTAAATTAAATTGGGTAAAGGTTAAAGAAGAGCATTAGCACATTCACATCGACAAAAGGGCCGGTTCAGAAGCTCAGTAATGTCCAAAGCCTCAGAGCAGGGTCCAAGTCAGGGTTTATGGGGTTAGCAAGCAAATAAGATTAAAAATGATGGAACAGAAGGCTCAGCAAGAAACACAAGGAAATGGTTATCTGGTATTTGAAAGGACAACACAGCCTTTTACATATAAAAAAAAAAAGAAAAGCTTTTGTGTAGCAGACAATCCACCTGCCTGTGCAAGTCCTTCCCCCAAAGCCTGTTGTGCCAAAGTCCTGGATAAAACATCTAGGTGACTATAACCCTGGGGAAGCAAGAAGGTCTCAAGAATACAGGACTGACTTTTCCATTTAGCCTTCCAGATGCTTGTAAACTACTCTAATGCAATTATTATAATTACTGAAAATAATCCCTTATCCTTCCAACCATGTTAAGGATACCATATCGATGATAGTAACAAAGGACTCTACATAATAAATATACATTTTGTTTGCAGGAAATGCCTAGCTATTACTGTCAAGCAGAGCAATGCCATGCTAGAGGCATCAGCTCTGACTTCTTCTGTGCAGCTCATTTTGAAATCAAACTGCAAAAGCTAAACGGCATGAAACTGACAGGAGATGCTAAAGGAAAGCAATATACGGAGACTCTTCCCTACTGCAATTTGGCATACTTGCCTTCATTTCAATAGAGGCCTGTGGACTGCATGCCAGAAAAATCTAGCCTGCCCTCTGGAAATATTTTCCCCAAAATTATTAGTTTGGGAATCAGCTCGGGGGACCAAGGGGTATGGAAACACCTTGGAAGGCCTAATAGAAACCAAAGTCCTCTACAAAATGAAAACAGCCTGGAGAAACAGTCTCACAAATCCAGCATAGCCAGCTGTACTCATTTCACTGCACAGCATTCTACTTGCCCCTGAAACAGAGCACAGTCTTTCTGAGAACCAACTGCATTCATCTGTTGGGTCAACCCTGCAGCAAACTCAAACTCCAAAATGACTGCTTGTCAAAGTGCTTCTGACATTTCTAAGTGTAACATTTGAGTGGCACCCTCAAATCCTGATTCCTCCTATGCTTCACACCAGACTAAGTGAGGAATAATTTCAGAGAGGCCAAAGAAGTTACACCTGTGATGACAAACTGAGCTCCCTCCCTTCCTCCCCTCCATGTTTTAGCAGTCTCTGCCCACGTTCCTCTTGGACTTAAAGGGCTCAGTGGCATTTGGGCTTGTTGCTCCTCCTACTCTCCTGGACTACAGTATAAACACTGTGTATTGCAAAGGCAACAGTGTTCTCAAAATCTGCTGATGCACCTGTGCAAGACATCCCAGCTGTCCCAGGTGGCTTTGTTGACCCGTTGGGCATGTAAAAAAGGCTAAAAGAGAATATCAGCACAGGAAGGCAACAATGGTTGCACAAAAAGGAGTGTGGAGGAACAAAAGGACTGATTAATACTTGTAACTTTCCCTGGGGAGACACATCACAGTGCAAAGGCACCACTTTCTGCTGTTTCCAGCCCACTGCATTTGACTGTTCAGCTCTGAACTGATCTTAAGGCACTCTGCCAAATTACCCTCACTTTCTCCTGCCACATCAGTCACAGTTGCCCTTCAAATATGTGAGGACAGTAAGTATTAGAGCTGTTGAAAATAAGAATCAGAGAGTAAGTTGCTTAATGAGTTATTGAGGGCCCTTTCACCCAAAACTACAGCCTTATTCAAACCCACATCCCAACCTCCCTTTTGCCCCATTTCCCTCCTCCACCCTGTTCTTATCCTCCCTACCATACACATTTTTCAACCCCAAACAACTAGGTCACTCATTTGTCCATTGAACAACATTGTCTGGCTTAATCAAGTGGAGTTTCAGCATGCAAACTGCACAAGGTCTCAGCTGTTTCCTTCAGACACGAAGGGAGTGGGTGCAGTGGGGGCAGACCAAGGATTGAATACTCAGTGCAAGGAAAAGACTGAAAGAACACCTCTCTACCGTGTTCTGAAGAGAAACATGAGATTGAGTTAACAAGCTAGAAGACAGAATGAAACCAAACCACTTCAATATGGACTGTCAACACTAATCCTGGCATTCATATGCTTAACTCTAGCTGTGCAATGAGGACTTATCTTGACTGACTCATTAGCTTTAAAGTTCATCTATCTGCCTTTAACCCTTCAGAACTTTAACTTACAGGAAATCCAGCAATTTCATCCTTAGATATTTGGTTTGGTTTTATTCTTCCTTTTTTGTTTTTCATGTGCACTACTACTACCTGTGTAGAAAAAAAATATCAGCTGTCCTTTCAACACCTTCCAGCAAACTGCTAAACTCCTAGCACCTCAGCTAATAGGATATGCTTGTTTTTCATAGCATTTGTGCTTCTACCTCACTTTTTAAGCACACTAGTCAGTACAGTCTGTCAAACAACCTTCCGGGAGCTTTCTAACGCTTTTTAGTTACTTTTCCCTAATTCCCTACCCAACATTAAGACAGTGCTGTTTTAAAATTACTGTAATTTGATAATTTGATCTCCATTTCATTTAATAAAAAAAAAATTCAGAGAAAGATTTTAACCACGTCCCTTTCCAACTGCCAGCAAACCCTTATTCCTCTATTTCGCCAAAGGCTGAGGTGGATGGGACACACGAACAATAAGCAAGGAAGGGAAATCTGCATTGTGAAAAGCATCGCCCCAGAGATCTGAATGGTCTCTTTTGCTGTTGTTTAAAATGGGAATCCTACTTTCTGGTTTCAGAAAGCGTTTTCTGTCCACTGCTTTTCTCAACTGGTAATCCTGTTACCCCGATACAGAAAGCCAACGTTCCCTGTAAACAGTCAGACAAGGATTTGTCATGTAGCATTCCTAACAGCGTACTGCTAATGCTCTACATACTGTAACATGGACTACAGTACAGGTATGTACATGGCAAAAACTAAGCTTTGGATGGGTAACCAATTGTGATAATGGCTTTAAGCGAGCAAGTTGTCAGGGTTATTCAGGCACATTAAAGGATGCAGCACTGTTGCATTAATTGGAAGCAGAAAACAATGGTAAAGCTTCTGACTGCTGTACCTGGGATGACAGTAGGCTGAGCAGAAGTTCGGAAAGCATAGTGAGCTGCTTTGGACTTCCCTTGCTGGTTTTCAGCTATCACATAAACCTCGTACTCTGCATTCCAGTCCAGGGACTTGAGCATGACGTGGTCACTGCCAGATGGAAGTCTGATCTCTGGTTTCCATTCTGAGGAATGCTTCTGCAGAGCAGCGAGACAACAGGCAGGGATACAAAAAACAGAGCACAATATTAGTAGCTAGCTTTGAGAACACTGTAACGGCTAACAAATGGAAAAGCAGGGAGGTTTCTACACAAGCACACACTCCTCAGCTAACTCAGGGGTGCAACACGTGCTGTTGGCTCGAAGTGGATAGGACAAGAGATACAGAAGCAGCCTCTTTCCTGCTCGCTCAGAAACCTGTTTTCTGGACACCTTAAGAAAGCCCCTCAATTCTTCCTCTCATCTTCACCACATAACTAGACTACTTCCATTTCAGAGGGCAAAGGCTGCAACTCCTGTATGTCTCTGCCCTGCAAAGCACTTTAAGAGTGTTCTCTTGTGACTTAGTATATCAAATTTAAATCATCTGAGAGAGATTTACCTCTTAACACAGGTCTGGCCTAGCTTACCACTAGCCATTCTATTCTGCACTGTTTAAGAGAGATTTTAAAAGGTGCATACAACTAGTAACTTTGCCAATTCCTACTCCAGTTTCAGGGAACCCAGATGTACATTTTGCCCAGAAGAATCTGAAAAAAACACTGCCAAGGTACCTTGAGACAGTTTTAGGCAGATTTCTGGGACTGGGGTGTGTTAACAGACTTCTCCGTCTCTGCTGGAATTTATGGTTCTGTGATACTAGATCGTCCTTTTGATATTCCAAAGACTCCCCTCATTCTAAGAACCTCTAAGTAACCTAAAATGCACAAAATTATGGTGGTAAGAAATACTCTTGGGATTTCTAGACTGCATTGCAAACTCTGCTCTGTGACTTTAAGGACTGTTCATTTGTACTTAATTAGTTCAGCATCACAACTGCCAGACTCTGTCACTGAGAAAGCGTCCTGTTTCCTTAATAGCTGGAAAGCTTCCACATTTCAGTTCAAACACACTGGTACAGCTGAGCTGCCCCTAGGTGTACTAAGACTCAGAAGGTGTGCAGACAATACAAAAAAGCTTCAATAACTTCTGGCAATTCTTTAAGCTGCCCTGAAGATCTTAATATTCTCACTGACCCTCTCTCAAGGTCCTATTCCTCAAGGATGTGCTAAGCAATCTCTCTGAGTGCTTCCCCCCCCCACCCCCATCGTAGGAAAAAACCATCAAATACCACCCAACACAAAACTAGGGGCATGATCAGCTTACAACAATACTAGCTGATCATCACATCAATGTTTTTCCCCAAGACTAGGCCTAGATGTTTTGCTCAGAGAATCATATAGTTTGCAATCCTGGGTAATTTGCAATGAGATGTGATTAAGTTAGGCCTAAAGGGGAACTGCTTCCAGTAGCATCTCTCACTTTATCTGTGTCTAAACTAACTACATTGAATGTCTTATTCAATACTCTGCAGAATAATTTGGTACTGAAGCACCCATTACTCAATCAAATATGGCAGCTTCACTGACCAGCGGAAAGTTATGATTAGATACATGTCTGAAGGTGGGAAATGCTCTACACTATGAAGCTCTGGTCCCCAGCTAACTTGTTGCAGGCAATCCCATCTCAGAAGTATATGAAATCAAATAGTACCAAGTGCATGTAACTACCATATATTCACAGTTCTACAGAAGACAACATGGAGAAACAATCTTTCACAGTCAAGTGAAAGGAAGGAAAATGAGACAAAGATTTTGTATGTTGCTTCTGTGCATACCACGTCTCATACCTTATACACTTCTGCCACACCTGCTTAGCATGTACTCCTGTACTAGCCTACCCACAAGATCTTAGCTTCAGGTTTGCCTGCCTACATGGTTATGCCTGAGTACTGAACAGACTAAATACAAATCAGGCTTGAGTGTCAGCCGTACTTACAGCTTTGTATTTGATCAGATAATGTCTAATTGGAGAACCACCATCATCCTGCTTGATAACATTCACTTTAATGGAGTTTCCATCTTCTCCCATCTGACCTTCCAGTTTGGGTGCGCTGGGTTCCCCTGAAACAATGGTGGACTTATGTTAAATTGTAAGAAAATAAATTAGGGGAAAAGTACT
The DNA here is from genome assembly GCF_030867145.1 of Opisthocomus hoazin. NCBI lineage: Eukaryota > Metazoa > Chordata > Aves > Opisthocomiformes > Opisthocomidae > Opisthocomus > Opisthocomus hoazin. The sequence continues at coordinate 1,557,050 of NC_134437.1, forward strand.
CATCAAAATCCAAAAAATACTTCATTATACTCTGCTGCCCAGGGTATCAGCCTCACTCTGACCCAGACTCAGAGGACACAGTGTGTCCAAGTACAAATATTTGCAAGACCCAAGTATTTCTTGCACTTCGTAGTTTGTTTTCACCAATAAAAGTTACTGTTTTTGTGTGTGCTGGAATGGAGTCAGAGGCTAAGTGAAAAAGACACCACGCTTCCCCAAGAATACCCTAGAGCCATGACCAGTTCCTCACTATTTTTGTTGTAAAACACTGATGTGAAACACCTGGAAAACATCAAGATAGGGTATGTGGCAAACAGAGAGGCTGCTCCTGTGAAACGTCGACATAAAGAGCATCACTGAAAAAGGACATCATGTTTGTTATACAGACCTGTGTTGCACTTCGAATGTTGTTTAGGTTTTATAGTTGCTGGACCAGAGGCTCACTGGTATGCTCACTTAAATGAGCATGGAAAAAATGGTACTGAATGACAACAGCACATCTTTTCACTCAGCTTGCACTGGTAATTGCAATGAGTACAGGCTGGAGATAACTAGACCCCTTCGCTCTTCTGTAATAACCATTTTTAAAAGAAAAAGCTATCATTTCCCAATTAGCACTCCCGACATCAGCAGAAAACTGAAATGTCATTTGTCTCTGCAGGGCACACTGATTTACAACGACACCCTTTCACACCCATGTCTCTACAGCTATTTTTTCTAGCCAATTCCTCCATAACCTGCAAACACAATCTGCAGAGGATGGTTCCCCAATCCCAGCTCAAGTACTTCCTTCTTGTACCCTTACTATAACACCTTTCCTAACAGAAGTCAAATCCATAGGTTGTCCAATTACATATTTATATCCCATGCCCTCCCCTCCTTCAGAAATACTGCAACAAATTGCTCAAGAGATGTACTTTCTCCTTCTGCTTTCAGGGATCAATTGTTTCTGAAGTGCTCTGACAGCCTGGGAGTTTACTATGCAAAAGGCATTATTACCCATTTATTTATTTTTGTGGGGAAAGATACCCATCAAATGAACAACCCCCTGTCCCCAACAACATACGCATCAAATTAGCAAAAGAACTTAAATGATAAGAGAGCAATGATCCCTCTTTCCAAAAGTGACATGGACCACAAGAGAGCTCAGATCCTGCTTTCTGTCAGTGCCTGGATGCCTGTTTTGCTCCATTTTATGTAAAGGCAAGAAAGGCTTAGGTTCCTCTATGCCAATACTTACCTGAGACTGGGGTTGGAGCTACTATTTCCATAGCCCTGAAACATCCCAAGAGTTTAAATGCTAGTCAAAGTCAGTAAGACTTGACAAAAGTTATCGTAAACCTGGCTGAAGCTTACTAGGTCATTTTACAGTACTTACTGAGTTCTTTAGTATCAGCTCTGTGATATAGTCCAAATGCTTAAGCCATAAAATCTGGGTTTAAAAGCTTCTTCAGAACTTTTGACTATTTCAGCTGCTATTCTCTGGAACCTATTCAGCCCAGTTTGTTTATGACTAGTTTGAACAAAACCAACACTGCAATTATTTGTAAATTAAAACTTACAAATCAGTTGCAGTTGGCAATTCCAGCAAACTCCTGAGACTAATTACACTGTGCTGGCTGGTCTCATTACAGGGTCCCAATTCTTACAGTTATTTTATATAACAATTAAAGTGGTTGAATGTTAAAAAGCAAAAAAATCCTACACCTCTATTTAAGCAGAGTTATGCATATTTTATGCATTCTGACAGTATTTCTATTTATTCATCTGAATGGTGAATAGCTTATTTAGAATTGATTACAGGAAATATATATAGAGAAAATACAATAGAACGCACATCCTGTGTTTTGCTGTGCACCTTGAATCTGAATACACTTCCCAAATGTTTGCAGCCCCAAACATTTGCACTGATTTGCTAATGCTGAGCACACACTTTACTGTTCTAGCTGGAGGTGACAACAGTTCTGCTAAAGCACCTCTGTCTTTACTTGCTGTGCCACTTGTGGTCTGGACAATGGGCTTTCTTGAACACATGCTCACAGGTACACCAAAGTGTGGTGAAATACAACTAAAAGATGATCCAATTCTGAATGTATCCCAAAGAGAACACCACCAAAACTCTGAAATGCAACTTAAGAGCCTCAATGTAACCGAACGAGAACAAAACCAGGACACTGAAGTAGCATTTCTGATGTTTAAAAAGCTCAACCTGTTGCCTTGAATAAAACTTTAAAAAATACTTAGTTCTGCTGCATTATACTGAAAGTGAAAGGAAATAACAAGCCAGTAGTTGTATTAAGATTGACTTTGAAAGTCACGGGAATTTACAGGGGCTTCATTCAACCAAAAAAACATACTCAATTCTAAATCTGGATTTGATTCTAGGTCTGGATTTGTATTCAGCTACTAATGGAGAGCACATGCATTTCTAACTGGCCAGAGAAACGTTAATCTTCCAGTATCTTTCAGCAGTAATCTGAAGCCCTTCCCCTCCTCCTTCCCCTCCAAAGCAAGAATTCAAGCACTTTTTTTTTTTGTGAAACTTCAATCAGAAAACCGCAAGACCTAGACTGAAACAGTAATTTAAGATTAATTCGATTTTCTTGCGGCTAACACATGCTCTGTCTAACACACCACCTGTTCCAAGAAGGTAATTACAATCCATGGATACACAGAGCTCTCTGACATGAGAAGCTTACATTTGTGTTTCACAACATAGTAATTTCTCTTCAAGATGTAAAGAGGGAATGCTCCTTTTCTCCATGCTATATTTTTCTTTTCCAAAACCTTGCCTCTGTCTATATCCCCATTACAAGACTCCCACTATATGAGCTGGACACTCAAGAGCCGTATTCCAGCCTGTGACAGGTTTCTCAGTGAATGTACATTGAAAACACAAAGGTAGCGCTCTCAATGTGACCATGCAGCGGCCCTTGCATGAACCTGTTAGTGGGGTTTGAGGCAGATGGCACACAGGAGTAGGTTTTGCCATTTACATTACAAGAGGTGCTACGCACTCCTCTGGAATTCTCCTGGTTCACACAGTACAGGGCCATTCATGTCTCGAGAAAGGACAACAGAGTTTCATGTTTAACCAATGACCACATTTGCCATCTATTGTGTAGAAAAAAGGGTATATTGTTATCTCTACTGCCAACTAACTGAGGCCGTGTATTTGAAAAACCCTTCCCAGTCCATGTTTCTCCTTGAATTGCAAATGCTGAAAGCATTCATAATGCATACAATGCATTGCAGATTGAAAATCGAATGGGAACAAGTGAGTTCTAGATGAGCAGAACTACCTCACCTAGCCATATGAAAACATCAGATTAACCAAACAATTATATTTTTTTTTCTTTCTTCAATCCTAAAAGAAAAACACCACCACTAAGGTTACTGATTTTGACTATTGAGTTGATTTCAGATGAAGAAGCATTACTGCAATAATTGTGTCATGACTATTAATTAATAATTAAATAAAAGAAGAAGCAAATGTCTTGTTCTATCCTTTTTTCACACAAGAAACTAGCTCCCAGAAACAGCTGGGGGTGGGGCATTAGTGGCTACTTATTTTGCTGGACACTGAGCCATGTGACACTGCTGCAACATTTACGAGCAGCAATGCTTTAACTGTTGCTGTATTTCTAGTAGACTTGATGAATGGCTTCACTGATAACTAACCAGTAAAAGATCAAGATCTCCTTGGTACTTTTTCCCATCCTCATCTCAGAGAGATACTTAGTAAGAAGTAAAGCCATCTTGAAGTGACAGTGAAACACTGTAGTCATAGAATTTGAACTCTTATCTAACACATGCCAGAATTTTTTTCCAGTGATTGAGCACCAAGACTAAATTGTGAAGGAATATCCTTTGAAAAGATGCTCATGCTTGATAGATTTTACATGTCAGAGATGCTGCTGTAACTCACACACAGCCATTCCAATGATTAATTACCCTCTCTGCTGAAACTTTTCCTAACTTTCAATTGTCTAGTTTCTAGGTCACGATTCCTTTCTCCCCCAATAATTTAAATGCACTTCTGCTCTGAGCAACATTCTCTTCAAATAGGAGAATATGGATCACTCCTAATGCCTGAAACCCAACAGCTGTAGCAATGCAAGTCCTAGTGAAGAATACTTTCATTTTCTCTCCATAAACACATGGCATTCAATTTATCTTAAGCAGGCAGATGTAATCCAGATACAGGGCTGTGAAATTAAAAATGGGTTAGTGCGTAGTTTCAAACAAAGGAGGAAGAAGTTTAGTGGGAAAATTTTAGTCCAGCAGAATCAGCATCCCTATAACAAGCCAAAGTGTCAGTAGCTGAAGAGAAAAAGTTGTCATCAGAAGATCAGAGAAGAAACTCATGCTTACATAACATGCATCCTCCCTACAGGATGGGGGCTGAAAAGCAAAAGTACATTACAAAGGTGTGTTGCACGCCTGGGGATCTCCCATTTACATTGAGCTAGCTGGACATATTGCAGAAATCTGCCTATTCCATCCATAAAATGTGGGATCCTTAAAGAATCCCCCTTGAGACAATGCTACTTAGCTTATTGAGAGCAGACAGCTCCAAGCATGCCATACTTCCTCTGGATAATAATTTTACAAACTTGGAATTCACTCTGCTGCAGAAGGAGGGATGCAGGATCTTACGCTTTCCCTCTACGGTGTGACAATGCGAGTGATTATGGCTGAGCCAGATGGCACCTTATTCAGCCCAGCAGCTGAGTATCTTATTATCAAGATTATTATTATCTTATTATCAAACAATGCAAGTGGAATCCCTGGAGGGCAGAAGACAAGTAACTTTAACCCCTACGCTTTACTCTCCTTGGGAGATGGGACAGATTTTGCTCAAAGAAGTAAAGTTTACAGGTTTCAGGCACCCTACGTACTTTGTTAGAACTTAACACCTTCCACTGATTTAAACTTCACCCACAAGACACTCTTCAGCAAAGTGGAAAATGAAGCCACATAGGTGCTTTACCTATGAGAAAAGCTTATAGACAAGCATGGCACACTGCCTGCTTCTTGCGATTTAAACTATTTTCGAGCAGATCTTCTCTGGAGCTGAATTCAAGAGAGCTCATGAAGTCCTGTATTTTGAAAGGCAACTCATGTGCTCTATGAAGGCTCTTCCAAAGGTGCCATTGCCCAGAAATGACAAGCTGTGAATCAGATAGCCTTCAATCTCTTTAGTGCCTTTTAGGAAACTAGGTCTGTTTCTGCTCTCGAAACTTCTGTGGCTCTGGGGACTTACTTTTTCTTTCCATTAACTCTTCTTTATCTTTACAATCCCAAAGAGCTGCATGAGAAAAACCAACCAGACTCAAGCTCTTCATCATTCATCTGTCCAGATCCAAGAGAACAAGAAAGCCTTCTATAGGTATGTCAGTCATAGAAGGCAGACTAGGGAAAATGTGGGCCCTCTCCGGAAGGAAGTTGGAGACCTGGTTACCCGGGACGTGGAGAAAGCTGAGGTGCTGAATGACTTTTTTGCCTCAGTCCTTAACACCGAGTGCTCTAGCCACACCACCCAAGTTGCAGTAGGCAAAGGCAGGAACTGGGAGAATGAAGAACTGCCCACTGTAGAAGACGACCAGGTTCGAGACTGCCTAAGGAACCTGAAGGTGCACAAGTCCATGGGGCCTGATGAGTTGCATCCGCGGGTCCTGAGGGAACTGGCGGGCGAAGTTGCCAAACCACTCTCCATCATATTTGAGAGGTCCTGGCGATCTGGGGAGGTCCTCCACCGACTGGAGAAGGGGCAACATCACCCCCATTTTCAAAAAGGGAAAAAAGGAAGACCCGGGGAACTACAGGCCAGTCAGCCTCACCTATGTGCCTGGCAAGATGATGGAGCAGATCCTCCTCGAAACCATGCTAAGGCACATGGATAAACCAGCAGGTGACTGGGGACAGCCAGCATGGCTTCATCAAGGGCAAATCGTGCCTGGCCAACTTGGTATCCTTCTGTGATGGGGTTACAGCATTGGTGGACAAAGGGCAGGCAACTGACATCGTCTACCTGGACTTGTGCAAGGCATTCGACACTGTCCTGCATGATGTCCTTGTCTCTAAATTGGAAGGACATGGATTTGACAGATGGACCACTCATTGGATAAGGAACTGGCTCAATGGACGCACACAGAGAGTTACAGTCAATGGTTCGATGTCCAGGTGGAGACCAGTGACGAGTGGTGTGCCTCAGGGGTCGGTACTGGGGCGGGTGCTGTTCAATATCTTTGTTGGCGACATGGACAGTGGGACTGAGTGCACCCTCAGCAAGTTTGCTGACAACACCAAGCTGTGTGGTGTGGTTGACACACTGGAGGGAAGGGATGCCATTCAGAGGGACCTTGACAGGCTGGAGAGGTGGGCCTGCGTGAATTGCATGAAGTTCAACAAGGCCAAGTGTAGGGTCCTGCACGTGTGTCAGGGCAATCCCAAACACAAGTACAGGCTGGGCAAAGAGTGGCTCGAGACCAGCCCTGAGGAGAAGGACTTGGGGGTACTGGTGGATGAGAAGCTCAACATGAGCCGGCAATGTGCGCTGGCAGCCCAGAAAGCCAACCACATCCTGGGCTGCATGAAGAGAATCGTGGCCAGCAGGTCGAGGGAGGTGATTCTGCCCCTTTACTCTGCTCTCGTGAGACCCTACCCGGAGTACCGCGTCCAACTCTGGAGTCCCCAGCATAAGAAGGACATGGATGTCTTGGAGCAGGCCCAGAGGAGGGCCACAAAGATGATCAGAGGGCTGGAGTACCTCTCCTGTGAGGACAGGCTGAAGGAGTTGGGGCTGTTCAGCCTAGAGAAGAGAAGGCTCCGGGGTGACCTTATAGCAGCCTGCCGGTACCTCAAGGGGCCTACAGGAAGGATGGAGAGGGACTTTTCACAAGGGTGTGTAGTGATAGGACAAGAGGGAATGGCTCGAAACTAAAAGAGGGCAGATTTAGATTGGATATTAGGAAGAAATTCTTCACCATGAGGGTGGTGAAACACTGGAACAGGTTGCCTAGAGAAGCTGTGGCTGCCCCCTCCCTGGAAGTGTTCAAGGCTGGGCTGAATGGAGCTCTGAGCAACCTGGTCTAGTGGAACATGTCCCTGCTCATGGCAGGGGGGTTGGAACCGGATTAACTATAAAGGTCCCTTCCAACCCTTATCATTCTATGATTCTATGATCCCTCCCCAGACTCCTTATGGCTGGCTTCTCAAGAAACAATAATGACGTCATGAAACAGTCCTGCTACATTGGTTTGCCTAGTATCCGATTTTAGGCCAGAAACATCTTGCTGGCCAGTATGAGACACAAGACACTGGGACTAGGTGGCTCCAGCCTTGCAGCCCCTATATTTCCAGGAAGCAGCACAATCCGTTTGCTGCCTTCAATGAGGGTTACCTAATTGCTGCACTGTGCTGGATTACACTGCAGGTCCCAAGAGTGATCTACATGTTACTGCACGGTCTTTCTTTTACAGAAACTAAGCTTGTAACTTTCAGATAGGAAGAAGCCAATGCTTTGCTCTGATAAGAATATAGGACAGTACATGCATGAAGTGAAGTGTTATTTACAATGGCACTGCCCTGTCATGGTTACACATCACTGATAATCCAGTGTGAAGCTCAGAGATCCATTCTTTGGGCTTCTGATGTAACTCATAATGAATCTGACCAACTGTACTCGAAATAAGGAACTGCTCTGCAGGCTACTGAAACCTGAATCACTACCTGTTAGCTCCTACACATGATGTGAGGATAGCCGGGGACAGTGCTCTGAGCCATTACATTTTCAAATTATTTATCCACTCCCGCTAAGCCATTAGCACCAATGAACTCCTGCTGCAGGGAAGCAGTAACTGCAGCACTTTAGACTATGAGCTTAAATCTTTGTCCAGCTGGCACCGAAGAAAGATCCTGCATCCTTCCCGTGTTTAGAGAACACAATGGCAATCTATGGTAATTTCTGCAACACTTGAAGAAGGAAGCAGCTGATTTCTGCAATCTTTGACCATCATGTAAACAGGACTAGATTAGGACCTACAGTCACAATCTGAAACAAACAACAGCCATGCCTATGGAAAGTCTCCATGACTGGTAAATATGTGAGTGAAAAAGAACAGGCGTCTTCAGAATGCACACAAGAGAAGCAAACATTAATAATAAAAAATAGGAACAAAAACAGAAGAACATGCAAAACTGAGACAATCAAGTCCTCAATCGTCCTGGATTTTGACCAGAGAGGGAAGAGACTAGGGGCTGCTTACATGCATGCAGACATGTGGGAAGGTTACTGGTGTTAGCTTTGTTTTCCTGGCAAACCCCAGCCTAAATCCTTTCCCAGTGGTGATCAAAGACAATAAGGTGATTTTAGAATTCATAAACTGAAAAAAGCCAAAAATTGCTTCCTTGTTTTCAGAATTATTTGTTTAGTTGGGGAAGCAGAAAAGCAGCAGTTTCCCCCCCCCCCCTTTGAGATTATGCACAGAGTATTTAAGTGAAGTTGTAAGAATCACGATGTTGCAGAAACTATTTTCACTACCATACACTTTAGTTAGAGACTGATTTCATCTCAATAAGCTGCAAGGGTCAATCATTTGCTTCTTGATTTCACGGAGATGACCAGCTACTATAACTGTTGCTGGTAAATGAGTTCAAATTAAATCCCTTGCCAGGCTCTCACATACTGTGCGGAAGTAATGAGGTACTCTGGCAAGAAAGTTGTAATAATACTTCTGATGCAAACCGTGCGAAGTCTAACTCCCATCATGTACTCTGTGTGTGCCTATGTATACTACTTCACAAAAAAACAGTTCCCACTCTAGCTATGTTTAAGTTTTAGTCACGATACAAAAATTTCTTTCTTAAACCATAATGTGACATGCTTACCAGTAACTAAATTTCAGAGATAGGGAATTTTGGATCCTTTTGATAGGCTACTAAATATGTATAGTGTGAGTATGTGTGTGTGTATATATATTTATATAAATGTATAGTGTATAGGGTCAAAATGTTACTAAAGCAACAGGAGATATAGCGTTCAAATTATCAGAGCACCTTACCCACAATCTCCCATCAACTAGAAGTCTGTAGTTGGCACACCGGTACCCTGAAAGGCAAAAGGATTTTTGCCATTGTTGTTAACGCCAGAGAGAGTTTCAGAACCTTATTAGGATGATGACTGTTGGTTTCTGGTAGTGAAAGAAGCAAATGACTGAGCCACATGATTTTTGGCTTTTCCCCCCCCCCCTCCAAGTTTTTCGAGCTCAGCGTGGAAGACTGAAGTTGAGTTCTTCACATGCAGACAGTGGTGAGCGACTTCTCCAGATGGCTTATAGAAGGGTTTTGGAGTGATGGAATTTGGAGCTCCCTGGTCACCAACCAGAAGGGAATCCTCATCCCAAATCTAGGCAACCAGTCAGAACAAAGTATTTTACCTTCTGTTCACCAGCGTGGACGACATCATCAGCACCATGCAAGCCACATGACAAAGTCACATGATACGCACGCACATGATTGGTTGAAAGGAAAGTGGAGGAGGTCACATGGAAAATACAAAAAAATTAAAAAACTGATGTAAACAATGGGCAAGGGAAGAAATCAACAACAGAATTACAGACTAAATAAAACAGAAACAAAATTAAATTAGCCAGTATATATCAGAAACACTGGGGAGACAGTAAAATTGCCTAGAAATATAAGAATATTAAACCATAGAAAGCACTGAGTTGTGACCTTGTGAGTGTTAGGCACAGCTGCATCACTGCTTAGTAATACCAAGTCAAAGAAGAAACAAAAATTATTGTAGAGTGTGCGCCAGAACTTGGACAGCTGAAGGAATCCACAAGACTGTTGGAAAGAGAAAGGGAATACACTGTTATTCAGAAACAGTCCAGGCAGCAGAGGTCAAATGGTCAAAATCATAGCCCACGCAGTTCAGTGAAGACAAACTTTGGCATTTCATATTGATGTATTCTCCCCTCTGCAGAAAAGAAGTCTTCCTAAGTATCAACAACAACTGAAAGAGAAAAACCTACTATATGTATACATTTCTAAAGACAGAGCTTTCAACCAAAGAGCTGCAACCAGAATTTGGTCAGACTGACAGTTATCACTCAGGGTACACAAGCTCCACCCAACGCATTCAGCCTGATGATTCAAAGAATGCAATTCAAAGAAGTCACATACAATGAATTACACTGACGATTTGATGTGTGCAAGGGGTGTTTCCTGTCAATGAGGAGAGGAATGAAGTGCTCTGCACTGGCAATAATTACAAAGACAGCACGAAGACGACTGCTACTGCTGAGAGATGTAAAAGAGTGCAGACTGTATGACAGGGGAATGGAAAAAAAAAAAAAATCAGTTGATGGACTGGAGGACACCACTAACTCCACACTCTGTTTCCCTTCCCAAATTACTACCTACTTTATAACTTGCATTTTCATGATCGTTCCTCTGTCTCATCTTAATGAGGCTACTTCACCGTGCTCTAGTACTTTCCTGTTAATTCAATGGAAAGAGAATTAAAGCCTTAATCTTTTGGGTGCTTGTATCTGACAAGATTAAGGGCATACCATTACTGCTGAAAGAACTCATGGTACAAAATGTAAAATGTTTGTTACAGCTTAAGCTTTCAATCCATTGTCTCTAGTTATAAACATAGACTCATGGAACCCTAGGCAGGTGCACCATGAAGCAGGGAATTTGAAGAGTTACTGTGAGATTGCCTGGAAAGACATTCAGTGTCTTCTGCTCATGAGGAAACATATTTCTAAATCCCCAGTAAGCTTAATATAACATGAGATTTAAAAACAGTGAAGAAAGTTTGCCTTTGAGATCACTGTCTTCGGAGAGAAACTTTAGTTAAAGATCAATGGCAAAATTAGTAGTATAAATACAACCAAAAGCTACTTTAGATGAGGCTTCTAAGACACAGAAGACATTTGGAAATACTGCCTTTAGCTTAAAACCTTGAAATTCATCCTATTGTCATGGGTAGAAGTCAGGTAGTCAGAACACTGATTGTCCTGGAGCTTGCAAGAGGAATGAGGCCCTGATACAGGTAGGCTTCTATTCACAGGCAGTACTTAGGTGAATTTGAAAACACACGGGCTTTCATAGTCAGCTCTGTGTCTCTCAGGACTACTGGACCACGCAACCCGATAGAAATGTCTTTTGTAGCTACTGTTATTCTCAGGGCTTGTTAAGAGATATTGACCATTGACCAGATTACTTGCAGATCGTATTTTTAAAAGCTTGAAAAAGAGAGAAGCAGTTTTGTCCGTTCTGTGAAAATACTTCTCTCTAACTCCATAGCTAACTAGGTCTTGGATTAGAGTTGCCTCTGGATATTAAAGTCTTTTGGAGACAGGGACCTCAGCATTGTTCGCCTTGAGGCACTGCAATAGTAGCTCTTGGATTCTGGTTGGACACAAGCAGTGGCAGAGGATATACACACCTGTACTTATTTCCTGGTAAATCTGGAATGAGTGAAAGGAAAAAGAAAAGGAGTGTGAAAGACAAATGAATTAATGAACAGTTGCTATCAAATTTTCACTTTTTACGTAAGTAGACTTCTGTCCTGGTTTTGTCTGTTAAATTCTCCTCCCAGCAGCTGCTGCGTTCTGGATTTGGCAGGAGAAGAATGTTGATAATACACTGATATTTTTAGTTGTTGCTAAGAAATCAAAGACTTTTTTCCAGTTTACCATATTCAGCTAATGAGCAGGTGTACAAGAGCTGAGAGGGAGAACAGCTACACAGCTAACCCAAGCTGGCCAGTGGAAATATGTTATACCATAGATGTCATGCTCAATTTACAAATGGGGGTTGGCGAGGGGGGCAGGACCTCTGCTGTCCCCGGACTTAGACCCTCCTCCATGAGTTTGAACATTTTGTGAGTTACGCAAAAACTGCCCGTTCCACAATCACTGCTTTGTGATTGGCTGCACAACTGGTCATTGGGTGTTGTGTATTGCTTGTTTTGCATATTTTATTTTTTATTATTACAATTATTTCCTTTGCTTTCTCATTAAACTGTCTTTATCTCAACTCACGAGTTTCACTTTTTCCCAGTCTCCTCCCCATCATACTTGGGGGGCGGGGGAGAGAAGAGGAGAGCAGCTGTGTAATCCTAGTTGCTAGCGAGCAGCTGCATGGTCCTAGTTGCTGGCTGCTGGGTTAAGTCACAACAGCTTCTCCCCCCCCCCCATGTATCTTATTGTAACAAATACTTGGTGGCCAGGCCCAATTCTCGGGAAAGAAATTCCAAAGCAAGAAGAGTCACCATCTCCTTGGGATGCCCGTGTGACCTTTTCCCCAAGACTGCAACCTATTTTCAATTGACTGGATGCACTGTGCAGATAACACAGATTTTATAGAAAAAAACCCACTCGGCTTTCCTCCTCCAAGTCCCTTGTTCAGTGTCCTCCTTCTCCCTCATCCTGCAACTTTTGAATCTGTTGGCCAGGTTTTAGTAAATGGCAAAAGTTCCTATAGATTCTGGAAAACCAGGAGACTAGATAGAAGAAAGATCCAAATTAGTACTTCAACTAAAAAAAATACCAAACAAAAAAACAAAATCCAGCTTTTTGAAGTGACCTCAAACATTACTAGGCAAAACAGATTCCACAGCGGAGAGCGCTGCAAGAAAAACTTCATTACTGCAACTAATACAGACCTATTTATCCAGCAACCTAAAAGGATTAAGTCAAAGGAGATACATGTTTCTAAACCTCTTACGTGATTATCGACATCTCCCATACGTTACTGATCACAAAGTCAAAAACTCACTCAACTTAGCAAAGAAACTCTCCTCAGCTTCATTAGGTTTCAGTTAGACCCATTGTTCATTTTTGTGACCTCCTGATGCTACACGGCAGCTCTCAATTTATAATTGCTCTTGGTTTCATTCATTTAACCACTGAGGTTAGGTTTGGGTAAGACACAAGATCATTCAGCAGCATCATCAATAATCAAACGATGCAAAGTTATAAGAGCATCTGCCTTGTGCCAATGCCCTTCTATGCTGTTGAATATAGCAAATTCATATGCTGCAGCACAACTTAGCATACAAAACATGTGTCTAGTATTTGCATAAATTGGCTATGTACACAAATGATAATAAGGCAGTGAGAGGTCAGATCTGCTTCTGTTCAGTATAAGAGCCTGAACTGCAATGTAGTTGAAAACGGAAAATTTTACCCTTAAAAACCCAACATCCTCTCACCTTAACAAACACGCAGCCTCTCCCCCAACCAAACAAAACAAGCGTGGAAAATATTTATCATGAACTAGGCTCTTAGTATCTTTTCTGCGTAAAAAAGACCCATTCTTTTTAATGAACAAAGAATGTTCTACAAAACATTAGCTTAACTTGGGAGGGAAAATGTTCTGTTATCTCCTAGACCCACATATGAACACCCATAATTGAGTCTCTTGCTCCTAAGAAATAAAATAAGATACTTAGTAGACTTGTTGGTTGCCATCTTCCTCCCAACTCTTCACCCTCTCCACCCCAACCTCTCAGTCTGAATTGAATTAATACAGTAATACAGAACAACTACCACTTCAGATGTATCAGGAATTATGGTTTCTCATGTTGTATACGTGAAAAATACTGCAAGAAGGAAAGTGTTCATTGTAGTCGCTGGCAGAAAAAAGGACATTTTATGTGATGTGTAACAACAGGGAATGTGCCAGTCACAAATGCAGTAGTTTGGTTTTTTGAGGTTTTTTTTTTTTTTTAAATTCTTTTGACAGTTCTAGACTAGCCATACACTATCCTCTCCCTCCATCCCAAACCTCAAAATAATTACATACTTCATGCTTTTAGTATTTTCCATTTAGAAGTCATGAACCGTTTCTAACACACTACAGGTAAACACACAGGTCTTATCTTAAAGACCATATTCACAGAAGCACATACATTTTATTATTGGAAATCAACAGAAAAGCATTTGGCTTTGTACAAACGATTAGTTGTTCAAAACACACATATGCACCATGTAAACCTATGTCTTCCTTAAGTGTTTTTCTTCGTCTTCCAGGACTGCGTTGCAAATATTTGCTTGGCTTTCATATTGCCATGTGATTGGCTACAAATCTCCTACAAGCAGGGATTAAAACCACCTATTTGACACATTCGCTCAGTATCAGGAAGGTGTGTCATTGAACTCTTAACAGCTAGTGTAAACCAGATAATTCAAAATGGTTCTTCTACGTACAAACCAACTAACACAAGTTTTAGCTTTTTTCCTTAGACTACTCAGATCCAGAATGGAAGCACCTGTTTCCCTGACTCACTCTCACTAAGAATGGCTATCTAACCAAAAAGGTAGTGAGCAAGAACAGAGGGAATCTGCAGCCAATTCCCATTTCAGATAAGGACTTCTCTTGTGAAGTCTTAGACCTCTTTTAATGCAAGCAGGGCATCAGTGGTAAGACGGGGCAATGCTCCCTCTCCCCACTGTCCTCGCTCCTGTAAGATATTCTACCTCCTCATTTGCATCTTCTTTCAACATCCATAGCTGTGATATCAACTGCATCTCCCTAAATTCACAGAAAATAGACCAAGGCAGGGTAGCAAGAAGATTATTTAGTCCACGTCCCTTCTGCGAAGGCAGCTTTAACTTTAAAATCACTAATGGAAAACATGAAAGGAAAACATTCCTTTTGGAAACGATCAGTCAAATTTCTCCCTCTTTGTCCCACTCCATGTTGCCACTTTTTTACCTCGTGCTTAGCTGGACAACAGGAAAAGGAGTAAGAGTGGTACCATGCTGAGTTCTTAACAGCTACATGCTCACACAACACATTAATGCCAAGCTGTTGGTTAGCAGACATCAAAATAATGCAGTATAGTGCTTTAATTCCCTCAATAGAAGGGCTACAGCATAACAGATAGCACTCCAGACCAAAGGGGAGAAGTTCCCATCTACTCACTTGGTGGCTCTGAGCTTTCAGATTCAGCAAGAAGCTCAGTTGCTATGGAAATATGAAGGACAGATAGGACATGTAAAGGTGAAGCATACCATGTAAATAACATTATAAGAGGCAGGGGTGACAGAAAGGAAAGACAGGAGATCTAATGAGGAGAGAGTGAGAATGATACTGAATCATTATGGCAGATGTGCATTACCTGAGGAGGCTGTAAAAAATGTGCTCTGCTGCTGCTGTTTTCCAACCCCTCTCCACAGGTAGAGTTGAGCTGCCAGATGCAGGCCCCTCCAGGTGACAGGAAAGCCAGCCTGCACTGCATGCTTCCTGCAGCAAGCTACAGCTCCAAGGGTCCCTACAGGTGCTTTTTCATTCTGAAGAGTTTCGAAGCTCTAAATCAAATTTCAGAGACAGCTACAGCTTTTTGCCTACTTTTGGCCCAAATAGCAATCTATGTTCACATGTTGCTAGCCCACTAATTACTGGAATTTCTGTGAGACCCTTGAGAGTAGCACCCCGTTGCTAGCTTTTGCCCAACTACAGAAGTCAAAGGAGCGAGGACTAATGAAATCTTACCCTTCTGATACACTGTTCTTTCTCACCTTCACTCTACTCCCAAGAGCAAAGGCAGAGCGTACAAGCACTGATTACAAGGATTACCAGAACAGAAGGACAAAGAAGAATGTCTCTTATTCCCAGAAGTCAGGGGAGAATGCAGCATGAGACGCACGAGCTGTGAGGGATTTCTCTGCTATTCTTTACAACATTGTTAAAAACAAAAGAATTGTCACTGTCATGTCTTCATGACTGGGCAGAGAACTACAGCTACAGAGAGCAGTAAATCAGATGTCTTGAGATGCTGGAGAGCAGCCCCACAGAAAGAGGTCGGGGGGTTTGGGTTGATGGCCAGTTGAATATGAGTCAACAGTGTGCCCTGGCAGCCAAAAGAACCAACCATGTCCTGGGGTGCATCAAGCACAGCATCACCAGCCAGTCTAGAGGAGTGATTGTCCCACTCTGCACTGTACTGGTGCAGCCCCACCCCAAGCACTGCGTGCAGTTTTGGGCACCTCAATATAAGAAGGACATTAAACTATTACAGTTGTGTCCAGAGGAGGACAACCAAGCCAGTGGAAGGTCTCAAGGGCAAGACTTAGGAGGAGCAGCTGAGGTCACTTGGCTTGTTCAGCCTGGAGAGGAATAGGCTGAGGGGTAACCTCATCACAGTCTACAACTTCCTCAAGGGGGGCAGCGGATTGGGAAGCGCTGATCTCTCTCTGGGGACCAGCAATAGGACACAAGGAAAGGGAATGAAACTGCATCAGTGGAATTTCAGACCGGACATTAGGAAAAGGTTCTTTACCAAGATGGTGGCTGGTCACTGGAACAGGCTTCCCTGGAACGTGGTCATGGCGCCAAGCCTGTCAGAGTTCAAGGAGCATCTAGACGACACTCTTAGCCATACGATTTAGTTTTAGGTAGTCCTGCGAGGAGCAGGAAGTTGGACTCAATGATCCTTATGGGTCCCTTCCAACTTGAGATATTTTATGATTCTATGAATTCCTTTTCCTCCCATGATGATATCAGTGCTGCTGGTGTGAGGGGAGAACAGAAGAGACCCTCGTGTGGTTTGCAGCCTCAATTTAATTATGCGGGCTCAAAAAAAAAAGATGAAGTAGGATAAAGAAATGAGTTGTCTTCTACAGCTCCTTCTAACAGGCTTAGGGAAGCACAAGCTGTTTCCTGCTGATCACTTGAGTATCTTTCACTCTATTTAGCTGAGAAACTAAACTGTTTATTTGCTGCACTAAGTCAATTTCAGGAAATTTAGCTTCACACCACAAAAGCTGAGCACATCCCACAAAACGCTCCCAAGAACAGAACACAAACTGATCAGAAATCTTAATAGCAAAGGCCATTGACAACAACCAGCTTTCACATGGGCAGGGTTTCACTCTACAGCTTTCTCTTGATCTCTCCCCTTCCATGAGTCCAGCATACCTGGGAGCTGTCTGTTGCTTTTCTCTGTCCTAGAAATCAAACTTAGCGTATCTGTAGTTCTTCTATCTCTAGATTCAGTTTTCACTCGGGGGGGGAATATATATGTATATATACATATATATACACAGGAAAGAAGGAAAACACGCAAGGATGTTAGGCAAACTGTACCACATTCAATCAGCATATGCATGCAGAGCAAAGAGGCACAAAGAAAACAGCCTCTTCTGCCATACTCACTCTCTACTAAATGGAAGGTGGGTGCAGCAGTACTTGCTAAAGAAAGAGAAAGGAAGGTGAAGAGGGGAGTTAAGTACTGCCAAAAGATGGAAAATTACAAAGTAAATTGGTAAGATTTTGTCAGATTAAGTCTCTCTGGACATAGAGTGCAAACTAAGTGCACTTTGCCATACCTGCATTTTGAATCCCCTGTAAGCTCCTATTTTAAACTAGCTTTCTCATAACACAGGATCACTGAACATACACCACTGTTCACCAGCATTCACAGGAGTTCAAGCCAATGCCACTTACAGCCAGCAGAGATGCTGGCCAGCACTGTGCACATGGCAGCAAAACATGGCCTACATGACCACTGTTCTGGTGAAGGCCATTGCTAACTATCCTATTGTCGCCTTGGGTCCTGGTGGAATTTGGGGATTATTTTAGTGGGGTTTTTTGTGGGGTTTTTTTGTTTGTCTGTTTGGTTTTGTTTTCTGTTGTTTGTTTGGGGTTTTTTTTTTTACATTAAGATATTTTGATATCTAAAACAAACACATCATACATACACACATTCAAGTGGTTTAACACACATTTGGATCCCACTTGCACAATAGCAAGAATCAGCTAGGGCTCAAAAAGAAACCGTTCACAAGGTCTGTGTGCATCCTTTATTTGTCTTCAGATTTACAAGCAAAAGGAAATGCAGAAAACCAGTGAATTGTTGGAATGAAAACAAAAACCCAGGTCAGATTAGACAGATATCCTTCCAACCCCACAATTCTCACCTGTGCTAGTATAGTACATCATTATCACTGATTGTTTTGGCCTTCACGTGCCTCTCAGATAGAAAGAAACTACTTTACACTTACTGAGAAAAACTTTAAAAAACCCCAGAATAACTACGGACATATGCCAGCAGACATTAAAAAATGGTGTTATTTTTTACATCCAAGTAGAAAATTTAAATAATAGGGCAAAGAAAACTAGTTGCTTTGGCTAGTCTGAAAACACAGCCTTGCCTGTTGTCAAAACACAAGTTTTTCTGTTCTTCCCTGTAAAATTTCTGAAAAGTTTCTGTGATCTTCAAATCACAGCAGACTAGGGGACACCCAACTTCTTCCTGATTTTGACTTTGCCCACAAACAGGTAATATTGTGTGACTGGAATTGCAGCACAGATGAAAAAAGGGATTTCTGCTGTGCGAACAATCTCTTCTCCACTGCTGCAACCCAGTTCATGATCTGAGATCGGCTTTGAGAACCCCAGTGACCAGAGAAAGAATTAGAGAACTGAATGCTCAGAAGGATCACAGCTGCAAGGCATAAGTGTGCTTGAAAGACCATCAGAAGAACTTAATTTGTAAATGAAAAATGTTATAGCCCATAAAGAAGGAAAAAAAGAAATGGAACTTAACCTACAAGGCAGCAGAGTTAGGGACTACAGACTGACTGATAGCCAATTGCCACATTAAAAACAAAGCTAAAACACTCCACTACAAGCATGATTTAATGCTCTTCAAAGCCACGTACCTGTCCCCAGGTGATCAATATAAGGCCTGGCAGACAGATCCATCTATGTGGCTGAAACAAAGCTTTTAATGTTTTTTTTCCTCTCTTCTTAACTGGATCTTTTCCCTTTTCCTGTGGCACCTATCTGCACAGAGACTGAATACCTAAGCCCTTATCTCCCTTGTGTACTGTTCACTACATCCAGTTCAGAAGGGCCTACCAAATCGTTTGCCTGATAGTTATAATACAAACCACGATTAACTTCTTATAAGGGATATATTACTTCTCCTGAAATCAACAGGCTCCAAACAATTTTAGGCAAAGGACGACACATATGTTCTGGAAACATCTCTCTCAGCTGATTCTTTGTAACTACTACAATTTGCAATTTTTTCTGTCCATCTGTCTGTCCATTCATTCATCCATCTTTACTACCAATCCATTCACCCTATTAGTGGTCCATTAAGTCCAAGCTTTTGTACAATACAGTCTTTAAGTAAAAATAGTACAAGCATGAGGGTGAAAATAAAACAACCCATCTTTCCTTTTTTTGCTTCAGCTTCAGAAATCTCAAAGAATGTGACAGCAGCTTCATAAAGCTTGCCCATGCAATCTTGGGAATAACAACAGCTCACCACAAGGACACAGACTTTCGTAAACAGAATAATGCTCACTTAAATAAAGAGTTCCCGTTGACTGACTCCAATCTGAAAGGCACAAAGCTGTGGAGCGTACAGTATTTCACTGAACCCAAATGACAATTAAACAAACCCATCAAATCTAACACATTTTGCACTGGGAAGGGGGAAACATGCATTTTTTTATTTAGTATGAGGTTTACTTATTTATTTGAGTCTACACTCTACACATGTGCTGGAAGACTGTTCAAAGACTACTAATGGTAAGGAGTATTAGTGAGAAGCGGCAAAAAACGTGAATTTTTTCTTGAAGATTTTGCTTTCAAAATTGTGAAGATATCAAAAATTCTGAAGTTTTTGGTTGGCTCTTAATTGGTCTAAACCTGATCTGCAATTTAGCTAAAACTTTCTCCTGTTTTTTTTTTTTCTTTTGTTTGTTTTTCCTGAATTATCTACGTCATTAAAATTTGAAAATTTTTAATCATTCAAAAACATGAACCCTTCCACTACTCCACTCTGTAATTGATGAACTGTTATTATTAGACAATCACCAAGCTAAATATTTGAATTGCATGCTTTACAATAAAGACAAAGATGTTAACCCCTAATGCCTTTCTAAAAAGAGCAGTATTACCCATAGTAGAATGACTATTCTGGAGTCAGTCTTGTTAGGAAATGGACAAGCACCAGTTACTTCGTTTCTAAAGACCCTGAGAGAAGAAATGTACTAGACTAAAAGCTAGTGTTATGTATCTTAGAGGAACACAAAAAGAGAGCAAAAGAAAGAAATGCAGAGAGGCACTTACGTGAGTGAGGGATGTCTGCAGTTTTTCCATGGATGGAACACAGACAAAAAAAAAAAAAAAAAAAACCACAGATAGACAAAAAAAAACAAATGTAGATGAGGTGAGGAGACAGAGAACATGGAGCTGGCAAATCAAAATACCACCAGCTGTCTCAAATCCAACCCTAGGGAGTGGGGTAGGTTACAGGAATTATCACACCAGACTGGACATCAGTTGTGAGGGTGGCTTACTGCACAAGGCCTGGGATTTCCAAGAAACAAGGCATGTGTACTGTCCCACACTGCTCAGTAATTCTGGTGAGGCAGAATTTGGCAGACAAAATCAAGACCACACACAGTTCACAGGGCCTCAAAGCATGCACATACATAGGCTGGGAATATTACTACCTCTGAATTCAGGAGAAGGTCCTGCATAGTGGTTTCAGAAGAGCTATGAAATAGGTACACAAGGTATGCAAGCGATGGTGGGAAGAAAAACAGGCTGTAGATCTAAATGCGAGGGGAATGGGAAAGCAGAAATCCAGGAGTTGTGGGCAGTTGAATACAGATCCTAATACCTGGGTGAGGCCGTGTACCAGGATAAGAGACCACCTCTCCCCTGTCTGCTTTTGTCACATCTCCCCTACCCACTCTACACCTTTTTTTCCCTCTTTCTCTCCTTCCTGTCTTGAATAACTCTCTGCTTTTCAATTCTTGTCTCTTTTGTTTCTGGTTGAAACAGGAGAGAAAATGTCATGCCACAGCAGAGCATCCTTCCATTGGACTGGAAGATTACGCAAATAAAGCAGACAAGAGGCTGTGGAAATCACCTTATGTGTTGCACGGGTATCTTAAAGCAGTGATTTGCAGAAGAGAGAAATCCCCCTCCCTCCCCCTCCTTTCACAGTTCATGGCCAGTCCCATGCTGCACCTCTTAACTCCTGATTTGCAAAACAACCTGCCTCGTGACAATGACATTATATTGTCCATGACCAATGCCCTTCTCAGCTTATTAAAAGGCTCCATTGCATACCCTCTTCTGTTTGACAACACAAAGTTTATACTAGTAACCCAGGGACAAATCAGTGCAAATAAAATAGTTCCTCTGCCTCCTACCTTCAAAGGAGATTTTAAATTAGTAATGAAATTCACTACAATCAAAAAGCACAACAAAAACTAAGGGTGCAGCAAGGTCTGCAAGAGCAGAAGGTGAAATCTCTCCCATGCATGCATGACCTGGAAAGATGCAAGGAAAGAGAACCAGAGGGAGGTCTCAATTTTACTTACGAACTGGTTGTGTCTTGAAGTCGGATGGCAGGCTAATCTCACCCACACCCTTGCCATTGACTGCAGACAGTCTCACAGAGTAGGTTGTTTCAGGTTTCAGGCCAGTGATCGTGATCATGCCCTCCACATTTGCTGTTGCAGAAACAAAGGAGGAGAAAAGCAAAGAAAGGCTTAGGCTTTACGTCAACAATAAATGTCATGTTTCTATCATATACTTTTGCCATGCTCGCCCCAGGTAACAGAGCCCTCTTTTGGGCCCAGCCTCGCATAAACAGTGCAAAGAGAAAGGTCAGAGCTACCACCTCTGTATCAACTAGCAGATTACTGCCACAGCCTCTCTAGAGGGGATGTAGCAGAGTTTGTGGTAGATACCAGAGGGCATCAGCCCTTGGCCTGTGCCAAGGAGCTCCCTGAATAATACTCTTCAAGACCATTGTCAAATGGGGCTCTAACTGTAGCAGACATAGCACTTAGAACTGCTTATCTGTTGAGCTGTGTGATCCAATTGAAAGCAAAGCCCTTAGCAGGCTAGAAGCCCATCTCTCTCCTTTAGCAATCTATAAGGAGGTCAGACACAATGTAAGAGATGGAAAGAACCTGCTGTGAGGTCACTGTGATACGAAGAAAGAAATAAGCTCTATTTTTCCTGCACAGATACAAAGGGAGAAATGAGAAAAATAAACCTGACTCTAGCTCTAATCACATCATTCCAGTGGGAACCTAAAAGAATTTCAGTTCCAGCCAGGATTGGCGGTAGAAGATTCAGCTCTGAAACAGAACTCTCCTCTTCATAGTCCTCCCAAATGAAAATTCCTTTGGTTTACTGGACTTCAGGATACATTTTAAGCAGTGTATATTCCTACAGATTTCTATAATGAGACAGGGTCTAATAGGAGTTAGACTTGCTTCTGGAATAGGAGGGTTTATGTTCCAAGGGAAACTGAAGGGAAACTGAATGGCTGACAGACAAGGCTTGACAAGCCTTCTACATGAAGCCCACAGTCACTCCCCAGTCAGCAAACAAAACCTCACTCGATATCAGGTACAGGGTTCTTCACCTTATTCAGGCAGGATGGTGCAAACAAGGAGAGGATACAGAGATGAACACAGTGCTACAACATACACTCTGTAGGCGGAGAAGGCTGGTGTTCTGTCACACACGTAGAGCTATCAGCACAGCGGGGCCCTCACTTCCAATTGAAAATTCAAGGTGACACTGCAAAGCAAATGTTTAAGAACTTGTCTGGGGCCTTAATATAGCAGCTGAAATTGCAAAGCCACGGAATCCTCCACTCTGGCTTTCCCCTACAGGAAAGAAAGTCTTTTGAGATGCAGGTGGGGGAAGCAACACCTTGTTTTATCATCCTACCTTCTTTTGCATCATACAACCTTGAATGCCATTCTCCCTCGCCCAGTGCTCTCCACTCTGCTTTATACTTGAGGATGGGCACACCGCCGGTAGCTTCAGGCTCGTCAAACTCCACTTGGGCAGTACTGGAATAGGGCTCCACTCTGTCAATGGAAGGAGAGGACGGAGTATCTGGTGGAGGAACAGAAAACAACCAGTGGTAGAGAAGACAGCAGAGAATCAAGGTCCAGTGGCAAAGAAAACAGAATACTGGAAATATCAAACACACTCTTGTCATGACTTCACAAAGGAGAGAAGTGTAGGCCTGAGGATCCCCTCAGGGGGGGAAAGCTGTTATGAGGGCTTTTAAGAACGATAATTAGACAACACAGAGACCTTCATCTTGTCTCTTCTGTAAGAGGCTAGAGACTTACAGTATCTTCTTCAAAAGAGCACAACCAGAATAGAGCAGCAAGAGCATCCTGGATGCTATTCTGTCCCTACAGCCTCCTCCACGAGCAACTTATACATAGCTTGACTATTCCTAAACCAGTCTTTGTGGCTGCCCTGAGAGGACACCAGAGGCCCTTCCAGTCTGTCACGCAGTCAGATCCCAGGCCTCTCTGGTTGGTACACAATGGTCTGAGGTTTCTGTCTTGCACTACCTATACTACTAAAGATATTTTGCTGATGTTTTGAGAAGCACACATGCACGCATATGCACATATGCAATGGCTGTCAGAAATCAAATATCCCAGCTCTGTCAAAGTGTACTGGAAGCGCAAAGAATGAGACCCTTCAGAAACAAGAAAACAGAGATACCGAGGATCTTGTTATCTACAACCCATCCCAACACAAAAAAATCTACGAATAGGCTCTTTGAGAGTAGAAGCTGGCTTTCCTCTTACCCCACCAACATAAACTAGAAAAGAACAGTCACTCTGTCATCTCAGCTCAAGGTCTGCATATGCATTTCCTTATCTCCCCACCTGGGATGCTCACCTGCCTGCACAAGAATAAACTCTGAGGACTCCTGGCCAATGCGGTTCACAGCAGTGCAGTTATAGTTCCCAAAGTCATTTTCAGAGTCTGGTGTCACCTGTGGAAGGAATGAAGGCTCGTACTTGGATCAGAAAATCCTTTTCACTCTGCCAACGCACTCTGCATTTTGTTCGTGAGAGAAACCACAATAAAGTACACGTTAACACTTTAAGGGCTGTCTGCAGAGGGGAGAACTGCAGTGGGCAGAAAATCAAAGGCAAGGAGAGTGTGTCTTCTGCTGCCTGGTCTTCTTAGCATTTATGTGCCAGGAACACTACACAACTTATCGTCTACCAACAGGGTGCCCTGACAAAAGACTTTACTACTTCAACATGAGGAACATAAATTATTTGATAGCACTGAGCCTTCCTGGCTGCATATGCCTTCTCCCCCCCTTGCTTTTCCTCACCTCTAGGTAGCTTGCTGATGGAGTGTTGTAGATCTTGATGTTGCTGTAGTTTGAGCTGGGAAGCAGCTGTCCATCCCGGAACCAAGAGATAACAGCACTGGGGTAAGCAAATACCTCACAGGTGATGTTCACTTGATTCCCTTCCCAGGTATAGACAGCGACAGGGCCCTGAAGCTTTGGAGCATCTGAAAGACAGACACATTTGTGAGGGAAATTTGAGCCAGAAAGTTTCCTAAAGTAGCCCAGCCAGCCTCACTTTAAGGATCCCTTGGCTGCGGTCCAGCTTAATTGTGGGGAAAGGAATCTACAGGAAACAGGAACTGTCTTCTCATCTGGGGTGATGGGAAGTGGTGTCTTTTGCTGAAGGACGCAATGAGGAAACTTAGTCCCAAAGGCTGCTCCTAACGCAGTGTGGGAGAAGCAGACAGCATGCTATGCATCTAGGGAAGTGCATATCAGGAAGGTCTCCCAGGGAAGCGCTCTGACGCACCCAACAAACGAGACGACAGCAGATTCATGGGCCATAAACTTCCCAAGGTTCAAACAGTATCCCAACTGAAGACAGCTAGAGCAAACATTTGCATGTATGCACACAGCAACATGTCTCCAACAAAATTATTTCAGACTGAGTTGCTTCCCATGCCCTCTACCTAAACAAAACACATTTCCCTAGCCATTGGTGCCTCAGTCTCATTGCACGAAAAGGAAATCAAAACAGTCCCCCCCTTAAACACTCAAACACCCTTCCCCGCCCCATCCGCCACTTCTTACACTGCACTTCAAGGTACATGGCTTGGGAGTCTTGCCCAATGGTGTTGCTGGCTGTGCATACATATTCTCCGGCATCTGTGTACTGAATTTCTTTGAGAGTCAGGGATGACACCCGGGCATGGCTACGTACTATGATGCGCCCATCCAGGGTCTGGCAGGAAAGGAAAAGAGAGTTAGAGGCTGAGCTCTGAACCTGTGGTGCAGACTAAAGGAATAGGAACAAACTGAAGTCTACCTTACACCAATCCTCCAGTGCTCAGTAATTCAGAAGTGATCACCTGCGGCCAGGTGAAATCATGGGCACAGAGAGGTATTTCCAAAAACAAGAACCTTCCTTGACACACAGGGCCAACTGCAGTGATTCAAAACCCTCAGGAGAAGGGAAAAAATAAAATGATGGACCAAAGTATCAGATGCTAAAGACAGCTGGGTAACATCAAGCTTCTTCCCACAATGAGAACTGTAGAGATGCAGCTCTAGTTAAACATTGTGGCCACATGCTCTCATAGAAAACCTCCCCCACGGCTACTACCGCTTAGAGAATTCAGGCCTTCCTCTTCTCTCACTGATACTTCTTGTATCTCAGTGTCCTTGAAGTTGCATTAATAAGAACAGATCCAGACCTCAGAGCTGAATCATGCAAAAATGAAAAACTCAGAACTTTCACCTGAACAAGGCATTGAAGAGAGCAAGGCACAACGAACAGGGCAAGGAAACAATGTGACCCTTCTAGAGTCATCCCTGCTTCAAGGTCTTGTAATGCTTTAAGAAAGTGCAATTTGCATTGGTTATATGCCAGTTTAGAAATTGCTCCCACATGCAAGAAAGTATGGGGAGGTCAACAACAGAGAGACAAGGAATGTGAAGTCCAGGCTACCATCCGCTCAGAGGGATTGCAGCTACCCAGCAACCCCATCCCACATCACTTCCTCTCCCCCCACCCCCCTCCAATTTGTGACCAAAGCCCAAGTGCTGTCTTAATACACGACGTGCATAAGGCCACGGGCTCCTCCTTCCACCCTGGTGCTTGTGCAAGCTCTTGGTGCTTGTCCTTCAGCTTGGAAGCTTTAAAGCACCAACTCTCGCATCTTGTTTCCAATGTGGCACAAGCACAAGTAAACAAATTAGATACCCTCCTGGCTGGGCCAGCTGCTGTAGCCTGCCACACTTTAGGCAATTAATGCTCTAAGAGCATTAATTTTCTTGGAAGATACAGGACAAGTACTGAGATTATGAGTAAAAACCCTGAGGACATTAAACAGTCAAACACACTAAGCTGTAGCACAAAGTACATCTCTGGTATCTCAAGTGGTTAGATCCTCTGGGCCTGAAGCCTCTTTCTGTTCTGAGCTAGTGGTCTCAATCTGTGAGACTGACAAAGTTTCTACAAATAAATGTGTTTACCTCTGTTAGTTCTGAATATTAGTTCATTTGAGCTAGTCAAATTTCATATGCACAGTTTCCTTTGATGACACAAAAACAATTACATGTATTTTCCTTCTCTCTTCCACCCTGCACGCAGATCTGCTGCAATCCCTGACCAATGCCACAAGCTACAAACTCCACCCCCTCTCCTGTGCTCAGTCCCTTGTGTTGCTGGGAACAGTTCTTTATTTCACGTACACACGGTGCTGTGTGCATTGTTTCCCAGAACCAGTGCAAGATCCCTTAACATGACATTAGTCCCTTGTGGTATCTTACACAACCAAACTCTACTTTTATCTTTCTTCATTGGCTGACTATATTGTTATCCTTTTGCCCAACTTGTGATTTGACTCCAAAACCCAGCTCATTTCTGAAACTATTGCAGTAGGATTCATAAATCTCAAGGCTCCAGATCTGCAGAGGCTCCCAGCTTCTTTTAGCTTATGAGTTGGGTGAATATTCTAAATACCAGTCTCTATGACTCCATCAACAGGCAAGAATATAGTGTGGCAAAATACCAGCACACAATCACTACAGCAAAGGTAATTTTACATCCAGTGTCACCTGTCTTTTCCCCACTTTGTCAAGATCTAATACAAACAAAAGCATGCTAGGCAGTCATGGTAAAATGGTAACTTCAAAAATAATGCAATTGATTCTGAAGCTAAAGCTCTGTTTCTTAATGCAAAAGGCAGAAGTAAATAAAAAGAAAGATCAGGAAAAATGCTTCAATGAAGAGATAAATGTCTACCCAAGAAAGCATGCTATTGTTTTTCTTCATTTGTATTTCAGACCACCAAATGCTAACAATTCCTGGCTATTAAGAGACACAGGATAGGTAGAAACTTGTGAGCCAGATGCAGACCCTTGTAATCTCTTTACCCAGCCTCTTTAATTTCAAGGACTTTGGATAACAAAATGCTTCACAGTAACAGGGAGACAACCTGAGGGACATAGGCAATAACTCATGCCATAGCAACTGCCACTACAGAAAAGAGTATGATGGTTGTATATATTGCTGATTACTACAACTTATCCTGAGACACATGCAGGTGTTTTCCTCCACATTCTGACAATGCCATCTGGCATATAGTCACTATGTACCAAGCTGGCCTCGATTTCAATACTTCAGTGCCAAAAGGGGAAGAGGAGAGACAAGCAGGAAATGGATTTACCCCCCTTCCTTCCACCTTCTGGATTTTTCAGGTCTTTAACAAACAAGTATCCATGACAACTTCACACTGTCATATCTTCCCCTTGCTTGCTTTCCACACAGTGAACACCATTACAAAACAGCACCCGGAAATTTTGACCACAGCTACAAATTCCAGTGAAGGAAGATCAGTGCTCTCAGCACTACACTAACCAGAACACATCTGCATCTCTTAATATTTGTAAGGTTGCACTAATTCCCAGTCACCAGAAAGGCATCACCAGTCTGTGATGCAACCGAGGTATAATTTTGCTTGTAAATGACTCTTTTAGCATGTGTTGGTGATGATGTAGGGTTTTTTTGGTCAGCATATGCTGCTAATATCACTTTCAGCAATTCTGCAGTATATGCAGAACCAGAATAGTGAACTGAGACATTTTGAACTGTGCATAGTAAGCAGAGGTGTTTAGAGGAAGAAGCAGCCAACTACAATTACGCCTCCAAAGCAATGAAAGCAAAATTTAACACCCCTATATGCCACTGTGACTGAAGCTCATAGAGATTTCCTTACTTTAAACTAGCTAATGCATTAGTAAGTGAAACACTTAATGCCAAATATTCATTCAGCTTCCTGAGAACTAAACTCGCTGTCGCTGGAGCACACCGCTAACAGACCCCATGCTAGCTATTTCAAAGATACGTCTACACAAGCTGCAACAATAAGCTTCAACAACATTCTCACAGAACCCCACTTGGATATTTTAAGACACAGACACAGTAAGAAATTTAGAGACAGCAAGCTTAATAGTATTAGTGCTCATATTAATAAAAAGCTTGAGACAGAGAGCACAATGAAAACACTGGGGAGCGGGGCAGGGAGGGAAGCAGTGAAGATGGAGACAACTGTAATAGGAATTGATACGAGGCCTGAAAAGATGCAACTACTCAAATGCTACATTCTTCAACTCAAACTGGTCTGCATCTCCGATGCCTTCACTTGCCACAATTCCAACAGATTATTTTGAAGTAAGACTGGGCAGTATCTTCTTAGCCCCATACAAAACAAAGGCAGAGATGGTGCTCAAGTTAGAGATCCACTTTGTTTAGGCCACACCAGTCTCTATGGTTTAAGATGGCTTAAAAATAAAAAAAAATTCAGAATACCCAGTGCCTCCACAAAGCTGATCCTAAAGATACAAATACAAGTCACCCAGTTTTGATAGGTAATGTTATTCTCTAACTGACCCCTATTGTTTGCTTGGAAACTTACTTTCTGGTTCATTTTGAAGCAAGAATGCTACAAATCAGGTACATGTAAAGGTACATTATTATTATTACTTTTAAAATACAGCACTGAGTGTGAAATAAAACAGCATCAAACCACATTTGCACCAAACTAAGTTACTGCATTATCCCACACCCCCTCACCAAGGCTCGCAAATCAAAGAAAAAAATAATTCAGCAATTTAGAGCATTTTCTGGAGAAATATAACTTCTGAAAGATTTATCTGCATTGACTTTGAAATGGAACATGATGCAGTTGTCCTTTAAGAGAAGGTCAAACTTAAGAAGTACCATGAGCAAACAGATGAGTTGGCTGGAGCAGAAAAGGCTATCTTTGGAAAAAAATGCTTTCCCAGAATATAGGCGGTTGCTAATTCTTAAAACTGCAGAAGAGAGATATGATTCACACTGGTAACATAGAAAAAAATGGTGAAAGCAGTATTTGTCAGATTTCACATTTGCTTTTATTTTTGATTGTCTATTTTTTAAGAGACAACCAGAATTACTCACTCCCAACACAGCTAGTTTGCTCATCCAAAAATGAATTACTACATGCCAAGCAACTTCTAACTCTATAAGCTGTTTCTTTTATGCATTGATGTTTAATTTGTTCATATTATTAATGCTGGTTTAGTTGGCATGGTTACTGGACTAGAGACTTGTTAATCTGTAATGCTTAAAAAAACCAAAACCAAAAAACTAATAAGTTTGCTAAAGGTCTGGTAATTTTATACCTCTTGTTTCTCGGGCCGGGTCCACGAAGCCTGGAGAGAACAGATACAGAACACAACAACAACAGAAAAAAAGCAATAAAAGTTTATCAAAGGTTGCTTTTAGGTATCATAGTGTATGCACTACATTGTGCTCTGTGCACATGCAGGCTCCACGTTGTATCTCTCATGTGTGCGGTGATCACAATTTCCATTTCCTAATATAACCTCAATTTAGATTTGCATTCAAAATCTAATATCCTATAAATTGGTCTTCAATGATTAAGCAAAAGCTAATAGTACATAAAGACTGCTTCTGTTTTTATGTACTGAGTCACTATTCCACTTGTTACATCTCAGCATTTCTAGAAACCTGTTCCCACCATACTGGGAAACTGATTCTGATGACCTACATCACTAAATAGCAAAGACAGTTACAGAACTGGTTTTCTAGCACTAGTTTGATAGCCACCCGCACACACTGATTAATATTAACACTCGTATCATTAATGTGATCATGCATTTGTACACGCTTTTACATGCATACTGTGCCAGGAGTAGGAGACCTTGAGCTGCAGAGCATTGAAACAGTATGACCTCCCCTGGACAGGAGACAGCAGGGCAGAATCTTGTACATCCAGCTGATAGTGACCAGCTCATTATGCTTATGAGCATACAGCACCCAGTACTTATTGGGCTTGGGACTACTAAACAACAGGCATAGTAAAACATGCACAAACCTTAGCAATAAACATACATTTCCCATACAGAGAAAGTCACCAACAGTGTGGATTATATTCACTGTGGTTCAGAAAGACCAAAGTTCCCGGGTTCCACTTTTCCCCTATAATTTTTCTTTCAAATATTTTTGTTCTGGTCTTTATTTCAATTGCAACTTGATCCATCTCAGTTCAGGAGTCAAAAATCACCTGCTAATATCACAGCCATGATGGCATTACTCAATGTGAGGCACAAGCATTGCTGACGTGTGGATATAACAGCATACGCAAGAGTGACATTACAGAAATGGAGATTAGAGCTTAGGAAATCAGAATAAAAACGATAGTACTGTTTCCACAGTGCTCCTAGTGAACAATGTGAGACTTGGGCATTAACCTCATTTTACAATGGCTTTGATAAAAGCAAGCTATTTGTTTGTAACTAGAGGTCTGAGGTGAAGCCACCTGAAGAGCAGCTCACCAACACCTGCATGGGCTAGGACACTCCTATTACTTGATCATTTCTATGTGTGTGTTTTATATATATATATTTATATTTATATATATATATATATGTTGTGCACAAGTTCCTTGAAAGCTGAACACGCAACTATAATAATTCAGCATAATCGCTTTTTGATGTACCGGTCATTCTCTGTACCTGAGCAAGGGAGGCTAGCCAGGGAACTGCCTTGCTTATACCCATGCAAGTCCCCTTTTAATCCTGTTCACTAAGTTTCTATGGTGTCAGCAGAGCAGGTTGTTTGTTTTTTTTTAAAAAAAAAAAACAAAACAACCCACCAACCAAACAAAAAGACATGTTTTTATCTTTTGGTGCTCAGTGGCTGTCAACCTAAAGGAAGACGAAGGATGAAAAAAGCCTGTTCCCACACTTCCACAGTTTGCTGTTTCTTTGTAACGGCACTCGTGGGTGTAGGGAAAAAAGGCAGAACCACATTCTCCACCCTGGAGAGTTTCATACTAACTCTCCCTCACCAACACAAAAAGATACACATGCTCTAATTAGCACCATGCAGAGGATAGAGGGGAAACCAAAAGCCTCATGCACACTAGCATATTCTCTTCCCTTGGAAGCAAGTTGTTAAATGGAAGCATCTTCAGTTACAAGGGAGTGCCAGTGTAGTTTACTCCCTGGATCATTAAATCAAAATATATTCCCATGTACTTCTCATGAGATATGAAGTACAACACAAATTGAAGGCAGAGAATTGTATTCAAGGTGTCCACTTCAACGAAAAAAAATCTGGAAGTTAAACCCAAGTTAAATTTTGAATCGTTAGATCTGTTGCAACAAATCTAGAAGCACTTTGCTGAAGGTATTGCAACAACGCTCATTTGCATCAGCAGAGTATTTGGCTTGTCTCTATCTCCCTCAATTTTTTTATTAATTATTATTTTTTAATCACTTCACTGCTAAGTTTGACTTCATGTGAGCTGTGCAAGGGAATGCGTTTCTCTCATCTTCTGGTTGCTATGCCCTAGCACACTGCTGCAACACTGACAACCCAATGCTTATATCCTAGCAAAGGGGCACTCCTTACGTTGCTAGAATTCAATCAAGTTGTTTTAATCTAAAAATTTCTAAATTTTTAACAACATTTTAAAAACCATTTGTTTTAGCTGCTAACAACACGGAGCTGATAGAGACTACGGGTCAGTAACTGTAACCCAGAAAATAAGCGGAAGGATGCATTGGACTGTTCTCAGGGTAGCACAACTCAGCAATATAATTGACCTGTCAGAGGGGTGAGCAAAAAGACATCTGTTATTCAGACAAGCTGTCACCTACTAAAGGGGGCCTCTAAAACTCTGATTCCTTCAGAGGTCAGACTTCTGCATTTTTCTACTTTAGGAACAGGGAACCTTGTGGGACAGCCTTGGTGGAAAAGGCTAAATAACACTATACAGGTTAAACTGTAACCAGGATACAGGAGGAAGAATACCAGAGCTGATCTCTTCGTCTGTTCTTCGATTCCTTTACTCTGGTGAGAAAATGTTCACTTTATTTTTCACTTGCCGTAGAGAAAATGGTAACATCATGCAGGTCTTGATAGATAGGATGGGAGGCCAGAAAGTAGTTCTGAGTGAGATCCTATGCCACATATATACCTACTGCCAGCTCTGGTAAGATGTTAAAAGGCCTGCATAAAAGCATCACCTGTTACCCCCCCATTCCTCACACCCGGAGCTGTGGGGTGAGAAACCTAGGGCTGTCTCCACTACTGGCTCATGAAAGTGTGTGTAAGAGTAGTTAGTGATTGCCTAATTGAAAAATCTGACAGGAAACACACTCATGTCTGCACTAAAACTGTAAAACTTTTATACACCAATACATAACATATCAAAACTATATTTACTGAATCACAGCTAGTATTCTGCTAGAGTAACGGAAGAAAGACATCGCTCAAAAAATCATGAAAAATATTGAAGGTGATGAGGAATATGGCACACTGGCTTGATCAGTTTTACATTTGGTATTATTCAAAGAGAAAGCATTCCTCCTCCCTACAATGCCACACAGCAATAAACACTTGCGCAAGGATACAGGCAAACCATTTCAAATCATCACATTCATGACTTCCCAGGCCTGTTAGTTCTTGCTATGTTCTGCAGTAGTGATAGACAGGAATCGCAGACTGATGGGGCAAAAGTTTCTCCTAAGTAGCATGTTCCTACATTCACAACCAAAGTAAAAAGCACATAAGCATTTTTTTTTCTTCTTTTAAATTTTACTTGTGCATTCTGCAGAGCAGCAGAATGCAAGCTGCCAGCTTACTAGTAAGAGGAAGCTTCCACCATGCCAGTATCTGGAAGCTTGGTCTGCTCATCTGTGTTAGTATGCAATTGTCAATCATCTGATTTTGCTAGAGTGCAGTCACAATCACTTGCCTTTACAGACCATCCTCAGTGCAAAAGACTGTTTGTCCAAGGGGTACGATGTTATGGAGGCATAGCCATAGAAAGCAGAATCTTTTCCTATGCATGCTAGGATATCAACAGGTCCTTCAGGAAGGTGTGGGAGTACTGAAATAGTTGTGACACTGTCAACCCAGGTGCTTGGGCTATAGGACCTCCTGCCCCTCATCTACATGACGGACTGTCTCTGTTTTTGGACAAAGACTGAGGGGGAAAAAAATCTCTAAGCCAGAGAGATTGTTTTGTTTGTTTGCTTGGGGGGTTGGGTAGGTTTTTCTGAAGTACCAAATGTTCATGGGAGTTAAAGCACCTCTAGACCTTTAAAAATCTGGACTGAAGTATGGTTACAAAAGTAAACAACATACAGCAAGACAGATGCATCCAAGTATCTAAAGCATGTTCAGAAGTAGGGTTTGATAATTTTAAAAATAGTATTGTTTGTCCCACATCAAAGACTATCCACTTCCCTGTGCTATCCCAGAGACAATAAGTGGATCAAACTGAACACATGCATTTGGTTGTACACGTAATACAGTGTTTATCAGAACTAGGACTAGGACTAGGAGGATTTCTCCAGACATCTATACCATTCACCCAAATTTGCAGCACAAGACACGGAACAGGAAAAAGTAAAACCCAAAACAAACCAAAACACACATACACTCATAAAAAAATTCTACCTAGAAAATGCATGGTATACGTTAAAAAAACATATCTTTGCCCTGAAGGTTTGCACCAGTACAATAGACACATGGCAGTACCTCAACCCTTTGATTTTCCCTCCATCTATATAAGAAGCTGTCAGAGTATTAACCTGTTCCTTAATA
This sequence comes from Opisthocomus hoazin, assembly GCF_030867145.1. Lineage (NCBI taxonomy): Eukaryota > Metazoa > Chordata > Aves > Opisthocomiformes > Opisthocomidae > Opisthocomus > Opisthocomus hoazin. Next base: position 1,591,051 of record NC_134437.1, read on the forward strand.
ATGATCACTAACTTAACAGAATAAAACAGGATATATGAAAGTCTCAAAAACAGTTAGCAGTTTTGTCACTGAGATCCTGTTAGTTTAAGTGGGCTAGACAGACGGGACTCTGCAAACAGGCTCTCCTTCTGTTTGATTTAGTGATTTTATTTGATTGACTTCTATTTGATTTAGTGTTATTTCAGGTTTTATATTCTTCTCTCTGACAAAGTTCTGTGGCTGTTATCCCAACTCTAGTGCTAGCAGCACTAGAGCACTTAGCTCATCCCACCACTCTCCTAGACAGACACAATGCCATGAATAACCTTATCCCGTCAAAACAGGTCCCCCAGTCATGCTGTAGCAAGAGCCCAAGCCAACAGCTTTTGAAAGCAATGGAAATTTCTCTCTAAACATTGCACGGATTTACACTTGCCCTTGAATCCAAAAGGTGTCAAGAAAGAATGAAAGCTGGAAGATTTTGGCACCCTGACTATTAAGTTACCCATTAACAACATGGTGAAGAGCTGACATCATGGAGGCAACTAATAAAGCTCATTTAGGACGCTATAGTGCAGAACAACAGCTGTGTGGATGACTGACAGTGGATACCTCTATCACTTTCAGACTTTTATGGTAAATCAGCTGCTGCCTTCACACTGAGTCACAATCCCTGGTATGCCAAAGTTAGTTGAGCCTCGAAGCATCCTCTTATTAGAAGATTATTAATAAGCAACAGCTCCTTACTCCAACTTTTGTCTAGGCTTTCTTTGGCTCTAAACTATGCCTCCTGATCACCTTATCCAACTAGTAAGATAGATCCACAGTAATAGAGCACATCCTAATCTTGTCTACAGTTAAGTGGCCAATTAAAAAAAATAGCAGTGTTTTTTTAAAACTGCTAATTATTTTTGCCTTTTAAGAACAAAATGGTATCGATGTGAGCAACAAAACAAGTGAACACAAAGGCAGCCAAGCTTCTGTGCTTCAGGTACATGCAGTATTAGAATACAATGCAGACGGGCAAGAAGGAATTAACAGGCTCATTTTGGTCCACCGCATCTTTGAAAGGTAATACCCCACACCTCTCTACCTGCCACCCTCTCAGATCATGTCATCATCACGATGACAGCATGGACAACACTGGAATCAGGGTGCTCATTCCCACCTCTCGGCTTGGAAACAGAAGGGAAAAACCCTTTCACAAGCTTCCTGCAACCGTAGGTCCCTTTGGAAACTCCTATGAAAAGGGTTCAGGGCCTACTGCTTTTCAAGTTAATTCAACTCAGAGTGATACCACCAGGAATTAAACCACATATTCTCAGTTGTATAAATTGAGATGGCTCTTTGTACAAAAGGACACCTCCAGCATTACTTCAGCTGTGGAGCTGACCCTTTAGCAGACAGTCCATGCAGGACTGCACATGTTTTCACTAGAGAGAGGAATCGCCATGATTTCTACGTGCATCTGCACGTGCCTATCATGCATGCTGGATCAGTAGAGGCAGGCAGATACAACCTGCATTGATCCCAGCAAATAAGACCATGTTTTTGGGAAGAGTTATACCTTCTCTTCATTGCTGATGTTCCGGGTGGAAGTTCTCCAAGTGATGGAAGGGATTGGGTCCCCAGATGCCTCACAGGTCAGTGTAATCTGATCCTCCAGCTCCATGGCTGTTTTATTCTCCACATAGGTGATTTTGGGTTTTGCTGAAAAGAAAAAGCAACCTTCATTCAGTTAGTGCTCAGAATGAAGCTTGCCTGTAAACAGTAATGTTTGAAACAAACAACACTGGAGGAAAAAAGGCTTTTGAACAGGCACAAGTTTACTGCCATATGGGGAATGGAGCAGAGTGACATTTGAGAAGAGGGTACTAGAAGACCTTTTCTACACATGCTTACCACTGAGACTTCTAAGAGAGTCTAGAAGAGGGTGTATTTGAAGAACCCATTTAAGAGAGTACAAATGATCACTCCCTGGGATTATCAGCTAAGTCTTCCACCTCTGTCTACTTTCTCTGCCCCAAATCAGCCTTTTGATAAGCAGCTTTGTCAAATAGCTGCAGCGGGATGGGACAGGGAGAATTATATTCCTTAACACTCCTAGATTAATGGAAGGTAGGAAAGCTGCTGACTCATTACTGCAAGCTTGAGGTGATTTACACAGTGGTGGGGTGGAGTTCACCTCCCCGTCCAGGTTATAGCAAGTCCCATTGAAGTGCAAGCGCCTTTTTAGTAGCAGCTTTGGTTGAATTCGGATTCATTCCTCCAGGCCTGGAAGCTATTTCAAGTAGTATGTGAATCTCACACCACCCTCTGCACAGGACTGAATTCCTTTTATCAGAGAGGAAGCAGAGTGGAGTTGGCATCTGTTTCAGACACATACAGAGAATCTGTTTTGCCTGGCACGATGGCAGAGGTGCACAGCATTACTTGGGAAAGAAGCAGCTCTGGATAAGCCCCATCAGGCATTACATAGGGGAAGTAGGTTACTTCCAGCTTGCACTAGTGAGCTACCAATAGCCAGCTGGATTGGAAAGGGGGGATGGTAAGAGCATGTTTACCAAAGACTTTGAGATGAATGGTAGCATCCTGCTCGCCAGCCTTGTTCTCAGCGATGCAGATGTATTCTGCTTCATCACTCTTTTCCACCTTCTCGATGATGAGCTCAGACCCATCGTAGTTAAAATTGTATTTCTCTTCATCATCGGCCTGTTCTATTGGCTCTCCATCCCTGCAGAGCATAAAGCACACTGGCTGTGTTGGAGAGCAGAAGCAATCAAAGACTGTTTTAGGCTTGTTGTTAATGCTAGAACTGTGTAACTGCACCGAAACGCCTCAGGTTGAGAGGGACCACCATCTTTTCCTTTCCCTACGGGCTACAAAGCTTACATTTTGATCTATTCCTAATCCCTCCTGCCTTAGGGATCTCAGCAGCTGAACCTTTCACATCCTGACGCACATCATAGCCTACATGCAAGAGCGAGCTATAAACACCACTGAAGGTGGCTTGCGTATCAAGGCAGTATTCCAAGTTGTCATTAGCTTTTTCAGCATTACAACTTGTCCTCATAACCTTCAGCAAAGCTACACAATTTCAAGAACAGCATACCTACAGTCTGTATCACTGCCTGACAATGAAATTTATACCAGATGAAATGAACAGAAAGACTTTAGATGCAGATCTGCCGGCATGACAAATGCAAGCTACAGCATCCACTTTTGCCTAAGTTTCCCCACCAGTGCAACAGATGATAATAAACTGACCCACGGGACAGGTCTGGTCAACATAAGGCTTCATCTCTGTCTGCAGTTTGACTAAGGATGTAATGGGACGGGGAAAAATCGTTGTTTTTACTGTTGTTCTGGTTTGTCCATGAAGCTATACTGGCAATGGCTGGGACAGAATTAATTTTCTTCATACTAGCTCATATGGTGCTATATTCTGTGTTTGTAACCAAAACAGCACTGATAACACAATGATGTTTTAGCTATTGCTGAACAGTATACACACAACATCAAAGGGTTTTCTGTTTCTCACAATGCCCTGCCAGTGAGTAGGCTGGGGGTGCACAAGAAATTGGGAGGGGATACAGCTGGGACAGCTGACCTGGCTGAACACCTGCCTGCCAATGGGAAATAGTAGAATGAATTCCTTATTTTGCTTTGCTTGCATACACAGCTTTTGCTCTATCTATTAAACTGTCTTTATCTATACCAATGAGTTTTTGAATTTTACCCTTCTGATTCTCTTTCCCATCCCACTCAAGAGGCACGTAGTGTAGTGTTTAGCTGCCTACTGGGTTAACCCACAACAGAATCTAACTCCAATTCCATTATGAGACCATTTCTTCTCTTGTGAGAAAAATGAATTAATCTTACTGCAGTTAAAATATTGCTTTCCCTCCAGCCTGGTTTTCCAGGCCTTAGTGAAAACCTCCACGCTCACACACAATCAGGATATTGTACACAGCATCTTACTTGGTCCACGTCATGGTTGGCTCAGGAAAGCCATCAGCATCACATGCTAAGGTCACAGACTGGCTGAGGCTGGCAGTGGCATTCATAGTGCTCTGCCTGGCTCGCACAGAAGGAGGCACTAAAAGGGAAAGAATCCACATTCAAGTTAGAAAGGACAGAATATGTGAGCAAGAGTGAGCCCTAGAAGGCTAACTGTAAATCTCTGCAATACACACAGATATCACTAGTAATTCAAACCCTTATGCCATCACCTGCCAGCTTCAGTCAACAGGTTTGATGTACGAGATCTCCAAAGCTACCAGCACAGGTAAGGAATGGCAGCAGGTGGGGAGACACACAGAAAATCCGTATTGTGGGCAAAACCACTTGTGAGTCCCAACAAGATCAATACCTCACTCTAAGTTATGAGTCACTTAAGATTTCTCTTGAGGTGACAAATTCCTGTAAGCATCTGCTAAACAGTCAATTTCATGGACATCTTTATTTGACACACTAGAGAAAAATTAGTAAGATGATGGTAAATCATGAGTGTGAATCTAAAGTAACATTTCCAATCAGCAGCCTGGAGTGCAGGTGCTATATACCCTGCCCCCCTCCTAGCCTTACTCTAAGCTGCTCACCATTTACGATGACCTGAATATCTTTGAAGTTGATCTCCCCACGAGCCAAGATCCGGCCCTCACAGCGGTATGTTCCTTCATCTGTTTTCTTGATTCCACGAATCTGCAGGTAGTTGTTGGACAGGACTATAAATCGAACTGGAAAAGACAAAAGGAAGGTTCACCCAGGAATTCTCAGAAAAGCTCACTGCAGGTAACAGGTTCTTCTCCTCTCCTTGCCCTTTCTGGGCTGAGACAAGCCTTAGTGTAATAAAATTTCCCTTCCCATCATTTAATGGAGATGCTGCTGTAACTGGATCTGACACTGCTGGGAAAGAAACCAGATATGGGTAGCAGGCAAACTTGTCTGGTGCTTTATACCATAAGTACACACAGAGAGACAAACAGATACATATAAGCACACAAGCATATTTACATTTAATTAGTATCAGAGAACAAGCAATTTGAAACTTGCCCCTCTTGTGCAAGGGTGTCAAGAGTTCAAGACTTACTGCAGTTCCCCTGTGCCTCCAACAAGCAGACGTGGCAAACACAGCTGAGGCACAAATGCTCAGCGGAGTCACAGCTCTGGAGTCACCTCTGCCAGTAAAATGCCCCTTGGGCATGACAGTCTGCAGCACTTTGAAAGAAAGGGAAAGGTTTTTGCAAGGAGCTTTTAGCCCCTTTTCCTTAGGAAGACTGAAGAGTGTCACAACACGCAGCTTTTCTGTCTCATGGCATTTCTCTTGTCTGAAAACTTATTCTAGTATTCCTTGGCCTATTCCAGTGCCAAAGCCTCATGGCCATTTCTGTGAGCATTACTTTCCTGCCATTGCCAAACCACAGCACCTTGAATAACTAAATTCACGCCCTTAGACCTAGTGTCAGGTACAAACTGCTTCTCTCCTCCCTTGTGACCACCATCATTTTGCTCTCCCGAACCCCTTGTATGAGCCCAATTTGAGCCCTGATGGGAGATGGACGTTTGACCTCTGAATAGACAAGCATCAAGACACCTCCTGTGCCTTACCATCTTTTTTTAGGATAATATCCCTGCCTTTGTGCTTCCAGATGATAGTAGGAGGCAGTGAGCTGACCACATCACACACAATCACGGCATCATCCCCTTCCTTGAATTCCTGAGGAGTGGGAGCATTCTTGAACATCAACTTTTCTGAAAACAATGGAAAGAGAAAGTCACTGCAGCTTTCTTAGCACACCTCAAGCTGTGCTCCTCACTCAAGCTTGAGGAAAACAAAGAAACCCAAGAGGACATGTTCTCTGGAAATCCTCACGTTCCCAAGGGAAAGATAAAGGCGTGCCTGACCCAATGCACTGCAACACAGGACCCCATTTTCCAGCCCTGCCTCCCAGGCATATCAGTAGGCCAGATCAATACTCTAACTTGCTCGCTGATTTGTCTACACTGCAAAGACACAACGTGAACTTGGAACTGCTCAGCTTCCCAGCAGGAAGGGGAGGAGCTGCTATCATAGCTCTGCTGGACAACATGCTGATGGCTTATTATAACCCTTCTGAATGTCTGATCCTCTTTACTGAAGTCTAGTCTTATCTCACAGCATGTCTGTCACCCACAAAAGCTGCTCTCTCTGCTTACTCCTCCCAGACATTTATGATCTGCTAGAATCTTCTCCTCTACCCCTTGCTCTCCTGTCTTTCAGAAGAGTTTAAGCAGTAGACGTACTGGTAATGCCCTGACAGGCCAAGGTCCTAGTTCCACTCTCCCCTCAAAACCAAGAAGTGAGAAGGCTGCATCTTCTTAACATTCCCTTTCTTTTCACACCCTCCCCCCCTTCCCCTTTAAAAATCGCCTTTTCTAAGTAGGTAAAATGGTTGCCTCCCTAATCTTGCCTCATACATGTACAAGGTAGACCAGAAAATAGCCTCAGAGCCGCACTCTTACGGAAAATTTTCACATTGACGGTGGCCTCGGAGTCTCCCTCCTCCACGCTACTGACAACACATTTATAGATGCCAGCATCGTCAATGTTGGCGTTGTAGATGGTGAGGGTGGAGGAGAAGTCATCATTTCGCACCACTGAGATGCGCTGTTGGTTTGGCGTCAGCTTCTCACCGTTAGGGGAAAACCAGGAGATGTCTTTGTATTTGGCCTCCCCTGCCACTATGGACAATAAAAGAAAACAGACAAACTGAAATGAGTTCCTAGCAAAACTGCACAGAGGAATTAAATACAACCAGCAGCACTATGCAGAAGACAGACCCAGGGGAAGGGCTTCTGGTACCTGAGAAGTAAGCAAAGAAAATTCTCTCTCACAGCACTCTGAATGGTCAGCTGCTGTCCTGCAAAAACGATATTAGGTTGGTTTTATAATCTAAATGGGTACACTCATTTTAGCCCAAAGTGGCTTTCTATGCATCCTGGAATCCCATGTCCCAGTCCCTCCACTACACAGATCAGCCCGAGAAATAAAAATCTCTTCCTTCTTCAGCTCCATCATCTTTTCAACAAATACCTATGTTTGCAGAGTGGGCTACTTTGCATACCAAAACGGTGACATTGCTGTAGCAGCAGTTCTGACACTGATCAGCTTAAACCTTCTGCTGCATCCAGTGTAAGTGCGAATTGTTACTAAGTGGTTCTGGGCTGTCTCATTCTTGCAGCTCATATCTCTGCATTCCTCATCGTGGCCTGTTATTTGCGACAAACCCGTGTTATTAGAGTGGCTTTAATTGGTCCCACAGTTTTCTGAATGCAAGTATCATCACAACAGCACTTGCTCAGAGTATACTTTCATTTTTAAAGAACTAGCAGTAACAAATTACTCTGCAGCTAAGCACTTCTGAATCAGATGACCTCATTCCTTGTCCCAGTCAGTATGCTCCTGAGGAAGTGTGGTCGTCTGATGACATTTTGCTCCCAGAGATCACTATAGCAGTTATTTGCTCTGTGTCACGCTTCAGGATGCTATCATGTCAGTGCTCCAACATACTAATTCCTCCCATTAGAAACCAGGCCAGATGCTTTCAGGAGAACCTCTGAAGAGGATACATGGATGCCAATATGGAAAAAGCCATAAAACTGTAGGACGCGCTTTAGGGCACATGGATTGTGTCAGCACTACACCACTGTGCAGGAGAACAGCCTGGGGCAGTTAGTGGCCTGAACAGTGAATTGTGTCACAAATGCAGAAATGCAGGTTTTCAGCAGCATTAAAATTCTTCTTTGCAGAGGTAACATCTCTCAAGTCACCTAGCACTCCCATTACTGCTGTTAGCAGTTGATTACAGAAATAATTTGGAAAACCAACAGGCTTAATTCTAAATTCAAAAGATCAAAGAGCTGTGAATGATGCAAGGTCCATTGTTGTGGCTATTGCTCAAGCTTAGAGACAGCATCTCAGTACCTCTTTTTTCATTTTAAAATCTGTTTGATGGAGCTGCTTTCTGCTGCCAGCTCTCCAGGGAGAGCGCATTTACTGTTTCCAGTAAACAGCATGTGTCACCTTTGCTACTCAGTCTTATAAACCATAAGAGCATATGTGAAAGGAAGAGCAAGAGATCTTGCAGCTACACCCACCACTGGAGCTTTTACCCCAGAGTTAATACATTGATCGACCTTCCCAGCAAACCCAAACAGAGACAACTGATGCCCCAAGCCATCACTCACCTTGACATAAGAAGAATTTTGATTCTCCGACGCTGATCTCCCCCTGGCTTGGAACAATGTCCACTTGTAGAGAGGCTGGAAAAGAAAGGAGCACACAGAAGATGGTTAGACAATAGCAGTGGTCTTCAGCAAAAAAAGCTTTGCCAACATTCCAATCCCTGTGGCTCCTTCTCCATGTAAAGGAAAAGCATATAGCAGAGCATTCTTGGCTTGATAAGCGTTGCTATTTATCAGTAGTTATCTGAATGTACAGCGCCATGGACCCTTGAGGATACAGAAGAAGTTGCTAACATTGAGTTGCTTCCAGCCCATTATAAAAACCACATGGAACGATACAGAAAGGGCTGGTTTATGTTCAAATCTCTACCACACCGCAATACTAGGGAGCGCGCTTGATGTGCACACCAAAACATCAAGAAGCCTGTACAGACTACTTTGAATTCAAACTGGAACTGGCTCAAAGGCCTATCCTGGCAGCATATACAAGTTATCTTTGCTTTGGAGACTTCTTGTTGCTCTATACGATACCATATTCATACAAGACCCAGCTACCAACCACCACAAATGCAGAGTGGCAGTCACTGGCATACTCTGGGTCCTTGATCTTCCTCAGTCTCCTACTATGATCTTCCAGTCAGAAACCTAGTCCAATCAGCCAGCAAATCAGCAACGTTTATAACAGACAGAGCATACCTGGATTAGGAAGGAAACTCCTCCAGAATATACTGACAAGGACTTTTGACAGTTTGTGACTTCTGCCTTCACTGCTTGCCCTTGCTCCAAGTTCATCCAGGCACATTTCACCTAATTCCCTCCTACTGCAGAGATGAAAATATTAGCAATGCTTTGGTCTCTTCCATTGTCTTCTCATGGAATATCATCAGTGATTTGGCTTTTCTGTTAACCTTTTTTGAGTAGTTGTTTTCTTGATTTTCTGTTGATTTTATTTTATTTTTAAATAAGAGACTGAAGGTATTTTGGCAGCAGAGATGGAACAGATGTTCCATGGACCTGAGTGAAGCATCTATTACATGTCTGTCTGGAATTGAGGGAGCCTGGAATCAGTGAAAGACACTGTACCTTCTGTGCTCCCTACAACCAAATCCAGTACAACCTCAAAGGAATCATATGAAAATAATCCAAGTTAGATAATAATTCCAGAAAGGATATTTGAGGATACTGTTGCTGAAAGAAAACAAAATTACTCTCAGACATCTTCAATCTCTCTTTGGACATCTTTCTTTAACTCTTGTGCTGTCTGAGGGTGCTCACCTTCCTTGTACTTTTCAATGAAGTACGTGTTGCCCTTCTAATTCCTGCACTTAGCCTGTTTTATTTCTGGCTAATTTAATTTCTCCCAACTATACTACTTTAATATAATTCAATCCTAAACAGAACTGTAAGTACAAAGAGCCAAATATAATAAAAGGCTAAACATTTATTACATTCAGTGCAGCAAGGACTAAATAGCCTACTTCTATAGGCTCATTTTTGTTGTTGGTTTTCTACAAATCTTTCCAACATCTGAATTTTACATTTGGAATCATATTCTGGGGTGCTTTTCCTGGGAAGGTCTCTGCTGTATGGAATGAGTGCAAAGGAACTACAAAGAGATCTTAAATGTCTCAAATTCAGACCTCCGAGTTCCTCCAGACCAGATTTCTGCTTTGCAGTGCTATGCAAAACATTTGTTCTTCTTCATTACAATGGAACTAGATTTGAGCATAGACAATAACAACTCAGTTAATGTATTTTGGCAGGAGCTGCAGCAATGTGCAGCGATACAAAGATTTTAGAAGGACATCACAGTAGTTTCCAGTACGAACACTCCAGAAGCTGGGGGCATCAGTAAAAGACAGGCACTGGGACCTTTTTGCAGTGCTTTCAAGTTATCAATTAAACTGTCTTTTATGATCTTGTCTTCAGCATGTGAGTGATAGCTCCTGTTTAGAAATTACATTTACAGAACCAAGAATCCTTAGTCTCACCCAAATGAGGGCAATTTGTTAAGGAACATTGAGAGCTCCTGTGTAAACAATTAAATGTTTGCTAAAGTTCAGAGGCTCTGATCATTGCTGCTGTAAAAGCCTTCTTACCTTCACTCAAAGCAAAAATGAAAGGCCAACATTGATAAAAGAAGTCCAAAGTTCAGTTTTTGCATCTGTATTTAGATATCTAAATTAAAAGATGGGCTTTCAAGAATAACCAACCTCTTGAGCAGCTCTCTAAGAAGTAGGGCAAGTCTCCTACACCTCAATACCTAAGCACAGCGTAGAAGCTACATTTGGAGTCCCACTACTGAAAAAAACCCCTGTTTTTTTCCTCATTGATTTACGAAAGTGAAACTGATTAGCATTTAACGGATGAAGGAGAAGGAACATAGCATTTTGGAAGTGTCACCACAAACCAAAAGCAGAAAGTCAAAGGTGCTGAATTTACTAAAATAATTCTGTTTTAGTAGAGTAAGGAGAGAATCAACAATCACAGCAAAGTAAGTTAGACATCCAAGATGAAAGCTAACCAGATTTCTGGTCTGTGTTGCGTATAGTCCAGTATGACTACTTGTTTCCTGATTTCAATTAGATTGGTACTAAACAAGTGAGAAACCAAACATACCTCTTTATTTTCATGTTCATTTACAACCAGCCTTACCACCACGCATATCCAAACATGTCCACTTCCCATTTCCCCCAGCAACATCACTGACTTCTTCATAGCAGAAATTATGACCCACTAGGCAGAAAATGTAATTGGATTCTGGCTTTCCTCCAGCTGTAGCTTAACACTGCAGCAGTTCTGTGGCCTAACAAGTCCAGGTCAAGTATGAATTTCAGGAGGTCAAAACGAATAGGTTTTATTTCGAAACTGCAGCCATTAGCTTGCAGAAAACAATGATTTTTATCAAGCTATTCCTCTACCCCATGTAGCCAGAGCACTTCTCAGCAACTTTACCACAAATGCTTTGTCTGTAACCTTCCATGTTTTCATGCTGTAGTGCATGAAAACCCTTCGCCCAAAGCAGCTAATTTTACCTCCAGATCGGAGGTGCGTTAGTTTTAGCTGCCAAACACACCTGGGTTTTTAAGAAACAAGCACTGCTTTGGAAGTGAAAACCTGTGTATACATGCCAATGGCAACATTTCTTACAGTACTTGGGAAACAGACATATGACCTGTTCGGGTTAGACATTAAGTATATAGCTACACACAGAATGAAAAAGCATTGCCTGACATCATTAAAAAAAGAACAGAAGCAGCAGGATTTTCTCATAAGGTGTCTGAGCGCATTTCTTTAGCCAACAACCATTCTGACACAGCATGTCTCTTCATAAGTAAACTGGAAGCAATTAATTTGAGCCAATGGAGCTCCACAAAGCCTAATAATAGCGCAAGGTCCATGCACCTTTCCTAGTTTTAATCTCACCAGATTTTAGCGGGCTAGACTGATAAATACTAGTATTCCATCTCAAAAGACTCAGATACAGCAAACAACCCAGCCAAGATTCAACTGCAACCAGGGCTTGTATGTACTGTGCATTCTAGTTCTAACTAATGTTTGCATGTATGGCTGTATGCCTTGCCTACCCAAGAGGCTTTCAGAAGGAGGAGATTAACTAAAGTATCCCTCGACCTCGAGTAATGGCAAGGGGCTTATTACAGCCTCTCTTGGCCTGTCCGAGACACTCTTCTGAGCTCTGCACTTTTAATCAGCAGGGAACACAATGAAGTTGTGATTGAATTCCCCCACAGCACTGCCTTGGAAAACCTGAGAAGCCTAAGGAAGGGCATTTAGACTAGTAATCAACTTGCTTTCTACTCAGCCAAGCACCGCTAGCAAACAGTGGGGTGCTGGTAAAATGGCTTTGAGCTATTTGAGATGTAATATAAATTCATACCTTTTTTTTTTTTTTCCCCTCCACACTACACTATATAAATATACCAATGACTCTCTTCTACACTTTTGAGAGTTGCTGCATGCTGGGAAGGCAGTGACAAAGGCTGGGGTTATTAATGCCTTTCATTCCATTCTCAGGTGGTTTCTATTACAGCTAGAAATGAGAAAAAAGGTTCTGTGTAAAGCTTTGAACTTTTCATCACTCCAGAATTCAGCATCTGTGCTCTACCTTACATCTTTTTTTATGCACGTCTGTGCCACATTGGATGCAACAAATAGGAGGAAATCATAGAACCAGGAAACAGCTTACTGTAAATACAGCCAAAAGGGCCAGGCAAGTGATCTGAGCCCCGGCAACAACATCCAGCTCTCAAGATTTTCCCTATTTTTGGGGGGGCTCAGCTCCTTCTGTACATTTAAGTGATAGGCAGGCTTTCAAGAGACTGAAACCTAAAAACCACCCTTGGGACAGAGGAAGGCAAAACTTTATTAGAGTCTTAGAAACAAGAGAAGGAAGGACATCCTTGGCTATGTCTCATTCAGTTAGTGGTTCCTCTGCTCCATCAGCTGCAAAGTTAGGCCAGTAACTAGCAGATTTAATGCTAAGTAATAGAATTTCTGGAAAAGTTATGTAGAGGGGCAGTATTTCCTTCACCAGTAGTCCCCTGTATGTCAGCACAGTCCCTTCACCCATGACATGAGGGAGGCAGAGACGAAACCTCCTGATATTATTATGAACACAGGAAATGCACTTTTCAAATCTAGCAATTACCATGACACAGAAGCTGTGACCTCATGAGTAGCAGGAACCAGAGAGCCAGTATTATAGTATCTACTTTACTCTTCAGTTTCTTTAATCTAATTCCAGGAACAAGATGCTGAAGTACCCTGTGACAGGATCAGGTAAGTCAGATGCACACTGTATATCCTGTGAGTTTTTAACCACATGCACTGTTACATACTCTTTCACCACATTTAAAACACGTTATTTCTGTGCAGCACACAAAACAACAGGGAAGTCAGCACAAATGAATCCACACCCTTTAAACTCGATTTACCTTACACCAGAAAAACTGCACAAGGCCAGTGTCATTCAACAAACTGCTGCTGTCAGAAGCACCGATTTGGTCTTTTAAAACGTCAGTATCTTGTTGAATGCTGCTATTAAACAGCGATAAGGTGACAGTCACTGGCAGGCAGGGCTACAGTATTAAAGTGGCTTGGGAAATAGTGCAGAATATCAGTAACAGTGCTAGGCTGGCCCTAGAACGGCACATTTGAGTTACTATAGTATGCTCTACTTCTGAGGGTACCTGCCACTCTTGTCTGTTCTGCTCACTTAGTGTCCTGTACAGAAGGTGAATTACAGAGCTTCCATACAAGCAAGGAATACTTCCTCTTTAACTCTTTTGGCGCAACAGGGACACTCCACAGTGTCTGTATTCTCTGCATACCTATATTGGACGATATCTGAAAACACACAGGCACAGCTTTAAATGTACATACTGATACTATGAGAGTTTTCTGCACCAACACAAAGCTACACTTAGATCCTACTGCTAAGCTGACAGAAATGGGGGATCCTTGGCAGCAGCAGCTTCCAAAGCGGTATCCAATACTTTCATTACCCTCTAAACACAGAGGGCTGGGCATAGCAGATTTCCTTTAGCAACGCACCTATCCTAACAACAGCACTCTTGCAGGGCCTTACAGAATAATCTGTGCATTTGTTTCAACCTCTTTGTAATTTAGGACATTAATGTCACAAAGTATCTCAACAGGCATTATCATTATTTTTCTCCAAGTTGCTCTGTCCAAGCTTGCTACAACATCAGTATATCCATAAACTCAATCTTTATTCAAAGGCACAAGTCACATACTGAGGAGTTCCCTAATGTGCAGAGACACAGCAGTGCTGAAGCACAACAGGGCTTCCTTTCATAGAATCGTTGAGGTTGGAGATGATCTTTCACACACAAGTAGCTCTTGCAGGAAGGAGTATCTGTTTACTGACACAGAAGAAACACATTGCTGAAAAGATTCACGTTTCTTTTAGTCAACACAGGAGGGATTTCTCATATGTGGGAATAGGTTTCATGATGTGAAGCATAAGGCTAAGAATAACAATACATACCTATATAGATCATAAAATTAAAAGCAAAAGAACTGTTCAAAATAGACAACACTGAGCCAGAGAGGCACATAGGATGGTTTAATTCTGGGAGAATGCATGATCCTACAGTTATGGCACTAGCATATGCTTTCAAGATTAATCTTGGACACCCTGTCCTTCCACAGACTGCCTGTATGGCACTGGACAAGTCACCTTCAATCAGTGACTAGTCCCCAGCTATGCTAAATGGCAGAGGCAACTTCTCCATGGCACAAAGGCAACAGGAAAGACACATATTGAAGACTGATGCGCTCAGACCATGGCAATAAGGTGAAGATTATCAGAATTCAGACCTAGCTCAGACTCCGATTTTGTTTAAGAAACTGGAAGGAGAAGCATGTCTAACACATTCAAGGCTGTTGACCCACTACTCAAGTCATCTCTAGCACTGCTGCGTCTAAGGTCTAAGCATGTCAATATAATATGTTATGACTCCTTAAAACAGAATGCCATGCCCATATGTAGTGTGTGTATTGCATCTCAAGCGATTTACTTTTCCAATACTAGCCATCACTAGGAAAGGTCAAACCCCTATACTTTGCTAAATACACTCAATACAGCCAGTGCTTTCCAGGTCACCAAGAATTACTTGCACCTAAGAAGTGGCAGGTAAAACATAAATCTGCATTGCAATGTCCAAATTACTCATCTGGCCAGAAGAATGATTAGCGGTTGAGGAGATAAGAGAAGCTTCTTAATTGCTCGAGACCTCAAGTGGCACAAATAACCCTCTTCATGTCCAGAACCTGAAAAATTACTTGCTCACCTTCTTCACAGCTGCTACTGGCTGCTCTGAATTTCTGCAAAACAAGATCAATGTAAGCACATCCACTGCTGCCTTCTATCAGAAGGTTTTCATTAGAAAACCAGACACCATGATCAGTGGCTGCTATTATGTACCTCACTGCCCACATGCATTTTTGTGCATCAGACATTTAGACTGCCCCTATGTTTCAGTGACTTTCTGCAGCACAGTAGGTGAACTACAGTCAGCACAATCTTCTGGCCTTTTCTCTTGTCTGCAGATACGCAACTGCTTAACAGTATAGACATGATTTTGCTCTCAATGTAACAGCTGGATAGGTTCCTAAATGCTCTTTCTCTTTTACTTCTCAAGAGTTTCCCAGCATCCTGATTAATGTCAGGTGAAAACAAGCTGTCAGTTAATATTTCAAATAATGCATAGTATTGTTCCTCCTCCAAGTTTTATCCTACCAGTGAACCCAGTGTCAATGAAAAATCACTAGGCTCAGCAGGTCACCTGCAGTGGAAATATGAAAGATAGTTGTATTTTGATACTGCATTGTTTCAGGCCAACTTAGACAAAATATTTTGCAATTTCCTTCTCCTACCATTAAGGCAGGTAATTCCAAACACGTCTTGAAGTGGTAGTTAGTAGCCTTGTATTAAAAAAATAAGCATAGGTACACAGTTAACAACTGGTGTTTTTTTAAATTTTAGTCTGTCATTATTAGCAGGTCTGCAGGATTAGATAAGCAAGGATGCCTTCTGAGGCACACACAACAGGTATTTTGTCCTTTTTCCTTTGGGCAATATCCCTAAGTGCAGTTTTCTCCCCCATATTGCCATGATTTTCCACCACAGTACACATATGCAAAGGTCCTTCTTCATACAGAGGAGGATACAGAGAAGGCAGAGTTACTGAATGCCGCCTTTGCTTCAGTCTTTAGTGCTAAGGCCGGCCCTCAGGAATCCCAGGCCCCGGAGGTAAGAGAGCAGGCCTGCAGAAAGGATGACCTTCCCTTGGTCGAAGAGGATTGTATGAGAGATCATTTAAGTAATCTGGATGCCCACAAATCCATGGGCCCTGATGGGATGCACCCAGGAGTGCTGCGGGAGCTGACAGATGTCATTGCTGAGCCACTCTCCATCATCTCTGAAAGGTCCTGGAGGACAGGAGAGGTGCCCGAGGACTGGAAAAAAGCCAGTATCACTCCAGTCTTCAAAAAGGGCAAGAAGGAGGACCCAGGGAACCACAGGCCGGTCAGCCTCATTTCCATCCTGGGAAAGATGATGGAGCAGCTCATTAAGCAAGTGGAGGAGCAGAAGGTTAGCAGGAGTAGTCAACATGGATTCACCAAGGGGAAATCATGCTTGACCAATCTGATAGCTTTCTATGATGGCATGACTGCCTGGGTACATGAGGGGAGAGCAGTGGATATTGTCTACCTAAACTTCAGCAAGGCTTTTGACACTGTCTCCCATAACATGCTCACAGGCAAGCTCAGGAAATGTGGGCCAGATGAGCGGACAGTGAGGTGGATTGAGAACTGGCTGAATGGCAGAGCTCAGAGGGTTGTCGTCAGCGGCACTGACTCTAGTTGGAGGCCTGTAACTAGTGGTGTCCCTCAGAGGTCAGTACTCAGCCCAGTCTTGTTCAACTTACTCATCAGTGACTTGGATGAAGGGACAGAGCGTACCCTCAGCAAGTTTGCTGATGACACAAAACTGGGAGGAGTGGTGGATACACCAGAAGGCTGTGCTGCCATCCTGTGAGGCCTCGACAGGCTGGAGAGTTGGGTGAGAAGAACCTGATGAAGTTCAACAAAGGCAAGTGCAGGGTCCTGCACCTGGGGAGGAACAACCCAATGCACCAGTACAGGCTCGGGGCAGACCTGCTGGAGAGCAGCTCTGCGGAGAGGGACCTGGGTGTCCTGGTGGATGACAGGTTGACCATGAGCCAGCAGTGTGCCCTGGCTGCCAAGAAGGCCAATGGAATCCTGGGGTGTATTAATAAGAGTGTGTCCAGCAGGTTGAGGGAGGTTATCCTCTCCCTCTACTCTGCCTGAGGGAGGCCCCACCTGGAGTACTGTGTCCAGCTCTGGGCTCCCCAGTTCAAGAAAGATGAGGAGCTACTGGAGAGAGTCCAGCGGAGGGCTACAAGGATGAAGAGGGGACTGGAGCATCTCTCCTATGAGGAAAGGCTGAGGGAGCTGGGCTTGTTCAGCCTGGAGAAGGCTGAGAGGGGACCTTATAAATGCCCATAAATATCTGAAGGGTGGGTGTCGGGAGGATGGGGCCAGACTCTTTCCAGTGGTGCCCAGCAACAGGACAAGGGGCAACGGGCACAAACGGAAGCAGAGGAAGTTCTGTCTGAATACGAGGAAGAACTTCTTCCCTCTGAGGGTGATGGAACACTGGAACAGGTTGCCCAGAGAGGCTGTGGATTCTCCTTCTCTGGAGATACTCAAAACCCGGCTGAACAGGGTACTGTGCAACCTGCTCTAGGTGACCCTGCTTTGGCAGGGGGGTTGGACTAGATGATCCACAGAGGTCCCTTCCAACCCCAGCCATTCTGTGATTCTGTGATATTCACAACTGAAGGCACCATAGATTAATTTCCCTGCAATCTCAGTGTTGACAGAAATTATGTCAACATTAACAATCACATTTTAGTTTCTAATACAGAGTCCTCTGCTCAATGTCTGCTACTCTTCTACATGGTATTAAAGGAAGCCACTAATGCATTGGTGTTATCAACAAAGCTGCCACTCATATTTACCAGACACACATAACAGGTTCTGCTGCAAGATCATTTATATAAGCAACCAACAGCAACACATTCTGAAGAAATTTGACATATAATCAATTCTGGCTCTTCGCAATCCAAGTCAAGGCGACCCTTTACCTTCTGACTAGCATATAGTCCCAGCTTGCGATGAGTTTAGATGTTCAAGCTTCTGTGTAATCCAGGCGCTTTTGCACACAATGTGCTGCAATAATCAATTTAACTTAAAGAACTAGAGCTTTAAATTCCCAGAGAAGAATCTCAAGAGAGATGTTGTGACTACTATGTTTTGTACTGGTAGCTCCCCACTACAGTAAAACCTAACAATTTTGGTATTGGGCTGAAGTACAGTGATCTAAATGTAACTGCAGTCTCAATAGCTACTTTGCACCAGTTTTCATTGGGATAGGAAACTCCTAGTGCTCATATATGCAGAAACACACCAAGGGGAACCTGCTGGACTAGAGAACCAAGTACAAGAACTGCAGGTCAACTCCTCCTCAAAACTTCCTAGTGTGAGCCAGTCTGCCTGTGCTCATCTGCATCTTCTCATCCTTCATTTGTCTTTAGGCAGCAACCACAGCATTCATTTTGCATTTATACTGTGCCTAGCACAAGAAAATCTGAGATGCTGCACTATTCTAAGACACAGCTGTAAGAACCTTTAACTAATGGCTGACTGCCATGCCATTGCTTACAACCAGTCAGCAATCACTCCTTGCATGAAGACTTCTGATTGTTAATCACTAGGTGGAGTGAGCAATCATCTTGTAGTTATTAAAGGCACAAAACACACTGTAAGAAATCTCTACATCTCCATTCTGCCATAGATGTTGAGAAGCAAAATTATACGGGCTTTTTTCAGACTCTCATGCCTTCTCCTGGTGGTGGTTCTCTGTAGGAGCCGAGGTAGCAGATTAGATCGGCTGTGGGTCTGCTCCAGTCTGCCACCTGCCCTGTTTTTTGTCCTCAGGGTGTCTGCAAACAATGTTAAGGCTTTCTCCTAGGGACCGAGTATACAAAGGGCTGGGAGGCAGACTCCGGTGGTGACATTAGGCACAAAAGAGACCTGCTGTGTTTGTCCAGCAGCCTTCAGTCAGGTAAACTGAAGATTACTTCTGGAAATCAGGTATCATCTGAGAAGAAATGTTCCTCTGAATTATTCACATCAAGCTCATCTGTACTTATTTTACACCAGGGAGTATTCAACCCTAATTGCTTCAACCAGCCTTTATCAGCAGAACAATTTGCTGACATCATAACCTGGATAAACAGATTCATCACAGCAATGAACTATGCCTCAAAATACAGATACAATTGTTCCATACTTGCTAAACTTTATTGCTTAGTATATGATAAAACTAACAAACCCAGCACTGCCACAGATTTTAATCACTACTTCATCGTTATTTTTGCTTTGCAGTTCAGGGACACAGAGACTATTTTTTCCACTCTTCATTTAATAGACACGGAGCCCATTTGCATTCCGCTTTCAACTTCAAGCAATAAAGACCTTTTTAGCATCACATAATAACTGCATTAAAAGGCCTCTTCATAATCACACAATAACACTTTTTATAGCTCTGGTCTCACCCATATCTTTTATCTTGTTACAAACTTCCCCAGCCCTCAAATAATGCTGAATAACTCCCCATTGATTTGAAAAAACTCTGCTAATGCAACTTCCTGTTCATCTGTAGTTAAATATAATTAGTTTTGCATCTCAACAAAAGAAATGAGCTCAAATTAAGCCATGATTTCAGTTACAGGCAGCAAGGATGTCTCCCTGCTGGGCTAAGACTGAGGCTAACACAGCAGGCTTTACCTGTTAAGTAAATAACATGCCACTTTAAGCAGAGGGAAGTGTGTTAATGTTGGGCATTGGTTCTATATCTGTCTAAATTCAAAAGGACTCAAGTGAAGCAGAGTGTGAATGAAGTGCAGTGAGCTGCAGTCACCCTTCCACATTAGAAGCAGGCAGGCTACTGCACATACGCTTTTGAAGATCTGTCTGGGGCCATGCAAACAGAATGTCTCGGAACACTAAATACACTCAACTACAGATTTGCATTAGTGCAAATGTACTATGTGGTTATATCCATCACGGCTCCCTAGGATAAATGTGAGTTCATCCCCTCCACATCCTTCCGTTCCCATAAAACCACACTCCTTTAGCCTTCCACCACTTTGCCACTGACCCTCAAGGTTCTGATTTGAACTTCGGAAATAAATAAGGACCTAAATCCTTTTGACTTCACAGCAGGAATTGTTATCATGTTCAGCACGTGCTATGCGACAAATCTACCATCTGTCTGTAGCTGAAAGAAGTGGGCAGGAATCTACAACAGGACACACTTGCACATGCAAGGTAGACTGCCCCGTCTCCACATTTCTGGAGAAGCTTTTGCCAGAACAATTTCATCTCTTTGTACTTGCTTTTGGAAAAGATGCAAACCCTCCAAGCTTCAATTAAGCCCATCTTAAGCAACGACAGGAGACACCAACTGCAATCTGGGAAAGGCTAAGCCAGTACCAGCAGAATTTTTCACCTGACAGAGCTTGTTTGTCTGTCTTCTCAGCCAGACTCCGGACTGAAAACGAAAGGTGTGGCTTCTCCACTTTACCCAGCCACCATCTTTGTTAGGCAAGAATTTGTCAACAGGTTTGGAAAACCTACACTGAAAATTAGTCTTTGGTGGGTATCCATAGAAAACTAACCTCAGCAACAAATGCTGGTAGATTCTACGTGAATCTTCTGTCTTTTCTCTATTAACCTTAAATCAACATCTGTTGACCACATAACTCAGTTTTAGGGTGATGAAAAATGGGGAAAGGAATTGTCTCTCCTTCACTCTTAACATTCTCTCAGCATAATATTACGAACTGAGACACTTACTGACCCACATTTAATTTCTAATCTGATGTGAAATGTCTCTGCTTATTAATACTTCAAGTCTCAGGTTAGTCCAGAGACACGCTTCCACTCATCCAAAAGCTCACTAAACATGGCAGGATTTTCCATCTTTTGGCCACTGAGAAAAATACTACAGACATGAGTGGACAAAAAAGGCATGATAAAACTTGAACTTTGCAATGAAATCCCAGTTGTGCCTACAGCCAGATCAGGAAGAGGCACAAACTGAGACAATACTCACAACACAATGGCAAAGTGGTTTAATGTCTGTGGGGCTGGAGATTAGGGAGGAAAGATACAGCACATTAGTCAGATGCCTTCAAGGAGAAACAACGCATAGCGTTCATCAACTCAGCTGTGTGTCTCAGCAGAGCAGCATAACACCTTCTGTAGTGACACTTATTCTTCATATCACTTTTAAGATCTCCGAGTGATCACTGACCAAGTGTTCTCTGTACCACGAGCTGAGCATGCAACTTAGAATGACTGCAAAGTGCACAGTAACAGCACAGCTTTCCAAAGGCATCCCATTCCTACTCACTTGATCATACCTAATTCTCTTTACAGCTCTCTGGAAATGCCCCCCTTTCAAGACAGAAATTTAAAGTCCTTTTGACCTTCCTAAGATGGAGATAAACTTAACTTTCTTTAGTACTTAGTGCTGACTGAGGCTATCCTGTTTACACACTATAAAGTCACCATTATGGTATCACACTGTAACACACCTCCCTTTCTGACTCCAGTGTTTCAAAAGAGTGTACACATCTGAACTCTTGCTCAATGGTCTGCATATTACTGACACATTTTCTAGCTCCTGACAGCAGATTTATGACCTATGCATTTGTGTAGTACTTCCACAAGATCTTCTGTTACCAGGATATTCTCACATGACAGACCATAGTAACACCAGCCTAAAGAGAAATGAGGGTGTGTTGGGGTAGGGGAGGATGCCAGTATCTGAGGAAAGAGCATAAAGGGACATTCAAATCTTCATGCTATCCAAGTACAGTCTCTAAACACTCTCTTCAGTACAGAATATTGATTCTTTCAGTAAGTAGGTTTTTGAGAACGTCCTGTTGATTTCACAAGAAGAACCCAACAGTCTGTCTGGTCCAGGCTGGAGAGTAGTACTGGTTAAGGGAAAAGAAAATACACTTCTAAATCCAGCTGGGATAGATACGTAATGATGCTGCGTTTCCCTGCCAAGGCATACTTGTGTTTCCTTAGCAGTCTTTATCTCCCTCTTCACAGTATTCTAGGGCTGAATAAATTACAAAGACAGAGATGTGGCTATATTACAGTAATGACGCTTTCAGGAGATCAGATAAATAGTAACAATGCTGTGTAATACTGAAGAACAGCAAGGAGGAATATAACAAAGCAACAAAAGGAAAGAACTACAGAAAATGAAACTAAAAGAAAGAAAAAAATGGTAGGATTGCATCTACTACAAGATGTAAAACTTGCAACAGAGAAGGAAAGGGGAGGCAGCCATCCTCAACGTTTGATCATCTCACTCTAGCACTAGGAGTCTTTTAAGATTCTTGACAGACAGTTAGCTGTCTATCATGAGCTGAGATCATTTAATCTATTTGTTTACCTTTAAAGTCCCATTAATTGCTAAAACTTCCCAGTTCTCACTGCTCTTTCTGATACACACTACACTCTCGACTTTGAATACAGTCAGTGAACTTGGACAGTATTTGCCTTTGAGGCAACAGAGTTGTTCCAGTAGTAGGAATCCCTACCCTCATGCCACTTTATCACAGGTAACTTTCTGACACTAGCAGCTTACTTCTTTTTCCTCAAACTACCAGTCAGTCCCCAGGATTACACAGGCCTATTGTAGCAACTCTCCAAAGGTCCAGGCTCTCTACAAACTGCAGTTCCCTAGCATGCTAAGAATTCACAACAGAAACCAGCTGTCCTGGTTTTGGCTGGGATAATTTTCCTCCCAGTAGCTGTTGTGTTTTGGATTTAGTACAGGAAGAATGTTGGTAACATTGATGTTTTTCGTTGTTGCTAAGAAATCAAGGTCTTTTTTTCCAGTTTCCCATGTTCAGCTAATGAGCAGGTGTACAAGAGCTGAGAGGGAACACAGCCAGACAGATAGCCCAAGCTGGTCAATGGAAATATTCCACACCATAGACATCATGCTCAGTTTATAAATGGGGGCTGACCAGGGGCCAGAACTCTTCTGTGAGTTGGGTCTTTTTTGGGGGGAGTTCCATGAAACCCACGAGTTCTGCATTCCATGATTGCTACTCAGGGACTGGCTATGCAATTATTCTTTGGGCGGTCAGGAAAACTGTTTCATGTATTGTTTGTTTTGCGTATTCATTAGTAGTATTATTTCCTTTGTTGAGTTATTAAATTGTCTTTATTTCAACCCACGAGTTTTACCTTTTGTCCATTTCTCCTTCCCATCCCACTGAGGGGGTGGGGAGGGGAGAGGTGAGCAAACAGCAGTCTGGTCCTAGTTGCTGGCTGCCAGGTTAAACCATGGCACCCGCTGTGACTAATACCAGAATGAAAACTAAATAAGCATCAGTGAACAAAATACAGAATAGCTTTCAAAGAAATTATTGTGAGATTAGTACCTCACTACCATTTCTGCCTTTGAAAGTCTACCATGTATTCTTTACGAAAAAGTTACTAGGAGATGTTCCCCTAAATATACAGGTAATATATACATATATAAAGAGACCGAGTGTAACAGAGTTTGTATGGTCAAATTCAGGTGATTTAAATTCCTGGGTTACCCACAACTCCAGCTAATCTTATGCTAGGTGTGTGACAGCTTCTTTACAGGAGCCACAGTATACTAGCATCTACTAGTCTACCTCTTCTTGCTTGTGTCCAGTGCAAAAACATCAAAAGGAACAGTTTCCCTTTCTGTCATTGATATGCTTGGGACAGCTGTCACAGCAAAGCAAGCAGTTTTTCACAAGATGTACACCATTTACTGTCACTGCAGCACAAGAGGAACCACACTAAACAAAGGCCCGCTTTCAATAAAACGGAGAGAGATTTGAGATGGGTTAGGAGAATACAGCTGGGGATCCACACATGAAAGAATATGACATCCTTTGAATAGATGCATTAGGACACAGCCTAGAGCTCTGACAGTTGTTGGACATTAACTAAGCTCTTGAGTTTTCCTTCCCAGACACTAGTCAAAGGGATGTGAGCCCAAATACATAGTCATCCAAATATGAAACCATTTGTTGGTGACATTTCCTGAATGGCTTTAGGAAAAGAAATTGCAAAAGAATAATCCCTTGGATAAGAATTTTTCACATCCTGCAGCTATGCCTATGTGATCAGCTACTTCTTTTCTGAATCAGAGCAAAACATCCCTAAACCCTACTCAAAAGGGACCCAGGCCATAAATCTGAGTCACACCAACTGCTTTCATGACAGCAAGCACAGAACAAAACACTGCCTCTGCCACACCTTTGACAAGAGTCCAGCTTTTATTCCTCCCAATAAAGAATTACTGGGATCAACTGGATCTAAACAGCCTTCAGCACCTTCAAGATCAATCAAACAGTTCCCCAAAAGCTTGGGATGGGACTCTGCCTTGGTGTAATGATTCTAACAATAGCCCAATAAAGCAGACTGATGGAGCACTTTGTGTAGAAGAGAGTCACTGTGGTTGCAACAAGCTGAAGCAGGCAGAGAAAAGGAGATAAAGAAAACTAGACTCATCCCTTTACACAAACGCAGCAGGCAGGACTGCAAAGAACAAGCCTGGAGCCTTGCAACTGGGAGATAAACAGAATTGCCATTTGTAAGAATCCGCCACTCACGCTCTTTAACTGAAGGTCAGCCATTTCTCAATGCCCCTAGGAAGCATCATAAAGCAGATAACTTGACTGCTGTGACTGTTTAGAAGAAAAAACTTTGTCTAAAAAGAGTACCAAAAATAATTTCCAAAACACCATCCTTATTATCTCATAGCTTTCTCAAAAACAGTCTTGAAAAATAAATGAAATATATTTCACATATTAAATGTAGGTGAGAAGCAAAGTAAGTACAGAGCAATAAATAACAGTCAACACAAGTCTATTTCCAGCTGTCTGAATTCTTTGATCCAAATCTGCATTCATCCTGTAACAGAATTGCCGACAGGTTAGGTCGTGGAATCTGAATTATGCACTAAGTTTTTATGTACTTAAACAAAGCCCTAAATATGCGCTGCTAGGACTAGGTGGAAAAGGATTCAGCATCCACTCAAGTATCGATATAAGCACTGGGTTTTTGGAGAAGCTCACCCTGCCTGCTGACACTGCCTTTGACACCTGGAAATAAATGGAATTTATGGAAGTTAGTGGAAAGAAATGCAGGCTAACAGCTGAAGTCTAGAAGCAAACCTGCTAACAGCACAGACTTTCCATTTTATGTTCCCACTGCTTTTCCTCTGGATTTCATTCTTCTGCAACACACAAGTGAAGCGAAGAGAAAATGCATCACGTTTTCGCAAATAAAAACCAATATGGATAAAACGAGTTTTAAAGGCAGAACCCTAAGTTTGTTTCTTAAAGACCATACCTTTAATTTTGTTAATTCCTAGCAACAGTTCCCCAGTCAAACTCTGCAGTGCATGCTAAATTCCAGAAATAAACAAAAAAGATCAGGAAAAAAAGTATCTACCACGTCTAACATCCACAGCTCTTTGAGTAAGAATAGGATTTGTAAAGCTCGTGAGTTCAGCAGATTACAGTGAAAGCCCTCAGGATTTAATACACAACAAAGGCTCAACAAGACAAAGACATGCCTCCTGTACACGGTCACTTTATTAAAAATACGCTGACTGCTCAGGAGTAGGAGGCAGGCAGCTGGGATTGATCTCAGCCGGTCTGCAGATCCAATTCCTCCCCGGTTGCCATGGTAACCGCTCAGAAATTCTGTCATGAATGGGGGAGGGCATTGTTGACACCTCTGGGGAATAGCAGAGCATAAGGATTCAGAGAGGAAGCAAATAGCAGCTTACCATAGTGCTATGACAAAATGCAGAGACAGACATGAGAAAAGCAACATTTAGAGAATCATCTGAACAACCCCAAACCACTGGGTAGTGGCCCAGCAGCAACCTGCAGCTAGTATGTGAGAGGATACTCTTCATCTTGTCACTAAACACATCATACTCTAGTTATCGTGAACAGACAGCACTATACACTGCACAGAGAGCACATAAACCTCTGCCCACTGCTGCAGTATCCCACTTCCAGTTGAGCACAGTGCTCTCAACCACAGGTTTTTGAAATGACTAGACAGCAGTGGCTCTTGCAGAGCATGCAAACAGCCAGGGCAGCTCTGATCCTGTGCAGTGGCTCTGCCCGCAGATCCTCTTCTTGTCCAGACAGCTCCAGTGCTAGACAGTCTTCCGTCGACTTGACCCTAGCCTCAACTGGGTAAAATGGCACCCATAGTGGGTCCAAGGTGGATTTTTATGGGATGAAAGAAGCCATTTCCAAAATGATTCAGTGGCTGCTGCGGTGGGAGAAGTCTCACTTGTTGCTTTAAGAAAACCAGGAGCTGTCCTCTTTCAAGGCAAACATGCTTCAAATTGATGTATAGTGTAACCCTGCCATTGAAAAATCCACCTGTGGGTCTGGGTGTAGGCCCACGATACCCTCTTACAAGGGGCAAAGCTATCTCTCTGAGCTGAAAGCCTTGTCCACTAGTCCATCTGCCACTCTGCAAACATCTGTTGATCATCTAAAACTGCACCCTGCCAGAGAAAGATACACTTGCCTAAACAGCTGAAATCAGTAACCAGCCAGCCTGTGTAACCACAAAAACACAAACAGGGAATTCAGAAAGATTTCTTCTACGCTAAATTTAAGACAAAATTATTTTGATGCTGGACAAAGTGACATGCTCAAGTCGAAGAGGGAATAATTCAAATTGTGCCCAGACCTCTTGCCCAGGTTGCAACCCCATCCTTTGTGTGAACAGGATCTTTTCAAATGTTGCTCAGAAGTGCTTTTAATTTTTGAAGTCACCATAAGACACATGAAAAAAAATGATACCACTAACACCCCTTTCCTACAGAAACTTATAAGCCAAAGTAAAGCTTCTCAGACATATCAGTAGTTTTACATAGAACACACTTTTACGCCTCTTCTGACGACATTCTTGATAAAAGCTTTTTACTGCTATGGATCATAAAACTAATAGCCCTATTTGCCACAGCAAATATTTTCATTTACCTGAAGCAGAGTAAGCCAAGATGCTGTATGGAGCCATTAAATCAGAATACAGACAATTTTAATTAAAAACTAAGGAAGTTACAATCTTCTGCTGAAAAAAAGTGGGTCAGTGACATTGCAGTGCGGATATATTAAGAACCCAGAGAAGATGAGAAAAACAGGATTTGTTAAAGGCTCCTGATTCAAGTCTAATCTTGCTGCAGCTAGTTTATCTCGGCAGTCTGCTGAGCAGCAGACATACATATTGCATTCTTTTGTGGAAGAGAACTATTGCTTCACTTGCAGTGCAGCAGTAGCTAACAACCTTGCAAGAGCTGAAGCTTTTGGGATGTCTGTGTCATTCCTAACATGAAGCAAGCCGCATAACCTGTAAGCTTCATTTCCCCTACAGTCTATCATTTAGTCTTACTGAATGCAATAGTATTGTTAGCACGAGATTTGATTTTAAAGTCTTGAAAACAATTATTTCCCAACCTCTTTTATATGGTGATTTAGCTTTGGGACATATTTTTAGCAACAATTAAAGTTGGACTAGCTGAAAAGCTTGAAATTAAGTATTCACTTCATAGGAATTATTAACTTCAGTATAACATTCTCATCACTACAGTTACCAAATTCTCTCAAGGAAGCTGTATTCTAGGTAGCTCATTCATTCCATGAGTGGACCGTTGCTCCCATACTGTGTAATAATTTCTTCCTTTGCCTGACCTATCATGGGTTAGCACCAGAATGTCTCAGGAGGAAAACAGACCATTTTCTTCTATTTCAGTTAAAAGGAAGAAGAAAGAAAACATGGAATGTAGTTTCTCTCTCGTCTCTGTTTCCAAAGAGGTTAAATCACAGGCGGAAGCAATTCTCTCTAATTCTTAAACGCTTGTTTAGGAAGTATCATTGGGTGTGAAAGCACTGGTGCATTTTGGTCTCACTGATCAGGCTGAAGCAGCAGACAGAAGTCACTGATATCAGTGAGAATGGGACTTGGTTTCTCCTGCTTCCTTCCAGGTATAGCAACTGCTGCTTAAGATCATACCTTTTCCTAAAGTTTTTAGATACCAAGGTGACAGGAAAAATACAGTTCTCATCAATAGACCTTGTATGGCACAGCAGACCTCCAGGCTCCCAGTTCCACGAAAGGTTCAACCAAATGATCTGTCAAGGTCCCTTCCAACCTGAGCTGTTCTATGATTCCGTGATATCTTTTCCGCCATAGACAATGTACTTTTTTCTTACAGCTCACTGTTTCTGTTCAAAATTCGTGAGAGAAATGGCTGTAATAGTATGTGAAAGGTCATGTCAACATCAATTCTATCACTTGGGCAGCATGATTACATTGCCATAAATCAAGCAATCGCATAGTACAGTATCTCTGATTTGCTGACAGCAGCCTGGAAGACTAGCTGCACACATAGCCATTTCTAACTCACAGGTCATACATTTATTATCTAAGAATCTGTCTTGTGGCAGCTCATGGGAAGACAAAAGCGATCTAAGTGTTGAAGGCAGAAGACAGAACAACAATTTTTCAAAAGCAAGAAAAAATTTAAAAGGGCCTTTATTTTCAGATGCCTCCTATAAGTTGCTTCAAAGAACCCAACTTGAGGTTTTGAGGTAGGTGTTCTGCATTTAAAAGTACTAATATCTGCAGAAGTTTCTTGTAAACATCCAAATCCAAGGCACCCTGAAGACTTCCTACCTGAGCCCATGCCAATTTTATTTCCTTAGGAAACTGAACCAGCTTCAATGCTTCCCCCACGTGTGGGGTTTGTGTCCCATCCCCTATAATCAGACAGCGTAATCTGGGACAATGAAGAAACAGTCTCAAAGAAAATCATTCTCTTCAGAGACGAACTGGAAAGCAGAGAGAAACCTCATTACTGCCCCTGTTGAAGAACAGGCTGTAATGTAAGCTTGCGTGGCAATACAGAATTCTCACTGACCACAAGTGTCATGTGTGGGAAAAGCTCTGGCCAGCACCCACAATCAATCCAGAGACAGGACACCATACTCGACAAGCTGTGTCAGTCTGAATCTGGATCCGACCCTGAATGGAGAGAGATTCTTTGAGCCTTTGGAAAAACCCTGTTCAGTGCAGATCTCGCTCACACACAGAGAATGCCCCGTTCTAGCAATGCAGTCGAACTTGTGGCAGTTAATTGGAAATGATTAATCAATTATTTACTTGCTAGACAATGACTTCTAATCCTCTAAATTATATTTTATGTCAGTCCATCATTTTGTATTATCAGCACTGAACGAACAGCCCTTTGTGTTATTTGTCTAGGAAAGGATTTCATACCGCTGGCATCCAAGTCCTTAAACATTCCATATGCGTTTCGGAGACATACTGTCTCTCATAAATTGTGGGTCACAAACATGCTTCAGAGAGAGTACTATGTATTTTAATAGTTTGAATTCATATCTGGACCCCTCTTTTGACCAAAGTGTCAGAA
Organism: Opisthocomus hoazin; assembly: GCF_030867145.1. Taxonomy (NCBI): domain Eukaryota; kingdom Metazoa; phylum Chordata; class Aves; order Opisthocomiformes; family Opisthocomidae; genus Opisthocomus; species Opisthocomus hoazin. The sequence continues at coordinate 1,620,437 of NC_134437.1, forward strand.
ATCAATACTTTATTTAATGTGTAAATTAATCTCGTACCTCGTGGATCTTAGGAATTCTTTGATAGTTGAATATCACTATACAGTTTAGAAAGAGATAAAAATCATAAACATAGGAAAGAAAACATAATACCAAATTTTAATAGCAATAATAATAAATATGCAGTTACTGCTGCTCAGCAAAGGCAAAGAAAAAAAATCCCAGTCTCAGTTTATTTTCAGTGTGAACCTATCCTACCTTTAGATACCATCAAAGTTGTACAGCAGAAATAATCTTCTTGTGCTTGAGTAGACATTAAGACAAGTCTATGTATGTAGTCCTACAAAGTCCATGGCCTGTGGCTGCTGAAAATAAGTAAAATGCACAACTCTCTGAAAGGATTTGCAATCTGATAAATACAGGTACAGAGACTTTTTGAACATGTGACATGTCCTACAAGAGACTTTCAAGAGGTTTGGCCTACTCAGTAGTGTCATCAGATTAACAGTACTGAAATATGATAGATGCTCACAGCAGCAAAGAAGCTTTTAGAGAAACATGAAATGATACCTTTCTATGAAAACATAGTTTTCAGTGAAAAGGCTTAAATCAGAAGTGATACAAGTTATCACTTTAAGTCATTAGACAAAATAATTCAAACAAAAGCAGTCTTGGTCCTCAGCGAATAATTGGGATAACTGTAGGATAAGAGAGACTCCTAAATAATTCCACTGCAGCCAGCGCTGCCTTGGGAGAGCACATGCGCAGGACTATGAAGATAGGGAGGCTACAAAGTGGCCATAACACTGTAATGAAGTAACACTGAAGGACACCGTATAGGTGATCTTAAAACTGAGTTTGCACAGAAAGTGAGGAAGAGTACAAGCCTTCATCTGAAGCCCCCTGACAACCACCCGGGGACGTTAAGACATGCATGAAAGACATTAACATACACTAATTAGTTCTCGGAAAGGTCATGAATATGCTAAGAATTTCTTGGAAAGATAATGAATATGTATATTGTGATTGTATTTAGCTGGAAATGAAATGGTGTTTGGCGCGCACGTTTGGAGGAGAGATCCCCTGTGTGCCCGGCGCCATAATAAAGAATACCTGCTTAACAGTATACATTGTACTGTTAGGTTATTACTGGATCTTCAAATCAGAAGGAAAACATGCCTGGTAAAAGACCGCTAGTTCTTCCATTCAACCTACAATTTTAAAATCAAGTCTGCTGGGTTTTGCTGACATTATTCCAAAGCTGTTACACAGTGCTGTGATTGGAGCAGTTCTTTTGCAATGAAAATTAAAAAAATCAGCATCAGCTACCATAGACACAGAACTATTATGCAGACCCTGTCTGCATATAATATACTCACATATATACGATACACATGATACAGTATGACTGCATATACTCACACTGCAATAAGCCTATGTGATTAAAGGCAGCATTCACCAACAGCCTCAAGGCACCGCACAATGGTTATTACAGGTGCAGTTATTCATCCTGCATAACATTTTACTGCTGCATTATCATCAAGACTTGGAAATGGTTGCCAGCAAGCTGTTTAAGGGTAACGGACGTTAAGAAGATCAACAACCATATCTCTCAGTACAGCCCCTAGGACATCTCTGTAGTCAGCTCTCTGTCTGCAACTGCAAAACAGAAAAATAATTCTAGCTATATGATTATCTCCAATAATCCTGTCACTCACTCTCCAGAAGCATTTAGCTTTAGGCAGCAAGCACTTTCCAGGGCTTATACCTTTGTTCAGCGCTTCACGCACTTCTAAAGGAAAGGTAGCATTGACAATACATGTAAAAAGATGAGAAAACAGCCGAAAGATGTACGTCCCCGTTCTTTGCAGAAATGTGTTCTGACTGTGAACAACACAAGAAACACAAGGTTTTTAACTGAAGTTAGTTCACCACTGAATGGACGAAATGAAAAGATCATTTAGCCGCTCCCTTTCTCCTGGTCCCATCAGAGCAGAGACATCAGCATTTTGCATCCAAATGGTCTTTTCTTATCAGCTGATAAAAAAAAAAAATCTCATGCTGTTACCAGTTTGGTGATCAACAAAAAATAGTTTCTTCCTGTCACACATTATAATTACACATTAAGACAAACAACAGGGCTGTATTTGTCAGACATTCAAGCATACTCTGTTCACCACAGACTGTTCCCTACATTCTTGCAGTTTTTCTTATTTCAGAGCAACATCAAGAGTGTTCTCTGGGTTCTGGGACTTTTTTTTTTTTTGCTTTATGGAAACTGACAGTAAGATTAGGAAACATACTAAAATCAGAAACTAAACCATGCCTGTGAAATGAAGGTTTACAAAATTTCTGTCCAGTTGCCAAACTGTAAATGCCAAACACGGGCCTCCATCAAGAAGTCAGACAACACACTGATGGCACTGCACACAATGTCACAACGAAAACATCCAGTTGGAGCTCTTTCAGTACCTGTTTTGCAGGCTACTTTGGGTATACACTCAAAGGTGTCATTCTGTGGAAAACACTACAAACAGTGAGAATCAAATCAGTTCATAGGTCTAGTACTCTTAAGTGAAACATAACTTTCTGCTTTCCAGCACCAGGGCAAAATGCTACAGCAATCACATGAACTGTGGACGATGGATGCCAGAGTCAGTAACACAGTGTCTGGAAACAGTCCTAGTCCAGGGCAAGTATCTACAGTGGCAGTAAGACAAGGTACATTTTACAATGCTTTCCCCTTAAACAACAGATCAGGCCACAGGACCTCACAATCTGCTGTCACTCAGTATGGCTAACAAACCTTTAGGGTGGAGAACTAAAAACGCTCCCAAAGTTAGTGATGTACAAGAATCTGATGCTCCACCTGACTCTCTCAACAAGCCTTCTCATTGCGGGCTGCTACTTTCAGAGAAGCCTTGATGTGGCTCTATTCTTCATGCCGCATGCGGGAATCCGCACAGCTTGTGCTGACTGATCCGAACATCTGGCTTCTCTGTTGACATGTTTTTGTAATCTTCTTTGCATCTGGAATACAGAGCTTCTCTCAACAGATCCTTCCAGCAGAACATTCCCCTCACTCCCAAGTCAGAGCTAGCATAAGAAGCTAAGGAGAGCTGGTCTTTCTTTTAGCTGCTGAACACAAAAGGAATGTTTCACTTCCCTGTCTTTCCTGCACACTCACCCTGGCTTCCTTGTCACTTGCTTTGTTGCTCACAAAACAGAGAAGAACAATGCAACCTGCAAACTGCCCAGCTCTGCCCTGTTGACAATATAAATGTATTTTTCAAGTGTTTCGTATGTTGCAAAGTAGCCTTTTTATCCCAGAAACACTTCACATTGAGGCTTTTTTGTAAGTTTAATTTCCTGATCACAATTTCCTTTAGAGTTCTAATTACTTGTGTAAATTAAGGAGATCTATAAGCTGGAGTGTTTCATCAAAAGCTTTCTGAGGTACAGAAATGCTGAATTAATGTCTCTACCACTACTTTCAAAGTCTACTGCAGGTGTAGTTTTAAATGAAGGGTTTGTATAACAGGCTTTGTCACCATTTTCCCCTCTCACACTGAGGGGTCGGCGTTTTGCACGTAACGGTAATAAAGCATCAAGCTAACTATCATGGTCTGCATGCTCTAATGTCTCCTTTTACCAGAGAACAGGAAAATTAATGTTTAATGCCGCTTCCTACAGATAAGCTTCTGTTGAAACGAAGCTTAAAATATTTATTAGAAAATGGTCTATCACTTCTGATTATTTAACTCTGTTCTTTAATGGTCAGCAGTCAGTTTTCCAGCTAATCCAATAGCTATTTCCCTAACGTATCATGATAGTTTTCCTCTTTGCTGGGATTCATGGCAGTCAGTGCAGACCACAGCAGGCTCTTTTGTTTAATGCTGCACATTCTGAGTATTTATGCTACTTGCCAGGCTGTTCAGGGCAGCCAGATGACTGCCTCACTTACCTGAATCTCTCAACGAAATCCCACTGGTGGTGGAACAGACTGTGGGCTCTTCAAGACAGTTCTATGGTGGAAACTGGCCCCACAGTACAAATTAGCAACACCTCCTGGTTTCTGTCTTCCGAGACAAACGTCAGTTTTCCAACAACAGAAAACCCCACCTAGCTAATCATCTGTCAATGAACAAACCTGGTTCTGTTTGCCCACACAGAAGAGTAGGGAACTTGCAGTCCCTCACTGTTTCCATCCCAAAATCATAAACTGAAGACAGGATCTCAGCACTGCCACAAAACTACGGTCTACGAATTTATGCAGAAAGGTTTCTTTACTGAATACTATGTCTGAGCATGCATTTCTTTACTGCAGATTAAGGTAAGAAGCTCTTGTGTTTAGTTGCTATTCACCTCAACATTTAAGTAACCTCATTTCATCCAAACTCCTAACCAGTGGACTAAGACATTGTGCACTTCCTATTCAAATACAGCATGATTTAACAGGCTCAGCTCCTTCAGTGGCCAAAGACTGTACTCTGGAGTCACACAGCATGGCTGATTTTGCACAACACAACATTAAAAAAGTATATTAGTTGCCTGTACCAGCGCATGCCAAAACACACACTTCTCATCTTGAAAAAAATGGAGAATACATGTCTTCTGCTCAAACTTCTTTACTTGCCCCAGGTGAGGACGGCACTTCAGGAGCCTGATCAGGCCTGACTTAGGCCCTGGTTACACACAACATAATCAAAGCCTGCCCTCAGAAAATAGGAGGAGGGTATGAAACCTTGCATACTTATTGCAAGAGAAAGCTCCTCAGCCAAGTCTTGTGCAGTGCCAAAGGGCCAAATAGAGTGCAAATGTAACATAAGCAAAGCTAGCAATATCACACCAGGACTTGATTTGGCTCACAGCCAGTAAAGTTCATAGATGCACATTTGTAATCCAAAGCATTTTCTACATGCATAAAAGTGTTCTTGCTGTATGGGATGTGCTGTGTCAGCATCTATTTAAAAAACTTGTAGTCTCGAGGCTTTGTAACTTGGCTATAAAAATTCATCCTGGCAGAATCTTGGAATACAAACAGTTTGGACCTATACCATGAAAGAAGGCAACTAAACCAGCGTAATATTAACAGTGGAAACTTCACCTGGTAGAGCGAGAGTGCCTTTTTCCTTGCTGAATGCCAAAGGTAAGGGAAATGCACAAGGGTAGCCAAAAGAGGTGCGTAAAGCATGCTGGTCTCGGTGTAGCCCTCACCAGGAGGACTGGCCCATAACATTCTCACTGGAAATCTTGTTCAAGCACCAGTCAGATCAGGATTTGTCAAGTGAAGCAACCAAGCTGGACTGTATCTCCTAACGAACGGACTTTGGCCAAATAACATTCACAGGACACAGTTTCCAAAAGGCGATTCCTGGTCATTTATAAATGACACACCACACAGCAATATGCTGATAGCTAGCAGGGTCCCAAAGCTATACACAGATGAAAAGCAAGAACAAGTACCACTGATTTATACCTGACTCCTCTGCAGTAAACAGGAATCATTAATGCTGCCTTACAACCTAATACTGCAAGATCAAACAGTCCTATTTTTCCTCATTTTATTAGGTGGAAAAGAAACATAACGACTTGCCTTTACATTAAAAGCATGGGAAGGTTGCTTCACTACACAAAACCACACTGGAAAAGTAGAAGATACAGGAAAGCTAAAGAACATGAAAATATGTTAGTATTCATAAGAAAATACTACATTAACATCAGATCATTTTTTAAAGAGGAGGAATTAACAAATCTGCATTTCTCAACAGAAAAAGGACAACACTAAAGGACTGAATTGCAGAGGCATACTGGAACCACCACCAGACATTTCTAGGGATTACTTCATCTATTCTCCTCGTTTTTCAACTTGGAAAATAAGCTTTTAGCATTTATAGCAACTGCTGAAAACTGGAAGCAACTATAATAGAGCTGGCAGCTTTCAAATAGTAAAGTAAGCTGGTCACAAAAATCAAGGTATAAGACAATTTCAAGAGTTACCCCACATCCCATGGCATCTGGCCTCCTTGTACAACTCCAGTTCTCAGTTTCTCCACTGGTTTGACCCAAGCAAATAATGGAAGTGAGCACTAAACTGATGAGACTGGAGGCACAGCACAACTGCTCAGAAGCGGGGAAACCCAGGCAGAGTGGATTTCGGTTTTTCTCCAGCTCCTTTGGTTATAGCATCTTACTGCCACACAAGCAGAAGCTGGAGTACTACTTTCAATGACAGCAAAACTAGACCACCACAGACCATACCTGGAAATCCTCACATTACTAATTTTTTGTAGAAGCCTCCAATGATAGTGAACAAAGCCAGCCTAGTCACTTGTGCCCCAAGAACAAAGCACCGTCAAAGGGTGGTCTATTAGATGTTCCTGGGAATTTGGTGACTTGCTAAATATGCTAATGCCTTGGGAAATACCACTTTAATTTGTGGGTAGGCTGTGGTAACGTTTAAATTAGTATTTTTAACTGGAAGACCTTTTGCAACTACCACATTGATAGGAGCTCCAGAGTTTCAGAAAATCATTACGACTATTAGCATCATTAAGACATCTTTCCCTCAAATAAAACCTAAAGCGTTAATATAATGAAAGCAGAAGCCGAAAGATTAGGAAGAATAACATGCTCATACACTGACCTATTTGCTCAACAAGCATAGGAACAAAAAATGCCTTCAAGCAGCAGTGAAATGAGCTTGTTTACTCCCTCTCCACTCCACTGCTACATTTCTAATTTAACTATGTCGTTGTCAGACTAATGTTAAATTACAGGCAATAAATTAGTGGCCCTCCTCATTCAGGCACTACAACATATAAAAGAGGAATAGTTTACACAACCTCAAATTTAGACACCATTTACAGCTAAGAAGCTCAAAAAGGGGTTATCCCAGGGAAGAAACACAAAGACTATAAAACCAACCAAACCTGTCCCCTGCCCGCCACCATCCCACTCCTTCCCCCCGCCATGTATGTATGTGTGTCTTATAGCATCAGCTGTCACTGACAGGATAAACAGTAACAAAATTGCCAGAAGGCAAGAAAATGCTTCATCTGTTGTCCTCTGGAAAGTCTCCTGGAAACCTAGCAAGAATTCACCACAGCAAATATAAGAAACTGTATTCATGTTTAATGACAGGGTACAGCTCTGGGTAGCTTACAGTCTTTCCCACAGTTACCTCCACTTTAAAAAACATACGACATCTAGTTGGATTTTTACTGGGACGATCACATACATTAAGGGGGTTACAGTTAGCCTCATCAGTCAGTTAATTTGAGTGAATGCTGACGCCGTTCTTGGGTATCCACAATCCCTGCCTCCATTCTTGTTATACTTCTCTTCTGAATCTCTGCAACTCCCAAGTTATGCAAGTCAGACAATGACCATATTAGGGGAACATTTGTGTTTCAGAAATGTAAAGAACTGGCAGAGTTCAGGACTGAACCTGTCGTGGTCACTACAAGCAAGGAACTCCTTGCAGTAACATCAGCTTTGGGAATGAGAGAGAGATCGGGTGTTCTTTTCACATCTAATCATTACCAGGCCAAACAGGCTCTTCAACTTTTAAGGCCTTCTCTGTGTTGTAAGCACCAAATCAGGTGCGATAAAGCAGACCTCTCCATCTAGAGCAGTCTGCTCTAGGTGAACCTGCTTTGGCAGGAGGGTTAGACTAGATGATCCCCAGAGGTCCCTTCCAACCCCTATCATTCTGTGTGATTCTGTGATCTCATGTTCCATCACCTTCTGCAACCCATTCTCAGACATAGTAACATTACCTGAGGAAAAGGCAGGAATAAAAAAAAAACCTCTTACCTTTACTACTTTTAAAAAATTTTCTTTTAACTGTCATGAACTCAGATACACACTATCTAATCTTATATGAATGCCAATAGCAGGTAACAGTCACCAATTATCAAATAGTGGAACCAAAGACACATCAAACCTGGTATGAGAAAATGGATTTCCACTAGGAGGTGACACTATCTCTAGCATGAGTCTTACTTAATGGCTTACAAATAGGACCAAGTCCATCTCTTGAAAATCAACTATAACATCGAGAAAAAATGCTTTGTTTCCTTGATAAGCACATGATTGAAGGTTTCTATCCCAAAACAGACAAGCTGTGTCACAACAAAACATTGTACACAGATTAACTCCAGGATCTGGGACATGGGTAATTTGCATTTAAAGCTGCTGCTTGGAAGAAGAAAGACTGAATGAAAATATTTCAGAGTTGACTGGTTAAGAACAGGTAGTTTGCTTTACTTTTCTATTGGGGGAGGATGTGGAACAGTAGAGGAAGAAAAAAAAAGAGTTTAAACAGTTAAAGTAACATCTTGAAGAATTTCTTTTTGTATACACATAGATAGACTTATGGCAAGATCCACCTTCTCCATTATTAGAGAACAGATCCTTCTCTGTCTCTCTAACAAGTGTAATACAGAAACAGAGTCTGAAATTCTAAGGCTAGAACTCTCCGATGTCCTTCTGATGTTTGAAGGATAGACCGAGCAGAGATAAACCTTCCTTGTACTCCTATCAGGAGTCTTTTTTGCTTTCTGCAATACTGGTATGAAGACCCTGGATTTAACAGTAGGATCATGCCTGGAATACTCCAGACTCCAGTTACGCTTCTGCTTCCCAGAGGCCATCAGAACTAAAAAACTAGTACAGCCAAAGGCTACTCAAATTAATATCGGAGCACAGAAACGCATGCACAGCCATACAATGTCACAAGCGCAAAGCATTTTTAGTTTAAAAGTCACTTTACTTTCACTGCTCCCAGCCCAAATACAGGAAAGAAAAGACTCAGGCCAAGCACAATTACAGTGGCTGGTATCTGTGTCACCATCAGACAAAGTGCTTAAGCTGTGACAGCTGTGAGCTAGCATCTCCACAGTCTTTGGATTGTGAGGAACAGTCCCTGTAAGATAAATTGGACTCAAAACCAGCTGTTACTGTTGAGACTCTAGCCTGCAGTTTTTCTCTAGAAAACTCACCTACATAATCATCTCTTCTCAAACACAAGCTATCTGCCGTATGTGTAAAGAGATAAAAATAGGAAAGCCTGAGGGCTGGAGATCTGGCTGTTCACAGCTTCTGTGACTGAGAAAATACATAAAACAAATATCATAGAATTACGGAAACACGGAATGACTTGGGTTGGAAGGGACCTTTAAAGGCCATCTAGTTCAACCCCGCCCTGCAATGAGCTCGGACATCTTCAGCTTGATCAGGTTGCTCAAAGCCCTGTCCAATCTGGTCTTGAATGTATCCAGGGATGAGGCAGCTACAACCGCTCCAGGTAACCTGTTCCAGTGTTTCACCACCCTCACAGTAAAGAATTCCTTTCTCATATCCAGTCTAAATCTACCCTCTTTTAGTTTAAACCATTATCCCTCGTCCTATCGTTACAGGCCCTACTAAAAAGTGTGTCCCCAAAACGTTTTAGTCACCTTGAAATGTATTAAAATATAGGTCACTTTTAAACTGTGTGTCCAATAGGAAGAAAGGGAGGAAGTGAAAGTGCACAGGCAGCTCCTAAGCAAAGCTACAGCTATCCCACACAACCTCTCCGCACCATCTAAAGCAAAATCCTGCCAACTCAAAGGTGTTGCTAAGCTTCTCAATTAAGTCTTAGCTGAGTTTGCAGAGCTCCTGCTGAGCAGCCTTCAGTTCACTACCATAATCAGGTGTATCCAGCATTTGTTAGACTCAAATCCTTAAAGGCAAACATATTCCAGACAGACAGCTGTCCACACAGAGCCCTCAAACCAAGAGATCTTAAAGATACGGCCCAATTCTCTCATCTGTATCTTCTTGTCTCCTCTGGTAATCCACTCCATGTAAGCATCAAAAGAGAACCTTCAGTGCACTATAAACACAGCTGGGTTTTTACACCTTTCCCTGGGCAGTAAAATACAGGATGCCTGCTGCTGTTGCTAAGTGCTTCACATGACATTGCATTTGTAACAGCCCTCTGGAAAACAAAACAAACCAAACAAACAAAAAAAAGGAGTCATACACGTGTTCATCTTCTGACGCTACTGCGCAACTGTACACAGATCCTAACACATTAGGCACAAATACGCGTAAGAGTTGGTTACCTCTATTCATTTAGTACTGGACTCTGATTTACATCTCCTCAGTATATTGGTATCTCTGGGTGGAGATAGAATGACTTAAGTAAGAGTAGTGGCTTCAGGCATCAAGTCCTCAGCACGTGTAACTTATACTGCACACATAAAATAACCCACAAAAAATGAACTCTCTACTACAACAGTTTTGATGGGAAGGAAAATAAAAGGTGAAGGTTGTAAGTTATGAGAACTTAGCTTAAGCCATAGCTAATCACCAAGATTACAAAGAGGCAGCCTTGTATTAAAACCATAAAGGCTTTACAAACAGGACTATCTAATGTGTGCTAACACCACTGCAACTCTATCAAAGTTAGCAATCAAAATGTAAGCACAAAACTATAACACTAGTGAAGAAAAATCAGCCTTCTTTAAAGAAGCTTTTCTCCGTCAGGCTCCATGAAAAATCTCAAACCCCAAATCCTTACTGAGATTTACAAAGTGGCCTGATATTCAGCACTGAACACCTAATGTCAAGAGATGTTTGATGCCTGCTCTGCATTTTCAAAAATCAGATCTTTTTATCGAGACGTGTTTGCTGAATATGAAAATAGGAACTGTCACAAGGGATTACACAGACTGGAATTGCAGCTAAACTCTTTAGGGTAGGAACTGTTGATTTGTTTGCAATTTAAAGAGCACTTAGCACAACAGTACCCTGGTCTATCATTGTGGCCCCTGTGCTCTGCCACAACATGGATGGTTCAGGTGTAAAAGCTGGTCTGAAACGATAGCCAGTATAGGCTTTTGAAATACAAGTAGACAAGGATAATCCCTAGGATTATGTATATCCAGGGACAGACTCCACCTGACCCCTATTTACTAATGGCTGGAGGTTGGAGCATACCTTGAAGCCTGAGGATTTCTCTGCCTTCCAAAGCTCCCTTGTATGTATTAATTTCCTTAATTCCATCAAGCACTCACATAACTTTTGCTAAGAGGTCCACAAGTTCCAAAAGTTCCAAAATGTAGAGATGATTGTTGAACAGATATACCTTTTTTCCTTGTTCTATAAAAATAATAATAATTAAATAAATAATAAATAATAATTAAAAAACAAAAATCAAGATGTTGGCTTTATCATTCATTTGACCAATGAATGTTAAAAACTTCAGACAACTGAAAGAACACTTCCAATTCAATTCTTCTGTGAAACCTGAGGATCTAACTAAGCCTTAAAGCCAGAACAGTAAATTAAAATATTTCTCTTCACATAACAATTTCCTACTTCAACTATCTTGCCATGCCCCTCTCCGTTAGAGCTATGCTTTTTATCATAAAAAGTGAGAAGGAATATTAATGCAACCAGTCCTGGAATACAGAACACAAGCACGATGCTGTTAGACTGTAAAACTTCAATGCTGACATGAATAAAATACTGTTTATCACTAATGTGTTAAAATAGTGCTTTATAGGGGGTTTTCTGTAGGGCAGATAGAGCTGACACTTTGAACCTACTGGCATTTAGCTAGCAGAATGTTTAACAGAACCTATGTCATGTCTGCTCAGCCAGCTCAAGGAAGAAAACACCAACCAAATGAATCCCAAATAGAGAATTAATTTCTGTTTATGTGATATTTAATATCGCCTACCAAGATCAACCCATGTGTTAGTCTTATAACGCAAATTCTCCCAACTTACTCTTTTTCTTCAAAACTTGGCATAACCAGCAATCATACCTATGATCTGCTAATAGCATTTGGCTGGTCACCTGCCCTGCCAAAAGACATCAGCCTTTAAGATAAAAGAGTTCTGTAGGCAATAGCATAAATCAAATATTCACCTTGTATTTTGTAGCCAGAGGTGAAAGAGACAAAAGAAAGGTGTTTCTGACTAGCATTGAGTGGAGAATTATTAGCCAACCATTCAGCACTGCAGTTATTTGGATGTATATTAACAAGCTAATCACATTGCAGTCCTAGGATGAATCCACGGTCAACATACTGGGGAGCACACCAAACCTCTACGTCTATTCTAATACTTTCTGATCTCTACGTGTGCATCTCTGAGCCGCTTGCTCACATACAAATAAACTCTTCACCACATCTTAGTGAAATCAATCAGCTGTCAGTGCAATTCAGACTAGACCATCTCCCTTTCAATCTCATTCACTTCTCTGACTGTAAAATAAGGACTGTATGGTCTTATTCTTAGCTTGTCTTGCTTGTTTACAACGTAACTGGGGACATTCTTTCTCTATACAGAACCAGACACACACAAAATAATCAATGTGGAGGCTTGCTGAAAGAATAAACGCAAGTGTCATTGTATTGCCATGATTAAAAATAGCAAAAGATAATGTAACACTAAAAACCCTCCTGGAATCTTGTTACCATTATTAATTGCTCTTTACTATAAAAAGTCCCCAGGGAACAGTGAGATGTGCAAGTGTCTGAATCTCCCAGATACAAACTCTTGCCCCTTATCTTCATCATCAAGAGCCAATATTTGTTTTTACAGCCAAAGTCCCAGGACTACGTAGTCTAACCTTACCCAGATCCACAGCTATGCAAATAATCACCAGCAACATTAGTCAAAAATTAACACACATCAGTCTCTACCCATCCGATTCTTGCATTCATTTCAGAATGGGAAACAGCTGAGCAGAAAGGTGCAAAAAGGGTCTTCCAGAGACTGTAGGGATGAAGGGTATAACAGTCTCTCACAAAGCTTTGCGGATGACGCACTACATAAAAACTAAATGGGTATGATAAGGTTATCAGAGGTGATCAATAGTTCCCATTATGAATCTGCTTTGAAAGCCACAACAGCAGTAGTTAGCACATCTAGGCAGCTAACTGAAACCTCCCTGCAATAAGGCCAGGTCTTAGGGTCCCAGCATTTTCTGCTTCCCACAGAGAAACTATGTCCTATGACCTACACACCTTCACGGATGTTTCCGGTAATGTACAAAGAGAGAAGGGACCTATCTCATGAAGGGAGTTGTGAGCTTAGATAACTAACTCTATCACTGAAATTATGAGAGATAAGTAACTAAAAATCAGCATGGGAGATTTTTGTGCAGCAGCTATTATTTCATCGCAGTCTACATTTAGCACTAGGAGGCCTTTTGATCTATCACATAAACAAACAACCTTGTTAGATGTTAGTTGCAAAGGATGGACAAAAATCTCGCCCAAAGGACTGCTCTGCACCACTGTAATACCAGAAAAAGCCATGCTGGAGTTCTCTGCTAAGGATCCTACACTAATTGCTACAATTGCTGTTGTAGACCTAAGTTTCTTATGCTAATTGTTGGACATGAAATGGAGAAACATCAAAAACCTTAATTCTGCTCTCCATGAAGCTTTTTCAGTCAAGCTAAACCGAACAAGACCTATTTTAAAGTTAAGAGTTAGACTTGCCTTCTGTTACAAGCTAAAGCAGGTATATTTGTCAAAGTCTCAGACCAATGCAACACAAGTATCTCACATAAAGATTAAATACTGTAAGCACCATCTTCCCCCTGTGTTGCAATGCTAGTCCTTGAGATGATTTAAATAAAAAGTTACAATACAAAACTTACATTGATACAACACAATGTTGCCAGTCAGCAAAAGGTAGCCAGGCTCTTGTCAGCATACATGTGAAGACAGGCAGTATGAATCCTGGCGTTGGTAGAAGGTTGTGGATGTGCTTAAGAGCATGTACGAAACTGAAATACCTTGCTTCCAACAATTTCCATCTGGAAATGGAATAAGGCATGTTCCTCAATATCTACAGTCCTTTGGTTATTTGCAAGGCCCTTTTCTCATTCCCCCAAAACACAGTTCAGGTCTAAAGGCTTCTTCTCAGGTCCACTAAACTTGCTCCTTTATCTGTATTTCACAATGACAAGGGATTCAACCAAATCCAGCTTATCCTCACGTGAGCCTCAATTTTCTCTTACATTCTCGTAGAGTCCTACACTTCAATCTCCTTACCCATCTTTCAGGGTAGCAATAAGAGTTAAGTACGCGCTCTGCCACATTAACTTCACCAGGATGCCAGTGAATTTTCATAGTCACTGATTTGGAACCCAAAAGGGAGCAAGGCAGACCTCAGCAATTCCAGCTGCACAGGACACAGGCAGATGACATTCATTCCATTTCAGTTTCCACAAAAGCAATCAATATCCACCTGTCTAAACCAATGCCATAACCAGGTAAAAAAAAAACAAACAACCTAATCAACAAACAAACCAGCTTGGATATGACAAATACATTCCTGAGTGCAGTCAGACACGCATGCCTTGTCGTGCATTAATCACTATTCCATTAAGTACCCCAACCCACCTTTTCCCAGAGAAAGCTGGCTATAAACCAGCTGCCCTATCAAGACAGGCCAATAGTTCATCCAGCAGAGCAAGTCATCTGATAGGAGACAAGTAAAAGAACTTCATCAGATGAAGGTATAAAAGCTCAGTGTTCTGCAGTCACTTACATACATATGGGCTTCTCAGTTTACTACCAACCAAATAAACACTGTAAGAATAACTGAGAACAAAGAATCTTAGGAGAAGGTTGTGAAGACTGGTTAACTACAGCTTGCATATTTCACTCTTAAGTAATGCAGCACATTTGCAGAGTAGCACAATAATAAGGCTTGGCTCATAGGGATATAACCAAGTAGTTGGTTATTTTTAAACACTGAAAGCAATCTATCTGAACCAAGAGCAAAAGGGAGTGCAGTAGAGTCCACATCTTTTATTGTTCTGATCAGGTGTATTATCATCATTGTAAATTTTCAGGTCTAAGCAGCAATGGCTGACATCTCTGCAGAGAATGTGTTTTACTCAGTTCTCTCCTATGTGTAAGGTTAACTGGGCAGTTCGTGCAGTAGCTGCCTCCCACTGAGAGTCACTGAATGAGAGTGTCTCCACTGCACGCATACAATACATCAGTAAGGACCAAACAACAATCTTTTCGGAGAAGTTTTCAGAAACATACAGCATATAAAATGCATTTCATTGTGGGCACAGGAAATTATTTGAGCAGAAACGCAGAAACCAAAGACATCATTTCAACATTTTCCTTCCAAGGAGAAATTGGGAGGGGAGGGGTGGTGGTGGAGGATTTAGTTAATTTATTTGTTTGAATGAACAATAAAAGGTAAATGCAATCACTTGTTTTGCATTTTAAAACGAACAAACAAGTCGCTACCAATAGTATGCAAGTACATCTACTAAAGCTCATCCACTACTGAAACGCAGCGTACTAACCAGTGGGCTGCCACTGCGCGGTGTAAACTGCGTCGCTAGCTGCCTGGCTAACTTCTCTCAGCACTGCTGCGGAACGAGAAGCGTTGTCCGCCTCACGCAGCACCATCCTAAGTAGGCCACGAGAGGGAGTATGTACCTATGGCACAGCAGAGCCTACCGAGTGGACTACTGCGACAGACAAGGGCAGGAGGACATCGGGAGAACTGAAGGCGTAATACGGCTGGGGAAACCTGGGGCAAGGTAAGGCCAGAAAGGAGCTAGAAAGCAGAAAGAGCAGATCTAGGCAGTAGATATCTTGACGGTCTGAGCAATGCCGCAGAAGTTGTTCAGCGCCAACAAATGCAGAGAACTGAACATTCCTTATGGCAAGCGCCCATTATTCTGTTACTGAGACAGTACCAGAAGAAAAAGCCAAACTACTGCAATCCACCCCAATAACACGTGCTGTGCTGCGGGTGACCGGTTCCTTCAACAAAACTCTTAAGCTGTAATAAGTGTCTCTCACCCCCTCATGTTTACTGCTGCAGCTGTGTGATGCACTCCTTAGAGCTTGCAAGTAACGCTAATGGAATGTCTGGACCTTTCTGTTTTAAAATGAGTCCCTAGCATCACAATGTGTGTCCTGTTACAGTTGAGGGGATGTTGCAAGCTCCACAGACCCTACTGAAACAAAAAGAGCCATAGCAACATTTGCCTCAAGACCATGGAATGTACAGTGTTCCCAATCAATAATCAGAATTCAACTCATCCAGCTTAGCACCACAGTTTGGAATTTTGTATTTCCTGTGTTTTTATTTTATGGCAGTCATACAGAATACGTTTTCAGAGACTTGGCAAAAAACTATTACAAAAACATCGGTGGCAATCACGAAAAAAACTCCCATGGAAAGGAAAAGATGTATTCAGACATGCTCCCCTCATCCCTTGCCCACCAAGCATATGAAATAATCCTTTGTCACTGCCCATGAAAACTAGGACTCGTGCCAATTTCCTGGATTACACCTACAAAGATCATATATAGATGGAGTTTTTTCCTCCTAAACCCATAGAATTTAAGGTTAGAAAGGACTGCTGTGCTTAGCTTATCTCCTCCTTTGAAGGATCTAAGAAAGAGGAAAGGCAAAATCTGTCAGTAACGGTTTAGTTCGGCCACAACATTATTAATTATGGATAGTCTGAATCTAATCTACAATAGGTACAGTAATTTGGTTCCTAGGCTGCAATCAGCAATTATCTGTGTACTTCTGAATCAAAGGTCAAAAAAATCCCACCCCAACAACTCCAAAGCTGCACATCCCCTTGATTATTAGAAAGCGCAAACACTTTATCTGAGGGGAACACTTAATCTCAACTTCACAAACAACTGCTGCTGCTTTCCAGCGCTGCTTTTTTGTGTGTGGATGGTGCCTCAGCCAGCTGTTTCTCAAGCACATCCATAATTCCTTCAGTCACTGAGACACCTGAGTAACACGTCATCAGTCACTGATAGTAGCAGCCTTGCTTCCATGTCATTGCACACGCAGAAGCCACCTGCTCAGATTATGCCATTCAGATACTCTATGACAGAAAAAGAAACCACCCTTACTTCAGTGAACTTAATTTCCTTGTGCCCACAAGTCAGCTATTCTTAACGTGTATACACTGCAGCTGAACTGATTTACTGTCTGTATTACAAAAGGATCTCATTCACGATTATACCATCACACTTCCAAGTCCTTGCAAACTAGGATCAGAGTTGCTATGACACAGACTAAGTAAAGACAGTAAAGCATTACCTTCAATATCTGCATTGTGTAAAGCTGCACAGTACTTACAGCATATGCAGTTATTACTTGGGTGGACTCTTGTGTTTCATTCAGTGTTACTATCATGCAAGCAGCAGCACTTGCTTTCACCTCTGTGCATCAGGGTTTACACCTGCAAATTTCAATCCGGCACAAGGCCTGGACTGCTCCTTCTACTGAAAAGACACTGGAGCACTTTTGAAGTACTCTCTGCTCCCAAAGTGACTTGTTCTAGTAGTTAAGGTTCTGTCTGTTATGCTTCATTTATCTAACGAAGCCTTGGATTCTAGATCACAAGTTCACTGGTGACGAAATGAGCAGAAGCCTACTTGTTTTCTAAAATGGCAGTATGACATCACCACCAATATTTCTTTTGGACTGCCTGCCACCTGGGGAAGGCTACATGGCCAGAATGCCTTTCCATGCTCTAAAATGAGCAAACACTAAGAGTCTCTAACTTCCAGGCTGTTTCCACCCATTTCATTCCTTATTCTCTTTTCACCACTTCTCAATCCATTCCACCCCTGCCCCTTTTTGCTCCAACATAAATTAAAGCTGTCAAAAAGCATCACCTGTTATTTTTATCATATGTTCACGTAACACTTCATATACTAAGATCCTAATCCTTGCATGGCATGCAATTCTAAGCAAAAAAGAAAAAAAAAAAATCAAAGCTCAGGATGATAACAGACTTGAAAGCATCCATCTCCAGGTATAAACACATACCATCCATTACAAACACACATCACAGCATTATCACTGTAGTCAAGGACAAACATACTTTTCACTATAATTCAGACAGGGATTTGACCCAGTGAGACAACAGAAGGTTAATAGCCACGGAAGAACAAAGAAGGACCTTACGTTCCCATTTTCCACTGTCTCAAGATGCCTTCAAGTGGAAGGAATAACTGACATCAAAGCTAATTCAGTATAATGCAAGGAACAGGTTTGAGATGCCCAATTCTATCAGAATGCCTTAAAAATTTGAATGTACGATACTGGAGTCCACAAACTTTCTGGCTCAACTGCCTCTCATCCCATCTGTGACTGGTTCCACTACAATTAATCACAGTTATATTATGGATTTTGTGTTACGAAACTGGAAAAATTGAAAAAATAAGTTATCGCTAGTACACTGCTGCCTCCAGTCTGACTTTCTCGTGAAAGCAAGGCAAACTAGTTTCAAATTCTTCCTAAAATAATCTCATTATCTTATGCCTTAAATTATACCACTTCATTTTTTAACTTCTGTAGAGGTGAAAAATGTTCCATTAGAACTCCCACCTCATCTGCTTGAGTACATCTTATGACCAGGCACTTCAAGAACTTCAGTAGCAGATAACTAACATACACGTTTCATCTGTAGAAACAGGACTGAACCTGTGCTGGAGGCTACTGCACTGAACGTTGCATGGGCTTAAAGAGATCTGTTGCTGCTTGATTTCCCAGGACTGCAGCCATGCCATGTACTTTCTTACAGCTCATTTTTCAGATAGCACTCACACCATAAATAACAATCCGTGTTCTTAGTAGAAAAAAGAAAGGGAGAGGAAAAAGTGCAGTCTCTCTCATCCCTCCTTAGACACTCCTCATTATGAAGATACAGAAAAGGAAGGAGGGAAAACTCGCAGCAGACAACTGCTGGGACGCACCTCCCACTCTGCGCTACACAACTGTTCCCGCCTGCCACTTTTGCATTTTTTTTTTCCCCCCAAGTGTTTTATTAGAAACAGATGGGGCCCCTAGATAGTATATTATCAAGTCACCCTACACAGCTGCACAACTCTGAAATTGCAGAAATAGCAATCTCCTGAATAAATTTCTCCTGCCACTAACAACTGCTTTCTTTGCTGTAATGAAGACCATAGTGGGTCTGGAAAGCTTTCTTCCAGTGTCAAGAGACATGGGTGGGTTTATTTTGAGCCACAATGTATTTCTGTATTCCACAATGAAATTCTATGAACACGTGCCAGATGACTCTCCCCTCCCCAGAAGTCACAGGCAAAAGCAGCTAGTACAGCCTGCAAGAAGCATGAAGACAATGCAGACCACAGAAGTAAAATAATAAACATTTCTTATCCACGAGTCATTTGATGGGAAAGAAAAACAAGTCCACTAATCCTAAATCGCTTCTGTTCTGCTTGGGTCAATCCAGTAAACCAGAAGCTTCCAAAGCAGGAAGTAAAACTGCAGTGATTTTCACCAACAGCAATGGGTACTTCAAAGCTCATCAGCAAGTACCCTCTGCACAGTAGCCTTATCTCAGATAAGGTGACTTCAACAATGCCAGAGCAGATTCTTGTCAAAAAGAAAAAAAAGGGAAAAAAGCAAACAGGTGGAACTACAGCACTACATTCACTGCTGTGTCTGCCTATTAATTTTTTGCTATGATCATAAACATAGGTGAGGCCCTTTGTCCACTCTCTAGATACCGTTCAGAGAGTCTCAGCATGCCTTTGTACCACCCCACAAAGCAATAAAATGCCTTCTAATTTCCTGATTGGAAAACTATGCTAATTCTTCCAGACAAATAAAACTTGGTCACCAACTCCTCAATACCAAGAGATATTATTGGTGTTGAAGCCTTCTTTCCTGTATCCACAGGGAAAGCATTCAAAATTTGCCCTAAGGTGTGACACAAGGCTCTACCTCCTTGAGCTTAGGAAGCAGCAGATGAGAAACTAAAGCACACTTCTTGGTCCTTCAAAACTCAGATTGTGTATTTTAAATTCTGCCCGGCTTAGCATCTCTCTGCATAAAACTGCCTGTTCAACCTCAATAAGCCTTCAGCATGCAGCAAACCTTTTCAGCAGATAGCTCTTTGCTGTCCTGGGCACTAACAAGATGCTATGAACCAAGTCTTTTGTGAAACACCTGATTCTCACCATAGATTTGCAGACTGCCAGCTTGCAACTGCATGGAGCCTCAATTTGAATGGT
Organism: Opisthocomus hoazin; assembly: GCF_030867145.1. Taxonomy (NCBI): domain Eukaryota; kingdom Metazoa; phylum Chordata; class Aves; order Opisthocomiformes; family Opisthocomidae; genus Opisthocomus; species Opisthocomus hoazin. Next base: position 1,640,482 of record NC_134437.1, read on the forward strand.
TCTCTTTTCCCAGCCTATGGTCTTAGAATTCTTTACGATTACTTATTTGGCATCAGGGTTGCAAGCCTCCCTACTGATGACACACACTGAAAGACATCCTAAAGAATGAATGATCTGAAATATTAACAGATGCAAGTTGGCTTCTCTGACATCACAGATCAGCTCAGGGGCATAGGCAGGAGCAGAAGCTGACTTTCAAAAAAAGGCCGTAGAGCTTTATACACTTACCCAAGACCCCTAAAGACAGCTGCTACCTCAGATTTCCATACAGACATCTCTAGCACGTTCAAGTGAGAACTAGAAGGAGGAGCCAGATAATACCTGATCTACATTTGCACATCAGCAGGCTTTGTCTGGCAGCTCAGCCAGCTGGTGTCTAGGTAGACATGCTTAGCCAGTGGCACAGCAAATCTTTAACAGCAGGATGTCCAATGCCAGCAGGGTCCCCACTTCCCTACTAAGGGAACAGATTTTGATCTTAAGAACAAACCATACTTGCCTATCTTTGTGTGTAGTACATTTTCTATATAGGTAAATTACTAACCTAAGCCCTTGGAGCCTACTCATGCTGTCTCCCCCTGTCCCAATATTATGTCAGATGTAAAACAAAGCTTTGCTGGAGCCGCTGGAAATTACCTCCACCACACGGCAGGAATCAGTAATATGCAGCAGACAATGCAATTATGTTCTGAAAGTTAACAGACTGTGCAAAGTATACACACGCTTGAAACACTGGGCTGCCTTATTTTCACTGCAGGTATCACCCCTATGATCTAGAAGTGCTGTGAGGCCCCAGATTCAACCCGGTTACTGAAGTCCAGTCTTTTTTTGATATATCCACAGAATCATTTCTCTTCTTTTCTCTCATCAGAGACCTATGGTCTTTCATCTCTAAAGAGAAAAGGTAGTACAGGGAAATCTGTTAACTATGCAATGCTCGAAACGATTCCACAGTAACAACCAAACAACATTAAAAAAGCAAGCCAGTGTGTGTGAACAGTAAGTGGAGTAGCAGGAATTCTCACAGAGAAACGCACAATATTTAGGAGCTTACAACAGGAAACATATTTGAAAATAATGAAACAAAACCTTCACAGAATCTTCTTAAGGATAACACTAACTAGCATTCTCAATATTGTAACACCAAATTATTTATTCACCTATGTGTGTGACAGAAGCGTTAATACAAACTGCAGCTACAGAAATGACTAACCGATTTGGTTTCAGGGCCCTTCCCTTCACAGCGCACAGCAACGGCAGTAAAACAACCCATGCTTCATGCAAGCATGTATTAAGCTAGAGACTCAGGTAACTGAATGATGTGCCCTATGAAGAAAAGCATGAAAAAGAAAAGAGGTCTCACTGGGATGTTAATGAATGCAGCATCATTAACACTAAATTACTGGCTGCAAAGTTGAGCACAGAATGTAAGTAGACTTTGAACCAAGACAAGCAAGCTAATGGTTGCATCTAACAATGAGGTCAACCATTCTACTGCCCCAATTATTAAACTGGGAATTCTTGTTGTTATAGAATGGCACTAAAAGGAATTCACTGTTGCTTTTATGTTTTACATTCACTCTTGGAGTGCTACAGTTATTCAAACTATTTGGTACACTGAGTTTACAGCCACAAAGGATGTTTTGTTTCTGGTAAAGTGAAGGACAAGGCAGACAGGGACATCCCACTGAAGATACAAGTGGAAAAGCTTCTTAAAACAATAGCAAGCACCATAGACCACTAAGCAAAAGCATTACATTGCCAAGGATCATTCCGTTACTCTTCAGTACATTTATACTGCATGCCAAGCATATAAACAAGAAAAAGCCAGAAAGATATTTTCAGTCAGAGTCTCTGTGCTGCACTATCACACCATGTTTCACCACAATGTTCTGCAAAACCTGCATTTTCAACTTTTACTCTGAAGCTAATCTAGCTACAGGCTGGAAAATATTTCAGAAAAATAATGTAACACTCAAGGTTGGGAGCTAGATCAAATATAAACCTGATCATGATTAAAGGAAAGAAAAGCAACCAATTGCTTCTTACCCACTCCAGTTTTGGTTTTTTTTTTCAGGCAGCACTTTTTTTATTGTGCAAGTTCCTTTACTTTACTAAGATGGATTTACACACTTTCTGCAATAAAACAGCTTCCATGAGAGGCACCTATGCAATTTGCAACAAACAGATGAACCAGACACTCACCAATTAAACACGGCCTAACTGGAATCCTCTATTGCATTCTCAGTGGAGACTTGAATCCACCCCAGCCTCCCTCCACCACACATAATCATCACCTGGTAGAGAAAAGGCAGATACCACAGAAGGAACAAGGAAAAACGAGGGGGGGTGGGGTGGAGAAGAAAAAAAAAAAAAAAAAAAAAGAAAGGAAACTCCAAAACAGGAAGTGAATTCCAGAGACCATAGCAGGGAGTAGTCTGCAAGTTGTATCCTCCTCCTATCACCACCGATGTTTAGGAAACCATGCTTGCTACCTGTGTGACATGTTTTCAGCAGTGCTCACCATGAACAAGGATGTCATTCATGGCAGTGTATTAGTTTATGGTGACCATCACATGCCTCCTGAGGGAGTTCATGAATGAGATCCTAGTTCAGTCCAACCTGTGCTTTGGTCTTCAAGTATTTCCAAGAAGGAAACATCAGAGGGACAGGGAAGGCTGTGCAGTCTTAACTACCTCATTCTCCTTACAATAAGACATAATACCATGTTTCATGTGAAAGATTCCTGGGCTTTCCACAGTAACCACCTGTTGGAAGAAACATTCTGAGAGGAGGAGGCAGCATAAAAAGATTTTCCTGCAAGAAGTCCAACAGGATCCAATATGTGTTTTAGTTAGCAGTCTTACAGAATAAACTAGATCTTGTGCTATACTCTGTGCTTTTGGGCATCACCTGCATTGCCGGATGTCTTATGTGGTTAACCCAACAGTGTCCTGAAAAAAATAAAGGCTTATGGGTCTTTGTGCGTTCAGCACAATAAAAAAAAAAATAGCAGGTGCCCCTTGATTTAAACAGCATTCTCTATGAAATGGCACCCTAAACAATACATGTTAAAGAAAATTTTAAAATCTCTAGCTACAGAGTAAAACTCTGAACATGTTCTATTTAAGTCCACCATTAAATGCCAGGAGGTATGTACAAAATTATAGCAAAGAGACAAGGACAGCAGGTGCACATCAAGAATGCTACAGGAGGAAGGATGGAAACAACCAATGGAGGAACCGAGTTCCATTTCCCCTAGTCTTGGTAGATAAAGGTGTACGAAGCAGCTCTGTGTTACTGAGTATCTTTCCCATGGTAACAGAAGTGGCTTAGGAAACTGAGCTGGGACATACATCCTTAATTTGAGGAGGAAAAATTATTATTTCCTAAGAATGCTAATGATGTGGGGAATTGACAATTAGTTTGATTTTGCTATAGCTTTAGTTTAATTTTGTTATATAATTTTGCATCTATGTTAAAGTAAGAGTTAAACACTGTTATTCAGTTTAGTTCCGTTCTTTGTAATCTTGCTAACAAGGACTGTTGTGGCTCAAATGTATCTAACAAGGACTGCTTGCGAGACAGACGAAGAGAAACAAGGACTGATAACCAGAACTTTGTTGTCTGTAAGAAGCAACTCTCTAGCTGAAACTGCTTCTATGGTTTGGGACTCAGCCAACACAGACAACTCAGGAATTTTTGGGCCAAAGGTGAAAGCACACAGCGAGGAAGACTACGAGCCTTCATCCAGAAGAGCCCCATAGACGACCACCAGACGACACTGCGCAAATGCTAAAGGGGGTGGAGTATGATAATGAAATCCTAGAAATAATTACAATAGTCCAGCCTACTTAGATAAGCTTTGTAATAAACAGGTGCATGCTTCGTGACTCGGTGTGCAAGTTAGGAGGAGCGATCCCCCTTGCACCCGGCGCTGCAATAAACATACCTGCTTTATAACTCTCTGAGCTGTGAAGTTTGATTCCGCACGTCACTACGGACCAAGTTCTAACAGTCATCATTTCAGAGTTTGTCCACAGGCTTCTAGTGCTGACTGGGCCTTTCCACTACAAGCCCTCCACCATCACTTGAGATAAGAAAATCTAAAAAAATAAATCTATGTAATAGCCAATTAAAAAAAAGAAAAAATCTGTCCCCCTTCTTCACTTGATGAAAAGCAAATGACTTCAGCATCTAAGAGAAAGAAAACCAAACAGGCAAACCAAAACTACCTAGTCCTTTAACTCCACCCAGTAACTCCACTGACTATCACTGTGAGCTACATGACACCAGCCCATCCCTTACATCTAAAGCAGTATGTTAGCATAACTAAGGCACCCAGAGGAGGGGGCAAGAAAAAAGAAAGCTAGCTAGCCGTAAATGAAAGCACTCGGGCACCCAGGTCACTGCAGTAAATCACGGCCCTTAATTTCATGTGAAAGAAGGGAATGTTAAGACTACCATAGGAGCCTCAAAGAGTCCTTTGTTAGGATGGAGGCTTGTGCATAAACACGTTTCAGAAGCCTAGAGAAAGGAGGTTTAGAAAGGAAAATGCCTCTGGACTTTTTTGCCTTATTTTATCACCTTTCAGAGAGCAAAGCTGGAGAGAACTGACCATTTAACTACTAGTACATACCAATAATCATTTCATTTGCACTATTTCAGTAGCAAAGAGTTCCTCCAGAGCCCTGTTACACCTTTGAAGTCACAAGAACACATGAGAAGCAGAATAAAAGCACAAACCAGAAGTAATTATGTCTTTATTAATACTGCAGATCATACAATCACCAGTGATACAGATCAATACAGCTAAAAACCCCTGCCACAGTATTCCACCAGATAGATCTCACAATTTGTCAAAGACAATGGTTGCATACTACACTTCTGTAATATCTTCAATGACGATTATTGCGTCCTCCCATCCCTACCTCACATCTGATATTTTACTGTGGTTTTTATAGCACTACAGATCTTGTCTTGCACACTAACTGTTACTCTTAGTAAAACCATGGTAGAAATTTTCATGTGAATGTCTGTGGTAAAACTGGGGAATGCTACCAAAGATCCTCAGACAGCGCTGCTGTGGAAAATGACTTATCTCTAGACACTTGATCGTGCTTCCCATTACTTAATTGAGAACGTCCTGAAAGGTCATATGTGACTAAAAGCTAAACCAAGCACCGCGACTGGAATTTCCCCAAGATTAGTGCTGTATTCTCCATGGAACCACAACCATTGAAATAGTCTTGAAAAAAGCTTTCAGATCAAAACTTTAAAAAGCTGGGGGCATTTGAATGGAGCTGAAAGAAATTCTTTAAAACCCCACAGCAAAATACCACATCAGAAATAAGTGGCAAGACCATTAAAATAAATGTTGTATGTTTACAGCCAATTAATGCAAACGTTTGAGAGAGGAAAACAATCTCATGCACAGTGATTATGCTGCATGCAGAACTGATATGTGTCTCACTTCTATCAAGAATTCTCACAAAGACAACAATGTGCACTGTCTCCCCTGCACTATTCCAAAGTGGATTAAACATCTGACAGCTTTCTCTCTCTTTTTCCCTAGAAATGAATATTTGTGTGGGAATGGGAACATTTCTAATAAGAAATTAATTACCCTGTGTTCTGACACAACATGCTGGGGTCTATAACCAAAGACCTTCAAAATGGATTCAGCAGTTTTCTAAAACTGAATCCCACATAAATTATACCCTCCCAAGATGATCTTGCATTGTTATGCATTATAAATGGAATGGTTATCAGCACATGATGTGACTGGTCATTAAATCACGTGGGAATAAAGTAGCTGAACTTGTATTCGACAGGCACATCCTCTGCGCTTCTTCCCAAAGGAAAAGACAGCACACTTAGACGGTCGTCAGCAGTTAAACATTTTATCATAAGCTTAGACTGCTTGTTAGCAGACATGTCAGACAGTACGGGTATTCTCAGCTACCCTTCAGCCTTTATCAGATATGCTGCTAAATGCTAGCATTAGCCATTTGATGCAGCAGTGCTCTCCCATCTGCAAACTGTTTACCTCTAGGAAACCTTTAGCCCTTAAGCTACCTTAACTGCCTGCTGCTTCAGGAATGAACTCCCCTGTCAAGCCCTAAAACTCATACCATAAAGCTAAACAAATGTTTGCTCCATTAAAAGGACAGCATCTGCAGATGACAAGTAGCATCCTTCTGAATTTCCACCATTTTCCAAGCTTGCCCAAGATCAGAAATGACACGGTGGTGCAGAAGTGCATCTAAGTTTTTTATAAGCACCTCAGATGTACACAGGCCCTTTTCTCATATTTCCCCCATTGCAATTCCTTTTCTCTTTAACAAAAAAGACCAGCAATACATGTTAGTGAATAAAGTATTAAAACATGGTAGTTACCTCTACAGAATCAAGGAGCTCTTTTTGTTTCAATGAAGACTGCAGTTCTAAGAGACCATCACCATTCCATGATAAATTCCTCAGAGCAGCTGCCAAGAAGTGTCACAAGCCAAAGTTTCTTCTTGATATTGTGGGGGTGGGAGTGAAGTCTTCTAGCAGGGCAGGTTAAAATATAGGATTGCTGTGACTGCAATGTATGGCCCTGAGGCAGAAAGCAAACAGAAACCCTAACCTGATTCAGACAGCAGGTCCCAGGCAGCCTCTGGAATACCCTTGTCTGCAAGATGCTGGATTGCATTGGAAGAAATTCAACCCAAAACCATCTTTTTTTGAAGACCACAGATTTTCTCAGTCTAGCAACACTTTAGCAAGAAACATGCAAGTAAACACGTGACGCTGGTCCAAGCTCCTTGAGTCTTTGATGCTCATTATGTGTTAAACTCCAGAGATTTACTGAAAATGGAAGCGGTTCTATAGCCAGACAGTTTCTGTGTACAGTTTGTAAGACATACCCTAACAAAACTGGTGAACCACCCATTTTCAACAGAAGTTTGAGTTGAACTTTCTATGGCCTGATTGCTCATCCACTGGTTAACAAAGAAAACCCCAAACAGGGAGAGTTTAAGAGCTCTCCTCAGTATGTCAGCCATGCATAATGCAGGGAAAAGTGTTTGCCTCCGGACTTCACCCCAGATAAAGAAGAGGAAAAGAAGTGTATTCTCCCCTCACCAAAAAATGCAAGTACCAAAAACTTCTCACAGCAGCCTTTTCTGAGAAGTGAAATGTACACCATCCCAGTACAGATCTAAGGAAATTTCCCCTCTTATCAACTGTCTAGTAAAACAAAGTCTTGCAAGAAAACCAACTGATTCCTCCATTGTATGACTTAAATAGAAGAATGCAAAGCACTCTTACAACTTTGTTGAGTGAAGGGATGCAGCAATGTATACTCATTTTGGATATAGTTAAGGAGAAGCAGAGAAAAGAAACAAGTGCTTAAGTAGAGATCAGCAGGTTATACATGCCAATAAGTTTATGAATATTTAGCTCCAGGATGAAAATCTAAATAGCAAGCTGCACACTTAAACTGTCCCCTCTTCTAAATCCTCCATTTGGTTAACACTTCTCACTGTCTGCAAATCTCTCCTTCCACCCCCTCAGAAAAGAAAAAAAATCTCCTATTTCATCAACTCGCTTGAAATGATTCTTAACCAGATTTCCTTCATTAAATTCAGTGCAATGCTTCAGATATGAAGGCAAATTTCCAAAAAGTAAGGTACTTAATAGCATTAGCAGAGGTTGATGTTATAATCAAAGCAGAATTCACCCCATTCTGCTCTTCTCCAGAGGCATCACCATTGCACTGTTTATTTCCCATTTCACAAGGAAATTGAAAAGCTTCAGGGATCCAGGAGATCAACAGGTGGAAGAACATTTCTAATCACTACACAAACTATTTACCACGATGTTAAAGTGGAGAGTCAAATTTGAAAAGTTCATGCAGAAGAAAGTTAAGACAAGGCTTGCCTAGGAAACAAAACACACAGAGAGCTTATCAAAATGAAACAGCCAAAGTAAATGTTTTTTTGTAAGCAACTGAGAACAGCAAACAGAACAAGGAAATTGCATAGCAGATTCCTTAACCGGGCTGAAGAACTTGTTAAACTGAAAAGTCATGCCATTCATTTCACCGGAAACACAGACTGAAGACTTGTGACACACATCTATGCTATCCAGACTTAAGGAGTTAACATGAAGCAAGTACAGCAAATGTATTAGCTGAAATACCCATTCATCAAGGTCCCATGCACCTTCAACAAGCTGGAAAGTGCAAACACATCCATTTCAATGGCTCCAAACATAGCCCACTGTAACTCGGTCACACTGGAGCCAAGAGACTTTGTCCTCCAGAGACAAGTCAGGCTGGAATCAGTAGTGCTTACAGATATTCAAGAGACAGAGCAACATCCTGTAGTGTGAAAAATACCACTATGTAGAAACACTAATAAAAGATTCTGTAAGCCCTTTCAGTTCCATTAAACGAAAAGTGGTGCCACCTCTGTCACTCAGAGATGAAGTCCTGCCTTTAATGCAAGTAATTTTCACCATTGACCGTGATGTGCTCACTGAGAGCTCAGGAAAGTTTGCTGAAAGAACACTGTTATGGAATGTAGCGCTCCGCTGCTTGAAACAGGAGGGAAAAACTCAGTTTCCTGACACCGTACTAATTTCCTAATATTTTTCCTCATGCCTTACATAGCAATGTTTTTTCGAAGGACCGATTAGGTCATGGAGTTTGACATACCATCTGCAGTGCGAAAAAGGGCCGAGTGAGAATCTTCTCAACAATGTGAGAGACTCCATCTCATTTTTTCCAAGATGTAGAGTCCACAAGAGCATACTGAGAATCCAACCACCCATTTAATAATTTCAAACCAACTCCAGAAGACTAACTTCCGTCACTGGTTGGAATCTTTCCAGGCTTCCAAAGTCTCTTGTGGAGAACCTAATCTTCCTTGCACAGCATTAAAATTTACATAATTCTTCTCAAGAAAAAAAACACTTTCACTTCATTTGCAGTTTAGTTTCTGAAGACAGAAGCCTACAAGATGCAAACTTGCAGACTTTACTCATAGTTATGAGTTGGATTTAATGTGCAGCCTGGAGAAAGCAGAAGCTCCTCTGTGCCTCAACTTAAAACCAGTAACAATGTAACCATAATAGCAAGATGGCATGATGTTACTCTAATTATTAGAGGAACATTTTGGCTGGAGAAATCAGTCCCTCTTTCATACGATACCTCTAAACGAATGCTTTTTTTATGTGATCATAAGCAATGCTCATATGCAACATACAGAGAATAAAATATCAATATTGCACTTCTTTGCTCAAAAATAAGCATTTAATCAGTTACTCAAAGTTAAGAGGGCTTCTGGTCACTTGATGTTTACTTACCAACATGTTCTATCAGACAAAAAGTTCAAATCAGTATGTTAATTGTTAGGGTACCAGTACAGGGTTGATAAATAGAGAGAAACAAGTTAACTACTGGTTGTCCTTCTTTCAATCTGCTTTACATTTCTTTTTCCTCTTGTCAGTTATCAAGATTGCCTAATGTAACACAGTTTGGATCAATAGCAAGTCATTGACAGATTGCATAGACTGCGTATCTCCAACTAAACAATTACAGAGGAGGGCTCTTACTATAGAAGGGGACATAATGCCTGCTGCTGTTATTACTGAGCTTCATTCACACATTTAGCCAATAAAACAGGACAGCTAAATTATCTCACATCTCCAAGTGTGGAACGAAGAATTCTATACTTCCTTACTGAAAGTCAGAAACATGCTGTGATGTTCCTTTCAATCCCAAGGAAAGGCCGCCTCCATATTCATTATTCTCCCCCCATTTATGATCAGCTATGTCAAAATTAATCAAAGCTGGAGCCTAAGATGTATTAAACAGTGAATCACAACATTTGTGTTGAATTATCAACAGCTACATTTCATAAATGACTAGATTTTCATGATCAAACGAGCCTTTGAAGATGTTAACTCAGAATGAAGAATCATGATGAAAAGCTTAATTCTGAAATATCATCAATACACATTAAATGCATTTATCATAAACAGCTCTCATTTTATGGGATATTATGCAACCGATTACAGTCCCTATCTGAGGTTGCAAAGAATGTTAATAGTTTTTACTTAGTATAGACAAATGAAGACTGCTTTGTATTCTAACATACTTCAACCTATGCAGAATAATTTTCTACCTGTACTAGAAAATAACAGTCTGCTGTCCTCCTAATAAGGCACTGTGAACTTGTGGAACCCATAATTGGTCAAATTCTTACCAGAAGCAAATTCAGTGCCATGAAGTCATGGGCCTGTGTACTATGTGTGAATAAGCACAATAAACCTTTAGTAAGAGGAAGAACTAAAAACCAAGCATTAACTTACTGTAAATGCAGTGATTTGGCAGAAATAGAAGAGAATGGGAAATGAAAGGCTGGCCTACTTAAACAATAAAATCAGAACAAACAGCATTATCAATAAGCAAAAATGCTTGGCTCTAACACAGTGGACAAACCTTTAAACACACCTGTCTCTCAAAGCTAATACACACCTATCCTCACTCAGATAAGAGCAACGAAGAAATCTACGTGTTAATGGCAGCCAACTCTTGTAAACAAGATAACTAGAGCTGGCATAATTCCAGATCCAAAATTCTGCTTTCAGTAAGAAGCAAAATTGGAATTCAACTGTTGAGTATACTGAAGAGAGATATAGAACAAGTTTGTTACCATGGAATTAAATCAAAACTAATTTATTTCAGAAAATGCAAAAATCCTTTCCCTTGTAAACATCCAGAGGGATGAACACACAGCTGGACAGACAGTCTGGGGGGGGTGGGGGGGTAGGAAGAATAGACATACAGTAGGGAACAGTCTTTCAGAAGTCCGCAGGGAATGGATTATGAACGGCTCAAATGGTCTAATCCACTTTACTTTCAACAGGTCCCACATAAACAAGGCTAGAATGCATGTTAAATAAAAGTCCCATGAAATTTTAATGAAAAGCCATATGCAGTTACAGAAACTAATCTTCTAAATGGAACCATTTCACAAGTGGCAAATTTCACAAAGCCAGAGACAGTCTGAAATAGAAGTCATGAAATAACCTTATCTAATGAACATGAGCAGAGATGGCAATTTCTACACAAGCAAGCATTCAGACACACAGTGATATTGCACTGAATTTTTAAGAGTCGCATTATTAGTTGTCTGTAAATGCAAACAACAAGCCATGCTGGGAAGACCTGGACTTACCACTGTAAGAGGAAATAATTTTGAGTAGGTATACTGTTCCAAAAGAAACAAAAGGTGACTGATTGATCGAAGATACAGTCAAACCAGCACAGATTTCAAGGCAAATCAGATTACACCTCCTCTAAATTCTGGTATATTTTGCCAAATTCCATCATATGACAGAAATATGTCTTGAACTACTTTAGCTAACTGGTAAAATCTGACTCAGCAACAGAAATCTGAAAATGAAAAGAAAAGCGAACAACTATATCCTTTAAGTTAGTGACAAGTTCAATAGGTCACCGGTCCTGCCAGGATACACATACAGATCAGTTATTCTATGAGCAGCAGACAGTAAGATCAATATTTTAAAGCAAATTCAGATTCTGTTTACTGAACATTATCATGTGCTCTAGAAAATACTTGGCTACTAATACCAAGAGTCTTGCTCTAGGGGAAATAAGCAGTTTAATTCATAGTTAGAGCTACTTTTGTATTATTCTGAAATACGTCTTTACAACAGGGATGGGAAGACACACTTGTTACCTGCCTTAATATACAATCAAAAATTGAAATGCCACCACAAAAACTATTCACATGTGCATCAAGCCAACCAGTACAGGAATGAAAGAGAGAGGTAAAAAAAAAATACAATGATAAATTAGACTAGTCTTTGTCCATTATGTCCCATCAGATTATCTGGAAAAAAACTTTAAAATTTAGTGTGTCATGAACTTGGTACTGTTCATCACTTCAGCAAACTGAAACACCAAAGAAACCGGGTAAATAGTATAAGGTTTTGTCTCCTCTAATGTGCCAAATAATTGCAGTGAATCATATGTTTAATTCCTTAATTATTTTGATTAGAGAACAAATAACAAACAACAAAATACTAAGAAAAAAAATGGGCTGCAATAAAATCAAGTGAGAAGGAAAAATGCTGTACATAAGCAACACTATATGAGCATTATCTTTCACTTGCTGATAAAATTTCTTTCTGCCTGAGCCTACAAATGATGTGTACCTAGACCTCCCAAGCAGATTCTCTAACATCTGCAGAACTAGCTTGCTATCTGTTGCTTTATAAATAAAAAAGAAACAAGAACAAAAAGAGACTAACTGCATTCAATTGCCTTCACGTTGCAAGGGCAAACAACACTGTCTGCAGGGCACAGTTCTTGACAATTATACATTTCTATTGTATTTACCAGACAGCTGAATATGGTAGAGATCTTCATCTGCATCTACAACAAATAGGCAGCAACAACGTGGTAAAACACTTTTTACTGCCGTTTTGGAAAAAAAAAAAGTCAATTAGAAAAATAATCAACACACCTTCCACAAACTCACATATGTTCCTACCAGAAACATATTTTCTACCTGGGTTTGGAGCTCTTAAAACCTAAAGCAGTTTTGGATTGCTTTTAAGGAATTTTTTTAATATTCTTTACCCTTAATAGTAAATGATATCACACAGTTATGTTTGTTTTCCAGTGAGTCCCATGTAAAAAATCATTTCAGAAAGCAGATTTTTCACAGAGAAACTGTCCTGTTACATTTAAGCCAGCTATACATTGAGGCAGCTCTCAGTCAGGACTGTCATACTAATCAAATCGAGAGAGTAAAGTATATGTCGTTTTTACTACCTCAACAGAAACACAATTAGCAAAAGACAGATAATTTCCAACAGCTGTGCACATGCTGCAAAACCTTCAGCTTCCTTCCTCATAGCTCTAACTATGCAGCTTTCTCACACGCCTTAAAGACCAGCCAACTATATCTTCACTGGGTGCGTTTGTCAGAACCTTCAGCAACTTCAAATCATTCAATATTCAGCAGACAAGGTACCTCTGTTTGCTGCAGCAGTATCAAAAGTTTTATATGCCTGAATACAAAACACATACATCTAAATGATCTCAGTGTAAAACAAAGACTTGTTTTACCAACAATACAAGACTCCCATTCACCAGCAAAGGGAGCTCACAAGCAAAACTCTTCTTGATGACTGCAATAATAGGTTTGAGTGAGTTCCTGGGGACAGAGTGCTTTCCAGGCTTCTTTAAACATCAGAAAGCCAACCTGATGTCAAGCTTCTTTCTCGTACAAAAGAATGCAATAGGGTACTGTACACAGCGTTCCAAGGGCACTGTCCTTTTCTCATTTCTGGGAGCTATGTTCCTTTCAAAAATACAAAAAGACACTAGTGCGAGAGATCTGTAGCAACAGAAACTGTGACAAGTCCCAGGAAAGAAACAAACAACCACCCCCCCAAGAAAAACACCCCTACTATCTGGATTTCTTCACCCCTCTGCCTCCTTAACCAGTTGTCAATGCAGTAAAGACAAAACAGCCACTGACTCCACTAATACAGTTCCAATCTTTTTTGAAGAACCAAAACATTTAATATATGAACACATTATATTCTTTCAATATATGTTACGCGTATTGTTGGGACCAAGCAAAAAAGGGAGAGTCTATGTAATTTATAACCCAGGAAAGAGAAAATCAAGGAAAAGCCAAAGACCTCAAATATGTTTTGGGACAAGAAGTGATAGTAATTCATTTATTTTCCATATTATTTCTGTAAGAAATATTTCCATGATTTCTGTAAGAAAATTCTAATTTTGAATAGCTCTCTTGTTCACCCTGTGGCACCATGAAGCACAAGGTTCTAGCCAAATCCTTCACCAAGCTATAGAATCTTCAGCTGAGGATGAACAAGGAAATAAGGTTTTTCTTTGTATTACGCTGCCACCTTCATTAGAGTCACAGTCACAATACCGCCACTAATTGCAAGTCTATGGCCTCCACCCCCCCCAGTACTCAAGCAATTCTTCTTCCAAGCAGATGGGTAAAGAATTTGCAACAACATTTTTTTCAGCAATAAATATTAAAAAGAGAAACTACATCCAGATAAGTACGAATGACCTGAGAATTATAATATGTTTCATACATAAACAATACAATCTGTACTTCCTAAAGACTGAGTGAAATAAGGACAGGTCTCAGTGACAATACCATCGATGTGGAGAACTCCCTTCAGTATACATCTCTATGACATGTTGAACTAATGATACCATACTCATTATAAAAGAAAGAAAACACCTTTTGCATGATGCTAAATTAAGTAAGAGCAAAGAAATCAACTGGAAACTCAAGTGGTGTGGTAAGAAAAATGTTTTAAATACAGCACAAACCCTCCAAGTATGGCATACAAACACACTATCTATAGCATTGAAAAATAATTCAGAAAACCAAACACTTGAATTATCCCACTCAGAACAGACATGTTCTGTTCCTTAAACAGAAGCCTTCCTTCTTTCAAAGGTCAACGGTTATTTTGTTACTATACCCACCATTTTGAATTTTAATTTTTTAAATTTTAAAATTCTGTTTAAATTATATATTTATAATTTAATTTTTTTTTCATTTCTAAAATTCAAATTAAATATTTCTCCCTGGTAGACTTCAGACATCAAAAGATTGCTATGCCGACTCCCCCACACCTTGCAAGCAAGTAACTTCTTCCAGAATTGCACTGTCCTGGCTTGCTCCCTTGAGGCTGCGTAGAATAGCCAGCCACAGACCTACTTCCACTAACATCAGCTTACATGACCTCTCTAGTTGCTCCGGAATCTGCCTTTCAGCAGGGAAAACTGGAAAAAATCAGCTGTTCCTCCAACTACAGAATTGTCAAAAGAGACCTCTGTAATCTTCTTGGAAGCCAGCTGTAACACCAAAATGCTGCAGTGCTCCTTCCTGGAATCACAGGGAGACTGGAAGGGATGTCCCCACTCCAGTGGGCTCACTTGCCTCCCCCTGATATTCATTAGCGCAAAGCCATCAACTTTTATCAGTTATTTTAGTAGAACTGTATTTTCCCAACCCCTTCAACTACACCATTTGGACTGATTTTCAGTAAAGGTATACAAGGACTAGCTTTCCCACTCATGGAAAAATCTAGTATCATCACCTTGTTAGGAAAATCATAGCACTGAAAATCTTACCCACAATTGAGAATTCACATGTTTTTCCAACTGCTCACATCAACTGGAAAAGATCTTGCGTGCATAGTTTTGACAAGTCTCAAAACAAGGACATTTAGTCAAGAGGTTTCTACAGGAGATGATAATTTAAATGAATTTAAAAAAATAAAAATCAAGCAACTGCTGCCAAGTTAAGTCTTGGCTCTAACTTCTTCGGGAAGTACTTTGTGGGTAGACAGCTGAATAGATTGCTATACAACTTGTGCTGCTGGCATCTAATTATTTCCGTTTTTCTGTTCTTTGGCTGCATATGATAGTTCTGCTTGCACAAGAAATGTCAGTTCTGTAAAAGGGCATCTGCACTGAATAGTGTTATAATGTTCATTTTGTATCATCTGTGCATCTATTTAAGAAAATATGTCTTTTAGTAAAGCTTCCACAATTGCAAGTTAGACAAGACAAAAACTTGGTCGTAGACCCTAGGTTCCATAGTGGAAAGGTTATTTACTAGACTGCTGTGGCTTTCCAGAGGACCAATCTATTTCACTGACATTCAAATACCGTAAAACAAACTGTTCCAGGTTTGGTCTCCAGTCTGAGGAGTAATAAGATCTCCAAAAAGTTTTGAAGAATTACCTAAAGGTGAAGAAACAAGTATACAGATGGTAACAGCTTCTCTGTACAAACTTTATCTTTGGGAGGAAATGATGGAGTTCACAGATATGCAAACCTTTGTCTGAATGCCAGTTATCCAGAGCTGCTGCTAGGATACAAATAGCAAATATAAAATAATGTGAAATTAAGACAACTTTTCATCTAAAGGAATGATTTAGTATTGACACAGCTTTCTTCATCTCTTCCACCTTGTCACATACGCTATGGAACACTCGATGAATACACAGATGACAATATCCACCTACAGCTTTCAACTCTCTCCACAGACAAAGGCACAGCTCTTAATCCCCTTTTAAAGTGCATGCCTATTAAATGTCTAGTTGGTCAAAAGTTATGCAATGTGAGTACTTCTCAGCAAAATGCTGGCTTTATTAGAAACTAGGCCCTCTGTGAAAATGCAAGTGACTAACAAAGCTACATGTACTTACAGCTATTCTGAATCAGACCAGTCTCTGAAAATGGAATCTAATATTCAACGTTCATTGAGAAGCTCTGGAATTGAATTAGGAAGGTTGGGTTTCAGAATTTTTTTATTTGGGAAAAGCACTAAACAATCTTGTGACACAGAGACCCCAAGAAATTCATCATTTGCTCCTTACACTACAAAAGAAAAAAAAAAAATTATCATCTGTCTCTCCTGAAGATGACAGTAGTTCTCTTCAAAACAATGGAAGAGCCCACATATCCTTTTGTCTTATAAAATTTTAGGCGTATAAGGAAAAAAGGACCTTCCTCTGGTATTCCATTATTTAATTCAAATATTAGCAGAAAAAGCTAAAAAGAAAAAATATATATCTAAAAACCTGTGTTGCTTTGAGAGTGACAAGAACCAAACATGCTATTGTGTTTGAGAGTGTGCTACTGATCAGAAGGGTGACTTAAAAACATTGTCATTATTTTATCTTGTTCTTCATCCACTTTGGGGGCATGCTTGCTTTAACTGTAACCGCATCAAACTTTTCACTGTCTGATATAGCTTTTATTCTGTTTCTGTAGGTAGTTGAGTTTTTCTCCATCTTGTTTCTCTAGTGAAACGAATATGCATTAAGCTACTTAATAGTTCTTGATTACATTTTCTGTTAATCATACAAATAAGAAATAACAGCGTTTAGAAATGAAAATGGCTAGTGCCTTAGAAAGATTCTGTCTGACAAAAGCTTGAAATGACTAGGATTATTTGTTTTATGGTTAAGATGAACAGAGCAGTACAGAATAACATACGACATGGAGAAAATGTTTTAAAAAGGTTAATAAATGTGTCTAATGAGCAAAGAGATATCAAAGGACAGAGAAAGATGACATATTTAATGCCTGTAAGAACATTGCTAGTATTGCAACATCAGTCTTTGTGGAACACATAACGGATGCCTGGAATGTACCAAGTTGCAGAATAGAATTATGCCTTTACAGTGATACTGAAGACATCCTCTGCCAAACATTTCCAGTTGTAATTTCCTTTTTTTTTTTTTTTCCCTCCCCCCAAAACTAGAAAATCCAACAAGAATCAGTGTAGGTAGATGCTGTCCTGCTGGCAAATCATGTTTTTGTCATCCAAGCCAAGACACTTGGAGCCAGCTGCTGCCAGTTACAGGAAAAGCGGACTGGACAGTTGACAGATTTAGTTAGGCATAGCAGTTTAGATGTGACAAAATAAAGTTACTGCTTTGCATCACCCTAAATCAACACAGACTGGTAGTAGTGTATTTCACACCTTTAAGAAGTTATCTTGAAGAACTATTCTTTCAAGAGCAGCCACTGTAAATGATTTAATACCACTGATGCCCAATAAAGACAACAGCAGCACAGGATGTGTAGCACCTTCCAGTATCAGATCCTTGGTACACTTACTGAAGATGTTCAGGAAAGCTACCTTAGGACTGAATAACACTGCAGCAAGATACTTATGATTTTCCGAGTGCTTCACAGCTGTGAGATAAGGATTGCTCTTATGAGCGTATCAGTAAGGTGCACAGACACATCTCCTACAGAAACTATAGGGGAATAATAGGTCTTAGAAGGTTTTTTGTCTTTCTTTTATTAAACAGCTAATAAAATTCAAGACTACACGGCTTCCACACCGAGACCACCCAGTGAGGAATTGTAAGCATTTTTTTAATAACTTTTTTAAACAATTACACACCGTTCATTATTTTCCTTTGACTAATGCTTTTACATATCGCCTCTTGCACTCTAATAATGCTCAGATTGTTGAGCTTCAACATACTGCTGCCAGTCAGGTCTATTTTCCCCAGAGTGCAATAGGAGCTGTCACTGTTAGATTGGTTTAATTCTTTCACCCACGTCATTCTAACAGCTTACTGACGTTCTGGCAAATACTATCAACCTTAAGGCTAGTTAAGTTAAAACCAAAATAATCAGGAAACACACAATATGCACAGAAATATTCACAAAGATTTCTAATACTGTGCAGAATCATAACTTTCTTTAAACAAATTGATTAGCTGATGCACTTGGAGGCAGTTAGAAACAGTCTAAAGACGACACTCAGCACAGCTAATCACATCTTACGTGAAGCAGAACATCCAAAGCTTAATTGATATGACAATCACAGGTACAGTTATTTCCTGTGTGTCTGGACACCTGCTGACACATCCATTATGTGAGCAGTAGAATATGAAAACTTCCAGGCTGCTCTTCCCTGAAGGTCTCAAAAATATGTGAGATCATTCACAACTCATAATAAATGTATTACTCTCGGGGCAGGGGGGTGTTAAATAAATAAGTCAGTCACGGCTATGGCAAGACAAAAGGCTTACGGGTGTATGGGGGGCGGGGGAGGTGTGTCCGAAACCAGAATTTGAGAAGCACCAATAATCACCACATTATAAATCCAGACCTACGCTTTTAAACAGAGTGGAATGACATCTCTAAAATCTGGCAAACAATTCCTAAAAAGATACCTTATGAGTTTTTGAACTATCTTTCAAGCCACCACTCTCTCCAGCAGGCCTTATCACTCACACGGGACTAGTCTATAGCTAAACGTTATGCATTCTATTTAAACTACGGGAAAATCAGTATCTGTAAGTATCTGCAAAACCAAGACACTAAAGTATCATAAAGGGAGTATTTCAGGAGCAAGAGAGTTCAGGACTAGAAATTTTCTGCAGTCTCAATTTACCTGTGTGTACAAAAGCCTCTTCAACAATACTCAGTTCGTGGACTAGATACTGCAGTGCAATACTAATATGGACTAGGACTCCATGTCCAAGGACAAAATTGCTAAAGTTCTGTCATAAACAACAAGTCTTCAAGTTCTGGCAAGTCTTGAACAGAAACGCCTTCCAGCTGAAAACATTCTATTCTATTTACAGTGTAAATCAGAGGCTGTTCACACTCACAGCTTAACAGCCACTAGAGTAAGGCTACAAATCAAAGTGTGCACTGCATCTCAACCACATATAGGTACTTAGATCATACTCACAGGCCCATCACAAAGCTCTGGCCTCTCCTATATTCAAATTACTAAATTGCACAAACAATTTAGATTTTGCTCAATATACAATTGTTTTATATATACAAATGTAAACAAGAAACTAAAACTGAGAAAACCATGTGAGAATTCTACTCAGCTGAGCTCAATCTACTCCTGCTTAAGACTTACACACCATTCCGATTTGAACTATCTAAGAACAAGGACAGATACCAAGACAGGAACAGACAGAAATATGAACTTGAAACATGGAAGCGTAAATCCATTTAACACCTAGCATTAACATCTGGGGGCAGATTCTGTTTAATGTATATGCACTTAGGCTGCCACAAAATCAAGGCAGAAAATTATGTGGTGCAGAAGTTAGTAGAGTCAGAGAATCTCCATTGTAGCAGAATTTGTCTGCTAAAGATTTGTAACAGAAAAACATAAAAATCAAAGGTAGCTAACAAAATACTTGAAAAAGTCAGAAACTGAATTTTTAAAAAAACTGCTGATAGATAGCAAACGTTATATTTACAACACTTCTGCCTTCAGTCATGCACTGTAACATACAATGCAGCTGCAGAATTATAAATATCCGCAGTAATCAAAGATAATTTAAACTCTGGAGTAACTTGTACATACTTCATGTCCAATCAAATTTATTCCTAAAATCAGAACTGACTCATAAATGACAGGGTATTTGAGTTCTGTTGAAAAGCATTTTATTCTCTTCTGGGAAAAACACCAAGCCTTATTTATTCTTGTTTTGATTGTATTTCCTCAAAAGCCTGTTTCAAAGATTGTCTGTATCAACCAATACAGTGCAAGTTTTATACTAGTAATACACAAATAATTTAACACATATTTTAATGTTTTTTTTCCTTTTGTATCTATTGAAGAAAAAGCCAAAACCAAATTACAAATACCACAGCAAGCAAAAAATTGTGTCCAACCAGAGAGCTCCAAAATAGTACAAGCTAGCAATTATTTGTATAAAGAACAATGTATCTTTCTACTGTGTAAGCTCATTTAAAAAATACACTCAGGAGGCCTGTTTCTGAATCAGAACTAAGATGCAACTTGATTTTGTTATCAGCTAGTACCTCTTGGGACATCCTAGTACTTCGTCAGAACAGAGATAATGAGCTGCAATTACAACAATAAACAATTTTTTTTTAAATGGTTATTTGCTGGGTAAATATATGAGTAATCTACAGTTTGTGTCAGAATAATTTTTGCTCGAAACCATCATCTATGAGAGGCTGATGAACATACTAAAAACCCAAGCCAGATACTTGGCCTTCTCTACACTTGTTCTCTTACACTAACAAGGAAATGCATAAAATGCTTTGCACCACTGAAGTCCCACTTGAGTTTTACTTTTAATCACCTGCTCTATTCCTCCTACTCTTCCTAACATTGCTGCAAACTGGTAAAAACAAAAACTTGCAAAGCTTGGTAACAGATGGTATGAGAAATGTGGTATCCGATATATTCACGAAAGCATTAATTTTAGTCAGTTCTGTCATTTAAACAGCATCAAAAACCCTGTGAGAACATCACTGAATGATTCTGAAAAAAAATTACTGTTGAAAATATAAATGAGAATGTATTTTTAAGCTTCCTTCAAACCTAATAAATAGTCAGATACAACCTTCCAATCCCATATAGAAATCTCTGAATTTCGAACAGAGAGGCCTTGCAGAAGGATCTAGATAGACTGGAGCGTTGGGCAATCATCAATGGCATGAAATTTAAGAACAACAAATGCTGGATTCTGCAACTGGGACAGAGTAATGCCAGGCACAAGTGTAAATTGTGAGAAGAGTGGCTGGAGAGCAGCCCTGCAGAATGGGATCTGGGGGTGCTGGCTGGCACCAGGCTCAGTGTGAGTCAGCAGTGTACCCTGGCAGCTGAGAGGGCGAACCGCATCCTGGGGTGCATCAAACACGGCATCACCAGACAGTCAAAAGAGGTGTTTATCCCACTGTATTCAGCATGGGCGTGGCCTCCTCTTGAGCACTGTGTGCAGTTCTGGGCCCCACAGTTCAAGAAGAACGTGAAGGTCCTTGAATGCATCCAGAGGAGGGCAACAGAGCTGGTGACAGAGCTGGAAGGCATGTCCTGTGAGGAGCGGCTGAAGACTTTGGGCTTGTCTCTTTTGGGGAAAAGGAGGCTAAGGGGCAACCTTATGGCTCTCTACAGCTTCCTGAGGAGGGGACCCGGAGAGGGAGGTGCTGACCTCTTCTCCCTGGGACCCAGTGATAGGATGCTTGGGAATGGTTCAAAGCTGCATAAGGCGAGGTTCAGACTTGACATTGAGAAGCATTTCTTTACCAAGATGATGACCATTCAAACAGGCTCCCTAGAGAGGTGGTCGATGTCCCAAGCCTGTCAGTGTTTAAGAGGCATTTGGACAATGCCCTTAATAACATGCTTTAACTTTTGGTCAGCCCTGAAGTGGCCAGGCAGTTGGACTAGACGATTGTTGGAGGTGCCATCCAACTGAAATACACTATTCTACTACACTTTGGGGGAATAAAATAACAGTACATCAAATACTTACGTAAGAAGATAACTACACAGTGGTCAATAGTTGCCTTCTGAAGTTTATTCTCATTATCCGTGTTCCACATTCCATGTTTACATCCTTTATCAGAATTTAAGCAGTCTATTTTACTAACTGCAGCACCTAAAGACAACCACCAGAATTACTTCCTCATACTGCCAGTATGGGGAACATACAAACACAGTAGAATAAAAGCAATCCTCAACTAGTATCTGGATATTCCACCACTGTTTTTCAATACAGGATAATTCTTACCTTTGCAACCATTTAACGGATACAAATCAGAACTTCACACCTCAAGTCACTGCTTCTGAAAGCTGACAGCCACTGTTAACTTTCCATTAGACTGCCTATCCATACACCCCAGCATGACAGCGGCATCTCCATCTTATTCAGCCTTCCCTCTTTTAGGCACTTGTAAGTAACAAAAACTTTTCAATCTCCCATTGCTGAGCCCAGTGTTCAGCACACATCTGCCACAGGTTTTGGATATATTATGCAAGTAAGGAGACCATTTCGTCAGAGAGGAAAAAGAAGAATCTTCTACTGTTACTTCACACAAACTCTAAACCTTAACCCAAATCGCTGTGATGGTGCTTCTACTATCCCCTCCCTGTCTCTCCCAGATGCAATTACTTCCCTCTTCTTACAAACATGTAATTGTCTGATAAATCCATTATCTCCTGTCTTTTTACTGTTTAAAGCACTTAACTTTGAATACAAGATACTACAATTCTCTGCATAGAAAGACCCCGTTCACATGCACAAATCAGCAGTGAATTACCCAGTTCTTTGCCCTGGTTGCCAAGAAGGCCAATGGGATCCTGGGGTGTATTAATAAGAGTGTGGCCAGCAGGTCGAGGGAGATTCTCCTCCCCCTCTGCTCTGCCTGAGGGAGGCCTCATCTGGAGTACTCTGTCCAGTTCTGGGCTCCCCACTTCAAGAAAGATGAGGAGCTACTAGAGAGAGTCCAGCAGAGGGCTACAAGGATGGTGAGGGGACTGGAGCATCTGTCCTATGAGGAAAGGCTGAGGGAGCTGGGCTTCTTTAGTCTGGAGAAGGCTGAGAAGGGATCCTATAAATGCTTATAAATATCTTCAGGGTGGGTGTCAGGAGGACGGGGCCAAACTCTTTTCAGGGGTGCCCAGTGACAGGTCAAGGGGCAATGGGCACAAATGGAAGCAGAGGAAGTTCCAGCTGAACATAGGAAGAACTTCTTCCCTCTGAGGGTGACGGAGCACTGGAACAGGTTGCCCAGGGAGGTTGTGGAGTCTCCCTCTCTGGAGATATTCAAGACCCGCCTGGACAAGGTCCTGTGCAGCCTGCTGTAGGAGACCCTGCTTCGGCAGGGGGGTTGGACGAGATTACCCACAGAGGTCCCTTCCAACCCCTAACATCCTGTGATTCTGTTCTCACCACACATTCTGGCACGTCCACTTCACAAAATACCACAGGTAAACACATGCATATTCTCTGAACTACCAGACAGGAATAGCTAAATTTTAT
The DNA here is from genome assembly GCF_030867145.1 of Opisthocomus hoazin. Classification (NCBI taxonomy): domain Eukaryota; kingdom Metazoa; phylum Chordata; class Aves; order Opisthocomiformes; family Opisthocomidae; genus Opisthocomus; species Opisthocomus hoazin. The sequence goes on from NC_134437.1 coordinate 1,663,867, forward strand.
CTATGCACAAGCAATGTCACTCCAATTAGAGCTTTTCCTGAAACCTAACTCTCAGCTCTCTCCATCTATACTAGAAGTTTTTTCCAATCAAGTACACTTCCATCCAAATTAAACTGGATTTTTCCCCCTTCAAGAAGGACAATGTTTCCCTTCATTCTCATTTGTTACCATTAAAAGTCTGCTGCTTTTAAAATACATCTCTGCCAAAATTCTGACACAGTACTTAAGTTTAAATGAGAGAATTTCTAAGCAATCTCCTGCAAAAGACTTACAAGTGCTCTCCCTTGCGTCTCATGCAATGCCATAAACCCAACACTAAACAAAGAAAACACCAAGGAAAAGCAGTTTGAACACTGATCCTGCTGTCTCTCCAAGACATCAAAGCACGTGATGCAGCTGTTCATAATGGGCAAATGCTCAAAAGAACACATGAGCTTATGCCTGAGTTTAATTAATTGGAAACATCACAATTTATAACACAATTTTTTAATTCTAAAGCAGTAATCTATAATGAGCTAGACGAGGCTTATATAGGACCTGCTTAGCTTTTAACCAGAAATAACTACCTTGTCATCTTTCCCCTTTTCTACTTCTCCATGCAAAAGAGGAAGAAATAGAAGAAAGAAGAAAAAAGGAAATGTAACCTCCACCGACAGAACACACAAAGAGCAAGTCACAGCTTCAGAGAAAATTAACACTCAAATGATGAAAATACACTAGAAACAAGAATGACTGAGTACAAGTGGTTGATATTGAAGCCTTCTCTCAAAATGGAAATGCATTTTAAACGCATGAAGACATGATTTCTCTACTTCATCCATTGTTAACATTCATGCTATGCTTCTTTTTTAACCAAAAGGAAAACCAAAACCAAACAAACATTAACGTGAGTTGTCTCCAGAGTTGTAAACTGAAATCAAAGTCAAACACATTTCTGATGTAATTCCACACCCCCAGGAACCAGGAGATTCTTGACTCTTGGTACCATCTCCTCCACAGCTACATGATCTTGTGAGCAGTTATTTCACCCCTCAGGATGCTCCAATGCACTTCTCTACCTTGTTGTACATTTAAGAAAGTATTCACATCACATAATACGGCAGCTTGAACCTATGAGCCAAGGGTCCCCAGACTTCCCTGACCGTGGAATGGGACAGGCACCCTCACAGAATTTTCAGAGTATTTCAGTTAAGTAACCACCTATCTCATACCATACTCTTAACTTGCCTGCTGAAGGCTATTACCACTCCTCCTGATTCAGCAGTAGAAAAAGCCAATAGCTGACTAGGCTGAGTAACTAGCTTGAATCATAAGCACCTACTACTCTTTCTATAATCTGTGTCTTTTTTGGCCTTTAGGAACTTTTGTAATGTCTGATCACTGTCTGAAGACCATAAGGCATACACCAAGGGTGCTCACTTGCCACAAGAAGCAAATTAATAAAGCACAAATACACTTATCTGCACTCCATCTATAGCTGACCACACTGTTACACCAGTGATGTTAAACCCAGTGTCAGCTCCTTTCAAATTGCAGAGGATGAGAATTACCTCTGTCATTTACAATCACTAAAGGAAAAACAGAAACACAGCAGTAAACTTTCATGTTGTCACAACAGTAAAATACAATGATGCAAGTAACACAAAGATCAAGTCTAAATTAATACGCACCTTGAGAAGAGCCAGGAACAAGTAAAACCAAACCACAGTACAGTATGCAAATGTGACGTTACTGTAAATGGGCACACACATTGCCTACTGATTCACGTGCCATTTATTCAACTGTTCATTTTTTAAAAATAGCATTTTTAGCCTTTAACAACTCCTCTTTCTTCACAATTGTCTCCAGTACAAAGTTCCTTGCTACTGCCCTCTGTCACATTAAAAAAATGCAAATTCAACTACAAGAATTACGCGTAACTCACAGAACTCATTGTACTTCTCAGACTTTCTTATTTTAGTCACACTTTTTCTGTTTAACACATTCAGGTCGGATTGTTTGGGGTCTTTTTATACATGCTATCCATCTCAACACCAGGACTCAGCTCAACACCATACAAGTTTGCTTCCAGTAACAAGGAAGGACTTAACTGTTCTGTTTTTCTAAGCATGCAAAAAAGGAGGGTAAGGACATATGCAAAGCCTGCTTCCAAAATTCTCTCCCTTGCAAATTTATAAGCATAGTATTTTCCATCTGTTTTCAAAGAATGTCAGACAATAAATTACTATTCCACCTTCTGTTCTGGAAAACAGACCTTGTACTCATTGCCCACCCCCACCCCTCCATGTCTCTACCCACCTCTGTCGTCCTGATTGATTATCCTAACAGAACAAATCAAACAGATCTAGATACGCTTGAGTAAATTTCCCCCTTTGAGGACGATTTACAACTAGATTTGTGATATGTCCAAACAACAGCAGGCATCCAGTCTCCATCAGCCTCAGAGGACAGAGACTATTCCCAAGCATCTGTAGCCACAATTGACGTGACAAATTTAATAACAATGCATTTATACAGTCATATCTAGAATGGTAATATCAAAACTTCAAATTGCTAAACAATATGCAGCAAACATGATACAGAAATTGTGAAGAAGACAAAAAAATGGTAGTGGAAAAAAGTCACTAGGAAATAAACTAATTATAACCCAGAAGGGTAATATATTTTAACAAATTCTGTAAAATCTTTATTTGGTAATGTAAGCCTGAGTAAGATTCAAACATTTAACCTTTTATCAGCTTGTACCTTCTATACACTGTCTGAAAACACTATGTATGCTGTGGGATTTTTACAGCATTTATCTACGCTCCATTTTAATCCATAGAAAAATCCTTGCATCATTACAACAAAACTACACTAAAAATGAAAACTGAACCACTTAGACAAGCATAAAATTTGAAGCCATGACACATCACCAACTGCCTCCTCGCAAAGGGTTAAATTCTTAAAGCACATAAATTTATGTAAACATTAATGGCATCAAGAAGAAAAAAAAGGTTACTTTTAAAACGCCCTGTCAATTTCACTGGAAGGAGTCTATGCAGATCCCAGTGTGTTATGCCTGGTGAAAGATAACTATGTTTTAGGAGCCAGACGAACAATTGAATCTACAGTTTAAGAGAAAAAACACCACAACAAACTCTAAACCAGGCAAAGAATATCAGCACGTAAATCAAACTGTTCCACGGTACCTAAAACATAAATGCCTGAAGGCAGAGTGACAACTCAACAAAAATGTATTTCAGTTCCCTCATATGCATCACTGGACTGTCTTGTCTGATTCAGCCACTGTCCATGCAAACATCTTGATACAGGTTTTGAAGAGTTACAGCCTTGTCATTTAGGTTTTAAACCTGCCCTTGCCCTGTCTCACGAATAACTTCAAGCAAAGAACTGGCTGGAACTGGAGTAAGATTTGAGATCCTGAAAACTTGTGTCAGAAGTTAAACTCATTTTTCAGTACTATGGAAAAACCCCCATGTCAGCCAGGAAGAGACAAAGCCACCAGCTGTTGGAAAAGCGCATTGACCTGTCCCACCAGCACAGCAAGCCCCTGGGGAAATACGGGCGCTACCTACTGAACTGTGTAAGCTCCACACACAACTCCAAAAAGTACTATTGAAGGATCAGAAGCCTGATGGTACAAACCATTCCACACCTACGATACTGATAAACGGATAGAGATTTACCATCAGATTTTATACTTCTCAAGACTCCACGTTCTCCTGAAAGGCTTCATCCCTTCAAATACAGGCCAGACATAAAACAGATATTGTGAATGACAAAATGGGGAGCCTGTTTTCTTTGGAAGATCACTTACTTGCAAATCACTTGTCAGGAAGACAGAGAAAATACGTAGCCTTTACTTTATGGAGAAAAGGAGACTAGAGATGGACCTGTACATACTGCGTAAGCACAAGAGCAAGAGCTCTTGACTTCAGACAAAAATCGGAAGAGAATCTCCATTTCTCTTACGCGGCACCAGATTAAAGCACCAACAAGTTCTGGATTTGAAGTCAACAGAGGTAAAACTGCAATGCTGCTTACAGCTCCCCCTCAGCTTGATGGAAAGCAAGATTAAATGAAGAAAATAAGGTATTGTTTGGTAGAACAAAGCCCTCTTCAGAATTTATTCTCATACAGCATCCTATAAATCTCCCCTACTGGCTTGAAATCAAGGTCCATATGAGACTCAGGCAAATCAAAGGCAATATTTGATGGCACAGACAACACAGAAAAAAGACAAGAGAGATTAAGTTTCTGCATATCCTCCTTAAGTATTAGCTCTACTGAGCTAAGTAGTTAATTTTCTACCCTGCCACAGCTGTAACCAGCAGAACACCTATAGCTTTCGCAGATGAAGTCTGTCCCAACTATACAGTCTACCAGCTGCAAAGGGAAACTTCTTCCCAGCAAGCCAAAAATGGTCAACTGTTAACCAAATCAAAGACTACTCCAAATGTCCTTCTCAGAATAGCTTTTTCAAGGATGGCAAGGAAACATGCCAGTCTAGCTTCTCTGATTAGTCTGTCATCTTTGTACAGTGCACATACAGCTTGGCTCAGCATGATACACAGGACCTTTGTCGAGAACTCTTTGTGCATCAACTCTACAAAAATAACTGTCATGGCCATTTCTATCCTTAGTACTGGAATAAAATATGCTCATGCCATATCCAACACCCTTCAGCACTATCACGTTGAAATAATTTTGATTCTAACCAAAGCTAGTACTTGTATGATCATAATTCCATCAGAAGTACTCTTTTCTTCTCCTTATCAGACCAATCTTCTGAATGCTGAGATGTTCTGAGACACAGTTACGGAAAACCCAGCTGTTCATGAAATGCTGCCTGCACCAATCTATCGGACCAGTTTCTCATCTGTAACATCAGCAGAGAATGTTTAAGCAAGGAGGATAAAAAAGTATGCAAGTATTCCCTCTGATACATCATTCCAGTTCCAAATATTTAAAAATATGCTTATGATTTGCCTATCCCATCAAAAATATCAGTTCGTTACTCCGCTTCAAAAGCACAGGATTATGAAGGATATCATATACGTATACACACAATAAATAGACAAGTATTACTGATCATCATCATCACATTTATGCTTCCTACTCAAAAAGTAAAAATCTCCCACCATAATTCTCAAATTGCATTTGGTGTTTTTTCCAGAGAAAGTAACTTTATCAGCAGAACAATAAATTACTGCCACCTAGTGGAGTACACAATGTTAACCGGGACCAGAGCTTTGAAATCATACCTGCCTTTTACTGCACTGTCTTTAATTTATGACCTCTATAACCATCTACATGAAATGAAAGCAGAAACAACACAATAGATCTTCCCTGCAGCACTCACAGCTGATCAAATACATCAGTATAACATGCCCGTAAGTCTTCCTCAACTTCCAGAAATCTGCAGAAGCAGCAAATGAAGACCAATACACGTCAGCAGAAACTCATCTTTAGAGCTATTGAGCATGCAACCAGTAGCTATGCAGTTACAACAAATAAGGGCTGAAAATTAACAGAAATGCTCAGTATAATAGAAAAAAATATTGCAATGATTTATAACTATTTTTCCACCAGTTTTGAAAATAAGAATGCACTGGGAGGTTTAACATAGTGATAGCATTGCATCTTATTAGAAATATTACCATTATTGTGTGATTATGTATTTCTCTGTTTCAGCCCCTCTGCAAGGGCACCAAGACCATTTACCTGCTATATGAAAGTAAAACCTATTACCATTAATCTACCCATCTGTGAGTTAATTCAAACAATATTTACATGAGCTTCCCTACTTCTCTTAAGATTTAGCATTGCTGCTATATCATAGACTCATAGAATGGTTTGGGCTGGAAGGGACCTTATAGTTAGTCCAGTTCCAACCCCCCTGCCATGGGCAGGGTTCCCTTCCACTAGACCAGGTTGCTCAAAGCCCCATCCAACCTGGCCTCAAACACTGCCAGGGAGGGGGCAGCCACAGCTTCTCTGGGCAACCTATGCCAGTGCCTCACCACCCTCATAGGGAAGAATTTCTTCTTTAAATCCAGTCTAAATCTACCCTCTTTCACTGTAAAGCCACTAACCATCGTCCCATCGCTCCATGCCCTTGTAAACAGTCCTCTCCAGCTCTCTTGTAGGCCCCTTCAGGTACTGGAAGGCTGCTATAGAGTCTCCCCAGAGCCTTCTGTTCTCCAGGCTGAACAGCCCCAACTGTCTCAGCCTTTCCTCACAGGAGAGGTGCTCCAGCCCCCCGATCATTGCTGTGGCCTCCTCTGGCCCCGCTCCAATAGGCCCGGTACACTGAGAATGCTAAGTATAGCTGTAACACTGCACCTTATCCTTGTTAACACTTATGTTCAAAATTTATTTCAAACACGTACAAAGAAATATTGTTATCCTGCGTGATATGCTGCATGAGGGATGCAAGGTGACTAGCCTTACCCAGTATACTTCACACAGGACATGAAAAAAATACAACGCAGAAGGAAACCCCAAACCATTCCAGATCTTTTTCCTTACTTCTCTTAACAACTGACTCTTAAAAAGCAAATACATCTCAAAACATTATATAATTTCTAAGGCTAGCTGCACAAAAACATCCCATAGTATGCCAGTGCCATATCCCAAGTGAGTAAAAGTAAACTAGATTATGTAATGTAGTCTTCCAATGTCTAATATGACATATAAAGCAGCAGCATAATCAAAGCTACCCCCATTTCACTGGGCTTGCTTCAGATTCCTGTAATTGTATACAAGACAGAAATCTGGTATTAGATATGCTGTCCACAGTATCCTGTAAGATAACAAGACCAGATCTCACCTATAAAAAAGGAAGGCAATTACAATGGCATTTATCTAGCAACCAAAGATGAACGTTATTTTCTGTCTCAGGATTAACAAAGTGAACACGGTCCAACCAAAACAGGAGCACATACCATAATTTAAATCAAAAGATCATAATTTGTGGTAATGTTAACACACCATCATTTAACAAAAATAAAAGATATGGGTGAATTAGGTGGCACTAGGATTGATCAGCAAGATAAAAAATTATTTACAGAGAAATGCAAAAATAATGGTAATTTCCTTAAGAACCCATTTAATCAACCACTCCTTTTTGCTGCTATAAGCTATGCATTCTTTTCTCACATTTTACTCATTTTTGCAAAGGTACAGACGACTACAAACACAGAGCATAAGTATGTACTTCAAAACAGTACAATGCGCGGTTACATGTGAAATAGTAAGATATGGCCAAGATGCTGAAAGATACCACACCACCCCAGAGTTACAAAAGGAGGTTAATTCTTGTTAAGGCTTCCATATATTTAAGGAGTGAATTATACATCCTGTATATAACATTTTCTTTCTGAAATGCTTGTTCTATAGCCTACTATTTTAGCAAAAGACACGTTAATTTTACAATTATGTCCAACATTCAGATGTTCCAGTAACAATACTAATTCCCAAAGAGCTTACATTTACAATGCTGTCATATAGCCCAAACGAGAAAATTTTTAAAAAGTTACATTAATATGTAAATACAGATACTTTAAACCCCTTCCGGATCTGATGCAATGTCAGGCAGAGGTATTTTTAGTTCTAATCCATTTAAAGTGCTAAATTCCAAGGGAACCAGCAGCCTTGATTTCACTCACCACTTCAACTAAACACTTCTGGTCTCACTACTCACTGCAATCTTCACTAAAAAGGAGATAAAACCATTCACCTGATAAGAAAATACCTTTACCCTTTATTTTTTCATACTTCCAGGTACTTCTGTATGTCCCAGTAAATAATAAATCACAACTGCATTTGCATACAAAAGACACTGCAGAAATACATAAATAATGCAGTGCCTTAACAGATGGAACAAGTTAAGTGTGGGATTTGCTATTTTTATCTCAAGTCTTATGTGCATGTACCAATTTAGGTTCATGAGAAACAACTACTAGGAATACATGAAAGCTTCTGAATATGGCACTGCTCATTCTCCAGACCTGATACAGTGACTGCAGCTAGCTACAAAGCCACACGAAAACAGAATCTTAAATTCATGGATAACTGCAACAAAAATGGTCAACAACTTGGTATACATTTGGCTTATGATTTCATTTAAATCTAGATCCATTCTCATAAAACAAGTATTCTCCACATACAGACAGTTTAACCAAAATAAGTTTTGCAATTAGAATACACTAGGACTTTCATCTATAGATAATTAGCATATTCAGTCTTTTCTTTGGGGATTAACATTTTCAAAAGGTAGACAGTATCTAAAACAGAGACAGGATATCAGAAACTTAAGTGTACATATTAAAAAGAAAGCAACTGCTTTCATTTTTCACTATGAGAACAGTACAGCATTTAGAGTTCTCTCATTCACCAGAAGTCATTACTTTAGCAACAAAATTATGCAAGCACAAACCCAACAAGTTTGTGTCTAACAAGTTTATTTCTACTATCATTGTATAAGCAAACGCAAACCACTGTTATTGATAAAAAGAAGATACATACTTGAAGTGTGTTTGCCCTGTGACTATGCCTAGAGTACAGGAAAAATATAAGGTAAACATACTTCAGATATTGTTTCAACAGCTTTTACTCCAAGTACACGGGGCATCTTTTTTAACCTGAATATTCAATGTGTATTTAGCAAAGTAATGGAAACATAACTGCTTCAGAAAAACGCACATCTAAAAAAAGAATCCAATTAAAACACATCAATACACTGCAAGTTATCTTCTGGCAGAGAGACTGAGTAAGAGAATAAATGAGAGAGATACGAGTTTGTTCAATGCATTATTTGATGATGCTCAGATTTGCTGGTGATAAGTGAAGAGGAGGATTTTCGTTCTTACAACAGAACGGAATGTAAGTGTGAAGTACTATAAAATGTTGACAGATCAAGTGTTTTAAATACTATCAGTACTATCATTTAAAAGAGCTGAGAGCATCTAGCAAGGAAAAGATCACTGTGTATATAAATGTTCTATACTTTTTCCTAACCACCCACAGCAAATCATTATTGGAAACAGCAGGTAAAATGAATTTTAGTGTGAGCAGTAAGGCAGGTCCTACGTGGAAAAGAATGCTTCCTCTTAAGGCTACTTTTTCCCTCTTTCAATTAAATCCCTGGTTTTTTGAGCAGGCGTAAGAAAGATTAGCAAGAATCATTTCAACTCACAGAAATTCCCACTTATTTGAAAAATGCAGTCTTTGGGCAGTCTGCAGATTTACAATCATCTTGACTCAAGTAATTAATCTTAATGTTCTGCAGTAATCATGTTGTCAGGGTGCCCACTTGACATGATCCCTCAGTACAGTACCTCAGAACAGGTGAAATGGGTTCCTCCCTGGCTGATACTTACCTCTGTCACTGATGTGGATAACAGCTTTGCACACATGCCTAAGTGCAGGATTTCTCTCTGAATGACTGACACTATGCAAAAGCAAACTGAACAAGAGTATGACCATAAAAACCACACTCCTGTGCTGGGAACAAAAGCATCCTACCAACAGAAATACCCATTTTCAAGTACCTAGACAAAATAACTTCCATTCTATTAAACAGAAACATTTCACACGATATCCTTAATCTAGAGCTAACATTTATGCTAGATCCTTAATCTAGAGCTAACATTTATGCTAGTTTGAAGCGGGAAATTACAGTCTTCTCCTAGATATAAACACAAGCATACACTGCAGCACTTCATTCTTAGCATTATTTTTGTCCGTCAAGCACAAACTATTCTAAATTTACTTGTATAAATGAAGTATTTTCTGAAATATCCATTTCACAGAGAAATGGAGAAAAATCATAGAGCTGACTGGCCAAAGCCCTTCCACACAAAAAAAAAGCAATAGCAAAGCTAGGAAGTGAATCCATATCAAATTAAATTAAATCTCTATTCCATATGCCATTCCTCTTCTTACAGGCCAATGAGTTCTTTCTAGCAAAACTCATCATAAAGACCAAGGCTGAAAGAATTCTGCAGCAAATCAGCTTTTAAACCTCAGATACAAAATCCCTACAATAATAAACAAGCAATCACTAGAGAACTGAGAGATAAACAATGTTCTTCTTCTTGTAGACGTATCCAGCTGTGGAATGACACAAGCTAGAATAGAAAAATGCTAGTGAGCTGAAGACAGCTAGAGAAGCTTTGCAGAGCTGAATCAAGGTATATATCTAGCTACAGTACTATCATGATGGAAGGGACAGAGAAATGACCACTCAGAATTCTACTGATGACAACAGGAAGAAAAGCTAAATCGGATTCATACCTTTTCATAGTATTCATTAAGGTTTTCACTTATGATGGCCTTCTTACTATCTCTTAGTTCTTGCAGACTAAGTGTCCATAACGAATACATACACACATTTTATTTCTTAACAGAAAAAAAGCACAGGCATATTGGAATGCTAATGATTACCAACCCCTAGGGAGCATACAATAAATGCTAAACACCTTCAAGTTGCATCCCACAGATCATGAAGAGATTAAACTCCAAAAGGATTTAGGGCACTATGAAGTAATTCCGTATGTCTGTTCACAACCCCCAAAAGCATGTTATACTTCTAAGGGCTTATCTTTTGAAAACACTACAATTGAAATACAGTTACAGCAGTCTGTTCTTTTGACTTTTGCAAGCTTATAATTAATAAATTTACTTAGACATGCAGCTATTGATTATATTTTTCTGAAATGGTATACACAAGTGTTTGATGACTGTTTTTCTCAGTATTAACATATTCAAAAACACAAAATGAAGTTTGTGAAAAATTATAATTAGCCAATACTATGAGCATGCATTTTGCATGCTAGATCCTGAACTACACAAAAAGAATGTTTTAAGCACATTGATAAGTGTTATTTATACCCACAGCTAGAGAGAAATTTTTAAAAAGGGTTATTTATAAGGCTTTCAAAGTACATACAGGAATGCACTGTATAAGTGCATTGTTTTATCACAACAATGCCACAGCTTGCACAACAATTCAGTGACTATATATTAAGGCAGCTATCATTAAAATGCATCACAGATGGAAATATAACTTCAGCATTAGTTGTATATATTATTTGCTACTACACTTAAGCTCCAAACACTGTAAGTGCAATGTGCTTTATATAAACATATGAAGAAAGTAAATATGCAAAGTAATGGAAACTGTATTGCACATATGGTTTGAGGTTTTTTTCCTTCTGACTGTAGATGCGGTAACCACGTCACACAGGCAAAGCTTTGATACATTATGGAAATCTTTCCATTTCTACCCTAGAACAATACATCATAAACCCAACCATTCTCACTAAACTACAAACAACTGTGAAAGTTTATCAGAATAATGCTCTTATCTTCTTGTATTACTAATGTTACCAAATCCACAAAAAAATGCCTCATGCTCACAACAACAGAGAGCCCCACTCTCTGTTCACCTAAGAAGATACCATTTTGTATTACAGATTGCAACAATAAAAAAAAAGAAAACTCTGTTCCTGTGATTAATTTCTGGAAAGACTTTTTCCAAGTTAAAATCAACCTTTCCCCAGTTAGACCATCCAACAGTCAAGATTTTTCTACTGTCTTTAGTTCACAGGACAACTGTTTACAAAACTCCTACTGGTTTACATTACTTCACTCAGAACCTTGCAAAATTCACAGTAAAAGGAAACTAACTGGTATTTTTCTAGCAGAGCAAAATAAAGTTATTTCAGTGTAAGAAAATATGCCCAAGTAGTTGATAATGCAAAGATAAGCAAAAGAAAAAAGGAAACAAGGACTTCAGAAAACAGTATTGCAATATTACTGATTATACACAAACATATGATAACATCTTTGGATTTGGGAAGTACAGTGATTATATTAGTTGTCTGAGCTGCAGTTTCTCCCTCCAACAGATGACTTCATTTCTCCATTGCCTTCAGCAGAAACAATGTCACCACAGGAATAGATTGGGTTTCACCTATACTTACAACAGAAGCTGTTGATAATGCTACTCATAACCACCACAATCACAGACTCAATTTGAAGGCCAATACTCTTACTCATTGTGCCACAGCTCCTTTCAAAGTAAAATTCCCACTATTGTGTACTCTATATATATACACATACACACACACACATCTTTTATCTGTACATCTTCTCATTTAGGACACCAAGCAAAACAGCTTGATAGCTATCGCTCATCAAAACACCTCTACCATTCCCTAAAGTTCATGTTTCAATATCTCAGAATAAAAAGTTTTGAGTTTTTCTGAGGCTGTCAGACACTTTCCTTGCTTATACAAGAATATCTAAGGTAAAAGTAACAGAAAACTCCTGGATTGCAGCCAGAACAGAAAGAGTACAAACAAAAGTAGCAAAGCTCATTAACGTGCACATTGCTCAAAGTTACAGTTGAAGTAACATAAAACCACATTACCAGAGGAGTGATGTAAGCTTAAGAAATCTTGCTATTCCAAAACTTAAGCAGTCTAAAAATTCCCTCGATCTTTACATCTTCCACATGTTTTCCAAGGGTATCAAGGCCTGGAGTTTTGGTCACTGTATTCGTAAAAGGCAAACACTAAACATTTCACCAATATTTTATTTTAAATCCCAATTGCCTGATAATCTACTGAGTATTTGTAAATCTAATTGAGAGTATCTTGCATCCTGTAGAATACATCATACAATGATGAGTCACTCCCCTCTTAACCCTACCCTCAGTGTTCTGACTCCTTACAAGCCAGGACTGCTCCACATGAAACGCAATGACCAAATGGGACTGTTCTTCCACAAAACACTGCACTAATTCTCCTGCATTCAGTCTTTCCACTTCAATGGAATAAAAACCCTTTTGAGAACAACAATTCCAATTCCCCCCCCCTTTTTTTTTCCTCGGGCACACTATAGGACTCCTCAGTGCTCGCACAATGCAAATAAGGCGAACTTCCTTTGAAAGAGTGATTAATATGCAGAGACAGCCTGCTTTTTCGTGGGATGTGAAGAATCACCAACAAGCATTTCCAAATTCTGAGGTTTCTTCAATTATTTCGTGCTTATTTTAAACATAAGATTATGCAATAATACCACACATTAAGACCAATTTGCCAATGTTGTGTAAACAACACCAAATTGGCTGTTCATCTTTTGTATCATATTTAAATGCAGCCTTGAATATACTAGCTATGAGGGCAACGCAAAAAATAGGATTTAAATTTTTTAATTCTAAATGTATATCCGTCTTCACATTAAAAAGACTGCATTTAAAATCCACAGTAAATAACTGCACTATTTTTTAAATAAAACAAGAAATTTTACAATAATACAAACTAATCTCAGTGATAATTAACTAACTACTGTATGAATATATTACACTCCCAGTTAACATTTAAAGTATTGTTTTATATAGTTGCTTTTGGGACAAAAGACAATACATAAAACATCTGGAAAAGCCCATTCTGATTTGGAAACACCAATTTTCTATCTCTATTTGTATGAAATTTTCAGCACTATTTTTCATTATTTATCACCTGGTCAACTACACTTTCTACGTACAACTCCACCAGGACACTCTTATGGAAAGGACCTTTCATTTCAAGTGTCAATATATCATACTCTGTCCAGCCCAAATACGTTAACTGACTCATTTCTTCTTCTAACCCTTTATTTCACACACTTCCCAACCTTCTCACACACTTTTAAACACCCCTTTCACGACTTCGGAAAGGCATTTCAAGCTAACCAACATGGTGAATTATTATTAAGCATAAACCAGTAACCAATAATTATCATTCTTGTTTAAGATTTCAAGGTCGATACATACCATTAACATAAACAAAAAATGAAAAAGTAAATTACATATGTAAAGAAGTGTCTATTATAACTGTTTTTATAGCAGTAGCTATACTAAAAAGAAAAAATCATAAAAAAAAAATATTCACAGAATCACTGAGGTTGGAAGGGACCTCTAAAGATCATCTAGTCCAACAGGCGGAGGCAGCTACAGCAGGCTACTCGGGAGTCTGTCCAGATGGGTTTTAAATGCCTCCATGGATGAAGGCTCCACAATCCCTCTGGGCAACCTGTTCCAGGATTTAACTACCACCCTCACAACAAAAATAAGAAAAAAAAAAAAAAAAAGGTTCTGTTTTCTTGCTTACGGACAGAATTTTCTGTATTCCAATTTGTGCCCACTGTCTTGTCCAGTCACTGTGCATCACTGAGGAAAGCCTGGTTTCCTTCTTCATTCCCTCCCATCAGGTATTTATCCACATTGATTAAGATCCCCTCAAGTTTTCTCTTTCCCAGGCTACACAGTCTCAGTCTTTCTCAGCCTCTCGTCATACAAAAGATGCTCCAGTCCCTTCACTGGACTCACTCCAGGAAGTCCCTATCTTTTTTGTACCAGGCAGCCCAGAACTGGACACAACACTCCAAATGTGGCCTGAACAGTGCCAAGTACATGGATTTTAAGAAAATTAAGCTGCCTTGCATACTTTTAAAATCACTAACTAATCGTGAAAAGTACCCCTCTCGATTGTTACAAAGACCAATTGTTGTAACAGTCTTCGAAACTTACCTATAAAGAAAACCAAAATATTTTTAGTCAAAACATTATGAAACTGATGATTCTGGAGCATTTAATCAAGAGTTTCTTTATATGCATTCGGTCCTGGCAAACAATAACCCAATAAGGTGATGGATATTTGTTTTAACTCCAAATAAACCAAATTGTCTCTCCATTCCAAGAACTTAACCATTTCACCCGATTTCCAAATTATTTTCCACATCATTCTACCAAGTTTGTACTAAATCAGGCAACTCTTAGTTTTCACAACACACCCTGCAGATCTCTGAAGCTGTCTTAAGATCTAGGATGCAGATAGCCAAAGGATCAATTACGACATGTATCACATTACTGTCTCCAGCCTAAACTTAATTTTCTTGCATCAGATTTACAGATAGAGGGCTTCATCCCTGCCATTACAAATTGCTAGCTGAAATAGCTGCAGGATCAGTTTCTGCCGTTCCCTGTTTCTAAGTGTCTGTGTGCCCTGGCTTTACGCCAACTGATGCCAAGATTACTACTGACTTCTGTGGATGGTCAGAGCCTTACAGACCTCAGTACCTCAGTCATCTGGACAGGAAAGAAACACAGAACACGCACTGCAGAAAAAGTGAACAATTACAGACTTCAGCTGAATATCTCTCTCCCTTATTTTTAAATCTGATGTCTAATTTTGAACATACAGTAGAAAGTTGAGACATACTGATCTTCATTCAGCTGCAAGCATCTCATTTTCTTCAAATATATCATGGCTCCCTTGTTTCTGCTGCAAATACACAGGGCTAAATGATTACTAGATATCCATACCAATTATGCATTTTTTAAGTGTGATGGCTTAAGAATTCAGATAACTCATCCAATTATTAAGTACAGTGCTATGTGAATATATCCCACAGTTTATTCTTCTTCAGACTAGGACTCTCGTATCTTACAGCAATTTGCACTTGCTCAGCAGGATAAACCTTCCATTGTTAGCTACTCCCCAAAAATCAGCTGCCTAAAGATCTGAGGTTATCAGGACAAGGCTACTGATGTCCTACACTTGTACAAACAATAGTTTTTGCTGAAGTACCTCTAATATATATACTGCCTGTGATAAAACAGAAACAGACTCAGATGCCAAAGCCCATATCGAGGTCCAAAAAACTGCTACAACAGAGGCTGTCAGGTAGCCTTGGTCATTTGCAAACACATCATCATCTACCCTGGACACCTCAACATGTTTTGGCACAAGCTTTTCTTTCATTTATCCTTGGAAAGGCTAGAAGCTGCAGGTACGATTCACTGTATGGATGGATAGCAATTACCTGCCTTCTCTTCATCATCTTAGATACAGTGGAAGCTATTGGATTTGAACTGTAACTGAAAAAAGCATTTTAAACTGGAGTTTATCCTTGATTTTTATCTATTCCACTTTCTTTAGGCACCTACATTGTAAAGTAAAAACCACAGAAAAATCTCATTCTGGTACTCAGTAGTGCCTGCCTCAGACAGTTACAAATGCAATGTATCAAAAGGGCCTGAAAGCCCGCCATTTGGCTCTCCCGGTAACTTCAAAAGGCAATGTTCCTAATGAGCAGCTGCAGTGGGGAAGCTGCATTTCAACACGATGAACTGAAAGGGCATAATGGCACTACCGCCAGACCCCTTAATTTACATCCCTTTGCATCAGCAAGGGCTTTAAACGATGGTAATGTGTGTTCCTAAACAAAAGAAGCCAGAGCCAGCATAGATCTGACCTTCAAATTTGCTTCTATGATTTTTATGTCTCAAAGTCTATTTGCCTGGTGGCTCTTTTTTCCCCCACCAGGACTCGAGAGTGTTCTAATAAAAACCGACACATCAAGTCCTATGAAAACATGCGCAAATGACACCATTCAGGAAAGTGGAGATGCCTGGGAGCTGTAGTTCTCTTTACAGACACACCCTCAGCCAAGTTACTCCCAGGCATTCTCCCTGTTATAGAAAGCTATTGTAGGAATCATATTTACAGTCGAGTTGCTTTACTTACTTTACCTCACATTTCAGATCTTCGTGTAGGTACAGCACTGGGAAAACAACAAAGACGCTATCTTTTCACTGCACTTGAAAAATACTGTAACGGCCCCTACTTGAATTTTTCTCATACCCGCCTGCATGGAAGCTATGACACACACTCCCAAAGCGGACAGCTTCTCCCAGTCTGCTTACATAGGCATTTTTGGCAGTTCATAATATCTGTCTCACTATTTGCAAGTCGTGAGCTACAGTACAACAGAATTGTTATTGACAGATCAAACCCTACTGAAGTATACTGCCCTGCAAAGCCAATGCTTCAAAAGCCACACAAGAAAACCAACAAAAAGCTAGACTTGTGCATTCACTATACAAACAGTATCACCAGGTGTGTTCGATATTCAGTAAAAATGCAGGATAGCCTTTAAAATGAGCAAATAAAACGTGCTTTTGTCTCATACTAAAGCTATTTCTCTGTTCCTTGCAGACTGATGGCAGCAGATGCGGTATTCCCTCCTCCTCCCCCATCAATTGGTTCTGCTTTCCTGCCAGCCAGTCAAAGCAACGGCATCACCCAAAAGAAAAACCACCCCAAACCAAACAAATCCACCCCCCAAAACCCCATACCATTCTCTGTTAACAAGAAACCAATCATTTATACCCAATGGCAGAAAAGTCTATCCTTAAAATATGTTTCTGGAGATGAGCCAAGAAAAGTGAAGACACTCTCAGCCTGGAAAGCAGCCACAAACTTTACCACTTAAAAACTGGGTATTCATTAAATTACTATTAAGTGTCCTAAAAAAAATTTTAAAAAAAACCATGACCAAACACCCACAAAAAACCCCACCCTAAAAAAAAATAAAATCCAACGGTCAAGCCAGGACTTTTCAAGTTCATACATAAAGAGAATAAATTTTATACAAAATAGTCTCTATTCTTTAAGAAACCATAGTTCTCAGGATGTAAATGAAAGATGAGCCATTTGCTGTGTCTATAAATAAGAGGATATTTTAATATTAGATTAAATAAATCATCACTATCACAAACCACAGGAATAAATACAAAATATGGAATTATTCTAAAAGATGTAAAGGAACATTTTTGTTCTGAACCTACCACATAACTGTTGCTCAGACAACAGTCTCTTTGGGGATTCTTTACTAACAAGCATCTGTCTTGTGCCTCCGCTTGCATGTAAGCTACTGTAAAGCTATAGTTAGGGTTTCTTTATTAGCATCATCATAGCTACTCCCCCTCTTTCACTGACATCTCCTTCAACATCACAGCTTCCAAAGCCCAAAGCAACAACCTTTCTCCCCCCATCACAGACTGTGGTGAGGTCAGCTGGGAAAAAAAGAAGACAAGCTTTAGCAGACCAAAGCATCTCTTAGAGTGGAAAGCATAACTGATGTGCTGGGTGCTGCTTTTACCATAAACAGTACTGCTGCTTTGTTTCAGCTTTTTAATATTTTATTTGGTTTTTGTGTTCTCCATTTTACGCTGATTTAACAGTCCCGTTCCAGCTGTGCAGCTCCATAGGCACTTTACACATTCATAATTATTATTACTGGATAAACATGTATTTGAGTGGGGCAACAGATGATATGCAGATAATTTTTCTTTGCTTACTTCCATCTATTTCCCCTGGGGAAAAAAAAAAACAACAAACTTTCTTCTCCCCTCCCACAGCTGACAGAGCCTGTGTGAAAGTGTCAGGGAGACGACAGCTACGGAATCACAGATAGTAGTCTGGCATCTTATGATGGTTGAGATCAAGAATGTATGCAGAGATGGTGATTAGAGGGCGTGGCTGAGCCAAATGCAGAGCTGGCTACGGGAAAGAACTGTGCTGGAAATGGAAAGACAATCTCCCCTTATTTGTTATATACACCCTCTAACAACCAGCAACATCTTTTTTCTAAACTACAATTAAGAGGAGCTACACTGTAGTGCTTACGCACGGCGGAGCTGTGTATCATTAACACGGGTGTTGTGCTGATGTTAAACAGGTGGCTTGATTTAGCAACAGACTTGAGCACACTGGTGGCAATGGTCCGCCATGACAGGAGCTGTAGCTGAGCCACAACCAGATAGCAATTGTGAGTATGTTAGTAGACAGAGCTACTGCAGAAGTAATTGCTTAAGGAGATAAAGAATCATCAGTATGGGAATAAGGCAGTGTGGTATTATGGTAGTTAAGGGCAACACTGAAGTGAGGCGTGACAAGAAGCTGTGCAGTGAGACCTGTAATAGCAGCGATGGGAATGAGTCGTGCACTGGGGCAGATTACAATGACACTGAAACGGGTACAGGAGCCACCCCAAGAGAGCAGGGATCTCAACAGAAAGCGAGCTTTACTGATACAACAACTGCAGTGATTAGAAAGTAGTTACAAAACAATGAGCCGAGAAGGGGCTGCAAGAAGAAAAGGCAATGACAGTTTCGAGGCGAGGCCAGCAGGGACAATCAGTGCGGGCGCTTTAGACCACGATGCTTGCAAAGAAGCGGGGGGGCTGATGAGCTGTAGGACGGGACAGGGAGGAAAAACTGACACAGCCAGGAGCGGCCGCAGAAGGGCCTGGGGAACACCTCTTCGGGAGTGTGGATGAGGATAAGGCAGAGCTTTGCGGGTTTCACGGTTTGCAGCGCCGAGGCTCGCCGAAGGACGGCAGAAGGAACGCGGCACGCCGGGGCGGACCGTGGCCTCGCTGGCGGAGGGGGCGGTGTCAGCGCAGGTGTGGCCGTAGCCGCACCCAGCCAACCTGTCGTCTCCCGGGGGAACGGCCCGGGCCAGAGCCGGCCAGCCACCAGCCGGGGCACCGGGCCGTTACCGACCCTGCTGACCCAAGCGGCTATCGGCCACTCCCGCTCGGCACCGCCCACTCCCGCTTTGGCAGCCCCCGCCCCCTCCCGCCCCCCCGTCCCCCCCCGCGAGCAGCGGCGCTTGCCCGGCTGCCGCTCCCATAACGGCAGGGGCGCGCGGCCCGCGCCCCCACCCCCACCCCGCGCTGCGCCCCGTCTCTTTTCCCCGCCATTGCCAGCCGCCCTGCTCCCCTCCGCCTTTTTTTTTTTTTTCTTTTTACAGCTGCTCTAACCCCCGCCTTTAACTGCAATTGCATCTCTTCACTCCCCGCGCTCGCTGCAATTTCTGCCCCGCATATGCGCCGCTAGGAAGAAGGAGGGCGGACACCAATGCGTAGCGCAGTACCATCCTCAATATTCACCATGAAGTCGACGCCACACCGAAAATCCACCGCCTCCTCGCACGACGACACCATTAACACAGCGCACGTAGCATCCTCTCCGCTTCGCTCGCCTCCTCTTTCCCCACCTCCATTGTCTGGGATTCACCGCACACCGAAACCCCAGCCCAGGGGAGGTGGGCTCGCGCGGCGGGAACCATTCCTCGGGTCGCGCCCGCGGACAGCAGCACCCGCGGGCAGAAGCCGCTCGCTCACACCGTTCTCGCCTACCTGCCCCCTCCCTCCGCTTTCTCCTGTCAAATTCGCGGAGGCCAAGCCATCTTTCACCTCCGGCTGCCACGACAGCGAACAATGTGCACAAAGCAGCCGCCCCGTCACGCACACTGGGCGCGGCTGGGAGGGGGGGGACCCCGCCATGGGCTGTCTCCCCCCCAAGTCCGGCGGCAGTGCAGGGCAGGGCAGCGGCGGCGGGGTCCGCCCGACCCCATTGTCCGCCCCACCAGGTCTCAGCACTGCCCCGCCCCAGCCCCGGGCAGCGCCCCACCGCCCCGGCCCCGGGCGTACCTGCGGCTCCAAGCAAATACAACGTCCAGGGCAGCACGGTGGCTAGCAGCATCGCAGCCAGCTGGGGGAGAGGGAGCCGCTTGTGAAATAGCCTCTTCCCGCAGTTCGGAAAAAAATGAGGCTCGCTTCTTTTATATTTTTACCCCCGCGTCTTCCTTCGCCGCTCCTCCCCGCTGCCGACCGCGCTCCGGCTCCGTTACCGCGAGTACTCCCCGCACCGCCTTCTGTCGGCTTCGCCCCGGCGCCGCCGCGCTGACTGACAGGCTGCCTCAGCACCGCGGCCCGGATCCCTGCGCCGCCGGTCCCGCGTGGCGGTTGGCACCGCCGTGTTCTTCCACCCGCACCCGCCTCAAATAGTACAGCGCAGCCCCCGCAGAGGGGGACTGGAGGCTCCGAGAGCCGCTCCCGGCCGCCTGCGAAACGCGGCGCGGATCGCGGAGCTGGCTCGGGGACGGCCCAGTGCCCAGCCCGCGGAGGAGCCGCGCGGGGCTCGGGCACGCTCGGACTGGGGCAGGGCAGCCGCGGCCCCTTCGGGGGTAGTTTATTACCGAAGATGGAATTGACCAACTAACCGGCACGCGGTCATTCCGGAAGGGAGTTCCTGGCCGGCGCTGGCCCGAAGGTGTATCTGCAGGAGGGCAGGTGGGAAACGAAGAGAGCAAGAGGTAGGCCATGTTACAATCCTCTACGGTGGGCTTTGCTTCCTTTTTTGCCTGAGGGGACCAGAGCTTGCTCAGAAATCGCAGAGCACGTTTAGCAGGAGTCCCAGAGCCAGGAGGTTTACAGGCACCATGTTGCCATAGCTAAGGCTTGCGGCAAAAGCCAGACTGGAACTGTGGGTGAAGAGATGCTCCATGGAGAGAGACCCAGCTCTGAAGGAAGGAGGTTGCCCACCTTTTGAACCATTTCTGCTAGGCCTCCCTTCACACGGCTCCACGCTGACCATCCGACTACCCCCAGCTCACACAGACAGTACATCAAAGCTGTTCTAATGAGTTACATGTTTGCGTGTATATACCTAATATCCTGTCTTTCAACTTCTCGACACCAACACCCACAGCAGCAACCCATTCCTTCGAGATCTGAGAGGCGGTGGGCACTCAGGCACGGTACCAAGGATGATGTGGATTCAGTACTGGGTGTACAGAAAAAAGGTAACAGTGAAAATTCAGTTTTGAACTAGATTTACATTACAATCAACAAAGCCTATCTTTTTCAGATTATAACATCTTAACAATGCTCCTCCAGCACCTTCCCAAACTACAGGAATTGCTAAGAGCCCCCATTCCTTGAGTATGGTATTTACATGCTTTGGGATCTGTGCTTTAAGGGGGAGAAAGTTCTTAGGAAAAAAATTAAAATTTAAGCATTTATTTTATCCAGGTGTAGCCTACAGTCTTGTGTTTTCATTTCATTAGTATTAGAGAAAAGCATTTCAACTGAAGTAGACCTTTGACATAACATGCAAAATAACTTGGCTTAGTTGGCTAATTGTAGTTGCTTTTTAAAACTGAAATTCAAAATACCTAGTGTAGTTGTGAGCACGTAAGGACTTCCAATGACACAGAGACTTTATTAGCAGAAAACCGCCAGGTAGAAACCATTTAGGCAGAAGATAGCTTATTTAGATAAAGAAACAATACCCTTTTAAATACAATTTGACACCAATATTTCCGTAACATTTTAGTATAGTCAATCCATTCCAGTATTTTGCTGTTAGTGGTCTAAAGGATCATTCCAGGCCAGATCATATTCTTTTATTTTATCCTTTTCTGTTTGAGAAATCCCTTCCCCCTTTCCATTTTATAAAAATCCTTCTCTAAAAGAAACAACAAAATTACTTATTGCACTGTGATTGAAAACATGCTTTCTCTGCTCCTTTGGTCTGCCTAGCCCATGGTCTCATATTGGATTGATTATCTGCAGAGATCAACCTTACTCAACCATGCCATGTGCTATATTACTCGACTCGGTCTCTGCGATCACACCAATCCCCACTATCCTGCAGACTTGCGTTCTTGGACTCTGTATTCCTCCCCCATCCCCACCAGAAGGTCACTCATCCAGGAAGATGCCAATATTAATTTAAAGTTTTTCAGGTCATACAGATGCTCAACTCGGACCATTTTAGAATAGAAAGCCAATCTCTCACTAAGAGTATTTGCTGGGGATACCTTGAAAGAAACGTTATCCTTTATCCTGAAAATTGTGAGCCAGTTTCTGGATACATATTAGATACTTTTCTTCTTATCATAAAGAGTACACAGAGTTTACATCCATTATTACACAACTTTAGCAGATTAAATAAACTATTGGCTGCAGAGGAGAGAGGCAGGATCTCTATCATCCACCAAACCACAACATCTTGCAAGACTCCCACCTTGTTTCTCCGTCCTTTCAACTGCTGGTTGACAAATGTGGATAAACATAGCGGCAAGCCATCTACTTCTCCTTGGGTCGACTGTCCTCTCTGCCATCAACTTTCTCAATGGGCTTCCCCTGTGAAAAGTAACCCCAAAAGATAACAAAACATGGTTTCACAAGACATGATTTTTTTTTTCCATACCAGCTCCACCAGCTGGATTTCTGGCACTAGGGAATTTCTGAGTCTCCACCCTGAGCAGTTAGATAAACTCTTTTGCATTCAGCCAGATTCGTGCCCAATCGTTTCCTACAGGGAAGAGACTGAGTTGTCATACTGTTATTAGTACTGTCAGAAATAGTTTGTAGAATTAGTTCTAGTTCCCAGAGGCCTTACACAAGTGTCTATTTCTTTCCATTCCCTACAAAGACCATCTAGATAGACAGCTACCTTCTAAAAACTATATTTATAAAAGTTAGTGGGAGTGCAGAGGTCGTTATATATTGAATGAGAAATCTATAACACTAACTTAAAAGATGCAACTGTCCCCTTTTAAAAACTGTGACTGAGATTTTTCTATGAAATCTCAGTCATCTCCACAAAAATCAGAAAAACAGCCAAATACTTGCTAAACAGTAGTATTTGTACGTGATTGTATTGTATGACAACTATAGTCTTGTACAGAACATTAAATCTGTTAAGGCAGCTCTTTTCACCAAAAGCTGACATTGCATAAAATTGGAACAGAAAGATATGCCAAAAGACTGTTCCATACAACAAATAGCATGAATTATATACTGTGAGTAGTTATTTGTATTAGAAATATCTAGTGTATCTTTATTTGTATTAAGCAATACCTTAGTCCATGACACAGTAGCATTAATTCTCAGGGTAAGTAAAGGGAAGTACTCACATGGGAAGTCAGCAGTGTAAAAAACATCCCAACCCCTCTCCAACTCAGTGACAGAGCGGAGTAAAGGAGAAGCAGGGGACACCATTTCACTTGTAGCAAACTTCCAGAACATGATCTTTCTCCCCCAAGAAGATTTGGCAGAGCCAAGACACCAAATGTCTAGTCTGAATTTAAGCTTCTAAGTGATTTAAAAACAAAATGCTGGGTTTTAGGATGAAAGTCCGATAGAACCCAGTCCCAAGCATATCCAAATTGAATGAGATGTTCTAAGTACATTACCTGAAACATTTCCCCTGTTTTTACTGTTACCAGACATCTATGGGCCATGCCCATGCGTTTCTTTTCCTTAATCTATAAAATAGAAAGGGCAAAATCACACAAATCAATAATCGAATCACAAGTTTCAGTTATTGACTTCATTGGGTACTTTGCATAAAGTGAGCAGGAAATTTGGATCAAGTTTTCTCCAAGATTTAAAAACAGCAGCAATGGTATCTATCAAATTTATGCTGCTTCTACTATGCATGTAAGAGAATAAGTAAACTAAGTTTTAGCTATACAGGCATTTCATGGAGTAGGTGAAGCTTCAGTGCCATAGAAAGACTGCAGAACAATCGTCGCTATATCCAGCATTCCTCTTTTCCTGACATAACTGTTCACCAGTTGGTGTTTGAGGCAGGACTATCACAGGATGCACTGGAAATTCTCTATGACATTAAAGCATCATATGGGTTCAAGAGAGGACTTCAGCTGTCAAACTAAAAAGAAATAACACAGCAGACAGTTATGCTTTGTAGTCTTTGTATGTCTTTGAGAAAAGTTTACAATCTAAAATTGCTACTGAGATCAAATCCCAAAATTCACACCTGATGCAACAGGACAGCAGTAACCACTGCTATAATGACAGATGTTGTATGTTGCTGATCATTGAAAAGCAAGAGATCTTTTTCATCAACAGGCCCCTTATGCTAGCGTCATGAAGGAGAAGTAGTCTGCGAAGAATTACTTGGGATTTTGTGTGGGAACTATTAGACCCAGATTTATAAACCACAAAGTAAACTTATTACTTATTTGTAGGCTATAGAAAATAGGCATACATTATGGGCATACTGAGGGAATGCGCTTCAATAGTCTCTCTGGTCAAAGTGTTATTCTATGCTGTGTAGATATTTATTATGATGGATAACAACACTGTGAAAATGCACCTGAAACCAATATTCTTCTTCACAGATAGGCAATACAAGCAGAGATAGTCTCTTAAAATATCCTTCTGTTTGTCCCAGATTATTTTGCAAGGAACTCTTAATAAAGAAAAAAAAAAGTAGAGTATCTCCCCTTCCTCCTTTAAGCAATATGGCTTACAAAACTAACTATTAAGGCTCTTCTGGTGATGTCATAAATTGCAAGAATGAAGGTGAAGTCATCAGAATTTGAGAGATAAAATTACAATCCAGAAATTCAGAATCTTGGCATTAAAAACATACATGTTTTATCTCCATACCTGGAACAAACTCCAGCACTGATCTCAGCATTTATTCTGCTCTGGGATTTTGCTTGCTGCATTTGTACAAACAGGTAATTGTTCCATGCACAGAGCTAAGAAAGTATGCACATGACTGCTGTTAACCTATTCATGAAAATATCCAGGAAAAGCAACTTCATGAATGTAGTCTGCCAGTCTGACTCACAATGGAAATGTCATCAACAATCTAATAGCATTCCTAGAAGTTATCTGGCAGTTACTTTCCATGTAGGTTTGGAAATAAATCTTCCATCTTTGAAGTTAAAACTTGAAATTTACTGTGTATGCTTCCATGTATAAAACCATTACACTTACAGGGTGCAGTAAATGTCTCATTTTAATCTTTTTAATCTATCCAGTCAACTCTGATGTTTCAATTCAGAAGAGAGAAAGACTTTCAGCTGATCAGAATCACAGAAAATAAGGGGTCAGTAAAGAGTACAACAGGATGAATTGCCTGTTCTTTTACACTCTTCCCATGGTGTTATTAGTAGTTGTTTTACCACAAGAGTGATACCTGCTCCTTTTGGAAGAGGGCAGAGGTAGCTCCTGGAGTCAAGGCTGCAGAAGACGAATCTTATCATTCTTTCTATTTCTGTGGAAGAATATTGCCCAAGCAGGTGACATATTAGAGAGAATAATGCAATGGGTGGAGGGGGGGGGGGCGCAAGTTATAAATAACATGTAAACATCTGTCTTCATCAGACAGAAAAAGTGAAAGCATAGAGAATAAATAGAGATATGAAAATACTGTAGTGTAAAGGAAATACAACATTAAAGAAGCACTAACAGCCCTGTAAACAGTTTTCATAGTGTTTCATAACTGGCACATGCGCAGATTTATGTATTTTGGAGCAGACCCATCTGCACTGTAGTCTGAGAAGACTGTCAGTTGCTGGGGATTTTTTCCCCTTAGAAGAGTTAATGCTAAGAAGCTTCATTCTCAAAATCCCCTCCATCCAGCCAGAAAGACGGTCTTCAGCTTCCTACTAGGAGTCTTCACTGCTCCTCATGATTTCTATTACTTACACCTTACTCCTGAACAGTAATCAGGAGGCTTCGTCCTCTGCTATTCCACAAACTATTCGGTTGTATCACCAGCTAAAGAATTGCAACCACCTCTGAAGGCAAGTTCTCTGAAACAACTCAAGCAGTCCTGTGCTTTAAACTTTCCTCTGGGTGAAAGGCAACTAAATAAGATTATGCTGACTGTGTAAAAAACACCACAGGCAGACAGTCACTCAAACAGAAAAAGGCAGAATTCCATTTAAAAATCAGCCCAGAGCATAGTTTAAGGCAACTTGCAGCATTTTCCCCTGCCTTTCAGGCTTACCTTCTCTTTCCTGAACATTTTTACTTGCAACTAAATCTAAGGCATAGAAGACTAAGGCTAGTAATAGAATCTCCATCTCTGATTTTGTTATCTCAGCCTCACATTTCTCTAAAAGTATCATAGAGAGTATAAAAGTATGGGCAAAGTAATGTTTCCATTTTTTGTGCAATCGTCTTAAGATGGTGCTGAAATGCAGTGAGAAAGAAAAGATCCTAAAAAATTCCTGCCGTTGAGGCAGAATCATTGTTCTTGAAATGAATATATCCTCTGCTTTGTGGCCAAAGACTAGATCTAGGCTTTGGGATACATAATATCCTGGAACCAGATCAGATTGTTTTGAGGCAACTACCCAGATGTGCCTGGGTAGTTGCCTCATTTGGGATGTTAAAGTTCAGCCATGAAATCTTTTGGCACCACATTAGTATTTTGATCTTTGCCATAACCAGTCTGGTAGCACACATTTGGGCCAAATTCACTTGTGAGAATTACCAAGTGATGCCAATGCAGCTGTTGCCCATTCAATCCAGATTATGATTTTCAAATGTTTGTCTGATGAATCTTTCCCTGATTTTAGAAGTCAGTTTTTATCATTGCTGTTCTTGTACACAAATCTCTAATCCAAATTAACATAATATTAAATAATCTCCTGAACACTAAATGACAGAATGTAGACAGGCACTTCACGCCTTTGCAGGGCTTTGTCTGTTATATAAAGCATTTCACATTAACAGATGTGGCAGTTTGTATCTACAGGTATGGGTAAAAGGTCTTAGGCTAGCATAAATGCTAATCAATCCATCAAAATGGGATTATGGCGATGCCTTGAATGCATGGTATTGGCTCTCTTCACAGAAGAACTTTAATCTCTAAAGAGTTAGCTGTTAGGTAATATGTAAATGGCTCTGTGTCTGTAGTGAGCAATACCAGATGAAGTAAAACAATGCATTTCTTTTGCAGATGTCTGCCATCTGCACAGCAGCACTAGCTTTTTTTGAAGAAGGGCTGTGCTCATTATGGGAGTGAAAAAAAGAGACTTGCTAACAGTCAGGATCGTTTTTGAAGACTTTCAGATCCTAGTCAGGTAGGACAATCAGGGAGAGACACTGCGTTTGGCAGTCAGTTTGTCCCTAGGGTGTATAACTTATTTTGATAAATCTCATGAAGGTAAACATATCATTAGACCTAAATACAACTCATTTTGCATAGACTTCATTGCACTCCATTAGTAGTATTGGCAAGATAGTATAATTCAACATCCTCCTTTCTATTATTTCATATGTCTAGTTTACTCTTGGTGAGAGTTGCCAATATAAAATTTGGTATCTCAAAGTCTTTATTATTTAATGGGGCGCTTAGGAGAACCAAGCTCAGTAAGTTTTAAAAGCACAATAAAAAACAGTCCTTGCTTAGGACAGTGCACAGTCTAAATAGATGAAACAAAGTCACTCACATTAGCCAAACATATCGAGATTTAGATTTAGTGACACGCCTTGTGCTTCCCTATAGGAAATCTGTGGCCAACAGGAAACTGAAAACAGATCTCCTGAGCATCAGTTTAAACCATTAACCAAAAGACAAATACTGAAAGCAGTAGGATGGAATTAAATGCAAGAACAACAAAAGATTATTTCACACACACACTTTACAGAAATCTCTGTTACAGCATGAGTAATTAGGAGGCTGACAGCAGAGTAATCGGAGGCTCATAAGGGAATGCAGACTCTCTGACTTCCCCACTACTCAGTACCCTTTCCTGGTCTATGTGCTTACCATAGTGACTTTTGCAATAGGGATTAGTTTACAACAGTATCTGCTGTGGTCTGATCTAGATCAAGGAGTTGTTTAGGTTTCAAGTGTTTGTTAGATCACCATTTGCAAACATGACTACTTGTTTTCAGCACCCTAGTAAGGAACATAAGAAATCTAGCCGATATCCCTAACACTATCTGTTAGACAATTTGCTGTCATCCTTTATTTTCTTACGCACCAAGTCGTAAGTTTTATTTTCATTGATCAAACAATTAGAACACATGTGTGAAACTCCATATAACAGAACAGGATCCACATGACATGATATTTATCTGTGAAAAGTAATTCTTGAGGTGGAGCAGCAGCACAGAACATACTAGCTCTCCTGATGGTACCAGATCAAATTGTGTTAAAGGCTATTAAATGTCATATTTCTTGTGACAGTTAAATCTAAACTATGATTTGTTCTTTCAAGGGTATTTAATGTTGCAAAGCCTTTGGAAGTATGGTATCTTGCTCTCTTTTGCCATTTTTACTTTTGTTTCTTATTATTCCAGTTCCATATCAGAAGGCAAGTAAATCCTTTTCTTCTCAAAGCCAAGCTATCCTGTAAAGATGTTTTCTGAATGAAAGTCATTGGCATTCTACAGGGCTCCCTTTCTATTTCCTTTTTTTTTTTAGCCTAAAACAGCCCCTTGGGCATCCTAACCTTCATTGGCACAAACATTATATCAGAGGAAATGACTCATAATTACACTAGCAATCAATATCTACAATGCATTTCACAGTGTTACTAAGAGTCAGATATGTCCATATAATCAGGCCATTAAATATAGCCATTTGTAATGTGCTTAAGTTTGATGTCAGCATTTACTTTATAAAAGGTAAAATGGTTATGAAAGTTGTTGCACTGGGCAAGAAAATCACACTGCCAGTTTTGCAAATTTCCACCTTATCTTTCTGACCAAGCTTAATTTATAAAATAATCCTACCACAAAACAGTCTTCTGATCCTGAAGACAGCCAAAAAACGATGTTCCTGGGGTCAGGTTGATATTTCCTTAGCAGTATTTGACTTTACATGTACATGCTTAAATTATTAACAAATCAGCCATGTGGTAGCAAATACTGAAGGGGCACGTTTAAACAATCAAAATTCCATCTAAGCCAGCGTTCTCCAGGGCACTTATCCACTTCACATAATTCCTCTGACTTGCTCCTTAATGTTAACTGGAGACCTGTGTAAAATGAAAGTAATTGTTGAAGTCTACCAGAATTTACTGTCTGGCTTTCAAAACGTTGCAATTGCACCCCTGGAATTATACTGTAGAGCATCGTAGATAACATGTGACATGAATAATAGTTTCACACAGTCTTTCCAAAGATACATCTACCTGAGCCTGCAAATGTTTAGCCAAACTCCACCTGCAGATTTCAGTGCAGTCATTCATTAACGGCTGATAGGCCCATAATAGGAGTGCACAAGGTAGGCACTTGTTATAGTAGCCAGAGCTCCTCCCCAGTCTGTTTGGGTACAAGCTAGCCATCAGTAAGCTGGTTATTTTCTCTGTTTTCCCCATGACTTAGAGTAACTATCTGTATAGAATCATAGAGTGCATCATAGAATGATTTGGGCTGGAAGGGACCTTATAGTTAATCCAGTTCGAAACCCCCTGCCATGGGCAGGGTTCCCTTCCACTAGACCAGGTTGCTCAAAGCCCCATCCAACCTGGCCTCAAACACTGCCAGGGAGGGGGCAGCCACAGCTTCTCTGGGCAACCTATGCCAGTGCCTCACCACCCTCATAGGGAAGAATTTCTTCTTTAAATCCAGTCTAAATCTACCCTCTTTCACTGTAAAGCCACTACCCATCGTCCCATCGCTCCATGCCCTTGTAAACAGTCCTCTCCAGCTCTCTTGTAGGCCCCTTCAGGTACTGGAAGGCTGCTATAGAGTCTCCCCAGAGCCTTCTGTTCTCCAGGCTGAACAGCCCCAACTCTCTCAGCCTTTCCTCACAGCAGAGGTGTTCCAGCCCTCTGATCATTGTTGTGGCCTCCTCTGGCCCCGCTGCAACAGATCCATGTTTGTCCTGTGCTGAGGGCTCCAGAGCTGGACGCAGGGCTCCCAGGGCAGTCTCACCAGAGTGGGGCAGAGGGGCAGAATCCCCTCCCTCGCCCTGCTGGCCACGCTTGTCTTTTCTCATAATGAGAAAATCTGAAGAATTCCCACAAAACAGAAAATCTGGAATGTCTTATCAAAGGAAGAAAATAAAAGCCTCAGTTCCATTCAGAGAAAACCCAAGGTGAATGCATTTGTTTCATAACACTACTTCCAGGGTCAGATCCTTGTGCCATTTTGGCAACAAAAACATCCCAGTAATCTTAGGGGCGTGGCAATTTCACCATTTCACCCTCATTCTTTCCTGCTTGTGTATTGCTCCATGTTTCTGCTATGGTATTTTTTATTCAGATAGGAACCTAAACTTTCCTAAAACTCTCCCAAAACTCTTCTTCACACTTATGTGTGTTGCCTAAGGAATTACGAGAGAGCTTTGCTGTATTCTTCTGGACAGAGCAGCAGCTAACCCTTTTCCATTGCTAAGCAACACTCCCAGTCTGGTTCAAGCAGCAGCTCCTATTTTTGCTACAAAGTAAAGATGAAAATATTCAGCTGAGGAAGCAGAATGATTTATTTACAGTACCTTTAATTTTGTGTATGGAATATGTATCTTCCTTCAGAATACTTGTTGCATATTTAAACTGTAGTTAACATCTTCCATTCTAGAGCTCTTATTCTTCTCACTCTTCCTTTAGCTGTGTAACGTGTGTGAAGTTATTTACATCATTATCCCAGCCTCAAGATAGAAATATAA
The DNA here is from genome assembly GCF_030867145.1 of Opisthocomus hoazin. Taxonomy (NCBI): domain Eukaryota; kingdom Metazoa; phylum Chordata; class Aves; order Opisthocomiformes; family Opisthocomidae; genus Opisthocomus; species Opisthocomus hoazin. Next base: position 1,694,954 of record NC_134437.1, read on the forward strand.
AAAAATCCAAAAGTGTAGAGGCTCAAAAACATCTATAAAGTCAGAAAGCGATTACCATTGCCTTTCACCTCTCATAGTTTATGCTATACTGGTTTGCTTTGGGTGAACAATTTGCCTGGCTGTCTAGTTTGACAAGCCTCAGGAGGACTTAAATCCATCCAAGGCCTTTCCTATTTTGCCTACCATACAAATGGTCCTGTAGCATGAGGTGTTCTGTGCTTTGGCATTGCTACCTTTCTCAGCGCAGCTTCACCAGTGCACTGTGTCTAAGAAGCTGTCAGTGAAGCCTTAGTTTCTGTGTTTGCCTTGTTGGCTTGAAGGGAACGCTGCTGACTCCTAGCCCAGTCCGTCTGTCCGTATAGCCTCTTTACCCACCAGCACACCTTAAGGGAACACATTTGAAAACTATTGAGTCACTGTGAGGAAGGATTAATCTGTCTAGAGTTGTGTTATTAAGAAACAGTTTACCAACTGAGGTCAAGGAGAGTGACATTTTTGCCTTTGCTATAGGGAGTGATCCTGATGACATCAAAACCAAGAAGGCTTTTAAGTCCTGAATGACTTACTGAAGTGCTCACTTCTGCTCTACAGCTGCTGCTGAGAGCAGGAGGAACAGCTGCATCATGACTGACTCCTCCAAGGAAACTCTTCCCTGGGGCCTACAAGAAAACACCTCATAGAGGTGCTCTAAGGCACAGGGGACACTAGGGTTCTGTGACTGCCAAAGATTTTCTACTAGGAGTTTTGTAGAGTAGTAGCAGGAAATTTGACATTACCTTGTTTCGCTTTGCCTCAGTCCCACTTTAAGGTGCTGAGTGCAAGCTCTGGAGCCTGGTGGTCTTCTAACACTATTGAGAGTATTTGGCTTACCTCACATCCTTGCTCTCCCCTTATTATCAGCAATGCTTTTGCCCCATCTTTAAACACTTGTTTGTCAACCGCTGTTCTTCCCATTTCTCCTGAGATGAGTGCTGAAGCAGTTGTGCCATTCTGCGTAATATCTCTATATAGGGAATACCTACCAGGCAGCATTAGGGAGAAAACAAGCCTGAAAGCTGGCATTTAAATAGAGGAACATAATGTCCTTAATGGAGGACACCAAGGGTGTGATTGATTTCAGCTGGGCTAGTCTCATTCTCAAGCAGATGTCAACAACAGGTCAAATAGAAACACCTGTCAGAGGAGCCCTGGGGAAGTAGTATAGGTGTAAATATCTTCATTGTAGAGTTTCAAATTTTGGGTCACTTCAGCCTGAGCTGTCAGGTACAGCTTGGCTTTTATCACTGTGCAAGTTAATCCAGAAGTCGTTATTTTAGAAAGCAGGCATCCCTTTACGCTGGAAAATTATCCAGACATTTAACATCAATAGAAATATATTTTCAGCTTTCTTATTCAATTAATTTCTGCTCGTTATCAAGGATAGTGGTATTTGAAGAAGGTGAATACTGTCAATCATGGTCCGTGACCTGGATTCAGCTCACCAAAATTTATGTAATTTACCAAAGCAGTAAAGTGAGGCACTTGTCTCTGCCTCACTCTGAATGGAGGGTGAGGGGTACTTTGGAAGAGAATTTATGCCCCCTAAAATCTGAATGATCTTTTTTCTTACAAATCATATTTTTTTAATAAATTACTGCTTTTTTAAAAAGCATTTTCTATTATGCAATAAAAAAATATTTCAGCTTTGGAAATCCACACGAAACAGGAAATCCAGTTTAACCACAGATCTGTCTTCTGCCCACTGCCCCAGTTCATGATTTAACAGCATGGACAAAGTTGCAAAATAATTTATCTTGGTGTAAGAAAGTCAAAGAACATCATGTGGTCTTATTGCTAGTGCAAAAATACAATCTTCCAAACTGCATTCTCCATAAAAATCGCAGAAAAAAAAGAACAAATAAAAGAAAAATACAGTAGGAGAAGATTCTGTTTCGCATTTCTGTGGTCTGTTGCCACTTCACAGCTTGTCAGTCTGAAAAAAAAACTAAGGCCATACCTACAGCCTAGCCAATGGGTCCCCTGGATGTGGTCAAACTCCTGCTATTTATGTATTACAAATACTTGTGGGATTTTATTTACGTTTGACCTTATATTACAGATGACCTTTTATGCGATAGTACTCATAACAAATGGCATTAACTTCAAAAATTAGATTTACAAGATTAATTTAAAGTTGATCATGTAGATATTTTCAGTCCATGTTTTTAACAAATCTGTTCAGGATGAACAGCACAAGATAAGTAGACTCTTCCTTCAAGACAAGCTTTACTTTCTTGCCGTGTGAGATACTCTTGTAGCCAGTGAAATTAATGTTTATTAAAATTTCAATAAATTGTAATTCGTAGAAGATAAGAATTTTCTACCACTGAGTTAGCATGCCCTCCAAAAGTTTTTTTTGGACAGAGGTTGCTGAAGTACCAAGTACTGAATGCTTCTGTTGTTGAGGTACAGCTTTGTCCCAGCTGTCTTTTACACTCAGAGCATAAAACTACAACGCAATTTGTAACACAATAATATTAAAGGAATGATACAAAGAACTAATAATGGGAAATTCAGAGGTGATGTCTAAGCCTCTGGGTTTGAGTGGCCATTCTTTTTCATTCTGCTTACAATTATCACTGTTATCTTGTGGTTATTGTGGTTTAGTGCTTCTGTCTTGTGGTAAACATACACTGCAGGAACCATGTTTTTACTGATGTTGGAGTATTTAATAAAATGATTTACTGATAGAAGCCTTTAGATATTACAACAACATAAATATTAACTAATTAACACAGAACGTCCATCTGTAACCTTAGTTAGACAGAAGATCTTTAAACTGTGTTGATTTGCTTTCTCAGATTAATTTGTCATTAAATATTGTGCTGTTACATAGAGTTAGGTGTGGAGAGGTAACATTTAGACACCTTTCTAGAACTGGAAAATAACCAAATTAATGATCAGCCAAATGACAAATGATGATGTTAGCTGGGACTGTTTTTTCTCTCTCTCTCTTTTCAGACTTCATGAGAAAACAAAAATTTTCAGCAATAATTTCTGGAGTTTGTCTCAGGTCCTTCTCTTGGAATTTTAGTTTGAAATCAGTTCCGTGTGAAATTTAGGCTAAAAGTGCAACTTACTATACTTTTTTGTAATGCACCCACAAGCATTTGCCCTAGATTTTTTTTTGCACGGCTTGTGTTCTCTTGTACATCCAGACTGAGTTTCACGTTCTGGATTGACCTCAGGAAATAAATAATTTTGTATTTCTGGCTGTCTTTGTAGATACTTGAGTCATATAGTAGTTTTAAACTGGTGCTTACATATGAACGGAGGTATCACTGTCCTTGCTGCCTTCCCCCATCCTTAGCATTACAAAGAGCACTTGACAACTGTTTGGTCAATGCTTGACATAAACTATCACAGATGAGTGCTTCAATACTTTTCTCCCTCAAATACTGATCTTTAAACAAAGATGTCATTTGAAATCAAACAAGTTTTTATAAACAAGGAAAGAGAACAAACCTTAAAGGTATCATGTTTGTCTTTGGGGTAGCTTGCGATGGTACTGATAGCTAACAGTTCCTAACAGCATCACCACAGAAGAAAGGTACAAGCCACTGCCCACACAAAGAAAATCAAGGGAGCCAGAGGATAATTACCTGGCTTGGGCCTTTGCCAAGAGAATTATATCAATACTATACTAGTCATGTATAACATTATGGGATCTTTAATGTTATGTTATAGTCACTTAGTAAGGTGAGAACACAGGGTTTCTACTTCATCTATAGGCTGATGCCTGTAGCCCCATTGGTGTGACAGCAGGTCAAGATATGGCAGTAAAATGTACCATTCACATCACTACCAAAATACTTCACACTGACTGAGAAAGATTCCCTTGTTCTGATATGAGCTTCATCAGACTGTTTAACCTGCAAGAGTGGACAGGGTGACAACTCAAAACACACTGCTGCAGCAGTGCATTCAGACTGTGCTGCTCATAGAAAGATAGTTTATTCTGTAAGCTGGTTAACGTATTATTCCCACTAACTTACTGAAGGAAGGAGATTGCTGTGTGGGCTGCCTGTCTGTCTCGCTGTCTCGCTCCACATCCAGGATGTTGCTAGTATCATTCGCTGCTTCAGTGACTGACTAGTATAAATTCTTGACAGTAAACTTGTGACATTCAGATCAGTGAAAAACAGAGCCCTTGAAGCGGTCTAGCCATGGCATTTGCTTCCCACATTATGTCTATTATATAAAGGAGGATGCACTGTGACTAGCAATAGTAGCACTCAGTGCTGCTGGAACTGGCTGTTTCACTCTGCAGTGCCGCATTCCAAGCTTACAGCACAGGGATGTGCTGCTTGGAGGAAAATGCAACTTGATTTCTGCTTGGGAAGATACTCCCTAAAGGTCTCATGAACAGAATGGAAACTCCAAGTCATGCTTCTGCAATGACTTGTACAAGCATTAAATGGTCGTTACAGGTGAGGCATGGAAGAAAAGACCCATATTTCATACCTGCATTTCTGAAATGTATTGTTCTGAGCCAATTGCCCCAGGCATTTTATGAAACATGATTTTGCTGTGTAGTTAAGCAGAATCTAATGCAGTTGGTTCTTAGGCATGACTGGCAGCCATGGAAGCCACTTCAGAAATAAAAATTTTCATGGTCTTCATCACCATCATAATTACAATTTTCACTTTTATTTTACATACTTACAGGTAGGAAAAATGCACTAGAGAGCTCAGGAGCCTCAGGCTTCTTGACTTCAGAAGCAACACAATCCTGTGGCTGAGCTTAACAGACCTGCTGAGTTCTTGTGTTCACTAATCCATTGCCTGCCACATTCTGCTGTGACCTTCTGCAGTACAACACAGCGCTTCAGCCTGTGAAATGTTCCCATTCTAATTAGCCAAAGTATTCAATAAAGAATGGGAATATTGCTAGTAATTTAGCATCTCATTAATGACATGTTGCATTAATGTATGTATCCCTGAAACCAACCATTAATTCAGACAAGAAATTTTCTGGTTTTGGAAAGATAACGGCTTCAAAATTTCATCAGTTTAGCCTCTTGCAAATCTGCAAGACTTTCTGTAAGATTGAATTCCCTTAGAGTGTACTCTAAGTTGTCTGACTTTGCAGAGAAACAAATAAAACACATTGAAGGAAGAACAGAATTAAAAATCAACAGTTTCCGTCTCTCTGCAGAAAGTGACATAGGCCAAGCTGGAAAAGTTTAGAATTTGTTACAAGCAGGCTGCATTCTGGCAGGCTAGTAAACTGCAATTCCAAACAGCTGCCCAAGCCAGAATTTGCTGTGTTATTTTGGGGGTACTCAGAGCATAAAATTTGTTAGATTGACTACAGACATACAAGAAGTTACTGAAACCATCTGTATCTGGCGTTTCTGCCATTCCAGTATTACAAGTAAAACTGAGGGTTGGGATAGGGCAAGTTCATGTCCAGCTTTTGCAGCGCTGTAAATCCAAGGTTCTTGACACCGCATCTAATATGGGGCTAGTCCCATGTTCACTGAAGCAAACAAAAAGATTCCCACTGACTTGGTGGATTTCTGGGCTCCATCTAAAGATGACAAGATGCCCTGCTGCAAGAGCAGTAGGGAACACTGCTTATCATGAAGGTACTGAAATAACTGTCCATCCTTCCTGTTGGCTGCAGAGCCATTTTTAGGAGCTATGGTTTGCCTTTTCTGTACTGCTCTTCCTGATTAATGCTCTGGCATTTCTATGCATCGCTGAACAGGTGCTTTCTCCTGGAAAATATCTTGAAGCTGTTTAAAATAAGAATCCCTGTACACACTAGCTTATGTTATTTTGGGGGGAGGACTAACCAGAGAAGTACACTATGGCCTTTTGTATTTGAGATCCTTCATACAATGCCAGGTGGTACTGCCTGCCAGCAGTTCACAATGCCTAGCACGCCATGCAGGCAAGAAAGCCTCTCAGCCCTGAACAATCTGCAGTCACTGAACGTCTGAACCCAGGTGAGCTTATAAAATACTGAGCTTATTTTATACGCAACATCAGAGAAATGGCAAGAGGCAGAATTGTAAATGTGGTGTAAATTTTGCTACAATTCTTGAGTAAGATTTTCTTTGAGGGTGAATGAGTACTGCTGGAAGGCTCGGGGTCTCTCCTGTGGCTGTGATTTTCCAATTCACATCTCAACTGGTGAGAAACACTTGACTGGTGTTTGTACCTTTGCTTTCAAAAACATCATACTGATATCTTTCTGCCACTAGCTGTAACATCTCAAAACTAAAATCATGCTTTATCCTCTCTCAGTGACCCTACAGATGAAATGGAATAGCCAAGGGTACTCCTGTGAAGGGGTCAAGGGCTAGATCTTTCTGCATACATGATTTGAAACTGTGACTTGCAGGAAAGTCAATGACAAAACCGTTTAAGGAGCGGTTTGAAAATGGAAGGAAAGATGCTTGTCAGCTACAGACGCTGCATGAGTTAAGGGATTCTTCTGACTGAGGCATTAGTTACCTTGAAAAGAGGTCACCCGAGCATGCCAAGACATAGCCATGATCTGCTGCTTTGCAGCCGGCAACATTGTTATCCTCAGCTCTACTCATTGCCCCTCATCTGGGAGAGGAAGGTTTGTTATGACTCTGACATGATCTGCAATGATCTGGAGACACTCTGGATTGTTTCAGTCCAGCCTTATCTGATGCATATTAAGAAGTATGTTTTTAGATGAATACAGACATTGCAAGTCCCTTCATCATCAGGCTGTGGTTTACTGACTTGTCACCACTGGACCTTCGAGCTTTCAGCTCTTGGTTTGGGCTGGGATGTGGCAGCTATGGAAATTATAATACATGAAAAAACACTCCCAGCCTGCATATAGAGCTGGGGGGAAGAGAAGGCGAGTTAATGGAGGAATGGCCTTTGCCGCCTTACCAGTCTGTGCTAAGGACACACTAGTGTTAGCCAGGGTTCATTATAATGACTGCACATCATGCGTCTCTCTGCCAATTTGGCAGGGTGGTGACATTTTCTGTTCAGCGTTTGCCAAACGTGCCGGGGCTGCTCCGTGGGAGTTTTTTTTAGCGTTTCAGAGGATTGGTTGTTCCAGGTTTTGGCTTCCTGGAGAGTCACAGCACCATCTTCTGCCTACTGCTCCTTTTAGTTCCCCCATCTTCTCTTGCTTTTGCACTCCAAGCTCTTCTACACAAACCTATCTGTCATGTTTTCAGAGTTCCTGAATACATTCATTGCATTTTCACAGGAATTAATTAAGCCATTGTACCAGAGCTCTGCCTGGTCTGACAAACTCAAATTCACCTTAACACGAGCATAGGCTCATCCATCAGTGTATGGATTCTGAGATGTGTATGACAATCGTGCGTACTGGTAGGGTCCTAAATTGGGGGAAAGAGAGTGGTCTGATATGCTGTGTGGAGATGAAAATAATTTGTATTTTGCCCTGGAAATCTATTATTTCCAAAGTCCCTTGGCACGGAAGTGTAGTTATGATTTACATCTTCACAGTGAAATCCAGTTTCCTGCAAGGACACAGATATTTGGGCTGAGATGTCAGCTTTCCTGTGTTGTTGCTTTAATCCTGGTCCTACTATGCTACTTGTTGTATTTCTCCCAAGAGGAACTTCAGTGAAAGAAGGAAACCACGGCTTTACAGCACATTTCTGTTTCGGTCCTGGTTTGTTGAATCCTGACTGAGGTACTTTGATCACACATTCTTCTGCTTGCTGCTGTGGCCACTGGTTCTGAATATCCAGTGTGAGGTACACAGGTTTCTACGAGAAGACAGTACTCCAGTTATGGTCACAGTCACTCAAAAACTTCCTTCCCAAAAACTGGGCATCTGGGGGAAAAAAACTATATCTGAAACTTACTTGCTACACAGAGAAATGAAGAAAAAAGAAGAAGAGATCATTCAAAATAAGAACTTTCTGGAACAAAATGGTTAGTTACAAAGTACCTCATTAATGCGTTAGGAATAGATATCTGGATGGAAGCTGTTCTTGTTGATTCCCTGGTATGTGAACAAATCAATGATTTTAGTGAAGAGAATGTAGTGCAGGACCTGAATTGCAGTTATTAAACCTGTTTTTCTGTGCTATAACTGTGTTCATCTCTCCTAGTACCTCTCCAACTGTAGAGAGCTCTGCCTGTTTGCTACAGTTTGCAGGCATGGAGTTCTGCCAAACCAGATACCAAAGGGTTGACAAGACGCGAGCACTGTTGGATCGTCCAGTCACCCTCTGGATATTGATTGCTGGTGCTGACAACTTCTGTTACTGTGATCAAGCAAAACCCCTGGGAAATTCTATGCCAGGCAGGCAGCTCATATCTATACCTAGTGCATAGGCTATAGTCAAACATTAATATATATCTAAAGCTCCCAAGAAGAAGCATTATTTTGCACAATAAAAGCAGAGGGTACAGATTGTTTTTCAGCATCTCTCTAGGTTGCAATGCTGTGCAAAGGTCATCTTCTTCTGTATGATGTCTGGCTGTCATCGCTTTTCCTACTTCAAGCTCATGCTGGAGTTACCCAAAGACTATTTTTGCTTTGAAAAACACTTGCTAGCAAGTCCAGATGTGAGTGGTCAGTAGCAACTTTCTTCACATTCTGGGTAGTTTAAACTAAAAGCAAGATCCCTGGTTGCAGTCGAACATATGTGTTGTTTTGGGAATGCAGAACTGGCTCTATTACTTTAGGGAAGTTTGGACAAACACAAACAGGGAAGCCGGACAAAGTCACCATTTTAAGGCAATATGGCTTTCCTCTCCTAGGTGAAATATCAAGGGCTAGAAGATGAGCTTACTAGATAGATTCGATTCATCGTTCCTTCAAACAGAAGGAATATACCCAAGGCCTTGTAACATAGCTTAAATCCCAGTTTCCCTCAGGAGCATCAGCCTTGCGTTAAACAAATGTACAGGGCTGAATTTCACCCCCAGTTCCTGAGCAACTGAAGTTCTTCTGAAACCCATAAACCACTGGGGCTAGAAAGAGACAGGGAATTCTACATTCTGACGGATTAGCAAAATGGCTTAGAGAAGAGAAAGAGAAAAAATTACTTATCCTTTCTCTCAATGTTTGCTTAATGAAAGTTGGGTATGGTAGATAAGAATCTCACCTGGAAAAGCCTTAAATTCTTTAGACAAAAAAGTGGTTTCAAGTCAAGTGACATCAGTGGCAACCTTACCTGTATTGTTGCAGTTGGCCTGTAGGAAGAACAGGTTCTCCTGACTCACATGCACCCTCCTTTTTTGCTCCTGGTGTAAAAACCTCTCTGCTCTAAGTCCAAAAATGGACACAACCCTTTCCAAAAGCAGTGGACATTGATAAAAAGCCAAGAGGTGCTGTAGAAAATCTGGAACTTTTAACACAGACCAACACAATCCTGATGCATTTTCTTTCAGAGAGAAATCAAAACTGCCAACAATAAAATGCTCAGGTTGGGATCTGTCTTCTGCTATTTCAAGCTGATGTAGGTTTTGACAGTGATTTTTATGGAATCATGATTAGACTCACAATGCACTGTTAGAAAAATAGTTCAATGGCCAAATGTGACTGTATCTGTGGCTGACTGTGTACTTGTTATTATCTGTAATGAAAAAAATCTATTAAAATTTGGAGTTAGAAGATAAATAAATGTCATTATATTTAATGATATCAGCAGCAAACTTCCTACAAAGTTTTGATGTTGGTTTGGTGCTGGGGATATTTGATAGTGTTAAAAAAAAGTAAAATAGCCAAACCATAACTACCAAAACACAAACTTTCCCTTTCTGCTCCTACTGAACATTTAGGAATAAAGACTGTAAACTGTGAGCAGGAGATAAAATATTTGGTTCAGAGCAGATTTGAACTTTATAAAAGACAATAGCTGAAAGTTGTTGTGTTTGAGTGTGAGGGGTGGTTATGTCCTGGCTACTTTGTAACAACTATGTTAGTAAATACAGTTTTTCTTCTCATTTGTGCCTGACAAAACACTGTGCTTCCATGAAAATCAGATTCCTGAGTTTTAAGATGGACTGGGCTAGATTTCGCATCCTGTTAATAATCTGGAAGCACCTGCAAACTCAAAAATGGATCTTCTCTTGTGAAAAACACCCCAGCACCACCTGGGCCCTAGGTTCTCTCAGAAGGGAGGCTTTTTTTTTTTGATGTTTGCTTTTCAGTTGTGGTTTCTTTTGATGAGTTCATTTGTCTTTGTGTGGTTTGTCTGATTGCAAGGCATTCCTCCACAGAAATAACATAAATATTTACATATTACCCTACATCAGAAATCTCTTTTATAACAAGATTTCATTATTTACAGTCTGCAAGTAAAACTTTCATTCAACTGCAATGAGTTGCTGGCATTAGCATCCAAGAGACATATCAAATTTACAGGGTCTGATGTCAGAATGACTGTAGGTTTTTTTAATGTGCATCTCAAGAAATCATATAGCCTCCATATTGTTAAAGAGCAATTCTGGGCCAAATTTCTCATTAGATATATCAGCTTCTGATCAGCTGGTGAAACAATACAAAAGTGAGGTCTACAAAATGTCCCTCATATTAGCTTTGATTTGATAACAAACAAGCATGGCAGCTGATAGGACAAGGTGCCCACCTGCATGAATTTGTCCCTGGGGAATCTACACACTTCTGAGGGAGACAGTGAGCTTCAAAGCCTGCTAGCTCCAATTGCTACACTTCACAAGAAAAACACTTGTGTGTGATGACAAGAGTTCATCCTCGCTCAGACTTTCTGAAGTGAATTAAGTTACATGAGGAATTTTTTAAAAGAAAGTCCAAAGCTTACAGCAAGCAAGACATCACTATGCAAATGACATCTTAGGGACAAGAGTATGCAGAACTCCCGAGGACAGGTACGGGTTATCTTCCTTAATACCTGCCAAGCTCTGTCTCTCCAATTATCTTTCTTTTTGTGTCCTATTCCCAGAAAAATTTGGCTTTGGTGAAAAAACGATGGTTTAAACCACAAAAGATGAAGGGTAGAAAGCAGTCAGCACTCTTTCAAGCACAGGCCTTCCTGTTGCTATGGCAATGTGTCATAGGAGGCATTGGTCTCAGAGATAAAGTTCAGCTCAGTTGAGCTAAATCAGGGTTTTCTTTGTTCAGATTGTTATCCACTGGTAACAAAGCCTGTTGAATCTTCTTGTGAGTGCTGCTCAGTGTTGGATGGCTGTTTGCCGCGAAGTAACAGGAAGGACACCCACTGCTGAAGTCATCAACTGTTTCACTGCATCCTTTCTCTCCACAGAGTGATTCTGTAGTTAGCGTATCTATAATTTATTACACTGATCTTTATTAAGCTTAGTTGTATTCAAGCAGACATTCTGGTAATTCAGTTGCTTCTTTTTTTTTATTTGGTACACTATTAAGACTACAGGTACAGCTGGTTTTAGACAAAGCAGGAAAGATTCAGCAGTATCTTTTCTTACCATTCAAATGCTTTGCCATATTTTTGTTGCTAGATTGTGATTGCACTATGTGCAATGCTAGTGATGCTTTAGTAAACATTGGCTGAAAACACCTTTTGGAAAACTATCATCAGCTCTGCTAAGCACATTTCCTGCCTCTTTTTGAGGTCTTTTCTTCAGGGAGTGGTCTTGATGAGTGGTTTCACTCCAGGCTCCCTACCCTGTTGGATTTCATTGAGTAGAGCAGAAGAATCTGTCACTGATGCAACATGGAGTTGAAGCTAAGACTTCCCAAATGTGAAGATAAACCTGTACACAGATGAAGTAAGGGACCCAAGATTCCCCTGCAGTGCTGAAATAAAACTATTTTATGGTTTTAGTTTCTGTCTAACAGACAATGCCACTATACATTGCCCTTTGGATCATGAAACTCCTAAATCCCATGGGCAGAGCTGCCCTAACAGATGTGGTCATGGCACAGCTCTTGCAGAGTATTCTCTTGCTGAACCGTGACTCCATGAGAGCAGACTTCCTCCTTCCCACAGCCTCTGACCAGTGAACTGTAGTGAAAGGATGGCTGGGCCTGGATTTCTTCCGTGTTGGTGGGAAGACATATTTGCCCTGGCAGCCTTGCAGGAGCTGCACAGCTGACAGTGTAGCTGTCAGCGTAAACCAGCCTTTATAGTTGCAAGATAAATCTAGAAGAGGCAAAGTAAACACAGTCTACATGCTATCCCCTCAAAGGAATGACAGGAAAATAGGCAGTATTTATTATTAAAAACATTTACTTATGAAATGGAAAAGGTATTGACTCATACAACTGACTGTTTAAGCATCAAAACTTAAAACACTTAAAAATCAGTCAAGCATTGCCTGCCTCCCCCTTCCAGGCCCTCTCCTTGGAAACACCACAGTCTGCTCCTTGGGCTGGTCCTGTCATATTTGTCTTTCTTGCGAATAGAAGCAGCAGAGCTTCTGTCACACACTGAAGTTTATCGTCCTGCTCCGTTACCTCTGCTGCTTCCCTCTGGTGCAGTGTGGCTGTCTGCAGGCCTCCTGCTTCTAAAATATAATTTCCTTTGTTTAGCTGAAGCCAGTTGTTTCTGGTAGTCTGTTCTCTTGAGCCTTCTGGCCCTGCAAGCTGCTGTGTCAAAATAAAACACAATCCCCTCCACTCTCTCATGCTGGAGATAAAGGAAGCTTGTTTGTATGAGATGCTACATTTTCAAATAGAAAGTTCTGCTTGGAACCCAGCAAGAGGTGCAGAGAGGTTGTCAACTCATTTTTCACTAGAGTTCAAACATGGGCTAACAAATGAGTGTATGGGCCTTTCCAGTGCGCATCATGCTGAATTACAATGACATATAGATGCATCCTCATGCTGTGAAGAGGCTTTTATTCCCCTCCCTCCCTTCAGGACTCTGTACATTTCAGCCCCTTATCACTTCGTGTCTTCTTCAGACAGTGCACTGAATTTCTTGTCTGCCAGTTCAGGTGTAAAGTGCTCTGCATGCTTCCTTTCCCCCTGTACAAGGGAGTGTTAGTGGGACAAGTAGTCAGAATGTCTAGAAACCCCACTAAGAAATTCACTGTGCTGGAGTCACACAGGATTCCTAACTGGTAAAGGACTTAGGGAACTGATAATTTTCTCCTTGCTATCCACCCACCTGCCCCACCAAGACACAGAGGATCCAATATCACGTGGGTGTGCTGTATGGGAGGAATGCACAACCATGAAAACAAACATGGTCTAGTGATTAAAGCACACACTGAAGAGATCCTCAGAGAGCAGGCGGAAGAGGGGTCTGAGAAGGGAAATGGGAGCGGGCTTCTGTTCCTGGCCACTGATCTGCTGTGTGACCTGGAGCAAATCCCATCTCCTTTCTATGCCTGCTTTCTTCTTTTAATGTCAAGTGGGATGATGTCCTTCACCTAGTTCCCAGGCAGGGAAGAAAGGCAGATTCATTACTATTTCCCATATTACAGTTACTCTTGGCAGCCACAGTAGAAGTCAGGCCCCTTTTACTGGGACATCTACATGGTGAGAGCCCTTGTCCTGAATATTAGGCAGGCAGAGGGAGGAGCTGTGCAGTGTTACAAAAGGGGACAGAGTCTCAGAGGAACTGGGTGCTTTACCAAGAGTCTTTGCAGAAGCAGTAGCAGAGCTAGGAATGGGACTGTTGACATACGCATCACCAGCCAGTCTTTTGAAGAATTTTTCCCCTCAGAGGCAGTATCATTTGCTGCCAGCTGTGGATTTATGTTATTGCCAGTTTATTGGTCACTTCAGGCTGTGGGACAGAGGCTAATCAGCAGAGAAGCAGCAGAAATTCTTAGAAAGTCATGGCACATGAAATGCATTGATGTCCTTATAAGAGGCCTTTAAAAAGTGTTGGAGAGCACCAGTGAAGTGTTTTGACAGAAGTGCAAGGCTATGACATGATTCTTTTTGTTCTCTGCCAGATCTGAGTTGCTTGCATGGTATGCTGGGAAAACCCAAGCTCTTTTCAGTGGTGCCCAGTGACAGGACAAGGGGCAATAGGCACAAACTGAGGCACAAGAAGTTCCGTCTGAACATGAGGAAGAACTTCTTCCCTCTGAGGGTGACGGAGCACTGGAACAGGCTGCCCAGGGAGGTGGTGGAGTCTCCTTCTCTGGAGATATTCAAGACCCGCCTGGACAAGATCCTGTGCAGCCTACTGTAGGTGACCCTGCTTCGGCAGGGGGGTTGGACTAGATGACCCACAGAGGTCCCTTCCAACCCCTACTATTCTGTGATTCTGCGAAAACATACCTGAAGTGCAGCAGGCTCCCTCTGGAGCTACCTATCTGCAGTTGCTACCAGGGAGGCGACAGCTTGTACAAAAGTGTCTCTATTTCTTACTGCAGAGCATTTGTAACTCACAGAGGATCAGAAACAGACAAATGCCTGCTGAAACGATGTGGCCACTGCAACAAGAATGGGCTGAACACATTTTAAAATGAAACACAAGTAAGAGTGGAGGGAATGAAAAGTTTTTGCTGTTTTGGAGCAAGAAAAATGGCAGGGCTTATGTAAGAAGTAGAGCTTACTGAGATCAAGATACAGTTCCAAAGGGAACACTATTGTTTACATACATGTGATGGGATGACAGGTGTTGAAAATTGTCTCACCTCCACTCTCATCCTGGCTTGCAGGGTCATTTCTGTCAGGCTGGAGGTTTAACTGTTCTTTGCAGTCTCAGATGATGCATTCCTCACTGTAGGTGTTGCAAGGATTAGTCCACTCTTCAAAATCTGCTGGTGCATTGAAATCCTGCCCAAGCCAGAGCTAAAATGTCATTTCAAGATCTGCAAAGGCTGCAGTAGCAGTGAAGGAGGTAGAAAGGTATCTGGGAGTTTTATAACAGTGAGAATAATGCTGTTGGCAAACTAGATGGTTAGAAATTATTATTGCTTTAAAGAAGCCAAGAAATGCAACTCTTTGTTTACAAGCAACTAAACATAGAAGTAGCTAGCTATATAGGACCTAGAAGAATATTCATCCCACTTGTCCCCTCTCAGAGAATAATTTGTTGGACAATATCCCTGAACCTGTAGGCACTAGTATGGACATTATTGAACTGGAAGATGCTTACTAGTGCCAACCTGTGAAAGAGGGAGAAAGATCAGTGGAGAAGACAGGGAGATGGGAGTTCTCAGCCTTGTGTTGATGACCCAGTTAATCTGCCACATCTTAAATATTTCAAATATTTGATGAATGAGTCCCCACACCTTTAAGGCTTGGGGTTTTTTCATCTGCACAGGGAGATGCTGATTTGGTAAAGCTTTATTTTCTAATGTCTGGGGAATAGTTATCATGGGAAAAGAGCAGAACTGTCTTTTGAAAGTTAACATGGGTACAAGAATTTCAAACCCATGACAGTGCCAGGCATTTCTCCGTGCACCTGGCTACCAGCAATGCCTACTGTACAATGCTTAGCACTTTCTTCATTATCAGTTGCAGCAAAGAAATTACAGAGCCACAGTTTCGTCTATTGGTTTGAAGAAATCTCTGAAGGACTCTAGTCCAATCTTTTTCAAGGCTGGATGGAGCAATATTCACATTACCCAAGCTGGGTGGAAATTATCCTATCACTAAGGAATTTGGCTTCTGTCTTTACCAGAATGTACCTTTGGAGCTAAAGTTGAGAATAATTTTACACAAGAAAAGCGATACAGCAGATAGAACTCCTCTGCATGGACACAGTAGGTCCTTTCCCTTTTTGTATCTGGGAATCACGGTCATGAGAAATACATGGCACTTCAACTGTAATGAAGCGGCACTTACTGTATGAAGTGCCAGTGTCCCTATGTGGCTTGTGCAATTATAAATTCTCCTCAATCCATCCTCTGGCATGGATTGATAAAGCAAACATAGTTGTATAAGTGACTCAGAGCCCCATATCTCTCAATCTATGTGCCATGTGCATGCTATCAGGCAGGCAGAAAGCGTACCTTACCATGCTTTATCTCCATAATACAAGTGAAGTCAGAAGGGAACTTGTCATTGTTGTTTCTTTTGTTATTTCATGGTGTGCCCTACTGCGGAGCTCATAAATTCATAAGTGCAGATCACAGCACATGATTTCCTACTGTAGTAAGACTTAATGACTGCTGAAGCCCCT
Source organism: Opisthocomus hoazin (assembly GCF_030867145.1). Classification (NCBI taxonomy): domain Eukaryota; kingdom Metazoa; phylum Chordata; class Aves; order Opisthocomiformes; family Opisthocomidae; genus Opisthocomus; species Opisthocomus hoazin. The sequence goes on from NC_134437.1 coordinate 1,711,027, forward strand.
TCCTGAAGTATATTTGCAATCCAAACCATTTAAAATCCCATTGAGGAGAGGCTCATAAATTTGAGTGTGGGAGTTACTTCTGTTTTTTTTATTCTGAACTAGAAATAAGCTTTGTAGAGCATGTCTTCCATTTGGGAAGGGGTGTGTTTTATTGTATTGGAAAATCTCATCTTGATTTGTTACTGTCATATTTGTATTGCGATATATGAGTGAGGCTTTCCATACTAGTCTATACATGAAGGAGCGTATGATCTGATACATTCTGTGTGTGGTATTCAAACTAACAATTGTTCCACATGGACAAATAGGTGGAAATTACCCAGCGCTATGCTGGAGAGAGGTTGTGCTGCCCAGGCAGCAAGGGGCTGCACTGAGATTTGTGAAAGATCAACTCTTTTTCTGCATATCCTGACTTCAGCTGATTCCTCAAAGCCTTCAATCCTGTTTTGTCTTTCATATTTTTTAGTATGTAGGGTGGAGACTGTATCTTCTATGAAGCCACAGTGATAAGCACAATGGACTTTAAACTCTGCTGGGACCTCTGTAGGCTAACAAACACTACATTTATTAGTGGCCTATTCAGGTAGGCCTTTCCTCAGAGGCAGAGATGAGCCTATAGGTTTAATCTTGTAGCCTTTAACTGGAAATACTTCTTCTGAATCAAAATCGTTGCTGTACACACAGTCATTTGCCTCCTGGTCGGCAGTGATATCCCATGCCATGTTTTTTTCTGGGTTAAGCATCACTGACTCACAGGGTGCCAGGCCCCAGGACTCAACAGCCCTGTCTCTGCCTATGCCAGTAGACCAAGACCAGGAGTACAGAGCCCCCCTCTTCTTTACTAGAACATTAGGAACTGAAGTGGAGCAGGTTAGCAGAGTGAGTATCAGGGTGTTTCAAGACCTTTGCTGTCATTCAGTTGTTGTGAGAATAACTGTAAAACGGAAAGGTGACCTTTTGCCTTTTAGGTCTAACCTTCATTGTTCGGAGCTTCGGATTTTGTGGGAGAGCTTTACCTCTAACGTACTCATAGTATTAAAAGCATAAAGCTTTTTGACTGTCTTGGTAACATCGGTTGATTTAAATTGCAGGGAGTTAATCAATCTACCCTCAGTAATAACAGCAGTACTGCAGAAGATTTCCCTATTGCTATATTCTTCATGATCCCCAGGGAATGAACCATAAGCTGCTTTGTTGCAGACATGGGACACCTTTAGCATGAATCAAATGGCAATATTTAGAATAATGGCCATGCTAATTCTCTGAAACTCCATCCTATAAAGCAAAGCCCCTGCGGTACCTGCTGGATAGTGAAGTAAAATGTCTGATGCAGTTCTCTGGTGGTGGATTGTTTCTGGCTTTAGCTTTGCAGAATGTGACTGGTGGTCTAATTGTGCAGTTCCAGTTCTGCTAGCTTCATAGGGTCAAATCCTATGAGTCAAGTCCATGAAGAGTGGCCCAGAGGCTACCTCCATAACCTGAAGCAACATATTCAGGGACACAGCTGACACTACAAACCCCTGAAACAAATGCACCAAAGCAGAAACAATGCCAGATGCAAAGATGCGTGCTAGGACAGTTTGTTCAACAACTCATACACTGCAGTTGGACACAAGCATTGAGGAAAACAGAGACACTACTATATATATCTAATTCCAGTTATTCTAAACTCCAAGCCGCTAACTCAGGCCACCTAAGCATTTTCTGTGTCCAAACATTCTTGCAGAGAGCAGACTTTGATGAGAACGTGTACATAATTGCATGTTAGAGGGCCCTTGCAGAGTTAGAGCAAAGCTCCATCTAGCCCAGTTTCCTACCTCTGGTAGGGGCCAGTAGCAAATTGCATTTTTTCTGCCTTTTGAAAAGGAGTTAATCAGGTGTTATGTGACATTTGATGTGAGTTTAGGGGAGGATGTGCACCCGCCCGCCCCCCCCCCCCATTTGTTTTATACTTTCCTATTCAGCAGAAGTAGCAGAATTAGCCTTTGAAACAGTAAAAGCTAGAAGACATGATATCTAGTATTAAAATTGTACTAACAGTGACTACTTGATCCCTATCTTGAATTAAATCTGGGTTTTGGCTTATATACTGAGCCAGAAATAAGGAAGCATGTGTATGACCAGTATCATGTGCCATTCCTTTTAGATGATTAGATGAAGGTATCTGACAAGGCCTTCTGGTTTAAGCCATTGACTTTTTCTTATTTCTCAGCATGGGTGCAACAGTGACTAATCAATTATGGTTTTATATGAACTGGCTTTACATGTCTTTTTGAGTGCATTTATCTATTAAAATGCAAAGTATCAACAAGAAAAAAAAAATGTTTCGTTTTATCTATGGCAAGCAAAGGTAAACATGCAGCCAAATCCTCTTCCCTCCCAGCCCCAGGAAGGTTGGGAAAGTCTATGGTAGAGACTTTAAATATCGGTGCAAACACATTCTCGATGTTTTCTAAATATCTCAAACACAAGATCATCGTTAACTGCTCCGAATTTCTTACCTCTCCCAGAAACTAACACACTTCGCCTGTTGAATGTTATATTGACTTGGTTTTGTGAAGGAGACACTTGACTCAATGGCTCAGTTATAGATTAATAGCCACTAAATACTCTAGCTAGGAAAATACTTCTGGCTTTATTTCTTTTAGATACCACTTGCAGCAGCTAGAGCTATCATCCAGAAGACAGGCCGGTAGAGAAATCCACGGTGTGTATTTTGAGGCAAAACAAACTTCAGAGGCTAGAGGGAATGACTTAAGAAGCCAGAGAAATTGTCAGATCCCTCATCCTGTTCTTGGAGAGACAAGAAGATTAAGACAAAGTCACTGGAACTTAGAACTTCTACATTAATTTAAACATGTGCTTTATTGCTTTGCTGATTGGTGACCCAAGTCCCCAGAGTATGGCGGGGTGTGTGTGTGGAGATATTCTGTCCCTGCATTCCAGGAGACAAGACATAGAGCTTCCTTCTTTCAGTGTGCTCAGCCCACACAGTTTTGTTGCATCAGCATTGTTTCCAAAGGCAGAAAAGACCACAGTACGAGAACTGTGACCATCTGCATGGGAACCAAGTGTGATCTGTTGAAACAGCTACTGGAGAGCAAGAGGTCAAAGGCAAAAAGAAGTAATACAAATATTGAGCAAGGGCAAAATGGATTTGTGTTCCTCAGTTGCCAGAAGAGCTTGTCTAGGCGACATGAACAGCAGGTAGAGATGCAGGTCTGGGTTATGCTCATGTCCGTCACAACAGAAAGGATTTACCTATCACCTATCTTCCTGTCTGCTTAGGGTTTTTCTCCGGTTTCTCTTTGCCTGGTGGCCAGGAAGTAAGAAGTAATGGATGATGGCATTAGGAAAGAAGCAAAGCCTCTTTGGGTTTTGGGTTTTCTTCTTTTCTGTTATTTCCTGGAGACTGAACTTTGCTTTATATTTCCTGTGCCAAATGAAATTGGGGTTTTTTTTCTTAGATGTACATGAAGAACTGCTACCTCCATGTGTGGAGGGGGGGAGGGAGAAGAAAAAGTTTTATAGGGAGAAAGGAGGTCTGCAATGCTGAAGGCATTGTTCCCAGGTGCTGGATGAAGGGTAAACAGAGAGAGCCAAGGCAAGATTACTCTCTTTTAGGTGCCTTACTTTCACTGTGAGCTTTTCAGACTTACTCTGTCCTCTGTTTACTTTCCTGTACAATTAAGGCCTTGCAACAACTTCAGAAAAGCCTCCTCCAAAGCAAGGCAAACTACCCTCTCTCCCCCTTTTCTTTTTAAATTTAGGAAGTCTGTCCTGCTGACAGCTCAGAATTGGGTCATTGTTGAAGTACTGGGTATGTTTGAAGTTTGACAGATTAACTTGTGTCTGCATTTTTCAGTCTTAAGTACAAATTGTACAAACTGTAGAGCAAATATTTTTTTTCTGCCTTCATAGCCTTGTGAAAGCTTCTAGCTGCCATCACACATTATCCCAAAGACAATGCAAGGATTCTGTTAATGATTTACATCAGATTTTTTTGTATTTGTGCTTACATGACAAAAAGGTGGAAGAGCACCATTTAAACTGGACTACCAAAAATTAGAGAGGGAGCAGACATGAAGAGTAAATTCTGCAACCACATCTTTCATGTAAATATTCAGTCCTTTCTTTAGGGGCATCACAAATCTGATTATCGACTTGCTACAAATATAGGCTTTCACTGATAGATGATTACAGTTCAGTTTCTGGACTGGCTGAGACTCTGCTGCCCTACACCAGCTGAAAATGCGAGCCAGCTGTTACTACTGCCTCTGACTCTACTCCAATCTGAAGGCTCTGCTCTCTGCTGTGTTAGTCTCAGCCCCATCCACATCCTTATCAGCTATTGTGTTTCTTTGGTCTTCCCATAATTCTCCTTTCACTGCTTTGTGGCCTAGTTTGCAGAACTATTTTTGCTAGCAAACAGTCTTCCACTCCCACGTTGCAATGGATTAAGAGCTTGTAATTGCTGTTGCTTTAAACTCCTCTTTAAAAAGCTAGTCAAAGCAGGTTTAATCAAGACAGCATCAGCTGCCTGTCTACAGAAAGGCTGCTGGTGTTGGAAACAAGCAGTGGATGTTTTTAGGAATACATCCCTGGTACCTGCAGGGCTTAGGGCCCTTCAGGGCAGACTAGATACACATAAACAAGCCACTGCTCCCTGTAGGCCTGCTCGTGGAATCTTGAAGTGGTGGGGTTTTTGTCACACACTTCACTCTCACTACTGAGATCTCCTTGTGAGTAGAAGCCAGCAGCTTGTCAGCATCATACCATGTGCTCAGTCCGGGCTGTATCAATACACAGCAGACCTGGTCATGTGTGCTCAAACTCCACAGGCTAGGGATTTGGCCACAAACACTCCCTCAGATTTTTCTGAAAAAAAGTGTCTTGTCCTAAATATGCAGCAGAAGTATTTTAAAAGCTCTTGTTTCTCACTTTTGCACTGAGTTCCTCCTTCACATGGCTGCTTCCTTGCTTCTGCTGCCAGAGTGGGGAGGGACTGTGCAAATTTCCTTGCAGCCTTGCTAGCAGCATTCAACAGATTCCTCCATGGAGGGTCCTTAATAGCAGTTGCCCACAACTTCTCATTGTGCTTGTTCACTCCTCTCCCAGCTGCTGCCAATGCAGAGCCTGCTGACCCACTTCCTCTGTGAGCCTCTTTCTTCTTGGGTTAATTCCCAGTCCCTCACAAAAAGTGGTAAACTAAGCTATCCTTAGCATTTGTGCATAGAAGGGAGCACATCCATGCAAACACACAGCAGGAGTTGAGATTGACTGTTGATGCAACAGAGCTATATGTGCAATGTAAACACTGAGGCAGCAGATGATTCAACGTTGAACGAGGCAGGTTGTTCAGTTTTAACTGAAATGCAATTCGTCAGTCACAACTGTTGCTATAGCAAGCTCAAATGCCGAGAGAGGCAGGGGATGGAAGAAGAGAAGGGGCATCTAGGCTGTTTTCCCAGTGCTTACTGACAGGGGAACGCACGCTAGGTGTTCTTCAGCTCCCTTCCCTTGCTTGCTCCTTTCCCTGCAAAGACTTTTTGGCCAGTCTTCATAAGGGGGAAGAGAGGGTCAGTTCCAATCAGGTTTTGTAACTTTCTTGCCAGTATCTACATAGTTATCGCTATTGAATGTCTGTCTCCAAAGTAACCCTCTGTTTCTCTATGGCTCAAAATCAAGGTTGCTTGGCCAGCAATACAGTGCCTCAGCCTCAGAGTCCCAGGAATCTTTGTTGCTCTTTTTGGAAGAGCACAGCAAAGAAATTAAAAAGTCTGAGATGCTGAAGGAAATATTGTTTTCACACAGTATGCAAATAAACTGTGGAACTCTTCACAGCAAGTCCAGAATATGGCAAGATTCAGGAGGGGAGCAGAATCAGCACTTGTCAGAGATAATCCCACATTTGAGGAGGGATATTTAGTGTCCCATTTAAAAACATTGTCTAACTTCTAGCAATTATGAACAGACCTGACATGCAGCATCTGTTATCTCACATCCTTCTAAAATGAGGATTCTTATACCTTTCTTAGGAGCAGAGGACGTAGGCTGGGCTGGCTTCAGTAGTTCTTTTGTTTGAGACCCCCATCCCACCTTTTCCCTGGAACAAAAATTTACTATTGCCTCAAATAAGATTATATTTTGGTAGGAAAAAAATACACTGATGGCATGGCCTGAAAGATCAGTGATGAACACTCTGCACAGTCCCGTGGAAAGCCAATGTTTAGGGATCAATTAGCCTGTCACACCAGAAGCACCATTATTTTCAATGCAGTCATGCCTGATTTACCCCATTATGAGAGAAGAATCCCATTTCTTAGTAATAGGAAGCTGACATGATCCAAATGTTACAGAAAAAGAACTTTTGAGAAACGAACTCTAGGACTTTGAAGAAAAGCTGCATTTCTTCTATCACTTTTGTGGAAACTCATTGCCATGATTTTAATCACAATAACAAATATGGAATGATGTCATTCTTCACTCTCCGATTTCACAGAATCACAGAATTTCAGTGCTATGCAAGGTCTGTGCCAAGATGTTCATGTCTCCCTCTGAGTTTCTTGGAACAGCCTGTTATCTGGGAAATTCTGAACAGGCTAGAGGAAGCAGTCATAAGGATACTCTCCTAGGCTTTAAAACCTGTCACTTGATGGTTTGGGAAAGAGCAGGGTGAAGACATATTGGGAAGCTCTAACAAGAGGATGAGACATACCCCAGAACTTCACATCGGTTTTTGTTGTTGTTGGTTTTCTTCCACAGTAGCAATATATGCCAATAACAAACTTGTCAAAGCTTTGAAAATAGCTCAGTAATTGAGACTGCCATGAAACATTTTTGAGAAGGGGAAAAAAATTGTTTGGAACAATGGGATCTTAATTTTAAGACTTTGAATTCAAGTTTCTTTAATTGGACAACCTTCATTATTAGATGTTGCACATAAAGTTGTTTTTCTTCTGTAGCCTTGTTTATTTTTCTCCCTCCCAGTCTCCCTTCCTTATCTCATTTGCTGATGCAGATCTCAAGTAGCACACATCAAAAGTTCCCTTGAAAGATAAAGCATATTTTCAGTGTCTGAATATGTTCTGGCGAACAGTGAAGTATAGCTTAAGGAGGGCAGTAGGGACCATCTCATTGGTGAAACTGCTTATGGGAGAAAATGCTCAAGGGCAAAAGAAAGAAACTCAAAGCTAATGACAAGTACACATAGACACACAGACTGGGTCCAGAAGAATCCTACCTATAGACACTATCTTGATGGACTTTCAAGCTTCTGTGTTCAGGGATGGAAGGGATGCAGCAATCATCACATGAAAAGAGACAGGTATGCTCAGCTTAACATGCTTTTTCCCAATAAACAATAAATTAGTGCAGGGTTAAACAAATTGAGCTGACCTTCTCATATGCTACACCTTAGGATGTGTCCATTGGAATAGTAAATCAACAAGCGAGAACTGCTCTTTCCAAACCGAGCCCTAATATTCAGCATTAGAGTTACAGGTAAACAAAAAAGTCATGCTACATCTAATAGCTGGTAGCTTTCCAGGCAGGATGGAGACTTCAGGAAGGCTGGTTGCCTATACAATGAGTAAGGATTATGTGACCAGATCCACTGCACTGACCTGGAAACTCGAACCATTGTCTCCAAAGGGCTGAGGCAAGTGTCATGGGGACCTGTGAATGCTTACAGCTTTAGCCAGCATTGATGGGGGCCTCAGATGCTCGGAATTGGTTCATGGAATGCTTTAGTGCGATTATGGTGCTGTACTCACTAAAACAGGCCCAAAATAATAAGAAAAAGAAACAAACAAAAGAAAAAAAATCACACCCACATCACCCATTGTAGATAAAACTGCCCCAGGGCTCTCATTCCTCTGGTGTCTGTGATAAGATGCAAGGGCATGACACCAGAATGAGACACCCAGAGCAGCCTAGATGCAGCCTGCATTGCCCATGTGCCAGCGCTGCTGCAGGCTGACCATTCCCACTGATGTCACTAGCAGGGATGAGAGTTTGGTTTGTCTCAACCTCAAAGAATAAGAAACTGGCAGTATCTGATCTGCACTTCCCAACTCCTTGGTCCCCTGTAGGGGGTAGCTGTAATATGACCTGTAAGCACAGACAATACCAGGTTCGCTCTTTCTGTTGGTATGAAATCAGGGCCTGTGGGACAGAGGTGTAGCACACAATGGCATGATCTCCAGACTCCACAGGCTGATGACCTACACCAGGCACTTCTCATGCAGTTTAGGTCTAGCCCAAAGCAAATGTTGCCCTCGCGAGAAATTTATCGTTACTAATTGGCCTCTAATGCTACTTAAAGTAGTCAGAAGAGTTCCCACAACGGGGTTGTACAAGCTGAGGGCAGGTCAGACTGCCTTTTAAGAACATTTTAGAAGTATGGTATGTCTTGATGCACTTGCCTCATTCCTAAAGACCTCTACAGTCTCTCAGAAAACAGCTTTTAGGGGAGGTAAATCAGGGCTGACTGGCATGATGAATTACATGTGACTCAACAGGTCCTTTCAAACTCTAGTAAAACCACTACCAGACTTACAGCCCCACTTGTCAACTTTGTAGAGTCCTGGAATATAAAGCCCAAGATCTGTGGGGTCCAGGCTCCTGGTCTGGGGTTTCTTGCTGGAAGACTACTTTATTTGCTTATTGCCCTATTTTGGGGTATGATGGATCCAGCCCTGGGGCAATGAGGGCCACGCTGCCCAGACTTTTACTGATTAAAGTCTGTCACTGTGCCTTCTCAGCTTCATTCCAGGGCCAGCTGAGGGCCGCCTCGACTCTCCCAGTATTAATCAAATATATTTAAGAGTTCTGCTAGAAGCCATTTCTCTCCTGATAGATACCTCCATCACCTGAACTCATCTTGAGTTTTACTGCAATGAACATATTTGCATTTCTACTTTTCTTACACTTTCAAGGTAACATGCATTTTCACCAACTAGAACAACCTTACTGCAGAGCCTCAAGGGGTTAAGGGACACCCATGAGGAACTAACTCTTAAAGGCTGATTATTGGGTAAAAACAATGGCTTCAAGAAATATCAAGGGAAATAGGCAACATTCACTGCTGCCATGCTTCTGTCTCTCTGCTAATCAAAACCTTTCCCAATACAGATCAAACACTTGGTGAATTTGTGGCTAAAATGCCATTAGCTTCTCTCTGGAAGAAACCTTGTTGTAGCTGCAAGTATTGTTTAGATTATGAACACAGTCTGACTTTGAAGCAGTCTACAGTCTTTCTGGTTTGGAAGGATGGGGATCTAAATATTCTCTAATTAACCTATTAGTTTTAATTAGGTACCACAGCCACTTATTTTCTAATCTGGAAAACGAGCATTCCAGATGCTAAGGGGAAGATTTCTTTCTTTCTTTCTTTCTTCCTTTAATTTTTTTTTTTTTTCCTGCTTAGTGAAATGTTTAAATGCCTTGTCAACAAAGAAGAAACACAGAAAAAAAGTGATGAAAGATTAAGGAAAATGGGGAAGGTTAACAAAGCTTGATAGGCAGGCAATTAAAACAGAAGTGAAGGATCATTAGTATTCATTACCAGAAAACACAGGCAGCTGTTGGAAATCCCCAGTATCTGACTGCAGAGAAGTCATTCCAAAAAATAACTTGCTCTTTTCACTGGTGAAGTTTGCACTGGCAGTTAAGTGGATTAGCTGCTTTTCGTTGCCTCTTCACCCTTCAAGCCTTATCTGGACTAAAGACTGTTTGAAAGGCCTTTGAAATTTGGTACTACTAGGTTCTTGTCAAGTAAGCTCTTGCTTTCAGGAAAGTGAAATGGCTAATAACTCCCAGCAATAGTGACATGTCCTGATTAAATCAAAGTCCAGTGAGAAACAAGATGCAGTAGAGGTACCAGACAGCAGGTTTTAGAACAGTCAGAAAAGCAAGCAACCAGTAGGCTAACATGGGACTTAAGTCTCCCATTGTCCCAGTTTTCTGTTTTCTCTAATGAGAAGTTATTACACAAAAGGAAGGAAAAAGAAGAAGGAATATACAAGGCTATAACGGTGAAGCTTGCACTTGTGCAATTATTTCAGGCTTAAAGGAAGATAATCTTACTGCAATCTGCAAACAAAGTTTGTGAGAGCGGGAAAGCAGGACTGGATTAGAAGATGATCTCTGCAGCAGGATTGCTCTAAAGCAATTGCAGACACCAGAGAAGAGTCAGATTGTTGCAGGCAGGGAGAAGATCCTACACTCAAAGGGATCCCAGGAACACAACACACCAGTGGTAACCCACTTCATTGTAGCATGGGAGAGGAACGCTAATTTCCATCACTAAGGTGCAGAAATACCGGCACATAATCCAAAACTAGAGTAAAACCAAGGTACGAAGAGAACAGAAATTTCCAGATAGCATCATCTTTATCCCTAGGACACAAAAACCAGTCTTCCTGGCACCCATTTAACTTAAGTAAACTTGTTAATCAAAAAACAAGCTGATAATCACATACAGCAGAGTGCTAATCACACAGATATGAATGTGGGCTAGAAAAGGAGCCAGAAAGCAGTGGGAAGTCTCTCCTGCTAGAGAATAACTTGGACCCCTGAACAAAAAAACAAGAACCAGAAACAAACTTCAGGAATTGCACTGGCTGTATCTGGCCAGATCCTCTGCAGACAGACATCAGCTTGGCTTCCCAAGTGCCAGTGAGGGCTGTGGTGTTACACCTGTTGTGAATTCCAACTCATCTGCTTCACTGACTGTGCTAATAATAAGAGCTTCTTTTCTAGTTCCTCCTGCTAAAAGGGAAACAAAGATATTTCCTTCAGGGAACCTTTCCTTGAAGAAGAGTAAGCTGGAGCATGTCTCAAGGAGGAGAGTATAGGTGGGGCAGTGAATGGCAGCTCTTGGCTCTGCAAGAGAGCCCATCTCTCTCCAAATTACTCCCATGCCTTTGTGGCTGTGCATGTTTCTTCTGTATCAATGACTTGTTAAGCCTCTGGTTCTGAAAACAACTTGTCTCATGCTTTCTGTGTTACTACAGTGACAGCCGTTGTGAATAAGCACCAAGTTAAACCCTGGGTGGACTAACTGAGCAGTTCTACTCACACCAGCGCTGCCAAACTCTGTCCTGCTAAGTGAGGCCCTTGCTTCAGACATTCCCTAGTTTTACACCATTTGTGGCCTCATGACTCTGCTGCTGAGAGCGAGCACAAATCCTTCCTTCTGCCATGGGGAAAAAAACACAAACCATTGCAGGAACTGCCCACTTGCCCTCATTTCCAGTCTTTGAAGTCAGGACCTTCTGACAATGCTGTCAGTCCCAGCCTAACCCTGACATGCCTGAGCTTTTCTCTGTCTTTAATTCTGGAATCTTTCAGACCAAGCATTGATTTGCTTCGGGGTATCTTCAAGCCAATCGCTTTCATGTTTCATAATCTGTGATCTGACAGATTAGGGGGATTATTTAGGGCTAGAGCCCAAGTTAATGATGTCAGTGACAGGCAGAAAAAAGATGAAAACTACCCCTGGCTTTTCATCTTCCTGTTGTAAACACAAACTTTGTACTAGAAAGTATCTTGTACAGCTTTTGAATGGAAACACAGCCAGAGTGTGTTGAACCAGCTCCTGGAGCTGATAGTACAAAGCTGAGATCAAAACATATGTGCACAGGGGAGCCTGTGCGCACACTGTGTGTAGATATCAAAAGACAGACGGAACTTCTTATGCACACGCTGTGGCTCTGGGCACAGCCCAGTTCAGTGGCTACAGCTTTCATTCCCTTTCTGTTCTTCCACTGAACTGAATCAACTTTTCCCTGTCAGTAATGGGTTCAAGCTGAAAACAGAAGCTGAAGACCATACTTGCTGACTCAGCCAGGGATAAAGCCCTGCTGGCTCAGGGTAGCTTTACCAGACTACTGCCTTTAAAACGGCCGTAATTTCCACTCAGACCAGGCCAGAAAGGCCACTGTTTGCAGAATTTTGCCTTGTGCTCATCTCATCTGGGTGGCCTCAGGGAGGGTGGATGAACTTCCACAAAAGATGAAAGAACCTCTAAGTTACTTGTAAATCCTGTAGTTTGCCAGTCACTTCCCTTATGTAAGTACAGTAAGAACCACTAAACATTTTGCCAGACCAGAAGCAGCACAGATGCCATGCAAACCACCCGTTTTGCTTTCTGTCCTGGAGGGATGAGAGAACCAGGGGTCATCACTTCACACTGTGCAGTCTATTACCCTATCAGTAGCTGCTCAGAGTCCCTCCTGATCTGGTCCTGCTGCATCAGCTGTGTTTTTAATGGGGTGCTGGGGCTCTAACATAGCCTCTACAGAGAGATGTAGGATCAGATGGGTGTCAGGAAAGGACATTATCAGCATGTAGCTGCAAAGAAAGATTTACTACTGAAGAAGCTTCTTTCCTGTACTTTGGAATCTTTCAAATAGCTCCCTTTCCTGAAACTAATCAGCTTGCTGGTCTTCTGCTTTGTGTTTGAGCAGCACTGCCTGCTGGTACCCTGTGAAGTTCTCTCTCTTCAGAGCTGGTCAAGCTTGTTTTTAAAGTTCAGTAACATTTGTTCTTTTCCCCAAGTGAACACAGAGACAGCTGTTCCAGTAGATCCAGTTCACATTAGTTCAGCAATCACATTTGGTCTTCGCTTCACCCTGAAGCGTTCACGTAACAGATGAACAAGCAAGTGTAAGTGAAGCTTCCCTAGCCTATCCTGTTCTGCAGACTTCTCTGGTATTCCTAAATTGGGTTTAGACCCTCCACTTAACACTCATCTCTAAAACAGGGCTTTGAGTAGGATCCTGCTTTTTTAAGAAAAAAAACTGTTCACACCCTGGACTTCACCACGTAACCTCTATCCCAGTGCTCAGCCCTCCCTGGACCCTAGTTCAAGCCTGAGCTGCCAGTTGCATAAGAAAAGTCAGCTAGTCTCCTCCCCATACAGCAACGCACTGCAGACTTAGGCAAAGTCCCACCAACTTCGTGGCTGCCAGCATGCATGGGGCAAGAAATCTCTCGACTAGGAAGAGAAGCCTGGATAGCCACATGCAGTTCTGTCTTCCCAAATGTTCCCCTGTGCTTCCCATTCAAAGATCCAGACAAATCAGGCAGGAGGGTCATTCCCTGCTGCCTGTTAGTGCTCAAATAAAGAAGCATTTGGTTTTGTTTTGGTGCATGGGCCCTTTTATCATGAGAAAGAAAGGGGAAAAGCTTGCTTTACAGAGGGAGGTACATGCTGTACTTGGCTGGATACTTTATTAGGAGTGAGCTGAGCTGGTAAACGTCTGTTTTCTATTCTTTACTTCATTCCAGTTTGTTGGAGACCTCCAGACATGCTCCACTTACAGACTGTGCCTGCAGAATGGGCTAAATTAGTGGGCTGCTTCAGTGAGATTTTAAGGTATTTTTGGCCAGTGTGATCTACTGTAGCTCATACATGGAATATGAGCTTTAAATATGGAAAAAGACAACAACCTGGCTTCAAGAGAGGCTGATAAACCTCCATGATTTGTTCCATGGCCCATTGAATCTTCAAAGAACCACAAACACATAGCAGCTATATGTATCTATGAACTATGCACTTTACAGGTTCCTGGAAGAGACACTTACTAACTTATTTTCTAAACATGTTAGAGTTTTTAAAACACAAATAAGGCGCAGTCTATGCATTTCTTTAGATACACATCTCTTTTTATATGTGCCTAGTACCCTATGGAGCTAGTGTCTGACTTGAAGCCTACAGACACACAATAATAGTAAAAAATATATCCTATGAAAGACATAATCAAAGTGATTTAGTATGAAACAAGAGGCAGGACTTCACACAACGCTTCTTGACACTTCCTAATCAATAACAGTGAAGAACAGCCCTCCTAGCAACACAGAAAGAATGACATCATATTTGGGAACCTTTCTATATGCTTATGAATTGTAAGCATATGATGAAAGTGTCTAGAAGAGAGGCAGGTTTAAGCATCACAAACTAGACACAAAGAATCTGCATCATTTTTGCTCACCATTGATGCTACTCTTCCACTGCTTCACTTCTTTTCCGGGAACGCTGTTTGAAGTGGACGGGAACATAACCAAGACTCACTTCTTATGTAAGCATTTCTGGCTTGTCTTTCAGGAAGGTGATAACAAAGGGCAGGGCATAAGCACAGCTTTTCCACGTTAGGTATTTCTTTTTTTTTTTTGGCTTCTAACATTTCAGAACTCAGGTGAGAGTGTAAATGTAACCCAGCTGCAGCTCACTAGAGCTGTGTAACCTTGCAGTGGCCTTGCTATTAGCTGTGTTTGCTTCAGCTCCAGGTGGCTTCAGGTGACTCATGCTTCTAATTAATGCCCTTGCCTGTCTAAACGAAGCAGTGCTTTAAAGCTGGAGCTGAACAAATTGGTCCCTAGAGAACAGAATGATGTGTGGCAATGCTAGTTGCATCATCTAAACAGCATCATCCAAACAGCTAGGCCACTCCGCCTGCTGCAGTGTGGGCTTTAGTGAAAGGAAACTGAAAATGAAGGGAGCCCCTGGGAACCAGGGACATAATACACTTGTAAGTGTGCATCATCAAAGTATTACCACTGTGCTGCTGGAGAGGCTTGCTGGGGCTTTTCTCTGTGTGTTTTGTGATTTACAGAATCACAGAATAGTAGGGGTTGGAAGGGACCTCTGTGGGTCCAACCGCCCTGCCGAAGCAGGGTCACCTACAGCAGGCTGCACAGGACCTTGTCCAGGCAGGTCTTGAATATCTCCAGAGAAGGAGACTCCACAACCTCCCTGGGCAGCCTGTTCCAGTGCTCCGTCACCCTCAAAGGGAAGAAGTTCTTCCTCATGTTCAGACGGAACTTCCTGTGCCTCAGTTTGTGCCCATTGCCCCTTGTCCTGTCACTGGGCACCACTGAAAAGATCTTGGCCCCATCCTCCTGACACCTACCCTTCAGATGTTTATAAGCATTTATTAGGTCCCCTCACAGCCTTCTCTTCTTCAGGCTGAACAAGCCCAGCTCCCTCAGCCTCTCCTCGTAGGAGAGATGTTCCAGTCCCCTCATCATCCTTGTAGCCCTCTGCTGGACTCTCTCCAGTAGCTCTTCATCTTTCTTGAACTGGGGAGCTGGACAGAGTACTCCAGATGAGGCCTCACCAGGGCAGTGTAGAGGGGAAGGAGAACCTCCCTCGTCCTGCTGGCCACACTCTTCTTGATTTAAAACCTCTTCCATTTCAAATCAGGTCAGGCTAAAATGATACTGAATACACATCAGTCCAAGTAAAGAGTTCAGGCAAGACGGGAATGCGTTTGCATCACTGAAAACGTTTGAAAATTGCAAAGCTGCCAAAAAGATTCCTTAAATACTTGAAGGCCAGTATTAAAGCAAATATCCTGGCCCCTGCTGACTTTGGTGTCTGGTTGTCAAACAGCTGTGGACAAGATCAGTTTCCCAAGGTTAGAGGCTCACTGGAGTCTGTGCTGATATGCACAGTCAGTACAAACCCGTCTGGTATTCCCTAGCCCCAAACAACATGTGTGTTACTTCATTTCTGAGGTGAAGAGAAAACGCTATAAATTTTTTGTTGTTGTATGCAGTGATATTAGTCATTTAGCATGTCACTTCACAGCAGGCTATTGTTACTTTTTTTCCTCCCAGGCTGATCAGAAGGCTGGTGTCTGGCTAAGGTTTTGAGCTGGGCTTTAGGAGAGCAGTGTTGTTTTTGTGTGCCCATCACAATTTTGCCATGAGTCAGAGCAAGTTATTTCGTGTGTCTGCACCCCAGTTTCTTATCAGTAAAATGGGGATAATTACTTTCTCGCTGTCCAGTTTGACTGAAAACACTCAAGAACAAGATCGTCTTCATACGAGCATGTCCTTGAACAGGGCTGAACGCAGCAGGGTTCAACAGAATCATCTGAATCCCAGCTGAATCGACATGTATCACAAGTAGCATACTAATTGTACATGAACTATACCAAGGAATTTTCCCTTGGAAACTGGTGGGAACACTTGGCACGACGCAACAGCAAGCTATCCCTCTCCATTGCTATCTCCTTCGCTCTCTCAGCTTTGAATGGATTATGCCCCAGTGCAAGATCTGCCTTATTTTACCCATGTCCCTTTCCTCATTGGATTGTGTATCAGCTGTGCAGCTGGGTGAACTTTCTTTTAACATTCACCTGATTAAGGTCTAACAGCTTTTCACTCCCAGCTAGGCCCGTCTAGCAGTAAATGGGGTAGTGTTTTGCCTAACCACAAGAAAAGATGATGAGAAGGATGTCATCCTGCTAATTCTTGTGGTTCAAAGGCAATATTCCCCTGTGCCCCTTGAACAGCCAAAGCAAGATCTTCACATTGCTTGTGTCTCCAGAGATCTTGTGCTTTCTCATGGATAACCAAACCTTCCTCATCTCTAGCATGATGTATGATGTAGGCCAGCTACAGACGGCCTGCTTTTCTCTTTTACTTGCAAAGGGTGGGATCTCACTTGCCCATGTTTTCGTAAATTACTTTTTTTCATCAGAATCATTTCACTCCACTAACCTTTGCTGCAGACACGGAGCATAACCCATTACTATACTTTGTGGATGTTATTGCTTTGTATTCTCTACATGTTTGTCATCTCTTACTGGTACTTATTAAAAGACTCTCTGTAACACAACCCATTTCTGATTCAAAGGCTTCTATCTACTCAGGGTTCTCCAAACATGTTTCTTAAGGAATTTTTCTCTATTTTTCTTAAGGAAAATCTGAAGGATGGTCTTACCTGGATTAACTTCTTGTAATGGTAGATCACTGTTAGGACTTTAGCTTCTAATCCTGTTAATTATGAGATGCTTTTTGGAGGATGAGAAAAGAACAGGAAGATAATTCTGCAATAACAGACTGAGTAGAATTTGCATGGAAGAAAAGGACAAAGCAAAATTTCTATCTGATGAAATGGAAAATCAAGAACCTCTGTGGCCTAAAGGTTTGCAGATTTTAAGGACCAATTCTTTTATCGCCTACTCCAGCTAAACTCTGCTGACTTCAGTATAGTTTTCTTCTACAGTGGAATCAACCGAGAAAGAGGAGAACCAATTCTGGCAAAACTCTGAAGATCAAATGGAATTTCCCACTGAAAATGCATCTCTTATGAAAGATGTCTAGGTGTTCAAAAGCAACACAGTCTGTTTGATTTTTTTTAAAAAATAAGTATCTTTGTTAGGAAGAAATGTCAGATTTCATTTCACACAATCAAGGTTGACGCACAGGAACTGTGCCTGCAGCCTGAGCTGTGCAGCTTTCCTTACCACTGATGGAAGATGTATGGCAGAGGCCCAGGACATGGAGCTATGTCTAGATTCCCTCTGCATTTATGTCACTAAAAGGCAAAACTGAACTTCTTGAAAACCCTGCAACCATTACATGGCTTCAGCTGCTAAAACTGCCATTACACTTGCAGAATTATTGGCAGTTACAGGACAGGACAAAACCAGTTTTCTGGGAGCTGGAAGCAACGGAGATGGGGAGAAAGGAGCACGGCTATGACAGAGAATCTCAGAGCATGTGTGGAGGCCAACAGAGATGAGGGGCTAAACAGAAGCTCTTCAAAAACCACCAGGATTCCCTGCAAACAAGCTTCTCCTCTCTCTGCATAGGATCCACATGCAGAAATTTGAGTGTGCCATGGACCCTAGAATAGGATCAGCATTCTTCATAGCCACTGCTATATTGCTAATTACTTTTAATAAATGCATGCTGTGGAAATCACACTTAATTTATGCTCAAATAAAACCACATAGTTTCTATTATTTTCCTCAGCCACTTCACGTATAAAGAAAAAGCTTATCGATAGTAAATAAATGAGATCAGCTTGTTTGCAGACTCATTGCCTTAGCTAAGCATGGGAGCTTTTCAGGTAACACTGTAGAAAAGGTTATAGTGTTTGAAGTTGGGTAACTGGAGAATTTATTTCTGTGACGAGCAGTAACTGCCTTGCTCTGTGGTATCAAATGTCTTCTCTATATGCATAGAAATCCTGTAGGCAGCTGTGCTAAGCTGTTCCTTGAGGTTTCAATCTGCAGTGCTTTTCAGTCTTTCCATTGATTAGTTATGGACTTTGCCGTATGATAAGACCATATGCTTGCCTTTGCAGGAAACACGTATCTGGATTTTTTTTTTTTATTTTCATCCCAGTGTCTTAATACTAAAAAGACCAAATTTATTCACTTGACTGTAAAAGATAATGAATTTTGAGGAGGAAAACTGGAAAGGTTACATTTTTTTAATGCAGAAGTTGTGTTTTCCTTTCTACTCTTTCTGAAGAGGTGTACCCACATTCACGTACAGTTTCCTTCTTAGATTTGTGGAGCATAGCACTGAGCCCATCATTCAGCCATGGTGTTCTCTGACGTATTGTGTAAATTATGTATGAAGTTACAGGGGTGTGTGAGGATTTGTAACTACAATATTCTGGAAGTGGCAGAGTGCTGCAGCCAGGCTGGCCAAACAAATCAGTCAGATGACATTCAGAGGTGTTTAAAGGGAAAACATGGACCCCTTCATAAAAATTTGCTAGCCAAAATTTATTTTAAATCAAGGACAAACACACACACACAAAAAGACATTCCTCCCACAGGTTTCTCTGCCTTGTTTTTTTCCTGTCCAAGTGTAGCAGACTGATACTAAATTAAGTTTGTCTCGACATTGCCGTTATACTACCACTTCCCAATTTTGATATGCTGCCTCGGGAAACACCACCCTAAAGGTCTTTAGATAAGTACGACTGTGTGCTTGTGCAAGGGCCAGGACGTGAAGAAGCAGAAGAAGGCTGCCTGAGGAGACCACACGTACAGCACGAACTGCATGTACACAATCGCGCTCTGCGCATAAGCATGGGGCCTCTATGAAAGGATTGTGTGTCCTCCTGTGGGGGGTTTCTTCTACACCTGCACGCCTCTCGGAACTGCTTCTTGCGGACCTCGATGACAGCATAGAGACTGAGCCAACTGAACACTGCTGGATCCGTGGTGCTGGTGGATGATCTTCCCTGTGCCCCCTTCCTCACCTGCTCAGGTCATCTGACTTCAGTCTCCTCTTTCCCTCTCTCCTTTCCTTCTCTTTCTCCCCACTACCTCCCTGCCTGACTTCCGGTTCTTAGTTTGCCAAAATAAAGTTTGTAAGGTTATACAGCATTTGACCCCGATCGTGTCTGAATCTTGTCCTTGGGATCACATTGAAACCTCCCCAACATTGGATCGGGACACCAAGGCACCAAACCCACTCCTGACTTCCAACAAATAATCAGTTATTCTGAAACCCCTATCCAAAACATCACTCTATATCATACAGAACCAACAGGTTCAGAGGGGGAAAAGGTCTATTTTAGTATGGTAACAAGTTCTATTACTTAATAAATTATGGAACTTATGTTCTGTACAATCAGCATCAGAGAACCAGTGGATGTTGTATTGGAAAACAAACGTTTAGTTTGCAGAGTCAACAGTTCTGCACACAGTACATTTTTACAACTCTTTCAGGTACCCTCACGCCTTTTATAATGATACATCAACCTCAAGTCTGTCAGAAGAAGGAGCCTGAGACTGCCCTGGGGCTGGGGTGTCTAGGAGAGAGCTGCATTAGTAAAGCACTCTAAAGACCTAAGGAAAAAATTGTTTATATCTGATTCGGGAGGGATCTGAAGGAACGTGGTCTGGATCTGGCTTGGAAAACAGCAGCAGCTGGGAAGCCATGTTTTACATGTGATCAACCTTAGGTAACAGAGTAACTCCTTGGTGCTCTATGTATATATGTACAACTTAGCTTACATAATAGACAGCACGAATATTCATTGGGGATAAAATTACTATTAAGGATTTTGATGTTGTCATTGGAAAACAGTTTATAGAGCTTTGTTCAGGGAAAGTGAACAAGGTGAAACCCCTGAATTGGTGGCAAACTGGCATCTTCCATTCCTTTTTAGAAGAGGAGAGGGGGAAAAAATGGTCTATTATGATCAGAAGTCATAATGATACTTTCCCTGAAGGCAATAATAAATTTTGAGGTTACATGGAAGCCCCTCCGCCAATCCTTTTTCTTCCATGGTTTTAGGAAATTACAGGAAAAACTTTCTTTTTTGTATGGTTTTGTTAGCAGCGGGAGGTTTCAGGGCAGGATTGAAACTTTCCCTTCACAATGGAGATCATATTTTAAATCAGCTAGGGCTTTTTTCTTGACACAATGCTTTTAAAGTCACCTCTTATGATCATCTGTTTTGTTTCATTTCTGCAGTAATGATGCCACTTCAATTAAAAGTGACTACCCAGAGATTCCTTTAGCAGGGCAGCTATTGTGAACACTGCACCAATTCCATCTGATTAATAATTTAATGATTAAGGCAAATGAATTGTTTTCTTTGACAAAGCTTGCTGGGTTTCGCTACAACTGCCTGTACAAATGTTTCTGTTACTACAGCATGGGTCTGTCTTCAGCAATGCAAATTACTAATTAAAATGGTCACCTCTCCGACAACAGATGCATTTTTCACCTGAATACAGCTCAAAAATTTAGTAATTCATGCTTCATAGTGTTTGTGTTACTTCATGCACTGGAAGGCTTGAAAAGCATGGAAAGCAGAGTCCTGTTATACCAAGGAGACAGCTTGATTTTGACCGAATATCAGGCTTGGTGCTTGGTCAAAGAAGTGCTCGGTCAAAGAAGCATATGGCCCTCATTTAAAATGATGATGCTATGCTTATATGCACTCACTGACTCCCTGGTTGTCAAGTCCACTGCAAGTGCAGTGGGATTCAGACAGGCAGCAGGAGATTAGTTGGAGTCTGGTGAAAAAAATTCCAAAGTGCCACTAACCAGTGTTGCCAATGTGAATGACATGATGTGACAACTCATGCCAGCCAGCCAGCAGCCGATTAAGTCAGTCATATGTTAATCCTGACTGGTATTTGGGGACAGAAGAAGCCTCAGCTGCTCTTGTGTTAGAATGAAGGGCTGAAGGATCTTTGAGGGACTGATCATGAGTAATATTCTGCAACAAGACCACTTGTTGAGGTAAAGACACCTGATGTCTCTGTCTCAAGAGGACAGAGGACATGCTGGCTAGAAGAAGAGAGAGACACAGACTGGGAGCTGCAAAAAGAGAGACGGGGCAAAAGTTGCAGCGATAGAAGCAAGGAGATGGCATTTGAGGGTAGGATCACACTGCTTTTGCCCCCAAGGGTGGCAATGCTGAAGATTTTTGCCTATGTGGTCACATAGATGTGCGATATTTGGATGTGTGTCCTTTCTGAAAAGTAAAAGCTGATTCTGATTAGCCATATGTTATGGGTCTGCATGGCAAGGTTTTGCTAGTGGGGGGGCCTATAGGGGTGGCTTCTGTGAGAAGCTGCGAGAAGCTTCCCCCATGTCTGATAAAGCCAGTGCCAGTTGGCTCTAAGATGGACCCGCCACTGGCCATGGCCAAGC
The DNA here is from genome assembly GCF_030867145.1 of Opisthocomus hoazin. Taxonomy (NCBI): domain Eukaryota; kingdom Metazoa; phylum Chordata; class Aves; order Opisthocomiformes; family Opisthocomidae; genus Opisthocomus; species Opisthocomus hoazin. Next base: position 1,732,462 of record NC_134437.1, read on the forward strand.
CAATCAGCGACGGTGGTAGTGCCTCTGCGATAACATATTTAAGAAGGGGAAGAAAAAAAAACCTGCGGTGAAACAGCCCTGAAGAGAGAGGAGTGAGATGATGTGAAAGAAACAACTCTGCAGACACCAAGGTCGTTGAAGAAGGAGGAGGGGAGGAGGTGCTCGAAATGTCGGAGCAGAGAATCTTCCCTTGCAGCTCATGATGAAGACCATGGTGAGGCAAGTTGTGTCCCTGCCATGGAGTCCATGGAGGCCCACGGTGGAGCATATATCCACCTGTAGCCTGTGGAAGGGACCCCATGCCAGAGCAGGTGGATGCCTGAAGGAGGCTGTGACCCCGTGGGGAGCCCGTGCTGGAGCAGGCTCCTGCCAGGACCTGCGGACCCGTGGAGAGAGAAGCCCACGCTGGAGCAGGTTTTCTGGCAGGGCTTGTGACCCCATGGGGGACCCACACTGGAGCAGTCTGTTCCTGAAGGACTGCACTCCATGGAAAGGACCCACGCTGGGGCAGTTCATGAAGAGCTGCAGCCCGTGGGAAAGACTCACATTGGAGAAGTTTGTGGAGAACTGTCTCCCGTGAGAGGGACCTCACAGTGGAGCAGGGGAAGAGTGTGAGGAGTCCTCCCCCTGAGGAGGAAGGAGCGGTACAGACAACGTGTGATGAACTGACCATAACCCAAATTCTTCATCCCCCTGCGCCGCTCGGGGTGGGGAGGAGGTAGAGAAACGGGAGTTAGGCTGAGCCCGGGAAGAAGGGAGGGGTAGGGGGAAGGTGTTTTAAGATCTGGTTTTATTTCTCACTATCCTACTCTGATTTGGTTGGTGATAAACTAAACTCCTTTTTCTCCCCAAGTTCAGTCTGTTTTGTCCATGACGGTCGGTGGTGAGTGATCTCTCCCTGGTCCTTATCTCGACCCTTGAGCCTTTCATCATATTTCCTCTCTCCTGTCCAGCTGAGGAGGTGGAGTGATGGAGTGGCTTTGGTGGGCACCTGGCATTTATCCAGGCCAAACCAAAACACCATAAGAACAATTTGAACTATGTTCAGGTTAATTCCACTCCATATCTGCAATTGTGAAAGTTTAATGAATAGAGAGAGAAGGTACAGGACTTCCACTTTCCTCAGTGTTTCCTGCCTTCACCCACAATTGCTATCAGGGCTCATTTGATAAGGAAAAGGACCACCAGCAGCTATAAAAGTTGTGAAAGCCTGGACTTCTTCCTTCTGCTACACCCTCCCACTTGCCAAAACACACTACTTTTAGTTTTTCTTTAAGAATGTTGCTATTTTCCTCCTCTTTTTCTTCCTTCTAAAATCCACGTGGCTGTCTTTCTGGATTATCACCAGGACATGCAATCCACATCCTTCCTGCTCCCCAAATGGAGAGGGAAACCTACAGCCAGAAGAGAAGTAAGGGTGGCTTAGCTTCCCACAACTGCTGGTGCTTTTTTGGACTAAGTTTGCAAACTTGATGCCTTCACTGCTATATGTTCAGCATATTAATTAATTTCATATTCCCTAGGCCTAGTGGAGAATTCTCTGACAAGGTAACCTGTGCTTTTATCTGCTTGATAAATGGTATACCATTTTTAGAGTACCTTCTTCATATCTCTTTACGGCCCAAAGCAACCAACACATGCCTATTTAATATCTAGGGTAAACTCCTCTCAGGGCTGAACACCCCCAATCATAACATTTTCTCATTCATCACTTTCAGCTTTTGCTCAGTCTGGAAACGATATCATAGTGTTTGCCTTGTTGTCTGTGCTGCTAAGTTCCTTACTCATATCGGTCATTTTATCACAAATGACAACTCTGTGGATGAAGTGAGCCAATCAACCACTGATGGTCAAAGGCTGCACGAAGCTTTGAGCCCTGTGGTTCACAGCTCACAGTTTGCCTGTTGGGATAGCCAATCAGATTTTCAGCTTTATCTTCTCTGGAGATTATCTGGGTCTGGAACAACTTTCATGAGTTTCTGTATTATTCTGAATCAGTGGATGATGTTTTCCACACATACTGGACAGCTGTATTCCAAATAGATCAGTGAATCTAAAAGAAGAATGTGCATGGGCATCTTGGTGTCTGGGGTAGTAGCTGTTTTTTCCACTATTTTCAAAACTAACTGGAATCTTGTAAAATGCCCTCTTCCCTTTAGCTCTTTCCTTTGTGAATTTTATACTGGGAAACAGAATTTTTAACGGCACGTGTGAGTTCTAAATCCCTGTGTTTAAATATCACCCTGCTCAATACTTCGGATTTCCTGTTCAAAGGTCAGAAGGTAATGCTCCTTCTACAGTAAACACAGAGGACAAGGTAGAATTTACGTTATCTGAATATGGCCTCAAGGACATCCTAAGTGTGGGATCTTAGTGGTACTCTGTACATGCTCTGCACCTAAGTGTTTTTAAACCACTGAGCATGTGTCATAACCACCTGTTCTTCCCTTTCCTGAGCCCAACTTTGCAGAAGGGCTTTGGAAAGAATGTGTTGTGAATCACTTGGCCATTTGTTGCTGCTAGTATGACTTGCTTGCTCAGCAAAACCCAGGAGCCACTCACATACAACAGAAGTCCTCTTTATTCTGAGAGGGATCGTCTGTGCCAGGTCGTCCACTTATTGCCAGAAACTTAATCTGATTTGTGATCAATCACTGCAAAACAAAGCAATGAACCAATTCTTGGCTGCAAATCAGAAACTGGGACACTTCCCACAAATGTTACAACTCTTCGCAAGGGCTGTCTTCAGAAGTAAGCATTGTATTACTTCATGCTTGTCCTCGGCATGGTGTCTGCTTTACAATTGTGCCACTCCAGAAAGATGCACAACATCAGCTGCCTTAAGGATCAGTGAGATCTCTGGCAGGTTGAATTCAGGCTACTTACAAGGGAAACTTTGATTCTGGACTCATCCTCAAATCAGCTACCTGAGGTCCAGGCTAAGTCAGCCTACATGATTCATTTTTCATTTATGCATTGAGAAAACTGGTTAAAACTAGAAACTTGGCAGCAACAGGGCAAAAGAAATATCCCTTAAACTGAAAAGACGAGAACTGGAGTGTAAGGGGAGTGTAAGTTATAAAGACAGTATCTCTCTCTTGCAATTACATGTGTTGTCTATTCCAAAGTTTTCCCTGAAATTGAACTAGATGGAAAGAGAAGAACAAGTTCTAACAAAGCACTTGTGTCGCAAAAGCAGTCGCTTCTAGTGCAGTACTCACTCAGCCATCTGTGAAATTAAGAACATTAGCAGTATTCTCGCTGGAGATCCCCGACTCTTCCTAAGCTTAGAGGAATGCTGAGGTGGGAAATATATCTTCTGTTGATTGAATCCATGTGAAATCTCTACCTGACAGTTAGGCTCACATGCCTGAACCAGAGCACAGTTCCCCAGTGAGCTCCTGCTCTGGAAATTTATCTCTTGGAAGAAGTGTTTGCTTTTTTCTTGGAGGCACCCTTCTTTCAAATATGCTGGATAAAATAAAATCTATGTATCCATTGCTGGTGGAAGGTGTAACACAGAAGACCAGAGGTAAAGATCACATTCACCATGGGTTACTCTTACTGTGTCCTTTCACTAGAGGTCACATGTAAGAGATGGACATGGACTACGCTCTTGCTGGTGCCAGGTAAGAGATGAATGAGTACACTTGAACTGCAGCCAATTTGCACTTTTATGGCTCTCTGAATGAAGGCTGGGCCCATCCAAGTCTCCAAGCAATACGAAACCAAGTAAATGTATCTTTGAAGCAATGACAGGATTTGCCACCAAAATGTTTGAGTGAGATGAATCTACAGGGCTAGGAAACCTGGCAATATTCTGCGAATGAGAGAAAAGCTCATTGCTTCAGCAGAGAAACAGCCCAAAAGGTTGGCCAGGAGATAAATACCAGCAGTCTTTGAGAGATCAAAACCTCTTGCACTGGGGAAAGAAAGCTTCTGTGTCACACTCAGCTAGAAGTCGCAGCTCTCAAGGCAAAAGCAACTTTCTCTGCTCACAGACAGGATGCTTTCCACAACAGCTATGCAGGTGTTTTTCTCTCATTGCCATTTGCCAGCCTTGTGCTACAGCCTCAGCCATTTACAAAGTCTAAGTCTGTGCAGAAGACGTGAATGATGCTCAGACCTACAGCTTCCAAGAAAATGCAAAGACTGTATTTGGTACAGACCTACTAAGAGACTTGATTTGGATCCTCTGCTTTGGAGAACAAACAGAACCCTGGGGTCTACACTTGAGCCTGTGGCAAAGAGATTTTGATCTCCTAAAAAAAAAAAAAGGCTGTAACATCATACGCTGCTAGTCTTTTATCTCAGAATTGTTCCATGGAAGCCAATAGGATAGGAACCAGCATCTGGCTGAAAATTCAGAATGGAACCTTAGAAGAAGTTTACCTGTCCTCAACAAGAAAACTTCTTTTGCAGCTCCAGCTCTCTCTTATCTTTGCCTTGCCTCTATCCTGACCACACCCTTGAATATACAAGAATCAACCACAAATGACTGCAAATTCAGAAGCTGGTATTAGGAGGAACTAGTCCCAGTCTTCCGCTTAGCTCTTATTTGATGGTGGACTTGGTTCCTCAGCTACTTTTCCTACAATCCCTTTCTCAGTTCTCACCCTTTATTTTTAACATAAACACTTCTGCCTCAGAGTAATCCTTTTTATGGTAGCTCTGTCTCAGTTGCTTTTTTTCCTCTTGAGATTCCACAATATGCTTATCTAATGAAAATGGGATGGATTTTCAGCTGATGTAGATTGGGTGAACTGTAGCAGTATCAGCAGAGCTGTGATGGTTTGCACTGTCACAGTTCTGACCAAACTTACTGTTTCACGTCTGCTGGAGTGTTTTGTGGCCATCGCTTTTCATCCATAGCTTTCCTAAAGAATATAATGTGCTTTCAGCTAGTTACACTTTGGTTCAACTTCTGATAGCATGACTGCTGTGGAATGGAGATATGCACAGGTGAATCACACCACAGCTATTTTGGCCTGAAAACTGATCTTTGTGGTGAGACACACTCACTGACACTGGGGGAGTCATCACAGGAACAGGTGGTTTGTGTCTCTGCAGGATCTGGCTGGTAGTATTCACCAGAGACTACTACCTTTATGTGAGCAACCCTTTCCATTCAGTGTCAGAGGAAAGAATCCTCTTCTCTCCAGTTTCAAGCCTTGCCCCCAAGGAAGGCGCCATTCAAGCCACTTCAAGAAGCTTTAGGAGGGAGCTATATGTCTGGAAGAGGGGGAGCTCTTATCCTGGCCTCCTGCTGCCCCCCTGATTGCTCAGTCCCGTTTCTTTGACCTTGAGATACAGTGATTTCAAAGCTAAGCCTAGTCTCTTTGCCTTATCACCTGTTAAATATTGGGGAAGTGTTCAAAGTGAACAACATATTTATCCTTTCAAAGCAAATGATCCGTTTGCTTCAAATCAAGCCCCATTCTGCTGTGATTTGTTCTTGTATTCTATATCTCTCTTTCCTTTTTAAAAAACTTACTGAATGCAGGTGATGTATTTTTGACATGATTGATTTTGACCTGAATGTGCCTGAGCTAAATGAATCAACGTTGCCAATTTCCCCTGCCTGTGACTAAAGGACAGCCAGGTTGATAAGGGCATTCTTCTTTCAATTGAAATGTTATGGCAATAGCCCTTGTTCTCCAGCTGAGGAATCGTCTGCATTGTACCAAAATGCACTCTGTGAAATGGTGGAAATTTCACAGAGCAAAACTAGGGGTGTTGTATTTCCTTTGGATTCAGCTTTTCCCTATTCTAAGGCAGTTCAGTCTAGGCTAAAAAAGCAAGTCAGGTGGATTGATTCTGGCTGCTTTCACCCCTTATGGCTGTCGCTCTAAACTTGTAGGAGACAGGCTGCTCATTAATATTTCCATCTGAGTCTGGAGGCACTGGCCTTTTTGTTTGAAATGGTGTTATCTTGCAATGCCTTCACCTTTGTATTGCAGCCTACAGAGGCTCAATTAAACAACTGAACTTACTTTTGCTTCTCTGAGCTCAAAACCTTGGGGATTTTGTTTCCTGGCAAAGACAGCTGCATCTTGGAAATGCAAGGTTCCCACATTAAAAGTAGTTACGTAGGACACAATCAATGCCATTTGTTCAGTTTTTAAGCAGAAGGAGGGGGATGTTCTGGGATCCATATTGGTATTGAGCAACGCAAAAACTGTAAGCACTCTCCTACCTACGTCCCTGTTAGCCTTTGCTAACAGGAGGAAGACGTATTTGGAGTCTGTGTCCCTCATGCTAATGCAGAAGTGAAGACTGCCTTCCTCCCTAGGGTTTGGGCTGACCTGCTCTTCCTGCCTCATTGCTGATAAAGATCCCCCTAGGGCTGAGATTTTTCTCATTTCCTTGCTGATGAAGCCGTATCAGAATTGCAGTGTGCCTGGTTATAATATAGGCTTGTGGATTTTTCATTTCCCAGCTGCTACGTACTTTTCTTCCACTTTTTGCCTGTTCTTCAAGTATCTGAGTCACTCCCTCTCTCCCAAGAGCTCTTATTGGTGATGTAGAGGTTGTAAAGGAGCAGATTTGCTCTTGGATCTTATTAGTCCCTGCTTGTTATTTTACTTCTGTGCAAATTTTATGTGTCAGCTCCCAGTATCACTTCTTTCAGTCTCTTCTGCTCTGCAGAGTGAACATTAATCTGCTTCCCTCTCCATCCTGCGACTTGAGTACACAAAGGAAACCAACAGCATGTTTTTATAGAGAAGTTAATCAAGCAGTTATAAATTGAGGTTCCCAAAGATGACATTTTTGCAGGAAAACAGCTTCTGGAGCCTGCCACTGGAGGGAGCCACTGGAAGGAGGCTGGACTTGGGCAATATCAGTTAAAAAGCAAATTAAAATGCCTCAGGACTCACAGTCACTAGTTGCTGCAAATAGGCAGGTCCGCGAGTTGAGGAGGGATATAAATACACAAGGAGTGAGAATCTTTAAACCTGCAGGTTTCTCGCAGAGAAAGCCCAGGTAATGAAAATCTTGTCAGAGACCTAACAATGAAAAAGCAACTCCGGTCTGGTTCAGTCGTAGTATTTGCTCGTAATATGTAAACACACAGTGGCTTTGATAAAGCCAAGGGGAAGAAAGAGGTGGTAAGTATTCAGGTGAAGAAGCAGCATAAAGCAAGTGAAGACGGAGTGTTAGTGGAAAGAGCAAACTCTTTGGAGAAACTGTGTCAGCAAGGCACCAGATATGCCCCTGTATGGACTGTCCGTTCAAGAATAAAGTAATTTTATGCCAGGCTAAACACTGCTTTACGATCAGAAACAAGTGACCAACACTACCACCCAAAACATGTTATTTTTCCAGGGGGAAGTGTATTTTTTTTTCCTTGTCATTCTGAGAAATTATGCTATTTCAGTTTGCAGGCCATCAGGTGACATTGCATCCTGTGCAGACAGAGGGAGGTCTGCAGTACAGGTGTCACCATTCTCCAGATCTGCTGAGGGTTTGATATTCTTTGGAAATTCTGAAATATTTTGATAAAGTGTATGCAAACAGTATGGTGTGAGTGTTGGTGTGAAGCTAAGGCTGGAAGAAATGTCTGCACTCTGTGAACAACATTAAGGATCTGAGAGTTTATGAGGAACTGTGTTCCTACCAGTTCTTGCAGTCCTAGTCCCTCTGAATGCTGACAATCCAGATGGCAGAGGTGAGAACAGACCTTTCTCAAAGGCAGCCCTTTGCAAGCAACAGCTCTGCTCACTCCTTGTCTTCTTGATCTCTGCAGTTGCTCAGCAGGAGCACCATTGCAACAGCAGCAATCTGGAATCCTAGCAGGGGTGTTGCAGTGGCTCAGCCACAGCAAGATTAATACTGAAGATGCTCTCTGCACGTGCTGCTGCTCGGCCCACAGTGAAGTGCCTTACATTACCCTGAGGGAAACCTCTGCTCCTATATCTGGCCTGTGTTTGGAAAAACACTCCTGTATGGAGGGAGAGGCATTGCAGATGCAGATACTTAAAGAAGAATATAGAAATAGGGCAAGAAAGTAGAGATTCCTCCCACTATTTTCCCATTTCTCCCAGCTTCTAGTGAGCTGTGGTTTAAAGACATTCGGTTGTGGGATCTTTGTACTTCACAGTTCATGATGGATTTTGTACAATTTCCATGACAAGGAATTCGTTTATCAAAATAATTTAAGGCAAAGGACAAACACAGCCAAAGAATTTGTCGTGGTATAAAAACTAGGGAAGGACTTGGCTCCTAGATATGTCCCTGGATGCTGTGGCTTATGAGGAATATTCATGGGAAAACCAAGGAAATTGCACCATTTTTTGTATCTTCATCTTGTTTTGGGTTACCTATTTTGACACAAAGGCATAACTGAGTGAACAGCACTAAGGAAAAGAAATAGATCTGGGGACTTTATTTTGGATTTCTCTATGCCTTTCCTGTTCAAAGGGAGTAGGAGAGGAATTTCTGACAGGATATGTCTTCTGAATGACATCTCAACAGAACAGTAAGAGGGAGTGTGAAGAAAAAACCACAAGCTGAAGTTGTGGCAAATTTTTATGACATTCAAAAGCTGTCAATAAATATCTACTTCACACGTACTACTGAAGGACTTGCGAGAGGCCATGAGCTACTGTTGGTCCTAGCTTGGGATTTTTGTTTTGCTGCAGTTTTAAATCTTGGATGTTAAAGCATCAGAGCACTGGCTCTGCATACAGAAGCTGAGAAGGGCTTGGAAGAGACCTCCTGAGATCATCTACTGCAAATTTTGCTCATGCAGGGACAGATAGAGCAGGTTGCCCAGGACTGTGCCTAGCTGGGTTGTGGATACCATGGATACTCCACAGTATCTCTGCGTAACCTGTTCCAGGGTTCAGCCAGCACCCTCACTGCAAAAGTGAGGCCTTCTCAGCCTCTCCTCATACAAAAGATGCTCCAGTCCCTTCATTGTCTTTGTGGCCCTTTGCTGAACCCAGTCCAGTAAGTCCATATAATTTTTTGTGCTGAGGAGCCCAGAATTGGACACAGCACTCCAAATGTGACCTCACTAGTTCACGATAAACAATACCTCTTTAAACGAGTTTGTAAGGGGTTAAGGATTCATAATAGTTTTAAGGGAAGGCTATTCAGTTCTTGATAGACTCAATAGATGATTTAAAGAGCAACTAGAACACAGGGGAACATGGGGAGCAGTAGAAGGAGATACAAGTATGTAATTTTGCAAAAGGAAGGAGCTCTCACACACAAGTGTCACTGCAGCTCTCTGGAGCAGGTTAGGGCAGTCACTGCTGGTGAGCAGTATATCCCATAGCTGAGCAGCACCTCCACAGCCCCCTTCGCGTTACCTGTGTCCCCCATCTGCCACATTCTCCCAGAGGGTGCTTTCGTCTTTGCCTGGGAGGTGCATTTGTATCAACGGAAGTGTTAGTAGTGGCCCAGGTTACTCACTTGTACCTTGTTCTGGGAAAGTCAGCCACAGCAATGCAACTGTATTTTCTACTCTGTTGTTTCTCAGTCAGGGTACTTTGTATTTCTGGAAAGTTTCCTGCTTCCTATTTCAGACACTGCTGCTGAAGCCCCATCAGATGAATTTATGTGGAGTGAGACAGAGATGTTAAAGTGCAAATGCAGGTCAAAAGGGTAAATACTTCTTTAACATCTCTTCATTTCCGTGCTGCACTCTGGTGCCTTGAAACTGACCCAGCCTGGGGTTTTATTTTGCCAAACCAAACCCCAGAAGGCATGGCTCTACAAATGTTTTAAAACGCAGCACTCATTTTTGCCTCTGCTGACTGTATCCGCTACTAGCAGATGGAAATTTCTATTTCCATAGAACTCTTCTCCTTGAGTTGGGGATGAACCTCTGCAGGGATTCAATATTGCTTTGGCACCCTCCGTATATAAAATGTGCATTCAAGGAGAACAAAGGCAGCCATGTGGTGTGGAAGAGTAGCCCAGGCGAGGCTAAGTAACAGGCTGGACAACCGGGCAGATGCAGCTACATCTGGTGAGTGGCTGGATAGCTCAGGGTGGGCCCCATGGGGTTGGCAGAGGGAGACCTGGCTCAGAGGAGGGCTGCCCAGTATTGATTTCACACCAGGGACAAACAGATGCACATTTGCTGAAACTAATTAACAGGATAGAAGCTACCTCCTTATCTGGCTTTGCTGATGGCCAGCACAAGCTCATTTTTGTGTCAGTTTATTAGCTCTGATAGCTGATCTTATCTAATTGAATTATGTCCTAATGGTGACTGCTCTTTGTATGCGCATCAGGAAAAAAGCAACTAGAAACCCTGTGTCACTTAGCTTTTCCCCTTCTGAAAGAAAAAAAAAAAAAAAGAAAAGCTTGGTCTGTTTCTATTAACTATGGCAATGTGTTATTAGAGAATTTGAGGGCCTGGGTTGAAGTTAGATGACATGGAGAAAGGATTAATGCGATTTCAGGCCAAAATGCAAGAGCCAAGTCAGACTGAGAGTGGAGTTATCTTCGCAAAGGGATGAAGAAAGGAATGATTGAGAAGTGGTGACAATAAGAACAATAGACCTAAAGAAACATAAAAAACCAAGATCCACAGCAAGGAGGCGTCTGGACAGACGGGCGGCTGGGCCGTGCTCAGTGAGGAAGGGGAACTGCAGCCCAGTGGTGTAGCATTCTGGCAGATCATGCTCCCAGCTGGCTGGTATTGCTAGACACATCATGGGAAGCATTTCGTGCAATGCAAGAGTAGGCAAGGGAACTATTCAGTAGACCTTTTTCTTCCACATGTCATGCACACTAGATATTGCTAGCATCTTCCTCTGTTGGTCATATTAATCAACTTGTTCAGTGCTTGCCTTGGAGCACTGCTTGTGACCCCTTAGGAAACAAAGCCAGAAGGAAGGAACTTTCTTCCAACATCAGCCAAATTCCCCTATACAATCATCTAAAGTGCTTGGTGTTTACAAACAAATGAGACAGAAGAGCAGTGCTGAAGGGAAAATTAAAATGAGTATCAGCTGGGAATGAAGCAATGTTTAGCATTGCTAGGCATGGAAAAATGTTTATGTCAAGATTCAGGGATAAAACAGGGGGCATGCAATCAGCAGTGAAGGCCATTGTTTTCATGCCTTTTCTGACCCAGGGAACAGCTGCAGCAACTGGGGAGGCAGGAGCTGGAAACACTGGCTATGGCTGGTTTGAGACTGGCACTGTTAGCCTAAAGCGGAACATCACTACTCAGGATTTCTTCAGGACTTTGTGTGTAGCCACATGGCTAGGAGGAGGATACTAGTTTGAAATTGGAGTGATCAGTCTGGTGGTGAATGTTCATCCAAGTCAGACCTGTAGATAAGGTAGATGAGAAGCTCAGCATGAGCCGGCGATGTGCGCTTGCAGCCCAGAAAGCCAACCACATCCTGGGCTGCATGAAGGGAATCGTGGCCAGCAGGTCGAGGGAGGTGATTCTGCCCCTTTACTCTGCTCTCGTGAGACCCCACCTGGAGTACCGTGTCCAACTCTGGAGCCCCCAGCATAAGAAGGACATGGATGTGTTGGAGCAGGTCCAGAGGAGGGCCACAAAGATGATCAGAGGGCTGGAGTACCTCTCCTGTGAGGACAGGCTGAAGGAGTTGGGGCTGTTCAGCCTAGAGAAGAGAAGGCTCCGGGGTGACCTTATAGCACCCTTCCAGTACCTGAAGGGGGCCTACAGGAAGGATGGAGAGGGACTTTTCACAAGGGTGTGTAGTGATAGGACAAGGGGGAATGGCTGTAAACTAAAAGAGGGCAGATTTAGGTTAGATATTAAGAAGAAATTCTTCACCATGAGGGTGGTGAAACACTGGAACAGGTTGCCCAGAGAAGCTGTGGCTGCCCCCTCCCTGGAAGTCTTCAAGGCCATGTTGGATGGAGCTCTGAGCAACCTGGTCTGGTGGAAGATGTCCCTGCTCATGACAGGGGAGTTGGAACTAGATGATCTTTAAGGTGCCTTCCAACCCTTACCATTCTATGATTCTATGATAAATTTCTCCTTGATTTCTAAGGTCCCTAGGTGTGTGGATACGTTCTGACTTCAAGGTTGAGCTGCTGAGAAGTGATAAAACATAATATGACAGTTCATGACAAGAGGAAGAAGAGGAAACGGAGGCAGGCAAGACTGTCATCTGCTGGACAGACAGATCTCAGGAACTGGAGCTTCATGACCTAACAGTTTACCAGTTCAAAGTGCAAGAAGAACATACAGTGCCTGTATGCCTCATGATCTTGTCATATGTGCAGGGCAGTGCACTCGTTCATCCCCCGCTCCCTTCCACACCGGTTGTCTATGCCATCTATCCCATTGGACTGGGAGCACTTGGGTGATGGCCGTACCAGAGAAAGATGCTGCTAGCATCCTTATGAACCATGGCTGACGCTTGTTCTCCAGTTAGCTGGAGTATGCACATCTGGCTTTGCTACCTTAACTACAGCTGTTAAAAAGTAGTTCGTGTAGCTTCAGTTGACTTTTACTTAAAGTCACTCCAAAACAAAAACAGCTTCCCATACCAGCTGTCTTGTGCCAGCAGAACTGTGAGGGAGGAAATCTGGCTGCCCTTAGTCTCATGCAGTTGTGAGAACTAGCAATGTGACCACTGCAGGTTTTCCTTAATCTCCTGAAATATTTGGAGCTGCAGAAACTGCTCCAGATTAACTGTGCTGAAGTTGATGAGACAGCCATATGAGAACAGAGGCTGCAGTATTGTCAGGCTGGGAAAACAATGCCAGGTCCCGTACTGACTGGAAAATAACTGTCAGGACAAGAAAAAGAAAACCAAACACGACCCACCAAAAAAACACAAATAAATTTTCCATCTGACTTTCAGGTAAACCCTGAGAGTTTCACTGAACTTCTACCTGGAGCAGCTAATGCCAGGGAAGCACTAACTTTGACCAAGAACTCGACATCAGTTTGCTTTAGGAAGGGAATGCTGCTGTCCTAACAAAACATACAGAGAATGGGAACTGCAGCTTGAAGGAAGGCAACTAGTGTAGGATGGAGGGGGTGGCAGACCAATGAAACTGGGGGCCCTATTCTCCTGCTTCTGGGGGATGGAGGTCTGTGCTCTCAGGGGTTATGTGGCATTCCTGTAGCATGCTTTAATCCTTGCACATCTCAATTCCTCAGCTGAAAAAACAGAGATAGCAACACTCCTTTCCACACAGTCTTGCTTGATTTTCCTAACTGCATGCTATGTTCTTTTAGGAGTAGAGACTGTCTCTTATTATGTAAAAGCACAACACCCAGCACAGTTTGAATTTTCCATGGTAACAGAATACAGACTTTTTGGTCTGTACATATCTAAGAAAATGTCAGCTTTCCTGATTTCTTTTAAAGTTTCCCAAATGATGCTTGGGTGCTAACATGTTATGCACTTGCTGAGTCATGCCAGACAACAAATGAAAAAAGGGAGAGGGGAGGAGCACAGGGAAAACAAAGATATTTCCTGGGGATATTGTAGCTGCTTTTCTGTGGGACATTTGGATGATCCTATAAAATCCTTCAGAGAATGAAATCCTTAGCATCAAATTCATCAATATCTTTTAAAAGCCCATTAGAAGAGATTGTATTACTTCTAGCTAATATTTTTATTTCCATTCTGGAACCCTTCCTGGTTTCCCTTCCTGCCTTCTTATATTCATATAAAGCACTTTTTTCTGTAATACGGCAGTTAGGTGAATGAAGATTTTTTTCTTTACTCTGTACATCTCTCTGCATCAAGCATTTAGTATGGAGTGTGCAGTGTCTTCCCAAGACCTTCCCGCACTCCAGGACAGGTATTCTGGAGCAGTGATCCTCTTATTTGTATGGCACTATAATTCAATTTGCTGTCAGAGTCCTTGTGCAGACTGGCCCCAGCATTGCTATAGAAACAAGAAGGCGGTGAGAGATGTGCTGGAATCTCTGTATCTGACTGAAATTAGTCCCTACCGACACAGCGTGGTGGAGACTTTAACAGCCTGACTTTTCCACTGGAGCCACCTGTGCTTTGTAGCAGAGACACAATTAGCTCTCACTTGGCCCCATTAAAACTCGCTTCTGCAGCCAGCCATTGTGCTGCCACCTAAATTCCTGAGATGGCTGTTTGGAAAAGTGGTAAATGAGGAGAGTGTGCTGGACCATATCCCAAGAGATACTGTCCTCCTTCCTGCTTGCTGAGCACCACTGACTTCAACCCAGGCATGGCAAAGAGCAAAGCGATGTCTTAGCCAGAGGATAACAGAGGACAGAAAAAGGAATCATTCCTGAATATGAGCTGCTCTCTGCACCCCTCCCCATTAGCAGGATCGGAGCAATCCCACCTGCTCTGAAGGTGCCTGGATATGCCTGTGTATCTGCATACATTGAACTGGTAACACAACAGACCTTGCAGCAGAGAGCTGGCCCTTCTCAGGGCTCTAGGCTTGTTGACTGAATTCAGCTGGGCTCACACTGCTGCTCATCACCATGGCATCAGGCATCACCCAAATGTAAAAGCAGCATCCCTGCTGGATGCTCTGTAGCCAAAAGGAAAGAGGTCCATCACTGAAACCTCTGGGGAAACAGCCCTTCCAAGGAAGCCTGTGACTCCTGGGCCTTGGCAGGATTCAGGTCTCCCAGGCTCTGGATTGTGGGTCTCTGGGAACTGCAGCACTGTACCACTGATAAAAAATACCTTATTATTTCTGAGGCAGATGTCAGACAACCATTGGATCTGAGAGAGCCCTGTGCTGGTTTCTATTCCTAGGACAGCCTGAGTCATGGAACCTGCGAGACAGAGCCACATCATGTGTCCCACCAGGGGCTTTCCTTTGGTCTAAATCCAGATGACAAGCTCAGACTCTCTAAGCAAAGAGAGATACAAAACTTCATCATTGCCTCGTGTCCATTCACGAGGTGTTGCCTTCCATGATGGCTGGGATGGACGCCATGAGAGTCAGCCCTTTTTCTCCCACGCTCCCACTGTGGAGGAACACGGCTCAAAAATGGAGTCTCCAGCCCTGCATTCTCCTCTCTGTCACCTCAGAGACTCCTCCAAATGCTGTAATGGCTCCTCTCAAACTCCTCCAGCTTCACCTAAAGAGCACCTGGATTTCTGCCTTCACGGCAGCTGCCCTCATTGCTCTTCCATCCACACAGCACCACTGGCGTCCCCATGCACAACCGTGCACTGCTCCAAAACCTGCTTCCCTGCATAGCCCGGACCAGCTGTGAGCAGACTGCCTCATATAGCAGCAATAGCAGTAGCAGCACGGGCAGTCCAACTTTAAATGTCCCCCTGAAGCTGAAAGCTAGAGAAGATTTGGAGAAATTATTTAAACAGCCACCAGATTGAAGTCTGATATCCCATAAAGCTGTTTTTTCTTTTCCTCTGGCTTTCAGAATCAGATGGATTTCTTTATCCACCAGCTAAAAGAGAGAGGAACATTCATGTCTGCCTTCAGCGTAATTTCTTTAGGGCCCAGTAACGTCAGCTCTCACAGGACTGCTTTCCCTCCCATGCCTTGGAAAGGAAGGGCAGGCAGGTACCAATGCACAGAAGGACAGACTGTGTTTACAGAAACCTTGGTGCTTGAAGAAGGCACGTGGAACATTTTGTTAAAGGAAGATGACCTCGGTTTTGACATAATTTTGCCTCCTAAATTATTCAGTTTTTCTCAATGATAAGTCAATCTGTCTGAGTTGTAGTGATGCATTCTCCTCCTCCCCCCCCCCTCACTGAAAGAACTGGAAAATTGATGCTAGTTTGTTTTCCGGAGGGAAGAGTTAATTTAAAAGCTTCTCAACAGTGGAGACAAAAAAATACTTCCCCTCTCTTGCCCAACTCCCATTGCAACAGTTTGCAAGTGGACAATGCTCAGGGAGGGACAGCAAATGGCCACAGCAATCACAGCATTAATCAGTAACTGACAGTGTTTATGACAGGCTTTATTCTGTAGGAATAGAGCTTTACCTGTTATCTCCTGAAAATCCTCACTGCCAAATCCTGCCCTTTGTACTGAGAATGCTACTTACTTTCTAAGCCAAATACTCACTAGACATGTTAGAACAAGTTGGTGGGAGCTAATGAAGCTGGGCTAATTTATCGAAACCACCTTGCTTTGCTCCGCCCTCCTCTCCCGGGCTGCTATAAACTAGCGGTAAATGAACGCACTGGTGTGAGTCTGATGTAAAGCCAGGGAAAGGAGTGGTAAGCACACACTGTTTAATCCGATGCTCTGACTGCAGACCTGCTTGGCATCCCCTAATTGTTTCACTTGTGTCAAAATACGAATTGTCAGCACTGCTAAATGCAGTGGAAATGCCTTTTCTTCCAGTGCTGGGGCTGTAAAAGCTCATTGGCTTCCTCTGTTACACTGCTTCTGAAACATCCCCCAAATTGTTCCTGGAAAAAGTGCATCATAGAGCTCTCCCTCCTCTTCAGCAGCAACAGCGCACTAGAGGGATCATTTCTCTTCTGTCTCTCTGTGGTGGAGATATCCCAGGCTGCTGCCCAGAGCCCTGTGCCTCCTCGCACCGTTGCTGCTATGACCAAGATCTCAAAGCACTTCCAGTTGACCATGAGCTGAATCTGCCACTTTGCAGTCCCTCTCTTATACTTCCATCCAGTACCTTAAGGAAGTAAAAATGGGGTTTGCAGCTACAGCTATTTGAAGTGCCTCCAAGTTGGCTGGTGGTTTGTATAATTTACATTGCATGTGCAGCAGTAGTCCTCCTGGGAATGTTACGACTTTAAGTCCATGATAGAGCCATTCTGACACATGCTCTATGTAGGTTTTTTCTTTCACCACATAATCTGCAAATGGCTGATTCTCTTGCTCATACTTCAGCCAAAGTGTGATACAGTTGGACTTAGACAGACAGAGTCATCTTGGTGACTCAGTCCAGCAGAAACAGAAATGCATTATAAATTCTTTGCTGCTTGGTACTGCAGCCGTCTTCACACTGTGCATGTCTGGTACATTGCATAACAGGAATCCATTTCTGTTTTCGGCTTTCAAGGTCTTTGTTAATACAAATAAATCACCTCATAAAATAGAAAAAAAAGACAGAGAAAGAGTATTCCTATAACGAAGACTCCAGTGGAATACTTCATCCTGAAATCTGCTTACTGCCAGTCTGTGACAGCCGTCACAAAATTTCAATGGGAAAACAAATGATTTCTATTTGATCAGCACATCTGTCATTAAAAAGTGGCACTAAAAACTGGGTTTCCGAATTAGTTGCTTAAGGAGCCTTACAAAGCACTTGCAGTGGAAGCAATTCACGGGAGGTAACAGCTTGTTTTATATGTCTCTGAAGACCCGTGTACATTCCTAGTGGCATATAACTAATAAATAATAATAAATATGCATATGCAGAGAGCCTCAGTCACAAAATGTGTATGCATATTTACAGTGCAATACAGGTGGTCCATTCTTCAAAACCTGGATCTGCAGCATTAAAAATGAGTATCAGGGGTTTTACAGCCTTTACTCCAGGCTTTTAAACATTGACTTTTTTCCCACCTCGTTTCCATCTGAGCCAAGATCTACTTCTGGTGGCTCCTGAAGTGACACCCTTCCAATTGCAAAACAGTGAGAAAGCATTGTATCTCTTGTGCCTATGCCCACAAAAATAGTTGTACAGAGTCCTTTATAATAGAAATAATACTAGTATCGGCCCTACCTGGGTCTATAGTATAGACTTGCATCAAATTTTCAATCCAAAAGCTTGTAACTCGGCACAGGCCCAGGCTATGCCATTCTGGGAGAAAAGAGGAAGTGCAGCTGCCTGTAGTGGTAGTTTTGCTATGCCCTGTATACCATTCATGAGAGCAATGAAGCAGCCCCACGGTCTTGAGAAAGGGGTGGTTGTCTAATTCTTTCTCTTTTTCATACATTTTCTTCCTCTCAAAGCTGCCATTACCTCTCGTTCCAACATTACTGTCCCTGAGACCAAACTGCATTGCCAGTAGAAATTGTTTTAATAAATGACACATTGTGTGCAACCTAATTTTTGTGCTTTCCAAATAATGGAGATTGGAACTTAACAAAAAACAAGTTTTCAATGCCTCATACATTCTTTCTTCATAGGAATTGGGGTCTTATTTAAAAGGGTTTTTATTTGCTGATTACAAATACTGCATTCATGCATTGAAAGAAGTTATGCCTCTTCTCAGCAGGCATGAATCAATGTTGGTTTCCTGACTCAAGAGAGCTGTAATGATTTACCCCTGCTGAAGATATGACCCATTTTTCCCATGCAACTCTACCTTTCTCTAAGCAGTTTCCAAAGTAGGAATTTACCCAAAAATAAAGAAGTTGACATATCTCATGATTAACTCTACAGAGCGCGAGCAATTTTTGACTTGCAAATGTACTTAAATTTCCTTGGTTTGATGACTAGCTTATAAAGGCTCCTCCTGTCTGAAACTAGAGCCTCACCAAGAAAAATCAAGCACACTGAGCTCCAACTGGGGCATGGAAGAGAAAAGGCAGACATGCTGCTGTCCAGGTAAGTTCTGGTCAGTTGAATAAGAACCCATCCAGGATCCTTGAGGCCACAGTACATTTCAGATAAATCTTTGCAGGCTTCTCTCCTCCCCTTTTCCCAACAACACCTTGTTAGCACCAGCTCTACTACTAAACCTGCCCTATTCACAGGGATGATGTTAGGGTACATCCAGCTAAGGATTTGGAAAACATCACATCTTCAAGGGTTGTGGAGGCACCTCCTGAGAGAGAGCAAGATTCACCACGACATCTAGGACTCTTAACTCCCCTAGACTTTAGTGGCTATAGGATAACCAAGAGACAAAATTGTCAAGGTAAGCGACTGTACAGCTCTTCTTATGCAAAGATATTTCCAGAAATTACAGGTGGAAAAAGCAAAATCAAGAGACAGTACTAGGTAGGCTGTATTTATTTATTTCAGAGCAGCAACTGAGTCATAAGCTAATTAATAAAAACCCTTGGATGTGACAGCTTTGTGTTTAGCAAACTCATCTGCATTTCTGTTGCCACTCTGCATCAAAGCCAAGTGACCCCTGGGGCTGTTCCACAACCAGCTGCTTACATCTGCATCCAAAATCTGGTCCTTTGAAGAGGGACTTTCTAAGAAGGCTACCTTAACTTACAAGAGTCCTGGTTCGGTGCAGTCCTCTGCCCCCAGTATGCTAATATGAAGTTTTGCGTGGAGAAATTTCTGGAGACAGATTACCTACACTCTTATTTTAAATGTTTTTTTTTTGCAAGACAGCATCTATCATTGTGTGGCTATTCATGCCTCATTGGCATTATTACTATTTGTCCTTCTGTTTGTTGCTTTATGTTTCATTTTCCCTCCTCCCTTGGTTTTACAGTGCCCTTTGATGGGTTCAGCTAGTGTTCGATTTCATTTATTCCTACAATTGCAAAACCTATGTTTGAAGCCAGGCAGGAATACTGCCACTCCATGGTCCAGTAACAAGCTCTATACAAATTATGCTGCATTGAGAGTATTCTTTTTAAGTAAAGATACACAGCAGCTGAATTGATCAGGTGTTTTAAACTCCTGGTTTTACTCAGCCCTGTAATGTCACAATGATACTTGAGGGCAATTTCTCATTTCCTAGTAAACATGTAGCAGAATTTACTCCTTTCACACTTTCCTGACCTATGCTGTGATTAAATGTGAAAGATTTGGGCAACTGTCTGGGAACAACTTCTATTCCAGGCCTCATCAGTGGTGCTGCTTTGTATTTTGTTCTGCATAGATAGTCCACTCTGCATTCCGTCATGGCAGATACTGGAGCTGCCAGTTGTAACTTTTGGCTGAGGCAATCAGGCAACTTTCAGACATATGTTAAATTAAATTTGAAAATTAGCGTTACTGGTCCCAATATAAACAGGAGGAGAGAGAACAGGCTTTGCATTTTCTGCTTCAGGGGGTTTGAGGTAGTAGCAAAATATTCCAGCATACTATTATTTATCAGAGTAGCAGTCCCAACACCTAACATAGCCCAGACTTTTTGAAGCATTTATAACAACAGCGGTACAGGTCTATATCTCAGAGAAGCCAAAGAGTCTTTCAGTTGGATTCTACTGAGTTCTGTCCTTAGGTGGCATAAAGTGGCCCAGCTCCAAAAAAATTAGCAGAGCTGAAAGCATTGACACCAACTAAGGATCTGGCTGTGTGTAGATTTAGATGAATAATTTTATATTTTCCAGTCAGCATGCAAAACATTGGCTAATTGGCAACATTTGTATTTAAAAGGCAGTTAAAATAGTAACTGTATTTATATAGCCGTGTAAAGAAAAATAGATGTAGAGTGGGAGGAGAGAGCTTAATGGATGTAATCTTTAGGAATGCAGAAGCAAAAATTCAGTTTTGGGGCAGCAAGAGATTCCTTTTTTCAACATCCTGTAGTTGAATTCTAGCCCATTTCTTTACAGAACTTAGATTCCTCTAGGGACTTGTTTTTTCATTTAGAAAAATTAATACAGTGATCCTTAAAGAAACGCCAAGTGGCTTTTAAGCCATGTATTTTTTTTGTTAGCGTGAAGATTCATGCACTTTAGTAAACTGGTATGTTAAGATGATCATAGAACTGTTTTGTTTCTAGCTTTTGCACAAAGAACCCAAACAAAGTTTAAGTCATCCAGTGTCAGGAAAAGAGAAATTTCTTTGAGTACTCACATATTCTCTCCAGTTTGGGAAAAAAAAAAAAAGTAGGAGAAAAGCAAAAGCATCTTTGTTCTGGCTCAAAGAGAAACTGGAGTATTTTGGAAACACACTATTCCAGGCAGCCAAGTGGGTGATTTCAGTCTTGCCTGTTTTCTATTTTTGTTCCTTGATTTATCATTGATAAAGCACAGGAATGAACTGTATTCTCTGCTTGCCTCAGACTCCATCGCTATCCATGCCTGCCTGAGGAGACAAACTTGCAAGGTGAAGACCACAACAGTTTGCATGACTTGTCTGCTTTCAAGAGGTGCTGCAGAACACAGCAAAATTGTGAGACGGGCAAACATTTACTTTAGGTTTGTTTGTATGCAGCCTGATATGAATCCTCACACAAACCCAGCTATTTATCAAGTAAAAAACTATCCCATTATGAGTCCATACTCCAGAACCAATATTTGATTCGAATATTATGTGTACAGGCACTTGTAAAATAAACAGGCCTGTTTGCACTGGTATCTAGGCTCTTGGAGACAGTAAATCAGATATGCTGTTTTACTCATTTTTCCCTTTCCAAAGCAAGGTCATAGAAAACTTTTGGGAAGAGAACAGGAATTGAACCAACAAGTACAAATCTTTATTTCAAGGCTGAGAAAGATGTGAAGCTGCACGTTCATGAAGAGGCCTCGTGTTATATGAGTGATACAAGCAAAGTAGTTACCATTGCTTTCACCAGAGAAGACCATTGATTTAACCTGCATTTACCTCAGCTGTCACCCCCATGTGAAAAGTGCTTGTTTAAATAAAATTTCCTCTTTCAGGACTGCAGCGCTCGCACCCAAAGAAATGAGTATAGAATAGATTATCTCAGTTGGAAGGCACGTCCAACAATCATCTAACCCAACTGCCTGACCAATTCAGGGCTGACCAAAAATTAAAGCATGTTATTAAGGGCATTGTCCAAATGCCTCTGAAACACTGACAGGTGTGGGGCATCAACCACCTCTCTAGGGAGCCTGTTCCAATGCTTGACCACCTTCTCTGTAAGGAAATGCTTCCTAACGTCCAGTCCAAACCTCCTCTGATGCAGCAGTGAACCATTTCCACGCATCCTACCACTGGATCCCAGGGAGAAGAGGTCAGCACTTCCCTCTCCAGGTCCCCTCCTCAGGAAGCTTGAGAGAACCATGAGGTTGCCCCTCACAGCCTCCCGTTCTCTAAACCAGACAAGCCCAAAGCCCTCAGCGGCTCCTCACAGGACATGCCTTCTAGCCCTGTTGCCCTCCTGGATGCATTCAAGGACCTTCACATCCTTCTTAAACTGCAGGGCCCAGAACTGTACATAGTACACAAGAGGACGTTCTAGTTTAAAGCTCTCTCAATCAGTCCAACCGGCTTATGCCCATAGACATATTTTCCCCACCCTGTCAGGCCCCAGCATACCTTGTGTCTCAAAGGCTTTTGTGAGGTTTAAAACCCCAAAGTTTTGGCAGAGGCACCAGTCCTAAAGCCAAACAGTGACATCCTTTCCACCTCTTGGAATACCACTTCCCACATCCCACAGCTGGAAACCTAGGTGGTCACATGCTTGAACAGGATCTTCATCTGTGTGGCTGCATTGGTCCTGCCAGGAGCTGGAAGCTGAGGAGAAGCAGATGACTGCTTTTGAGAGGACAGTCACCATGCTGCCAGTGAGAAATACAGATGCTGCTCTGCTGCAATCAACTGGGGTACCTGTCTTCACCTGCTGAAATCTCCCGCCCTGCTGGCTGCAGGCTCCGCTCCTTGCTTTTTCATCCAATCAGCAGCTCAGGGACAGTCGTGGGGGAACGCCCCCGGTCAGACCAGCCTGTGTGACTCCCTCGTGCGTCCCTCATGTGTCCCACCACTGGTGCTGCTCCTCACCCTACTCCAGCATCCATTGCAATCAAAGCAAATCAAAGACAAGCTATAAATGATGGTTCAAGGACACAATTTCTTCGTAAAACTTGATTTGCATCTTCATCTCCATTCCACATAGTTGGATTCAGCATCAGTTGGTTGCTTTCCACTATCTGCATGCTGTTCTTCCCAGTACTGCTGTAAGACAGTATTTTTATTCTGCTTGCTTCCCATGTATTGCTTGCTGCATGGCTGAGAGAACTACAGATGCTCTAGAATGTATTCTTGTGCATGGTCAGTGCTAAAGCTTTTAAGATCATAAATAAAACGCATGTTTCCAAAAAGCCTTTCCAAACAGATGATTTGAACTGGGCAGCTCTGATGTTGCAAGCTTTTGCCTCCATAAATGACCATGATCCAGAATAGTTTTGCTCCTGAGATCTTCTGAGTTCTTTTACAGCTTCATGAATCTGAAATAGCCCTTTCAAGCTGATGGGTTTGCTCTTGTGCATATCAGGATCCCAGGGACAATCTAGCTCATAATTTTCATTTCTTCCACAGACTTCACTTGCAATGTATCATTTGCATCTGTGGGCTACAATGATCACTGCAGTCTGGACAGACGTTGTGAAAGATAAAAAGGGTATGAGAGGAATCTCCAGCCATGTCCTGCTGGACTTCGTGTCTCCTCTGTGTCTTCCCTGTTTCACTCCCTGGCTCCCTCAGGGAAACTAATCTAATTCTGTTTGCTTTAACCAAACAAATGTTTCTTTCCCAGTAGCCTGAACTGCACCATTAGGAAACCTGTTTAGAGCCCTGTTTAAGGTTTCTGCCACTTAAATCAAGTTGAACACCATGCAGAGTACTGAGTAATAGAACCCTGTTCTCTACAGCAGCTTTTTTTTTGTACGTAAAGGAGAATAAATTACATTCACGCAAATCTCCAGTCTGCTGTGTGTTTTCCAGCAATGGTCTCTGATTTAAATTCTCAGGGTTTGAGCTCTTGAGTTTTCTGTGCCAGGGGACAGAGGGAGTGAGACATATTGCATCCTGAGATGAGACACTTGAAAGAAGGAATTCCTCCTTTACATGCCAGAAAGGCTGTAGCGAGCATGACCTGGTAAAGTCCTCATTGCTCCTTAAAACTCCCATTCAACCGGCAAAACTTAACATGCTGTCTGTATTCCAAACCCTGCTTTGGATGCTCCTGCTGCAGTGATGTCCTTCCTATCTTCTGGCTGATATACAAGGTGGTCCTCAGAATATGACCAGTGCCACTCTGCTGTTGCCATGATGGAGGTGTATTTTTCAGCTGACTTCTTAATAATTTCATTTCTTCTTTTTGTATCTTGGAAGGAATTATCTTCTCTCGACTTTTGTCTTTCTGGAAAGCAGCAGGTGTTTTCAGTGTCTCTAATTCTTTGGGATAAACATATTTGTTGCCTCACCTGTAGCTACTGCTTAGTAGTTCTCCTGTTTATGTTACGACTGGGACATCCTGATCTCCATCTCTTTTTATTTCCAGATTTCATTCCACTTTCTTATGTAAAGAAGAGCCATTAAATCTCATTTCATAAGAGTGTATTCATAATGAATTCACATCCAAGCCTCTTTATAAGACTTTTGGCTTCAGTTATTGTGTTTACAACTCCAAATAAGTAACATTTTTTGCTCTTGCACAAGAATAATGTAATTTTCAAAGGATTTTACAGCTCAATAGGATAACTTTAATAGTGCCTAGGGGAAATACTTGCTGAACCACAGCTGGGCTGTGGATTCCCATCTGCAGCCTATGCTGTGCCTTGCACTCTCTTTCTTCAGTGTGCCTGTATTCCTTTAGTGTCATAGTATTGTAACTGAAGCGTTGCTTCTTCCCATGTTCTAGTAAGCAAGACTTTTTTTTGTGAAGCATTTCCCAGGTCACTAGTATTCAGTCCATGGGCTCCAACAGGTACTGACTTTTCTTTTGTCCTGTTGATTTATTTGCAAACTTCAGTATCTCTGTAGCCCTTCTCTGGACAATGTAAGTGGGTTTGATGCGAACTAAACTCTCCAAATAGCAGCGTCGTAATTAATGTTCAAAATTAAAGAGCTAATTGTGAAATGGCATGTGATTCATCTGTCTCCATTCAAAAGCCCTTTAGCAGTGTGCTTGAGGCATGTATTTGCTTTGTTTTGAGGCTGCAAAGGGGGATTGCTTGAACCTAATAAAATACACAGAACTATGTTAGAGGGTACCAACATGTACTGTGACAATGCAGACCTTAGTAGGTCAAACACTCCAATTGCATTATGCACTAGGGAGAATTATGCCTTTCACTGGCTCAGCTGCAAACTGAACAGCACCCTTGCTCCAGCCATGGCCCACTGAGGCACAGTCCAATAGCACCAGTCCAAGGTGCTTTCGGGTGTTCATTTCTGGAGCAAAGAGTGAGACTGGGAGGCTTTGACACCCCAATACCAAGTACTAGCCGCTTGATTGCATGAATTGGGAATGGTAGGAGAGCTGCTCTTCTTGCATTCACCGTGTGAGAGTAATGCAATTGCTTTCAAGTCTTGGAAACACCGAGGCTAGGGAATTTATGGTCCTTTCTTCTTGCACCAGCTAGACTTGAGGATTGTTTTTGTCAGCGTCTCATCAAGAGCTTTGTATCATTTAAAACTTTCGGAGATAAATAATCCATGACATCATCTAACAAAGAAAGCAACTGTAAAAGAAAATCAATTGTGCTTGGCACCTATTGGGAACAGAAAACCCTTGGTGGCATGCATTAAGTTACATTCATTGTTTTAGCCCTTTTGTTGGCTCATACTTGTTGCCAGAGAATTCCAGAGCATGAAATAACTACTTGATGTGGTGTGTTAGTCAGGGATATCAGAGACTTCTACATCAGCAGGACAATATACTGCACTTCCCTGTGAGTCATCAAGCCTATTCCCAGCTTTGTGCTGTGACTTGTGTGACCTTGAGGAAATCATTCTGCCTTTCTCTGCTATATTATCCCTCACTGAGCTATTTTGCCCTTCTCCCTGTTAGTGGCAGGGCCTTTTCTTACACTTTACCCATAAATCATCTAGCGGCACAGGACTAACCCTTGATTGGCTCTAGACCTCTTTTATAGGCTTCTAGAGAATACAAATGATAACATCAAGGTATCAAATATCAGCACAGACACAATAACAATGAGATCTGCCTGAAAACAGAGGCGCCTCCTCAGCAAAGCCTTGCTTTATGAGGTGTTAAATTAGATTAGGTTTTGGAGAATAATGAAGGTAATCCAAAGTATTGTGGATCTTTTCCAGCAACTTACACTGCACTCCCAATACACTGCTATCTTATCACAAAGGAGTTGATCTTTGGATCATCCTGGTTCAGAATACCCCCTTCACTAACACAATTTGCAGCAACTCTGAGAAAGGCCTTGCTGCTTATAAATCAGAAATGTTTGGTATGAAAGTATGTCCCTAAAGAATAAAGACCATAACCTTGGATCTGAAATAACTGAATAGTACAGTCCCAGGCTCCCGAGAGCCTGTTTACCCCAGCCCATCACTTATTCATTTTAACAAAGCAACAGCCACTTCCTAGGAGTTTTGGCACAAGCCTGCCTTGTCCTGGCACTGTAGGACTTTGCTTACATTCATTAGTGCTGTATTGCATTTGCATAATCAATGCCTCAACAAGCATGGCCCTTTATCACTGTGATTCACAGAAATGACACAGTGGATGGTTGTGCTAACTTTGCGTTGAAATTAGGACGATTTATTCGTTAGGGGAGTTCGCGGTAAAGTCATTGCCATTGCTGTTGTGTCTGCATACATTTAGAAACATGGGTTGTATAAGAGAGGTACAGAGTAGGACGAAAGGCTCCTGGGGTCCTCCTTTGTCTGTACTCTTCAAAGTGTGCAAGTGGAAGGCAGAAGAAGAGCAAAGCATGGCTCAGACACACTGACAAAACTTTGGGGCACAGAGCAGATCATTATGAATTCTTGTGACATCCACTCTAATCTCATTAGTTGCGATGGTTTCTGATGATGTCCATGGCATAATTTCCATTGCTGTCTAGCATTAGTCCACTTAAAGTCCACTTTCTGTGGAGTGTTTCCAAGCAATTAACGTTTTCATGTTTTATCCAAGGGGTCATGGGTTACAGTGCATTACTGAGAAGAATGAGCTGGAAGGAGAGAGAGAGGGGGCCAGCATCTCTTCTGCAGAGAAAGGGGATAAAACACAACTCAGCTTGCTACAGAGAAAGTAATGCTCATGTCCCACCTGCTGAACTCTACAAGGGTGACCTGTAGGTTCATACCCTACCTTTTTCAGATTAAATCCTAGCTCCATCATCTAGTTTCTCTGAAAGACTGCTGTGGGAGAAAGACCTCAAAGCGATATGGTGCAAGAGGCTTATTCCCATGTCTTCAGCTGAAATTCACATTGCGCTTTGTGTAACTGGGCTTTGAAGATCCAGGCCAGGATGGCAGTGGGATGCTTAACAGAGCCCAAGGTGGTCCCAAAACACATGAAATTGTGATTGATAGACACACACCTCCCATAATACACTCCCTCAGCTACCTGTGCTTTGGTCTTCTTGCCCCCACAGACCACACTGGACACAGAAATGCCCACTGACCTTCTTTAGTCCCTCTGCTTCTGTAGCAGGCCTTGGGTGAGTTCCCAAAGGCATGATGATGACAGAAACCAGAAATGTCGTCTGGCTCAGGGAGGCCATAATGTTACTGCCACTCACATGTTAAAGCAGCCTGGAAACGCCTCCTACTTGTCTGCAAACATCAGATACGTGACCCTCTTCAACACTGCAGGCTCTGTGGTGGTGTTGAAGCATCAGTGACATCTGGCTGCATGAGCCTGTCTTGGATGACACTTCCAATCTGATTACTTATTAACTCCTAGGGAGCCATGGGGTAATGCACACACTTCTTTTATATCCCAATAACATTAACAAGACACGCCATGGTCTGCACCCAAAAATCCCAGAGGACAAGAGGGTGAGCAGGTATCACCTTGCCCTCAGCAATGGTTGAAAATGTCATGCTTTTATTCAAGGCTGTAAATAATTAGCAAGCCCATGTGTTACAGGTTTTTGCTTACTTTTGGAGTTCAAGCTGATGCCCTGTTTGCTCCTCAGGCTGTGCAGTGTGGTAAAGGAGAAGACAGATTTCCTGAGGACAGCCTGGTTGCATTAAAGGGAGGTGATAATAAACAAAAGAAAAGACAGCAGGATACATCTGCACACTTTCTCTGATCCGTCCCTTCACTTTTTTTTCCTATCAGACATGAGCTCAGCTGAGCAAAGCCAAAGGCGTGGTGCCATGTGACACTAGGATTAGCTCTGTAGAACATGGTGCAAATGCTCCCATGCTGAGCAGGTGTCATAGTTTAACCCAGCAGCCAGCAACTAAGCACTAGACAACCACTCGCTCACCATGCTCCTTTCCCCTCAGTGGGATGGGCAGGAGAAACAGACAAAAGGTAAAGCCCGTGGGTTAAGATAAAGACAGTCTAATAAGACAACAAAATATACTAATAACAGTAGTAGTAATGAATATGCAAAAGAAACTACATATGATACAATTTTTCTTACCACCCAATGAACAATTCACAGAAAGACCCTGAGCAGCGATCATAAAACTTGGAAATCAGCTCCCTTCCCAGCTCCCACTCATCTGCTAGTTAGCTGAATAAGAGAAACTGGAAATAGTCCTTGATTTCATAGCAACAAATAAAAACTTCACTGTTATCAACATTCTTCTCATACTAAATCAAAAATACAGCAGCTACTAGGAGGAAAATGAACTTTATCCCAGCTGAAACCGGCACAGCAGGGCAGGACGCTGAGCAGGGTTCCCACTTGGCTCCACCCACCCCTGAATCCATGTAAAGACAAAAATCTCTGTTTTCAGTAACATGGATGGCATAGCGGGGGAGGTTGCCGAGGGGATGAGGAGAGAGGCCTTTTTTGAGATCACTGGTGCACACACAAGAGCTTCCTTCAAGCATCAGTATATCACCAGCAAACCACTGGCAGGGTTTCATGCCATGACCAGAAAAGAGCATACTGCAGTTCCCCATGGCATCTCATTGGGCAGGGGGTGAATGATGGTTTTCGCAGCATGCATAATCATACTGTGGGACACATTGCCAGAAACATCAGCTATTCTCCTATCAAGGGACCCCAGCCTGGCCTGATCTTTGCTGTGACCTACTACAGCAACTATATCCTGGGAAGAGCAGTGTACCACCGACTTCCGACAGTATTTTACTATCAGAAAGGAACAGCTTGCCATGAGTATTTTAAAACGTCTGTTGGTGGAGAGGTTAAACCCAAATGCTCTTCACATCGTCTCATTCAGTAATAAATTGTCTTGCTCTTCCAAATGCTCAGTGTATTTCAGGGACAAAGTGTGAACTGTGCCATCAAAATGCAGCCTGACCTCTTTGTGTGCCAAAACACATTTATTTCTCTCCCAAGATATGGTTACAATTTGACAGGAGAAAGTAAAACATTTCTTTCTCTTTCAGAGAAGAGTTTTACAAGATGCTTAGAATTATTTTTTGCTCAATGCGCTAACCAGCAGAGTTTCAAAAGCTGGCCTAGTCTGGCATAGTGCAGCTCCACAGAAGTGGAGCAGCAAGAGCCCCTCCCTGCACTTGCAAAAACACAGATTGAATATAATTTCCATGCTTTCTCCTCTCTCTTTGGCAAGACGGTTTGCTTGTTTCTCCCTCACGTGAATCCTCTGGCACAGAAAAGGGAGGCACACTGCCTCCTTGATCTGTGAAGCTTTCTCACAGAAGGGGTCAGGGAATTGAGCTTGCCAGAAAAACAGCTTTGGGAAGTACCTACTAGTCTCAGCTCCTGCACGTGTTCAAGGCTTGCAATGAAGACATCAGACTGCATATGCCACATATATCCCAGGAGGTTTGTCACACTGTCACGCGGCGGAGTTTCCTTGGGAACCCACACAGATTTCCTTGTATTAATTCCCCTTTCATTCCCAGACCACTCCACCTCTCTCTGTCAAAATACATTAAACCTTCTCAGGCAGTTCACAGAGTCAGTGACTGGAGCTGATTTTGTATCCATAATCTCAGTCTAGTCCTTCAGTAGCCCTCAGGAAAGCTAGTCCAGCCACATCTCCCTGCAAAGAGTTCCTCACCCAGCAAGCCTTTCTGCAACTCCCTTTGCAAACTGCAATCTAATTTCTTTTTCCTGGTGAACTCTGCTACTGTTTAAAGCCACCATGTGTCTTAACAGAATTAAGCAATGTTTCTAAGCATCTATCAGATGCTGTTGCCAGCAGGTACTGCAAATATTTTAGACCGAAAGCAACCACACAAAATGCAAGGTTACCTGAAATTGCCATTAAACTATAAGGAAGCAAACACGGCCCTTGAAATGGCATGCAATTCACAGAACAACAGACTAATCAATGTTACTTGAATGTGACTGAACTGTATGAATCCCTTTGGCATATTTGGTTGGTGTACAGGATGGTAATGAAGATTCCATTTCTTCATTCAGATAGGCTTTGTTTATTTTAATAAGATGGATTTTTTTTTTTTTTTTACATCCTTCCCCCAGTTTAAGAGATGAAAATATAGATAAGAAAGACTGACCTTTCTCAAAGCTACGGCAAAACTTCTCCAGTAATCCCATTATCAGGAAACAGTAGGATTCGTAAATTACAGCTCAAATGTTCTGTCCGACTGCAGAATTCAAGATTTTGGAATAGTTATTTAAAAGTGTTTATGTACCTAAGGATCCAGATAAGCCTTAGGTGAGTTTTCACAGGCAACTCTGAGAATTAGATATCTAACTGTACATAAATGTGTTTACAAAAATTTGATCCCTCAGGCCCAATTAATTT
Organism: Opisthocomus hoazin; assembly: GCF_030867145.1. NCBI lineage: Eukaryota > Metazoa > Chordata > Aves > Opisthocomiformes > Opisthocomidae > Opisthocomus > Opisthocomus hoazin. Next base: position 1,762,844 of record NC_134437.1, read on the forward strand.
TGACTGACCTTAACACAGGAAGGAAAGTCTCTTTAAAGGTCCTGGCCTGCACTGACTGCTGTTATCTCTGAACTCCCTTTGAGGTTCTGTCACTTGGGTAATCAGAAACCATGCAAGGAAATTGTTTTTTCTGGCAGGGGATGAGGTCGTGAAAAGGCTTAATACTGACACCTTATGATGAAGCCTACAATAGCTATGAGACTCTACTGCCCACTGTGGCTCCCCATCCAAAACTTCTTGATAGCCTGGATAGAAATGTCTGGCTCTGAGCCTGAAATTGTGAGTGAAGTTACTGTGTGCCTGGATGGACTTGTTGCTTGAAGTGATACAGGCACACGGTAAATTGCTGCCCTTTTTTTTTTTCCTTCTTTCTTTTCTCAGGGCCAAAAAAACCCCCAGAAATGTATTTGTGCCTGCTCAAGCAGTTGATAGCATGCTGTCTGTGAGGCACTCAGATGCTGGCTGATGATGTGCTCTCTTTTCCATCTTTCCCAGGATGCTGTGCCAAGGCATCGCATGAAGAATTCCACCTTAAGACGACAACTGTGTCCAGATCTTTTCCTGGCCTCTTTACACTGCTTTAGTGTAAAAGCAGGCTTAGGAGATAATCAAGGCTAGGATAATCAAAGTGGATCACTCCCTCATGGTGGGAAATCCCAGGGGGATATTTTACATGGTGTCTCTGGAATAAGGGTCTGTGGTTTTTTTGCATCTGCTTCTCTTTTCTGTGCCCTACATGGACACCACAGCCTAATCAGCACACAAAAATTATTGTTGAGGAAACCCCTTGAATTTCTTTTTTCCCAAGCCTAAGAAGGCCACTCACACAAAAGTGTGACCAGGGTGGGTGACCTGATTTTTGCAGGTCTGCCAGGGCTGGCTGAGAGGTCCTACTGCCCAAGCTGACAAGGTTCTGCAGATAAAGTAGGTCTTTTGCTAGCTTTGGGGAGCATGTGGGGAAAAGCAATCATTTACTCTCTAAGTAGACATCCCAGCTTGATTCTTAATGTGCAGTAGCTGTTTATAGTTGTGTTTGTAAAGCACTGCTGCTGAGGTGAGGAAAATGAGACAATCCTCCAGTTCTCAGATGAAGCCTTCACCCCTTGGGTCCTGTCCTTTCTTTGTCATCACTCAGAAACAAGACCAGTGACAAATGCTGTTTGGTGGCCTGAGTCAGGCAGATGTTTCTCTCGCTGCACAGAATCTGGCTCATTCATCCAGATCTGTGGCTGCCTCCATCAGCTCAGGAACAGATGACAATGGGGGAAAGGCGGGCACGTCTGCTGCCTGAAGCTTCATCATGAAGCAGGTTTTCTGTGTGCTTTGTTTCTTGCTAGTGAGCCAGAAATCCTGGTGTATTAAGCCAAGCCTGACACATGGTAAAAGCTCAGCATTGCTCCTTCATTAGTAGGGATGTGGCCACCATGACGGGGACTAGCAGCAGCTTCAGCATATGCTCATCTCGTCAGCAATTCCTGATGAGTTCAGAAAGTAACTCCTGGTGAAGCACTTTATTGTATCTTCTTGGCAGCTGTCTAATCTGTAAATGTCAGAAGAGATGAAATAAACCTGCTTACTACAGATTGGCCTGTCTCTCTTTACTGCAACTCGAAGTGATGGACGAGTGCTACCTGTGATCTTTGAGTAGCAGCCGTATCCTTCAGAGCTCTAACTATAGCCAGGAACTGTAAATGCTGCATTGCTTCACAGAGAGCAACCGAGCAGCAATAATCTTTGCCTCCTGCAAAGGTTAACTCCTTTGTATCTTTACAGAACAAACGAGAGTCAGAAACACAGCAGTTCCAGGTCCATCATCTGGTTTGCATTGTGAGTGGGTAGGCACTCTAGCAAGGGGTGATGCCTTCAGAGCTAAAAAGGGCAGACTGATGCCCTGTTCCAGAACTGGGTACCTAATCCTCTTGCATGATGCCTCTATCTCAGGTAGCAGAACCTGCAGCTGTCCTGCCAGCTGGCTTCCCTGGAGATCTCACTGACTTCTGCTGATGGGGCACTGAGTAGAGGGAAGAAAGCATTTGTTTTCATTATTGCTGATGAAAGATTTTGCAAAGCAGGAATAGTTGGACTGTGGAACCAGCAGAGCTTGCAAGGCATGCCTGGAGGATTAGTAAAAGACTCTGGGGGGTGAAAAAAAAAGATAAGAGCTGGAAAAGAAAGAAAAACAGGGATCAGTGTAGGCTGATCTTTATCCTTCCCTTTGCTGATCATGGCCAGAGAACACCGATGCATGCCATATATTAGAAAAAATGCAGAGATTAAGCATGGCTGCCTAGCCAGGGTGCAGAGCAGAGATATTTCAGTATGCAGGTGCTGTTGATGAGCTTTCTCAGTCCTCAGTTGCTATGTTAAAAGGTGCCATTCTCTCTTGGCTTTTCTTCTGTCCAAAATGCTACTGTTCTGATTCTGTAGCACGTTTGATTGACTCAGTGCTAGAAGAAACGCTAATGCAAACATATACCCTTTTGGAATGTGTGCATGTGTGCACACTGTCAGGCTGACTGTACATCTGACAGATGCAGGCTGTAAGAGGGATGTTTGGGTATGTGTAGGCTATGTGTGGAGGAGAGAGGGAAATGGCATTTTGCAAAACGGTGGCATTAAGGGTAAAAACAATTCAGCAGTAACTATTAATCCTGAGGAAGGATTAGTATAAAGTGCCACCAAGCTACTGGGATCCTAATTGCCCCGAATGTATGTGGCTGGAGGGTCATATTTTGGACTATTGGCCAGATGTAATTACTCCTTTCTTGACAACTTCCTCTGCACTAGTCTTCCAAAAATAATGTATTTGTATGCCCAGACTAGAACAGGCAGGGACTGCAACAAGGCAACTAACGAAGAAAGTATTATTTAGTTTCAAAAAATCTTTTGGATCAGGTAACTGTATGGTTGTGTACTGCTGATTTCCATAACCACTGGTATCGATACAGAGAGAAAGGAAAGCAAAAGCAATTTCAATTCCGGTTTTGGCATCAAAGAAGATATGAAGATAAAAGCTATACCAAAAATGGAGACAAATGCAGAGAAAATAGGTCAGAAAAACTGGAAGAAAACACTAGCCTTTCCTTTTTCTCTATTGAAGTTCTGGCCTTTTGATTGGGAAAAGCATCAGTATTAGGTGGGAATCATAGCCCGTTAGACACATTTTCCACATTTCCTAATGCTACAAATAGAATTAGGGCCTTTTGTACTGCAGGCTGTGTGTATGCCTGAAGCTAGATAGTTTCTGCGCTCTCAACACCTAGGACAGACAAAGGAAAGAACATGAACCTCACTTTATAAATTAAATTATAGAGGCATGCAGATTTAGGTAATAGGTCTTAAAAGGAGTCTGCAGCAGTTCTATAGATCAAACCACAACTTCCTCAGCAATAGCCCAATGCTTTCCCAGATATTCTCCTCCTCTGTGGTCAAGTGCATACCTGGAACCTGTTGCGATGCATTACAGGCTTGTGTTGAGGGGAAAGGGGGAGTCCAGCAGCGGCAGCCCCTCCATGGATGCCATCAAAAAGGACCTGAAGGGAACAGGAATATTTGGCAGATTTCAGCTTTGTCTTGCAGTGTCTGAACACCCAGCTGCTTCCAAGTTGGCTGACATATCTTGGAACACATTCTGAAACCCAGGGAGGTAGAAAATTTGTGTTCACATATGGATGAACGCACAAGGTACAGAAGACAGTTAGCTCCAAATAGCCCCTCTCACCTGCGCTCTGCATCTTGTGCTATCATTTACTGCATTGTAAAGCACAACTTGTGACACCTTTGGCATTTCTCCACTGATATTCTTATTAATGGCTTGTACTATGTTTGTGCCTATTGGTCCTGACTGATATAAAAGCAATACAGTTAGCCTAAACTCTAGACTGATCTTGTAATTTGACAGCAATAGAAACCCATGGCTGATCTGGATCGAGTAATGCACAGATGCCAGAGCTGTAACTCAAGTGCCTTCATTAGGAATGTGCTTACTTGAATTTCCCTCTGTTGTCAGTGGAGATTAAGGCAAAAGAAACCTCCAGAGAAAATCTCTTCCTTGCAAGTCTAGAGCAAACACTGTTCACTGCCCAAGTTGGGAAGAAAAAAATCCTCCAATACAGGATTCCAAGAATTATGGCAGGCAGGGTCACTGGAACTTCTTAAAAAGCATAGCTCTTGTCTCTGGTGCGTGAAGTGAAGCCTTGTTTCTCTCTATTCAGAGCACAAGTGCTCATTTGCTACAACTCCCTTTTACTGTGATTTAATTGCTTGGTTTCTTTCAAAAATCAACAAAGCATTTGGAAAAACAAAACTTCCACACCTAAACCTCAAACAAACAAGCAGCTTCTTGCCTCTACTGCGTAGAAGGACTTACACATTCAGCATTGCTAAAACCCAACAAAATTGCAGGTAAAAAATATGAACTGCTATTTAATTTTGGTTGCACCATGTTGAAAACTTCTGCACAATAAATGAGCGATCTAGGGCTCCTGTAATTGTAGGTGATATACCAGAAGCAAGCATCAGCCATTACACTGCCTGCTAGTAATGTCTGTGGACCCTGGGGCGTCATCCCCTAGGTTCTGTGTTTGTTTTGGGAAGAAGAGATTCCCATGGAAATGCAGATGTACAGTCACAGGCTGCACTATTCTGACTGTATCAGTTCTAGGTTAACTCCAGCCTGTTGATGTTCAGGAATGGAACCAGGAGTCATTCTCTTCTCTCCAGCTTCCTGACAGGAGCCTCTGCCTCTCTATGGATGCTTATGGCCCTCCATATCTTAACATTACTGAACCAAAAATAGAAAGCAGAAGCAATACCCTTTTTTGACTCTAGAACTGTATCCGTTGAGGCATGGAGTGCAATAACAGCGTGAATGATCGTGGTAGCGGTGGTTGTAATTTCTATCACATCTTTCAGGTCTGCTTATAGGATCTTGGTTTCTCTGAAGACTGCTCAGCTGCTCTGGACACCAGAACACTGGTACTGTATTTCACCTCTGTACTAAAGGAAAGGAATATTAAACTCTGCCTTCAAATTTCTGATCCAGACCCTCACTAGTATAGATCAGTGGAACTCCACTGATTTTTAACTACACAGTGCTGATTTACACCCTTGAGTTGTGGTCCTTTTTTGCTAAGATCAGAAGTTGTTTTGATTGTTCTGTTTTCCTGATGACAACTAGTCATACCCAAGCGATCCCAATGCAACAGGCGAGATGACTGTGAGCTGTACTAGCTGCTGCTCCACCACCTATCTGTTCTGTTCAGACCTTCGCAGCAAGCTTGCATCAGTAGGAGTACTACATAGACTATAATTCAAAGTCTATTAACTCTGAACATCAGTGCAGCGCATAAACTTAACCAGCCCTTGCAATACTGCAGTAAGTTCCTGTCGCTAGTTATTCCTATAAATCATCCCAGATAGGCTAGGGCCCGATCGATGGAAAGAAATTACACCACAACATTAGATTTCATCATACATGACTTGAACGATTACTCTTCTGTCTCGTGGTATAAAGAATCATGAAAGTTAATAGTTTCCCTGTGCCCTAACGCAGTGTTTATGGGGCAGTATTACCTATCCTCTATTTCTTACTTTAAACCATACATTAATTTTTTTGCACTTACAGCTGGTCAATCATTTTTTAAATTTGCTGTTGTACCAAAAATACTGAAACTTTATGGGATTTTCTTTTAATTGTTTTACAGTCTTCTTCTGCAGAAACCTTTCAATGCCAGTTCCATAAAAATGTTACACCCCACTAGACTTTGTCTTGTGCATCTACACACAGATGGTCAGGATTTAGCTCTGGCCAACAGCTCTCGCTTAACACATAGTCGGCCTTCTGCAAACAGGTTGATGCTTAGGGACAGGATGGGCATAGGTTTTATCAATGTGTCTGTTCTTGGGAAAAAATTAACATCTCCATGTTTCAGAGCTGCCAGTTTAGTATGACCCAGTGTGGACCACCCAGGGAATACAGGGTGGTAGCCCCAAGTACATTTTAGTAAACACTGAGTTGTCTCAGCTTTGGCCGTTAAGTAAGTTAAGGATTCAAGCTGTGATTTTATATTGCCAATATTTATCTGTATCATAAAATTACTTTGACAATTTGTGCCAAGTAACTGGGTATTTGAAGCCTTGTGAAAGAGAAACCAGACATACTGTGTTTTGTTCTTTAGTCTCCTTACTCAACTGCTGGTTGACATGCTTAAAATCAACCCACTTGTGCAATTGTATGGGTGAAATACTGTATGCAGCTGCAATGAGCAGACACTGTTTCACCTCTGAGGATTTTTTTAATACTTCGTTTGGAAGCTATATCAATATGTATGCCATTAGGTTGGAGGGAGAGAACGGGATGAACAATTGTTGTTAAAAATGAGCAAGACGCATGCATGTGGAGCACCAGGCCTGTGCATGCCCCACAAGGAGCTAGCTCTCTCTGCAGGTGCAAAGTTCCCCCTTCTCCCTGAATACCAGTGAAAACAAGAGGTGAATATGGCCCCTTGATCCTCACTGTAAGCTTCACAGCGGAGCCCTTCTAGGGATGAAAGGGACCTCTTGAACCACCTGCTGTTGTTGCAATAATGAACCAGGGAAGCCAGTGACAGCGGCATTTCTGTAGATTGCTCCCCATCAGACTGGGTTTGGTGTGATTTCCCTTAGTGCCTCTGGCTATATAGAAGTGTCATCTTACTTTTATCTGTAGCCTGAAGGTTACTGATGCATATGAGCAAAGTAAAATTAATGCTTGGTTGGTTAAAACTGTGTGCTTAGAAAGATCTGGTTCCTGCTTGCAGCCTTACTATAGATTTTTGTGCAAGTCACAGGTAGATTTCAGAGGTATTTTGATCTCTGAAAACACAATCTTTTCGACCTTGGCATTCTTACAGACAATGTAATACACTTACCTGGTTTTAGGTAGCAGAATCTCTTCCTTAATCTCTTTGGTTCCCAGCTGTCAGCTATTTCTTTGCATCTTAGAAGCTCCAGAGATTAATTTGTTCACATAAATGGTATAGTCTGTGGTGTGAGACATAGGGAGGAAAATATGTTTAGCCTTAGATGAGAGCTAACAAGTTTTAAATAAGATGTTTTTTGATGCAGTTACCTCCAGATTGAGGGGAAGACTGATTTTCCATTTCCTTAGAAATGGCAGAAATTGAAACATTCACATTTTAATGAATTTCATAAAAGGAATGAAAGTTTTTTTAAAAAAATATCTACTGTATCAAAGTTCGGACTGTCAAATGTTTCAAATTATTTCGATGTTGAAAAAGGGAACTTCATTTTGAAACAGCCTTCTGAAATGAACCTCCCCTCAGACTCCAAAAATGCCACAACACGATGTTTTGACACTAAGGAACTCTGTGTAAATGTGAAATGTTGTCAGAATTGACACGTATTTCTAAAACATGTCAATTTCAACAAAGACAGAAGCTTTCCTTAGAGTGTACAGTAAAATGGAACACAAAATAAAAAAGTCTTCGCCTTTTCACCAAGCCCATGTCAGAAGGAAGAACATCCCAGGACACAGCAGCAAGTCCTATGATCTATGTTTCATCACCCAAGCTACTGTAGGAGGAAGCCCTCCTGTCACTTGCCAGCATTTATGTTCACATCGGCCCTTCCTGAAACACTTCTATCAGCTCTCTTCAGTAACAGGCCTCCGTCAGAGAGCTGAGACCATGAGGACAGTGATCTTTGCCAGAGAGGTCATGATAACCAGTTCAAAACAAGCTAAAGAATGCAAACTGCGGAATGCTTGTGCCACCATTAGTGAGTTGGAGCAGTCCTTGGGGGAAGGCGAGAGCAGCACTGGCCATCTAACCAGCCTCTCTGCTGACGTTCAAACCCAGTCAATCTGCAGCTAATGACAACCCCAAAGCAGAGCATTTGTGGCCAGTGGAAAAAAAAATCAATGGAGGGATACATGACAGAATGGAAAATACATAGTGCATTCAGTATATTTCCTTTGGGTAACAACTGGCCCAGCTCCCAGACTCTGGGATCCAAGTCACAGTGAGCAGAGAGAGCTACTTCTGTGTTCATGCTTTCATCCTGCATAGTCTCACCTGGACTGCTGACTGTTAACATAACATGAGAGCACGCAGGCTACTGGGAAAAGTAAGAATTACGATTCAGGACAACACTGTGCCACTAGGCCCAGTCCCAGGCAAGGGCTACTGCAGAAAGCCAGATGGGGCAGGCTTACTCCTTCAGACCTGCTACAACTTGTGCACAGCCACTCTGCAAGGCATTCTTCCCTTGCTGCATGCTCGCTGTAGACAGCATTGTTATTGGCACATACCTTAAAAGGGGAGAAAATTAGACCCTGCCTTGTTGCAACTTTATATATACTTTCCATTTCTTGCTTCTCAAATACCTGCCAAGAGCAGCTCAGTGCCTGCATACTATGTATGTGGGTGGATTGTATGTATGGCTGCACAAGGAACACTACCTGTTTCTCATTATGTAAGACTTAATCCTTTCAGTTGTTTGTAAAACATAATTTTCTTCTGTTTGGAAATCAAAAAACTAATGATAATTCTATAAGTAGCAGTGACACTATTTCCTGAGATAGTTTGCAGAACAGGAATTGCACATGAGGAACACTGGTGTGAGCTCAGCACCTTTGAATGTAGCTGCTTAATTTGTACATTGGGGCAGGCTCAGAATTTGGAACGTGAGCAGCATGAGCTCATGTCTGCCTGCAAAACAGTGTGTAAAAATATTTGGTATATTTAGAAACTCGGCATACTTTGAAAACTTTGACTCAAAATAGCCCCTTGTCTCAGTCTATGCCACCCAATATTATTTTATCATGGCTTCTCATTATTACTTACTGCTAGTAACAGCGGAGCCAAGCACATTTGTGCTGCACAAAACTAGACCAACACACAGTCCATGCTCTGGGAGTCCTAACATTCTGTGATTCAGCACAGAGCTCCCCAGGTGTATTCTGTGGAACTCAATATTGTAAATTCTGTGCTGTAAAGGAATATTGCTGACATTTGGAGTTGGTGCTAAATCCTGATTTGACTTTCTGCTTCATCTCCTCATTTTCCCACTCACTCTTTCCTCCTCCTTATGTCACATTTTTTTCAGATTTGAGTCATTACAGAAACTTCAAGTTTTGCAAATGTAATAACAATTTTCCCCCCTAGAAAACTGAGTTTCCCTTGGCAATTGTTTCAGCTCCTGGACTCAAAAATGTATTTTTTTCTTGGCCTCTAAATAAGAAAAAAGAGAGCGGCTGTAATGCAGATGAAATGTGTCCTCTATCCTTCAGGATTCTCTTCCAAGTCATGGAAGCTAGAAACAACTTCCCTTCTGTCTTTCTCTTCCCCTTTTTACTATTTTGTTAAGAAGAGTTGAAATTTAGTATAATCATATGAGAAACTCCGGGAACCTGGACTCTAGGCATGGGCCGGTCATACCTAATACTTAATGTCACATGTAGTGCTCCCTTCAGACTTAGCAGCACTTGCTGTCATTTCAGCAAAGCAGAAACAGAAGGTATATCTTCCAGTCACCTTTCCTGACATTAGTTTTGTCCATACCCTGGCTGTCTTGAGGGTTTGGAGGGAGAAAAGCAGCAGCCTTTGCTGGTGCAATGAACCGACAGGAAGAGGACCTGCTTCATAGCACGAGGACCTCCCTGGCCATTAGTGGCACTATCAGCTGCTCTCTGTAGGCTGCTGAAAGTCACTCTTGAGCAATGCGCTTAAAGGAAAAAGAAGACACTATGAAGGGAACACCTACATTAGCATTAGGCTTAAAATCAGTAGTCATATCCTAAACCCACCAGTGTGCTCCATAACAAAGACATCCCACATCCCCTCTGATAGTCTCACTTGGGAGACGAAGCAGTCAAGTATTTGGAGGGGAGGAGGTGATGATGTAGTGCTATATCATTCATAACACCAACCAATCTATCCCAGAAGCAAAGGACACCACAGTGATTTCATCTCACTATAAAACAGATGCTGTCTGGGCTACAAACAACAAACAAGGAGCTCATTTCAACAGGAGCTGAAAGTATGCAGAGACAGAGGAAAATGCAAACTGTCATGCAGAGGACAGAAATGGAGTATTGCAATGCAGGTAAATCATTCTTATCTGACTGTTACTGCAACTACAGCTGCTTCCAGCCATGCAGATGATGTCCTAACCTATGGACACAGCAGCTTGGCTGCATCCTCAGGAGAACTCCTTTAACACATCAAGTAGGGACTATGATTAACATCTCTCATGCAAGCCATGCTAAAAACTCACATGCAACAACCTGACAGTCCTGCCTGAGTGGCAAAGACATTTTATTTTTTTTAATACAGATGGAGGTTTATTTTTTGATATACGATTTAAACAGCTAGAAATGACAGATAGTAACTATGTACAACCAAACAGAATTATCTTCCAACTGATTATAACCTTGTCTAAGACATGAGGATAGAAGCCAGTGAACTAAAACACCTCCCTAATTTATGCAAGATTTGTTAATTTAAACTGCCAGGTACTCTTTAAAATGATGGGCTAGTTTAAAGCCACAGCACTTGAACCTTGACTTTTGATCATTATGAACCTGTTTTCTTTGTGCCCTTATAAATAAAACAGTTGAAAAAACCCTCCTGAGAACATTTTGTAATAGGCAGTTGATTCCCTATGACAGTCATGAGCTCTCAGGTCAGAGAAGGATCATTATCCTCCTTGAAGGTAAATCCCAAAGAAACTGTGGGTCCAACAGCAAGGCTGTGATAATACTGAGCCAGAGTCACTCAAATGTGACAGTGCTTCAGAAGAGAAAACTCCCTCCTGTTGTCCATAGGCAACAAAGGTTGGGACAGCTAGGAAATAAGTTCGTGTTTGAACACATTCTGCTGTGCTTTCATCAAGAATAACCAGCTTCCATTTTAGCCATTATGTGCATTCTTGGTAGTTACACACCTCCTTGGAATTAGACAGTCTATTCATCCTGCAACTGTTACAAGAATTCCATGACACTTTAAGATGTTGCTGCTTCTTCTGTGAGTTTCTCCCCTATCTTATCCTCTTCTCCTCTTACCTATGATGTAGGTTTCCCCCTTACCTCCTGCCAGCCTCAGGGTGCCGGGTTGTCTCAGGTACTTGGTAGCATAACAGACATGTCACCTCCTTTCCTCGGCGCCCTCCCTCACATGGAGTGGACTCCCTGAAAATACACCAAACATGCCTTGCTGCTGAGGTGTTTTGTGCTAGCCAGTCATGATGTTAGTTTGCACATGACAGGAATAACAATAATAATTGCCTGCTAGTGGACCAGAGACTGTTTCAAACTATATAGACAAAAGTAGACGAAATACACAAGAAAGGGGAAAAAAAACAGGGCACTCAGTTATTCTGCATATAAAGGCAGCATAGCTTTGAGACGTTCTGCTATTCTAGAGGACATAAATCAATCATAATTGCTCTGCTCAATTCAGAATCTCTATAATAGAAATCAAATACATCCAGGAGCTTTGGATTCAAGTCACCATGGCAACCCAAGCCTAGAATAGCTATGGATGGTCCACCTTACCTTTTCTATTGATCCTTACCTTTTTGTGAACATGGTTTACCTGGTGCTTCATGACAGGTGAAAACGTGAGCATCCTGTACTTTCATTTAGTGTCTGTACTTGTATGCCTTGTGGCAAATACAAGTGTGTGCAAATGCATGCTACCTTTGTGGTATTAATCCAGTCAGAGTTTAACTGAGCACTTTATATGGTGCAACATTCTTATTCAACATGTAGATTAAGAATATGCAGCCAAGATTTACAAGATTTATAGCCCCCTTGATGCAACAACCATGAAGTTGTTGAGACGTATGTATGAACACAGGTGGATGGAAGCCAGAATTCTCCTTTCCATGGCAACTCTGAAATGTTGAATTAATTCTAATTCCATCTGGAAATGAAAACTTAAAGTTTGGAGAGTTTCCTGCTGAACTGGAGCTTATCACTTGCGGAAGTTAATAGGACATTCTGATTTAGCTTTTTATTTTAAGGAGGTGGGGGGAGGGGAAGTTGAGGGGGTTGTTGTTTTGAGTAAAGTACACTGACGAAGCCTCAGTTTGATAAAAAATGTCCGGTATACTGAGAAACTGATAGCCCTGGCATTGTTACTTTGGCCTTGAATTTCTAGAGTTTCCAAGCTCCTCTCTCTGCCTGAGCTGTGGATTACTCGCAGGATATAAGACTAGCTTTCTATCCAACCTTGCTTCATTTCCATCATATATAATGAAAATGAAATAATCCCCTAAAACAGCTAAAGATGAGCTTTTTAATGGAACAAACTTCAGTGAGAAATGTTCAAATTGGCTGATTGTACCTCATAACATAACTGCTTAGAAGTGGAATGATTAGCCGCAGTTTCCAGTAGGGTATCCTTGGTCATAGGGAAGTCTCCAAGAACATCGCAGAAAATGAGTTAACAGCTAAGCTGAAGTGACAGTTGACCATTCCTGCTCATACCACTAATGGACCTTCTGTATCTCCCTTTTGTAAAGGGGAGAAAGAATGTCCTTACTGCTTTCTGCCAGCCACACATTATCTGCCATGGAGACACTTGGAAATTGAAGGTTTGGTAGACTTTTCTCAGAATAAGGTAATCATTGCTTTACATGTTGCTTTTAATGTTAATGAAAGGTAGACACATTCCATGATATTTTATTCTTTTGTGATTTTTTTTTTTTTTGCTTTCTTGTTCACCACTCCTGCATGGTTGCCTTTAACTGTACATTTCCTACTACTAAACACTATGTTTTAAAATATTTTTTTTAAAGTTCGGTATAAATGGTTTAAAAATAAAACCTTGCTGTATGTGCATCTCAATCATGATTCCGCTCTTTCAGACACTTGAAGAATGCCTTTGCATCCACATAGTTACTGTTGCCAAAAGGTCTGGAAAGCTGTGTATTTTCTGCTCTAGCAGTTGCTGTACTTGTCATGGAGGTAAAAAAACTAAACAAAACAAAACCACCACCACCCCATCCCCGAAATGTGAAGAGGGCTAATTGTCTTTCCACTGTTTGAAGAAACCTTCTCCTCAGATGGAACACCATAGGATCATAGAAATATTTAGGTTGGTAAAGACCTTTAAGACCATCAAGTCCAACTGTAAACCTAACACTGCTAAGTCCACCGCTAAACCATGTCCCTAAATGCCATATCTACAGGTCTTTTAAATACCTCCAGGGATGGTGACTCAACCGCTTCCCTGGGCAGCCTGTTCCAATGCTTCATAACCCTTTTGGTGAAGAAATTTTTCCTAATATCCAATCTAAACCTCCCCTGGCACAACTTGAGGGCAAAAGAGACAACCCAGGGAAAATGGGCTGCTGACACAAAGTGGTGTAAGCCTACCCAGTACAGGCTATCCAGTACACAGCCTTGTAGTAGGAAGATTTTTCTTAAAAAGAGAGACAGAAAGAACAGAGAAATATCCAGTGTGTACTGAGAGCAGAGATAGTCATGCATAAGAAGCACAGGTAGATGAATAAGGCGAGAAGATAAAAACTCCAGGGAAGGGGTAAACACAGACCTAGGGTAGCGCAGGCAATGTCTTTGTGCAAATGTCTTTGTGTAAATCACACTAGAGAGTTCATAGTGCTTTGTATGAGTAGCTCTCCAAAGAGTCATGCATTTAGGACTTACTTTCCCATGGGTGTTTTCTTACTCTCCTTCGACTCATTGGAACTCTTATCCTTTATGAAAATACAATTAGCTATAGTCAGAAACAAAAACAGAAGGCATTACAATAAAGGTGAGGCAGGATCAATTAAGGCAGAAGGCCGTTCTCCCCTACAGAGTTGCTCCCTGTCAAGAGAAGGGTTAGCTATGGCGGGGGGGGGGGAACATGACTAAACAAAAAAATACCCCAAAACCCACCAACCAGCAAAGAAAGCCTCAAAGAAAAACAACAAGAAAGACCATTTAAAGCCTGTTCTTGGCATCTTTGTGACTTACAGCTTGTCTATTTAATAGGTTTCTTCTCCAGCTTTCAAATACGGGAGCTGATCTGCTTGCTGCACTTCTAGTTAATGACTGTTGTTGGCTGAGGGAAGGAGGAGGAAGTAGGTTGCCTGCAGGTGACCTGTTAACCTTGATTGTAGTTAGGTTTGGCAAGATAACAAACAAAGCAGGTTTCAGTTCTGAATGCTGAGCAATCCAGAGAGTACTGTTCCCTGGGATCAGAAGGAAAAAACGTGGTTCTGCTGATGAACCTTCAAGCAAATCTTTTGCAAGACACAACAATTTTCTTCCAGTGGGTAATACTGGGAGTGGTCAATAGCCTTCCATAGTGTCATTTGGGAAAGGACAATATAGTACACCATGTATGAGCATCTCTAGCTGAGCAGTCCCGTCCATATCTCCTCTGCCATTACCTTTATCAAATACTCCTAGAACTTACTGTTAGCATTTATCTAACAGTTTTTTCTCACACAAATTAAACTGCCAGCTCTCACGTATAAATAGTCAAAAAAGGCTTAAAAAGGAGACTGCAGACATGGTTTGACCATCCTGTTAATATCTGTTGATACACTACTAGAGGGTTCACAGATGCACACTTACCCAGGAGGGAAAAGTTAGTGCACACTGAGTACAACTTTGAAATTCCAGGATGATATTTAGTTCTGATTGTCATTGATAAGAAGGTAACTCTAAACGCTTCGTGCTCTCATCTGTAGTGCAATCATCTACCAGGCGCTTGGCTTCATGTGGACTGCTAAGGGATCAAACAGGTGAACCTGCCCACTTTCTTGCAGGCCTTCAATAGAATCAAACTGTCTTCATGGAACACCATGACTGTATCAAATCACACTTCTCCTATGAGAAAGGGTTCTTCAGAGCATTTGCATTCCATTCTATGATCTATCAAACTTCCTACTAAGAGATTAAAAAAAGTCTTAAAATATCTTCAAATCACTTAGTCCTTTACAAATGACATTTCAATACAAACTTGATTTCAGGGTATTAGGCTTGGTTTTCAAAGGAGCTTCAGAGAAATAAACACAGAATATTAATGAAGGCGAAGTCTTCCAAACACCTAGGTGTTCTTAGAAGGAAATCCTGGGCTGGTAAAATCCTCTAAAGGACTTTTGATGTAACTTTATAAAAGCAAGACTTGTTGTTCTGATTCAGGTGCAATGGAATTGGGTTCTGTAGTTATATCAGACAGGAGCAAGACAATATTGAGTCTAAGTAAGAACACCTAAATCTGATCTTAAATTACCAGGGAGTCAATTGTTCTGGTGACAACATGCTGTGATTCAGAATGAGCTTATGTGGAAGTTTGCAACAAAATCTTGTTTCATGTCTTATTATTTTCAGCATTTCCTGATTTCATCTGAGATGGGAAGTAGAAGTCATAGTATAAGCAGAAACTGGAAAAATCCAGAACTCACTGTAGAGGCTCACCTAACATGATCTAAGCTTCATGCATCCCAAAGCAATGAAGAGGTATTACCTTTCACAAATTATCTGATACATGCTGCTTAACCCATACCCTCCTATCTCCCCTGGGAGAGCTCCTCAGAACTGAGCTATAGCAGTTTGAGGATTTGTGTAATGGGACCAGGGTGGGGGTGACAGTTCCTAGGGGAAATGGAGCATATCCAGAAACCAAGGATTTCTGCTTTCCCCTCCAAAGGGCAAACCTGAACAGTGGAACAATTCTGCAAGGCTATCAGTTCAGAGACACACAATTTCTCTCTTAAAAAAAAAAAAAAAAAAAAGAGTACCAAGCAGCTGTATAAATCCTGTTGGATCAGCATCTGTATTTTCCCACAAATTATAGTCAGCTGATTTCAAGCACCATCATCAGACTGAAGAATATTTGGCTGCCTACAGACTCACGGCCAGAATTTGTCTGGTAAAATGCTTTTGAGCTTCATAGTGCAATCTCTTTCAACTTCCCCTGTTCTCCTACTAATTGGTAGTTACAGGAAAGCTCCCACATCCTCCTACTATAAACCGTGTCATCTCACACATGTGCAAGCAAGCAAACACTGATCAAAATTTTGTAATATGTTGAGGAGAGCTTGTTTTCTGACTTAGTCTTATCCTCACACTGGTTGTGTATTTCCAAAGATGCTTCTCCTCTTAGCCTCAGATATGTATCATTCTGTTTCCTTTTCTTTTCATTGTTGAAAACCTATAATCCCTAATATTATGAGTCTTACAGACTCATTTACATAAAATTGATTTATCTTCAGCTTTACTGCATGGAAAATTACAAGCAAAACTCTCTGAAGCCAGAGGGTGGTGTTTGCAAGTACCTACCGCCTTGCACTGTTGGCAGCTACAGAATCACAAATGTAGCGGGTCTGAAATACTTACAGAAGAAAGTTTTTCTAGTTTGGCATAATGTTTTCTTAGTTTTAAAAGAAATTTAAAGACTTTGATCAGGTTTTTTTGGCAAGTGGAAATTCCAAATTTTCATCAGCTCCAAGTAAAAGTAGATGCATGGCACTATTAATGTTATTAAATATCTTTGGCTGGCTGATAACAGAATTGCCCTCTGTTTATTACCCACTTGTTCTATATGCTTGAACAGCACCTTGCACAACGAGGCCTTAATCACTGGCTCATGCCTCCAGGTACCAGTGCAATAAAAAAAATCAACTGGAAATGAATTTGCTGAGCTTATTCTAGAAAATAGCTGTTACTCAGCTATAGAATGCAAAATGTTCTGAGATTGTTTTCCTTGAAATCACACTTCATATTCTCCACAGATGATTTTTATTAAACTTCAGAAGGTAAACCAAGCCCCATTTATGTACACAAATGCCAAAACCCAATTTTCATCAAATTACCAGAGAAGTCTTTTTGGCAACGTATGAGGTAACCAGCAGGCCACACATCTCGTATATAGATTATTGGTTTGGTTAGAATACAGCATGAATAACCTTTTAATTTCCATATCATCATCCAGAGAAAGATACATATTGAAAGTTGTGTTTGATAATGCAGGTCCGCTCCTGTTCCTGATTTTCTGAATTTTAACCCTCTTTGGACAGTTTAGGTTTTTATTACCTGCTTTTACCTTTTTATTATCAACTGCTGAGTAATGTGATATTGCAAAATAAATAAATTCAATTATGAACCTCAATAAAATAAAAATAGTTTGCACATCTGAGAAATGCTTTACGTTTCTAGAGCTTCTTAAAGCAGATCTCAAGGCACTTGACAAAGAAAAATCAAGATTGCAATTACATACAGAAGTGGTCTGCTTATGTGAGTGTATTTGCTGTCTAGTCAAAGTGGAAAAACTACACACATATGAAAACTTTGCTAAGATCTAAACTCATTTGATCGCTTCAGTTTAAAAAAATAGCAAATACAGTTAGACAGATACTCACTCTGTAAACCTTTTTGTTAGTTGAAAAACTTCATTAACTCTACAGGTTTTCAGCAGTACTCTGCTGGAGGTAACAGTCTGTTTGCCAGCAGGGCAGTTTATGTAACTCTGCCTGTACTGCTACAGGCAAAATCAGCTGGTGTGGCTTAAACTGATTAAACTGATGACCTGAGCTCACACAGTTGGTTTCTTCTGAAGCAGGTTAGGGAGTGCTTGCATAGAACACTTTGCCTGCAGATCTGAAAGGCTTAGCCTTTGACACAGTGTTGGGACTCGGTATCTGCTGCGGAACATGCTTGCTGGCAGAAATGGGTCTCTCTGAAGAGGTTTGATTGTAGACTTGTTTGGTGAAATAACATAAGCCAAGTTTAAACCAACATCAGTGGTTTAACTGAACTGGTGCAATAGTTTATATTCAGTTAAAACAGTGCAGCTGCCACATGACATAAATCACCCATCTCACAGCATCCTGGGGAAGTGAACTCAGTTGATGAAATTGTCTTTGAGACAGAGACAGTACATGGATTTATGTGAGAGATTAAATAGGTCTTCAGTTTGTGCTAGCCTTCCTACAAAGAAGTGAGTTTCATTCAGAATTATTACCCTTTTTTTAGCAAACGTGAAAAGAGGGAGAGAGTGACTTTTCTATGATACCTTAATCTGTCAGGAGCAAAAATGGAGCCAGGACTCTCTAATCTGACCACATGTTCCTCCTTGTCATGTTTCCACTGAGCTAGCTAAATTAGCTGAAACAAACATCTCTGACCAATGTATCACCTTTGGCTCTGTGGCAATTTGATCCAAAAGAGACACAACTGCTGCTATATGTTGATCCCAGAAGTGAGCAGGAAATGCTCCAGGCCTTATCAGAAAGGATGGGATAATAAAAGAAGATTATGGCTAAATCCTTAAGGGATAATACTGAAGATTATTTCTCTGAACCAATTAAGCATACAAATTAATTTCCTGAGGGGATAATGTTTTAATAGAACATAGCTTTTGTAGAGACCCTGGAGTTTCCCTTGCTTGTGATTTTTTTTTTTTCCAAATTTGTTGTGGGTGCTGCCATCACACTAGGGAGAACATTTGCTTAGTCAGACTGTGTTTTCTGGAGTAGCTCTTCAGTACTTTTGCTAGACATAGATGAAATCTAAGTTATCTGGAAAGGAGAATTCACAGCCAAAACATAACAACTGACTCGTAATGCAAAAATGATCTGGTAGGTGTATTTCAGCTCTGTATCAATACCAGACTCTATCAGACCATATTTCACCAGGACATCTTAGGTGCTTTGAAAAAGGGCATTAATGATATTTTCATTTTGCAGATGAACAAATACAGCCACAGAGAAGAAAAAGAAGCTCCTTGGTCAAAATAACTTAGCTGTCTAGGAGTATGCAGGATGTCCAGTGCTCTCTAATTAGCACCCAACACCAGACTCTCTGGTTTGTATGCCTGACATCAGGGCTGAGTGAGTATGAGGCCATGAAAATGTTGGAGTTATAAAATACAGTAGTTGCAGAGAGACTTGCAATGCAGAATCTGCTTGAGGCCTTGACTATGTCCTATCTACAGCAAAGATATGCAGAGTACAAGGAGTGATATTAGTGGTCCTGCTTCTTGCAACCTTTCTTACAAAGGTAAAAAAGGAAGACCCAGGGAACTACAGGCCAGTCAGTCTCACCTCTGTGCCCAGCAAGATCATGAAGCAGATGCTTGTGGAAACTATGCTAAGGCACATGGAAAATGAGGAGGTGGCTGGTGACAGCCAACACGACTTCACTGAGGGCAAATCGTGCCTGACAAGTTTGGTGGCCTTCTACAACATGGTTGCAGTGCTGGTGGATAAGGGAAGACCAACTGCTGTCATCTACCTGGACCTGTGCAAAGCATTTGTCACTGTCCCACACAAAGTACTTCTCTCTAAATTGGAAAGACGTGAATTTGATGGATGGACCACTCAGTGGATAAGGAATTGGCTGGATGGTTGCACTCAGAGAGTTGCAGTCAACGTCTCGATATCAAAGTGGAGATGAGTGGCATTCCTCAGGGGTCGGTACTGGGGCCGGTGCTATTCAATAGCTTTGTCAGCCACATGGATAGTGGGAATGAGTGCACCCTCAGCAAGTCTGACGATGACACCAGCTGTGTAGTGCAGTTGACACACTGGAGGGAAGGGATGCCATCCAGAGGGATCTTGACAGGTTTGAGCGGTAGGCCTCTGTAAACCTCATGAAGTTGAACAAGCCAGGTGCAAGGTCCTGCACATGGGTCAGGGCAATCTCAAGCACAAATACAGGCTGGGCAGAAAATTGATGGAGAGGAGCCATGAGGAGAAGGGCTTGGGGGAGCTGGTTGATGAGAATCTCAGCATGACTCGGCAACATCCGCTTGCAGCCCAGAAAGCCAACCCGTATCCTGGGCTGCATCAAAATAAACATGGCCAGCAGGTCAAAGGAGGGGATTCTGCCCCTCTACTCCACTCTGGTGAGACCACCCCTGGAGTCTGCGTCCAGCTCTGGAACTGTCAGCACAGGACAAACATGGATCTGTTGCAGCGGGGCCAGAGGAGGCCACAACAATGATCAGAGGGCTGGAACACCTCTGCTGTGAGGAAAGGCTGAGAGAGTTGGGGCTGTTCAGCCTGGAGAACAGAAGGCTCTGGGGAGACTCTATAGCAGCCTTCCAGTACCTGAAGGGGCCTACAAGAGAGCTGGAGAGGGACTGTTTACAAGGGCATGGAGCGATGGGACGATGGGTAGTGGCTTTACAGTGAAAGAGGGTAGATTTAGACTGGATTTAAAGAAGAAATTCTTCCCTATGAGGGTGGTGAGGCACTGGCATAAGTTTCCCAGAGAAGCTGTGGCTGCCCCCTCCCTGGCAGTGTTCGAGGCCAGGTTGGATGGGGCTTTGAGCAACCTGGTCTAGTGGAAGGGGACCCTGCCCATGGCAGGGGGTTTCGAACTGGACTAACTATAAGGTCCCTTCCAGCCCAAACCATTCTGTGATTCAGTGATTCTATGATCCCCTCTGACACTCGTGAAAAGTTAGGGGAGCATGTTCACATTGGACACTATCTTTAGCTCCCAGTCCTGAAGAAAACCTGCAGGAACAGCAGGATGACGGTGAACTTGCCCTGGAGAATCAGGGTGCAGATACTTAAAGTATCACACTTCTTATGATAAATGCTTTGTGGATCTAAGCTCAGAGCAGTAAAATTAGGGGACCCATGTACAAAGCTCACAATTCCTATTATTTCTCTCTGCTTGACTTAACTCATCTTTCAACAGTAGCAGAGAAAAAAGGTAAAAACATTTTATACACATAGATGCATACAGTGTCAAATGTCAGTGCACCCTGAATTTATAAGCACTTTCCTTCCTTTAAATTTCCAAGTTGCTGGCTCCTCTCTGGAAACATTCAGCTGAACAACCCACCGCTGAACTCAGCGCTCCCTTCCTCACAAAGACGAATCAGTACAGTTGGGAAAAAAAAAAAGGACAAAAAAAAAAAGTGACATGAATTTGTAACATGGTATGGAGGAATTAGAGTTGCTGTTAACCTATCTCAGCATCTAAATGTAGCAGTTGTCCAGAAAGGATGAAAGAAATTACTTATCTGGGGAATCTAAGTCAATTCTTCTGGCTTCTAGCCAAGGATCTCTTTCAACTGTACTCCTTGGCTCCCTATGCTGCTGGCTGTGAGCCACAGTTTTCTAGACTTAATCCACAGCTAGATGCCTTATTTCCTCTGTTGCTAAACATAGAAACCATCCACAGTTCTTCAAGGGATGATAATAGGAGTTTCAAGTGCTCTGCCTTTCCACAAGTGAAGGCTATCTGCCTTCAGATCCACAGACTCCTGTGTTCTAAAACCATTTGTGATTCCAGCCTTGGGAGAAATTTACTTTTTATGTGCCTGAGCTTCAACTTAGGTCAAATCAGTGGGACAAATAATTTGCAGACTGCAGCAGATGCATGAAGAAAAGTTGAGTATCCTGTAAACCACATAAGAAATATCAACTAGCAACAGTACCATATTAAAGCAAAGCTATGCTTTATTCTTCAGACCAAAAACATCTGTCTTAGCAGACTGTAGACTATCTCCCATAAATGCTGTAAGAGGCAAGAATGTTAATAAGCCTAACTTGTTGTGTTTGTTTTTTCTTCTTTTGCTCTATTCTACACCTCAAGTATAAAATTAACCTTTGCCTATATTCACAGGTAGGCCCTTTCCAAGAAGATCTGAACTATCATAACATTCCCTGAAAAGCTATTAGCTACTAAACTGTGTATTAAGAGCCTCAGGCTGAGCCCATAATACAATGGGAAAGATAACTCCTTGCTTCATGGAGGCTGGGTCCCCAAGACCATATATAGGAGTAGCGTGAGATGATTAAAGTTTTAGTTTATGAGATGATATTTAGCCAAAATGACCTTTTTGAGTCATTTCTATGAATGACACTCTCCAGCAGCGCCTTTCTGGGAAGCTCTTTCCCCAGTGGGGATACGCTCATCACAGACTGATCTGTTACAGATGAACAAGCACTCAGTCAAACAGCTTGAGTTGAACTGTGAACTCTAAATAGAAAGTCATCAATAAAAAGGACAGAGAAAAAAGTTCTTCGCTTGATTTTAGCCTGACTGATGTTTTCTGTAAATTGCACTAAATGAGGAATTGATAACAAGATTCTGCAGCCTTAATGAAATTACAATGAGTGATCTATACACGTCTCCAAGCATAACAGGCAAGGTCTTACTCTGAAGCAGAGTGAGAAAGTGACTTGGCATAGTTTCAGACCACAAGTTTATTTTTATGAAATGGTTAGCATGGGTCAGCAGCATGCATGCAGACTATAATAATAACAGGAATAATAGGAAAACTTCCTTCTTATTTTGATGGAGAATTTCTGGATAAATGTGTCCTTATGTCCAGTATTGTTTCCTGCACACTAATATTTGTATGCAATAGAGACAGATGCATGCTGCTCATCAGCTCAGTAAAACTTTCCCATTCTATTAACTGTCCATAAGCCAGTATATGGGCAGAGGCATTATTTCTGCAATTGATTTGTAGCTTTGACAACATACAAGACAGGCTTTAGTGAAAAGAGATGAGAGAAAGAATCCAGCATTTAATGTACTCGCTAGAGTAGCATTGTTGACTTGACTGAGGTACAACCAGAAGCATTGACATGAATGGCCTTGAGAGTAAAATCTTCCATGCTCAGCAACTTTTAGACAGTAGCCTTAGGCCACTTGCTGCAGACAACCTTGAAATGGAATTCAAGAGATGTACAGGTATTGGATTTTATTCTAAAGGTCGGTGACTTCTCCCTCCAAAATTTATTACTGGATTCCATCAGTTACTGTAAAATCATTGAGGTCTGCATTTGCAAAGGGTTCAGTCTTACCTATCTGGAATCCAATAATGATTTCTTAACAGTTTTAAGGAATAAATGTTTTATAGAAAAAACAAAAAACTCAACTAATTTCCATAATACTGGCCATGGTAAATGTAACCCTTGTGAACAGAGTCTGTTCTATTGTATTGAGGTTTCTCAAGGACTGGGCAGGATAGTGTTCTTGTGTGAATAAGACAAAATGAACTGTGATGTGCTCCTATAAATACAAGGCTATTGGCGATTTTTTTGAAAAACGCAAACGTGTTTGCTGGCAAACATTGTGACAGATGCCTGCTTTAACCTTTGGACTTGGGACACATGGAATCCTCTGTACCTACACTTATCAGGTTTTTCTTAAGTAGCCCTCTGTGCTGCCGGAATTGTAGAGTATTAAGCCTTGCTAATGTTGTTCAGTTTGCTGTATTGTCCTCACTTCTAGAAAAATTGAACCAGATCGTAGGAGCAGAAATGATACCAGTAACAAAAAACATCCCTGTTTTGTAGCAAGATCGAGGAACAAAATTCCCTGGTTGAAGCTTTGTTTATAGTACTGCTTTTAATTTTGATCCCTGAGAATGCTGAAGCCTGCAAATGAAAAGCAAGAGGGACCGAGTCCTGTGTAAGGAGCTGCCAGCATTAGTATACACATATGAGTTGGGGGCAGTTCTCCTGGCAGCTTGTTGGCTTGGGAGGAAACAGTGGAGCTGGAATAGTCACAGTGCATACGCACACTACATTTAAACACTGCACAAAAATATGGCCCTTGTTTATTGTTATAGTTATAATGGTTTGCCATATAGATCGGCCTGTATAAAATTCATACCCACTGAGTATCTGTTTTACTATGCAGCTAATCACAAGGAAGAATAAAAAGGGAGAGAGCCTGAAGGACTGTATTTCATTTGCTTAACAAGGTGCTTGTAGTGGGGGAGCAAGAGAGAGTTTGCTAATAATTTATTTCAGTAAGATGACTTACATCTGAGGATTTCTGATGGTGAGGATTTCTGAAGAACAGGACTCTTCATGAATGAATTTCACTGACAAAGCAATACAGCTCATCTCAAATGTCGAGTGAGGGACCTTGCTTCCTTGGAAAGCGGTCATCCTTGGGACCACCATTCTCCTTTCTCTGTGGTCTGCTCCTGCTCTTTGACACCAGTTTTATACTCTGGATAATGTTTTTGATTTTTCATATATTGTCCCTGCATTTGTTGCCACCTACCTCAAGTGAAATTTAACTGTCCATAACATAAATTGAAAATGGTTAATGTTTGTACCACAGCCCCATTATTGCCTTAGAGTCTTGCCATCTTGAGTCCTCACTCAATCTCCTTCAAGCAAGGTCTCTAACACATTTCTTCCCCTGGCTCATAAATTAGAGTGTAACTCACAAAAACATCCTTTCTCCTGAGATGTGCTTCTCCTTTTCACTGTTTCCATGGCGTGGGGAATTGCTGTGTTGACTGTGGACATTGTTCCCTTTAGGAACAATGACAGGAATGGTACATTACTGTGGGCCATTTGTGAAGAAATACCACTGCTCTTCTTAGTGGCATCATTTAGCAGGGAGCCAAATTAAGGGCTCTGAATCAAGTATGACATTGTGCCTGGACTGTCTATCTGAATCATTCCTGAGCCGTGGTCCACAGATGCTAGACCGAGTCCTCAAATTCAGATCACTTCCACTGCATTACTGCATTAACATATTAGTAACAAGAATTTGTGTCAGTCTGGAAGACATGGTGAAGATTGTCTTTTACGTAAAGTAAAATCAGAGACTTTGTCTGCTTCAATCCAGCAAGACAGTGCCGAGATTAAAAGGTAGGAGGAACTATTTTGACCTCATCTTGGCCCTAGAGAGAATCGAAGAAAACCATTTTGATGGGGAACTTCAAACACCATGAGAATAAGCTCTGAGAATGAGAAAGCATCAGCTTAACTTTTTTGGGTAGCGAGGAATAAGTCATGACTGAGGTTTTACACTTACACCTGTGATAAACACGACAATAATTTTTTATTATCTTCTTTATTTCAGCAAGAAACTCTGCACAAGAGTCAATAAAAACAAGACATATATTAATCATGGAAACAGTGTCTTTGAGCAGATGTGCATAGTAGGAAATAAGGAAACATTTGGGATAGAAAGTGGAAAGTGCAGCATTTAATGCATTTAGCTTTCTAATAGCATTTCTGGATTCTTAGAACACAGCTTTGCCTATCTCATTTTAATTTGGCCTTGTGCCTGAATTTTTAATGCTGACATGGCCTCCTGCACAGAATGAACAAACGTCTACAGTGAAGTACACTCACAACAGCCCTGTGTCAAAGTGACATGTTACCCAAATTAGAGGTCAAATATTTGTACCCCAAGATCTTAATTTCATCAAATTTTAAAAATACATTCCTGTGCCACATTTAGCACTAGCACTGCAGAAAAAACGCCTTTTGATTGTTCTTCAAGATCTGCAGATAGCAGTAGATATATGGTTTGTAACCATAGACTTTGAGTCTCCATTTTCAAACATAATCACATCCTCAATCATCAATCAAATCTCCTTTCGAGAACTTCTAGGATTTGTTTTCTTATATTTTAACGGTGCTGCTAGTGTGGGACTGGTCAGGTGTCTTTACTCCTGGTTCCCACAGACCTTCCATCTAGATGAAACTGCTGTTGGAATCTACAGCTGAGAGGGGCAAGGAGCTTCACCTAAGTAGTACCCATGCACCCAGAATGCCCTAAACTACAATCTTCACACCAAAATTGACAGGTAGAAGACTCTGGGAATTGCCAGTGTTTTCACTTGAGAAAAATGATGTTTTGATTTAGCAGAGGGCTGGACTTGATGGAATGAAAGACCCTTTCTGGTTCTCTGTTCCTGTGATAGGAAAGTACATGACGTAAAGGAAGAACCTATAAAGAAGATGATCAAAATTTTCTATTAGGCACTGATCACTATTTATTGTACCAGTACAAGTGTGGGATATCTCTTCAGACTGCAAACCAGTCCGGAAGAAAACTACAGTAATGATTCGCACTTTGCTTGTTCCCGTTCTCTGCTTTTTGTATCAGACACCTTTTTAATGAGAATTCTATCATAATGAAATTTTGCTTAGAGAAAATTGATTTTGCTATTAAAAAGTTACTCTAAAGTAACTAGGATTTGAAATAGTAACAGGTGTGAAAGACCAGAGCAGAAAATAAAATGTATCTTAATCATATTATGATTTTATATAAGAACTTAAATTATGTGTTGAATGTAGTAGCTTTGTAAGATGTATTTCCCAGTCCTCAACCTCAAAAGGACCATTGCCTTGGAGTATGCTATTTAGTTAAATACCTTAAGGGCTTAGAACTTCTGTATGTATAAGCTGACACCTAAAATTTAGGACACAACATCTCCCCAGTATTAATTTAAAATGGATGCTAACAAAATTCCAGTGGATCCAAATCCTGCCTAGTAAGGCACAGACCTGACCTGTCCTGTCCAAAGGCAAGGGGAAGGGCCAGGCTGCTCACAGCGTCCAGAGTATACCCGTGACACAGATATCCACAGGCAGGGCACAGTGCCGTTAGCAGCGAGGCTGCACAGGCAGATGTAGCCCTTATGGCCCACGGTGAACATATCATCACTTCTCACAGGGAGTGAAGTGAAAACTGGGCAAATTAACACTAGGCCATGCAGGAGCTAGAAACTTATTCCGCTTTTCAGAAATGTAACAGCACTGCCTTCCCTTCCTGGCTTTGGACATGGCTTCTTGGTCAGCTCATGGGAGTAACCACTGCATCATCTCTGGTGTGCTGGAGGAGCAGTAAATGTCACAAGACCAATGCTGCCTTTTTGTTTTTTTAAAAAGAAAGATTCATGGGCTGACTGTTTGCTTACCTCACCCCATTAACTCCCTAACTGCCCAGCAAACCAGAAAGAGAATAACATCACTTAGTCTTGCCGATGTTAACAGGAAAGATGCATTGTCGGCAAATAATAGACAAATTTGTGAGTTTGTTTTTCATGTAGATTCATGGGTTGTGAGCTTAAATTATGTATTTCTAATGTACCTTTCACCAAGGACATAAAAATGTTTTAAAGGAATGAATCTTTAGCAATCCCACCATTGTGTGTTAAGAAGGCAATGGACATTCCTTCCTTCCTAAATGCTTTACTCAGCTTGGGGGGGGGTTCTGCTGTTCAGATTCCACTCATCAGGCAGAAGTAATACAGGATTAGAGCTTGTCTTGCAAAGCCACTACCTTTAAAATCCTAGGCGTTTCATGAAAGGGTTAGTACTTATTTCTCCTTCTCCCTCCCTCAAACAGAAGGTGCATTTCTGTTAGCATCTTAGTTTGGATCAGTAGTGCACTTCTGAAGCACATATCTTCATTTTCACAGAGCATGCAACCTGGACTCTTTTGAGAAGAAACTGAACAGGAAAATGTTCTCTGGGGACTCCATGATGTGTGGCAGCACGTACTGGGCATTCAGTTTATGTGCCCATAATATAGAGGCCTGCAGAAAAGCCATCAAAGCTTGTAATATGGATATTGGGTCCTCACCGCCAGTGGTTTCATGCTGCAGATCCTCTGCTATTGGGCTGCACTACTTGCTAATGTAGACAAAGTGTCTTCCTTAGCTCAGGTTCTTCTAAACACATTTCTTCAATGTTTCTGAGGCTGGCAACAATCAGCTAGGGATGGTTGCCAGGGTCCTTACACACTGAGTTTGCATGATGGGGCAGTTTCCTATTACCTACTCTTCCTCTCTGAAGGACAGTCAAGTAAATCTTCTGTATGTACATGCTAAATACAACCATCATGAAAAAACAGTCTTTCTAACTATGGTCATGATAACGTGTTTCGGCTCCTCCCAACTCATCCTGGCCATTTTTTAGTCTCTCTGATGTATATTCCTATGCCACCCACAAGCACATACCTTGATTCTGGAAATTGATGCTTTAAACTGGAAAGATGTCATTTATCTCAAGAGCATTGTAGCATATCCCTTGTAAAGATTCCAATAGATCTGTAAGCCCCAGAGTTTATTGGTATAGATGGCCACATAACTGAAGTATTATCTTAGCAGAAACTGCTTCAGGAATATAGATGGATTTTTGTGCAATGAAATTGTATGATCAATCATAGGATTCAGCTGCAGAAAGCAAAACCTTGTGGATATATCTCTGCCATTAAAAAGACATTTTAAACAGTTTCTTTCTATCCCAAGTGTCACGAGTCTGGAAATCCTGATGCAAGTGCTTTCGTAGTTTACCCAGATGAGAGCTGATAAGGTCACCATTTTCTTAGGTGGCATAGGGCTCCCGGTGCAAATGTGCACAACACAGAAAACTACATTTTCCGCTAATCAGGCACCTGCAGCTTGTGGGTAGAAGACTTGGGCCCAGAAATTGGTCCAAAGGAAATAAATTCCTTGGGTTTTAGTTCCCCCATTATGTTTCAGCTCCAATGGTAGATGCAGGTGTTCTGGACTCAGTCCCAGTTTTGGGAACAGTATGGTGAAATAGTTCATTATTGATTTGTACTTGAGAGAGACCGGGAACTAGAGTGCCTCAAAGTGGCTTATTTTCCCCTGTCCTTTTCATTCTCAGATGCTCACCTGCTACTGAAGCCTTTAAAAGGTATGGCTTCTATTGATTATGGCAAGAACATTTGTCCTGGCTTCAGCTGGGACAGAGTTAATTTTCACAAGAAACTGGTTGGACTGCTGAAAACAGCCAATCAAATGGGATATTCTATTCCATGTGATGTCATGCTCAGTATTTAAGTGGGCAACTGGCTGAAGGAGAGGCTTTTGCCACTCAGGAGCATGCTGAATATCAGCATGTAAGAACGATGCATGTTGTATATGGTTTTTATCAGTATAATTGATTGCTGTTTTCTTCTCGCTTTGTCATTCTGTTAAACTGTTCTCATCCCAACCCACGAGTTTTTGCCTTTTTCCTTGATTCTCCTCCCCATCCCACTGGGGAGGGGGAAGGAGTGAGAGAGTAACTGTGTGCTGCTTTGTTGCAAATTGAGGCAAAACCACAACAACATTTTTTGCCTAAAGCTCTTCAACCTCTTATGAGCACGAATGGCAAATGCTTTACCTATACAAACCCATCCTGACTTGTGCGATGAAAGCATGTCCATGTATTCTTTCCTGGTTTGGTTTGTTTGGGTTTGGTCTCTCTGCTCTTAACCTTGCTGTCTTTGCATCTCTGTAACTGTCAATCTAATTTGCCCTGGCAAAAAAAATTGCCCTCAAAAAATCACGCTTTTAATCAGAGGAATATTAAGGGCGTCAGCGCTCAATACCTGAATAATTTTGCACTTCCTCACGCCAACATTTCCACGAGGAGTAGAGAGTTGGGAACAAAGAGAGAGATGGTGGAATTTTGTAATACAGCATCTACCTGAGAAAATATGTGAAAACTGTGGTAAAAAAAGCTTTTTTTCTGATGACATATCCAGAGCAGCCAGGTTAAACGCAATCTAAAAGAGAATATCCTTCCACCTAGCACTAATATCCCACAAAAAAATAACAACTCTTCCTTTCAATGGCTGGCACTTGATTTTACTAGGCCCAGAGCCCATAAAAGCTCTCACAGAGATGATGCAGACATATTTAAATCAGTCAAACAGAACACTTTCCCAACCCTTCTCCCAACCCTACAGAGTATTTATAGTCTAATACATTATTGATAAGGCTGACTATTATAAAAGTGCTCTGGCATAAGTGGTTATAAATGTGTACTGTCTGCTCTGTATAATCCATTAACTGATTAAAATAATTGTCTTAATTTGATTGTTAAAGTGATTAGTAGGGCACTGTTAAAGGAAATTAATACTCTAAATTGAATCACAGAATCACAGAATGGTAGGGATTGGAAGGGACCTCTGTGGGTCATCTCGTCCAACCCCCCTGCCAAAGCAGGGTCACCTACAGCAGGCTGCACAGGACCTTATCCAGGTGGGTCTTGAATATCTCCAGAGAAGGAGACTCCACCACCTCCCTGGGCAGCCTGTGCCAGGGCTCCGTCACCCTCAGAGGGAAGAAGTTCTTCCTCGTGTTCAGACAGAACTTCCTCTGCTTCCGTTTGTGCCCATTGCCCCTTGTCCTGTCGCTGGGCACCCCTGAAAAGAGTTTGGCCCCATCCTCCTGACACCCACCCTAGAGATATTTATAAGCATTTATTAGGTCCCTTCTCAGCCTTCTCTTCTTCAGGCTGAACAAGCTCAGCTCCCTCAGCCTTTTCTCCTAGGACAGATGCTCCAGTCCCCTCACCATCCTTGTAGCCCTCTGCTGGACTCTCTCTAGTAGCTCCTCATCTTTCTTGAAGTGGGGAGCCCAGAACTGGACACAGTACTCCAGATGGGGCCTCACTAGGGCAGTGTAGAGGGGAAGGAGAACCTCCCTCAACCTCCTGGCCACGCTCCTTCTAATGCATCCCAGGATCCCATTAGCTTTCTTGGCAGCCAGGGCACACTGCTGGCTCATGGTCAACCTGTCGTCCACCAGCACACCCAGGTCCCTCTCCACAGAGCTACTCTCCAGCAGGTCCGCCCCAAGCCTGTACTGATACATTTTTCAGATGCAGTTATGCATTGAAGCATAATTGCAGCTGAAAAATAACTCCACTGAACTGATGTGGTAACAAGGTACAGGCTTGTGGTTACTGAGCCTTGGGAAGTTAAACATAGAATGGTATGGGGGAGACAGGAAGAAGACAATTCCTCTAGGAAGCATACCTGTAATGGCTTTGTGACCTGAACCTGCAGTCCTCTGCCCAGCTGAAATGTTTGTCCAAGCACAAGAAGACCATGGACTGCTGTCTGTGACCATAAGTCACGCTAGCTGGGGAGGAAACACCAAGACTGATTTTATCTCCTCTAATGTGAGGGAGTAACAAGCTGGGAACTGTTTGGAGAAACCTGATGTATTCAGATTCATTGGGCTGGGTGGGAGGCTCCAAGGAGTCTCAGGAGAGTGGCCAACGTGACAGTAAGGCTGAAGGAAGAGAGGAAGATGCAATTTCATAAGGTGTTTTACACTGTCTCCTGCAGCATTTGTATTTAGAAACGAAGGACGGACTTCATGAATGAGCTACGAGGTGGGTCAAAAGTGGGCTGGCTCATCAGGCTTAAAAGGTGATGATCAATGACTAATGTCTGGGAATCCATATTAAGGCTCATGTTGTTCAACGTTTTCATCAGTGACCTGGGAGATGGCACAGAGTATTTATCTGCAGGAAAGTTGAGGATGATACCAGACTAGGGATGTGGCTGAGCATCAGCCCAAAAGGATTATCGCTACAGCATCAGTAAGACTATACATTAAATGTATACTCTTTTAAAAATCCCCCCTAGATAGCTGTTTGCCGACCAGTTTCTTCAGCAGATCCTTGACAGTGATAGAGATGAGTTGCTTGTGGAAATTACTCTTTCACACATATTAGATTTTGGAAGGATGCCACGGCCTCTTGCATTGAGTCACTGAGTTACACCATGCGTATTGTAATATCACACCATATATAGCAACACTGAAGAATGTCAAAGCCATTTATTACCCAGATAACAGAAATCGGAGCTGTTTTCTCCCCGAGATACCCATTTACTGCTCTCTCTCCTCCACTGCCATCACACTCACACCTCCCTTTCCAGCTAAGAAATCATTCATATTAAAGCTTATAATGTACCATCTTTAGCTGGAATTAGTTTATATTCAAATGTAGAAATTAAGGGAACTATTCAGCCATTGATGTAACAGGTGTTGGAAAAGTCTCTTTCAATGGCAAAAGCAAAACTGCAGTATGGAGGGAACTAGCAATGGAAGAGGCTGGATCATTGAGCTTATGCGAACAGATGGGAATCATATTCTCATAAGACGGTCTCCCTTCAGTAGGTACTTTGCTAACATCTGGGTACTGTGTAGACTTGTACAATTACCCACATCTAAGAGAACAGACTCGTCATTGCAGCTGAGGTCCCAGTAGTGCAGTGAAGTGGGAGCTAGTACAACCCTGTTCTTTCTCCCTATTTCCTCATGTCACATGAGAGACAGCTAGGGGCAGCTTTAGGTCATATGCAGCTGCAAGGCACCCCGCTGTCCCAGAGAAGAGTCAGAGTGCAGGAGAAATCCTAGACTACGCAGAGTCAGGGATGTGAGAGCTAAGGAAGCAGATAAATTCAATGACCTTACACCAGCCGCAGACTTCTCTGTGCTAGACTGATTACCATTTAGATGGATAAGGTCAAGCCCTAATCTGGTTAGAGCTTAAAGAGACCAGGAAGGGGTAGTGAAACTGGATCAGATAGTTTAGAAAAATCTGCACCTCTGTGTGTTCACATCTGTGTCAGGTCTGGCACTCCAGAGAGGAAATGTCTGTCTCTTGAAAACCACTCAGAATTGCCTTTTGCAAATTGTTAAGCACCTTCCTCTAAAGAAGCTGGTGCTGGCTGCTGCTGCTGGACTATTGGACTAGACGGTATGCTTGTCTGTCCCACTCTGGTAATTGCTTGGTCCTGAAGGACAGAAAAGTAGTTTTCTATGCCACTGACTGAAAACTGGGGAATCTTATCCTGGCGAAGCTCAGTCCCTGTGCCCCTTGGCTTATGAAGTGCGGAGCAGTGGCATTGTTAAAACTGATGTACAATGTATGAAACTACCTGAGCCTGCCAACTCCATGAGATTCACATGTGAAAACAATTTTTATTGTTTATTTGATTCTGAGTGAAATTTACCATTTTCTTTCGGCCTTTTCCAAAGCTTTGAAAGAGGCAACTTTTCCCCTTAGCAATACTGTGAATTCGCATGAAAAAGTCACTTCATATTTTTCATGGCAGAGCCAATTTTCACACGATAGTAGTGTTTCTGCAGTCACATGAACACCAACATTTGTGTCTGCGGGGAGAAAACTCATCGCCAGAATGCAAGTCATTTCACATTTTCTGTCTTCAGTGAGGAGTTTTTCTCCCTTACCTGTTCTGCTCATCTGATACCACATCCCACATTTCATCACTTATGAGATCTAGACATTGTCGTTCTGTTCATTCCAGCATTGGTAGATCAGATGGGCAGAAGAGAAAGGCTTAAT
This sequence comes from Opisthocomus hoazin, assembly GCF_030867145.1. Classification (NCBI taxonomy): domain Eukaryota; kingdom Metazoa; phylum Chordata; class Aves; order Opisthocomiformes; family Opisthocomidae; genus Opisthocomus; species Opisthocomus hoazin. Next base: position 1,795,718 of record NC_134437.1, read on the forward strand.
ACCTGCTCTTGGTTAATTTTTAGGAGCTATAGTAATGAACAGACAAATGCTTGTGATTGAAGGACCACTGAATATTCCCCTAAGTAGTAAATTCTTAGGAAAATTAGTATGAATACTGATTGAATTGCGGCTGCAAGAGATAAAGTTTCTGGAACAGAAAGGAAAGGCTCACTCTGGAGCTTTATGCAGTTTGCTTTCAATTCCATTCACAGTTATATCTTGGTTTTATATCCTGTTTTATTGAAATTCATTTTTTACTTCAATGTTTTTTGACTTGGGGATACATTTTGCCTTGAGCACATGAATGAAATGCCACACTGTAAAGTGCCAGTTAAAATTATCAATGCAAATACTGCAGTGATGGTTTTATGACTCTCTTGACATTTTTTCCCTTAAGTGTTTCTGGGTGAAGAGTATTTATTTTGCTTAGTTCAAACAGAAACCCATACCTCATAATTTGATTAGTAAGTCAAAGGGCAGTTACTGGTTTTGCACCTGTCTGTGCCATTCTGCTGTTTACTTGCTCCTTGGATTTTCTCTTATTAGCACATTTCCTGGGAGTTTTGTGATGGATTTATCAGTCTTAGAGATTAAAATGCTCTACTTGACCTCTAGATAAGAGGAACACAGGGAAAGGCAGCGCATATTTCTCCTAGGCTCACAGACGATGTCACCTACCTGGTGGACCTGCTGTGGTGGCAAGTTTTGCCTTTAGCAGAGGAAGTTTTAAATGGCTGTTCCATTTTTTGCGTATGCTGAATCTGCCCCTGGTGGTGGGCACATATAGTTGTGCAGTGGCTGAAGAACAGAACACCCCCCCCAAGGATCTCAGGCCGAGTCCTCTAAAGCCACTGAGCAGACCTCATAACGTAACAGTGAGATGCAGCACTGGAAACCAACTTTGTTAGCCATAACTTTGTTAGCTCTTTCTGGGAGCTGGAGCAGGAATATGTACTTCAGGCTCCTCAAAGAAGACTACAAATGGTTTGAAAGGATTTCCCTGCATTTGTTTCAAAGCAGTCACATATAGGAAGTGGCTCCTTTGGTATCCAGGGAACTGGAATGGTTGGCAGAAAAGGACTCTCTAACAGGGTTAAGATGTGTAATAATAAACTGAAAGGTACGGCTATAATAACAGGATGAAAGCAGGAGATATTTCTTGCAAGGAATTGAAAAAGCTTAGGATCAACAGATCATTCACTCTGCAATTCAACTTTGCATGCTTCGGATATAATTCCCTGTGGCTTATGATATGGCTGCAGTGTTCCATTACTATCTTTTTTCCAAATAGCTCTAGCAGTAGAGAAAGGACACATTTCTTGTTAGCCATCTTGCTATCTAAGCTTTAAGAGGGTGGAAAAATAGGGGCATGGAAATAAATATTGGATTAATTTAATATTTTAAGACACTGCTCTACACAGAAAAGTCCTAAGAAGGTGGACCATGGTGTTGCAGCCCTTGGCAAATGGAGCAGAAAGTACTGCATAGCTCATAGGCTACAAACACTTGTGAATCCTAAAGCAATTCAAGATTTTATAACTCAGTTTGGACAAGCCCATTTGAACAAGTATATTGGATTTGAAAGGAAAAAAAAATGAGAATAAGAGAAAAGTAGCAAACCATGGGCAAGAAAGATAGCAAACAGAGAGAACAACTGTTTTCACTACTTGTTTAAAGCCAGAAAGACCCCCCATACATCTGTACCAAGTGCCCATCCCTTGCTGAGCCGTCAAGTCCCGTCAACCTTCCATAACGGGCAAGCCTTGCTAAGGGCCAGTCAACACACAATAATTGACTTTGTCCCACCTTGCCAAAAATATAAACCTGGCATTTAGAATCCTCTGTTTTGAGGGTGAGAACTTCAACTAACCAGATAGGTTGACCAGCTTGGATCTCTCTCCCCCTCAAGCAGGGACGCCTCTTTAAGATTCGTGCCTCCAACTATGTTGGATGATACCCGGGGAAACTGTTAATATTGCTTAATTAATTAATTAATTAATCACTGGCTAGCCTTAAGACATGTAACGCTAAATGCAGCAAGTGTATTTATCAATGGCAATTCCAGATTTCTTATATCTGTCACCTTAATAAATAATTTCTATTTTCAACTTTGCAAAGCTGTCTCAGTGAAAGTCCTTGAGAGGGCTCTGACAAGCACACACTGACTCTGATAAGTGGCTACACACACACGCCTTTCAGCATAAACCATTGACCAAGTCTGGGAGTAAGACTGGATCCAGTCACACCTAGACGCCTCTCTGATAAATTTACAAAGCAAGAGGGTCCTTTCTGAATCTTGTGACTCAGTGGGAGGGCCTTCCCATCCCCTGACACACGTCAGACTCATACTCCTAACGTGACACCTTGCGGTAAGCTTTATGTAAACATATAAGCAGAGCATGAGTGAGTTACAGTATTATAATGTTTACAGGCCTTTCCTCCAGTTAATTAAAATAGTACCTTTATGAAACACACAGTGGAAGAGAGAGAACGGTGCAGGGGGAGATAGGAAAGGGGAAAAGAAAAGATCTCCTTAGTGTCTAAATACTTTCATGAGGGCCTTATGGAAAAATCCAGTACATTGAAGGCAGATAATGCCTGTTTGACACCACACGTAAGTAAAACAGATATGTTCTTGGGCAAAACTCAAAGTGTAGGCAAGAAGCACAGTCTCTTCTGCCTGCCCAGCCTTTCAGTCCAGTTATTACTGTAACTCTTGGCAGGCAGAACTGGTTTCAGCAAACCTTCAGGAGTGGTCACTAAATGTATGTTAGTTCCTGTGGAACATTTAGATGAAAGTTAACAATTTAAATTGTTATTTTTTTTCTTTTTGCAAATTTGGCCTGTTCAATGAAAACACCCTATGATCAAATCAAAACAAAGCATATTCTGACTAAAAAAAAAAATTAATATAAGCTTACATGTGGAGAAGACAAAGGTTGTTTCCCTCATGGATAGATCTAACTATGCATCAACATTGCTGGCCAAACTCCAATGTTCCATCCTCACTAAATCCCTCATTTTCACTCACGTCTTCTGTATGTTGTTTCTCTTGATGTATTTTCAAGCTCTCTTTGGCTCACTGAGGCTTCCTGAGGACGTCTGCACTCTTCTTCCAGAGTATGCTGGAAGATACCTTACAACAATATAGCTATTCTTAGGTAGACAGATGCAACATTTATTTCAGGTACTGGTTCATGAAAGTGAATTGGCCAGCCCACAGCGGTCTGGTGAAATAAGCTTCTTGCCAGCAGTGAATAAACCAAGAACAAGACCTTGGAAAGCAAGACACTTTAATATAAGGGAAGTCACTTTAATAACGGCTAATATACTTCCCTGGGTACTGCAGCATTGCCAATAGCTCAAGTGAGGCCAAGTGCTCCTCCTTGTGACCGAGACAGATGTTACCAGCAATGATACATTGCACAACAAGCAGGGTCACTTTCCATGCCTGTTACACTACTGGCTGGCACGGGCATTGCCCCAGAGCGTGATGGCTTTGTAAGGTGGAAAGCAGAGGCAGGCTGAAATGGGCAGCTGTTTACATTTAATCCCACAGAGCCACAGCAATCCAGATTGTTTCAGGATTACCCATCCATGGGCCCCGATGGAATGCACCCATGAGTGCTGAGGGAGCTGGCGGATGTCATTGCTGAGCCACTCTCCATCATCTTTGAGAGGTCCTGGAGGACAGGAGAGGTGCCCGAGGACTGGAGAAAGGCCAATGTCACTCCAATCTTCAAAAAGGGCAAGAAGGAGGACCCAGGGAACTACAGGCCAGTCAGCCTCACCTCCATCCCGGGTAAGGTGATGGAGCAGCTTATCCTGGAGGCCATCATGAAGCAAGTGGAAGAAAAGAAGGTTATCAGGAGTAGTCAGCATGGATTCACCAAGGGGAAATCATGCCTGACCAATCTGATAGCTTTCTACAATGACATGACTGGCTGGGTAGACGAAGGGAGAGCTGTGGATGTTATCTACCTTGACTTCAGCAAGGCTTTCGACACAATCTCCCATGATATCCTCCTAGGGAAGCTGAGGAAGTGTGGGCTGGATGAGTGGTCGGTGAAGTGGATAGAGAACTGGCTGAATGGCAGAACTCAGAGGGTTGTCATCAGTGGCGCTGAGTCTAGTTGGAGGCTGGTGACAAGTGGTGTCCCTCAGGGGTCAGTACTGGGCCCAGTCTTGTTTAACTTCTTCATCAACGACCTGGATGAAGAGTTAGAATGTACCCTCAGCAAGTTTGCTGACGACACCAAACTGGGAGGAGTGGTGGATACACCAGAAGGCTGTGCTGCCATTCAGCGTGACCTGGATAGGCTGGAAAGCTGGGCAGAGAGGAACCTGATGAGGTTCAACAAGGGCAAGTGCAGGGTCCTGCACCTGGGGAGGAACAACCTCATGCACCAGTACAGGCTTGGGGTGGACCTGCTGGAGAGCAGCTCTGCGGAGAGGGACCTGGGTGTCCTGGTGGACGACAGGTTAACCATGAGCCAGCAGTGTGCCCTGGCTGCTAAGAAAGCCAATGGGATCCTGGGGTGCATCAAGAAGAGTGTGGCCAGCAGGACGAGGGAGGTTCTCCTTCCCCTCTACACTGCCCTGGTGAGGCCTCATCTGGAGTACTGTGTCCAGTTCTGGGCTCCCCAGTTCAAGAAAGATGAAGAGCTACTGGAGAGAGTCCAGCGGAGGGCTACAAGGATGGTGAGGGGACTGGAGCATCTCCACTACGAGGAGAGGTTGAGGGAACTGGGCTTGTTCAGCCTGAAGAAGAGAAGGCTGCGAGGGGACCTTATAAATGCCTACAAATATCTGAAGGGTGGGTGTCAGGAGGATGGGGCCAAGCTCTTTTCAGTGGTGCCCAGTGACAGGACAAGGGGCAATGGGCACAAACTGAGGCACAGGAAGTTCCATCTGAACATGAGGAGGAACTTCTTCTCTCTGAGGGTGACGGAGCCCTGGAACAGGCTGCCCAGGGAGGTTGTGGAGTCTCCTTCTCTGGAGATATTCAAGACCCACCTGGACAAGGTCCTGTGCAGCCTGCTGTAGGTGACCGTGCTTCGGCGGGGGGGTTGGACTAGATGACCCACAGAGGTCCCTTCCAACCCCTACTATTCTGTGATTCTGTTATTCTGTGATTCTGTGAGTGCTGCCAGCCTGCCCATGAGGCACATTACTTGCCTCTGTTGCTGCAAAATGAGGGTTTGGGATTTTCCCAAAACATCCTGATATGTTAAAAGAAAACTATATCTGTGTGTGCATGTTCGCTATCAGCTCGCCTTTGTCTCTGGCTTCAGCTCTTTTTCTTGAACAAATTCAGCTTGCACAGCTTGGAGGCACTTTCTAAATGCCTGCTTGTGGTAAGGAATGGGACACTATGAGAGACTGATGGCTGTATGTGTTTTTGCTAAAGTTTTACATAGCAAGAACTTCATTATTCAAAAGCTATTTCATCACATTCAGAGTGGTGGCAGCTCAGAGAAGAGGCAACAACTAAAATGTGTTAAATCGTAGTAGATAGACACTGAGTAGACAGGAGAAATGGGTGAGCTACAGTGTGTAGTAGCCTCACCTCCTGACTTCTATGATGTTGACTTTGCAGTTTGAACACCTGGCTACATGCTCTATTGGAAGTATGTTCGCTGCTCTACCAACCCAATTCTACACTTTAAACACAGCCACTTCCATACATATTCCCCCAAATGCAATCGGGCCATTCACAGGGAAAGTTGTAAAGAGACTGCATTGCCCTGATAGTCCTAATCCACAAAAAGGAAAAATAATTATTAAGTGGTCTAAAAATGGCAGGTGTGATGCATGAACATCAAAGATGACAAAGCCGTTTCTCTTCACCTCAACTAGCTGCTCTGCAATGTAGCAGATACTGGCTGGGGGTGGTAAAGCAGGGTGACAGTAGCTGAGCCACGGAGCTTGGGTGAATAAGCAAGTTTATGTTCAATTAGGCAGCTCTCTGGGGATCACGGATTCCTAGGTGCTGAAAATGCTCATGGTTTCTTTCCACGAATCCTAAAGAAGCACTTCTTTTTCCTATGAATACAAAAAACAGAAGTGAGAAAAATGCTGACCTCAAAAATATAAAGTATGAAAGATGCCCTGGGATGGATAACAGGAGCAGAAGCAAAGTAGGGACATACTTCCAGCTTGGCTTCAGAGAATGACACACGCTGTGCATGAAACAGTCTTCGTAAGTGCCCCCACCCTGAGAAGGAAAACTCTCCAGGAGAGAAATCAGAAATTACAACTTCGACTAACTAAATTACCCTTGATTGTAAGCAAGGGTGTCTCTTCAGCCCTGAAAAGCTAGAGGCTGAAAAACTAGACTCCTTAGTTCTGTTCCCTGCTCTAGCAGGGCAGTACAGTTTCAGACTGACACAACTGCAAGTGTTTCCATCTTGATTATGCTGCACAGCCTCAGTGCAGCCCTAAGGGAGTCCCTGGAAGGTCTCATTCAGCCCTACCCATCTGCAAAGCAGAGATAAATGGGTGGTGTCTTGAGCCTTCATTAATATTTGCAGGAGTACTCTGAAGTGCATGGAGCACTGTACTGCAGAGCGGTTAACGCTACAGCAAAGCCATTTGTGGCCCCAGATGCCAGCAGCAAATCTTTTGGCACACAGCCCGTTGCACTGGTTATAGCTGCCTGTCATGCTGTTGTGGGCCTGTCATCCTGCTGTAAAGCCTGTCAGCAGCAGAACACTGGTGCTGGGTTTCAGTCTCTGCCTTAAACATCCACTTTGCACCTATATTATGCAACCAGAGTTCATTCTACAGAAAGGTGCTTAATCAGTTCTGATGCTGCTGGCTTTTATTGCTCGTGGACACTCAGCTGGAGAACGGGATTTCAATCTGCAAAAGCGAGTGCTGTAGACTCAGCACCAAAGAGTCCTTGGTGATGAGAATAAGCCCAACAGCAAAGAAAACAGATAAATTCACTGAGCCAGCTGCTAGGGCTGCAGTCATTTGCACCTGGCTGCTATGCCCCTAAGCAGTATCTCTCACATAGAATTGAAGGCAGCCAGATGGGTAAAGGGCCAAAGCACTGATGAGTCAGGAGACATTGGCATGCAGTAGACATACAACAATAAAATCCAGGTTCCCAGATGTGTGATGAAAAACAGAGGGAGGGAATAATGACTATTAGCAGAACTGCAAATTCTAGTGGTAGCTTAGACAAAGACTCCAGGCTTCTAGTGGACCATATGAAAATAGGTGCAGGCACAGCACAAATCTGCATGAAATCTCAGCGAGAGCAGAATACGGCTATATCTCATGCTGGGGTACTGCATCATCTGGAGGGGAATAGTTTGCACTGGCTCTTTTAAAACTGAAGGGCAGTGATTCATCTGTTTTTATTTTTCCAACAAGCAAACATAAGCTGAAGATTTAAGTGAAATGAGTTATGGTGGGTATTTATGGACTGCATGTGTGTACTATGCAGGCTTTCTCTTGGGCCTATGAACAGGAGTGACTCACTTGAACTGCTTTGGTGAATATAGTAGAACTGTGAAGGGAGAAAGCTAAACTCACAGGTGAATAATCAGTCAGCAGCCAGAGTAGCAAGATTAATCAGTAAACTATGTGTTTACTTTAATGCCCTAGTAGAAAGGGAATGCAAACGGAGGTTCAGAGCAAGAGTAACTTGTCTATTTTTTTTAAGCCAGAATGAGGTTTCAGAAGATTTACTTGTTTCCTTTGTAGGAAATATCTCAAAAAGATACATGGCAAGTTTCTTCTACTCATCAGAACAAATCAATACTTGCAGAAACTACCAGTAACTGTTCTAGTTAAAACCTCCACCTTCCTAAAAACAGGCAAATATGACAGGAGAGCTCAGCAGATATAATACTGCATTAGGGCTGTTAATTCTATTTATGTATTTGGCTTAGCTACCCTGTGTTGTTGTTGATGGGCTGTCTGATGTCTGTATATCTCAGGTTTCAATGCTATCAGTAAAACTTTTGGTTGTATTTGACTCAGAGAAAACAGTCTGAGCTCAGGAGCACTAGTCCTGTGTTACTGGGGTCATTCTGCCAGTTACTGATGAATACGCAGCTCTAAAGATATTCTTGAGTGTTTTTAAAGGCAGTGCAAAAGGAACAGAGCTGAAGTTAAACAAAGCAATCATTTCCAAACTTGAGCTTTCACAACAGAGGCTAATTGTAATCTCATCCTTTGAAACCTGCAATTACAAGCAGTGCCCACTAACCCTTTGCCCTCCTGCTTTGTGGAAAATGAGCTATGAGGCATGAGAAAGAAATTTAGCAAAGGAGGAAGGAGACCTGCATGGTTAAACAAGGAGCTTCTAGCGGAGATCAGGCAGAAGAGAAAGGTGCATGGCATGTGGAAAGAGGGACAGGCCACTTGGGAAGAGTACAGAAACGTAGTGAGAGCATGCAGGGATGCGACGAGGAAGGCCAAGGCTCACCTGGAATTGAAGCTGGCAAGGGATGTCAAGAACAACAAGAAGGGCTTCTTCAACTACATCAGCAGCAAAAGGAAGGCTAGGGACAATGTGGGGCCGCTGCTGAATGAGGCGGGTGTCCTGGTGACGGAGGATGCGGAGAAGGCAGAACTAATGAATGCCTTCTTTGCTTCAGTCTTCAGTGCTAAGACTGGCCCTCAGGAATCCCAGGCCCCGGAGGTAAGAGAGGAAGCCTACAGAGGGGACGACTTTCCCTTGGTCGAGGAGGACTGTGTGAGGGATCGCTTAAGCGATCTGGATGTCCACAAATCCATGGGCCCCGATGGAATGCACCCACGAGTGCTGAGGGAGCTGGCGGATGTCATTGCTGAGCCACTCTCCATCATCTTTGAGAGGTCCTGGAGGACAGGAGAGGTGCCCGAGGACTGGAGAAAGGCCAATGTCACTCCAATCTTCAAAAAGGGCAAAAAGGAGGACCCAGGGAACTACAGGCCGGTCAGCCTCACCTCCATCCCGGGAAAGGTGATGGAGCAGCTTATCCTGGAGGCCATCATCAAGCAAGTGGAAGAAAAGAAGGTTATCAGGAGTAGTCAGCATGGATTCACCAAGGGGAAATCATGCCTGACCAATCTGATAGCTTTCTACGATGACATGACTGGCTGGGTAGACGAAGGGAGAGCTGTGGATGTTATCTACCTTGACTTCAGCAAGGCTTTCGACACAGTCTCCCATGATATCCTCCTGGGGAAGCTGAGGAAGTGTGGGCTGGATGAGTGGTCAGTGAAGTGGATAGAGAACTGGCTGAATGGCAGAACTCAGAGGGTTGTCATCAGCGGAGCTGAGTCTAGTTGGAGGCTGGTGACAAGTGGTGTCCCTCAGGGGTCAGTACTGGGCCCAGTCTTGTTTAACTTCTTCATCAACGACCTGGATGAAGAGTTAGAATGTACCCTCAGCAAGTTTGCTGACGACACCAAACTGGGAGGTGTGGTAGACACACCGGAAGGCTGTGCTGCCATTCAGCGTGACCTGGATAGGCTGGAGAGCTGGGCAGAGAGGAACCTGATGAGGTTCAACAAGGGCAAGTGCAGGGTCCTGCACCTGGGGAGGAACAACCTCATGCACCAGTACAGGCTTGGGGTGGACCTGCTGGAGAGCAGCTCTGCGGAGAGGGACCTGGGTGTCCTGGTGGACGACAGGTTAACTATGAGCCAGCAGTGTGCCCTGGCTGCCAAGAAGGCCAATGGGATCCTGGGGTGCATCAAGAAGAGTGTGGCCAGCAGGACAAGGGAGGTTCTCCTTCCCCTCTACACTGCCCTGGTGAGGCCTCATCTGGAGTACTGTGTCCAGTTCTGGGCTCCCCAGTTCAAGAAAGATGAAGAGCTACTGGAGAGAGTCCAGCGGAGGGCTACAAGGATGGTGAGGGGACTGGAGCATCTCCCCTACGAGGAGAGGTTGAGGGAACTGGGCTTGTTCAGCCTGAAGAAGAGAAGGCTGCGAGGGGACCTTATAAATGCCTACAAATATCTGAAGGGTGGGTGTCAGGAGGATGGGGCCAAGCTCTTTTCAGTGGTGCCCAGTGACAGGACAAGGGGCAATGGGCACAAACTGAGGCACAGGAAGTTCCGTCTGAACATGAGGAGGAACTTCTTCCCTCTGAGGGTGACGGAGCACTGGAACAGGCTGCCCAGGGAGGTTGTGGAGTCTCCTTCTCTGGAGATATTCAAGACCCGCCTGGACAAGGTCCTGTGCAGCCTGCTGTAGGTGACCCTGCTTCGGCGGGGGGGTTGGACTAGATGACCCACAGAGGTCCCTTCCAACCCCTACTATTCTGTGATTCTGTGATTCTGTGATTAGCCTGGGATTCTCTTTTGTTTCTTGATACTCAGCAGAACTTCCCTGAACTTGTCAGGAGCATTGTGTTTTTTAATTCCCGAAAATGTTTAAAGACCCTTTATAGGACTAGGTAAAACTTCCCTGGCTAAAGCAGGTTCTCCAGCAAAAGGAAACATGGAGCAGTAGATTGTACTAACCTTTTCCCAAAGCCATTTCTCAAAACCTATTGCTGTCCTGGTATCCATGCTTTGTTTCAAAAAAGGCACAGATACAGGGTTGGCTCAGGGAAACTGCCAAGGCTGAATCACAGCATGGAAAGAGTCCTCCTCATCTGGGCTTAAGACAGTGCAAACACCAACAGGAAAGGGAAAAGATGGTTTAACCACAGCCTGTAAGTACCTGAGTGGAGGAAGATTTCAGATATGAGAAAGCTTTTTAGTTCAATAGACACAGGCACAAGAATTTTCAAGTGTAAGAGTAATTAAGCAGTGGTAACTATTCTCAAGGGATGTGGTACATTCTCCATCTCCTGAAGTCTTCACATCAGGGCTTGATGTCTTTCCAAAATATATCAAGACTGCTACAGTAAGCAGCTACTTGTCTAAATATAGAGACTAACGAGTGAAATTAAATGGCCTGTATTATACTGGAGTTCAGACGGTGTGACTGTAGGAGTCCTTATGAGCTTTTAAAACTCCTGAACCTCCAAATCTTTGCCAGCATCTCCTTAAGGAAATCTTAATGTCTAGGACTGGACTGATCAAGCTTTTGGATGGCACATGATAGCCTGTCAATGGCATACTTAGCAAGCCCTCAGAAGTTCTTATCACGTCCTGGAGGGAAGAGCAGCACAGGATGAGACTTCGCACAACAGTACTTCAGACTCTGTACATTCACCTCTCAGCACCAGTACATTTCCTTCCAGACTTCAGTTGTTATATTGGCAGGACATGAGTTCACACCTTGAGAAGTCTCAGCTTGTGTTTTTATTACATAGGACAGTCCTGTTCAGAAGATAACTGTCTGTATCTAAGCTGATATACTAAGACAAAATAGTTGTCTCCTCAGTGTAGACAAAGAAAAAGCCTTCATGAAGCAGAGTGATATTTGGGGAGAGCACCTGTGGCACGTGTTCACTCCTAATGCAAGAAATCAGGGTACAGTACCCTGGTGCTCCCTGAAATTATACCTTCTGTGTGGTGGTTTTCCAGCAGTAAAACAGAAACGGGACAGCAGAACACAAACTGCTCACATTATTACTTTTGTATTTGCACTCATTATTCACCAACTGCTTTGGGAAGGGGTGGGAAAAGAACTGTAGCTCCTCTGCTTGTATAACCCTCAAGATTTTTGCCTTGCCTAAATACCGAAGATAGAGCTCATATGGGCTCCTGATCTAAAACTCCAGAGAGCTGCTGTTTACTTTTGACTAGCGCGCGAATGCAGCATTCACATGTGGAGACCACCTTAATGCTTTATGCTCTGGGGACGAGGACAGGCCACTCTGCTGGGCAAGACCAAGAAATCTCACCTTTCAGCACTGACTTTAGCATAATAATTAGCCGCAGCTCTCGAACTCAGGGTCTGCACAAATCCCAGTCAATCAGTTTGCTCAAAGAAAGGCTTTGTTTCATTCTGCTTGTGATTAGCAGCCTTTCGCTGGGCAACAGTGTTAGCTCGTGTAACAGCAACTACCTGAAAACATGAAGACAAAGCCTCCTAATAGCTGTGTGGTAGCTGACAGCGCCACTGGAAGCTCAGCACTCTTCAGAAGAGAGTTACTGCAACACTGGGATTTCTTAGGGGTTGCCAACAAAGATGTATGTAAGGGGAATGGAAATCTTATGGCATGTGCTGGGCCTCAGCTAGTCTTAAAACTTCTGTTTCTAAATAAATAGTGCTGCTAACCAGTAAGAAATATGGGCACAGGCTGGACACAAGCTGCCTATATAAACAATGTCTGTGACAGTAGTAAGTGGGCAGTGATGGAAGCAGAGAGGAATGAGCCCTCCTCATAACACTGTGTTAGATCACAGGGAACTGCAGACAGGCTCGGTGGTTTTGCCATAGGTGATACAAGGGAGGAGCGGAATGGAGAGAAGCAACTAGCTGGTGATAATGGGAAGACTGTAACAAGCAATGCCCTGAGACAAGCGGCACACACATGTGGGAGGGCTGTATGAAATAACATCTGGCCCACAGCCTGTGCACATCTGAACTGAAGCACAGTATAATTTTAAAAATTATATTTCCTGATAAGCAAAAGAAAGCACCCAAAACATTATGCAAAAAAAAGTCCCAGAGCCTAGCTGACAACAGTTTCCTGAAAAAATGTTGCTCAACTCTGTTACTTCTAGTTTAGCAGGGCATGGTGATGCTGGTGGATCAGCATCCTCAAGGAGCAAAGTGTCTTTACAGGTCAAAGGAGCTCTCTGGATCCCAGAGTGATAAGGAACACCCCATCTGTGTCTATCCTGCTCCCCTAAAACATTTAGTGAAACACACAAGATATTCAAGGTGGATTCATTCCACTTCATGCAAAGCTACAGTAATTTCCAGGTTCAGGAGAGAAAATACTGGCCAGGGTAGTGGGGTTCTCCTCTGAATTTTCTAAAAGATCTCTATCCATTTTGCTTTTACCTGAAACAACAATCAGAGGTGTTCATAAACTCACACAATCCTTAAACAGAGATGTGCATGTCTTTCTTAAAATAACAGAGATCAGGAACAGGGTAATCCAGTGCTGTTACTGCAAAAGAGCAGCCTCTGGCAGAAATAATATCAAACAACTCCAATAGGTTCATCAGTCTTGTGATTATTTCTGCAGTAGATGTGCCACATAAAGCATTACAGCTTTCAGCTCTTATGTGGTCGGCATGCAGCCCACAGCTGACAGAAATTGTGTGGCAGTAGAGTATCTTTAAACAGACCTCTGCCTAAATCTTCACACGTGCTTAAAGCAATATTCCAAATTGGCTCTGTTTCCCAGTATTCGTGGCCTGCCATAAATCTGATAGTTACCTTGGCCCACGCCACAGAACCATGCTTACACAGAGACATGAAACCCTGAGGAATCACAGAGCATCCTGGAAATAAGGGGGAAATTATCTTTGCAAGTATCAGATTTCTTGGAATTTGGCAGTTAGATAAAGCCTGGAAAGTTGGCTGTTGACAGACAGCAGCCACTCTGAAAGTACTGTTTGTGTGTTAAGGAGGTGTGTGCCCATACGTACATCTCGTGAGTGTGTGCATGCACATGTGCACCCTGCAAAAGTATGGTTTCTTTCTGTAGGCTCAGAAACCCCTTACGTAAAGCAAATCTTCCAAGTTTTCCAGGCTGGTGGTAACAAAAAAGTTTAGTAACACTGAGGATTTTCCACGAGCAACTAACAATAATAAAATTCATTCCAGGGAGTGTATTAAAAGTCCCAACTGTCTATGTAGCAGCAAAAGTGGAAGCAAATGCAGTAGGCCTGCTAAGCCAGCTCTGTTAACACTGTTTAAAGCAACAGATTTATTTATGTGTCCAAAAATGGAAAGTCCTCCTATCTGTCTAAAGGGCAAAACTTCACTCTAAGAAAAGGAGAAATGTCATCTTCTTCCAAGTGTCATCCAGAGAGATAATAATACAGATAATAATCCAATTCTGTTTTAAATTAGCCATCATACCTAATGCTCCTGGGTAGATTTTTTTTCTGAAGCTAGCATTTGACTTGACATTTGGATTTGGCTGTAACTGTCTGTTGCTACAGGTACAAGCACTGTGTCATTGACTCATTGCAATTTACCATGTATTGGATCTAGTGACACCAGTAACTCACATTCAGTCCACAGTGACTGATATGAGGAAAGCAGTATGGAGCTGGCAAGCACCAGGTTGGCCGTAGATTATACTCTTGCCAGGAACGAACTACATTATTGAGAACTGAGCAGAACTGCAGTTCAGACTCCCTGCCTGGCAAAGAGCTATCAGCTGCTTCACGTTTACTCAGGCCATAACAAACTTTTACGTTGGTTTCTGCACATAAATTATGCCTCAACAGTCTCAGTCTTGTAGTGCAATTTTGCTGCTGTCTCTGTAGTGGACTTCCTCTGACTGAGAGCTGACTGTGTAATTTCAGGGGAAAAATTTTTGAACCAGAATGACAGAAAGGCTGTAAGGATTGTTCAGTCAGTTTCTGATTTCTGTAATCAGTTAATTGGACTGATAAAATCTGCAGATACCAGATCTGCTAGAACAAGACTGAGTGCATGCGGCAGAGGAGGAATCGTGGACCAGGACCCAGCTTAGAGAAAGGGAGTTGCAAATTGCAACCCAAACCTATTCTGCTTTGGTGTTTGAAAGCCTGTGTCTGATGTAAGATAACTGCGTTTTGCAAACCCCAGAGCAAAGAGGGAAGGAAAAATTCTCTCTCTCTCTTACTTCAAGTAGTAATGTTACATTAGCAATTACATTAGCCTAACTTGGTTAGAACCTTATCTTCCCTATAACGACTACAGTAACAGACTGTATTGTGGAAATATTTGATTAAGGAGTGATGTCAGTCCAGTTCCTAGGAACAACGTGGATTTGGGGTGCAGACAAGAGATTTGAAACCAACTGTGCTTGGCTGTAAGAATTAGATTTGCCAAAGCATGATTTCATCTGTTTCTCTTTGTTACTTTTCAGTAAATTGCACTGTACTCCCACCCTCCTTCCTTTGCCCCCCTTCCTGCGTGGATGATAGTTGTAAAGTTGAGCATTTAGCATCCAATAGCTTCCGCTGCTGCAGTTTCTGATGAAAACTAGGCTAGATGATAGGATGCTTCAGCATCCTCCAGTAGCAGATGGAGGTTCAAGCATGGATGAAAGAGAGCTTTAACCTTGTGCACAATGATAAATGATTCAGTAGTGAAGCAGGAGGTCAGCCAAGGGGTGCAGGGTAGGAAAATCAAGGTGCTATCCTATCAGTCCTTACATTCTTGTTGCACATACCAAAGTTAGCAGGCTGAGGCAGTAGAGTAATAAAAACTAAACATCTTTAAAAACTATGAGTTTGAGGATTAATACTAAAGTTTTCATGCGAACCTATTCTCTTGTTTATCGGTTTTATGGTCCAGTTTCCTCTTTACACAAACAGACAGCAGGAAAAGAAAGAAGAGCCGGAATCCATCCTGCAGAAATACTTTAACAAATGGTGGACTATGCCCCAAAGATACTTTTAGAATTCTTGTAATTCTATTCAAAGTAAAAGAAAGGCCTTTGAGTAAACCTGTCAGGCAGAGCATGGTTGTATGGGGACCCCAGCTGTATGGGGATCCCAGGGAGAAGTATTAATGTTCTCATGCAGATGTTCTTTATGCATGAGTTGGTTGGTGTTTGTCCTTGAGTGACAGCTCACTGTCATCTCTGAAGGCTTCATCTCAACCTCAGCTGCAAAGCAGATGACTAATACAAACTGCAGAAATCATATTAAGGATGCCACCTGGCTCTTATTTTTGAAGGATTCATAAAATCATTAGACTGGGACTTGGCCATTCTGTAGACACCTTGAGCAAATCCTTCCAACTTTCTCAATTTCCAGCTCTTTTCTTTCTAGATTAAACTTGCAAGTCCCTCACATCACTAAAGGTATGCAGACACAGAAAATGTACATTAGTGAAAGAGTGCTTTGGTCTTTCCAGAATGATGTGCCCTGGATGTTCATTTTTATAGCCATGGTGTGCCAGTGAACTTACAGTTTAGGCATTACAGTGTTGCCTTGTTAAAATATAAATGTCTGCATGTTTTGCACTAGGTAGCTAGAGTAACTGAAAGGAATTGACAAAAGCAATCAACATTCCAAAGCAGTTGTTCAGCTTCCCCACAGCTGCTCTTCTTTTCCTTCAAAAAAAAACCAGTCCATACACACAACCCTCCTCCGTAGTCTTGCTATTATGCTAGACCAATAGCTACAGTCTTTAGGAAATATTCTTCCTGAAAAATCAGCCTAACAATCCAGTATTGTCAATAGGTGATAAATATGGAACTCTTCCTATATTTGCTCTCCAGCAATGAACTAACAAACCATAGGTCCAAACAATAAATTTCTTAGGGATTGCTGTTTAAAGAAAACATAACACAATGGGAAAATGATCCATTGGAAGAAATATAAATTGCAGAAGATGCTGTAATAGAATCTCTGTGCGCAGCTAGCCCTAAAATACATGTAATTAAAGGAAATGGGAAGCTAAAATTTGTTTTGTTTTTCAAGTTGTTGAAAAAGGTGTTGAAAATAAAACAAAATAAAGAGTTGCTTAACCTGACTCAGCCTCAACAGAAAATTCAGTTTTCTGAGCTCAGCCATATCCTCTCGTCCTTGTTCGTCTTTGAACATGTCTATGAATTTCTGTGTTTGGCCACTCACACACTCTCCCTTCAATTACTGCAACTAAAGCAAAATCTGGTGCACAATGGTTCTCCAGAACATGTCCAAGGGCACCAGCCTCTGTTCACTGGCAGACAAGAGCCTGGGATTCTTAATAGCCCAGAAACATTCATAAGAAAGATCCAAAAGGCAGGAGCTCATCAAATCTTCCCGAAGCAGGAGGCGAGCGGAACTGGCACAAGCAGGGGTAAACACATTAACCCAGCATGCATGCACCAAGAAAACAAAGGGACATATCCATCTTTGAGCAGCTATTAAGAAAAAATAATAGAACTTTACTGACAGAAATCACACTGAAGAAACCAAAAAAAGGCCTGATTTGCCTCTTAAATACTTCAAAGAAGTAAAATGAATGCTGCCATCCATCCATACTTTCCTGGCAGTATAAGGAAACTGTTTGTCACCTGGTACAAAAAAACCCCAACAAATATTTGCCCTACATTTGTTGGATTAAATTGCAGTACAATCCAAAGGCCAGCTCATTTTCAGCTTCTGTTAAAGATAACAGATAGCATTTCTCTGACAATTTTGTGACATCCCACACTGGCATTAAATATCCCCCTTTGTGTGTTGATGACACATTAAGAAGAAGTCAGACCTATCGACTATTTTCCTACTGAAACTATGAATTTTTGTGTATAATTCATTTACTCATGTAATGGAAACTTAATGGCATATGAAAAGCATGAAATACAATTTGTGGTAAATGTCTTAAGTCTTAAAGTTATATTTGTACCCACTCTAAGCCCACTTTGGCTCTCAAACAACTGCAGAAGGAACAGTTATCAATTCCAAAGTTATGGAAGATCTGCTTTTAATCTCTGGGTGCTAGGATAGGGTTTCTGTGTAAAATCCCCTGTGTTCCTATTATTTACCCACAGGTTCCCTCTGTCTCCAGACCTCACTTGCTGGGTAACAGCTCCCTGGCCCCATAGAGACGTGAGAGAAATGCCTAGCTGTGTCATTTGGATGCCTTTGATGTTTCCAATAGCACAAACAGGTACTTAGGAAGTAGTGAGAAGCAGGAAACAACGCAACAGAGAGTGTCTGTCTTCTGAGACAAAAGCTGTTTCCAGGCTGCCGGGCTTTCTGCTTTCCTTGCAATTCCTATAAACTTCCTGACTGGTTTGAGATAGGGTGGATATTTACTGGCATAATCTCTTGTATGAAAATACTGCATTGCTCTTGTTTTGTACACTGCACAAAAAACAGGTTGAGGCATTGGACTTGAATAAAGACTGTCAAGTTTCTGTCCGAGATCAGATATGAGCCTGGATAAACTTTTGGGAAAAGTAGCCATCAGTTTATAACACCACAGGGCTTAGTGAGTCCATACTCTCCACCTGTAGCTGGAGCAAAAAGCTGGGATTGTGGGTGTAACCAATCAGACCTCTCAAACCAATAAAATTCTGAGTCAGGTGAGAGAGGTCTACTGCTCTCTGACAGGTTGGCTGGCAAAGCCAGTCTAGTCTTTTTGGACTAGCTGCTGCTGAAAACATCTTTGCATTTTTTCTAAAGCTACAGTAAACTAGTGAAGTGCATTCAAATCGTATGTGTGTGTTTCTTTCTTCCTGATCTGCCTAGATATTTTAATGTAGCAAGTTGCTGCCTTCTCAAATATCCCTTTCCTCCTTCCAATTTTGTTCAGATTGTAAAGCTTGAAGCTTAGGATATCCAGTACCTAGAGGATTTCCATGGAAGTACATGGGCACTACGAATACCTGGTGCATTTACAGATGAAAGGCAGTACCTTATTCACTCTTCCAAGGTCACTGACTGTAGGGTTCGTAAGAAGAGACTCTTCTGATGTACACTTACCAGCCAAAAGTTTGAATCTGGTTTGAGGTTTAACCAAGGTATCTCATTTAGGATACAGCAAGCACATACAAATAATTTAGGAGCAAATGTTCTAGTTTCGAACCTCATTTTAAGAACATCCATGAAATAATGATACCTATTAACTTACACTGCTCCTGTAAATTCTGTGAGGCCCATAATACAAGCTAGCTTTGGAACTATTATGATCAGTTAATACAGTTTCATGCAGTGGCCAATATTAATAAATCAATATCCACACACACCTGATAGTGCTACAAGAAAGACACCAGTAGGGCTGGAAAACTACAAACACTGGAGTATTACTTTGCTTTGAAAGTTTAGGGCAGAAATTCTCTGTATGTTCATGGAATTTTCTAAGTTTGCATTACAAAACAATGGAGTCCAGTATTTCTGACGAAGTTTCCATTTGTTGGAAGTGTGTTTGACCCTGACATTTCTCAGGTGCAGTCTCCAAGAGTGGGAAGGTTTCTCATGTGCAGTACTCACATCCCAGAAGCCAGACCCTTTGCCTCTGGGATTTTTTTGCCATGACCTGTGCACAGGAGTGCAGAAGGTGAAAACTGATTCTCACAGTCTCTCAGACAGGAAGGTCCTGAATTATTGTGTCATGGACTGTATCCAGCAATGCTGCAGTTAAGGTGCTGAGAACACAAGCACTGGCTAATTCTGTTGCCCAAAAATGCCTTCCTGAGAATTGTCCAGCCTTTCTTTCTAATTGTCTCAGCACAGATGATTGGGCTAAGATTTTTCTCTCTGTTTGTTGCTTCCCAACTACATTTGCAGAAGTCAGCAAGACATTGCTCGGGCTTCTGGTATACAGCCTAAGCTGATATTTTTCATTGCTTCCCACTTGCTGCTCTTCATATTGAGAAGTGTTATAAGGATTTCTGTACTAACAGCAGCCAAAGGAAGAGGAAAAGCAGCCTGGCAACCAAACCATTTTTCTGGCTATAGCATTACAGACTAACTTCCCCTGGAGCAGTCACTGAGTTGTAACTTTCCTCAGCCAGTTGACTCTTCAGAGAAGACAGAGATGTACTTCCTGCTGTCACATTTAGTTTTGTTTCCCTCTTCCTACTCTGTACTAAACTTCACCCTGTGCTCCAGCCCTTACTCAGTTTGTGTGTGCTGCTGAACAAACTTATATCCTTTTGGTCAATTGCTTTGAAGTTGTTTGCAACTGTCGTCCACTTGCAGCTTAAAAAAGAAAAAAAAAAAAACAACCCACCCCCAAAAAACAGAGTGACGACTTGGCTTCTACCCGACTTGAGAGTGCAAGCAACTTCCTTGTCAATATTATTTTCTATTAGACAGGACCAATCATCTGTTTTAAAACAGGCAGAAGACAAGCTGGTTTAACAAAGGAAACTTCTCCAAGAAGAACTTTTTTCTCTCCTGTAGCCTCTGGACCAAAATCAAGACCCCCTACCAGCATCAACGTATTTGTTTCCTTTTTCTTCTCTCCTTAGCTCACTCTTACTTCCCTCATGACTTTCTGGTCATAGTTTTGTCTTGATATGTTGGCTAGAATGCGGGAGTTGTTACTTGGTATTACAGTGGTGGTTTAAAGCCTTGCCTTGGAGTGGGTCACTAGTGTAATAACTGGTGTCCAAACACATCAATCTAGGCTAGTGCAAAGCATCTTAACAATTTAAGCAGAAAGCTATACGGGAGGGTAGGAGACAAGAAAATTTGCTTGCTCTACTTTGGAACTGATGGTCAGAAAGATTTCAACAAGTTTGCATAGAATATCTGACTGAGAGGTGGGGGATTGTATACTAGGCTCCTGAGCACCAGAGGAGTACCTTCTATCGCAAAAGCATTCCCTTGCCTCGCCTGGAATGCTTATGGATTTTCAGACAGCTGAATATTATTCCAAGAAGTTTCCTTGTAGTGTCATACTCCACAGTGACTTTACTGCCTAGTCTAGAGAAACAGGCAAACCCAGATAGATGGGGCTGCCATGCTGCATCAAAAAAAAATAGTTCCTCTTGTCTCAATTTCCTGGAAAGCAAACTCATATATAAAATTTTCATGTGTAAATTCCAGAAGGAAAATCTTGTTTTTCAGATACTTGGGAAGGCTGGAAATATATCTTGTCCATTGTTGCGATTTTTTTTCCTTTTGCTTTGAAATCAAGCAAAAAAACCTCAAATGGAGAAGAAAACCCAGAAAAGGTGAAATTCAGTGGTAGTATAATTTGTGATGGTTTCCTGATCTGATACAAAAGTGGGCTGTCAAAATTATGCCCTTTCTGTTTGCAGGCAACATATGTTTTTACTTCTTTAAGTATCACTTCAAGACCACAAACTGTGCACTGTCTTGAACCACTAAAAAATCTGCAAATATGACTGCCTTGGGAGAAAGCTGCTACTGGGCATGAATAGAAAAGAATCTTTTGCTGCTTTTTGTTTCTACCTTCACATGTTATTTATTATCAGTTACTTCCAGGTATATTTACAGCCTCCCTAGGCACCACTGATGGAGCGACTTTAAATGAGTTTACTCAGAAGATACTGTCTGTGATGCACTCTAATTTTAGACTTTGTCTCCCTGGATTCTGTATTTGAATATAAAGAAGCAACAAGCCTTTCTCTCTCCTTTCTGTATAATCTACATTTAGAGTCTGGGAGCAGCTCGGATTTTCAACAGAAATGGAAGACAGGGAAAAAAGTGCATCGTAGGGTCACAGCCAACACAATCAAGAGCAGCAGCAGGGGCTGATTTGGGCCGGGCTGTCACTGACATGGGCTTTCAGCCAGACCCCGTTTCCAGGTGCTAAATCATGAAGCCAGTAGAGTTGCTCCCATTCACTCTCAGGAAATTGAGCCACCGTCAGGCTGTTCCCAAGGGAGAGAATAATAATAAACAGAGGGATTATAAAAAGGTTGATCACAGAAGGGTGAAAACATGCTGGTGAGGAAAGATAAATGGAACAGCAGCATGAATTGCTGCCAGGGGAAGAGTGTGGAGGAAGCACAGATGGAGAGAGAAGAGAGTGCGTGGTGGCTGGAAGCCATACAGGCGCATTCAGGTGGCATTGTGCATTTTTGCGGACAGGTACTGAGGCCCAGTTACATTTCACCTCCATCAACTATAGACTTGCCTCAACCTATCTGGGCCCAAATCATGCTCCTGAGGAACCTATCAGAGCCTGAAGCAAGTATGCTCCTCTCAGTGGTACTTCTATTAAGTACAAGAGTTTGGGAGGGTGGAGCCTAGGCCTGAGGCCAGTCAGAGGGAGATTGGTGTTGGAAGGTATATGGGCACATTTTGAGACTGACAGCTGTTGAGACCCTGAAGACAAGTTTGTGGTAGACTTTGATCTTTGCCACTGCCTCTCCCTGTGCTTCAGCTATGCTAATAAGGAGCTGATTCTTTACAGTCAGCGGCATCTCTTTTAGTTTCAGAGCAATTACCCATTTAGGGAAAAGACAGACCCACTGGGGATTTCCTTTAATGGGCTTTTCCTGGGGATGTGGCACAGGCTTATTATTCAGTGGGAAAGATAAGTCTATGATTGCCTCCTCCTGCAGCAGTCCAAACTGGGCTGCATCTACAGCAAATAATGCCAAGATAACTGGATAGTTACTCAATATTCTTGGGCCAATGGCTGACGCCATGTCTTTGATACACTGCTGCTGTGTTAAACATCCAACCACGACGACAAACAGCCCAGCTGACAGTGACAGTCATAGTAGCCGGTTTTCTGTAAAGACCAGCTACTCCTTATGACCGCCTTTCTGCTCAGTGGTGCTCAGAATAATACTGAACCTCCTGTTAGTTTGTCACTGTATGTATATGGGGTTTGTCCCCATTTTCTTCCAGAAGGCTGCATAAAGCTTGGGGAATAGCTAATATTGTTAGGAATAATTACACCAGGTGCAAATTCCTATTAGCTTTATTGCAAAAGAACAAGGTTGAACCATCGTGAATTACAGCTGGGAAGCTGAGCCCTTTCCCCAGGTCAGCCTGTTCTACTTAATGTGTGCTTCCAATAATGTTATTCCATTACAGGAAACTAGAGTTAGAAGCCCTTTCATTTACTGCATTCTATAAATTCAATTTGTCAGGGAGGAGAGCATACATTAGAAACGAGGGATGTTAGCAAAATTAAATGATAAGGCCGTTGCCAGTTCTCTTTGCATTTAAGATTGGTCTGATAAATTTGAGCCGCCAAGGAACATTTGGTAAACTAAAATAAAGCCACAGTAGAAATACATAAATAAGTCTATATAGTGTGTATATATACATGAATATCTTGGATCTCCTTCTTCCCTGCTCTTGTGTTGCAAAAAAATGGGAGGACAATATTAAGAAATCAGGATTTTCTCCTTTGTTGTACGCAGTGTCTAGCCTGATCAGCTGCAGCAGAGACAGTAAAGCAACCTCATCTGACAGTCACCTGTTTAGTCTTGTCTGCCATCCACAGACTTACTGCATAAGCATTCTAGCTTTACTAACCTGTGGCACACACAATGCAAACTAAGAAGGTCACTTTTTCTGCCCAAAGAGAAACAACAACTACTAGTGCTTGATTTTCCATTACCGAGAGTAAGATCTCATTCTGTGGTTTTAGGATGCAGCTTCTCAAGCAAGGAGACAGAGTTACACCATAGGATAACCTGTGAAATAGCAGCTTGATAAACCAAGGCCTGGACCTGGGAAGGTAGCTCTATTTCCCATTCTCCTCAGAGGAAATTGTGGGCTAGTGATGAGCTGTCACATACTGTTCAAGGGACCTTGCATCAGGTGAGCTGAGGATAGCTTCTTGCTACGCAGGAGTCCTAAGGACCTCTGTGAGGACAGCTTTGGTGTGTGTTGCAGCAAAGAGTGGGGAAGGGACAGGGTTAGTTTATCACTAAACATGCTCTCACCCCCTTTTCTATTGGAAGAAATCAGAATACATCAGACATCTACTTCCCTTTGTAGCTCCTTCCAGATGTATACTGCCTTGTCTTATGAAGCAGCCATGCCATATGATGAGTTATTGAAGCCTAGTTTTTTATTCCCAATTCTGAAACTGTTCCTAATAAGCACAGATAGAGAAAAATTGTTTCCCCAGCTGCAACATTTTTCAAAGTACTCCTAACTCTTGGAATTTCCAAATTATTTCCTCAGAAAAATTTGTTACACTGTACTGGCGACATCCTGTATAATATAGCATTGTAACTAGGAGAGACAGACAGAGTTTTATACCTACTCTGCATTACTCAAGATACTCATTACAATTTTAAAACATTCGTATATTGAAACTCCTGCAGAATAATGGTAGAAGTACTGTACAGAAGGGTGGTTGATTCTCTGCTGAAGTTCAGAAATTTTTTTTTGTATTCTAGGGGATGCTAAAAGTTCTCTGCTTCAAAAGCATTTGCTGTTGGAAACAAAGCATCACAAAAAGGGTGATTAAAAGAAAGCAGAGATGACATGGCTGTGATGGGGAGGTAAGTCACGTTGACTGAGATTTGTTCATTTTGAGGGGAGAAGGGGCAAAGGAAACACGCTGCATTATTTCCAGGGTCAGAGATATCAGTTTGGCGCTTTCTCTCATTGAAAGTTTCTTGCTTAGAAGAGTATCACATCAGTAAGAGGAGGGGGAAAGGAAGAGATTTTCCTCTTATCCCCTTGTATTACGTGGGGCTATCACAGGATACCCTACGTATTCCAGATATTCTGCAGCTGATAAAGTTTTCTCCTAACTGTTAGTCTCTTTGAAGCAATATCCATCAGTAAGACTTGGGGGAGATTCTCTGTAGCTTCAGCCTAAGTTTTGGGAGCAAACTGGCACAACTATTACATGATAACACCTGATCACCATCTTCTTTCCTAGGGGAACTTTGCTGAGCTCTGAATTGTTGCATGTTCAGGTAAAATGGCTCATCCCCACCAGGGAGAGACTGTTCAGAGTGTAGGGAATATGAGGAAATAAACCTAGATCTGTAATACTAGAAGCCAAGTAGAATAAATTCCTTTTAACAAGAGGGAGTGGGGAGGAACTTGCTAGCAGAACTTGGGTCCTGAAGCTCTGTCAAGTACACTAATGATTCCCAGACACACTCTAATTTGCAAAGCAGCAATTGCCCCAGGGAGCTGTATATTTTGCCTTTGTATGTTGCAGTTCTGTTCCAGCATAAAAGTTGAGCTACAAATTCCAGTGGCAGGACTGTACTCTCTTCTTCCATAAAAAGATTTAGTCCCTTCCTTACCAAGATCTCAGGCTGTAGACGAATATAGACAGAAAAGAGCAGTGTTCTGCTTAGCTTTCTGTGACACATGAATGCAAACTACAGAAGCACTTATATGTCTCTGACTGTTGTATCCTGTATAGACTTGATTTTTCACATGTCAGTGCTTTGCGTTTGACCCAGAAATTAATGAAATTGGAGGTACCTGGCTCTTGAAGAACTGGTCCTTGTATGAGTAAAATTTCTTGCTTTACATGGTTTAGCCTTCCTTGGAAAAACTTAGAATTTTTCTTGTTTAAACTCTGGTCCTAACTATTTTCATTAGAAAAAGGAACAAAAATTGCTTTGAGTACTAGGGCAGTAAGAGAGTAGAAAAAAAAACTAGGGAAATAATTGTTACAAAAGAACTTCATGTATGTCATTCTGCACAGAAAACTACCAGATAATTTACATTAACTGTCAATTAGGAGAATTTCATACTTTCTGGAAGGAAAGTAGCTTTGCAAATACCTGGTGTTTACTTATGTTGACTTAGTAAAATTTCACATTAACTAAGAATGTCTGACACTTGAACTTGGCCCCAAAACAGAGACCTAGTTTGTATGCGTGGTGAGAAGATGTTAAGATAAATTATTTTTCTTTTTCTCCTCTCCCTCTTACCTTCTCGTTTATAAATCTACACAGGCTCAACAGCTATTACAGAGATTCTGGCAGACAGGTGTTAAGCAGCGATGGGAGGAATAAAAAATGCCAGCGAGGAAGGAAAGAATCAACACTACCTGACAGGTCAAATTTAACAGTGCTGTTTCCAAAGGATCTATGAGCAATTTCCCATGTACCGCACAGCATACCTCTCTTTTGGTGTTAGTTACTTGGGGGAGCACTGACCCATGACCTTACAGACTCCAACAGCCACACAGAACATACAATGCTTTGTTGCGTGGGGTAAATGCTACAAACTCCATGCAAATCTCTGTTTAGATTATGCTTTTAGGTCCAGCTCCAGGAAAAGGCTTAGAGCAAGCTCCAAGGAGCAACACTCAGGGCAGGAGATAATACAACCACTGCCCCAGAAGTGGTTTCTCCCATATTCTTCTTGCTTCAACGAGGCAGAGAACATTTTACAAAGACTAGCACTACCCTTCCACCTGCATGTTCATGGATTGCTTTCCCAGAGCTTCTTCTGATCAAGTGATCTTCGTTAAGTCTTTCCACTAACATTTCTCTCTAAGTCCATGTAAAAGTTTATTACCCAGGGGATCCAAAGCAGACCAAAGACTTGTTTCATTAGCTGTTGAACTGAATTTGGGTCAAGTAGCACTGGCCCTGAAAGCCTCTGTTTCTAAGTAGGCAGATAATGAGAAATGTAATTCTTGGAGACAGCAGACAGCTCTGAAAGATTTTATGACTGAGCACAAAACTAGTGCAGTTCAGCACAGCAGCCTGCAGTATCTCAGGCATCTCACTGTACTGTCCAGCCACCTCACAGGGTCTAAGATGATTACCAACAGGTGACAATTGATTCTCTTATCATTGCAAAGCACAAATACCCAAACTAGAAGCATCCCAGAGACAAGTGGTCATTGGACTTTCAATGAGTACCTTCACTTTTTGTTTCTATAACACCTGCTGCAACTGTTATATCTCCTAGGTCATGTTTTTTAAGGAGGACAAAGTCTTTATACGTTTATCTGTAAAGAGAGAGGACTGAAGAGGGGGAAAGGAGAGGGAGCCTGAGGACGTACCTTCATTTGTTAGCCTACAGATAAATTCAGAAAACTCACAAAGCTGTGAAAGCTACAAGGGTTAAGAAAGGGCTTTGCATATAACCAGCATCACAGGGCAAGAAAAAGATTTGAAACAACATTGGGGTGATGCAGAGCAAAACATTAAGACATATATGCTTAAGACAGCTTGCTGGGAAATACAGCAAACACACTGCAGGACAAAGAAAGAAATCGGGGAGCTGCATCAGAGCACGGATTTCAGTGAATAGAAGGGTTTAGACCAAAATAAGGCAAAGGAAAGAGGTGGAACCTATGTAGGTGAGAAATGAGCTTTTTCTTTGGCCTCTCTAAAGCACAACTTGGCCCTGTAAGTTCAAAGTTGTTGTTTTTACTTAACATGAAAATGGTCCCAAATTTGAAATTGTGCAAAAGGTTCACACCCAGATCTTGTGTTCTTTTTCCTACAAGGCTGAGGTTATCAATGGATTTGGTTTTGTCCTAAAATCTACCAGTGCACAACCAGCATTTCTACTTCTTGTACTAGAGCACAAAGGGAGTAGAATATGCCAACTGAGGACCAAACATTTTCATCATCCAAAGAATGGCTATGACAACATTTCCAGTTAATGGTATATGTCCATTTCTCTGAACATTTCCTGACTATTTAATTCTTTGTTATTTCTTGTTTTCTTTCTTTTAAAAAACTCAAATCTCCACCATCTCCAGCAGCCAAGAATAAAAGCTCCTTGAGTATGCAGTACAGTTCATTTACAGCTCCTTTTTTACATCCCTTGTTTTAAAGCAGTCCCTTAAATCTCTTGAAGCCAGACCCGTCTTAAAACAGCTTTGCTGAGTTGAGGACCTGATCACCTCAGGTTGCTTGGGTTCTCACAAGTAAGTGATGTAAATTTTACCTTGCTCAGGTGATACTGGAAGAAGCTATTTAAATTAATAGTTACAAAGTGCCATCTATCTCCCTGCAAATGATGGATGCGCTTCGGAGGGGAAACTCCTCTAGATGAGCAGGTGGAGCAACTCTCATTCAAAGGAATAAAACACTTCTCGGCTGAATAGGCTAGATGTACCATCTGCATAACAAAGAGTGTTAGGTGAGCATGGGGACTTGTGAAGTGACTGGTTAGAATGGAGCTGGAGTTAAATGTGATTCGACTGGCACTGCATTCTGAGATTAATATAGAGAAGCTGCGTTTTTCCAAAGAAATCAAGACATAAGCAGAGTTCCTTGTACTGTTTTCTTGCAGTACTAATAGAGTTTGTAATTCCCTAAAGATACTCAGATGTTCCAGCCAAAGTTCTCAGGGGCAGGAAGCACAGTATTTTGCTAGACACTTATACTTCATGCATCAAAAAAGGCCCTGGCCATTTCACCCGTGTTGTAGCGGTACCACAACCATGCTTTTTAGGGAATAGAGTAGCTCTGTATTTTTTTGTGCATGCAAATTGAGAAGAACCTAGTTTTAGAAGTTAGAGAAATCTAGCATTTCTGTAATGTGCTTTATCCAAAAGCTGATGGTTTATGTATATCCACTGCAGCAACCGTGCAAGATTTGGTTCTTGCTGGTTATGTGACAATGGTGTCTGGAGGCTACAGAGCCATCAGCACTGTCTCAGGCTACCTCTCTGGCCCTCAGGGAACTGCAGTTATATACATGGTCACGTGTGCCTGCTGTTTTCAAAATAAATGTGCAGATTATATTTGTTATTCAATATCCACAGACAGCAGTGGCCAGATGGCCAGGAAGCTGAGTGTATGCCACTTCCAAGGGGGCCCTGTACAGACTGGTATTTCATAAAGAATTAGAGCTCCCTGTGGTGACATGAAGTGTGTCACATTTAATACTGGGTGTAGCTGCTGACCTGGCTTGAACTCCATTAGGGAGAATAAAACAAATGAAGTATAGCACAGAACTTGGAGAGCTAGGCCCACTGAATCATGGAGCAACACAGCAGACAGACAATCTTGGAGCCTGAAGTTATTTGTTTCAGAGAACACTGGTGGGGAGAGCAGTAAGACCAGGACTGATGACAGGCAAGGAATTTCAGAACTGGGGAAAAAGCGTGATAAGATGGTAGAGCTGATGGCTAAGAAAGATCTATTGCCTGTCTACTGTTTGCCTCCATACCCAAAGCAATAGATCCCAGTTTAGCATCCTAGCTCTGTTCAGATCACCGTGGATGTAAAAGAAAAAAAAAAAGAGAGAGGAAAGACTCCTTGCTCCTCCTTAAAAGCTACTTCTGGCACGACACCTGCAAAACACAGTGACAGCCCTTTATTCCTTGGTTCTTGCTTTTTTGGAATCACAGTTTTGCTAATGTCTAATCTACTTGCAGATTCATATTACTTCAAAGCACCTTTCTTCTGTCAATAACGTTTGAGAACACTAGAAACACATTTAAATAAACAAAAAGTCCTCAAGGCAGTTTTTACGGAAGTATCTTTGGATACAGCTAGCACTTATAACCTAGTGTTTATAGTTTGTTACATTTTAGTCTCTTTATATGAAGGCAGGAACTGCATGTATTTTCCTTCTGTGTTTGTGCAGCTCCTTATAATGTGCACTCTCAGGTCAGAGTTGCTGGCGTGAGGTCCTAGTGCATAGTAAATAACTAAATTAGCAAACAAAATTCTTTGCTCGTTTGGTGTCTTCCATTCTTTCTAAACACAGGAAAAATTGAGGATTGCAAAGTCTGTCTTATCAAACTCTCTGTAAATAATATGAACCTCTTTAGTCTAGGCACAAATCCATAGGAAAAAGTCTAATTAAAAAAAAAAAAAAGTATTAAATGTCTTCAGAAGCGCTTTTTTTTTTCTTCTCTAATATGTTTCCCTGATCTAAAATGGAATAAAGTGCAGTGATAGGATAGAACAGATTCATTTTCATTTAGAAACTGACATTGAACAACCTTAACAATGCAGTTCCAGACACGTAATTAAAATTAAAAACAAGGAACATGCAGATGTAGTTACATTTTTAAATACAAAGACATTGAGAGGAAGACAGAGAATAAATGATCTACAAATTTTTCTGGTGATGACTCTGCAGTTAAAGCAGAGATATGCCCTGAGGATTCCTGAATCACTTCATACTCCCCTTTTTTTCCTAGACTGCTTTCTATTACGTTTTCCCTGTAGAGATGTATATGCGTACGAGTGAAGAGAAGAGCAGATCCTGGACAAAACATCAAGTAAAATAAAATTAAATGATCTGTGTAATTCCCACATTATCTTCTATAAGAAAGAACCCAGGATAGGCATTGCCTCCATGTCCTCGAACTGTCCTGCTTGAATGGCTGTAAAGATGAGATACACTTGCTTATCTCTGTTCTTTAGGGAGAAGACATCACTGTTCTTGAGCAATCTTATGTTGGAGTGTGGGATTTTGATACAGCAGACACACAAACTAGGGTTATCCCAACAGCTGCAAAACCAGCTGAGAAGTGGGAAGTAGTACTGAATAGAAATTGGGTTAAAACAAGAAATATTTTTATCAGGATTTGAACCTGGCTAAAACTGGATGAAATGCAATATCTGCTCCTGTTGATTGTCTCTGAACCATGTAAGAGAAAGACTTCAAAAGCAAAAAGACCTTATTTGGGCATGAAAGCAGGCAGAGTGGGAAATTTATGACAGATGCTATATGTTCCAAAGACAGATATAATCCAGCCAAGGCCAAATCCATGGCAGTAGCTCAGCTGGAGTAAGTAGATTTCTGCCTCTTCACACAGTCTAAGGACAGAGTCCTTTGCACAAAATGTTTCCCTCTTTCAAAGGCTATTACAAGGTCTGTTTGTCACATTTAGGCTGCCACCTTTGCTTATATTTGTCACCAAAGCAGTCAGAACTGCTGTGCTGCTCTTTGAACAGCAGCTTTGCCGAACACTTTTCTCTGTGAGAAGCAATGGAACAGAGAGCGACTATGGCCAAACTGGAATAAAAAAAAACAATGCTTCTTCTGGTTGTCTTTGTACAAATTAAATATTTTGAAGGGTGATCTACAAATTCAACACGTCACTACTCTGTGAGCATCACAAGGCCAGCAACAGATCAAGCAGCTTGCTTCATTATGAGAAACTAATGGGGGAAAGAATGACTGTGAACTTCCTCTTCCAGACTCTCGCCTTGGACTTCTAACTTCATAATAGCTCCAAGGCACCACTCCAATTGCTTCTGTGGCCACCACGATATTGATGTCCAAAGCAGAAATGTGTTCTGTCTCTCATGTTCAAAACCACAGTGCATGAGCCTGTGATCTCCAGCAACGCACAACAAGAATCATTTCAGATCCTGCTAGATCCAAAAATGAAGATGTTTGCCTGAAAGGTAGGAATGAAAGGAATTCAGTTCTGCAGTGATTTTGTCAGAAGAAAGTCCTTCCTCAAACAACATTCTGTTTAATTCGTCTCATTTGTTTACAGCTGTTAATTCTGGCTTGCCAAGGAATGCCTGACTGATGAATATTGCTAGCAGAAGGATGTATTTTATCTTGAGAGCACGCTGCAAGCTGCTTCCCTACTTGGCACTATATTTCTTTGGGGTAGGAAGCAGCTGTAGTATTGCATTTACTTTCAGTTTAGTGTTCCCATGCATGGATTTCTCACTTAACAGAGACCATAAGCAGGACAAAGTGGAGGTGGGAAAGAACCTTTTTGTGCCAGCCACTGCAGTAAATGCTTCAAGTCAGCTGCTACTCATTTTGGAAATTCAACACACCATATTTCCAATACAAAGCTAAGGAGAGATCCTGCTCTCCAGAAGCTGTTTCCCGGTGCCTCTGCTGGAAGATCAGCTGCTAGCACTGCACCACACTGTGCTGCCCTAGGTGCACCTCACAGCTTTGAGTCTGCAGTGACATGTTTCCAAAGGCAGAGCAAGAGGTCCTCACTGACAACAGCAGCACTGAGGCAGCAGGCTGCCTTTTTAGTCCCAGTACATCTTTACTAAGAGCACTGCTTCCTGCAGAAGGCCAGGCAACCTGACAGAGTAGATGCTACCTAATTTTCTAAGCTTAAATTAGGAGGCTTAATGCAGCCACTGGAGAGAAACAGGTACTTGGAATTACCCTTAATAGTTAGCTCACAGTGTGGATGCTCCATTTCCCTCTCTCCAGCCTCCCTACATGCTGAACACAACAGCAGGCTGCAGACACACTCCTTGCTGCCTCTCTGCCCCCAGCATTGACCATTGCTTCAGACCTTAACTGGTGCTTACTGAAGGTATCTGGTTGCTAGTGCAGTAGACCAACCTACGCACAGCAGAAAGCATCAAGGAGACATGAAGGCTAGGAGGAAGGTCTTGGGAAACGAAATGCTAGTTTCTCTTTCTCAATTTAAGACTGGGCTGAAATTAAGTTCTAGAGAAGGGGTAACTGCCATACTTCGGTAGGCACTCCAAGTATTTGTAGTTGTGAGTGCTCTTTCCCTTTTCCATACATTTCACAGCCTGTTCTGCCTCCAACAATGATACTAGCACTTAAAACATTTCTCTGAGCCCCCTGGTGGTGCTGAACATGGTTGGTGTCTGAGCTGCCAGGCAGAGCAGTGTGAGAAGCAAGAATTGCCATGTCTTGGTAGCCTTATTCATTATATAAAATAAATAAATGCTATCTGGAATCCAACTATGCCTAACTGATGACTTCCTAACACTCTGTGTTTGTGCATGTGCGTGTAACAGCAAAATATACAGCCATTTTTCAAAAGACCTGACTGTTCAGATGACTGCTTACAAAGTACTGAGCAGAAGTGTCTGAGGTGTCTAATGGCCCTGCAACACCATGTTGGCAGTGGCTGTTCATTGACTGTGGCAGGTTGGCAGACAGCAGATAAATCTGCAGTGCACATGTTTGTGCATAATGAACATTGTCTTTATGCATTGCCTCTGCTGTGTAATCATCTATTAGTGTTAATTGCTAGAGCCTAGGGCTGAAGTGGCCTTTCATATTAAATAATATGATAATACAAAAGATAGATAAAAGAGTTTCTAAAGGGCAGCTAAAAGAAAAAGCTCCTCCCTGGCTTAAAACACGACTCTCCCTAGATTTCTCTACTGCACCTTTGGTGCAAACAGATATTTGGTGTGGGGAGGAAGAGGCTTCCCACAGGCAGTGAAGGTCAGGAGGGCTACCCTACAGATAGCATAGCCTGCCACTTCAGCTTATACCTGTCTTCCTTGCTCTGATGTCAGCTATGTCTGAATCTGCAGTTCTGGGTTTGCCAGGTATTGAAGCCCCTCCTACGCTGTACAGTGACATACAGTTCACCAATGTCCATGGCACAGGGCTGGCTGGTCCCTCTGCAGCTAGGCAGTGTGACAGATATGAAGGATGGAAATTCTTCATAAACAGCTCTTAAATGTACCTTGCACTGCAGGATGTGATGCATTAAATGAGTATCAGTCTGAGCTCTTTTAAGAGGCTCTTGTGAGGAAGGAGGGACCTTATCCAACATGCTTATCACCGAGTGCTTAACCATGATAATGCAACTGAAACATATCCAGATGCTAAGTCTGCTGGGGGTGGCAGCTTTGGTGGCTGATGTTGTATTTTAGGAGCCATCTCTGACCGGGACTTTTTTTTAAATTCTGTCACTGTCCCCAAAACAACAGTTGCCTGAGCATCCTGTTAGCCCAGCAACCAGACTGTTCAAAACGGATGGCAATAGGGTGCCAGTGAGAAAACTACAGGGATGTGACCTGTGGATTACAGCTCCTCCAGTTATTTTCTACCCTCAGATTCTGCATACCCAACAGACAATTACAGTGGAGATTATTATACGTAGGGGGTCATCTTAGATCCTGCTCACCATTAAAAAATAAAGAGAAGGAACAATGAAAACTGAGCTGCAGGTGGCCAGAAGTATTCCTGTGTTAAGGAGGAAGGTGATCCTGTAGGTGCTGCTCAAAGCGCTAATTTGAACTGTAGCTGAGTCATGACATACCAAGAATATCAAGATCAGATCAAAATTAAACTGGAAACAACGGAGATTGTGAAACCTCAATTAAGCACAAGTCTGCACTAGGTAAGAGATCAGCATTTCAAACAAGAACACCAAAAAAATCCCAAACTAAATTAGAGAAAGCGATCCCTTTAACATTAGAAATTGTGACTTCCTTTGAGTGACAAAAAAGATTTTATAACACCTAGACACCATCATGTTTTAAAATTGTAGATTATGAAATTAGAAGATCCTTCCCCCATCATGGATGTGTGTGTACTGAAACTGTCTTTCGGTCCTTAGGTTTAAATCGTTCACTTAGCCAAGAAAACTCAGTGGAGAAACTTTCGGAGTCCTCATGTGACAGGCACTGGTGTTTAATGGATCGTGGTGCCAGGGCGGATGGTTGTGACACGTAACACAGGCCAAAGAACATTACCTTCTTGGCAATTTTTAGACTGTGGCAGAAGTTGGATTTGAAGCCACATCTTTTTTTGTGCAGTAAAATTAATAGACCAAGCCTTCTTGACAGTTGTGCTGTTTATTTCATTGTAATAAAAATAACAGTGCAGGAAAAAAAAAGCCATAAATTGGTGCTACACCACTTCCAAGTGGTCAGTTATTTATCAAATTCATATTCCCTCCCTACCATCAGAACAGAGGCGCAATTTTGTATGACTTAGTTTCAGAGCTTTTATCAATATATGCATTAATTATGTTTCTGAAGACCTGGTCACTCTTTACAGGTCACTCAATGGGACCTGAACTCCTATTCTAATCCAGCCTCAAATGCCACTCATTTGTTTTCCTCTCAGACATTTTCTGAAGATCTTTCTCTCATGCACAAACAGTGTACCTACTTCTAACCACCACCTTGCAGCAGAACAATTTGTTTGCAGAGTTCTTTGGAGTGGTTTCTGATGACAGCTTCAAAAAACCTGACCTTCTGTTCCCTGACTGGAAGTACTTAGCCTTCAGCGCCTGACTGCAGGACACCCTGCCACACCATAAGAGGGACACACAGAAAGCAGCTGGTCTGTTGCTGAGTCTATTTCCTCTCATAAGAGAACTCTCATGAGCAGGGCAAAACAGGGTGGGTTTTGCAAGCTGGCTTTTTTTTTTTTTTCTTTTTAGCAAAATGAGAAAAGCAAGGGTTGCAAGGCTGACAGAGAATTAATTTGCTCACTTCCAACTAAAAGCTCCAGAACCAAAAATCTAGGAAACTGGGAAAAGAGGAGTTTTCGGAATCAAGACATTGCAAAGCTGGCACAAACCACTGACAGCATCCTTAGATACATTATTGATATGGAAAAAAGTGCTGGTTCTAGTTTAAGATGTTCACAAAAGCCAGTAGGAGAAGGAAAATGAAGCACCCTGTCTGGATTTGTCTAGGGTGTCAGAATTCATTTTGATTCCTCCAGCAAAAAATCCTTCAAGGCACTGCCATTGCAGAGACACCTGCTGTTGTAAAGGATTTTGTAGTTCTGCCAGCCCTCGTGCTTAAACCATGAAGTACCTGATTTATGCGTTTAATTTGACTTTTTCATGATCTCAATACTTTGTATGCAAATTGCCAGGTTTCTGCCTACCCTTCACTACCTTGTTAAAATAACTTGTCAATTGTATAGTTTGCTTGTACATTTGGTGGCAGCAGAGCAGGATGTGAATGGCAGCCAGTCCACCACATCTGTTTACAGCTCACTTTGGCTCACTTGCGAAGTAGAGATTGAATGCTGTCTTACTTCATAGTTTTCCCTAAGAGACTTCAGCTAGACAGGGCAACTACTATCATTTTATTCTGATCTCTTGACCTGCAGTAGCTCAGGCCAGAAAAATTTACGCAATGATTTTTCCAGATAGAGTTCAGTAACACATGGTTAAATGAAGCTATGAAGTTCCTCCTAATCAGGGACTCTTTCTAATCCAGAGGTGTGCAGTACTTTCCCTGACTCCTGCTGTCTGTCTTTTGCAAAGATTTGTGTTGTCAGATTTTTTTTTCGCAACTGTGGAAGTTTAAGCAAGTAGCAAGGGCACCTTGCATCACAGAAGACCCTGAACAGTAGTGACAGCAAGGCTGTATCCAGGGTACTCTCCCTCCCTGGATGTACTTAAAGCATATACTAGCAGGGTTTTGCCAACTCAGCTCGTTTTAACCAGCACAGCTTGGGGAGCCCTCACACTGCTGATTCCTTGGCAGAAGGACAGGAGATAACATAAGCAACAAGCCAGTGCTTTGGAAAATACTTAATCGCAGCAGTTGTCTGCAGATTGCCTGGTTACCTATGTCCTGAACTACAGTCATGTAAAGCGTGAATGTACATTTTCAGTTTGTACCAATTAAGCTGTGTTGCTACAAAGCCCATGCGTAGACCATAGCTAGGACTTGGAGACCGAGTCAGAAAAGATCCTGATTCAGTGACAGAGCAGTAAGGCACAGCTACTACTGCAACAACTAAGAGCTACCCTAATGGACATGACAAAAGTACTAGAGATATAAAATTTACTCTATTCTCTTCTACTCTCGGCTGTTGTGCTCAAGGGCTCCTCCTCGACCTGTTGCTAGCTTGATATGTCATTAGAGATTAGAATAAGGCTTTTTGAGCTGTGCTTGTGTCTTACTCTTCCCTGTTAAGCACTTGATGGTGAAGCAAATGTTATTCACCAGGCTGATTTCCCCCCCCCCCTTTTTCTGTCTGTATGCACATTTTCAGAAAAGTTTAAACCCTATAAACTGACCCAGAGCAACAAAGTATACACTAGAACTAAGAGGTCTCTTGTCCCCTGGGTCACCCAGTTCGTCCACTGACACAAGAAATTAAATGGCTCTGAAAAGGCTTTCCATTGAGACTCTGGGAAAGGCCAGTGTCTTGCTGCCCTGCACTAATTCCTCTCCACATTGTTTTCTTAACAATGAAGCCTCTGCCAAGCTTAGCCTTGGCGTTGTCCCATATATGAGCCAGTTCCCATCCATATTACTATCCCAGGAACAGCAAGGAAGGTGGCACTGTAGCTAATAAGAGCTGATCTAAAGACAAGGGAGGCAAAATCAGATTAAAGTTGATGGCCAGGAGTGGACTAAAGGACAGAGAAGTTAAGGGGATAAGAACACTGTGTAAAAGACAGTGGGAGAGAAATGCTGGACATAGAAGGTGCTTCAGGCAGCTGTGATTAGATGCAATGGGGCAAGTTATATGCTTATAACAACATATTTGAATAAAGCCCAGTCATTGAAGAAGACAAACTCTTCTGTATAACAACAAAGTGTAAGGACATGGGGTTGTGACAGTCTCCGTTTGTTTTTGCGGAGAAACAGGACACAACACAATTTGTCGAGCTACGTGAAAAAAGGGTTGTTACCAGTGCTTTCCTTTCATTCTAGAGAGGGCTAAGGTAGTAACAAAGGGGAAGTAAAGGAGGCCCAGAGTTCCTAGCTTGAATATTTGAGATGCAGCAGAGAGCACAGACTCTTGGATGTTGCCAGGGTCCAACTGCCAGTCAGCAGGAACAGGCTGTATCTGCAGCTACATAAATGAACATGGCAAGGCAGGGGCTTCATAGTTATAGCGGTTTACTACGAATGAGGCAGGGCACTCGAAGAACCAAAGGACTACTACTCCTTCCTTCAGCAACCCTTGAGAGAGGAGGTGAAGGCAAGCAAAAGTGAGGAGGCACATGTAGGGATGTGGATCAGCAGCAAAGGCACTACCACTTCCCAACAAGGAGCAACAGAGTCATCCAGGGACTGACCAGCTACAAAGTCCCATCTAAGAGCATGTTCTCCCAAAAGACAGATCCAGAAAAGCCTGATATTTCTCTCTTACAGAGACGGTTCATTCCCAAAGTGTCCTCGTGACTATTTTGAGTACAGTATTGATCGATAAAGTTGCTAGGGATATAATTTCTCAGGCTGTCAAGAAAATGTTTTGATTGCTTTCTGCAATCTGCATGTTTGATCAAACAAGCCAGCAAGTATGACTAAAGGTGTCAAGGGTTGGAATAGCTAAAACACCCGAGGAAATCAGTGGGAGAGAGAAGCTGGAGATGTAGTTAAAAGTGCCTAGAGGCAAGAACAGAGACGAGAAAAGACCGGCAACGGTAAGATGGAGATGTATACTTTCAGGATACATCTACAGGGTCATTTATTCATTTATCAAGGAAAAGTATCTTCCATGCTAATGAAAATACAAAAACCTGTGCCAGAGAATTTAGTCTGATTAGTCTGAATAGACAAATGGTAACAGAACAATAATAAAAGTCTGGTTCCTGTTTTAGCCTGATTTCCAATGGAAAAGATACTTGCAGGATCTTACTGTAAGCTGTGCACATATGCTTATTCCAGCTCCTAGATGATTTAAAATAAGGAAAAAACAAGCTTGCTTTTCCTTTTCCCTACTTTTTAGTAAGAAGAGTTCAAAAGTGATTAGACTTCTTTCTTCCAACTTGTGTGAGAAGGCGAGTGCTAAAGGCTAACAATGGAAAAGGTACTCACCGAGATGTCTTCTGCATGCGTCACTCAACTCTTATATGGAGCATAATGCGTCATGATGACCATACAACACACAGTCATGTAGACAATTTACATGCATTCAAGCAAAATATGACTCCTGGCCATTCCCTTGTGTTTCCTGACTCAGCAGCAAGCAAAGCGGTGGTGAGCGTGTAGTTCTTCAAAGCTGAACTGCATCACACATGGTATTTAGCATCACAACATTCTAGCACAAAACATGCTCACTGGGAAACCAGTCTTTTGTGTTCTTCAGGTCTTTTAGACCAGACACAGAGGATTATGGTGCATTCCATTCATAAGCATTCACAATTTATATGGAGTTTATGGAACAAAAGCAATTACAGTTGGATGCCTGTCACTTCATTGGGTTTTATGCAGTTTCATCAGATCTGCTTATCTGCCCTATTTTATTTCTGCTCATACTAAGCATCCTAGGATTGCTGGTCCCTGTGCCTCACCCTGACCAGTGTACTTCAAGGGGAATCCTCATCCATCAGTGTCAGAACATAACTATTGCTGATCCTGGCTGCTCTCACAAAAGTCAAGCTCAGAGGCCATGCATGGAATCACCGCTTGGCATGTGGCATGTACTTTTGCCTGCACAACAACACTTGGCGATTTGGGCAAGTGACCAAGGCATTCCAGAACACTGCATTTCCTAATCAGATTTTTTTTCCTCCTTAACTTTCAGTCTTCTCTGGAGAGGTAACCAGGAAGGCCCTTGCTCATTTAAACCTCAAGAAGTTTTAACAGACCTAGACATCTACCTGTTGAATGCAGCTGTGACTTTCACAAGTGCAGGTATAAGGGCCTGTACCTGACTAAATCTCTGCCAGTGGATTTCTTCCCTCCTGTTATTCCCAGCCTCGAGGAATGTAAGATTCCCAGCTGTGACCTCAGGGTCACAGAAAAGACAGGTCCAAAACTTTAGAAGTTCTGTTTCAATAGCTTTCATGTCAGGGTATCTTTCTGTAAAATCCATCTCTGGATTATCAAACGCAAAATGTAGCTGTCCTTGGGTAAGGGTCTACACCACTTTTGTTTGGGTCTCCATTTCACCTTTCCTTCTTATTTCAATGAAATGGCCTGTTGAGCCTTGACACTACTGTTTTTCATGAGTGCTCAGGAAATGCTGGAAACCAAGTGGCAGCTTTGAGGATGACACAAATAATGCAATAGAAAGACCAAGGAAAAAAATAGCTTTATGACAAAGGAGCCACTTCTGTGCTATAGGGTTTTCTCTTGTTCATCACATTCAGTGTAATCCTCCAAAACAAAAAAAGTGCCACAACCAGGCTGGGGAAATGTATCGGAGTTCTTCCAACCTTTACACTCAGTATCACGTCAAACTAAAAGGGTTAAAATCCAGGTTTGCTCTTCTCATGATAGTGCTTTACATCTCTGCTGTCAGACTTCCAGTTTTATGGGCTCTGGTTAATGGATGTTTATCATATTTTTATATATAGCTTTTCCTCTAAATTTAAAGACAAAGCTATTTTTCACAGCAGCCAGACTCCCGTTTCTTGAATTTTTGAAGCAGTTACAAGGAAGGAGAACCTCTAAATCACTAGGAAGCTCTGACAATGCAGACCCTACTGTTCAAAATTGCTTTTAAAAAGCACTTACTTTTTATGGTCTAATTTAGGGCGACATTGAATGTTCTCAAGAATACCTTCCAGTTCCCTCAAGTGTTCTGCCCTGTTAAAATGTCTGAAAGTCCTTTCCTGCATTAATTCCAAGCCAAATGTACTGTGTGCTTCTTGGAACTATACCAAATGGTCAAAATTTAAGGCATCATTTCTGGGATAAATTACCCCTCCATCAGGCTGGGTATGAAATGAATTCTGCAGGGATATGGGGACCAGGATTGCTTTTATTTCACATACATTAATGCTGCACTTATTGTTTGACCTGTTACTGCTACAGGAAGAGTTGTTGTGGTGAGGCAATGATGGGGAATTAAATGCTTTTAAGATCCAAAATTCAGCCAACAAGCCACAACAGACGGTGTCACTGGCTGACAATATTTTCAGCTGCATGTTCACACAGAAGACACTTACATGAACACATTTTCATAGAATCATAGGACCAATTAGGTTGGAAAAGACCCTTAAGATCATTAAATCCAACCATAAACCTAACACTGCAAGTCCACCACTGTTTTCAAGCTTCTTAATTCTAAGACAAGCCCATTTGCCACTGGGGCTGCAGATTTGCAAGGCACTGGAAGCAGAACTTCTTTGTGCTTGGGGTCTCTCTTGTAATGCACTGATAATACTCGTGGCTGCAACGGCTTCAGCGCAGCAGCTGGTAAATCAACTTCTGTGGAATGGGGTCTGCCCTGGACTCGATACTATGGATATTCAGGGCGTCATCCTGTAAGCCTCCTAGTAGCCCTAGAATGGGTCTACAGGGTATAGATTTGAGATAAATGGACTTCCCTATAGGAGGTCTTTGGAGCAGATTTCTTCTCCTCTCTCCCCTATACCAAATATACACACTCGAAGTCTCAGCTTGGGTTGATACCACATTCTTGTTTGCAGAAGAAAGATTTCTCACCCACCAGCCTGGCAGAGCAACCTGCATATTGCCTATAAGGTACTGCAGCAACTGACAAGATTTAAAAAGCAGACTGACTAGACTTTCCTCCAGCAGCTCTTCCTCACAGCACCACGTTTGCATGATTCTTCTGCAATAGCTGAAGTACATTAAATCCTCCTTTTTCTTGCTCGAAGAATTTCCATTCCTCTGATTTATTTCACTGGCGATCCCCTTAGCACTTGGAACCGATAGGGGATTTGGGAGCTAACAGACTCTATTTACCCACTGGCCAAAGCACCGCCTCTTTGGCATCTCTCCAGCAACTCTTCTCAGTTCCTGCTGGGAGAGCTGCACCCGCAGGCTAGCGGCTGGAAGATCCCAAGCCTGCTTGAGGACAAGAAGCCTTCCAGTCATATAACAGGATTCCTTTCGGTTTATCAACTCCTTTTTTGTTTTCTGCAAACCCTCTCCCATCCCCCAATAATAACCATGTGCCAAACAGGAAATTCAGTCCTTCTCCCTTCTTCACAGCCCGCACACACACACAGCTGCTACTTAGCAGAAAAAGAAAAGTTCCCAACAAATAAAATGCCTCCAGGCTGTCATTGCTTTTGAATAAAATTTCATGGAGACTTTCAAACAAGGCTGTATGTTTCAGGTGCAAGAATATTTCTAAGCCTGCCTTTTTTTTTTTTTTTTTGAAGGAAAGGCCAATGTGTATTTAGAAGGTAAATGGCCTCAAATGAGGCTTCATTCCTAGCTTGCTCCAGCCATCCTAGATGGAGCTTGAAGAGGAACACTGAAGACTTGGATTCATTACAAGGGATGGAGGAAAGGGAAATGAGGAGTTAATCACCTTGCTACTCTGTGCTTAGTTGCACCACTGGAAATGAGCTATGCACCTCTTTCATAAAGTGCTTTAGAATCTGTGACACGTATCAGAGATGTGGTCTGTGACATCATCATCCTTCACTGGAGATTACAAAAAGAAAAGTTGTATCTAGGGGGAAGTTAAATTGAGGTGTTG
Source organism: Opisthocomus hoazin (assembly GCF_030867145.1). Classification (NCBI taxonomy): domain Eukaryota; kingdom Metazoa; phylum Chordata; class Aves; order Opisthocomiformes; family Opisthocomidae; genus Opisthocomus; species Opisthocomus hoazin. The sequence continues at coordinate 1,837,175 of NC_134437.1, forward strand.
TGATGTACAAAAACACATTGGCTGAGAAACCAACCTCTCAAACTCTTGCGAAATATTCTCGTGAGTTCCCTAGAACATAAAAAACAATGCAGAGCAGAGCTGACAAATAAGTCTCTGACATCTCAGAGACAAGTTATGGTTAAACTCCACAGTCCTCATCAGAGCAAGAGAAAACAGGTGCTGTCCTGGGGAGAGCACAGAGAGAGTGGCAGAGAAGGCTGCGGACACATTCTCAGCTAACCAGAGCAAGCATTTACAGAGCAGGAAGATGGCAAACTTCAGATATCATCAGTCACAAAAGATGAAATGGATCAAATCATCACCAGCAAAAAGTGGGTCCTAAAGCTATCGGAGTTTCAAAATTAAGGGCAAAAAGTTATGCTCTAAGCTATGCTTCCCTGTCCCTCCTACCAAAAGAAGTCAAAAATGATGCACATTCCCAAGGCTAGCAATCTCAAGCACCTGAAAGCAAATGGTTCTTTTCTGAGGCCAAACCACTGCCACATCTGAGAATCTGTAGTCATTTACAGCCCCTTCAAAATAAACAAAATTTCAAATATAAGACAGGTTTTCTCCTTACCTGATGCTTCTGGTGTCCCAGGGTCAAACTACTGCCGTGTCTGAGTGTCACTAGTGATTTATATTCCCTTCAAAATAAACAAAATTTCAAATATAAGACAGATCTTCTCTTGTCCACTCACAAGTCACTTGTGCTGATTTCAAGAACATGAGGTCCCATATTAGTTGTTCTGAGTAAGAAAAGCTCATCACAGAAGTTTCTTCCTAGAATATATTTAATTGCACATTCTCCCCAATTAGCTCAGAATGCAAAAAGCCTATTACAATTCTTCTACTGAGTGCCTCCGCCACTACCAGAAGGTGGGATGCCTAAATGCAGGTGGCCTAGATCACATCGTAATAACAAACACCCTCCTTGCCACTACAGTGCTATATCAAACAGGGTCTCACCTGCTTTTTAAGAGAAGGACTCTGCTTTCCACTTGGAGGAATAAGGAGGGCTCATCCATTCTGGCCCTCCAGCAAAGAGAGGACTGTGAGTAGCAAGAGGGAAAGTTGTAGGTAGAAAATCAGTAAGTGCTTCAAGGAGTTGCATATTTCATAAAATTTTCATTTTTATAGCTATCACCCACTCTTGCTGTCTCTGCTTCTTCCTCCCTGTTAGCTCATCAGCCCTTTCTACTATATGTAGAATTTAAGTACGAGCAAGAAATTGATGCCTAAATTCTGAGAGGTGAAATTAAACCTAGAAAGCTTAGACTTCCACTTTGAAATGGGTGTATCCCCACAGCTATCAAAAGCAGCTCAAAGGTGTTTGTAGGCTGCTGAAGGTTGACACTAAGCAGGATAAAGAAACAGAAGGATTTTTCTTGTCTTTGTGAAAACAGGCTATTTCTAGGAAAAAAAGAAAGGAGAGCTAGCTACTGTTTAACATCTAGACTGTGATAACACCTGCATTACAGGTCACTGCTCTGTTATCCTGACTGCTGTATGAATGCAGAACAGTTTCACAGGGAAAAGGAAACAAAATAGCAGAAAGAGAGCATTACAGCAAGCTACTTACGAAATAGAGCCCCCAAGGACCTCCTTTGTGGTCACTATAAGTGGTTGGCTACAGAAGGGTATGCTGGGAGAAAAACTTCATTAGGGAAATAGCTGATAATAAAGCTAATTAGCAGAACCTGGGTGGGAGGTATGGCAGGGTGATCAGGAGCACTGCTAACATTGAACTTAGCTTGCTTGTGTTGGAACCGTTAATGGCAAGTAAAAAAAGCAGCAGCCAGCCTTTGTGGTATCTTCAATCAGCAAGAGTGTATGTTGTCGGGAGGAGCCTTTGGCATACTGGACAAGCTGGGTTACCAGCTGTGTTCCCCTTCATACCTCAGTGAGATAACAAGCTTGATTAGATGGCTCTACAGGCTCTGCCTTCCATACGCAAGCAGGGCAGCTATGTCATCACCTGAAGCAACAGTTTCTACCATGCTAACTTCACAGTAAAAACAGAAGTGGCAACAGCCAGTTTTCTGCAGGCCCTGCTCTCTCTGATTCCAGTTCCTGGCAGGTGGCCAGTATCAGCTTAAGTATTTGGTATGGTAAATGTGTAAGGAGCATAGCAGAAGTACTATGATATATATTACATAAATTGTGAGTTGAGGTGTATGTATGAGGATTTAAAGAGCGGTCTGTATTGACAACCAAGGCCACTGTTCCATTCAGACAAAAAGTCCCAAAGACCTTTACCTGCTAAAGCAATGGCACAGATGACTGCCAGCAGCAGACCCTGCACTCTGACAACAGGAGGAGAGCAAAAAAGGCTGTGGCATATCAAAAATGCCGTTGCTTGTTTATGCTAGCCCAATGCGAAGACAGACTACAGCAAAAGGGCATAAAACCCATCCCAAAATTAGTCTGTCATCACCAGTCAAGAAGAATGCAGGACACACAGCGTGGTCTTAGCAGCCTGCATCCCAGCCTCTACACTGCACACAAGTGACCCTGCCCAGACAACTTGGATACCTTTATTTTGCTTTACAAGCATGGGTTTGTGAAAGTAAGTGGATCAATGTACTTAGAGATTTTGTATAAAGTTTAAATCATCTCTAAGATCTTGAACTGAGTTTTCTTCTGCTATTTTCCAACATAGGGAGGCATAATGTTGGCACTTTCACCCTCTCAGCTCTGCTTTGGGAGCAGAGACAGAGGACTCTAATACTTAAACGCAACCATGAATTGAAGGTAATCCGTCAGGCAGGCAGGGGCACCTTCAGACACTCACAGGCATGGCTGTGAGCCAATGCCCTTGAAGAAGCCACTGGCTGCTCTTTCAGATACCAGAGTGTTTCCAGTAGCAACTGGCAGAGTCTGTTTCAGCTCTGTGAGCTGTATTCAGCTATTTTAAGCACCAGGCAAAGAGGAAGCGAAGTTCCTGGCATCTAAAAGACAGAGCTACAGAAAAAAAAACCTCCAGATGAGCAGATCAGCCTGCTGTTGTCAGAGCATGTTGGTTCAATTGTCCCCCAGGGGACAGAGGTGATAATTTAATATAAATGGAAAACTAACAATACCAGGGAAAGGTACCAATGTGGGAAGAAACACTTTAATTAAAAACCTCCAAGTGAGTTGAAGGGAAGAAAGAGGTCTGTAGCCACGTTACTTTTACGGAGGCAAGTAGAAATATTAGCCAGGAGCAGCACGGAGCCTAGAAAGAGAACATGATAGAAAACTGGTTCTCTTGCTCTGGAGAGAGGTATATTTTGTTCTCATTATTCGTACTGCCTCTGATATTTCTTGGTGCTCAGTTCTTGTAAGCAGCATTTCTCCTCCAAGTCACCTAAGTACCTGGTGGTTGCACAGGATGGTAAGCGCAGTACACATTCAGAGAAACTAAGAAGGTTTCTCTGTCTGAAGCACTAGAAAGAGCTGTAGCTGTAACATGACGAGCTGAGGTATACAGGGAGGCTGCACTACGCAATGAGCTGATAAAGGAGCTGCCCCCTGCCCCTTGGTTGCAGCCCTGCATGAGTACTCATGTGGCCTGGTATACCTGATCTCAGTTGGAATTTCTGGCACTTGCGTGACACGCACAAAGTTATCAGACTGTCCTGGGAGCTTCCTTATCTTGTAACAAGTGTAAGAAAATATTACCATACCAATTTTTCTTCTCCCGCAGAGATGTAATCAATCCCAGTACCTCAGACTTTGAATGCAATGCTACAGTAGGAAACTAGCAATATCAGGTCAAGCACTTGCATGGTGAAGGGTAAGAGGAAGCGAGGAGGAACCAGATTTCTTTTTTTAACTTTTAGGAGAGTTTTATAAACTGTAGTTAGGAATAAATGGTTTGAAAACTCATGAAGAGTCCCTAGATACTACCCCAGTGAACCTGTAATAACATTTTGCCTCTGAAACATTAGGAAATGTAGGAAAAGCGTTATTCAAATGAATAAATAATAGCACTCAGATTGTTTTGCCTGAAGAACTGCATAGACTTTGCATAAGCCCTTTCATTCACAGCCCTGCATTCCAAGCCCCTCCCCGGCAAGCAAGAGAGGGTAGAGAGGGAAGGAAAGGACTCATTAGCAATGCTTCAAGCCAGAAGTCCAGATGGGAGCTGCAGCTAAGCAATGTAGGAGATGTGGCTTAAGCTTCAATCTGCATGAATGGTGCATCTGTTTTTGTCTTGAAAGTATACCTTGACTTCACCTGCCACTATATGCATCTCAAACTAAACGAGCTTCCCCTTATTAAAGTGCAATGTACTGTAGTTTTCAGTTCAAGTAAGGCTTCACACAGGGAAACAGACATCTGCTGAGCATTTGCACATGTTAAAAAGGGAAGACAGCACTTCTCTGCCCTCCAAAAGCAAATTCTGCACTGTTGAAGGGTAAAGCACACAGTGAAATAGCACGGGAGCAGCAACACTGGGCAGTGATAAGCACGGCTATACAAGTTTGCCATTAATACTGTCGCATCTAGGAAAGAAGCCACATCTTTTTAGCATTGACAGCGATAAACCAACTTAAATAGGGCAGCTGCAGAAACTCCATCCCTTTCTGCCCTGTAAAAAACCTGCTTTGCTTCAACCTGATGCAGAGCTCTCCAAGACACAAAATCCTTTTGTGTTATACAGGAGACCATGGTCATCACAAGTCCTTCCAGGATTTAAGCAGCTTCTCTCCACAGAATTGCAGAACGTTTGTTGGTTTCTTTATCTAGCTGAAGTTGAAGGGCAAGTGGTTATTCACCACAACAGCAAAAATGGTTATGTGAGGCTTAGAACTTTCCCTCCTATTTTCTCCTGCACGTACAATAGCACACACCAGTGCCAGAGGCCACATGGTTTTCAGGGTGCTACATTTGCATATTTTACAAATGTACAAAGCTGTAATACTGCATGGTACATTATTCATCAAGAAGGATAGTCCAGCACAATCAGAGCTCTTCCAGACAAATCTGAGAAAATTGTCTTTTCTTATCTGTAATACAATATGTAATGTATACAATGTATAATACAATAGAACGCAAAATGTATGATATGGTGTGTCTATAATACATTCCCCTGTACAAATGAAGATCAATTTCAGGAAGGACAGTCTCTCACCTCTTTCTTTGCAAGTTCCTGTCCAGTGCAAGCATTTTGTAACTGTTTTCTAGAATACCCTTGCAGCCTCTCTGCAAAAGCAGGTCTTTCAAGCATCCAAGATTGAAGCAGATAATAGCGCACTACATACGCAGTAAGACCCAACATCTGATAACATTTATGCAAATACCTGGATTTGTTAGCATAACAGGAAAATTGTTCTACTGCCTGCAAAGAAATGAGCCCCTTAATTCAAATCAATGTGTCACTTCTGAGCAGTTAATAAGATCTATTTGTAATCCATAGGTATGCACAATAAAATCAGGATACTTAACACTTCTGTTGGCAGAGGAACTGCTAGGAATGTTGGTAGCAAGCAACTTACTGCAATTATTAAAAAAGATCTTTAAGTACTCTTCAGAGCAATTCTTGATAGCGGCAAGGGAACCCAAACATACGCAAAATCTCATTCTAGTTTCAGGTACCAACACTGCTGATTGAAGGACCCAGTAGCACGGTGATGTCCCTGCAAGGCCTCCAGCCAGGGTCAATGCACCACACCAGATGAGATCGAGAAGGTGATGAGGGAGAGTTTGGCAGAAGAGAAAGCACCATCATCATCTGCTGCCCTAGGAACAGAGTCTTGAGGACCTCTTAAGGCTAAATGCACCCGTCACCTTGGTTTAAGAACCTGAGGGCATTATAAACTTGCACAAAAGTTTGGTTAGACAGAAGATGAGCTGCAGCCTCCAATTTGCAGCTGCTCTCCCAAGGCTTTAGGTTTATTCAACTTGGCTCTTATCAGCCTGAGAGAGGACTAGGCTGGGTCCCACTAAGACAAGGAAATCTCACTCTAATTTTCTTAGTTGGGGAGAGAAAGCTGGACAGTCATGTGCATCAACTTAGCACAATTTATGACAAGCAGTCTAAGGAGAAAACAGGAGTACCAAATGCAGGCCCTAATATACAATGCTTCACTGCCTCCCATCATGCTTGGGAAAGTGTCTGGGATCCTGTGGTGGACACTAGAATTGCTGTTTTCATTTTTCCCTAATTAGCTATGAAATTACATTTGCAACCTGCTAAAAAATGCCCACTTAGACTGGTGGGTAGCAAACATTTGCCCATCTGCCAAGAGGTTTTCCAGCTGACATTTATCTAAATAGAGAAATTAGACTGCTATTCATATCTGATTAACAAACACAGAGTCTAATTAGCCCATGTGATTAACATTCATTTGAGAAGTCACTTCAACGCACACTTAAACCCATCACTCCTTTACTCAGTGATGGTGATGACAAGAAAGAAGAGTAGTCCTATCTGACTTCAACCCTGCAAAAAATAAGCATAAACATCTAAGGGCGTGTTTAGAGCAAAAGATCAAGCCACTGTTAGGGTAACTTCACTGATAATCTGTGCGATTTTTCCCATCAAGGAATTTGTTGCAGAAGGGTCATAGTATAGACAACCAGGGTTGGGGCGAGAAAAGGCACTATTTCTTTACCAGCCCACCAGCACTGTCTGCTTGTGTTCTCATAAGATTTGCAATTACAGCATAGGAGACTGGTCTCAGATACGTAGTCTTGGGGGTCTAGCTTTTACTTCCCTGAGAGAATGCAGCTGAGATTCAGAATCTGGGTCTTCATGCACAGAGACAGGGGACAGGCTGTGAAATTCCTTGAGGTAGGAAAGACTCTCACATTCAAAGCCGCTTGAATTTTGCTGTCATAGTACCTACTTACAGCAGTACGCTACAGACCATTGCAGTTGTCCCAAGAGACTTGAGTGTTGGGGAAAGTTGTTGCTTCAGTATTGCTAAATAACACATTGCCTGTTGTTCATATAGTTCAATGCACAGTTACTACAATCAATACGATTTGTAATCTGTCCTGTCTTATGAATCACTGAGTTATTAACCTTAACAATATCAATGAGCTGCCAGTGTAATTGAGTCTCAGCAAATTAAGGCTTGGGGTAATTATTAAGAGCTGCTTAGTACACAGGAATATATTAATACTTTATTGATGCCAAGCGATTATACTCTCTCGATGAGAGAAGAATTCTGAGTGACTGTAGCAAAAGATATAAACCCAGGCTGAGCAGCCTCCTATGACAGCAGGTGTGTTGGCATATTGATTACAATTTCCTTATATTTCCCTTGTCATATATATATAACACCAAGCAATTTAACACTGTGATGCAGAACTCCCATTTATTGGCCTGTTTCCCTCCCCAATCACAGGCTTTGACAAACAAAAGTTTCTCTGCGAGGGTAGCATTCAGTCCCAGTCTATTCCAAGGATGTGAATGCCAGGCAGGACTGAAGAAATAAAACAGCAGAACACCACATACAGCATATTTTAGTGTCATGGCACAACCTGCAACCTGATACACTTTCTTTCTCCAGGTGAGTCACCAGAGGAGTTATTGCTGTTGTTTATATGAACACTTGTACACCATTAGCATTTTTACTTTAATGAAAACCATATTGAAATTCAAAACAAAAATTTTGAAATGGCTAAAAACCCATCAATAAAAACCTTAGAAAGGAGAGGAAAAACTGAAACTCCAACAAATATGTAATATGAATGACAAATTTCATAATAGCTTCTTCAAAAAACACAATTATCTGGAAGGATGTTAGAGCTATACCTGTATCAACAGGGCAATCTGCTCTATCAGTTGTAGAAATACAAGTACCAAAAAGTCTATGATTTCTTTTGTCTGCAAAGAATCACCTGCAATCATCTAAGCTGATTTCAAAGGATTCAAACTGAACTAAAAGAAAAATAAAGTGAAGAAAAGAATGTTCTGGGGAAAAAAACAGTATTAGAGATTGTTGCATTAGTTACTTCTGCTTAACAGCAGTCTAAATTTACTATATTATATTGCATTTCTCTTATACATGAGTTGCCTACCCTTCTAGGCCTGATATTAAAAGTGCTGTCACACTTTTCTAGTGAGATAGGTTATTTCTTTCTACAAACCCACCCTCCCTGTTTAAGAATCGTGATAGTGAAACTGGCCATAGGAAAGTGAGAGGCAATCTTTCACCTGCTGAATATGATTCTACTATCTCCATTTAGAACAGAAAATCTCCCATTACTTTGGCTGTACATAGCATGCAAAAAACCTCATTTCATTTACCAGGCAGGGCTGGATTTGAGGAGATGTGGTATCAGCTAGAAGTAAAATATTTATGCAAATATCTCTTCCCAAGGCAATCTGTATTTTTAAAGCTCTCTTCACCACAGATATAACACCTAACTGTCAGCACTTAGTCTGCTGCCAGTCTTCCTAGAGCAGTCATCCTTTACTAATGGTAAAGATTGCTAGTGTTGCTTCTAGGTACTAAAGATTCTTTTAAATCTGTTTGATCTGTGGATGATGATTATTCTCTTCCACAGGCTGGGCCTTGTAGGACCAAGAAAACTGGCTGTATTGTCCTGGGGGGTTCTGTGGCACAAACTAAAAGAGAGAAGGTATAACGGGAAGGGAAGGCAAAACCAGGTATCTCAGTGACAGCTATCTTTTGGTAGTGTAAACATTTTCCAGCTGCTCCTTTGCTGAGGGGCTCTGCAGGCTTTCTTGGTCCTAATGATCATTGCTGTCTCTGTAGTCTGTGAGCAGCTAAGAACAGAGGGGAGCAGATACTCACAAGACCTCCCGCACATTCATCCCAGCTCTCCGCTTTTCACCCTTGTCCGTACAATATTGCCCTACTGCCCTTAGCAGGACTAATAGTCCTTTTTAAGTTAAAATTCCTTGCTAAAATTGATGGTATAAGGGTGGCAAAGAAAGTCCTGCCAGAAGACTACTAAACACATCAGCACTGTGTCTCTAGTACTAAGCAAGTTCTTCCCTAGACAGCTAGAGGCAGCACGCGCTCCCTGTCCAGTCTCCCTCTCCTACCACTGCAACCTTTGCACACAGCCGTTCCTTCAAGCCCAGCTAGGGGTGACCAGCATTCTCAGTGTGCTTTAGCATTTGGGGTTCCCCCATGCTTTCAAGTGCACACAGGATGAGAGAGGCTATCCTTAGTCTAAAGTATGGCCACAGCCAGCACAATAACACACAGCTTGCAATGCAGGAGGGATCTTCACCTTAGCAAGGCATCTAATTACGAAGGAGGGGACTAGAACAAGCTCTCAATTAGATTTTTATGTTTTCATCTGTCACAGAAGCTGAGTCCTGATTTCTGACAAATATATTTGCAAGTGAAGTGAGTGAGCCCTGGGAACCACGACAACTGGGGTAAATAGAAAATTTGGAAAATGTCCCTTCCCTCTTCTCCGACCCCAGTGAGATTCTTCATCTGCTCTACTAATCACCATTGGTAAGAGCCTATGTAAAACGTTGAACTAATTTTGAAGAACAACGGGCATTTCCAACTAAAATCAGCAGCAGGCATATTCATGCTCTGTCTCCCTGAGCAATGAGAGCCGTGGAGAAGTTATCTGGATATTCAAGCACATAGCCAAGGTAAGACTGTTTATAGATAATTTTTATGAGGAATGTTTTCTTTTTCTTAAGATAGAAACTTTTCTGCAGGTTCCCAGGAAAACAATTAATATAATAAAGGTAACCAAAAGCCGTCAAAATAGATTTCTGTCTGTGAGAAATCAGCATTGCAACTGCCTGTGATACTAGTCAGGTGGAACATTAATATGTTGTTATGGGAATGCTTCCTAGGCCTAATTGAGACGCAGAGTTCAATGTGCTATTTGCCCCCCCTCCGCCCACTCATCTCCAAAGTGCTAGCTGCCTAATAAAGAAAAAAGATAGTATATAGGAGCATCAGAAGTCCAAGTTAATAGAAGGGAGTAGTAGTGGGTGCATTGGACCGGATAAACAGAGAGATGATGCCTTCACAGTCACTCAGAGTAGCAGAAGCGGCAACTGAAGCCATCTTACCACAGTCCTGTGTCTCTAAAGAAAGGACTTTTGTAAGGGGCTTTGCAAGAGCCAGTGAGTGTTTCTGAATAGACCTAGAGAAACATCTAGCTAGGGTGAAAGATGGTGATGTTTTCTAACTAGGAAGAAAATAAATTGTTTTCTATGAGTTCCTTCTGTGATCTCATCCCTTGTGAAGCAGCCAAAATTATCAAGGCATCCTCACTTAGAAATGAGCACGTTGTTCCTTGCGTCTCTTGACAAAGAGAGAGGCGAGGAGCAGGTCAAGCATGAAAACATGCTGTAATATCCCACATGCCCCAGCAGACTGCCCTGTGTGCAGAGCATATCTGTCTAAACATTCACCACCCAACCCAGGGCCACCAGCTCCAGGTGATTCCCAGCTTCTCTGGTCATTGGCTGGGCACAAACTGAGGCACAGGAAGTTCCGTCTGAACATGAGGAAGAACTTCTTCCCTCTGAGGGTGACGGAGCACTGGAACAGGCTGCCCAGGGAGGTTGTGGAGTCTCCTTCTCTGGAGATGTTCAAGACCCGCCTGGACAAGATCCTGTGCAGCCTACTGTAGGTGACCCTGCTTCGGCAGGGGGGTTGGACTAGATGACCCACAGAGGTCCCTTCCGGCCCCTGCTATTCTGTGATTCTGTGACCTTCTCAGGCTCAGTCTTGGTCCTCTCTAGTAGCGAGGAGATATGCTGTCCCTAACCAGCAGTGACATGGCAATTTTCTCCATTATGTCAGTTGTCAAGAGGGCCAGCAGTTTTTCCCTCACAACCTAGGACTTTACTGTGAGCCTCCACGAAACATGCTGAGGAGAAATAAATCAATTATGGATCACAGCATCTGTAGTCTGCTTCACAACAGCTGCCCAAAATGGATGATGGGCTCTTAACCATACACTGAGCTGCAGGACAGGGCTGGGAGAGCTGCAAAGGGCAAGGGAAAGCTCTTGGGGAATTATGTTGGTGGTTACAAGACCTTACTAACACTTCTGACTCAATGTTGACACCCTCCCTTGGGATGAAAACTCCAGTAATGTATGGCTAAGCAATGTGGTGGTGTCATTCCACTCCAAATAGCACTTGGTCTCCCAGCTGCCCCCCAGTCTGCTGAGGCTGGCTACCAATGGAGGTTATTTGAGCTAGATTGCTGAAGAAAGCCTGCAGTTTAAGGGTTGGCCACTGTCAAAATTGATAGCTTTTACCCAGGCCAAGCACCTGGTTTATAGCCATTACAGTATGGATATACAGCATGTGCTTCTGTTTAATCAAAGAAGAAAAGACAAAGCTGATAGAAAGCATAAGGGAAACAGTCCTGTGGGATATACATATAATCAACTCGGGCATTGAGTGATGTTCTGTTCTGAGCACATGAGGCAAGTGATCCCACTCAGAAATTTGCTCTTCATTCTCCGAGGCCCACTCATCAAAACAGCTTCCCCCCCACTTTGTATTCCTCACTTGCATCTGTTGTTTTCAGAGAAAAAAATGCTTGTACAAAAAATTCATGGTTTAGAAATCCCTCCTGAAATTAATCATCTAGAGGATTTGAATCTCTGGTTTCTGCGGACGTGTGTTTTGGCCAGATGCACGGGGGCTGGTTATGATGTCTTAAGAGTTAGTGGCTGTCATTGGAATTACGGATTTTAATTTTTCTCTATTCCTCTTAGCATTCATTTACCAACACCACTAGCTGCTTGCTACCTTTATTAGTGCTGGGCAACTTTCCAAATCAATTAATGTTATTGTTTCATTTCTTAGGGCTGTAAAGTCACAAACTTTACAAGAAATATGAAAGGCTATGAAGTATGCATAGAAGTATGACAGAGATAGAGAGTAATTAGATCAGCTAGAGTCACTGAAATACCATCTGCTGAGCATGTTCCATTAAAATACCTTTCTCTTTGCTTAAAGAAACATTATTGGCTTAAATATCATAGGAAGGGGGGAGGAAAACACAACAGATTTTCATGTTAAGTCTTCTAAGATACGTTCAAAGCAGAAATTGCAAACAGCTTTGATATATAAGGGTAGCTTTTTCCTGTTAGAGCCTGTATCCTAAGCAGGGCTTGGTACTGAGGTGGGAAAAGCCGACCTGTTGCAGGAAGTGGTCTTGACATTGGTTTGGTGTTCTTCCCCTTATAACAGCGCGAAGCAAAAGTTAGAGGGGCACCAGCCAAGTAAAGCTACAAGAGGTTTGATCTGGTCTCTGGATACTGGATTTCTTGTAAGCTGACAGCAAAGAGAAATCTGTGGGGACCTGAAAGACCTCCTGCTTGTGGAGAGATGGAGGGGTTGGGTTTGTATCTGAGACCACCTGGAGACAACAACTAATGGTACAGGCCTGTGCAGACATAAAAGAGAAGGCTTTCTCTAGCTTGGTGGTTCCCTCGGCTAATGATCGCTAGGATCATAGCACAATTTAGGCTGGATGGAATCTCTGGAGATCTTTAGTTCAAGCCTCTGCTCAAAGCAGAACCAACCAGAGCATTACATGAGTTTGCTAGGCTGACATGATGGATAAGCAGCAGGTAGAATAAATGGGAAGCAGCAGAATGGACTGGTGTCTGAATGCCCGTTCTCAGATCCAGTTGATAGACTACCCTTCGTCCTTTCTCGGTACAGTCTCAAAAGCTAGAGCAGACATTAACTTTGTTACACAGCAGCAAGAACAGTAGGGAGTGTTAGCGAGCTGTTACAGCTCAGGCACACATTGCTTCTATTAATCTTTTATCCTCAAAGAATTAATAGCCTGAAGGGCCTATAATAATGGTTAAATTGTGCAATGTAAATTAAAAGCAAAAAGAAAGAGCAGAAGCCACTGAGACAGTAGAAAGCATGTTTCTGCAAGCAGGAATGGAATCAGCCATCCCAGAATCCTCCAGCTGAGCTTGTCACTGCATTGGCTTTTAAAGGTCCTTTTCAGCTGTGCACCTCATTTTCTTATTGGTAAGCTGACGGAATGAGAAATTCTTTCTCCCACTTTTAGTCTTGTCTATTTAGATTATATTATGCAGTAAAAGTCTATGATACTTCACATTCCATGTCTCATATGTGTGACTGTACAACAACATACAACCCTGCCTATCAGGTGTCACATTAAACCAGGTATACTCTCCGTGTGCATGCAACAATGTGTGTGTATATATTAATTCAGGAGTCAATATGCTTTTCCTTACCAAAGAAATTGTTTTGCACAGCACTTGTTAGATTACAAGTTGCAAAACTTAGTTCTGCTCTTCTAAAACTCCAACAACTGCATTTGAAAAATGCTCTTCCATGCATGCTACATACCTCACATCTGATATATCTGCATGCTATTGTACAGCAGCAACACCTTGTTTCTGAGGTAGTTGCTTTTCAACTTGTCCTGATGTCCCCTCTTTGAAAGATATGTATCTGACTATGACTTGCTCAGTGCTGGATCTTATTCCCATGACCACAAAAAAGTGTGCCGCTTAGGATTTTTAAAATTTTTTTCTTACTCATCATCTTTAATAACATAATTTTAACCCCAGAGGCAGATAGCAATTCAAGGATTATCAGAAGAAACAAAGAGGAAATATAGTGTGTTTCCTAGTTTTAATTGTTATTTTCTACCCTTCTCTACCTTCAGCGACATTGTTTTTCTTTCCTGAGGCAACTTTTGCAGTAGAAGATTGGATCACACACCAAAAACTCCCATTGCAGAGTTCATGGCAGCATTAAACCTCAGGTCAGGGGGATCATTACTAACATGTGATTTTAATTTGTCGCAGCAGTCAAAGGTAAAAATTACATCAATATATTTGTAATCTTGTGTTGCTGCCTCAGTTACTTAATGTTTCTGGAAGGAAAAAATTGTGGAACTGACTCCTATAGTGTTAAAGGACAAAAATTAAAAAAAAGAAATGCCTGGGAATTTGTATAAGATGTTGGTATCTAAATGTTTAACACTTAAATTTAACAATAAAGTGATACTTGAAGAAGTTACATGCTAATTTATGACAGGAACATTACGTTCATCCCAGCTGAAGTGTTAGAGCTTAGCAGTGATTCAAAGTCATCTTTGTGCTGTATTGCTAAGCAACACCCTCGCCAGCATAACGTCTTGTTAATATCACTTAGCCCCATTTTAGCAGTACGCTGCAGAAATGAAATTCCTGATTTAGGGAAAAAAATCAAGGAAGTATAAATGTTACTCTCATAGTCTGTTGTCTGTTTTTAAAGGGGGGTTACAACTGGCAGCTGGTGGGATGGATCGGAAGTAATAGCCTTTTACAGTTAGCAAATTTTCTTCCTCAATGTTCAATGCTTGAAGCTTTTGGGTTTATCATACTCCAATAAGAAATTGAAAGACTGATTTTCTAAGCCTGCTCTTTCTGCTGGCATGGGAGCCCAGTCTCTGAGCAGAGGAGAATCTCCTCTGCGACAGCTCTGCTCAGGGCATCATCAGCCTTCCCTCCTGCAGTCCATGTGGGCCTCCATCCCTGCACTTTGCTTCTCCTGTGCTTCTTCCTGTACCACTTGTGAGGTCTGGTGAGGAGACAATCTCAGACTTGCAGTCAGATGAGACCTTAGGGCATTGCACCAGAAACAGAGTTAATGGGGAGCTTATCACAGTGGTGAGGTTCTGGCTTTTGGAAAATTTCATTTCACAAAAATAGAAGTGAGGGGGTGAGACAGCATAGGAAAGCAGAGCCAAGACATACAAAGCAAAAACAAACAAAAAAAACACTTAACAGACTAGGAAAGGAGATAAGAGGGATCTGAGGGTAAAGAGAACACACATAGTGTCACTTGCTACACAGAAGTATACTGAATTTCTCTTTAAGACATAAAGGCTCATCCTATGTTTGTGACCTACAGCCACTACCTACCTCAGCTGCTTAGTGCAATCAAAACAAAAGCAATTAGTCTACCATGCTCCAAAGACCAATGCCTCACATAACTGAGAAAGTTTGTATCAGTTTAGCTTAAATTAGTTTTCATGCTGATTCAGACTGCATCAGTGACAGAGACGAGGCGGACCCACAGGATGGAATAGTAACTCTTTGTTTGGCCTATAAGAGGCATGAGTAAGCGTTACGTTATCAAGGTCAAAACAAAAAGGGTAAACTGTTTACTATGGTTATGCTTGCCTTTACAACAGGGCAACTCAGCTTAACACTTTTCTTAAATTGACTCCCAGCTGACTTGGTTTGAACTGGAGGTATAAAATTAAATGAAAGCACTCCCACTCCTCTGAGCACCAACGAAGCAACACTTATAAAATTTTGCCTTTAAATAAATCTTGCTGACTTTCTTGTATACAAAAAATCAAATCACATGGATAATCTCCCCTCTCCTACACCTGGCATGATCGTTCTATGGAATGCACAGCAGCCAAAGGGTTAAGGAAGAGAAGCAGTAGTAAATAGGGAATTCAGGGTAATTCCTTGAGCTGGGTAAGTTCTAGCAGCAAAAATACATCACTGTACATATGCAGCCCAGGTACTATACTGGAAACCATACTGCAGTTATACCAGGGATTAATTTAGTTCTCAGGTATCTATTTTATTTCAGAAGGAAACAGGGGGGGAAATGATATGAACATTTTCCTCCTAACATTGTCAGACAACTATAGTAACCATGGCAACAGGAGGAAAAACGTCTCAGAGACTGTGTCTGGTAGACGTACTCTTTAGACTTCCATTTGCTATGGTATTAAATAGCATGTTTGCGCTGAGTTCTAGCACAATATATTATTACACTGTTATCACTGAGGGCCAAATCTACTGGCTGAGTATTCAGCAGAGTTACTAGTCCTCAAAGCAGAAATAATAGCCTGTGGTCCAAAGACTATTTGTAAGAAAACAAATATAGCAGCTTCCACAAATATTCCCACCTCCCTGGGAGGTTTGTTTGGTGTTCTGCTCTCCCTCTAGTGTCCTGACAACTGGGGTAAGAGCCTACCATTGCCGCCAGCTGCCAGAGCTGCTCTAGCAAGAAAAGCCGAGGGCCCTTCACAGGCAAGATTTAGGTTCAGTCCTTGGCCACACATAGTTGTGGCGGGGTTGTTGTGAGCTTTTCTCCTAGGGACTAGTAAGAGCTGGTGCCTGAATTCTGAGCTGGAAGACCATTTTGATCCCTGCTCTTTATCTGCACACAGACAGAAGCCCTTGCCCCCTCCCTGCCTGCTGCCCAGACATGCTGCAAACCATTAGCAGGAAAAACCAGAGTTCACACTTCCACTAAGTATTGGCTCCAGCTGTTATAACACAGTGCTTTACGTATTTTCTCAGTATAAATACCAAAAATTATATTTTAATATTTTGCCGCTCTTCACCTCTCCTCACCCCTGATCGTATTGCCGAAGACAAAACCTGAAAGGTGGGAAATCTGATGCCTCGTGTAGAGTGAATGTAGAACTGGGCAGGTTCAGCGGCAGGAGGCTGAATCCTGGTAACTGTTGATCAATCCTGAAAGTATTTGAGTAGATGAAAGGGACTCTCTTCCTGTATAGCCCCACCATGTGTGTTTTCCTAAGGTACGTGTAAGTTGACACTGCCTCTATCCTACTAGGCTTCATGTGAGTGGACAGTCTCATCAGACAGCAGTGTCTGAGTTTGTCTGCCTGATGGATGCCTCCTACAATGGTTGTTGGGGTGCCCCACCGTGCTACCAACAGAATTGACCAACCCAGGTTCACCTGACACAGTCCCTGATATAGAGCCAGAAGGAGATGTACTCTCACTTCCTCTAGCCCTGCCTTTTCACAGGGCTGTAGGTGACCACCTCAGAAGCAATACTGAGCTGAGCTAGAGTGACAGGGGCCCTCAACTTAGTAACTGCAGCCAATGGGGCATGAGCTCAGTCCAGGTCCCTGTCCTTGCCCCTGTGACAAGCCCTACTCTGTGACCTCTGTCAGATATTGATGTCATCTGCTTAAAGATCAACAGTGAGGTGAAGCCTTGCTCTTCCACTGGATTGTCAGTACTCCAGTAGTTCTATGAAATATTATTCAGTGTGGTAAGTTACCTGAATGTAAACCCTCTCAAGAACTGAAGGCCTGGTCATTTTCTTTCTGTGCTAATAAGCTTTGTTTCATTCAACTTCAGGAGTTTTTTCAAGCTAGAGGCTCTATTCTGTACTAATCTCCTAAGCAGACCTGTCAGGTTTCATGGTGGAGTCGAGGTGGGAATAAAGAATAAATTCAAGCAACATACAGCCTGCCTGAAAATCCAACTTGAACAGCTTCCAAATGGAAGCTTTGCCCAAGTTTGTTCCCCTTCAGCCACTGGGTGCAATCAACAGATGTGGCGTCATTTCAAAGACAAATTTTCCTGGAAGAGTGAGGAAAGGCATGTTTGTTCTGCCTTCACTTTTCTGCCACAAGACTGTTTTATGGCTGGCTAGCTACTGAAGGAAACCTAAAAAGCTCTGCCTTCTGCTGCACTACTCTTGGAACTATGCTCTGTCTTGAGAGCAGAATCTTGAAGCTTAGCAAAAGTTCATTGAATGCAGTCTCTTGAATGCAGTAGTAAAAGATTAATACACAACTGTTTTTAAAAGGTGAAGAAAACACTAATACTTTTGCATGCTTGTCCAATAATCAAATTAACTGTAAGCCTACTACCCTTGTCTTGATAATTTTGACAAGCAGCTTTTGGGAATCAGACCACCTATAACCTGAGGGTCAGGCAATCAGCATGTAGGCTTGGAATGTTTGCCATTTTAAAAAACAGACTTTCTAGGGAGCCTGATTTAGTTTACTACAAACCAGGTGCATATTTTTTTCTCCTTTTTTTCTTTTAAGAAGAAGTATTTTTTTATCTCGGGAAAACCATAGAGAAAAAGTACATCTGGCACATGAATAAAAGTAAGGTGTGAAAAGGTTCAGGATAACCATGTAGAGAACAGGGCTATCGGCAGTATGGAGCACTGCAGCAGCAAGGTCTACTAAAAGGTTCAATTTGATGTCTTGTTCCCCCATTTCACATTAAAAATCAAACCTCTTGCTGAACAAATTTCCCCAGAGGCAAGATCCTCTGAAGGTTTCTTGCCTCTTGCAATGAAATATCTGTCTGTCTCCAAGCTGAGGCACTGCCTGTGTTTCAAAGAAGCCAGCAAAGAGGCTGCCTCGGTCTTCAGTACATGCTGGACTGGGCTCTGACCCACCACATTGCAAGCTGCAGCTGTCTGGCACTTACAAGTTAGGGTCTCTTACTGTTAATGTGAGGGGGAAAGATTCAGCAGGGAGTGAAACGAAAGTGGTTTATCTAACAGAGTCTGATATTCCAAAGACTGCTGGGTTATTATCAAGAAAGGGAGAGCACCACTTTTGCAAAATTGAATGGCCCAGACTAACTGCTAATCAGCATTTAGCAATTTGGAATGGACTGGGCTTGGTGATACGCATGGGAAGGGGCCATGGCAGGCAGCCAAGGCACAGAAGTGAGGCTATTCAGGCAAAATCCACTCTTCCCTCCCTGGAAATGTATCAAAGTGAGAAGCATGGCTGGCCATGTAGAAAGCAGAGAGTTGAAGGAAAGTCTCCTATCTACCGTCTCAGGCTTCCTTGCTACCGAACATTGGAGGAAGGGAAGAAACTTTCTGCCTTCCTCATTATCCTGCCCTGTACAAGTACACAGGAATACAGCTGCCAAAAACGCAGACAAATAACCGTGGCTGTCATCAAAAGGAGCATGAGTATGCTTTTGTATGATTTACCTTTTTTTTGGTATTTGTTTCTCTCATTTTCCAATAATCTCCATTAGATTTAAAATCTGCAAGTAACCTTGTCAAAGGTTAAAGTAGCAGCGAGAGCTGAAGACAATTTTTGCTTTCTGTGGCTTTTCTAGACCAGTCCTTCTTTCATTCTCCTCTCTCCCTAGAAGCAAATGTTTTTTTCTCCTTCCTTAGACTTTCCCTAAGTCTTTCTCATTCCCATCTGACTCTAAATTGAGACCACACCAAGATGCTTTACACAGTGAGCACTGACTCAGCATTCTATAGCAAACATGTTCTGATTTTCTCCCCTTGATTAATTATGTTACAGAGGTGATGAACTCCACCTCTGACCTCCCCTCCCTGCCTGTCAGTTGGCTTTCACTGATGCAGGCAGCTTTCAAGCAACTCTAGTAACTCAATCATCCCTACAAAGTCTTTTTATGGCTGGGAATGGAACATCTTTTGTCCACAGTGGGCAAGTGAGATTAACAACTGAGTAGCCACACTGATTTCAATATTCATATTGTGGGTAGATGTACTAATACTAAGACCTACAGTATCCCACTGCAATATTGCTAATTAACTTCACCTATGGTCCTTAAAACCCACACTGGGTAAGCTTGATGATGTGGGAAGGGTAAAATTGCTTTGCTTTTTTTTGTCGCCTGAATTTCTCACAGATAGTATCACTGTACTGTTGCACTGTCCACAGCAATGCTTTTGAATACTGATGCATTTTTGCAGTCTAGATTCTGGAAGCATCGCGCTGTCTGCCTTTTTGAAATCTGGCTCTCTTTTCTGGGCCTGAGGCTTCACCTCCTCTTGAAGCCTAGTCCAAAAAGCAAGTATCTCTCAGCCATACCTCAAAGTTCGAGCTTTTAGTGCTCCAAGGACAGCACTCATGACTACATAATCTCTCCAGGTGCATTGCATATCACCCTGCAGGTAGGATTAGAGGGACTTGTGGAGAGTGAGCTGCAGGGGAATATAGCTCAAGTGTCTGGCAGACCACGCTTTGCAAATCTGGCCAGTCCCCATAGAGCAAAGCAGAGATAAGTGTCACCAAGTCCTGGGGGCTGCGGCCAGCTATGAAGCAGTCACATGCAAAGCTCTGGTGGGGTGGTGGAGGCACAAACTCATCTCCCCATGTGTCTACATGCAAAGCGCCTGTGGATCTCAGCAACCAAGTCCCGTTAGGTTTTGTGCTACAGAAGCTGCCTCTCATAGATGGAAAGGCTGCTGAATGTCCTCATTAGTATTTCCTTTTGATGATTCTGTATGCAGAGGTATTTCCTAAGCAACACGACACAAAACTAGCTGCTAGGTGCAGGAATAAGACTGGGACACTGAAGTAGTACTGACCACAGATACAGGAGATTTCAACACACAAGATGGCAAGTCTCATCCTCAGCCTTTCTCTTATTTTTTTCTGGGAGTGCTTCCAGGGTCAATATTTATATCCGTATCAAGAGGTTTTCTGAACACCACTTCTCATTAACAGCTAAAATCTGGTCAGCTAAAACGACTACAAGACAATTTATTTTCTACCTGACTGTCTCAGAGAGCTCTTTTTACCAGACTGCAAGTCAGGAGGCTGCCCTAGGGTGTGTATAAATGCACCTGAGCACTGTGCATATTTTAATACAGTTTTCAGTGATGCTCCAGTGTGGCTATGCCATTTCCCTCTAGGTTATTCTGAGGCAATGCTCCAAATGTGGATGCTGTAGAGCATAATTTCCTTACATTGTAGGTGTAGTTGATTACACAGTAGTGACGACGTAGACTAAGAAATCAGTTCTGTATGGATTATTCCAGTATGAGTTACACATGGACAATATGCTTTTCCCAGAAAACCTGTATAAGTGATCCTTAGTACATTAACACTGCAACAGCAGGTAATACACAGAGAAGTGTACATTGTGCTTGAATTTTCTAAAGCGTTTGCTTGCTTATGAGGATGAAATTAGTAAAGCTCATTAGTTTCAAAGTGAATTTCATTTGGGCTGAATATACACATTCCTTGGGCTCTTTATGCAAAATATATTCATGACAGATGATGAATTTGAGACTAATTTTCCATCCTACAGTAATCACAGAATCACTGAATGTTCAGGGTTGGAAGGGACCTCTGTGGGTCATCTAGTCCAACCCCCCTGCCAAAGCAGGGTCTCCTACAGCAGGCTGCACAGGACCTTGTCCAGGCGGGTCTTGAATATCTCCAGAGAAGGAGACTCCACAACCTCCCTGGGCAGCCTGGGCCAGTGCTCCGTCACCCTCAGAGGGAAGAAGTTCTTCCTATGTTCAGCTGGAACTTCCTCTGCTTCCATTTGTGCCTGTTGTCCCCTGTCCTGTCGCTGGGCACCACCGAAAAGAGTTTGGCCCCATCCTCCTGACACCCACGCTTAAGATATTTATGGGCAGTTATAAGGTCCCCTCTCAGCCTTCTCTTCTTCAGGCTGAACAAGCTCAGCTCCCTCAGCCTTTCCTCCTAGGAGAGATGCTCCAATCCCCTCATCCTTGTAGCCCTCCACTGGACTCTCTCCAGTAGCTCTTCATCTTTCTTGAACTGGGGAGCCCAGAACTGGACACAGTACACCAGATGGGGCCTCACCAGGGCAGTGTAGAGGGGAAGGAGAACCTCCCTCGACCTGCTGGCCACACTCTTCTCCTAATGCATCCCAGGATCCCATTAGCTTTCTTGGCAGCCAGGGCACACTGCTGGCTCATGGTCAACCTGTCGTCCACCAGGACACCCAGGTCCCTCTCCACAGAGCTGCTCTCCAGCAGGTCCACCCCAAGCCTGTACTGATGCATGGGGTTGTTCCTCCCCAGGTGCAGGACAGTGCACTTGCCCTTGTTGAACCTCATCAGGTTCCTCTCTGCCCAACTCTCCAGCCTGTCCAGGTCTCGCTGACTGGCAGCACAGCCTGCTAGTGTATCCACCACTCCTCCCAGTTTTGTGTCATCAGCAAACTTGCTGAGGGTACATTCTAACTCTTCATCCAGGTCGTTGATGAAGAAGTTAAACAAGACTGGGCCCATTACTGACCCCTGGGTGAACATTAGCAAAATGTGGAGTTTTGATCTAGGGATAGATTTTGTTGCTGCAAACATCCAGATGGAAAGGTTGTCACAGACCACCAGGTTTGGAGGCAATACTAGTTGTACGGCAGATTTTTAAATTATCACAGGTTTTTTCCCATTACAGCAGGCCTAGTCCTAGTCAGATGGCATCTTGTGCAAGACCTGTGTGTTGCAGAGGTCTTGGTTATTAAAGCCTAGATTATTTACTTCAGCTTTTTGCTAGTGATGCAGCTTGTGAAGCATAGAATTGAAGAGGTTTTATTGGTCTTGACAGGTTTATGCTAGAACAGCTTCAAGATAGCAAACATTTACAGATACAACATTGATCAGCCTCTGGCTTTCATAAGACAACTAAGAAACTTGCCCAAAACTATTCATCAGAACAGTAGTAACAACCCGCACGTGCACGTAAGATAATGTATATAAAACTCATGCTGGCAGAGGTGTAAATAAAGCAGCTCTCAAGAGGCTTGCTCTGGAGGAAACAGAGTGTGCTTCTCAAAGCTCCCAGGCACTTCAAGTAGCGATGTTCACCTGAAGCACATGTGAAATTCACAACAAATGAGCTATGTTTTGGATATTTTTGTCTGTCATACTGGATTTGATATATATTTGCAACATACCTACACACACATACTCACCATACTGCACTGTGGTCATTTAATTAGAAATTGCTTCCATACAAACGGCTTCCTGAATTTCCCATTGGACGTGAGTGTTGGAGATGGGCTAGAGCCTACTAACTGCAGGGCACGGCAGTGCTGTGCCCCTTGGGTATGGCAGGGGGCGGCAGACATGGTCATGTAACTGGGGGCGGGGGGGGAATACTTTGCAGGATGAAAGAAGAAAGCCCAGCAGCTTTGCCTTCAAGGATCACTGCTTGGAATACAGACATAACAGAGAAAAAAAGTCTGATGTTTACAGTATCAAAAACCTTAGTGGGATCAGAATTATTTTCCTGCTCTGCAGATGTAGTGGTTATTAATAGCAACAGCCAGAATTCTCTGGGAGCAGCTCTTGCAGAGTTTGACTTGCAGCCTCTGACTTCAGCTGATTTTTAGTACTTGCTTAAGCCCTCAGATTACCTTCTGACAAGTTCTTCCCACTCATTTACCTCCCTGAGCTGACACAATGCCACCTCATCCTTGTGTTCTTGCTGGAAGCTAAGCACATGGGGAACCTTGGCAGAGGACAGTCTGAAAAACACAGCAACGTTCCTGCAGAGAAAATATCCCAAACATTGCAGAGCCTTTGCAGAACATCCTTCCAGATGGCTGTGCCTCGGCTATCCTCACTGCAGTCATCTTACTTTTACTCACAGTGCTAAATAGATGCTGGGAACAAAATGCCCTTCTCTTAGGAAGGTCAAGGGCCACCAGATGCTCCTGTGAGGAGTCCCAGGTCCTGCATTTCCCTACAGAGCTCTCCACTACAGTGGTATTTCACTGTGAAACACTGGACTCGGGAAACAGTTTAGCAAGGATGAGATCTGGCACTTCCCACCCAGTTTTACAAAACCCTAAAGCACCTATCCCTAAAGACAACGTCCTCTCTGTGTTAGCAAGAGACTATTATTACTATTTGAAAATAAAGTAAACCATCTTTTCCTAGTTCTTTGGATGTTTCTCACTAGGTTTATTTAACACTTTAAGAAGTCTTACAAATCAGACACAAGCTCTTTCAATTTATTATCATTCTGATTTAATCAGGACAGCTCTAGAGAAACTACAACCTGATCAAAGCAAAGGAAAGGCAGTTTGTACTGTCCTAATTTGTTTTGGTTTCTTATATATATATATGCACAAAGCAAAACAACTTTGCATCAACAGCAGGAAAGAAGAAAAAAAAACAAATACGAAAAATAGCATAGTACTTAATGTTCCCAAGCTCCTAAATTGCACATTGTCTCCGTGTACAGTCCTATTTTGCACTGGAAAGGGGGCTGGGGGGGCTACTGGGGGAGCATCTCCCTCCCAGGAAGCGACGGCTGCCAGCACTATGACTTTTGCTCACCTCTGGCACCACAGCCCATTCCTCAGTCAGCTGGGATCCAGTTTCACTCATGACAAAGGTTTGAACATTTCCTTGGATCTACTGAGCATAGCGAAGTAAACTGACTTTGCATGGTAGTGGGACTTAGGTTCATTTCCTATTTCAGGCAGAAATCGGGTGTCAGGACTCAATTTTATTTTCATCGGGGACTTTTGTTTCAGATGCTTAGATCCAGTAACAGTAATACCGCCTTCTTCATAAAACAGATAATGAAAGCAAAAATTCCCCTAGACAGCTCTCATGGCAACTGTTCCACAGGACATCAGCAACACTTAGAAAAGTTTGTTAGAACACCAATGAAAAGCCCTCATGCCATGGCAAGGCACAAGCACCTAATTGCCTTAGTTATAAAAGGCAAACTGTAATATGGGCTGTATATCAATAAACTGCTTCAGACGTCCTCCCCACTCACATCTTGCTGAGGGTCCTATCAATTTTCAGCCTTCTCATGTTATGGCAGCTACGCTATTACTAGCACAGAAAAGGTTTTCTAAACTCATTTTGCTGAATGTGCAGCACAGCTCTGGGAAGAAATGTCAACAGACTGATCTACAACAATCAGAGTAATAAAAAAAAAAATGTAACCAGGAGACTAGAAGACCTGAAGAACCTTGATGTATTCCTCTGCTGAGTACTGCAAAGCGCACTGAGAAAACCTTCAAAATGGCCCACAGCTCTCCGCTGCATAAGGCGGCTCCCTCAGGAGAGGCACTAGCAATAAATCTCAGCTAGGAAATAGCAGGGCAAAAAAGAACAAGGGGAGTGAGAAACATCAGAGTGGTACCGCTTCTGCAAAGGCAGTAAAAAAAAAAACCAGAAAATATTTTCTCCTTAGACCTAGCTTTTGTTACGCAGTTGTGCGGCCTGCAGAGGAATAGTGCAGATCACCCAACACGCAAATAAAAGGTCTCCAGTAAATAGGTCTCCATAACAGCTGACAAAATGTAAAAGCAATCGCTGATCATAAGGCTGGGTCAGGTAAGTGCTGCAGAGAAACAGTTTAGATAAGCCAAGAAACTGGAGAGTAACTTCACTGTTGCTCTTCTCTGATTTGTCAGCAAAGCTACACATGCCCGCCGAGATCTAATGCATCCTCTGCTGGGCAGGCAGGGAATGGTAGAGGACTGCAAGTGTGAAACCTGACTGCCAAGCATCCAGTGCTCCTGGCCCATCATTGTACTGACTACAACTTCTGTAGAGGTATCCACACACTCCATCTACAAAAACTTAATGCAGAGTGACCATCCAAGGGTTCATATCCCTCCTTGGCCTGGACTTTCAACTTTGCACTATTGTCTGTGCTGCTACACTTAGGCAGAAGCTGCATGAGCATCCAACGCATGCTTTCACTTAGCAGCAGAGGTTCTCCAGTGGCAATGGTTCCTGATGTGCAGGGTGCCTTTTCTGCTCCTTGTATCACGAGGATGAGAACGGTGAGACAGTGCAACAGACTTTGCTGAAGCAGCGGCTGAGCTCCCTGAGATTTAGCAGCATAGGAAATCGGGTTCATAACATTAGTCTGAGCAAGTTCCCTGCACGCTCACCAAAAAACCTTTGTGACGGAAATTTCGCCACCTATCCAGAGAGAGTAAATCAATCTAATTATCTGTGCACATTCTCATCTCAGCTGGGAAAACCTGAAACAAGCAATTCCCCTCTGGGAAATGCAGAACAACTTGAGATAGATTCATTGAAAGGAGTCACCTGAACAACTTCCCCTCTTTCAAATGAGGGAGGGACATTTTGCTGACTTGCACTTGTGTGTTTCACAGCTGCACTAGCAGTCACTGCCTGTCTGGCACACAGGAACCAATAAAATGCAGCTAACCTCACATTTTGGAATCCAAGTTTTAGAAGGCAAAGAATGAGCATCAAGGATTTTGCAGCAAGATTTTATGCAGGAGGATGAACCAACAGTAACAAAGAATTTAATCCAATCCAATTACCAGACTTTGTAAAGCACAAAAAATTCTGTCCAAATACGACTCCTTGCTCTATAGCACCTAAAATTGCTATCACTACAGAAATCAGGGCTATAGATTTTCAAGCTTGTCTTTTCTGGGTGTCACCCAGTGCTTTCCATATGAAGGCACACAATTTATTAAGGTTCAGAACTGGATTTATCTGTTTGCTTACATAACTGAGAAAACTCCACAAACATTTGACAAATTCCTAGGAACTAGGGCAAGGAGGAGTTGTAAGAGCTTACCTAGTCTCCTTGCTGCACCAAGGAAGGATCAGCCTTCCTTGAACCATTCCTGAAAAAGTCTGTTACCTCCTGGGATAAAGATCCTATCAATTCCTCAAACAATTTACTCCTTGAACAATTCTACAGCTAGAAACCTTTTTCTAACATCTAACTTGAAACCAAACACTGCTGAATTTGCACACTGGACTATTAAAAAAATCTTGGGCTTGTACTAAGCAGCAAGGGAAGAGAAATGGTCACTGGTGTAGGGATGGCTATTGGACATGTCTGCAAGCCATGCACAAGAAGAACAGATGTGCATAAATAGATATTTATATAATTGTTTGAAGTTACGTTAAGCTTTGTTTCTAACCTTTCAGTTTTCTGTCTTTATCTACCACAAGGTTTTCAATAGATCACAAAATCTCACAACTAACATTACAGTAAATAACTGTCTCTAGCTTTTGGATGTCTTTGCTGCTTTAACCCCCAACTCCTAGTTGCTGTCTGTACTTATGGATATGCTAATGACCAGAAAACCTGCAGCTGGCAAAGTGAGAACAAAAATCTATAACTTAGCCTCCTAGCAACGATTATTCATGCAAAAGCTGAAACAATTATAATCTCTGGCACCCTAACTGAGCTTGATGTCCTTCTTAGGCATTATAGCAGTTTTTATTATGGATTTAACAGGATTATCAAGTACTTATTCCTCATTAATTATTCAGCTATTAAACAGAGAAAATAATTTTTAACTTCAAAACACAACCAAATCAAGCAGGGTTGTGGTGCAGTTCAGTCGTTCATTAGAGGATCACAAACTGATGTAGGGGATCATTAATATGTTGTATTTCATTATATCATGTACTGGTCACTTAATAGTTCCTGTAGTTACAGAAAACAGATTGCTGATTAAAAGGAATAAATTTGGAAGATGATGAGATCTGTCATATAATTGATTTTTATAGCATCTGACGATCATCAAACAAGTAAAAAAGCTCCATAACTGAAGTGCTTGGACAGATTGCATTGTTCTACATCTTGCACTGTTTTGTGCTAGCGTTGAAAATGAAAATAAGCAACACTGCAATGTCTGAACCCCTGTCTACCCAAAGGAAACTGTTTAGTGCCCATAAAACACTGAGCTTGCAGCTTGTCTCTTTCTGATAGTCAAAGAGCTGAGCAGTCCAGACCATCCTTGTTTTCAGGTGTGGGGTTTCATGCTTCGCACACTGGCTTTTCAAATAGCACAATGAAATTATCTTCTTCTGAAGAGGATGGTATACAAAGATATTGCAGTGATGCTAACAACCTGGCCCCATGCATTCAGACCAAATTCCTTCTTCCTCATCCCTTCACAAGCCAATTCCTTCTACCACATTGCATGCATAGTGACATGGCAGACTGCCAAGTCCTTGGGAGAAAAGAGCAAAAGCCACTAGCTCCAAGTAAAGAAACACTAATGACTCGCATGATATGAAGTTGGTGGTGATGTCAGTGCTTTGCAGTCACAATACTTCTTGTCATCCACAGCTGCTGACCTTCATAAGGCACCTGTCTTGAAAAGCATCAATCATGGGATAATACATCTGCTAAACCCTCACCTACCCTCCTTGCTTTAGCTCCCTGCAAAGCTGGGCTGAGCAGATCTCAAAGCAACTTGAACTACCTACTCACCTGCATCATATCAGTGACAATTGACTTAAACCACAGCTAGAGGACCAGTTAACATTAAACAGTTAAAACAAGCTGTTAGAAGACACAAGGTTTGAAGCACAGAAGGCACAATGTACTCAGACTTTTTAGAAATAATCTCAGCCCACCATGTTTTTCTGCACTTCCCACTGCAGAGCTTTCAGCATTTTTCAGAGTTAAGTGGCTTGCCAGAAAAGATTCAAGGGCCTTAATAACAATTCACTCACATCAATAAAGATCTTACCACTGACTTGAACAGGCTTTGGATCTGTGTCTTCTAGTGATTCTCTCCCATACAAGCCTCTCCACTGTAGTATCAGAGCTCCTTAAAAAAAATGCTTTTAGCTACATAAGCAGGTTCTTCACTTCTCCGCTCTTTCCCTGAGAGGAATAATGCAGTTGAATATTTTCACTGCTGTCTTGAGTCACTTAGATTTTTTTTGTTTTGTTTGCTTTGTTAGACACACATGGTGCTCTGCTTGAAATGACGATGATGCTGTTAAGAAGTGTGCTTTGCACTAGGAGTGGACAGCTGTGATGAGATCCCATTGTAGACTGCTATGTCACGGTCCTCTTGGGTTCAGAAATACCATAGTAGGTGATGGGACAGTCCCAAATATTTAAAATGATCTGTTAGCTATCCTTTGAGATCGCACAATGCCTAGAGAAAATGAATTGAGATCGTGATGAGCTCTTACACGTTCTAGTGGAGAGCCAGAAAAAGGTCTGACATGCTCACGACAGGCTGAATCTTCCGTAAAACTCAAATCCATTTCGTCACTTGATCGGTCATCGCAACAAAGTTGTTTTACATGAACAGTCCCTGGTGTGGCTTAGTCCTTTCTCATGCTGTCAAGAATTCTCAGGAGCAAGTTTAAACCAAAGAGCTTTGACTTAGGAATTTAAAATAGAAGTATTCTGACCAAATAATTCACCCTTAATAAAGTCAAATACATATAACTAGGAGAGGTGTTTTCCTGAACTCTGGTGCTTATGCAAAGCAGGGAAAGTTCTAAAAATTGACTTCTCAAACTAGAAATATCTTTTAAATTCATGTTAATTTTACATATACCAGTCAAAAACTGGCTCGATCTCCATCTGTCTTGTGGACTCATCATGGTCAGTTTTTCTCTGCAAACTATTCTATCTGTTAAGACATCCTCAAAATACTGTTCGTGTTCATGCTCCAAACAGTTGTGACTGAACATGGGAAGACATTCAAAGGGGCTAAGAGAGGAAAGGCATTGTTTCTATCAAGTTATTCTGAAGCATTTCGAAAGATCAGAACTTTTCACTTGACTTTAACCTATTACAGAACATGACTCTATTCTATCACTATCTGGACCACTTAGCTTACATTCGGCTTAGATAGGAAGGCCCAGTGTCAGACACCACTTAGAGTATTAGATATGTAAATGAAGCATGGATGAGACTAATTGTGTAAGGAAACCACAGATTGAACAAGCTCTGGCTGAAGATAACCTTTGGCGATCAAGCACAAGATGAGCATCTGCTTGCAAAGCAGACAGCTGAAACCAAGGTTTGAGGAGGCTTGCAGTGGGCATGATAAGTCCTCAAACTGTTTCTAGGTACAGAGTCTACTACAGCCAAGAAAAAGTTATCTGTTCTCCAGCAAGCTAAATCCTACAATAAGCATAAAGCACTTGCATGGATGCCCTCGGACTCTAGAAGCCAGTGTCAGATTGACTGTCGACAGCTCATGCTGATTATTCTGGCTGGCTTTTCAATAGGTGTGGGCATGTTCAGTGAAGCATGGTTCACTTTTGCCTCATGTAGCCTAACACATCCACTTGAGCTGAAATCTGGCTAACAACAGACAGGGAGACCATAACTTATGGATAAAATTGTGGCTTTGAGCATGATCATTGTCTGATATTTAAAAAAGATAATTCCTAACCTTAGCATAGAAGATGTCATTACAACTGCTTTAATGTGGTCATAAAATACAGACAAGCTTTGAAGGTTCATAATTCTTTCATAGAGATATTGTTTAAATATTTAATGCCCCCATTAATGATATTCTGATCCTTTTGGAATATGTGAGGTTGCACTCATTTGCATTAATTTTGACTTGCTGGCAGTTTCGTTAAATCTCATTATAAAGATGCCATAGACAATGGCTTGTTGTTGATGGGGGTGTTTGCTAATTCTCACCACAATGCCCATGCCAACAACACTAATACTTTAAAAGCAGCCCTTAGTGCATTGAGATGAAGTGCATAAAGAAGGCGGATGTCGCCTCTTAATAGAGAACGGGAATGCTTTCCTTCTGTTTTTTTTTTTTTTAATTATAAAATGCTGCTGAGGATCCCAACTCATTACCCATGTCAGGCCCTGGGCACTTGGCTGACAACAAAACATTGTAAGAATCAGGACCCTCCTGACTGAAGGCAAAAGCTGGGCTGGGTCTCTCTGCTTAGAGAGATCTCAAACAAATTTACATGGATCTCTTCTCTCCGGTAAATCTATTGACATCAATAAGGGCTGCAAAAAAAGCACAATAGTTTGTGTGCGTGAATATGTTTTGGAAATTCAAAATTGTTTGGAATATTAAGAAACATCTCAAAGACTTTTTTTTGTGTAATACAGAACATGGTAGGATCAGGAGCCCAATTTGCACTGACAAGTATCTGAAATTCTGGCCCAGAGGTGGTGGCATAGACAGGATCAAGACTCAGCCTTTGACAATTACACAAGGAGAAAATCCAAGAACACTTTCTCAATCCCAGGTACAGTCTAAAGTTTTGCTAATGTCTTTGAGATGCTTTCAACATGAAGACACCAGAGATGGACACCTTTGTTGTTATGGCAGATCTGGGATTTTCAAATACTGAATTATCCAGAAAGAAATCCCACTGAAGTCAAGATGTAGTTGGTAGAATTGTTCATCTGCTGTATAAGGCATCTAACACCGAACAAAGTTAGCCATAAAAGGTAGTTGTTCGGTGAATCTCTTACTGATTCACTAATAGACTCCCAAGCACTGCCTACAATCAAAGCAATCCAGTCCAGCTTTGATACAGACTAACACAAGGCAGCCAAGGCAAAGACTTTCCCGCAGCAGCAATCAAACATTTCATGTTTCCAAGCAGAACAGACTCTGTGCTACATCAGAGTTAAGTGTTTTTCTTTTATTAACTGCAAGATACACATAGAGCCCTTAAATTTTTTGCAAGTTCAGGAAAAAAGAACAGGCACCTAGAGCTGTTTCTAGTTATTAGATTTTTTTCCCTGTGACTTTCAGCTTAAATATTAATATTTATTTTTACACATAAAGTGCTTTACATTTCCTGCTCTACTGAAAGGCACAAGACCTTTGATAGAATCTACTGGCTTCAGCACAACTATTGTCTAATCTATGTCAGACAGCATGTCTGCGAGACAGCCTGTTTTACTGCTGAAAAAATAAACTCCTTTCAGCTATGGTCCTTTAGCTAAGCACCAAAAGCTGTAGTCCTAGATTTCTGCAGCACAGTAAGAGACAAGATCTTCAGCTGATATAAGTTAATAGATCCTGTCCCAGCTTTGCATCAAGCTGCTAAGTTCTATACTAACTTGGCTTTTATCTGGAAGTGTGGGAAATTTTCCAGTTTTGTTTGGTATCTGGAATGAGGCCATATCTGGAAGCTCGTTGACTTAACTCAGGACAGCTAAATGCTATCTTTTCTCGTGGAAAAAAAAAAAAAAGAACTTTTAACTCATTCTTCTGGAAGAGGATGCTTTTTTTTTTTTTTACCACTGGTTTTCCAGACAAAGATAGCTGTTTACATACAAGTAGTATCCAGAAGTCCTAAGAGAGTAGGCTTATTCAGAGATTAAATGAACTTCCTAAAATAATTCAATGAGTTTGACAGCATCTGGAATGAGAACCGAGTCATCACAGGAGGCTTACTATTACAACCATGCTTTCCATCTTTAAACTTTGACTTTTGGAGATGGGATGTCTCTTCCCACAGCCCAAAAGTCTCATTACAAGTACGAAATATGTGCTAGACTTACAACCAGCATTTCTGGCTTTCAGCTTGCCTGACAGAAAAGGGGAGAAGCCAGTCCCACTTTTGGAAGAAAACCATCGGTTCCTCAGTCCAGAGATCAGATACTCCAAACCCCTCAAAGAAATTCTGTTCAAAATAATTTTTTTTTTTTAGGAAAACTATAGAAAGAATTTGCTCACCAATGACATACCAAAATCCTGCAAGTTACTGAAACCGATACACCAAAGAATTAACTTCAGGCATAGCACTGGACATAGCTCTAGACTTGTTACTTCTTTGTACTTTTATTTCTACTAATTCGTATTTAAACACCCACAAAAATAGTAATGAGTATTTCATATTGATTTCTATTTGTTTGCCAATACATGAGTCAACCTTCAGGTAATTAGACAGTTTTACTAATATTAACCTTTTAGGTCAGAGCCTAGAAAATTGTTGACTGAATATATTTCACATTATGAGTAGCTGCGGCCTTGAGCCAGTTAGACAAGGTTATGGAGGGCATAAGACATAGACATAGTACTGAAGCAAGATTCCTTTTCCTTTTGCAACTGGAAAATAATTGTACCCCATTTATTATGTTCACATAGGTCTAAATCGAGAAGCATTTATGGCCTTTGCAAATGAGAAACAAAAGTCAAACTTGCTCCAGGATTCCCGAGAAACATTTTTCCTATTTTATCGCACCCTAATAATGTGAGAAAAGCAGATTTATTCTAAATACAGAAAGTGCTGATTCCATTCACACTACATTATTTGAGTAGGTAAATGAGATTTAATCTAACAGAAGATGATGCTTAAAGAGAGAAAGTTCGTAACAAATAAATAGGCAGGAGAAACAGTAATTAAACAATTTTAGTGTAACATTTGCTCTGCGTATTTTCTGTCAAGGAAAATTAGTTGTTGCAGACTGAAATACATTATTTAATCACAGTAACTTCAAATAACTTCTTTCTGTACAGAGGATCTCCAGTTAAGTACACATTTAATGTCTTCTGTATTGAATTGCCCTCTCTCTCTCTCTGCGGAGACCTTATAGCAGCCTTCCAGTATTTTAAAGGGGGCCTACAGGAAAGATGGGGAGGGACTTTTCATCAGGGAGTGTAGTGATAGTATGCAGGGTAACGGTTTTAAACTGAGAGTAGATTTAGATTACACATTAGGAAGAAATTATTTACTATGGTGAGGCACTGGAACAAGCTACTTAGAGAAGCTGTGGCTGCCTCCTCCCTGGAAATGTTCGAGGCCAGGTTGGATGGGTCTTTGAGCAACCAGGTCTAGTGGAAGGGGACCCTGCCCATGGCAGGGGGTTGGAACAAGATGATCTTTAAAGGTCCCGCCCAGCCCAAACCATTGTATGATTTTGATTATATATCTTGTACTAGTAAGACCCTTATTGTAAATTATTGTGGAGAACAAACCAAGGAAAGAAGCCAGAACTTTTAATGAGACAGAAGCGTTCAGAGAACTTGTCTTGGTAAAAGTGGTGAGTGATTCTGACTGGAGCAGAAAGGGCTCAGTATTGCACAAACATGATGCATTGTCCCCTTATGGTAGGCTCAGCAGAGTCCCTCTGTTATCCTTTGAAGTATGTGCTGAAATTGATCTTGAGTCCATAGTTTCTCTCCCTACAGAGGAGATTACCTTATGGCATGCACACAAATGATCATTTCTTTTTTTTTTTTTTTTTAATCTCTGTAGTGCTTATTTCCAAGAAAAGAAATCAGTTTGAAATATAGTTCTCAAACTCATGCATAATCACTTCCAGTTTCTTATGCTTGTGACCAAGATAGGGAAATTTCCCTAAGCTGAGTTTCTAACATACATAAAACTTTCAGTCCTGTCAGGCTACTTCAGGCCTTTTAATTTCCTAGGCACAATAGACTAAGTACTAATAGTAATACTTAAAGGAAACAAGAAGAGATTTGTTATTACAGTTCTGTGACTTCTTTGTCACATTCTTTGTCCATTCCCTATCTTTAAAGTCAGAAAATGCAGAGAAAATTTTTTTTTTTTTTCCAACAAGAGATTTAAAAAAAACCTTCTGATAGATTAGATCAACTGATTGGGAAAGAAGAGCATACAGCCATTATAAATACATCTCCCTGACACTGTAAAGATAACGCCATAGAAACTTCTGGGTAGGAGCAAACAAGCCCTGGCTTTGTACAGTGTCGGAAAACATTGCTGTTCATTATGCGATCCCAAAAGGGAAAGTCAGGTGAATAGATGGAGCATAGCAGAAAACAGTATTGAGAAAAAAACAGCCAGAACAAAAAAGCCTTCCTGAAAAATCAGGAAAGCTCCTGAGAGCCTTTATTTTTCTGTGCTACTGTAAATTCATAGACTTTTAAGGCTAGAAAGGATCAATTCTGAACACTTGTTCTGGTCTGCTGCATAATCCAGGCTGCTTAAATCCATTTTGCAATTCCAGCATCAACAACATAATTCCTGGTGGAAGGAAAACACATTTTTCATGCACTAAGTTTCCATGTAATGATTTCACATAATTGAAAACCATCCTCATACAGGATGAGTTTGGAGTTTGTCTAGTTTGTGTTGCAGCCTTTTCACACCATTTTTCCTTTGCAAACACAAAAAACCCTCTACTATAAGAAATCTCCTTTAATACAGGCTTATCAACCAGTTTTTTCTACTCCCATCACTCCCCAAAACAGCCTGACCTTCAGTCACTGGGTCACAGTGTGTTGAGGCCTGTCCAGACATGCAGCTGGGCTATAAAGGATTTCTCCTTTACAAGAGCTGCTTCAGAAATCATCTCCTAAAGGAGAGGCAAGTGAAACAGAAAATCATTTACTAATACAGGACTGGTTCTAACGCAATGAATGCTGCAATATGTGCATTTCAGAACTTCACAAGAGCAAGGGATCCAAATGACAAAAGTGGCAGGAGGGTGAAACAGCGCGGGTATAGTGAGGACTATGGAGACCCAGCTCAAACTCTAGCTTGGCAAAAGCCACACAAATGTGTTTCATGTACCACAGATTGAACAGATGCCTGGTATCAAAGGCAGTGCCAAAGATGGAGAGAGGAATGACATGACAGCTATAGGCCTGTAAGAACTGGGGCGGAGGGGCGTGCAAATAAGGCTCACAAAGCCAAGGGAATAACAATCTTAACTTTTTTGAACTACCTAGGCCTTTTGGTTATTCAATCCACCACATTCATTTGAAGGGCAAGACAAACAACTCCAAAAAAAGGACCTCTCTCTGTAATGGCATCCAGACCATCTTTGTGTCCTGTCCCTTCTGCCATCAGACAGCCAGATGCCTCACTGTAGCACTCAGATGTGAGCACAACCATGAGTTTTCACAATTCTACCCTTCCGATTCTCTTCATCCCACTGGAGGGAAGCGAGCGAGCAGTTGTGTGGGGCTTAGCTCCCTACCGGAGTTAAACCGTTACAATATTTCAGCCATAGACTTCATGCATGAACATAGAAAAACGGCTGCTATACATAACGGCAGGATTCTCCTAATTTCTATCCTTCTTGCATACTTCTGCTACCAGATATGGGCTTGGTCACCTATTTATTGTGACAGTGATTAATCTGTGGAAAAACACCACTTTGGGTCATTTTTTCCAGACTATGCAATTATACAATTAGGCACAATATTTATGTCAGCCATAATAGGGTGTTGAATCCAATCATCCCATATTTCAGCTGAGTGCCCTACATATATACTTATTAGATGTCTTAGGGTGTCCCCTATTTCACCACCTCACCACTTTTTCCCTCAAAATGCACTTTTCATATGAAATGACTGAAACTGCTGAAAAACTGACAGCTACCTCAAGTTTTTGTGATTTGTGTCCTGTCTGGTAAATATGCTGCAGAAGAAAGCATTACATAGAGCTACCCTTGTGTTTAGCACAGCTACTGGAGTTTCAAAGCCATGTGTTCCTTACTAAGTACTAGCAATCAGTAAATTAATGCAAATAGGAAGAGTTCTCTGCAAACTCACAATTGCATCAGCAAAAAGCTCTCTAGGAATTACAGACTGACCTGCACAAATTACTTCTTATTGCCAAAATAACACAAGTATTCTTGACACACAGGGAGCTGGGGTAAGGGCTCAGAACAATGCTCCAATACCATTAACTAGGAAGTCAGCAGACTTCCCTCAGGGATCTCTGACTGCTGGATCTTCCTGCTTTTATCTTTCCTTTGCTGGCAACAGCAGAATGTTACCAATCCAGACTGTGGAGGATGTTGGTCAGGAGGTAAGGAGATAAACAGCTCAGGAAAACCTCCAAATTTATGCTGCATTTCAAACATATTTTCCCAGGACAACGAGGGAGCTGAGCACATTTACACAGTTGTGTTTGTTTAATGTTTTTTCAGAGGAATCATAGCCAGTTAAATACCCATGGTATTAATACTTTAAAAATAGTTGAATATAAATAAAACAGGAGTGAACATATAGTTGTCTCCAGGACTATAATAGTTGGCGTTTACGGAGCTTCATTTGAACAAAGCAGCTCTACACAGATGTTTACTTTGACAGTACATTTGTGGGACATTAATAAGTGTCATATAATGGAATTTCATGGGTCAGTTCCTGAATAGATGTACAGTGACCCAGATCTACAAAAGGCTGTAGTATTATATTCAATTACAGTACTTCGACATTTCATCCAGTATCTCTATGAGAATGACCTGTGTTTATAAGGTTAGCTGTTTTCCCATAAAATGAAATTTTCACCTCAAAACAAGATGAGATACAGGAAGTTCTGATAACCTCTCTGGGCAGCTGAAAACAGATGTTTCAGATCTTCTGTTCTAGGAGATACAGGCTACATGCTAGAAATGAAACAAAACTCTCTATGCTTTGAAGACATCCCTTACTTCACATTCTCAGTTTCACCTAAATACAGTAAAGAAAAAAATAATGTCTTGGTGGGAAGAACCTGTCAATCATTTCAATGACTATCTGGCACAGACTAGATTTCTCCTTTAGTCAAATCTCATTTAGACCTCGTCTATTGGAGTCACGCTAGAGCCACAGTATTATCCATCCTAGCCTCAGAAAACCATTTATTTTTTGAGCTCTGACAAATAAGATAATTTTTTTTATAGAGGCTGTCAGACTGTCATAGCTTGGGCCATGCCATGATACACCAATAGGATATAAATGACTGATTAAGTTCCTGGGTGGCTTCAGAGGCGGTACCCTTTTTACTAGTTCTCCTCAGCAGGTTTCTTCTTTTGTTCTGAATTTCTATAGAATTTGAGAATACACGATGATCAATCGCACAGCCTCCAGGTCCTCTGATTGCAAAGAAGGCATTATTGGGCTATACCACCACAGCAGAAACACACTTGTTTAATTCATTGCTAGCCCTACTTGAAGGATGAAAGGGGTTTTCCCCACTTTCTGAATACTTTGTTGAACTGCAGCATTGCATGATTTCAGCTTCAGCAAGTGAGTGGTTCAGATCTCACTATGACAGCAATAGGGTAACATCCTAGTCAGATTTCAATTCATTTACATTCAGAGTGCAGCAATACCCGTTTGCCCTGTTGGTGTTCCTGAATCCTATTAGACTGTGATTTAGCCATTACAAATGTGACTACAATGGAGGGAAGAAAGATAATTTCCTTTTTGCCAGATTGTGTTGTCCATAATTTCACAGGATGCACTAAGCCAGACACAATTTGGACTACTCTTCCAGATTCTCAGTCACTCATAAAAGTGATAGATACAATATTGACCTATAGCACGTCCTCCTAATCACACAGAGATCCAAAACAGCCCT
The DNA here is from genome assembly GCF_030867145.1 of Opisthocomus hoazin. NCBI lineage: Eukaryota > Metazoa > Chordata > Aves > Opisthocomiformes > Opisthocomidae > Opisthocomus > Opisthocomus hoazin. The sequence goes on from NC_134437.1 coordinate 1,874,691, forward strand.
GAAGAGTGAAACAATCTTACATTGCCAAATTGTCTGTCCCTTCAAGGATGGATATGCTTTTATTCTTCTTCCAGGGCTTGGCCTGAACACAGAGTGTGCTTGTTTACTACTTAATTACAAGAAAGAATATGAAAAAGAGGATGCAGAAAGATACAGGTTATTTCTGTTTAGCCCAGCTTTATGCTTTAAAACTAGTGGCATATCATTGGTACCCCACACAATATGTGACTGTCCTGCTGTATCCTGCAAGTGTCTCAGGCTAGCAGAAAATAGGTTTGCTTTCTCATATATCAGCTTAGGGTGGAGGAGAGCCATACAAACCTAAGTCCTCTTAACTACACTCGCACTTCTGTTGCATATCTCCACTTTGATTTTCTCTTTTCTATGTTTGTTTTTTTGTGGGTTTTTGGGGGGTTTTTTTTGGGGGGGTGGTGATTGGGGGTTTTTTGTTATTTAAGGGGGCAAGTGTAGGACACTGTATTTTTCTTGGAAGCTGCTGGGTTCCATCTTGCAAATGGCCTTTCATTCTCTTCAGTAAATATCATATGGTTGTATTTAGTGTCCTACCCATGACATCCAATTTAACCAGCACCAGTCAGACTTGCTAGCAATGTGTCATGGCTACATTCACCTGCCCCAGTTTCCTGGACACCTAAATAGAAATGATTCACCAGAACTCCATTCTGGTGGCACACGCCAAATTTAATTACCATTGTGACAGCGACATGCTGAATTTGCTTATGCTCAACTAGTGGATGCAGTGGTTATCTGACTATGATATAAGCCATGAAAGAGAAGTAGCCCATTTCCACTGCAGCACTGTGCTTCTAACTGGAAGCTGATCCTCTGCTTCCATGGCGCATTTCACCACATCTTTACTCGTAATGTCAATGGGATTTCTTTATTTCTTTGCTTACAGTCACTGGATGTTCACAGTCTGCTTTTTCACTGGGGAAGTAGCACTACCAAATATCTGTGTGGGTTTGTGTGATGGGGCCTGTGTGATTGGCAGTTTCCAAGGCAGCTGACTGAAATGAGCCCGTCTCCTTAACAGTACACCCAATGCTGTTGTGTTGTTAAAACTGAAGCAGGTCTCTATGATAATAGAGACTGCATACAGTTACCATAGAACCTACAGGAGGTTACTCAGCCTGATTCAGCTAGTGTCTTCTGTCTTATGACAACAAGCGGTATTTCAAATAAACTGTAGATGAAAGCCTTAGTAACATGAGCCAAAGCCAGCAGAAGCCTCAAAACCAAATGAAGATATACGTCACAGTACATCATGTAGCTGTGCTAGCACACCCTTGGAGGATCTCTTCTTGACATTTCCAAGGGTTTTGCCCATTTTGGCCTTGAATAAGCCTAGCACATCACCACTGTGTTCATTGGATGCAGAAGACTGCTATGTTTATATAACTGGATGATGAGAGTGCACTCCAGAACCCACTGGAGGCAGACTAGTCATAAAATGTTAGGAACAACAAAGTATAGCAAACCAGCACTTTTGCAGGTGCCGAACATTTCCCTGAGAGGTCAGAGCACATTTTGAAAACAGAATGGAGTTGAGAAAAGCACCACCCTCAAGAAGCCTCTCTGTGCCTTTTATAATAATAGACTACTGCTTCCCACAGGGCTTTAAAATATGCATCAAACCTAGCAGATGCTTAAATAGCAATGGGAAACTCAGCAAAACATGATAGCTTGGGCTTTGCAAGGGAGTGTTGGCATCATTTCTGCTTTTTAAAAATACATCTTGATGAAGTGAAATATGTTTAGAAATGCACATAGCTTGGTTACAGTGCATCTTTGTGACCTCATTTGAACAAGCTTGGGTCCAAGATTCAGGAAAAAAAAGATCTGGTTTCATTTGCAGGTAAAAGATCCTGCCTTCTTTTGAAATTCATTGTCAAACTGAGATCACTCTGTAGTGCCCCTGTGAAGAGTATCCTGTGAGACTTTGCATTTTCAAGAATATCTTAATGAATTTTCTTTGTCCCTTGGGAGAAGCAAGAGCAGTATCTCACATTGCACAGAGTGATCTGGTGTAATGATGCCCCACACCAGAGTGACAGTGTGTGCTGCAGCCACTGAATCTAGAGGGTTCTCCTTGCTGTGTAGCAAAGAAGCCAGGACTTGACACGAACATAGGCCCCACTTACCACAGCTAACAGCCTACAAAGCCTCAGTTAGCCCTGCAAATCCACCTAACATGCTGAAGGAATGGTGACATTTGGACTAATTTAATGGAGTCTTACCACCACTTCATTGTAGGTATTAAGTATGTGCAGGAACTGAAGGCAAAGAAGCCACACATGTTCAAATACTGTGTAAGAAGAGCAGGTGACATCACATAGTTTAAATACATGCTTGCAACCTCTGCTACAGCAATATGCTGAAGTCCACCACTGCTGAGGTAAGACAAGAGAAACGCTGCTGCAGAGTGTGCTACCGAAACACATGGGTATTACAGTACTGCAGTGGCTTAACAGACAGACTGGAGACCAGAAGGAACAGCCAACAGAGGAGATATTTTCTTCCTCATCCCTCATTCACCGTGAAAACAAATTACCGAGTCAAGGTAAAAGACTCACAGTATAGGAATATCCATGCCATTCGCTTAGTCTGCAGGCAGAATTCAACCCACCAGCTGCTCAGAAGCAGCACAGCAAGACAGACAGAGTAAGTGGGAGGGTGCTTTTGCCTAATGCCTCAGCCCCTGCACAGTGCTGCAGAGAGATCACCAAACATGCTGAATAACAGTGAACAAATCTAATGTGATCAATTCTATATCCTGTTACACTGGACCAGGGACAAAGTATCATTTACAAATCTGGGCACTACACAACTAAGCTCGGAGATAAATCCTCAGCTAAGGATATGTTTTGTTGGATAATTCTCACACCATTCAAAGGCCAGGTTTTATCTGCTCTGGCCTTTACACTGTACTTTTTACTTGTACCAATACAGACTCACAATTCTTTACAGCATCCATCACCCAAGCAAAAATAAAAGCAAGAGACCTTAATGAGCTGCTAAACTTGCCATATGGAACAGAAGCTCAAAAAAGGTACCACATAGTGAGTGAATTTTAAAGTACAGTTTTTAGGTAAAGTCTCCAAGGAAAAGAGGCCCACAGGTTTGGAAGTTCCTGGCTGTTGTGATTTCTTTCAAATATCTCAATTTCCTATTCCTATCTGCTTAAAGCATTTATGTACATTTATATTTGTTCCTGAGCACTAATACCATAGTAGCACAAACATCTATCTGGTCAGAGACCAAAGCAGGAGCTGTTTCAATGAGCAGAATACACCAGGGGTTTTAAGAGATGCCCAGTTCTGGGGTCTTACTATGCATTCTTCCTTTGGATCCTCCTTTATTAGCTTTACCAGGGGACATCTATGCCAAACACTTAGCTCTCCAAATTCCTTACACAGGAAAGGAATTTTTTTCCGCCTTTTGAGTTTGGGAGATAGTCTCACCAGACTGCTTTTGCGCAAAGCTAACTCCTCTGACTCATTTAAGCATCCTGAGTACTCAAAAGTTATAAACATTCACCTCTCTTCTCCCCATCTCCTGCACCACAACTATGCTAGAAAGAAGCTGCAAAACTAGAACACAAGAGTAGGATTACAAAAATAACTCCCCATTTCCTTATAATTAATAGATAATACTGGGACTTCATTTAATTGTTTCCGGATTAATATACCATTCCAAAACTCAGCTAGAAAATAGAAAGAGAAGCCTGGATTACCATGCCTAGAGCAAAGGTGAATTTAACATGCTAGGGTAAGGGGAAAGAATAGGTATAGTATGAAAAATGTCTATGAAAAATGTCATTTAGACCCTTTTTTTTCCAGAAATATCACATTAAGTGGTAGGCTGGCTCCCTGCCAAAACGTGATGCATCAAGGGTCATGGTAGCTTCAGAAGGGCCATAATTTTTTATGCTGAGCTTCCATAACTTGATTGTTGAAGTTTGTAGATTTACGTGATATCAGAGCAGGGAATGCTAAGCTGCTGACTATCGGTTTATAGGGTATAGCATTTCTATATGCAGAGAGATACTTCAAAGTGTAGGTTTAGAAATACTGAAGGTATGCTTTTCCTTCTGGACCAACAAGTGTTATGGATCATGACATACAGAACAAAAGGATAGACAGCCGTGTGAAATGTGACGTTCTGGGAGGGCAGAGAACAAGAGACCAAGATGTTAAGCCTCCGGGAGGCTCTGCAAAGCCCCGGTGTCTGGTGGCTACAGTACAAACACAGCATTTGCCTCAAAAAGGGAAGATAATTTCTCTCTGACCACCCTGCTATGCTGTCAGATGGCCCCAGATCCTTGTCATAACTTGTCTCTTTCCTCTGACACAGCAGGGATCTCTGTTTCAGAGTCACTCTTTCCTAGTCTTTGCCACAAATGCCTACAACTGCGTGTCTGCACAAGCAAATGTAGGTAGCCAGAACAGCAAAGAGCAAGAGGCACACCTGTTCCATGGGTAAAAGATGTTGTGTCTTCTGTTACAGACACCACTGATTAGATCAGCAGGAGCATGCTAAATTTTGCTGTGCTTGTGCCCCCATTTTCCTGTGCGCAGACAGTTAATGTCACAGAACTAACTCCTTCCTGCTCTGAAATGTTACAGAATTCAGAGGCTTTCAGGCAGGCTGCAAGACACCGAGGCTTTGGAAAAGGTCCAGAATAAGGAACTAGATATTTTTGCAGGAGACCACCTTTGTACCTTCATCTACAAATGGGTCTATGACTTGTATGACTCTTCAGTTACACTGGTAATGATGCCATTGCATGTGCTAATAGACATCTAGGCATCCTTCGTAAGTGCTCCCCATGAATTCTGGGTTTGAATCTCCAGTATCATTATAAAGAACACTGCTTTCATCAGCAATTAACTACTAGCTGCTTCCATTCTGGTTTTGTCATTTGGACACAGGATTTTTTCCTGTGGATTAGTTACTAACATATTGTGTTTGGGTATATACATTTGGGGTTACTTTCCTCCTTTTATTCCTTTAGCTATTCCTGAGTCTTCGAAGCAATTGGCAATTTCACACATGGACACATGAAGGGCATGCAGTATTCTGACTGAAGATATATAAAATCAGATTTAGAAGCACTAAGATGGCTGGGAAAGAGCTTGGGGAGGTCAGCTAATTCCTTGCTTCTCTTTTTAATCAAAAGGGCACAAAACTCTTCACAGAGAGAAAAGAAATAAAAATCTAAGGACTATTTAACCTTATTGGGGGAAAAAAAACCCAAACAACACAGCCCATCTTACACTGTTTCCCCTGCATTTGTTAGCATGCATGGCTTCTTATTTCTGCAAAAACTACCGGAGAAGAATACGCACTGAGAAATTCTATTCTCATCCATTTCCTTCAGCAGTATCTAAACCATTGCTGAAATTGTTGTCTACAGTTTTCTCACAAATCCTCAGAGGTTAACATTTTGACATCTCAAGTATTTGCTGGTCTGAGTCAAAGCACAAAGTATTAAAGAATGCCCAAACGAAGGAAAAAAATAATTGTGATCAAACATACTGTTTCAGGTTGATCTAAAACACATTTTCTTTTTCATTTTTGAAGCTGCCAGTTTGATCAAAGTAAAAAATTTTATCTGCTTTTTGGTGAGGGTTAATCATATGAGGTTTTAAAATATTGCTCCCTAGTGAAGAGCAAGCCTGCCTACCAATGTGAATCAACTTCTAACACAAATCTATCCAGAAAATCCCCATGTCTGCAGGAGTTGCTTTTAAGCTCCTCTTTTGGGATACAAGCTAATAATTTGGATCTTGGAGTTCTGCAGCCTTCCTGTTGCTTTGAAGTACCTCCACAACCTTCTGAAGGGTCCTAATCCTGCAGAGTGACAAACCTTAGCATTCTTCTTTCTGTCTTAAGTAAAACCTAATTCTGCAAAAGTGTCTAGCACATCGCCTTGGCTGAAAGCAGCTCAACAGCAGGTGGTCAGAGAGATTTCCTCAGCTCTCCTATTTTTAGCATTCAGTTGCTGGTTTCCTAGATCATTAAAAAACAAGTTTCTTGTAAAACTGTCTCCCTCTTGCCAGTGTTCATGCTTTGGCTAAGAAAAGGGCCCCAGAGCTGGACCAAGGGAGGCTGCTCAGCAACAGTACAGGTGCACTGGGTTTGCTCTATTGCCCACAGCTGTGCGAGCAGCACATTAGATTTCAAGCTCCAGCAGAAATGTTAATCCAGGTTTAAGTCACAGCTGTGGCCTATTCTTTAGTGTTTATGAACTACCTTGTCAACTGAGCACCTTAGAGCACTTGATTCTGTGTCAGGTTCCTCCATGTAAAAGTTGTTTCAGTGACAGAACTACTGAAGTCCCTTTATCTGAAATCACAGAATCACAGAATAGTAGGGGTTGGAAGGGACCTCTGTGGGTCATCTCGTCCAACCCCCCTGCCGAAGCAGGGTCACCTACAGTAGGCTGCACAGGATCTTGTCCAGGCGGGTCTTGAATATCTCCAGAGAAGGAGACTCCACAACCTCCCTGGGTAGCCTGTTCCAGTGCTCCGTCACCCTCAGAGGGAAGAAGTTCCTCCTCATGTTCAGACGGAACTTCCTGTGCCTCAGTTTGTGCCCATTGCCCCTTGTCCTGTCACTGGGCACCACTGAAAAGAGCTTGGCCCCATCCTCCTGACACCCACCCTTCAGATATTTGTAGGCATTTATAAGGTCCCCTCGCAGCCTTCTCTTCTTCAGGCTGAACAAGCCCAGTTCCCTCAACCTCTCCTCGTAGTGGAGATGCTCCAGTCCCCTCACCATCCTTGTAGCCCTCCGCTGGACTCTCTCCAGTAGCTCTTCATCCTTCTTGAACTGGGGAGCCCAGAACTGGACACAGTACTCCAGATGAGGCCTCACCAGGGCAGTGTAGAGGGGAAGGAGAACCTCCCTCGACCTGCTGGCCACACTCTTCTTGATGCACCCCAGGATCCCATTGGCTTTCTTGGCAGCCAGGGCACACTGCTGGCTCATGATTAACCTGTCGTCCACCAGGACACCCAGGTCCCTCTCCGCAGAGCTGCTCTCCAGCAGGTCCACCCCAAGCCTGTACTGGTGCATGGGGTTGTTCCTCCCCAGGTGCAGGACCCTGCACTTGCCCTTGTTGAACCTCATCAGGTTCCTCTCTGCCCAGCTTTCCAGCCTATCCAGGTCACGCTGAATGGCAGCACAGCCTTCCCGTGTGTCTATCACACCTCCCAGTTTGGTGTCGTCAGCAAACTTGCTGAGGGTACATTCTAACTCTTCATCCAGGTCGTTGATGAAGAAGTTAAACAAGACTGGGCCCAGTACTGACCCCTGGGGGACACCACTTGTCACCAGCCTAAATGTCTGCTAAGTGGATGATTCTGGATATGGACTCTGCAAAACAGACCCATGCTTTTTGTCAGAGATTCATATTGCAACTCCAAAGATGCAATAAACTTCTTTTAGATGCAGACTCACTGCGACAGAGACTCCCTGAGAAACTACTCTTGCCATGATCCCTCTCCAAACAGAAGAGCATTGTGCGCATTGTTATTAAACCCATTACTGCTTGCTGAGAGCATTTTGTGTTAGTTCATGACCAATTAAAATACTCAGATGGTCAGGAACAATAAAAAAATATATGTTTTCCCAGTACCAGGACAGTCACACTGTGAACACAGTCACAATAGGACAACCTATTTTTGATGATGTAAACCATAATTCCTCTGAAACACTCTGAATAGGTGTAAATCCATGCCTCTAAATGAGCCACGAGGAATATATTCTACGAGAAATCACCAGCTTAGAGCTTCTCCTAAGAACTAAATTGATTTTAGAAAACGACAATAAAAACTACTAAAACAGAAATGGCTACTATGTGTAACCTTTGCCCAAGTGTTCTCTCTGCAACATGAGTAACTTAAGAAATTCGCTTATGCACATCCACTTTTCTGCTATCTGTTTATATCCATCTTGTGCATCTCTACCTGCCTTGTCATTTTAAAAATAATGATTTTTCACCCTTGGGAACAGTTCATGGTTTAATTTATGCTCACCTCCACATTGGCCTCAATCCTTGGTAAGTCTCTCAAAGTGCAGGTATAGCCTACAGTGGACTACTTGCTGCTAGGAAATGCTTGTAATAATTGAGACAGACCCCCCAGGTCTAAGTCCCATTCCCTTAACCGTGAACATTCATTCAAAGCCAAATGCGTATGCTCCTATAATTTCCAATGTTCATTCAGACTAACACCTCTCAGCCCCATAAATTCAAACCTAGACACTTGTATTCCAAAACAAACAAAAAATATATAAAAAATCTTAGCAAATCCTTTTTTTCTTTCACTTCTTCAGTCATGTAAAAGGTGAGGCTTTTATCTGGCCATTCCTGCAAATATCACACTTGCCTTGTTGCCTGTACTGCAATATAAACTATTTACTCCTAGCTCTTTGTATCATACCTCTCTTGTCCCAGGCCTATGTCCCTGCCACCCTATTGTCCAAGAAATAGCTCCCTGACAGCAATTTAAAAAAAAAAAAAGTAATATTAACACCAAAAAAACCCCACCTTGCAGACATGCAGTCCTGCATCTGACCATCCTGCTGTTCTGATTTATTGAGGACTTTCTAAAGACTGGACTACTCTATGCTGAGAACTGTTTTTCTACAACTTCAAGCTGAATTTCATTAAATTAAAGATACATAAAGCCTAAACCCTGTTTTCTTTCAATTTTAGTGTTCAGACGAGTAGAAAGAATTGATACATCAGTAATAGCAGACTAGCAAGAATTTATGACTAGAGAAATTGCTGAGACACTGAAATAGAAAGAAACTTTTAAGCCTTTCTATCAAAGTTACTCATTAAAAAGTAATAGAAGTTTGAAGGTCTTCAAGGCTTTATTTCTTTCATCAGAGTAACACCAATAAGTAGCAATTTGCCATAACGGTAGATCTGAAACAGTCATCCTGTCCTCAGTGAGCAACTGTCTGAAACATGTAAACCTAAAGGTGGGGATAGATGCAGCTGCTTTGTCTGGTTCATATAGAAGCATCTGCTTTGTGCAGGAGGACACAGTGATCCCTTTTTGTTGTCCTCCTGTGATTTCTCTTTGCTTGCCAACAAAAACGTTGTTTTTTACCCCTCAGACCGCATGGATGGGGTGAACTCAGGTGAAAGTCTGCATGCTGCCCAAGGCTTCTCAGCATTGGAAAATGAAAGACAGCAAATGTACCAGTAAGGAGGGCGGCTGCTTTTTATTCGACAAATTACATCTTTCAGTGCACCCAACAAATATCAATGATGAAGAGGAAACCTGATAAACACAAATTATCTAGACACCAAAAGGAAGAAAAATGGATTAGACTGGACAGGGGACAAGATAAAGCACAAGGGGATGGAATTAAGATTGGCAAAACATTTGCAGTATATGACATTAGTGCATGCCAATGAGCTATCTACATGCAGAATATCTGAAAAGAAACATGGACTCTCTAGTTATGATCCGAGAATCACATTTACACTTACAGAAGCATTTCAGAGAGGTTTCTGTGGATGTCAAATTAGGAATTACACAGCCTGGACCTCAGCCTGAGTAGAAGCATTCAGAAAATAAAATTGATCTGTTTCCTCAAATGAAACGTTAGGAAGAACAGCTATTGCCTGAAATGCTAATAAAAGTTTACTGCAAACCCATCCTCAGAGGTATAAATAAATGAGCCTAACAACCCTTTCAACTCTAATTTCTATGCTTCATTCCCCTGCTAACCTGTTCCTGCTCCACTAGAACCATAGGTTGGAAAAGACCTCTAAGATCATCAAGTCCAACCATCCACCCAACACCACCATGCCTACTAAACCATATCCCAAAATGCCACATCTATGCATTTTTTGATCACCTCCAGGGATGCTGACTCCACTACCTCCCTGGGCAACCTATTCCAGTGTCTGACCATTCTTTCAGTAAAGAAATTTTTCTTAATATCCAATCTAAACCTCCCCTGATGCAACCTGAGGCCATTTCCCCTTGTTCTATCGCTAGTTACTTGGGAGAAGAGACCAACACCTGCCTCACTACAACCCCCTTTCAGGTAGCCGTAGAGACAAATAAGCTCCTCCCCCCCCAGTCTCCTCTTCTCTACACTAAACAGCCCCAGTTCCCTCAGCCGCTCCTCATAAGACTTGTTCTCCAGACCCCTCACCAGCCTCATTGCTCTTCTCTGGACATGCTCCAGCACCTCAATGTCCTTCTTGCAGTGAGCAGCCCAAAACTGAACACAGTACTCAAGGTGTGGCCTCACCAGTGCCGAGTACAGGGGCACGATCACCTCCCTACTCCTGCTGGCCACACTGTTCCTGATACAGGCCAGGATGCCGTTGGCCTTCTTGGACACCTGGGCACACTGCTGGCTCACATTCAGCCAGCTGTCAACCAACACCCCAAGAATCTTTTCCACTAGGCAGCTTTCCAGCAAATCTTCCCCAAGCCTATAGCATTGCACGGGGTTTTGACTCAAGTGCAGGACCTGGCATTTGGCCTTGTTGAAACTCACGCAGTTGGCCTTGGCCCCTCAATCCAGTCTGTCCAGATCCCTCTGCAGAGCCTTCCTACCCTCAAGAAGATTGACACTCCCACCTAACTTGGTGTCATCTGCAGACTTACTCAGGGAGCACTCAATCCCCTTGTTCAGATCATTGATAACAATGTTAAACAATATTCTCAGTGCTAGAGAAGTGCAAAAGAAGGAACACTGGAATAAAGTTTCCCTATCGCCACAGCTACTGCTTTCCAAAGAGATACATGTCATTTACTCTTCAGATGCCTCAGTGCATTGACATCATGACCAACTGCCATTTTCCTAGTAAGGAATGAGCTCTAAGTTTGGATGTATCATAGAAATTTTATGTACCTTCTTATAAGAAGAACGGAAAATAGCAATACCATAAATTAAGTTTCTTTTTCTAAATAGTTTATAAGTGGTCATGTCTCAAAGCTATCCAGCAGCTCTTTCAGAAGTTTAGGAAGCCTGAGTATTCCTCATGTCTGATGTACAATAGCAGACTTTTTCCCCCCTATTTTCCTTGTGCTACATTATTGGTATATAGAGGCAGTTCTGCAGATAACCAGTGAACTCTGAGTGCTGACAAGTGGAAGGCGTTTTACTTCATCCAAGGTCAGAAACGCTGGACAATTTTTCTTAATGCTGATACATTACCATTTGCCCTGCTGATGCACTTAAAGTTGGACTTGTCAGCTCTAATTGATTTTCAGTCCTTTTGGTCTGTGGGTGAGCTTAACTTAAATACCAGAGGCAAAAGGTTAGTTCAATACCTTTCTCTGTTATCATGTCTTCTCCCTTACTGCTCTGAGAAAGATGCTTCCCCAATTCACTTGCATTACAAGACTTTGTCACTCCTAATGAGTTTCAGTCAGTTTTCACTCAATTTACTATGTTTGTGTCAGAATCATGTTTCTCTCAGCAATATGGGGATTACCAAGCCATTTGATGGATGGTTGAGCAGGAGTAGACTAGTAACTCCTGAAATTAGTTTCTGAATAGGCCCAGCCTCACTATTATCTACTTCAGATCACTGAAAACATAGGATATTTTTCCCCTCACCTGTTTTGCAGTTCAGCATCCCTGACCCTGTTGAGTCTATGTGCCTTCAGTCCTTTTGGTCCTCCTACCTTCTTTTCTTCTAATGTTTCTTCAGTTTATTCTTACAGATGCCAGCTCCCATTTTCTTTGTTTTTACTCCTCAATCTCTTGTTTTTTAGACAGCTTTACAGAAACTGTTATTGTCAGATCTCCTTGTCAAGTCATTTCTTGTGACTGTTGTTGGAGATAATCACAGGACTTGGAAGGAATTCATAAGTCCAGTTAGGGCAAGGCATGATCTCCTCTACACAAAGCCTTCCTAAGGGATGTCTGTGCAACCTCTCCTGAAATGCAATACAGAATCACAGAATGGTAGGGGTCAGAAGGGACCTCTGTGGGTCATCTCGTCCAACCCCCCTGCCAAAGCAGGGTCACCTACAGCAGGCTGCACAGGACCTTGTCCAGGTGGGTCTTGAATATCTCCAGAGAAGGAGACTCCACAACCTCCCTGGGCAGCCTGTTCCAGTGCTCCGTCACCCTCAGAGGGAAGAAGTTCTTCCTCATGTTCAGACGGAACTTCCTGTGCCTCAGTTTGTGCCCATTGCCCCTTGTCCTGTCACTGGGCACCACTGAAAAGAGCTTGGCCCCATCCTCCTGACACCCACCCTTCAGATATTTATAAGCATTTATTAGGTCCCCTTGCAGCCTTCTCTTCTTCAGGCTGAACAAGCCCAGTTCCCTCAACCTCTCCTTGTAGGGGAGATGCTCCAGTCCCCTCACCATCCTTGTAGCCCTCCGCTGGACTCTCTCCAGTAGCTCCTCATCTTTATTGAACCGGGGAGCCCAGAACTGGACAGAGTACTCCAGATGGGGCCTCACTAGGGCAGTGTAGAGGGGGAGGAGAACCTCCCTCGACCTGCTGGCCACACTCTTCTTGATGCACCGCAGGATCCCATCGGCCTTCTTGGCAGCCAGGGCACACTGCTGGCTCATGGTCAACCTGTCGTCCACCAGGACACCCAGGTCCCTCTCCGCAGAGCTGCTCTCCAGCAGGTCCACCCCAAGCCTGTACTGATGCATGGGGTTGTTCCTCCCCAGGTGCAGGACCCTGCATTTGCCTTTGTTGAACCTCATCAGGTTCCTCTCTGCCCAACTTTCCAGCCTATCCAGGTCACGCTGAATGGCAGCACAGCCTTCTGGTGTGTCTACCACTCCTCCCAGTTTGGTGTCATCAGCAAACTTGCTGAGGGTACATTCTAACTCTTCATCCAGGTCGTTGATGAAGAAGTTAAACAAGACTGGGCCCAGTACTGACCCCTGGGGGACACCACTAGTTACCAGCCTCCAACTAGACTCAGTGCCGCTGATGACAACCCTCTGAGTTCTGCCATTCAACCAGTTCTCAATCCACTTCACCGACCACTCATCCAGCCCACACTTCCTCAGCTTTCCTGGGAGGATATCATGGTACAAATCCATCTGTTAAGAGGTCAGTCCATGCAAGAATTACACAGCTCATCAGCCAGAGACTCTGTGCTTCTAGACTGCTGAGCCCTGGATGCAGAACTTTTTAGGAGTCAATCCCTATAATATTCACCCTTTTCACTGAAAAATAGCTCAGAAAACGGAGTTTCCCCTATCTGTGCAAGTACAGTAAGTCTCCAGATAAGGTGATGCTCTCAGACAAGCCCTGCAAATTCCCCATCATTGTTGTAAAAACTGCACATCCGTTCTATCTTGTCAAGTGTTTATTGCTTTCTTAAAGCATTGCTTTTTTTACCAACCCCACAGATTTACATGCTAAAAGCTCTTTCACATAAAACTAAAACTTGGTTTTGCTTTTGGGTGGATTTTGATTGGGGGGGGGGGGGGCAGCACTTAATATTCCATGCTCTGCTTATGTTCTTCTGCCCAGTTAATATGATGGAGTCTCCTGTGGTCACACAGAAAGTACCACACAAGCGACTGCTCAAAACAGACCCAGCAGCCCTAAGATTACAATCTGCAGGATAGCAAGGGGAATGACACACATACGCGGAGCTCTGGAAATGCACCTTCTCTCAAACATCAACCTTTTCTCCCATCACACAAATGTATATTAAGCTTCCTTCTGCAAATATCCAGCTTTTCCTCATGCCAGCTTATCACAACAATTCTAACTTGCAGCCTTCTCTTCCATCACATTGTTATCCGTGGCACCATTCATCCTATTACACCAGTTGAAATGCAATGTTTTGGTGGTTAGTTCTCCAGGACAGAGTCATTGATGAGCTTTGCTTTACAAATACCCTGGTTAAGAGTGATAACATTTAATCTGAAAATGTCACTTGACTCGCAATTCTGAAACCTCGGAGTATCACATTTTTTTATTCTACACTGAGGTAATCATGCATCATCAGTTTTTACAGTGAGTCAGCAACACTATTTTTCAAGGCAACACAACTTTTCTCTTCCCTAATCAGTCACATTAGATACTGCATTTATAGCTGTGTGTTGCATCCAGGCAATTTGTTCCTTTCCTTTTTACTTTGAACAAAGCCCTGTGTCTGGAACTGTTTGTTTGAAAGATGAGTGCTCAGTAATGATGCAGGAGCAGTTTGCATTCTCTTTTCATCAGTACAGTTAATGACAGAGACTAAGAACTGTCAGAACTGGGCCCCTTTGTTTTCAAACAGATTTTATCCTTGTATACACCATAAGATCTAAATTAATCTTTCCTCTTTAAGAATCAAAAATAGCTGTGATAGCCTTTCCCAGTTCTTGCCGCCTCCAGGTCTTTCAGTTACCTTTTTGTGACTTGTTTACAGCTTACCTCCATCTGGCTCTTTGGCAGGGGACAGAAGGTGTTGGTTCCTCTGGTAGGGCAGTGTTTGCTCGTTAGCACTTCCCAGAGGCCAAAAGGGGTAGTTTACCTTGGGGAAATTATACACACAACACTCCTAATTGAAACAAGTAATATTTGAAAAGCAGAGATATTAGAGAGGAAAACAAAACAGTTTGCTCATCAGATACGGATTTGAAAATTAAACTGGATTTACTTTTTGGTAGAAAACAGCTTCACCTTGCAAAAACAGTCCCAAATTCTGTCTTCTCCCTGCACCAGCCTTGTTACCAGCTCAGATTTTCTGGTCAGCCTATTGCCTGCGGAGCGTATTACAGGCTCATTGGCACAAGACAGAAAGACCTATTAGCAGGCACAGAAAGTACGAACAGTCCTTGCTCAGAAAAACTATTGTCATCTCTTTGTCTCCTAATTATCAGTGGGCAAGGCTGGCAAGTCCAAAAATGGTGATTTCTGTTGCTATCTAAGCCAGCCCATTTTGACCAGAAAGTTACTCCCAGCAAGAGAAGTGGCTTGACATCCTTTTCCTGCTGACCATCAGTTCCCCACTTTTCTGAGTATAAGAACAGGACCCTCTAAGCATTTCAGCTACTGATTTCTTTTTACCAAGAAATTAGAGACAGATCCTGAAAGTTCTGCCTCGGAGCTCATCCACAGCAGGGGACAGAGAGGAATACACTCCTCTTGCACATTCTCTGGGTGGTCACGCCCTGTGTCTAAGTCACACCTGTCATAAGACTAAAGAGAGCTGAGGACACACAGGAAGGATGGTCTTGGTGACTGAATCTTTGAGGGGTCCGGACAGGTAGCAAAAGAGGTTGCTATAAAGTGCATAAATATCTAATCAAGCCTGGTATGACACCCCAATCTCATGCTACTCATGGGGCTAGTGCCTCTCCTTTTCACTGCAAATATTTACACTGAACTGAAAGATTCAACTAAATTTTGAGCCTGGAAAATCAGAACATTAATCAGGCTGCAGAAATCAACAAGCAAGCCAGAGAAGCAGGATGCCAAATACAGAACTAAATCCAGGGATCACCAGCGGAGACAAAACCTGTGTTTAACATTTCACTCCAATAGCTGCAGAAGCTAATCTCTCTGCCTTTGAGGAATGTTTATAACCCCAAGTTACAGAATTGTTTGTTCTGGAAGCAACACCAGAATGTCTTGAAAGGAGGAAATGAAAAGACAACAAGTAAGTCCATTTGATTACAAAGCAAGACAGGGCTTCAGATGCTATGGAGACCAAAGGGCTTTAAAGGCATATAAATGGTTGCCTGCCAAAGGCTGAAACCACTGTGTAGTTGAGAGCACCACACACACCATAATACTTCCAGAAGCACCCTTAGAGAGGAATCTCATTTACAAAATTCAGGCTCTTCGTTTCTGGGCTTAAGTGTGACACCTGCCTCCCCCCAACTAGCCTCCAACAAGCCTTCACTCCAGTATTAGACATACAAATTAAATGCTTAAGAAAAGCCATGGGAACAGAGGTGTTTGTTGTGCAGTAAGAACCAGCTTCAATTCATCTCAAGTACAGGTCCAATACAGAGTGTTCACAGCTTGGTTTTTGCCATTGCAAGGGACAATGCTTAAACCACACAGACACACCTTGGCATATGTGACCACAGGGAGTGGGAACATGTGAGCATGCAGTATGTCCTACTCTCCTGACAAACTGCCCTCCCCCACAAGATTAGGGGCAAAGATGGACACCTGCATCCACCTAATTTCTGCTCACACCATCCTTAGCACTGAGGCAGAGGGAGCACAGGAAGCATTTGCTTCAATTACTGTGCTAATATTTGCAGAGCAAGGGAAGTCTAGAGCAGATAGTGATGCTTGAAACATCCATCCCCGCCTTGGACTGCTCATAAGCTACACACCATGCATCGTCCTTGAACTTTGGTCAAGGCACTGCTGCTCAGCCCTAAACATGTCTAGATACACATAGGTTTGTGAGGAAAGACAGGTCCCAGGCTCAAGCTTTTTTCCTTGACAGCTTCTGTGCAATTTAACAGATACGCAAAAATAAAAAGTACATTGTTGGTATTGCCAGAAATATTTGCCTCCCTCCGATGTGCTGAGTCTGTTAAAATAAAGCATAGAGAAAGAAGCAATTAAGACAAGGTGAATATTAATTGATTTGTAGCTAATCACAATTATGGTGTGTTATCCTGATTAATGGAGGGCTTGATTAACACATAAGAAGGTGCTACTGTTTTCATTTTGGGAAGAGATGAAATATGTTTTTACACCATGGTTGAACTGATAACTTCACTGGAGAATATAGTGCTAATGCAAGGCAATTAATCTATTTTGGTAATTTATGGTAATAAATTATTATTCATGGCACAGAATATTCTTCTGTAGCTGAAACTTCGGGCTGTAGTAGGTAAAGCCAAGTATATCCTACATGGTTTGTCTCTAGTGTACTTTACACAGCACTGTTTGGCTGAAGCATAAAGATGCTTTGCAACCCAGAAATTCAGAGACAGCAAGAACTGTTACTCATCCAAGGAAAAAGGCATAGTGAAGAACACAGAAGCAGACTCTTCAGTTCCCTCTCTAATGGCCCAGATGCTGTGCTAACTGAAAGCAGATAAGCCTTTACTCATTCATTCCTGTTCCCTGGTTAAGCAATCCATCCCAGTGCTCAGCTCTAGCATTGGCAAAGAGTTTCCCAATATGTAACATAAATCTCAGCTGCTGCTGCCAAATGCTTTCACTGTACCCTAGCTAGTGCAAATAGCAATGTATACTACTGTCTTTTCTTTATCCGAATACCATCATCTTCTGCCCAATCTCTAGACTAAGCAACTCCAATATCAGTGGTCCTGTATGAACATCTCTTCAGTACTCTCTGCCATATAGAAAGCAGAACTGCTATTTATTGAGATCCTTTGGTGGCTGGATCCCTGGTTTGGTTGTAGCAGAGCAACATAGTGACAAAAGCTACCAGATCACAGCAATGCTGAAATGACTTACAGTCACTGCTGTTTCTCTTGGATTTGTGCCAGTGACTTTGGAGGCAGAAGGGTCTAAAGCTCCATTCCTGACCCTCTCAGCTAAGTTGTCTGCAGCTGGTAGCAGGGAGTTTGATAGTAACAGGGAAGCACAAACAAGCATCAATAACAAAGGCATATAGCAAGTTCAACACTGAGCAGAAGGCAGCATGTAACACTGGAGTCTCACTGCTATTTTGAAAAACTGTCAAGGGTCAAAGGGCTAGCCAAAGGACTGGATCTGTTTTTCAGAGCTCATGCTATGTAATAGAACCACATTACTTGGAGCTTCACTATTAGTTGTATTTGTAGTGCTACCTTTAACTGAAATCAAGGCAAGGCCTTGGAAATTGCTTCAGGACCACAGTCATTTTAAACCCAGCATTTTCTAAGGATACAATTTTAGAGTCCATCTTGGGAGCATTCTTACTTATTTTCTTCCTGGTAAACGTGACCTCAGAAAGGAAAGGCAAAGGAAAAAAAAAGCTCAAAGCCTTAATTATAAGGCAGCTGACTTTCAGAGGATTAAAATTAGAAGAGCTTTACACACCGAAAAGCCATGAAACAGCGCCTGCTTTCATCTAACACCTGGTTTCTTTGTCCCCTAAAATAGGGGTGAAAGAGAATAGCAAAGAGCATGCTTAAAACCTGGCATCCGCTGACATTGGTAGACCTCATTTACTAATTGATCTGCTCTGATTGTTGTCAGGGTCAGGAAAGAGAGATAAAGCTTTGTCTTTTAGGCTAAATATTATAGCTAAGCTTAAAGTTCCCAATCTGTAGCTCCTATGCATACTGTTGTGCCCCAGAAGCAGTGGCTACCACTGAAGTAGTCCAACTTCTGAGTGGATGATAGCATTGCTCACAGCATGCTGCTTGCTCAGTACAGCTACTTGGGAGCCCACTCCCAGCCCTGTGCACAGTTCAGACTTTGTCCCAGCAGGCCCTAAAAACTATTCCTACTGTCAGCTGCCACATCCCTAAGCCAATATCAGAAAAGCCTTTTTGACATACCGCCAGACAGAGAGCAGAACAGTAATGAGGATAAATTATCTTCTTGCTGCTACTATAATTTCAGACAACTTCATTAGCTCAGCTTGCCAGTGCTAGGTATTTTTAGGTTTTCTACTACAGTAACATTTTGCAGTCCAATCCATATTTTAGACCTGCATGGTACATATTGCTCAGTAACACTTTTTTTTTTTAAGAAGTCATACTCCTGCCAAGTGAGGGAGTTTTAGGATGATAAAAACTATTCACAAACACAGCTGTATTTCATAAATAAATGCAGAGAAAAGCAACATCATTGGCCAGATCACCACCAGCATGTCTGTCCCACAAATGATAAAATTGCTTTATTTTTCCTTATTTTGCCTAGGGATTAAAACTACTTCAGAGACAAAACAGGTAGTGTAAATCACCAACAGCTTGTGAAATACGTGGAACCATGTTGGGTTTTACTACAGGAAGACACAGCCTTTGGTGTTTGAACTGATTTTTCTTATTTATTCCTATTTGTGCAAAACTGTACAGCTATCTCACTGAGCCAGAGGGCCAAGAACAGGAATATCTTCCACACAAGATCTTTATGATGACTAAGTAATGACATTCTGAGCCAGGAAAATAAACACTGGAAAGGAGCTGATAAGGATGCACACAATTTCCGTGTAGAATCAGAGAACTTTATTACTACTGCTCCATTCAGAGTAATCATATTTACTTATAGAAGAATGGCAGCTAAGCACAAGACTGGGCAGCCACAAGATACCAGAAAAGCACAGAATTGTTCTGGCTCCATTCTCTACTGTAAGAAAGGGCTGATCAATTCTCCCTAGGTGTTTGTAGCACATGTGCTGTGCCATGTGCATGTTTGCATTGTAGTGATGGGCAATGGATACGCCTGAAGGAAACAACAGGCAGGGAATAAACAAGAGAGATTCAATTTTACAACGGGCACATCTGCTGAATAGCAGCTTTGAAGCCAGACTTCATAATGACACCTCTATGGAATGGTACTGAAGCAAAATAAAACCTCAGTTCTACCTGAGAACAGAAAATAGGACAGGGCCAGAACAGTTTCTTTTCAGTTGTAATGCCTACTATTACATGTAGTCCTGTCTTTTGAGCTAACATCTCTTCTCAACCAAACTCTTTCCAAGAAGAAAATAGGGGGTTGAAATAGAAATATTCGGTCTATTTCAAACTTCTAAGGAAAAATTTGGGAATCATTCAAACAAAAAAAATAGCACATGGCTTTGATGTGTTCCATTTTTTCCACTTAGTTTTCTATCCCTTGCCACTTTGTTTGCAGACTTTTTCTTTTAGAATAGTTTAAAGGGTATTTATAGCTATTAAATAATACCTGCACGGTTGCTTCTTAGTACATAATGCTTCAACGACATTTCAATGAGGTGTTTCAGAAGGGAGGTAACACTGACTTCAGTACTGCAGACTGTTTGACTCTTTTTCATTCTGATCCCACAGAGAAAAAAAGAATTTACATTTCTATATCCTTGTGGAAATGTTCTGCTTTGTGTGTCAGTACTACCTCGGTAGCCCCAGAGAAGTTGGGAAGTCAGTGCTGCAGTGGGATGTGCAATCACGGTGTTAGAGATATTATTTATTATCATGAAGCTGGACACAGCAGACAGACTACAGCACAGCAGCAGGGTCATGAGATTTATGAAATGTCGCTAAAGCTCCACAATAAGGAGGGGTTTTTTCCTCTTTCTGAAGGGGTGCAATTGTGACTAGCAGAAAATCCATGCAGAGAAACATGGTAGGGCAATACTAAAATGGGTGGGTTGTAAAAGCAGCATTGAGGGCAGCTGAAAGTTATTCTTTGTATTTTGGAGGTACCTAAACAGACAGCTATAAACCACATCTGCATCATTGCACATGTTGTACAAAGACCAAAGAAAACAGACTGTCCCTGAGGCTTTTAATCTCATCTTTGATTTCTTTACCTATAGCCATCTTAGTTTCTGAAGGCCTGGATTATGCAAACATGAAGCATTAAAACATTAGAAGAAACTCCATGAAAACAAGGAGATTTTACTTCATATTCATAAGGTTGTTGTTTTTTTTTTTAAAAACAGTAAGGACATGAGAAGTTCTGTGATTCTGCAGTTTCTGAATTACACTTTCGATTCTTGTTCTTTGGAGTATTTAAGTGTGTATTTTAAATATTTTCTCCAAAATAACTACTCAAAATGTAATTGACCTCTTTTTAATGAAAACTAAGAATTTCAACTATTCAAAGGAGTCTGGAAGCCTGAGCTCAGCAACTGCTCACATCACCCAAAGCCAAATCAGACTTAAAACCAGCCGAAAACAGAAAGCATTTTTAACATCATCTTGACATGTTCAGTGGGTTGGGTAGAAACATCTGTTTGTTCCCAGCCACACACAGCTATTAAAAGTGCTTCCCCCCCCCCCCCCCCCCAATTATAATTCAGCCTTTTACTACGGCCAGTTTGGGTTCCATCTAACATTCTCAGACTCCAACTTGAACTAGTACCTTGGCTCTATTTCTTTGCTTAATCTTAAACAAATGGTGAAGAACTGGCTTAAGCTAACACAGTAGATTATACTCAGAAAGTCAGGAGAGCATTTGGAACACTGCACAAAGTTAATACTGATCATCAGAGATAGCTGTGGTAAGGAACAGGCATGTTGCTTACTCCATCAAGCATCAGAGACCTTATCCCAACACTGCCCAATAGAACATGAGAGGCTACAGCTTGAGGCTTCCAGTTCCAGACAGTAAATATAAGGAGAACCTCATCCTTCATCCTTTCTTATGGTTGTAAGTGAAAAGGCATTTTCTGCATTCCTAAAAACATCGTCAGATTAAGAGAGCTGTACAGACGCATAAGCTCTCTAGATGAAGCCATTTTCCATTAGGGCTATAAAGAGGTCACTAGACTTTATTTGACTGTCTACTGGAACCAAAGTGAAGGACAGTCCCTAGCCCCCTCATTTCTTTGCTTTCTTGTTTAGTTGTAGAGGGGTTTTTGATTTATCTATATATTTGTAGATATTTTCCCTACACTCCAATGTGAGCAATTTCCAAAAGCCAACTATGATGTCTGAGAGAAGGGCCAATATCATTGTTTAAACAGTTTACACTCTGCATCCCCAGTCCTTTGTTCTTTTCCTCATAATAATGATGTCTGAGAGTTACAAACCTTGGTCGTAGTAAAAAACACATCTCAGTGCATCAGAGACCTTTGAAAGGGCCTCTCTTTTTTTATTGCTCAGCAAGGAAGGAAAGATACAGACAAATGTGCATCTAAACTCCAAGTGGATGATGAGATATAACCAGAGATACCATTCAGCCAGTTACCTGGCACTCTGTTCTTCTATCCTATCTGGCTGCATCTAACCTGTCTGCCGTTACCTATATCATGAAATATATATAAGTATATACAATCTATGCTGTATACACACATATATACACAGAACATCTAGGACAGTGGGAGGCTGGTCTCAGAATCTCTATACAGCTGTGGTAGCACAAAATATACCCTAATAATTACTAAAACTATTTTCCATCCTTCTTAAGCAGGTACTATGTAACATGTGTGCCAGACAAATAGACTCTTCTCATTTTAATTGGGCAAACATGGGAAAATCTTAAGGCTGTCCTAGAAGACAGAGAACATGGATTTTAAATTATATTACTCATTAAAAGCATCTGCCATCTGTGGTCTGAGAGCTGCTCTCTCTCAAAGATGTAGCAGGACAAAGCTTAGCTGCTCATATCTCAGCAGCCTCTGAGGTGACTGCTAGCAGGTGCATATTTGGTGTTATAAACCTTCTATTTCCAAGCAGAAGAGCCACATCTTCCAGCGTAAGTGGAAGCACAGGGCCAACATTTAGGCCCAGGACATTTCCTACCCTTCTCAAAATGTAAATATGAGCCCATTAATGCTGAAACCACTATACTCCCAGTTTAGATTCCTCATTTAAGTGTCTGAAATTAGACAGGTTGAGTGAGTTCAGGCACAAGCACCTGAAACACAGATTCATTAATGCTCTAACTTGTACCAGTTCCTTTTCAAAATACACTCTAACAAGGGCTTTATCACACACACACTGCTCACTTATTCTCCTACCATACCCCCTAACGAAAGGAATTTCAAGATGCTGCCTTTGTTTGCTTAGAAACACTACTCTCTTGCCTGATGATACATTTACAATATTTGCATGCTGTTAATTTAACAATGTATTCTTGAACCAGAGAGACTAAGTTCCTAAAATGTCTGACTTCCTTTCATTGTAGTTTATTGTTGTATTTCATTCCATATGTACAGCAGAAATCAGAAGACCTCCAAGCTTTCTCATCACAAAAATAATTACTGTCTGGTAGCCTAGAAAGTAATCATCTGTGCTAATTGAAACTCTAAAATATCTGCTTCTCAGAATTAGCTTGTTCAATACGTTGAACAAAACACACAGCCCCCTGAATTCAGCTCCTGAGCTCTGGATTATAAATTCTCCTCCTTTTCTATCTTTCATATCACTTAAAACTGGATGTGCTGGTATTAATTATCATAAGATTTTTTCTGGCAGTCATTTCCTGTAATAAAATTCTATTCCCTTAGGAAATTATACATCAATTAACGTAACATTTCTTCTGTCTCCCTCATGAAATAAGATATTTCAGCCTGTACTTGAGCCTTCGATTCCCTCTCATTTTGAGGGTCATATCAAGAGGCAACAATTTCTCACAAATTCACTCATATTAAGCTCTATAAAAAGTGGTCCAGAAAGAGAAGCCCCTTGCAGGTTCTCACACAGACACTGAGAGAATATAGTCCAGACTGGCTGGTTCTCATATGTAGATTCACAGAACTCCTGGAAATTTGTATTATAATCATAACTGTGTAGTTTTTACTCATTGAAAAACTCTACTTCCAGGGCTGAGTCATCATAAATCGCACTCCCAGAGTAACAAAGACAGCATCATGCAAAATGCCTAAGTCTCAGAAGCTGGAGCTCACACAGAAACTGAGGGAATTAAGTAGCCTGTAACTGTTGAGCTATAATAAGGTGGGAATTAACTCAGTATTCTTTGAAAACCTAGAGTATACATCTTTACCACAGTCTAAGCTGAAGCACCAAGTAATCTACCATTCTAAGGCCACATTAGTGGCAGCTGCTCAATACTCTGCTTTGGTTTCCTCTCTGCAGTACAAGACGATGATCTATTTCTCCTTATCTGGTGTTTATAGCTCCCCTCTCCAGCACGGACAGATGACATAGGTAAAGGGCAGTGGAACATTTTATGACAACACCTTTCAGGACTGCAAGGAAGAGTAAATCATGCCAGCTGAAGTCTAAGGTGTGAAATGATTCCCATTCCTGTCCACAGGAAAGCACCATGCTCAGAAAGCATTGCAGCCTGAACTACTGGAGCTCAGTGCTTCTCCCTTCCTTCCAGTCTCCTTTGTCTTTGAGAAGACTCAGTTACTTTGCATTATGGTTCCTCTGCTGCAGTGCTCTGTCGGTTGGAGTGTCACTTACAGGTAAACTCTTTTCTAGGAATATTTGAAGGGTTTCTCCTTCTCTGTCTCTTACAAGGAGAACAAAGACACTTTTCTAAATGTTTACCTCTCACTTTCTAACGTGACAGAGTGCGCTGAGCTGCAACCTGTAAAATACTTAACCACTTGAAAGTGAAAGCAAGCAAATGGTGCTTGCAGAAATAGCTTATTCATTTGGTGCACCACTTTGATAATCACAAGAGGCAATTCTTTTTAAGTACTTCAAGAGCAGCGGAAAGCATAGCCCGGATGTGTTCAAACAGAACTCCAGCAGGGCATATCCAGGGTTTCTGGGCAAGTGGAGACTACCTGGTTTTCTGAAACTGAGGTCCAGATAATCTTCCTGTTGTGATAAAACTGAAGTAGAGCCAAAAGGAGAGTGTAGCCCAGCTGTTGATAGAACACAGGATTCAGATTAATGAAATCACAATCCCAACTCCCTTCTGCCACCTCCCTTTCCTTAGGGTTTTCAATCATCTTACGCCTTTCTCCCACCACAATATAAGGCACAAATGGTTTTGTGAAGAGTCTGTTCTTATTCTGCTTCTGTAGCATTTTACATGACAGATTGGAGCAGCTACTGTAATCCAGCTTCTAAATAACATTTAAGAGAAGTGCCCTGAACTTGAACTCCTGGAGTCACCTCCTAAGCATCCTCAGAGGGTTGTGGAATTTGCCAGCAGCGATGCTTATAACCACATGAGCAACCACTCTGGCAACCGCTTTTTCTGTGAGTGTTAGTGATCTATACTAACCCTGAGCACATGCTCCTAAAGATAAGTCTCTCCACTGCATAAATCAGAACTAAAAAGCAAAATGTTTGTTGCTGCACCAGTCTCATACATCAGCAGCAGGAAAGGAGAAAACTCAGAGTTCTCATACCAGATGTTTACTTTTGTACAAATGTGGCCTCAATTACAGTATCAGCTTCAAAGTCCAAAGGCGTCCATCTCCTGAGAATACTTGGAAACCATCTTGCTTTGAGAACAGACACATTCCATCAGAAAAGCCAAAGCCATAAAGCATCATTCACATCTCTGTGTGGTTTTTGTTTAAAAACAAACTGTGTGGAGATGCTTACGTTGTTCTTCTGGAGATGGTAGGGCACAGTTTACATACAGCATGAGGCTATCCATTATTTCCATAAATACTGTTTTTGTGGGATTGAAAGTATTTCCGACTTCTCAAAGTTGTTTATATTTGGCTCAGGCTTTCCCCTACACTAGCTAAAAGGAGATATCTACCTTACCAAGCAGCCATTTGTTTGTTCTTAGTCTCAACCACACAACCAGTTTCACTGCTCACACATTCCCTCAACTCTGCATCGTAAGATGACATCTTATACGGAGAGCTCCAAATCTTTACGTGCAAAAGGTCTAGTAATGTTGGTGGTGTCCCTGAGCTCTGATACGGTAATCAGGAAAGCAAGTTTGGAAAGCAGAGACTCAGTTTTCATAGGTCGTGAGTATAATTTAATAAGAACTGGTTTCTCCATAGCTCCAATTTCAGGAGGATTGGTAATGCCTTGATACAGTTAATTAGGCATTAATAAAGTCCCATCAAAGCTAGGAAAATATCATTCATAAATCTCTTTACTGCCTCATTAACCTTTAGGGCAGCAGCTCTGAGTATATCAATTGATTAGAAAAAACAGGAGGAAGATTCAAGAGTATTCAGAAATCTCTATTCATAGCTTTGACCACTAAAGAATTTTAGTTTATTTTTCTCTTTCTCAAAATCCCCATTCCAAAGAAACACATCTGAGGGGCTAAGCACCTGTTTTGCCTTGTGCTATGAAGTCCCAGGCCCAGGTTCTGTTCTCCAAATCCAACATGTTTCCAATATTCTCCTAGTCTCCTCACAGATGACTCACATTTTACTTTGATAGACTTCAAACTTGAATGTGAATGGCTCACTAGGAGGAGAGAACATTTAGAATCAGACAAGAAAACAGAAATGCAATGATTGGAAGTTCTTGCAGCTGAGAAAAGGTATGAAGGCATAACATAATGGCTAAAAGACAATGCTGTATAGAGGCAGACAGAAAAAACTAAAGATGAAATGTTTAATTATGAAGAGCAGAAAAGAATCTAAGCCACAGCTTTTGAACCAATTTACTTTTAATCAGGCTGCATAGCAAATACTATAGACCCACAGGCCCCACTTCAAACTCTCTATACTATCTTAGGCCAAGTCAGAGAATCTATGCTAATTTTGTCAGCTGTGCATCATCTTCACATGCAGTGACCCTATTGATCTCATTTGCCTGGGTGCACTGTTTAGCCCCCATCCCATCTGAATAGCCTTCTGTGTTTACACATGGCTTTCATTTGAGCATCGGTAAAGTAATGATTGGGTCAAGTAACACAGCTGCCTGGGTGGGCTGAGAGACAGTGAAACATACACTTCAGCTTCCTCTTGCATGTATCTCTCCTGAAATGAAGCTTGACAAATACCTAGACTTACACAGTGTTTCTTCTGACATTATTCACATTTTTATTTCTAATTTCTCATTAGCTGGTCTACAAACCCATTAACAGCCTTGAATATTGAAATGGAACTCTGACTTGAAGCTAGTGTAAAGTGATCTTCAACTGAAGTGCAGCTGGGTACATTAGGAAGGACTCCTCCCTGCATTAACAGCTTTTGCATGCAAAACATGGTGCTTTAAGTAAGATCAGTGACTGTCAGCACAAGACCCCTTATTTACACTCTAATCACCCATTACTCCTAATTACAAAGTAAGAAGAATTGCACCACCGCTGTCACACCGTGCAGATTTTGTCACTTTCAGTATTTAAATAAGAAAGCTAGTAATGCTTTAAGGAGTTTGAATGCTCATTCAGTTTCCCTTCAAGAGTTCCTGTGGAGTCCCATTGAAGCCACAGACACTGTTTGCAAATCAGATGCAGAGATCTCGTGTCCCTCAGGAAACTGAGACAGGTGACTGCTCTGACATAGCTGAAAACTACAGCAGCAAGAAGGGCTGTTGCTCCACTTTGGAAGGATACCACTGATTTTGAAGTGAAAGGATTTTTGTTCCAGAATGAGTTATTCTGGAAGTCTTCAGACTCCAATGAGTAATGCTACAAGAACTAATTACACAGCTGAATTGTTGAAAAGTGTATTTCTCTCCCTTTCAGATAAGCATCACCCAGAGATTTCAGAGTCATCTGCTAAGTGCGGCACAAGCCTCCTCAGAACATGGACTCATGCAAATGTATATCCAAAGTGTCTTTCACCCTTGTTTCCCCTCAAACTCCTCAACCACAAGTGACCAGCTTTTTTCCATTTGGTAGACAGTCCTTTGTGCACTAGGTCAGCTTGATAAGAATCCTAATATTCCTGAATACGTACCACAAATCTATCCTTAAAGTTTAAGCTTTTGCTTAACTAATTTGATCTTTCAGATTTGTGAATGTTCATTGGTACCAGCATCCCAGACAGGACCAGGACATACTTTGTTCACAAAAGAACAAAGGACACTAGTTTCACCATTATGAATATGTTTACAGAAATATTTGTAAATTAATTGGACCATAATATTTCAATCAATTCCAATTAGCAGAAGTAGATGTTCAAAATTTATGGCATTCCTACTTTTTTTCCAAGGCAGAAACAACTCTTAAAGTCATCATATGATGTTCTTGTCCTGTGTTACCCTTCATTCGAATGGATATTCACCACCCATCTGGAAAGGGGCTTGTTTCATTTGTTGTTTTTTTTTCCTGGAGCTCACAGCAACATAGGGCTGTTTGTCCCAGTCACCACACAGAAGCCTGTGCAAACCCACAGGATGATGCTCTCCCTTATCTCTGGCTTGCACAAAACTCTTGGGCTGACCTTTCAGAAAGAATCAACCAATGACAAGCAAGAATGACATAACTAGTCTAATCCTCTGGAAACAATATTTGCTTGGCTTGAGCCACCCAGGCTAGTCTTGATATGACACAGGAGGAAGGGTGGAGGTGTGGAGGGGAGTGATGAGAGCCATCAATGAAAGAACAGTACAATCTTCTCCTAGAGGTGATCTTTTCCTATAAGGCAGTAGAACAATGAACCCCAAGAAGAACAAGTACTCAGCCCATTTCCATTTCTTTTACTTCTTTCCTTTCTTATAACCAAAATAAAAAAATGCCAAGCCAAAAGCTACATTTCTGTAAAATTAAGACACAGGCAGGGTTTTTGCACACTCTCATAGGATAATTCTTTGCACAAAGCAAGCTCAACAGCTAGAAACAACTGAATTGGAAGTTCCTCCAGACAGCAATACAAAGCAGGCACCTAACACTGATGCTCTGTGTGACTCCTTTACAGAGTACCTCTTTTCTCCTACATCTCTTGCTTTATTTTCTCTACTAGTTAAGTGCAAGAATTAGAAGAGGTACCAAACCTACTCAAGAAAACATTTGTATCCCCGAAGTCACTGAAAATTATGGTGTCTGTGGGGTCAGGACTTCACCCAAGGAGTTACATGGACTCTGTGCCCTGGCTTGAACAGCCATTTCTCAATCCAGCCCAGAAAGAGAATAAACAGGCCTGGTTCTCTGGAGAGGGAGACCAGCCACAGATGTTTCCATTTCAAGTAAAACCAAACTGCAAAGGCAAGAGACAAAAAACCCCACAATCCCCAAGCCACAGAAAAAGGGACTCAAATTTTACCAGCAGCAAATTTGCTGCCAGGCTGAACTTCTCAGCCCAGAGCACTCTCCCTTTCAGCCACTGCGGCAGGGCAGGTTGCCTGCCTCCTCAGGACAGAGAGGACCAGCTCCTGCAAAGGTTTTTTTCCCCACCTTGTGCTGGGCACATGCTTTGTTGAAAAAGATATACCCTTCTGCTGTAGCTGTTGTATTTGGAGCAGTAAATACCAGTGAACTGAGCATTGCACAGGTTCTGGGCAGTAGTCTGCAAACTGTCCCTTCCCTCTTTCCAGAAAAACGTGCTTAAAAACGTAAGGACTTTGATTCTCCTCTGATAAGCTCTGCCCCCTTCCCTTAAGCGTCCTTTGAACTTTTTTTTTTAACCATGAAACTCCAAAGGGCAATTGTTCCTGCTAAGGCAAAAGCACTTAATACCAAATACACACACAACAGTTGAACTGGCATCTCCAGTGATCTCCCTACAGAAACTGACAGACCCAGAGATGGCATCAGTCCAATCAAACTAAAATGTTTTAATCAAATTCAGCACTTCAACTTCTAAGCTAGAGCCACAGTCACTCTACTAGGAACAAAGTCTTTGTTTGGGTTTCTTGGCTGGTTAATTCCATAAATAATAGTGTTGAAAAGCTGCATTTCCTTCAGCAAATACAGCAGCTCAGAGCCTGATTTGTGACACCAGCGCCATATGTGTTCCGTCCTTACTTCCAGACACACTGGCACAATCCCATCAGCTATACAAATGGCTTAACTCACATACCCTAAAGCCCACATCCACAGCAGACCACCATCCACTCTTGCAGGCAAAGCCTGTCAGGACCTCTTGCTCTTTACATACATTATCCCTTCAACGGGCTCTGTAACAGTCACAGGGAAAACAGGATTTTCTTTTTTCCCCCCTCCCAGTGCAAAGTCTCTTAACATTGATAAATGTGAAGGCAAAATAAACAAAAAAACCTTGGCCACTGAATAGTGGCAGAATTCAGAAGAGCAAAGCTGAGGCAGTAGCAGTTGGAGACACAGAGGACAGCTGGTAATCACAGAAAAAACACTTCCTGGTTTCCAGTCGGTATCTGTTTGCTTACAAAGCTGTGCTTTGATTATTGTGGGATACTGATAACCACTAAGATCAGCTTGCTTGTATCAAGAAACTGGAGACACAGGGTGAGCCACAGCACACAGGTAAGACCTGGTTAGACAGCAACAGGAAAACACGTTACATTGAAACATCTTCCCCAATGGGTTCGACCCAGTACTGCACAGTTTAACAGAACTGCTGAAGTCTCATTTGCTTGGCTGAATCAGCAAAATACAAAGTTTTCTGGTTACAGCTGTGACTTGAACCCCTATTTTTAGCACTTTGAACATCTCTTTATTGACATGGGATGGCAACATAGAGACAGAACTCTTCTGGTCCACCATTGCCTCTTTCATGGCCTTTGGGAGGACACCTAGCTTTTTACTGCCTTCTTTTGCCATCTGTAATGCTTCTCGTTCTTTTTAAATACAGCACACATTACCTGACTACACAATCAGATCTTGGATGAGGGGCTTTGACATGCTTCAAATGGAACTTTATGAAAAGCTTTCCCCTGTTGTACAGCCATTTTTATATGATCTTTTAGAAATTATTTACCTGAGCCGGGACAGCTCTAGCATACATCAGGTCCTTGTGGTTTAAAGGAGTAGATTGTTAAGTGGATATGGTCTTGGACAGCTTAGGGAGCAGTTGGATGGGAGAGAGGGAATAGCACTAATCAAAATCTTGGAGCTAGATACAGTGTAAAAAGGCTACCTCATACACTATAGTGAAATAGCTGGACCAACATACGAAGGCGGGTGAAGTATAAACAGACCTTCCTCATGATTTGTGAGGACTCCTGCCACAGGGAAGCCCTTCAGTGTTACAGCCAAGCGGTAGAATCTTCTTCCTACCTATTATCATAATCTTCAGAACTAAGTTATTTCCATTAGTACTGAGAAAGACTAATAAGCTAGCGCTACGATATGTAATGCAGAAATTCGTCAGCCCAGGAGAATCAAGTGAAGCCTAGCACCTCACCTCGTCTCAGTTATCCCCCACATGCATCCCCTGTCTCCTCCTCCCTTTCTACTGGCAGGCTCTTGTGGAATCCAAAGCAGAGGAGAAGTGTCCCACAGGGCTCAACACCAGAGACCTCCTTGGTGGCAACTGCAGCCAAATTAACTGAATTCTGTGAGTCTGGGGATTGAGATCATCTGGTCATTCTTACAGGAACAGGTGCTCCCAAAGTCTTCCATAGGACAATGCATGCATAATGTACAGATCTTTCTCACCAGCTAACAACATCATACACCATTTCCAACTCAGTCTCTTAGTTTACAGACAAAGTCAAGATTTAAGTGCTGGAAGTTCCCTAGCCAAAACCTCCTCAAGACAAGAGTCTAAAGAAACTAAAGTTTTTACACTTGGACATACAATTACAAGCAGACATGGTACCACCAGGTTACATGGGCTGGGGACACAGCTGTGGTGGAAAAGCACGTATAGCTCAACATCACAATGAAGAGAGTAAAGGCAATTAGACAATCACAAGGATGTGTGCAAGTGGAAAATAACTGTATAAAGTGCTCCCTCAATGAGGGACATTAAGGTGAGTTTTTTCTCCTAGGAGGTTATTTACTTAACCTCTCTTCTTCTCACTTCTTAGTTTCTAACACCATGAAATTGCTCTGCAATATAAGGGGGCAATAACTGTTTCTGTTTCCTAGCAAATAATATTCATAGAAGAGGGTAATATTCAGCCGCCTACTTATTCGGAAGGCATAAGTAATAGAAATCAGCTGAAAATGAGCCCAGACAGAGCTAAATATTTGAGAAATGTGAAGCTAAGTGGGCCACTAAACTGATATGCTCCTCAGAGAGAAGTTGCTTCTCAGATAACAGACCTTCACAAGAATCAGTCTGTGCATAAGAGGTCATCATAGACCTGTCTTTCAGACTTACGAAGCTTCTGAAAATAACATCTCAGAGCTGCTTGCATCCGAAAGTGCTTCTCAGTATCTGTGTAGAACAGCCGGTTGCCTGTGTTACGGCCCACCAGATGGTTATACTCATCTGATGGACGCAGCAGCAGAGCTGATGGGGGACAGATGCATGGTCAAGGCCTACAGAATCCTGTGTACCATTCCTGTCACCAAGGCTGATTAGTTTGAATGGCTCTCATACTTGTTAGTCTCTTCATTTATAAATACCTTCAGCCTAAGGTGTCTGTCCCCATCAGGATAATGTGGCTAGTATTTTTTTGGAGTCTTGAACGCTCACTCCTTTCATTAAAAACAAGCCATCAATAAGAAATTTGTCTCCGGGGATAACCAAAACATTGAATTGAATCAACCAAGAAAATGACCCATTCCAAGAAACAAAATCACAAACAGCATGTGTCCTTCAGAGTCATGCAGGAAGCTGGCTGTGACTATCTTTAGAAAAGCTTCTCTTTCCTGCACACATTCTTACTGAGAATTATCTCCACTTTCACCCATTAGCAGGAAAACATGCAAGATCAAATTTCTGTCAAGATCAGAAGATTAACTTTGATAATGCTTAACTCAGGTCTGTAAATTCTAAACCTTGGTGCCTCATATAGCATGTAAGAGAGGCACAAGCTCATGCGAAGAAGTTGGGTTACAGGCCTTTTCCTCTCCAACTACATACAGAGGCTAAATGCTACCTATGAAATAATCCCTGCATTGTATGAAAGCCCACACAACAGTTAGGCATGCATCCAGCTAAAAAAATTAGCATATCTTAAGTAGACCTCAGTATCCGTCTACATGCACCCCACTAGTCCATGGCAAATGAGAGAAAATTGAGCTCAATTTAAACCTTTGTTCTCATTAGCTAAATTCAGTCAGATTTGTCTGTGTTTGACCAAGGTTACAACCCATAAAACCACCACACCTCATCTGACACATAGTTACTCACTAACTAGCAATAACTTGATCATGCACCTGCAGCCTTAACTCTTACATCTTTGTTATTGCTCAATCTAGCATAAACAATAGAATTAAAATTAAAAAGCAGGACTCCATGATCCACTGCCTTTCTTTACTTTTTTCCCCCCAAGGAAAAATCATGAATTCTGCAAGAGTCATGAGTTAATTCCAGATAAATTGATAGAGTTTGCACAGGAACTGGAGTTCAAGATTAGTTCAATTTGAGTAATCTGGCTGAATAAACTAAAGCTGTTGTTGCCTTTCTGTGGACATGAGGGTGCAGAGCATTAAACATACCCTTTCTACAGGAACCCCTAAAACCTGCCATACTGTGCACAGCAGCCACTGAATACATGATCTGTTGAACACCTGGACACGAAGCTGCTGTAATACCATAAGTAGCCTGCACCTTGTTAGAGAGAAATGTCCTGGCCTTGGGTCCTGTTTGGCCATATAGTAATCCCATGCAGGGTATCACCTGATCTGACACCTGATCCCAATGGCTTTTCACAGGTGTTCAGAAGGTGCAGGGCCAGCCTGCCCTTTGGTTAAGAAAAGCTTTCATTTAGGGCTATCCCAGGTTCTGCTGTTAGTGGTTTTGTTTCGCCAGGTGTGGGTAGAGGATGTTATGAGCAAGGTTTGTATACAAACAAGCCAGTGTTTCAAGTGAAAGTCTGAAATCATACTGGGTGTTTACCCACTACTCCAGCCAGCTGCAGAGCAGATTAGAAAGTGGTCCTGACAGGTGGACTTCACTGAAAGAAACCAAGACAGAGTTATGAGGAAAGACAACTAATGGATAGATGGAGCAAATATCCATGTTGTGAGATAATGGCTGGAGCAACAGCTCTGGCCTCTGGAGAGCCATGCCTAGCAATCAGGGTTTCTGACCCAACAGAATAAGAGACATAAAAATCAGGTTTAGAAACAAAATGGAAGTTTTCCTTTGCTCAACATCAGATTCTTGCCAGCAAAAGAAAGGGTTGGAAAAGGGGCAGAATCACACATGTTTACCTCACTGATATATTTGTAACTACATCCCAAGTCAGTCTTCATTTTGCTATGATAAGCAAACCACACATTTTAGTCCCTGATTTTAAGACCCAGCCTGTTCCCTCAGTCAACCTCCCTTGCTTCCACTGCACCCGCTGTGCAGTCAAAACTGACTGGAGGCAGATGCTGCTAACAAGGTACAGCTCAGCCTACTGCAACGGCTGGCAAATGAAAGCACTACAAATGTTTCCCCTCAAATAAAATCAAAGCTTTTACATAATTTACTTGAGGTAAGTGCTTTTCTTCCTCAGTGATGCAGAACTGAAGTGGTTCCTTACATACCATGTGTCTTTATTTAGGTAGGGAGAGAACAAACATCATCTTACAACATAACATGTTTATAACCTTCATTTATAAAAAGCCATCCTTCCCAGGGATAATGCAAAAGCCTCTCTTGAAGGAAGCAAGTTTGAGATGTTTGATCTCATTTGTGCGTTCATGTGTTTCTGCCTGTATGGGCAAGTAGTTCACATCTCTGCCAAATAAACATCACCAAGCAGTGCCAACAAATATGGACCTATCAAGTTCACTCTACAGTTGCCCTCTCTGATCTTCGCTTTTCCTCCCATCTACCTTCTGAACAACAGGCTCCAAATAAAAGAATAAATGTGCAAAGACGACATCACAAAATACAGACATTATAAGACTTCAATACAGAACAACAGTTTGTAAAAATTCAATAATGGAGCTGTCAAACCTGCATTGTATATCCAAATAACGTTCTAAATAAATACTTTTCATCTTTAAAGGTGCTGTTGAAAGTAGTGTTACCTGGACCCCTTCACACCCCTTCTGACACATCACCCCACCTCAAACCTTCTGCAGATCTTTGCTATGTCATGCTTAAGCTGGATACTTGGTATGGAACAGTGGAAGTGACTTGTTTTCATTTTAGTTTTAATATTTAGACACAATTTGCATCTACTTAACATGCTCATCAGTCTGTTACAAAGACACATACACAGAGCCTGTAGTAGCTTTGTTAAAATGTCATATCTAAGACAATTCTGATATGCTGTGAGAGCTTACCTCCTCTCATCTTAAAAGTAGCAACAATTCTACTAAAGAAGGATGTTTCTACCTGATGTGCAGATAATCATACCTGCCTCTCAGGAAAAAATAAAAGTTCCTTGGAAAATCCTCAGTGGGACCAAAATGCTGGAGATGGAGACTCAAACATCCTAAGTAAAGTTTATGCTAAAAAAAAAGCTTTGGATACTATAAACCCACCAATAAATACTGCTAACACCGGATACATGGATTTAACAGATTTTGCCAGTGTAGCCTATAATATTTCCACATGTGAAATGGTCTGTACCAGAAAAACACTTTTACCCCAGTATAAGTGTATTACACTACTGTCACTGCCAGACAGAAGAGTCCCCAAAACAGAAAAACTCACCGAAGCGTTGCTTCCTGTCTAGCAACCAGGTATCCCAGCGCACAAGCTGAGCTGTACATAACTGAAAGTTCCACGCAGTAACTGACAACTGCAGATCATCATGGCAAATCTAGTATGAAAATATCCAAATATCTTAATCCTCTTGAAACCACTGTACCTATACAAGAATATCATCTTCCTAGACACACAGATGTAAAGAAATTCAGCATCTCCTGATCTTCGTTTTATAACCTAATCTTCTTTTTCATTGCTTCTGCCCCCAAAATTCCCCCCAAACACATACATGCAAATGAAGGAACATACTTCAGGAGGGGTGTCAATAAAAAGTATAGACAGCATCAAAAGTCCTTGTCTGTTAATAATACATTCTCTATGCCTCTGACTGCACAGGATGAAGTCAGCACCAGTCTTTTACACTTGCTTAGAATAACTTGCTCCTACTACACACAAGGATGGAAGAACTGAAACTAAGTCTTCTGGGAGTCTCATCTGCTTTCTAGCTCATCTTTCTCTTCAATGATCATTCTGTCTGTCTCTGGTCCTACTCATCGGTCCAGTTGGCTTCAGATGCAAACTGGGCTGACTAGGGAAATTGAACAAAAATCAATATTTACATTTCAAAAAGCAAGAGACAAATGGACTTGTTATCTTCACAACTATTTTAAGGCTTGAAAAGGAAAAAAAGAATATTTATAGAAGACCTATGGACAGAAAAAACCAGATGATTAAAAAGTGTCCATTGAAGTGTGTCCAAATAGGAGAACAATCTCTTAAGCATCAGGAAGAGACTAGAGGCTATGGTTCACCCCAGACACAAAACATTCCTGACTCCCTAGCTCTCATAAAGGGCCTGAGAAGTAATAAGACATTTTCTGAGTTTGGAGAACAGTTTCCAACACAATACACTTCTATAATAGATCGAAGATGTAAAGCTAATCAGATAAGACATATTCATAGAAATCAAACTCAAGAAAGTCGTCACCTTAACAGACTTTTCTATTGATAATGTCTTGACCTCTTTTCTTGCAGAGGATTTTTCTCACTCACATTCACTTTCAACAGACCATGCTCTCGTTTCTAAGCATTTCACTTAGTGTCTGTAGGGCATCAGTGAAGACAAAAAAGTGGGGTGGGGAGAAGTTTTGTTATGAAGCTGAAATCACTAGTCACTAGTCTATCCTCTACTATCACGGTAAAGGACAAAGTGGCTTTTGCAAGATTTACGCAGTGAGCTATTTTTAAGAGTTTTGTTCTTTTTGAAGAACCTGTCTTTCTTCAGTTGAATGTTAACAAATGATATGGAAAAAAAGGAGTTCGTGCTCAGGAGCTTGTAGACTGGGATTATACTAATCAATATATACTCAGAATATCTTCATGGAGCAAGATCCACAACTAGCATAAATCAGAACAGCTCTGTAGAAAGCCTATTCCAATATAGTTTGTTATTCTAGCTGCTATAATCAGAAAAGATCATCTCCAGAGGAAGGTCTGGCCAAATCTGGTCTCATTTTGACCTTCAGTGAGCTCCGCAGAAATTCTCCTGATTTGACAAGCAGCTGGAGAGGGAGGTAGGTCACAGAATCACAGCATAGTAGGGGTTGGAAGGGACCTCTGTGGGTCATCTCGTCCAACCCCCCTGCCAAAGCAGGGTCACCTACAGCAGGCTGCACAGGACCTTGTCCAGGCAGGTCTTGAATATCTCCAGAGAAGGAGACTCCACAGCCTCCCTGGGCAGCCTGTTCCAGTGCTCCGTCACCCTCAGAGGGAAGAAGTTCTTCCTCATGTTCAGACGGAACTTCTTGTGCCTCAGTTTGTGCCCATTGCCCCTTGTCCTGTCACTGGGCACCACTGAAAAGAGCTTGGCCCCATCCTCCTGACACCCACCCTTCAGATATTTGTAGGCATTTATAAGGTCCCCTCGCAGCCTTCTCTTCTTCAGGCTGAACAAGCCCAGTTCCCTCAGCCTCTCCTCGTAGGAGAGATGCTCCAGTCCCCTCACCATCCTCGTAGCCCTCCGCTGGACTCTCTCCAGTAGCTCTTCATCTTTCTTGAACCGGGGAGCCCAGAACTGGACACAGTACTCCAGATGAGGCCTCACCAGGGCAGTGTAGAGGGGGAGGAAAACCTCCCTCGTCCTGCTGGCCACACTCTTCTTGATGCACCCCAGGATCCCATTGGCTTTCTTGGCAGCCAGGGCACACTGCTGGCTCATGGTTAACCTGTCGTCCACCAGGACACCCAGGTCCCTCTCCACAGAGCTGCTCTCCAGCAGGTCCACCCCAAGCCTGTACTGGTGCATGAGGTTGTTCCTCCCCAGGTGCAGGACCCTGCACTTGCCCTTGTTGAACCTCATCAGGTTCCTCTCTGCCCAGCTTTCCAGCCTATCCAGGTCACGCTGAATGGCAGCACAGCCTTCTGGTGTATCCACCACTCCTCCCAGTTTGGTGTCATCAGCAAACTTGCTGAGGGTACATTCTAACTCTTCATCCAGGTCGTTGATGAAGAAGTTAAACAAGACCAGGCCCAGTACTGACCCCTGGGGGACACCACTTGTCACCAGCCTCCAACTAGACTCAGCGCTGCTGATGACAACCCTCTGAGTTCTGCCATTCAGCCAGTTCTCAATCCACTTCACCTTGACAGAGGAGCAGAAAGGCAGTGAGGGGGGGAGCCAGTCTGAAAAGTGTGGAGGGAGTCACATCCCTAAGCAGAAGAACCTGCTAGACACACAGATCATTCATCAGGAGGAGGTAGAGCAGGCTGAAGAAGACACTCTGTGCCATCAGTCCTGAAGGACAAGGTTGACACCGACACTGACGCCAACAAAATGCATCTCATTTATCTTATACACACTGCAGCCAGCCTGTGAGCAACCTTGCTCCAAACAGTGGTGAACAGTGAAAGACACTGCAAAACTTTTTCTTTATGCAACATCCTGACAGCAGAGAATAAGGTCTGAGTCAGAAGCATTTAGTCACAGTTACTTCATCTTGTTCAGATGGGATATAAGCCCTTTCAAAGGTGGATCACTTCAGATATCACAAAACCTGCATGATTCTATTATAGCTCCATTTAGAGCACAGTAAACCTAGGTTGTCTGTGTCACCCTGATGAAGGCTAAATGACTTTTTGGCCTAACAGTACAAAACTTCAAGAAAGTATGGTTGACCTTGAAAGCTACTCAACAGACAT
This sequence comes from Opisthocomus hoazin, assembly GCF_030867145.1. NCBI lineage: Eukaryota > Metazoa > Chordata > Aves > Opisthocomiformes > Opisthocomidae > Opisthocomus > Opisthocomus hoazin. The sequence goes on from NC_134437.1 coordinate 1,912,976, forward strand.
TATCCAGTAAACGGATTTTTTAACTAAATTTTTTTTTTTTTGGTCCTTTAAATCAAAAGATTCTTACACCAAATGTTTGCCACTGAGAAAGAAGTGCAAGAAAGCAGCAGATGTCTCATCAGCAAAAGCTGCAATGGTGTCGGGGTTGATATTGTTCCAAGAAGTTTGGAGAGTCAGTTCTTTGTCGCATCACAAATACCATAGTGATAGACATTAGGAATGTAAAGCCCATACCTTGCCTTGGGCTGCCTGTGAGATCACACTTCAAATTTTTTTTGTACTCTTCATTTTGATTCAACAAGCTTAACTCACTCTTAATGGCATAGTTAATTGCTTAATTGCTAAAATGACTCCATCTATCTATCTAGCAACATCCTTCATGGAAAAAAGTCAGAATGAATGCCCCTACACTTCACATAGCAGGTGTTAATCTGTTAATCTGTTTTGCATGAATAGGTAGATAGCTCCATAAGTATCTGGGTATGCACTAATATGTGACACTTCTCTATTACCATTAACTTTCTGAGTGTTGAAGATAACAGATGTTCATTAGTCAAGGCATACATAGCCCTCCCCTCCCCTGGAATATTAGCTTCCCTCACATATGTTAATTACACCCTCCTTGCCACACTTCTGCAGAGTAGAGCAGAGTTTTAGCCTCATTTCACAAACCAGAAATAAAGGCACTAGGGAGTTAAATAACTCACATAAGATGCCACAGGAGGCCTGTGGCCGAACACAAGACCTTCATGAACTCTGGGCCCTGGTCTGGGAATGATGTAAAAGGGTGCTAGTACAGATAGTAGTAAGTCCCAGTCTCTGCAAGAAAAGACACAAGCACTGAAGTTTGCCCCCTAATACTGCAGTCTCCATCTCTGGCTACCTCCCTTTATTGTTTCTGACCCTGTGCAGTGAGGTCCCTCCTGCTTCAGTCTCACAGACCCTTCTCCAGAGTATTTTGTATGCCCAGTGTCATCCCCTGAGAGGGACTGACACTTTAGCCCTTACTAAAGGAACCAGAGTCCTACCTAGTCTTGTTTCTGGTAAGTGTCCTTTAAGCAGGCTATCTGCCTGCAGGCATCTTTGAGTACTTAGCAGTGAAAAAAGAATTCAGTACAGTGTCTTCCCCTGTTACAGGAAGCCACCCGTCCTCTCCTGCCACAGAGTTTCCACCAAAAGTAATGCCTCACTAATTGAAAGCCATAGAAAAGGGCTTGTCAGTCCTTGCTCCAAAGCTGCTAAGCCTGGAACCCATCCTAGCAGCCACAGCTAACAGAAGGTAAATGCCCTATAAGTAATCAAAGGGGAAGAATCATTAGTCAGCCATCTTGTAACAATAATTATAAATGAATGTGTAATTTAGAGAGAATAATTATGAGACAAGGCCCTTTAACTGTAATAAATGCACTCAGGTAATGATAACTCCTGCAGGCTCTATCCTGCCTTGGGGAAGCCTGCATTTTTCTCTTGGTATGACCAGCTTTCTGGTACAGAACACAAACGCAATGGGACTGACTGCAAAGCCTTCATGGGTGTGTAGATAGGAAAAAAGTGCCTGATTAGACCATGAGCTTACTAAGAATAGCTAGCTCTTGCCCTCATAAGCACTCTGGTGCCAGATGTGACTGTCAAACAGGGAGCTGCAAGGACAAGGCCAGGCTCTAACAGAAAGCAGCTTCTGAGCTCTGAACACTGAAGCAAGATGAGGCCCTTCATCTAGCACAGTGCATTGAGCAGCATCTGGTACTTATCCAAAGTCCCCAGATGCAGGCCTCCAAGATCAATTGGGGATTTCACCTTGCAGGCCACTAAGCTGAGCACTGAGTAGCAATCCCAGTCTCCAGACTTGCTCCACTGCCTAAGCCACATGGCCCTTATCTCATAGGTAATAGTGTGGGGCATATCCAAAATGAGAGAAGCCAAATCCTATTCACAGATGGTGGTGTGTGGAGAGAATAAAGCAGCAAGGGGTCCAAGAGACTACAGCTCACTACAGTATCTTTTGCTAATGTACTTCAGAGGCAGAAGATTACTAACTTTATTACGTGAAATTCCTTTGCCTGCCTGTCCTGCACTCCTGATGGCTTCTAGCTACAGCCAGAGTGATTTATCCAGGTACAGCAGCAGCTCTTGTGTTAAACTATATCCCAGAGGGATACTACCTAATGAAGTCTAATGGAGCAAGTAAAATAAGGAGCAGAGAACCTCTTTGTCCCATGCAGCAGCTGTCACGTTGCTATTCATTGTGGCAACCAGTCTGCAAGGCTTGCCCTAATACTAGCAAAAGGGAAATACTACTCTTGACTTACTCTTCTATCTTTATAGAGACTTCTATGAAATCAGACTAATAGCAACATGAATCCCAGCTTTATCACATTAGAGGAGACTGGGGCTGCTGCTCTATAGCACAGTAAGTCCCAGGAGGAAGAGCCATCTACAACTGCATAGCTCAGGCACATCTTCAGCATCTAATCTGCCAGGAAGTTTGCCTTCCCCCCCATCTTCAGCTGCACGTTTCTTCCCTTTTCCTTCCAATGCAGAGCTAAAGATAGCAAGGCTGAGGCCAAACATAACACCAGGCTTTCCCTGATAATTAACAGGTCTGCTAAGTCTCAAAGCAGCAGGGATCTGCTCATCCCAGAAACATCTGGGAACTGAATCTGTCAGGCAGAATTTAGCAGAGCTGTAATAATACCACAAGGTGTTATAAAATCCCATGCAACAGAGACAACAATATAAGAACCAATTCCTGCTTGTCTTACTTCTATGGCCATCATGGAAGTGAAACTGCTCTCTCTCCTGTCCCAGCAGTCATGAGACCAGGGCTGGGAAGAAAAAAGAATTTGTAACAGATACCCATGCCATATAACAGATATTTTCACGCTTTGGACAAAGTCCCCTGAAGAGAGCAGACAGCTAGCAAAAGCTGCGTTTGAACTGTACTGGAGGTCAAAGTGTTAGAGCCCAAGGGCATGAGCTATGCATGTCTACTCTAGGAGCAGAACTTGCACGAAAGCTAGTCACTGCTTGCCCTTCCTCAACTGGCCACCAGTTTCACTCCACTCTGAGCCCAGAGTTCACGCTAGCATGCAAACAGTATAGATAGTGAAGCAATACAGTTAGACCACAAGCTTGAACTCCAAGATAATGTGATATTACAGATAACCATTGTGACTTCTTTCTTCTCTGCATATAGCTCACAGAACTCACCACAAGAAACAGTTATAGGCAACTTCACATTAGAATAATTTCCACTGAGACTCTTTGATTCACAACACAAAGTGGTTGAGCAACAACAGTGTTTTAGTTTTCATCTTGCTAACAAGTATCAATAATGATGCATCAAGCTAAACACACACAGCCACTTATCAGAACACAGCTATTGCTTTGCAGCTCATCATGAGCAATTTTATTAGTGGAGATAGCACAGCGACATTAGTTTCCTCATCAAGTTGAGAGCCCAGATCAGACAGCACCATTTGCTAATGTCACTGCCAAGGCATGCAGTGTGCCAGCAAGGCCCCCATCAAAGTTTGCATACAGTACTTTTTTTTGGGAGATAGTATTTGCTTTATTATACATCAGACAAGCTGGCTAGAGTATGGATGTGTAGCTAGTAGTACAGATAACTGATATGAGGGAAGAGAGGTGAGGACCATAAGGGTAATGGTGTTAGGAACAGGAGGGCACAACTGTTCACTTAATTTATTCCCTGCTGTGGCAGCAATTGCTGCTGAAAATTGGCTGCTCAAAGAGAATAGACAGCTTTGTCAATGTGCTTTTGCAAGGTGTTGATGAGCTACAACTCTCTCCCTCCACCCCACCAGTCATTTTTAAGGCACCCCTTTGCAAAATACTCAAGACCCTCACTCGGGGTCCTGTGTTCTCAGGGTGCATTGGCACATCAGACCATGTTGTACCAGAACTGCAACTGAAGGTGTAGTCTAGTATACTAGAGCGCCAAAGGCTTAGGATAAGTGCAAGGGAGAAAAATTTAAAAAAATGAACCCTTAACAGCTTTTGGACTGCAGCTTCTAACTAACAGTTCCAAGGGTGACAAAATGTGGCTGCTGCTGGGCTAATAACAGCCAATCATGGCAGTGGGTGCACGGGTCCAAGCCCAGGCCAACAGCGCCTGTGAGAGCTACTCAGTCTGCAGCCAACTAGTCAGTTCTTCCTGGGTGCAATACAAATCTCCGAGCTAAGCACATGGGGCAAAAAACATTGGGTCACAGAGCTCAGACCTCTGTTTTCCTCACACTGCAGATAAAGCCACATGCGTTGCTGAGATTGATTTTGTGGTAAGGATGGCCCTTTGGCCAGAACAGAAGCTGAGGCTCTCTTGCGTTTGTTAATATGATCAAGTCTAGAACAGTGCCTTTAAGCCACAGGCAAGCCTAGGGCTGGGCATAAACCAGCAGCTCGGACAGGGAAGACTCCAGATCTTACTGGTCCCAGCCCCTTGATTTTCTAGCTGCTTACCCTGCCTACTTCACACTTCACCACCATGTCCGTCCCATAAAGCAGTGACTGAACAGTCCTCAGCAACAAACTAAATGACTAGAGGCTTTTTCAGTTGTAAATGAAGAAATACTAGAATATTGCTTTATTACTGGCCTACCCCAGAGCACATACAGATAGTAGAAAAAACAAGTGGGAAGGAAGCACCTTTCCTACCCCAGTCCAGCTCTAGTCCCCTCTACACTAACAAACACCCACTACTCAGCCCTGCTCTTGTTCTGGCAGACATCCCAGTAACCGTTCTGTGCAGGAAACCCCCACAGGGGCATGAAGATGCCACCAAGGGAACTGAGGGGCCTTGTATTTGTTTAATGAACTGAACAATCCATATCACTGGATTAAACAGTCCCTTTTCATGTTAAGCAGCTTCCCCCATCCACCGCCCTTTGTGTGACAGGAATTTATTCATTGGTCTGTTTTTTAAGACATTCTGCAGGCCAGACTTAATTTATGAGCAGAATCCACTGTCTACTTGATTCCTTGGTTTTTTGCCTTTAGAAGCTCTTTACTGTGAGAGCCCAGCTAGCATATTCACAGGAGCACTTAGTGTTGCTGCACACGTTACACACGCAGTTATGTTGCATTTCCACTTTGCTTCCCTGCCTGCTTCTGGAGATGCAGTTTTGCTCTCTCTTTTGCAGCTACTGCTATTTCCACTTCTAGTCTGTCCTGTCAGTGCCTTAAAGTGATCACAAACAACCCTCCTGCAATTTGAAGGACTTCACATATCTTCATGGGTGTGATGTTACTATTCATCTTCATCTGTTAAAGAAATAGCTAGATAGATTACTAGCAGAGAAAGTAAATAGAATCAAAGACCGTAGAAGAAATGCAGCTTCTCTTCTACTGGAAAGGATGCAAACACGGCAGTGACAGGGAAGGCTGGCAGGGGGTTGTGGTACATATAACTACAATGCTATTTGCTTGCAGTTCAGACCCACAATAAAAATAAACCCTTCCATTTTCAGGCCTAGCTAAGTCAAACCAGTAGCATTCCATGTCTGACTGGGGTTAGTCTCAGGGCTGTTCCAAGAAGTATAACCCCAACTAAGCACTCACACTGGTGACAAAGCAGGCTGGAGGGAATCAGCAAGAACCAGCCGTTTGTGTAGGCTTCCCTGTAGCACTGCAATGGGTTGTGTCACCACTCTGCAGGCGCAAGTAAAACCAGTTACAAACCAGCAGAACCTCTTCAAATCCTGTAGTCCAACCCCTGCTCATCTCCCTGCTGCCACCTTATTTTCACAGCAGAGGTGGTTAACGTATAGCTACTGTGCTTGTGCCTTACATGAGGCTGCATCCCCAATAAGAAAGCATCCTGGCTTGGACCTCTGTTAGTGGGTTTCCCACCCTAGGATCCCACCTGATCAGGAATAACCTCTGGGAGATGATACCACCAGTACATGGGAACCCCTGCCCCTGAACTCAGGGCTTTACTCCCACAGCACCTTCATCTCAGATGGCATTTGATGGCCAGGACTCACCAGTTGGTGCAGAAGCAAGAGAAGAGTTGAGGTTAGGGAAAGAGGTACTGTTTCATAGGTGTCTAGATATGAGAAGAACCCTCACAGCATCCCATGTGAAGAAATCTCCCTGAAGTTCTAGGATGGCAGGCATGCTTGATTAATAGTATCACTATGAGTAATGTCACTGGGACTGAAACAGGCTGTACACCCCAAGCCTCACAGCAATGTCCTAGGCATAAGCATTCAGCAGAATCCATGGTGACACAAGCTGAACTAAAGTTACATTTATAGCCAAGTTTCTAAGAAAATACACTCATGCTGCATGGTCCCACACTGCCAGTTTCCTCAACTGGACAGAGAGGGAAAAGTCCAAAATGAATTCCATTCATACAACGTTCATGAAACAAAGCAGATTAATGCAGCTGTATTAGCGCACCACAGAGAAGGCTTTGCATTCCCCACCACAGGCACAGAAAAAAAATCATTTCTCCTTTATAGCAGCTTTTTACATACTTGAAGGCTGCTATCACTTCCGTCCCATCTTTACTTCATTAATCAACGACCCCTTACTCAATCTTCCCCCACAGGTCACACTTTCCAGCCCTCTGAGCATTCCTGTAGCTCTCCTCCACTAGTCAGCTCTGTCCTGAAGCTAGGTGTCCAGATCCAGATGCAGTGCTCCACAGCCAAGACCCCAGAAGCACTAACTAGAATGGAATAACCTTGTGTCTCCTACAGAAGCCACTTCTGGCCAGCATCTGCTTTTTGTAACATCACAACCCCCCCGGCTGAATCATTGGGCATGTGATCTGCTTTAACCCCACTGCTTCCCTGCTCAGTCATTTGTTTGCCTTCTGACAGTTTGGCACTTTTCTACCATTCATTTGTTCTACATTTTCTCCTAGAGCATCCTCCAGTTTATCACAACTATTTTGAATTCTGACCTTTTCCTTGATGTATTTGCACCTGCTCTGCAATTCACCTGTTGTCTCTACACAGCTTCCAATCTATCATCAAGGCTACTGATGAAAACATTGACTAACATCAGCCTTACAGAACTGATATGATACTTCTACAGGGAACTGTTGATGGTTGCTCTCAGGCACAAACCATTTTTGCATGCCTCTGAATAGTTTTGTTTGGACCATATTTCTAATAGCAGCTCATGAAAAAATCATGTAAAACATAAGACACACTGAATTCAAAAGATATAAATACCTGGCTGTCCTCCCTAGCCCATAAGGAAGGGGACTAGATGGGTCTTGCATAGTCCACTCTTGATAAACATCTGTTAGCTTTTACTTATCTCCTCTTCCTCTTAAAAACTTGCAAGGAGCTTGTTTGAGCAGGAAGTAATTTTCTTGCATTTTTTCCCTTTATATTGTGAGCTCTCTGGGCTAGGACTACCCTCCAGAGCCATTTTATGTGAAGTCCCCTCCGCCAAGATGTATCTAAGCTGTGAAGAAGGTCCAATACTGAATCTTGGGGAGGGTGACCTGCAAACTTTAAGCACAGTCCAAGGAAGTGTCATTTCCCCTTCTCTCTGCAGGTTATCTTCTGCTTTGTGTTTCACAGATTTTTCCCTTTCACATTAATCAGCTCAGGCTTGAAAAGAGAGCAAAAAGCAAAGCCCTTGCCTTGTGCCCAGCCCACAACTGTCCTCTGACTACCCAGCGCAATGCAAAAATGGACCACAAAACAGGGGCCTACACCACCTCAGCACACCCAAGAATGCAAGGGAGGTTTGGGAGACATCTGCCTCCTGCTCTCAAGCCTTCAGCTGTTACCTTGAGGGTTGGCTGATCACATCTTTGTCAAACACCGGCTGGGAAAATGGCCCAGTCTCCTGTTTCATGTGGAATGCGCCCAAGCTGAAGGCTTTGCGAGCTGTTCCTTGCTGGAGAACTGTTACATGCGATGCTTCTTTTCACTAAGGACAGGAGAAACCAGCCAAAGCGACAGGGGAATGCCAGCACGGCCGCGGTTTCCCAGGCTCTGTCCCTGGGAGCAGACCTTCCCCACCTCCCGCAGTAGCGGCCGGTAGCTGCGCGAGGCTGCAGCGCCACCCAGCGGCTACCAGCCTACGCCCGGGGCCCGCCCCCGCACAGCTGGGGCAGGGCCGGCACGTTTCCCACCCCCTCCCAGTCAGGAGCGGAGCAGCAATCACCACGGCTGTCCACCGCTGCAGGGCTGAGCGAACGAGTAGCTGGGCATTAGCAGGCAGCTGTTATTGCAATAATACCGTCTTCTCCACCAGCACTTACTGTTGTTGCCTGATCAGTAGCCCTGAAGTTACCCAACTGGATCTGGGGAAGCGTTGCACAGCAACAATGCAAAGGGATCTCTCGCCACACATAGTAGCATGGCAAAGGCTAATTTTGCAAATGCGTGTTTCAGACATCCAGACTGCACTTGCTAAGTGACCTTCCCCTTGTCTTTGACATGCTCATTGCAGCAGTTCATGGGCAGCCCATCCCCTGCACAGGTCTCCTGCAGTAGCAAAGGTCTCCACAGCTTCTGTACCGATCTTCAGACTCCTGCTGTGGCATGGTATGGCTTCTCTTTCTATTTTAATTGTTTGCTGGACAGCTTTCCTCCCAGTTTTAGATCTAAATGCTTTGGTTCTCAAAGTAGGAATTTGAGAAATTTGCCCTCCGATTTCTCAGTCGTATTAGCTCTGCTGCTAACAGTGAATCACAAAGCTTTGTTTCTATAGAATCAAAAAGTTACCTGTTTATCCAGGGTCTCTATAGCAAGCAGATTGCAGCCTTTTAAGTCCACACCTAAAGGATACTTAACCTTAAAGGAAGCAACCACTTCCTTCTCATTCTTTCCAGTATTCCTAAAGACTGTCAAACCCTGAGGCATTGCCTTCCTCTGCACTGGGCTCACAGAAGTGCCATCTTAATTTTACATAGGGCCAGCCAGAATTTTGGTTATATTTTAGAGAGAAACCATGGCATATAGTTTCAAATGGGGAGAGTGCTGTCGTCATTTTATGCCAGGCCTGAAGAAAAACTGTTTCATGCTCAATTAACCAGATGCTCTCTAGGATATTACACTAGAATTTTACAGTATTCAGCCAGATTGTTGGCCACACAGGAGGCAGATCTTAAAAAGCAATGACAGTAGGCCTTGGAGTCATTTAGGAAAAATCAGACCAGAAGATGTCTCATTTATTTGGCACAGCATACCAGGTTGCTTCTTTGATCAGATAGAATATGAAGCAGTAGCTGGACAGCAGAATTCCACAAGCTTAGAAGAGAACGAAGGACTCATTTTTACAAGGCCAGTCAGCCACTGGAACAGGCTGCCCAAAGTAGCAAGTGTAGGATTCTGTTGCTGCTGAGATCCTGGAGTCAGGGTCCTGGGTACCTTCTTGGAAGAAACCTGCACTGAGATCAGAGCAGAGCTCAGCAGATCTAACACTATAGCCTGTGTGAGACAGAACAGCCTAGACATTGTAACAGTCCTTTCAGACATTAAAATTGATTAATCTTTGCTGACAGTTATTTTGCTGTTTCCTTTTAATCACTTTGTTCCACTATTCCTCTTTGAAACTTTGCTCCCATGGCCTGACTCACCGAGCACAGCTCTTCTCCCTCATTAGTGTCTTCACTTTTCCAGTGTCAATGAGATCTTCCATTCCTGGCACTCCTGTAAATATTCCTGTTTTTCTACCCAGATGTTCAGGCAAAAGCCCTTAAAATTCAGAAGTCAATCACAATGAGATACTGTCACAGTACACACTTTGACTATTCAGGCTCAGCTTACTCCTTTACTTCAGAATGCTGCTAAAATTTTGGCCCAAAGACTCAGAGCTGCAAAAGCTAAGAACTTCTTCACAGACTATAATCAGCAATAGCAATTTATCCCAATCCCGTGTAACCCACAGAAGCACTCTAAACTCCAAAGTAGCTCTTACCAAAAGGCCTACGACTAACAAAGAGTTCAGAAGGTTAGACCCAAAGCATGTACAAAGCCTAGCTTCACCACAGTCTGATCTCAGATACCCAATTATGGCTTGTGATGTCTTGTATAGTGAAACTCTTAGGAACAGATATTTGGTTTGTCTCAGACTTGACAAGCTTCTTTGCCTTAGGATGAAGCACATGTTCCTGTGTGTGAAGCCCTGAAGCTCAAGGAAAGGCTTGCTTCATTGTCTTTCCTCCCTTCAATACCTCCAGTTCACTCACTTATTTTAATCTCTTCCCCAAGCATCTCACCATCAAGAACTAGGAGAGTCAGAGAAGCTGGATCTGGAGAGAAAAAAATTTCTTTCCCACAGCTTGCAACAATCTATCCAACTCCAAGTGCCCAGCACAACAGCAAAAAAAGGAAAGATTCTCCAATAGGCATGTAATGCCTATTCCTGTATGTTAACAGTACTGGCTTACAGCAGAGGCAGGCATTCCTGGCTTCTCCACAGCTTCATTTTGTAGTAATTTCCAAAGAACTGCCTTGTTTCCTCTACCCTCTTTGGTCATCTCAGGCAACTATCACAAGACCTAGTCTTACACCAACCAGCAAACTCACTGGGTCTCCAATTCATACCATGGCTGATGAAACAGGATCAGGCAGAGACCACCAATCACATGGCACAGGCGAGACCTTCCCTCACACTTATAGTGCTGCAGTGAGCCATTAGAGAAACACAGGGAAGAGTTCGGCAGAGCCCACATCACACAACACAGATGTGCTGCTGTGGGCATTTAGCTAAAAGCCAGCTATGAATTGCTCTCTGGCCTGGACTCCCTTGTCATCCCCTAGCATGATTGCCACATTTGTCGGGGCAGAGCTGCCTCTTTGTCCTTAGCACAAGGTCTTTGTCCACAAGTGACAGGATGTCAGGTGCTGCTGCTCTAAAATAGCAACAGCACATGCTGAAAGTCAGTCCAGATTGACACTGAAACTCTTCATATCTCCTTTCATCAGGGAAGTCTGCTGCTTACAGGTTCCAGTGCTGCCCCATTGAGGTTTCTCTCCCTCCTACAGTGAGAATGTGCACCCTGTGGACAGCTCTGAATATCTAGGCTGGGACACAATCATCCCTGAAAGTGACTTTGTTTAAATCTATATCACTAGCCTAGAGCTCTATTTTTAATAAATTGGCTGTGAAATGAATGGAAAGTGGAGATCAGCAAGAGACAAGTACACCACAGATGAACATCAGTCGCCTTTCTGCACGTTTGGATGGAGAACTAATCCCACCCATAAGCAAGGAGGTTTTAGTTCTGCTACTGCAAACGCACAGCCTGCCCACCCTTCCCCTGGAAGAAATCAAGCCCAACCTGTCTTCCTGCCACATACAATGACGCAATGCTCAGTTTGCATACTTTCACTTAAGATTTACATCTGTCTTCCCTTCTGATGAAGGTGCCCTTGTTCCTGGCTTTTATTTGTCTCTAGCTGATCACACTGATAGGCCTACAGAAAACTATAACAAAGCCCTGGACATCCATTCTCCTCTCTCACTGCATACCAGCACAGCTGCATACCAGCCTTAGCTATTTAGCCTCTTTCCTACTTGGTTTCCCACATGACAGCTATCATCTCCACCCAGTTCCAGCCTCTAGTGGCATTGAGGTTGTGCTGCCTGGAAGACAACTGCAAAGGCTGAAAACAATTCTCTTTAATCCCTCTCTCAGAACTGAAATAACTCAATTGATAATAAATCCCCTCCTCCTCTATATTTCTTCTTGAAATGAGAGCAACCTTTAAGAGATATATTTACAGCATCTACTATAAGCATCGAACTGCCAGAAATATCCAGTTAAACACATGCCCTTCTATACAACTTTTCAGTTTGTAAAAAGGAAACTCCAAAAGCTCCAGCTGATGCAGTTTCAGCCAACAGAAGCCCCCACACATGGTGGAATCTGTTCACATCTTATCAGTAGCCAGGAAACACCACACCACTTAGTAACCAGAGGCATCTTTGCATCATGCAATATCTTGGAAATTAATAAGAAACTAGGTCCTCCCACATACTCCATGGAAAGCAGAAGACAGCCATTTCAACTGCCACAGTACAGTTTCTTTAGTTGCAAAGCATGTTGTCCCACAAGGCTCTAAAAATGAAAGGAATAGTTAAATGTCCCACCTCACAAAGTGCTCTGTGCTGAATCTGAGCAGCAGCAGCCCTCCAAAGCAGGTTAAAAAGCCAACTCACAATCACGTGCACTCAGGTGACACTAACAAGTGAGGAGGGTTTGTGCATCGTTTTGATCAAAACAGCAATTTTCCTGATGCCATTCAATTACAACATAAAATCAGCCACATTAGGCGAAGAGTTTCAGAAGCTATTAATTCTTGAGAAAAATATAATGAATCTAATAAAATTAGATTTTCCTATTCCCAGAAGGCCACTGAGAGTTATATACAAGGTATGGACTGCCATGGTCCCATTTAATTGCATCATGTAGGCCTGAGGCTGATAGCAAGTAGTTTGTCTCAGGGGTTGCTAGTGGAAAACATTTGATTTGCTCATACATTGTTTTTGAGAACTAGCCACTGAGCAAATATTTGTAATGGTGAGGCAATCACAAAAAAAGCACTTAACATGAGGGCCCCCGAGACTACAATTTATCTTGAACAGAGTGAGCTCAACCATTTGCAGACTCAAACTCCCACCTACCTGCTATCATGGCATTTGAAAACTAGTTAAAACTCACCAGTAGAGCTGAGCCTTGTATGTGGGCATGCCTAGTGCTGACAAATATGTGAAAAGCAATGCAGGACAACTCCCAGGCTGCAGCCCTGCTCAGAGGTACAACTAGCAGGAACACTAGCATTGAGGATCAGGTAGCAGGCAGAGAGACTTGAGCTCTCTCCAGAGCTGTGGGAGCTGTCCTAACATCATGTACTGTCCTGAGTGTTAGTCATCTCAGTTTTCTTCCCTGGAATAAGCAAGACAAGAACCAGGAAGAAGGAATCTCTTGAGACAAGCACATGGTATAATCCAATCGCTGTCACTCTTGTCCTCAGATCGAAGTGAATTTCAGTTATCCCCACCCGCAGGGGCTGCACAGTCTTAAAAGATGGAGAAGCACACTGAAGCTGGGAGAGACAAGAGCACTGTCAAGATGTATAATTCTTCACATGTTCTTGCTTGTTTTGTCCTCAGGTCTGGCATCAAAGTTCCCTTTTGCTCTGGGGAGAAGGATGATGAAAAAAATCCTACATGTGAAAATTTCAATTCAGGAGCTGCTTTTTTAAAGGTTTCCTGCCAAAATCCTTCTACCTGATGGATTTTACAGTCACAGATGCTGCTGCTCACTGAGGTCCCAAGGCTTTATCTGTGAACCACTGAATATTAGTTTAAAAATGAAGACATTGAAGTGCCCCACTTATCAGTTCAGTGGATGTCAGCATACAATACTGTCTTGTCTGTCCTGGAAGAGATTCCCACTTCTGTCTTTCTTCCTCCACAGTTCTTTGTAGCCCAAAAGGTCCTTTTCTATTTGGATAACAGCATTTTCTTGATGCAGCAGAGGCTTCTATTAGCTACCTGCTCCTTCACCAAAATTTGTAGGGATGCATAGAAATGACCATAGGTGACAGGAGACAAGATGAAGCCATTTCTGACTCTTGAGAAATAACATGAAATGAGTCCTTCCAACCCTTGGACACAGGCAATGACTGCTGCTAAGGTGCTTATACAGCCCAGACTGCATGCTGAGCATATGCAGAAAAGGGGTGAAATGGACTTGAAAAGCTGAGACTTAGTTGTAATGACATGCTCCAAGACTGAGGTTCTCTGAAAATAATTCATAAGCTATGTGGAAAAAAAAACCTACAAAAATTTCATTTTCATCCCTGAAGTATCTTAGTAAAATGTCTTTTACCTGCATCACCCAGGGGTGAGAAAGCTTCTGTACCTTCCCCACTTTGCCACTTGGCTCTTCAAGCACAATGTGGTCCTAGACAGTGTTTCCCATATGTTGCAAACAGATGCTCTCTTGAAGGCTCAAAAACTTGTTTTGGGGAGAAATTTTCCTTTAAGAAAAAAGGATTGAAGTCCCAGTTTCACTCTTATTTACCCCCTTATGTTATGCAAAACATAGGCAGCAATACCATGTGAATGTGGAGTCTGCAAGGGGTGCCCGCATGCTCTCCAGGCTCACCCTTTGCTGATAATCTGCAAAATGGCTGACAAACAGGTGCTGTTAGTATCAAATGGCAACCCATCTGCTAAGCTTATTCACACAGACTTCAAAGAAAAACTGAGTCAACAAAAACTGGTGCCAAATGAAACATTTTCCTCTTAGTAACAGTACAAGTGACTAATTAACAATCAATAATCCCAATAAAAATTGACCCTGAAGTCCATAAGGGGCATTGGGCCAACAGCTGATCATTTGTGCTAATGAAGTAAGAGAGCATTGTTGGGTGCAGGCAGAAGCATGTGAGCCAGTTCAGGCTGAGATGATACAACTTGAACCCAAAGACCAGACGGAAACTAACCTGGGGCTTCCTTTATCACTGATGTTTCCAAACATTTGGGATTTCACACACGCACTTTCAGTTCTGCAGGCTTCACAAGCTCGAGATACAAGTAGCAACATGAAACTTCAGCCTGCGCTTTACAGTTAGCCTGAGCTCATGGTCCCTTCTGGACTATAAAATGGAAGACCATTAAGCCACTGTTCCAACCATGGGAGGCTCAGATGACAGAAATGATGGTACCTTGGGTTAGCTCAGCCATCATGGATAATTCAAGTAGCTCATAGAGCTCTTCCAGCCTCAGCATGTTCACACACAACCCATAGGAGAACACCCTAGTTCCCAGAGAAGTACAAAACCAAACAAAGAGCTGCACCAACCCCTGCTACGTCTCAAAACTGAATAAACTGTCTGTCCACTGCTAAATGAAGCCCCCTTTATGAGCCAGCTTGCTTGCAGAAACATAGCAAACAATCAGCTTGCATCTTGTGTCTTGAAAAGAGTAACAAATGAAGCAAGGGCATACCAGAAAATTGTTAAAGCATTGTCAGTACCTGTTCCTTCTCTCTAGACTGGAACACGAACATGCAAGAGACACGATGCATCAAGCAGAGGGACCTGGCAGAATATTTGTGAGGATACACCAGAAGTTCTTGGACACAGATTGTCTTTAGGCTCAGTGTAACGCTTGGTGCATCATCAGGGCCTCGGAATGCTCCTGCACTAAAAATAGCAGCCATCATCATTTTCCATAAGCAGATCGCTGCATCTTACTGACTCTAGAAATGCAGCAATTATGGCTATTGCTCCCTTGGCTCTGTTTTAAGCTAGTCACTAACCTCTTTGCATCAAAGGGATGGACAGCTCTGCTCCTGACAGCAAGAACATCCTGTGATTTCTCAAAGCCTTTATTCAGGGACAGGCATCGGATCTCACTGGTACTTAAAAGGCACTTGTCTGCACTGCCCTCTCTGCTGCAAACTCAGAACAGCACTCCTTCCTCAGCTATACCAGGAGAGTACAGCTTTTCCTGCCTTTCAACACCCTGAAGTTCATGTTGAGATGCTGACCATTAGACAGCTACATCCAGGCATAAAGCAGGCAATCAGAAGGAAAACCCCAAGACCTGGCACAGCCCCAGGGCCCTGGCTTCAGCTGTCTGTTGGTTTTAACAGCAAAGGTTTTGGGAGGGCCTGTCTCAAACCTCTGCAGGAAGCACGGCCACCCCAAGAATTTGCAGGCAGTGAAACTGGTGGAGTGGCTTCATTCCCCTAAAGAAACAGACTGGAGGCAACTTCTGTCAGGGGTACAGAAATGGAAAGAAGGTTAATACTCCAACCTTCACAGCCTGAAGGCTCAGTTTTCCCCCTTGAGACACTGCTCCTATTTGGGCCAAGGCAGGGGTTGATTACTTGAGTCCTCTTTCCTACAAAAACAATGGCTGCTGCTCCTACCCTCTCCCTACACTGCTGTCTGACTTTACTCAGGTTGAGTAAAACCATGGGGCCAGCACCTCAGAGGACTGAAAGTCTCCTCCTCTCCCTAGAACAAACATTTGTAACCAACTTGGTTGGCAGCAGTCCTGCTTGAATCCAGACTTTGTACCAAGCACAAGCAAGAGATGGGGTTCTGAGTCAGGATATTCAGACAGGTGTAAGGCACTCATTTGAGAGCCTGCACTACTGAACTCTGGAGCATGGTCGGTTGTGTAAAATACTGTTATATGCCTAGTGCAAGAAAACAGCAATGGGAAAAACAAATACTCATGCCTCTAACACACTCAAGTTAACTTTACAGTTTGAAGCAACCATCAAGCTTCGAGTCTGTTAATTCCTTACATGGCATCTGTGTCAGAAGCCAGTGGTTATGGGATGGGAACTTGTGCCAGAGTAAAACAAATTTAGTCAGAATGAGAAAACCAAATGGAAAGGCAAGCAGCTGGCTTCATTTAGGGACTTCTTAGAAACCATCTGCCAAGGGATTCGAAGAAGAATGGCAAGTTCCCTTGAGTACAGATGAGCCCAAGTAGAGACACTACTTTGTATTAGAGATATGGGATTTGCCCACATGTCTGCACATGCAGAGTACAATTTGCCCCTTGCAGATGCTGCAGGCACAGAGCGCCGTATCAGATGCCTGCGGAGCAAGCCCCTCATGGGAGATGCATAGTGGGCTGGCAAGATCTCGGATCCCCAGGAGACAGGGCTGGGAGGGATTAACAAGGTCAGCTAGATCACCATCATGCCCCCAGACTAAAGAAAAAGAACATCTGGAACAGAAACGGAAAAAGGCCCAAGGACTACAAGTTCCTGCCTTTCCTTTTGATACCATCTGTGCTTGCCTTGGTTTCACTGACCCTGAGCACTGAATATCCTGGGATGCTGGAGAGGGGGAACTCACACTTGCTACTCCTCTAACCAGATTTTAGCATGGCAGCCTCTTCTGCCCTGTGATGTCACCCCTGCAGCACGGCTGCACATGGCATTGCTCACTGCGAATTTCAGCAGCTTTGTACTAGGAACATGAAGAGTCTGGAAGTTCCAGAAATCACAAGTAGCACCAATAGTGCTCTGAGACTGGCAGCTGTCAGTTGCACCCTGATTAGCCTGGCATGAGGATCTAGCATACATACACATGCACCTTCCCCCTGTTACCCACACTGAGGAAACAAAGCACAACCTAAAAGCAAAGGATAGCCTACCCTCTAGGCTTTACGAAGGAGGGGAATGCTGTTGTCACTACCATACAGATGAGCAAACTGATACACTGAGTAAGTCCCCTCAATGACTTTGCCAATTGAAGGTGGGCATTAAGCCCAGATTTCCTGAACTGGCAGCCGTATCTGTTTTACTGCTTGCCCACCTGCTTCACAGACACAGTCACAGCCTGCACCTCTCTGCTGCTAGCAATGACAACTAGTTTCCCATGAGCCCTGTTAGCATCCAACTGGAGAACAGTGCATAACTCACAGATACTGTCTTTCACCTGGACACTGATGGCCTCTGCAAGACTGAGACATCTGGAGACCTGTGTTGAAATGTTCAGGCCATGGGCAGAGAAGGGAAAGTACAAGCAAATGAAGGCAATGAGTGCTGACTAAGCCCCTTTCCTCCTGCATGGTGGGTGGGAGGAGAGGAGTGGGACAGGGACAAAGGTATCACAAAGGAAAGTTACTCATTAAGAGGTATCAGGATTTACCTCCAGCAGCGTAAAACAGTGCAGCAATCAGGACTGTATTTAACTTCACACTCCAGCTGGCCTCCATGGGACTCCTAAGGTTAATGCCTCCATTTAAATGGAAATTGAGTGCCAAATTATTAGCACCTGTCTGCAAAAAAGGCCCCAAATTATGAAGAATCTTTGTCAGTACAGTTCCCAGCAAGTGTTCCAGTTACTGCATCTCAACAGGCTAGACTTGACTGAAGGTCAGTCCCTGTCAGCAGAAGGATTGCTCTCCAACAAGCTGAACACCTCTGCATAAGTAATGTCCCCCAGAGATTTCACACCTGGGCATGGAGGAAAAACTCTGGAGGAAGAAGCCAATTCAGAGAGATCAGGTCAGCCCCTCAGCTGGGCAGATAACAAGTCAGCCAAGAGAAATAAGTTACATGCAAGTAGAGACAAATCATACTGAAACGACTTTTAAGGGAGTTCAGTGGTGGCTAGAATGAAAAAAGTCTGAGCTGAGATTATTAACACTAAAAAGGTTCTTACAGCAGAACAGGAAGATGAAAAATTGATGGTTTACAGACTGATTAAATGCCCAGCTACCTCTGATAGAGCCATACATCTAACTTTGCAGGAGAGATAGATTCTAGCTGGCCATTAAGCACCAGAGCCATTGTCTTCAGGCTGGATCCATCCAATGTATCTTTCCATAGTGCTTTGATCTTCTGTTGTTTCTCACTGTTTACAAGGAACATCTCTGCTGCTTGGAGCCCCAGTGGGCACTCAAGCCCCGTGGTAGGGATACTCTTTCGACAGCCTGAACTTATATTGACAAGAGCTGACACTTGAGACAATAGCTGGCATGTTGGATCCTTCAGCAGGAAGGAGAGAACACTACAGCAACTTTTTTCCAGCCATCTCACAGACCAGAATGAGCAATATATCTAACCACATACACAGACCCCAAACACACAAACAGCTGGAAGCCTGCTGGACTCGGAGGAGAAATACAGGCCAAACTTTTAAGCTCCCTAGCTGATTTACATTCATGTCACCTGCCACCTTCCCAGAAAATCACTGGTTTGTGGTACAGATTTTTTACAAGAGGACTTTGCAGCTAGAGCAGTCTGAAATAGGGATGAAAGGAAAGCTTTTAATCCCAGTTTACTGACCAGAAACTGAGGCACATATTCATTTAAATGATTTGCACAGGCTTGAATGGACATCCCCAGTGGTGATACATACTATGAACAAGGCCAGGGCTGGTGCTCAGCCTCCCACCATAGTTTCTTCACCACCTCCTCTCCTGAGGACAAAAGGCTAAGCCTTGCACCACAGCCTGAAGATACACCACCTGCAGGAGCTGTGGCCTTAGGGCAGAGCATCATCCAAGAACCTGGTGCTCCACAACCTTAAATCCTGTCTGCAGCTCAGCCAGCTGAGAAAGAGAAAAGCATGCAAAAAACAGCAACACAGCCTCCTGTCCAAAAGACACTTAGAGCTTCCAGGAGCCAGGGACCTTGTATGTATAAGTGACATTTCAGGCTGGAATCAACAAACATGTCCCTAAAGCCATCATGCAACTACTCTCTTGGCTCTCCCTTCAAGCTTTCCTCTTAAGCTTTTGTCAAAGTGCTGAGAGTGGGGGGAAATACCCTGAGTTTAGCCAGAGAGGACCAAATCCACACCAGTGACTGCATGGAAGAGGAATTTGGGTGGAGAAGGAGCCTTAAATGGGGAAGACTTGGAAGCACTACCCCCCAGAGAAAAGAATTAGATAATTTTATAAATATTTACAGCTTTACTACATTGCTGCAGAAAAAGTGCATGCTGCCATGTTTAATTTATTTCAGACTTGGAAGAATAAATCTCATTAAGGGCTAGTGCTTTCTTTTCACAAGGAGAAAGCATGTGTTGACACTGAAGATAATTGCAAACATCCATGGCTTTAAAAATAAACCTCGTGCGTCAGGATGAGCTCTGAATCCATGCATGCAAGTGGCTCCAGTCTGAGCAACCCTACAAGGAAAAGGGGCCCAAACTGAGCACCAAGTGGTGGTGAGGGGTAAGCAACCTCTTAAAGGGAGAAATAGCTCCCTGAAAGTGTGAGCACTACTCTAAAGCAGAAACTATAGAGGATGTTGTCCCCTACTTTAACAGCACCTGGTAAAAGCAGAGCTACACATTGTTCAGTACCTGGTTATCACCCTCTCACATTCAGCTCCCACCACGCTGAGCCCTCAGAGTCTTAAAACTGTACGTATACAACCCCACATATTAGAAATACAAGCACTGCATAATCTTTTATAAGATACTGCTTACCTGAAATCAGGGCTAATCCTCTACATCTGCTATAAAGGGAGCATTAAAACAGGTCTGAAATTATTAGACTGTCAGTTCTAAGAGAAAGAAATCACTACAAGTTCAAAACACTGCATGCAGCACTGCTCTTTCCACATCATTCATATACCCTATTCTTACTGCTTGTCTGCCCACATCTGGTTTCCTCTGTGGACTCTGCAGGCATTTGCAAAGGGTCTCTGTGCTACATGCGAGAAATAGTTGGCCAAAAGCAGAGATTATTATTCCAGGGTTTGTTAGAAATTTTGACAGAAAATAAAAATTTAATGTATCCTGATCGGGAAATAAAAGATCAATTTTAAAGGTGTCCAAAGAATCAGAAGTTAATGAAAAATCACTTGACTGCATCCTTTTTGTAAGGCATATTCCTCGTCATCGTTAAGCTTATAGTTACCTTAGAGAAATAAAGTTACATAGAATTTTGAGACGAAGTCATTTGAAAATGCAAAGTTAAACATTCAATAGCAGCGCATTGAAAATAACCATTGGGCTTTATTTAGGGATACACACAAATTCAGACTAAAATAACATATGAACTTTATGTCTGGAAGTATTTCAGTACCAAATATGCATCTCATGGGAAAATAGTTGTTACTGACTCCCTGAGCTGAGTAGTTTTCCAGAGAACCTAGAGTTCAGGATTATTACTGCTAGAACTGCCTGCAAATACACTGAGGGAAAAGTGCCACACCAGGAAACAGCTGCTATAACATAATACTTTTTTTGTCTGTGGGGCTTAAATTTCACTTGTGTCTGTTCGCATAACAAGGTTCTAACTTCATCTTAGGTTTTCCCCACACACACACTCCTTTTGCTTTCTCAGCCTTCACATTCCAAGTTTCTTTTACCCAAATTAAATAGAACAGAAGATGCAAAGAGTGCATCACCGTTGTGATACTGCCCTCCTTCTGGTACAAAAGAGATCCTGGGCCTGCCTCCGTGGTGGCCACACTGAGTTGGCTTCCACGCACCATAGATGGTAAATTACAGCTCTACTGATCAATCTGCCTCTCAGACTCTCAAATACTCCTTAGTCTGCCCACTTAGTCTCCCACTATCCCTCCTCCTTGGCCACAAAGCAGCACAGTTCATCAGTCTGATCACACCTCCCCCGCAGGTTTGCTCGCAATCACTTTCCACCTCTTGCAACACCACTTGCCACATCCCACAGCTGGAAACCTAGGTGGTCACATGCTTGAACAGGAGCTTCATCTGTGTGGCTGCATTGGTCCTGCCAGGTGCTGGAAGCTGAGGAGAAGCAGATGACACTGCTTTTTGGAGGACAGTCACCATGCTGCCAGTGGGAAATACACATGCTGCTCTGCTGCAATCAGCTGTCTTCACCTGCTGAAATCTCCCACCCTGCCGGCTGCAGGCTCCACCCCTTGCTGTCTCATACAATCAGCAGGTCAGGGGCAGTTGTGGGGGATCACCAAATTTAAGTGAGTTGAGTAAACTGGAAGTTATTAATGGTATTATTTCACTTTGATACTGCGGCAGCACCAAGGCAGCCTACATTATGTTGGGTGCCATACAGAGATAGAGAAAGTGACAGTACCTTCTTAAAAAACTAGTTACTACTGCATAATGTCACTGGAAAAACAACCTTGCATACCAGACTTAAGTATTTTGAGGTGTGAGCAGGGAAGTCAAACTCCATTTAAAGACTTCTGGCTACCAAAGTCCATTACTTGAGCTGGATGCTTTTCCCTTGGCAGAGAAGAAACTTCCCTCCTTAGCAGAAGTCTCTCACTTTAGAGAAGTCAGTGACAGTCATAGTTGCAGTTAATGTAAACTGCAACTACGGCATAATTTGGCATACCCACACTACTTTAGTCAATGTGAATAACAGTAGCAAAGACAGGGTGTCACACACTGTCAGCAATCCAAATGTAACCTGTCCAAGGATCCCATCTGCACTGTCTCACTGCTCACTCATGACTAGCCCTGTGCTGTTGCATCTGCACTGCCAGTATTACCTGTGCTGGCTTGATTAAGCTCATGTCCAACAAATATTTTCATCTTCTGCACTAGCATATCCAGTGATCCTCATCTCTACCCTAAATTATATTGATGAAATGGAGGGCAGTATTAAGCACAAAGCCACAAAGCATCCTTAAGTATGTTGACAACTTCAGAGGCAGAGAAAACCCAAGTTTAGAGTTCATACAGCCTTTTTTTACTGCACTTTCACCTCAGTGATATATTTTACTGTGCAAGCATGTGCAGTTCAAGCCATGGAAGTATATTCTATGGCTGGAGCCAAGAGACCATACCTATTTCACAGTTCTGTTCAAGATTTTTACAGCAGAGAAAGTCCTTGTCTAGACTGTCCTTTGACATTGCCTATAGCAACAGAACTAAGGTTACAAAGAATGAGAGGGAAAGTTTATACACACACACAGAATACACACATCATCTGAGGAGACTTGACTGAGAAGCTGATGTGTGCCTTACTTTGAAGGGGGCTAACATAACATTCACTGTGGCTCACAATGCCTCTAAAATTAAGTAAACTGCATCTTAATGAGAGTCTCAGTAAGAGGAGAAATTGCTCACGCAGTAATAGACTCTGCAACACAGCTCTGGCAGCAGGAAAGTTCATAAGGAATGTGAATCTGTTGTGCTGGGAGCAGGAGGGGATAGGTTTCTTTTAAATACCCTCATTGCAAACCATTAAAAATGGAAAATAGTAACAGGAACTAGAATGCATCCAGATACCTGTGTCTTGTGCTATCCTAGTTGAAATTAAGAGTTTAGAAATGCTTTTTTCTGGTTTTAATTTTTGTGGTTACTTCCATTTGAAAGGAAGTGAGGAGACAAGAATTTCCTGCTTCGGCAAAAGTCTAAGGAACCACTACTTGAAGAGTCCTATCCCAACCTGGCATAAGAGTACACTGCACCAAGGTAGCATGGCCTCAGTCACTTAAATGCTGCTGGTTATCAATATCACTGACAGATAAAACAAGTCACCCACAAATTCCTCCATGCACATGGCTTGTGAACATCAGATTGGACAGAATGTGACAAGGAAACATTTGCATTGCATTACATGAAGCAGCCTCATCTGCCTCTCCAAAAACCCCTGACAAACTTTAACTGATGAGCTTCATAATTCTTCTGGCCCATTTCTGTTTATCATTGCTTTAATTTTGCCTCCATTTGAGCACTGAAGACAAAACCTACGTTCCCTTTAACCTAACATTGAATGTTAAGATTGATTTTAATTGTTATTCTAATCTTGATAGATTAGGACATTAAGAAATATGGAAGCTGCTCATCTTCATTTTGAGGTCTATCCCCAACTTTGAAAGACTGTCACAAGCTGGTTTTGTCCTCTTCCTACCTGGCAGCTGGTCCATCTCTGAAGAAAACATCAAAAGAATGACTGAAAGCTATTCTCCTTGTTCTCTGCTAAGTGCTTCTCCAGCAATTCAAGTGTTTGCAAAAGAGAACATTACAAACAAGGAGCATTACAGGGAAGGAAAAGTGATACTTTCGGGGGTTTGCTTAGTATCCTTAACAGATCATCAAAACCAAGTAATTGTTAGGGAGAGAAGTCTCCACTTGATGCCACATTCCTGCTTCAATGAGAGCTACTTGTGTTTTTCTGCATTAAAGCAGCTGAATGTATTTTTTTTTAATTCTCCAGAACTCTGATCTCCTGGAATCACAACCAGCCACTCTGCAGATTCAATCTCCTGGTCACTGGTGGTGCCTCAGTGCACATTTTACATCCTATTGTGACACCATTGGAGAGGGTAGAGCCACAGAAGCCTCAGTTTATAGAGTACAGCAACGAGTTCAGCTGCAGCATGCCAGGCTGTAATTACCACATAGCTTGCACTAGCAAGTCAATCCCCCCATTGCCTACCACACCAAAGGAGGGTTTTGCTTTAAGGTTGCTCTTGTGCCTGCCTCTTTATTCCCACACCCACGTATAAGCCATGAGTAATTTCAGTGACCAACCCAGTTTCACTAATGTGAAAGCAGCTTGAACCAGCATCAGTGTTTTCTTGCATTCTCTTACTGCCTCTCTAGCTCATAAAACACACTGCTGAACAATGAGATGTGGTTTGATTTTTGTGTTTGTTGGTTTTGATTTCTGTTCCTCCCAACTTTGCTCCTTTAAGTATATCACAACTCTTCGAATATGTTCCTGCTGATTGCTTGTGCACATGTAAAAACAGCTACAGATTTTCCTTTCCTACTTGTCTGCCTGTTGATGGATCTGTCTCTCCTGCATGATAGGAATTTTACATGAACTATGGTCCAAGACCCCACATCCCACAGGTTTCCTGGCAAGTTCATCCCACTTCTATAATTCTTCACTGAAGATATCACTGGGTCTTTCCTCAAAGTCCCACAGCCAGCTTAGCTCAATCCTTGAACATCAATATGTGTAAAAGATACCGGTCAAAGGTCTCGGGCAAAAGGTTACCCAGTCATACACACACACTAAACCGTGGTCATAGACAAATTCGGCTGGAATGGCACAAACCTACAGCTATTTAACACAATAGACAATTTAAATTAGAAACCGTGCATCTGAGGAAGTGGAATATTCCTGTAGTTTTAACATCTCTTCAGTTTTCACTTACGCAAACTGCTTTTACTGTTTTGTGGTAAGCCCCCAGATATGTAAAACAATGAGGCTACTAAAAAATGCAGGACCTGCACATCACTCCCATCTCAACTCACAGCAACTTCAGTGAACATCATCAAGTGGTGACCATCTACACCAGTGAGGGTGCAGCCCCTGAATTCCCCACAATCCTACAAGACAGTTCCAATGTTCATTGCAAACCTTGGAAGTGGCTGCAGCGACCAAGTTATCTGTATTTTTGAAGGTGCAGAGCAAGCTTGATGCATAGTCTGTACCACTGAGCTCAGCTCTGAAAAGTGCTTGTACACAGCTATTTCCTCATTCCAGCAACTAGAGGTTCTGCTGCTTTGGCAAAGGAAGGTATCTCCACAGGCATGAATTTAAATATAAATGGAAAGCACAAGCAATCCCACATCATGGAAAAACTCAGTGTGATCAAACAGATGGATTTTACAGCTTGAATTATTGCATTTCATTGTCTTGCGCTGGCAAAGTCCAAGATTCTTTACAACACAAAATACCATGGGTTACTGACAGACTGCTATTTTGCAAGAGAAAAGCACATGGGCAACCACAATGCGGGGAAGTCTATTCAACCCAGAGGACAATGCTCTAAGGTCAGCTCCAGGCCCAGACTAGTCAAAATGTTATATTTTGCCCATGAGAGGTGCTTTCCATGAAAAACTTAATATTTCCCACAGGAAAAAAAAAAAAAAGAAACCACCAAAGTTCTGAAGAGAAAACATTATATCATGTATTTCAACTTCAGATAGTAGCTCTGTTAGTATTTAGCATCATACTCCCACTTCAATTTGGCCATACATGGTTTTTGAAGACCTGGAACCCATCTTTTGTATTTTACTCCCTCTTCCCTCGTTCAGATGGAAAAACAAGTTCCAAAACATTTCAGCATAGGTCTCCAGCCTTGTTCTTATTTACCCACCCTTTGTTCTTCAGGGCAGAGGCTACCTCATCTTTTTGCTCCTGCCACCTGCCTTGCACAGGAGAACTAAGGTGGGTAAGCTTGGAACCAATGTAGTAACTTGTGGATTGTGCTGGACTAGCTGCTGGGGGGGACTGCAAGATTTCCAAGAAACAGTTACATAAACACTTGTCAGGGTTGACCTGAGGAAAAGCTGTCTAGACCAGCAGGAGAGACTCAAAGCTCTCTCTCAATATCAAACAGACCCATTTTTATAGTACTTTCATGCAGAAATTAACAAGAGAGAGAAAGGCTGAGAGTGATGTGAAAGCAACTGGCTGGTAATATCCTAATTCAGTCAAGATATGAAAGGCCTACGTCCTGACCCTAGCTGGTTTTCCACATCGTGGAACACCACAGTTTTGACAACCAGGGTAGAGACTGCCTGCAGACAGCTTTTCCTGCTCTCTCTGGTCCCCTCTGTCCTCCCTCTCTCCCACCTGCTCCTCGACAGACAGGGCAATCTCCAGTACGCAACCAAGTGCCAGTACCTGGGAACAGCTGTTTGCCCCTTCCTACCTCTCCCTCCCCACAATACCACCAGCCTGTTTGGCTGTGAGCAGGATTCCTCCAGCAGACATGCTCCCAAGTCCATGAACTAACAGACATTAATATTGCTGTTCTGTGCCTGAACAGCAGAGCCATTCTTTGGGACAGTGCCAGCATTTCACATACTCGTTTTATTTATAGCTTCTGCAACAATTTGTCTTCGTAAAGCTGCCACTGTATTATATCTATTATTCAATGTTTTGTCTCAATAATGCTCTGTAATTTATACCAGGCCTTAATAACACATTAAACCCTTGTACTGTTATTTTCTTTGCCATTGTGCTTTTGAAGAGCATGAGCAGCAAATTTAGCCACAGCTTTGGAGCATCCCTGGTATATCTAGCCTGGAGCATTCACTCTCCTGACAGTTAAAAGCACTAGTGCTCCACAGTAGAAGAATTTCTGCTCTGTCATGGCTAAAGGAACTGAAGTAGATTAATTTCTCTCCCTTTTAAATGAAGTTAAAGACACAGGCAGTGGGTAGGCCCTCCGTGGGGGACACATTACTGTTTCAGGTGCAACAGGCTCTTTCACTGTCCTTGAGTGTCAAGTCTTTCAGCTTTTCCAGCATTGGATAAACCACTGACTTAGGATTTAGAAGCAGAGTCTTGAAGCATTTAAAACGTGGAATTATTATTATTTTTCCAAACCAAGAAGAAAAAAGCTATTGAGAAACCGCAGCTTTTTCTTTGAATTAGGCCTTTTGGAAACATTTGTTCCAATAAAAATGCTGAGGTTCATCAACAACCCGAGGGCTTGAAAGCCTTCAAAACATGGATTAAGAATATTATCAAAGGACTTTAAGGGAAACATATAAACATATTATTTTCCAAGGGATGTCTTCACAGTCCTTGTTAATTCAGTCATCACATAACTTCCAGCCTCACCCAGAACCCAGCTGAATTTCTTGATACCCAAGAATCACCATAGTGTCAGCATCCCAGAGTTTCTGA
Organism: Opisthocomus hoazin; assembly: GCF_030867145.1. NCBI lineage: Eukaryota > Metazoa > Chordata > Aves > Opisthocomiformes > Opisthocomidae > Opisthocomus > Opisthocomus hoazin. The sequence goes on from NC_134437.1 coordinate 1,940,027, forward strand.
TTATTAGCGACTGCCTTGTGGCTTACAGACCGAGTGTATTCCTGGCCCACTTGTCTGTATTCAAAACAATATTTATTAGACACTCCGCAGAAGAAATCACAGGTAGCTCTATATTACTGGAGCCTGATTTACAGCTACAAACACAGCTCTATTTTCACCGTACACCTTCACTGGATTTTTTTCATAATCTGTTTAGAATGTCTTTCCCCATGTCTTAGGCTCCATCGTCCTATGCAAAAAAGCATACTGGTGTGGCCCTGATCCTCAACTCAGAGTTTATTAACCCCAAGCAAAGCCCAACATAAGCATACAAAGGCAGATTAGAGGGTTTAAACATGTTCAGCACAGCTCTACCTAACAGGAATACCAATTGTTCTTACAGTCCACTAGCAAACATCTGGAACCCAAAGAGATTCCTGTGTGCCAGTTTTCCTCGTGACACAGGAACATACAAGAGCCTATCTGCTCCCCACAATCCCAATCAATAACTTGCTTCTGAATATCACGTTATCCAGTACTCTATTCTTCCCACCCTCAATCATTTCCTCTTTACAGGAGGTCATTATTTCTTCTCCAGCTCAGACACCACAACACCATCCTTGGGTGGCCTCCTCGAAGAGCAAGGAGAGGAGAACAAGACTGTTCTAGCCAGGTGCCAAGACAGAAATACTAGGATCAGAAACAATTTGCCTAGTCGTTTCTCTGAAGTCAGTTCTAATGAGAGTTGTCTGTTCATCTGAAACAAATTACGTCCATTCACATGCAGTTAAGTCCACACGGAAAAAGGTAACAGTGAGCCACAAAATGCAATCTCCTTTCCGTCATGATGGCCTAGACTGACCCTGAGATGTTGAGTTGCCTTGCTACAACCTTACTCAGTTCATTAGGGCTATACTGAGGCCAGTCAAAAAAGCACTGGAAAAGGGCAGTTTTTATACTGAGTGACTAACTTTAGAGCTCAGAAAATGCTTGTTTAGCAACCAACCACACACCTCCTAGGCCCAATTTTGTGGGTAACAAATCCCTGTGACACAGCAACAGCACCACTGCAGCTACTTGGTCGAGCCTGAAGGAGGCTGTGGCAATGTCTCAGGAGACAGACAAGAGCATAAGAGTCCCTCTCCTAGCAGCAGGGGCACATTTCATTAGGAAGAACTCTTAAGAATCTCAGCTTATTATAGCACAAAACACAGGGACACATTCCAGGCACCCTAGACACACCCACCCCAAACACCACATACACATAAACATCATATACAATAGAGGAAGAGCATTGCAATCTGACTACCCACAGTCTGCAACACTGTAGATATACAATACTTTCTCAAGTTTAATACTCACACTCTCACATATTGGAGCATAGCCATGTACCAGCCAACACACTTGAACAGCACAGATACCAAAAACATTGCAGGTAACACAAACATAAAACAAGTGCTTCAGCCTTACCTCATGCAGATCTTCTCTTGATGCAGCAAAAACATCAAGACCCAAACTAACAGCCTACTCACAAACAGAATGAAGCAGCATAACAAACACTCTTGGGAGTGGCTCCTTATAAAGGTCTCAGGAAGGCTAAAGCCAATTATCTATACCTCTCCCACCTGCACCTCCTACCAGCTTTCAGTTCTTTTCTGAAATAGTTAAAGTGCTTGACATAATTATCTGTTAATTGTTAGCAGCTGTACCCATTATCAGTTTAATTCCTAATTAATTGTTACAATTAATGTTGCCTTGCCTACCTGGTCTTAAGAAGTGTTTGTTAGGGAGGGAAATGTTACATGTTAATTAACTTGCTAAAAAATTTTAGCATGTAATTAAATATTCTAAATCTGTTGCCATTTCCCCCTGTAAGTAATTAATGAGACGGGGTCTAATAAATGTGTGTTAACCTGCCTTCTAGTGTGCTGTCATAACAAGGCAGAGAACTTTATAATATCAGAAGGAAATCTGAAGTTGCTTCTCATCCTCAAAAAGATGCAGGCAACAACAGTACTATGAGCATATTTTTGACTTGTAGTAGCTGACCATGCCTTCCCTTAGTCCAGCACTGCCTGTAGCATACAGACCCAAACTCACTGCATTTGTAATAAGCAAGCAAGCAACAGGAAGGGACTCTTGAGTGTCCCCGTCTGTTTCAAGAGTCAGCACAGCTGCTATGCCATTGCTGATGGCACCTGGTGCTGGAAAAGGGGGCAGGATCAGACAGCTGAGGCTTAGCATGGATTTGCAGCACACTGCCATGTTACAGAGGCCCTGCTTGACTTCAGGTGGATGACAGAGCCTATCCCCACACCAGCTATACAGAAAAGCTAAGGACTTGTTAGTGAGCCTCAGGGCACTTCTATGGTCTTGGCTGAAAATGGACCTGGGAATTTGCACTGTCAAATACAATATGTGAGAGAGGGACAGGTCTCCCTTTCTCTTTTCTTCAGTGGTTATCCAAGCGGAAACACTGCCAAAGCATGGGGCAATAAACAGGCTGGGACTTATGCAGATCTGCTGCTGAGGGCTCTCATTGTGCTTTTAGAAATATCACTCACTACAGCCATGAGGGTGGTGTATAGGCCAGTGATGCACTAGGCAAGCCCAGAGATAGAGCTGCAGGAGAGAGAAGATCAGTCAAGTGGCCTGTGGGCTTTGTTTGTTTAACATTCTCATGCCCCAGTTTTCTCCTGGAATTCTGGTGAAAAAATATACCATTGTTTGCTCTAAGCTTTTGTAGGAATGTAAAATGCATTTCTCAGTCAGGTTATCCATCTCTGTACAGAGCTGCCTGCACATCTTGGAGCAGGTTAAGGAATGAGCTTTCACTGCGGCACCCAAGAATTAACAGATTGTCTCACTGAATCACCTAACTACACCCACTGTAACACAGGTATGTCCAAAAAAGATTCGCCTGAGCACATGTAAAATCTGGGGGACACTGAACCATGCAACACATACAGCCCTTCCTTCTCTGGCATTCACACCAGACTTGGTCACTCAACTTCTCTCCACTAACTCCTGCTGCTTGCTGCTGTCACAATCAGTTCATCTCTGAAAAGGATACATTTATAGCACACAGGTGACTTGACTTTATTTCTCTGAATGTTATGGTCTTAGCCAAGAGGCTGATTCTCTGCTGCCTCACCATCCTCCCACCAGCCCAGCCCACAGAAGTGATTAGCTGCTGCTGTGTTTTTCATTGTCCCAGGCAGAAAAAGCACTCCGTTTCTCCCATCTACCCCTGGTTGATAGTTCCCAAAAAATCATTTGCTACTGCAGCATGGAACAACTCAATTACCAAGACGAGGTCACCAGCTATGTGGGCCATTTTAAGACACTGGCAGTTTCTTAAGCAAGCTTAAGAAATCTGTTCTCTGAGCTTGGTTTAAACTGCAAAAGTAATTTGGCAGGTGCTGTGCTTGGCAGAATCACATAGAACCACAAGATTTAACCCTCAAATGCATCTGTTTTCTCATACACAACAGCACCTCTCACCCACTTGTTGTGCTAGAGGAGGCCCTTATTTTCAATGGTACGGTCTCCACATGTGCACACAGACAAGTGTGTGACTGCTCTCTCATTCAGATGTGCCTCTTCATTCAGGCTTGTGCGTCCTTGCTTTCAGACTAACATAATTTCATCTCTCTTCAAGTCTGTCTCTGCATCAGGGCTGCTCCTTCTGGGCAGGGGACTTCACTTCCAATGCAGGAAGACATTGGTGATGAATATTAATTGCTTTAACATCTGGTTGTGATAAGGCCAAGCACATTTCCGTGCTTTGGCTTGTTGCTAGGGAACTGAGAATGGCAAGTCATGGATTTCATTTGCTTCAGGGCCCACTTGGGTTGCAAAATAGCATTAAGCCACAGAGGAGGATTTGCCTGTTAATTATTTAGAGTCTAATATAAGAAAGGGGAAAAAAATCGGTGTTTTTTCTCTCTCCTCCCAGTTTGGCTTTCAGACTACATAGGGTCATTAATCCCCAGGGCCAGACAGCTTCTTGGTCACACATGATACCTTCCCCTGGAGCAGGACAAGAACGCCCCTGCTTGTTTAACAGAGCACTGCTGAATTGCATCTTGTGGAACACCACAGCAAATGACTATATTTAAATTTAATTGTCCGGAAATTGTAACCATAATATTCTCTCATTTCACTTCTAATTTTAGATGTAAACCAGCTGGCAAGTCAAGCTCGTCCTGTAGCCTCCACCTGCAAGCGGCACTGCTGGCAGAGCTGCTTCCCTGAGCAGGGCTTGTACCTGCTGCTATGTGCCTCTTCCTGCTACTGGCCTTGCAGCACAGCCATGCTGGAGGTCAGCTGGAGATCAGTCTGAAGGGATCCTACTGGATCTGTGTTTTCTGCTTTTCCGCCACTGCAAATGGCATTTAGACCACCCTAGCCCTACAGCTTTACAATTGCTGTCCTTGCAGTGGGGATGTCCCACATGGGAATCTGAGCACACTCACACTAAGTGCAATGCTATGGGGGACTGTCAGGTTTAGTTTCTACCAGAAAATTGGTCTGCTCCTGGGAAGGAACTGAAGAGGTACCAGTATTTCTAGGTGTGCACATGTGCTCCGCTGTCTGCAAGGATGCTAGAGAAGCAGAGCTTTGAAAAGGACTGCTGTGTGTGCAGCATGGAGATGTTCACTCTTAGCCCAGCTGTCCCTTTCTCCTCCATCTTTGCACCCAGGCAAGATGTTTGACAGATCGTTGGCAATTGTACAATGTCTAGCTGGGCACGCACTAATGACTAACTTCCCCCTAAGAATTGCACAAAGGAGGAGCTGCCCCGAATGGCTGCCTTGCCTGGGGAGCACCAGCAAGAAGTGGCAGACAAGCAATTGGAAAGAAACGTCAGAGACAGAAAGGAATTATCCATTTGTGAGCAGGAACCCAGGCAGTGTTATTACCCACAGGATGTGGTCCAAGGAATCATCCTAATGTGTCTGTTAAATCTGTCACACATAAAAGCTCCCCCAGCACCACACCATGTTGAAATGTCTCTCTCCTGACTTCCATTTGTTCTGCAGCATTCACAGATTTTATGTGTTTGCTTCTTACTGGAGTTGAGCAAGTGATGAAGTTAATTTATTAATCAGATTGTGTCTTTTAAAATCTGAAAGGAATCCATCTGATTAACTGTTCCCATATCATCAGAATCCATATCTTTTCAAGACATCAGAGTGATCCATCTGACCCGTGGCCACCCTCCTTCCTCAGAGCACAAAACTCCCATTTGTTTTACATGACTGCAAATCTACAGCAGCTCTCATTGCTACAGCATCCTTGAAAAGCAAGACATTCGAGGTTCATCATCCTTGCAGCTGATCCTCATCCATTTAAGGGGTTTTCCTTGGCTAAGGCTAGGCAGGGTCCCCCTCTGAAACACACCTCAGCCAGGTTCACAGCTTTCAAATGTGACCTGTCACTTTATCAGAGTATTTCTATTTACATAGTTTCATGCTCCTTTTTCCTTACATTCAGACTGAAACCCTCCAACGAACTCCTTCGCCAGGCTTCTCAGGAGATTGGTTTTTCCAGGGGTTGGTTAGTTACTAGGAGACAATCAGAGATAATGGCTCAAGATTGCTGTGTCACAGCCCCCCTTGGAAATGGATGCTCTTCTCCTTCACACAGGTTGCTATGCAGTGTGAAAGTGACTCTCAAAACAAAAATTGCAATAAAATGCAAAGCTCCCCAAAGTGGACTGTGTCTTCACAGTTCAACACAGATTCTCACCTTCTTTCACTGAAGGCAAGAAGGTTTGCAGCATAGAAGAGAAAGGAGTTTCTTTAGCCATGTAAGAAGCAGAGCTTGAATTAGTACAATTATTACTGAGAGGAAATGATAATGCATGGGTATGGGAGTCAAGGCAAGTGAATTCTGTTTCCTAACTCCCCCCAAGGGTTAGTGTATAAGGCTACTTGTCTCAACCTCTCTGCCTATGCACTGATAAAATGGCTCCACCTCTGCAAAACACAATGATCTCCAGAGCTGGAAAGGTCTAGGCAAATGCTAATTACTAGTATGTTCTTTGTTCTACTGGGTGTTGCTTTTATAGCTACGAAGTTGTTTTAAATCTGCTTTCCAAGCTTCCGCAGGTGAGGGAAAATAATGATCAACACAATAATGCATGTAGTGCTCTGTGAGCTGTTGCACCGATATGGCTCTGGTCTGCCCTTAGCCCTGGTCTGACAAATCACAGCAAGTGATGGTCAGCTTTACATAAGTAGCAGTTGCTTGAAATGCACTCATGTACTCAGGAATAAGGGGTGCTGCCCTCTGTGGGAGAAGAGCAAGGAGAAACAGCCAACCCAATCTTTGCCATATAGGCATCTGTGGTACCAATATCGTCACAACAAAGAAAGCCTAGACAGGTAAAGCAGAAGAGTGAGCAGAAGTGCATTTGAAACCCACAAAGGCACTTACATAAAGCCTTTAAAGGGTATTAAAGGGTAAACTGTCTGCTTCTACAGTGTGCCATAAATATCAGCCAGATAGCAGCAAGGCAGAGCAGAGGAATCCAGGGTTTCTTTACATGTTTCCTGTGGATTCACCAACTGCAGTACTTCTTCTGCTGCATTTCCCTTTGGTGCTAGTCATCAGTCATTGTCTTGGTTGGAGCAGGGGGTGAGAGCGCTTGTCTTGAGGAAAGCCTGCTGCAACTAGCTGTGCGATAGACTGGGTGGCAAAGTGTTGCCCTTGGGAAAAGATAGCTGCAAGAACTGGCAGCAGTTTAATAGCCAGTTTCATGTCTCTGGAGCCTCAAAACAGAAAATACATCCCTATCCTAATAAAGCTGGTAATGCATGTTGCATCATGCATCCAGGTCCTTGTGCGTGACAGAGGCATGAGGAGGTTGGGCCTCATTTAAGCTTGCTTCCTGGTCTACCTCTCAGCCTTGGAAAATTCAGGTTACATCTGTGCCCTCCTCTAGGCTACACCAAATCCATTCCCAGGCTGCAGCAGCACCCCAGCACTGTCTGCTGATGCCATGGTCCACACCATAGGCTTTAAAGGAGGGCAAATGGGTAAGTATGGGGTTCTTTCTTTCTCCCCCTCATCATGCTGGAAGGACACAGGAATGAGAACAGGAATTCTTGCTAACAGCTGGTTGAATGTTGTGTAAACAGGTGCATCTAGTTAAGCACCACTTCCATGGATCCCACACACAGCCAGTGTCACAAATAACAACATTTTGTCAGTGAGGTGGCTGGCTGCTGCCAGCAGGAGACTCAGAAATGCCAATTACAGCTTTTACTTTGAAATACAGCCCAGACCTCACTCCCAGTGAGATGCACTGTGCCTCTAACCATGTGAGCCTTGCCTGAGCCAAGTGCAAACACACTTCACTTTGAGAAACACTGAGTAGTCTATACTTTCATCTGCAGGTGATCACTTGCATCCACTATCACAGTACAGAACATACATGTGCTATACTACAGACTCTGAATCAAGATTGTGAAGGGATCACAAATCTCACTAATATTCAAACAGCATATGAAGAAATAGGCTATTTCCAATATATTGATTGTCTCTCTTCTGCTTCTATTAGTCCAGACAGGTAAAGAGTCTCAGCAGAAAATCACAGCCCTAGCAGGAGTTTCAGCTAGCTGAAGAAAACGAAGTGCCAGCTCACTCCTAAGCAATAAGTAAACTTTGAGTTTCTGTATGCACTGGCTAGATGCATCTGTCCATCTGCATCTTTTGGTTTTAACTTCTGCAGGCACAAGTGGGCCTGACCTGAATGGCATTTCCACACCAGTAAAGCTCACTCAGTTGGAAGAGTCCAGAAATCAAAGCAAAACCAGCAAAAACTGAGCCAAAGAAAGATAATTTCAGAGCCACCCAGCCCCCATTCTGAGGTTCAGGATGGAGTCTCAGGGGCCACAGCCTAAGCCAGCATCACCTAGTGTTGACCCACTGTACAGCCCCAAGCTGCTCTGCTGTTGTAAATCAGGGCACTCTGGTGACTCCAAAGGAGGTGAGCTGATTTGCTCCAGCACAAACCTGGCTTCAGGAGGCTTTTGTGACAGGCATTGTGGGAGGCATTTCTATGTCCAATCAGCATGTATAAATTCATCTATGGATCTATTTGAGTAAGTATTTCCAAGCTTAGGGAAGCCAATAGACAAGATAAGTCACAAATCCTAAGAAACCAGTACTGACAAAATAGAGATCTCTCTTGTGTTCTTTGTCTCAGTTTCATTACACACTGGAACTGAACTCTGCTTGTAGAAAGCGTTGTGGTGCCAGTTTAAGGTATCACAAGAAGCAACTACCGAGGCATGCCAAGAAGCTGCCTGCCACCCAGCACCAAATGGAGAATCTGTGCACAACAGCCTGGAATGGAAAGTTTGCTTTGAAGCTTTGTAGGTTTGGGGGATTTTTTTACAATGGAAAATCTTGTAAGGGAAAATGCCCTCGGCCCAGAAAGGCTGTTCCCATTTTGCATTGCTCTCAGCACCCATGCATTACCCTGTATAGTAGTAAGCACAAAATAATGAGCACAGAGGAGCAGCAGACAGAAATGATGACTCGCATGACCCCAACCTCCTATGCTACCCATTGCCTCACAGGAGAAATTGGGGTGAAGCCTGTGGTGAAAACTTGGTATTAATGAATGGAGAGGAGAGTTTTTTTTGGCTTAAGTTGACCCTGGAAAAGGGGAAGGAGAGGTGTTTACTCAAGTATTCGTTTCATTGTTTTAATTGTACGCTGTGCTCATGCATCCCATGTCTGCTGAGTGAGATATGTTACACAACAGTCAGCAGGTAGTCTGCATAGTAGGCCTTGCGGATACACCTGCTCACATGGACTCTGCACACCATTGCTCTGTGCTGGAAGAAGCTGACTGAGTTTGCTCGGGATGGCTGTATGAATGCGCTTGTTTAATATATACATGTGATCTTAAGTTCTAGCCACACCCTAAGGAGTCCACTTTGAAATGATCTTGCATTCTAGGGACAGAAGAGGAGATACAAATGTTTTTTCTCTCAACAGCGGTTAAACTATAGCTAGAAGCCTGCCATTTTGAAATAAATAAAAAAGAGAGACTGGCCCTTTTGCCTCTATGTCTGCGTGGTGGCCAAGCTACCCATGGAGGTATCACCAGAGACTGTGAGCCATACAGCGTTCTCAGCAGTATCCAGAGCTCTTTTGTCTGCTTTGGTGAAGGTTCAGAGGCTTGCACACTTCACTGTCATGATAGATGTAAATATAAACAGTCTTTTAATATGCATATAATGTGTCATTAGCCATTGTCATGCTGTGCCATTTAAAGCAATATTTATCCTATTGGCAGAAGTTATTTTGCACCTACTTGCTGAGAATTGGTTTTACAGGGTTGTGTTTTGGCAAGGAGTAAATTGATTATAGTTATTACTTTAATAGTTAGAAAAATGAATTCTGTAACAAATAATGTGTTGGCGCTCCATGCTGACTTGCCATGTGCTTTCACTCACAGTCATTAGACAGTACTGTGCATTTAATGGTGCAACCATTTAGCTCCAAAAGTCATGTTAAGGAACAGACTGCTTTCTCTAAATTGCTAGAGTTTACCTGTTGCCTCGATTCACCACACACTGTCAGTAACCCTGCAGCGGAGAAAGAGAAAAGGGCAGGAAAGAGATGCCAGTCCATTTGCTTAAATAATACTAGAAGATGGCTAGAGGATCTCCTGTCTCTGCGCTCAGCACCATGAAAGCAAAGCCGCTTGCATGGCAGGCAGCTTTCATTTATTGCTTTGAAATAGCTTGCTTACCACAAGCACTGCACACAACAGCACATTCAGGAAGTCCAAGTCTCAAATACCCTTCTACCTTTGGTTTGATTGAAATGTTTCATTTAAACTGTACATCTGGTGGACTTCATCCCATGCCCACGAAGTGAGACAAGACGTAGCACAATTAATGATGAAGTCTGAGGGCATCAAAGCCTAATTCTCTGTTCTGCCGTAGCCCCCACTCCAGTGAAGACAAATGTTTTATAGACTAATTCTAATACCTGATTCCTCCATTCATCACCATCAAAGGAAAAACTGACAGAAAACTGGGTCCAATAAAATATGTTCGATCTGGAAACAAATGATTCATTTTTTCAGGGCTTTTTTTAATACCACTGAAATTAATTTTAAAAATAATCTTTTCAAAAGTTAAAATGCAGTGATTAATTTTTAAGAAGATTAAACAAAGTACTTTTATTTTTATCCTGCATTATGAAACAAATAGATGAAATTTACATACATTTCCAAAACACTTCAATAACTCCAAAGAGCAGTCTTCAGCCAATAAAAAATTTGATCAAAATTTTACACCAGCTCATGTTTTGACTCTTTGTGCCTCCACTCTATGTTTGTAAGATATGGGTATTTTGTTTTCTCTCTGTCTTGTCTGTATGGTTTTTAAAGTTTTCAGGCCTGGGACTTCCTCTGCGTTTTGCCCATGAAGGAGGGAGATGTCTCTCTTAGAGCTCAGGACTGCTAAGCATAATTGTAATATGTTAATACAATAACAAATAGCATTTATGTGGCAGTGATTTCAAGGGCACCTGGCTTATAATAGAGGTGTATAGATGAATAAGGCTGACATAGTCCACTTTTTTTTTTGCTGATTTAGTGGGGAATTCTCTAAAATTCCATCATTACAACCCATGAGTAAACTCCTGCCACCTTGTCTGCAGTGGGATTTCTATGTTGGCATGCTATTAACAGAAATGGTCTTCCAAGCTTTTTAATTGCCTCCTGGCACTCCTTTATTACAGTTATTGATCACCAGACCTGCCTGCAATGTTGGTCTGAAAAATAATGGACTTGCATGTAGCTTCAATTAGGGGAAAAAAATATCAGCCCGTCTGGGGCTCTGTGTATTTTTCCCACCTGAAAATACTTGGTAAATGGCAGTAAGCAAATGCAAGGGACAGAGAAGCTAAGAGGAAGCCTGAGTAGTGGAGGAGCAGTATAATGGGAAGAGGCTGAATAATAATGGCCATTAGTAATGAGACTGTAACCAGAGGTCAGTTAGAGAAAGGCTCAGTGTGTTCCACTAACTGGCTTCAAGGCATGTAGAAAAGCAACCCTGAAGGTTTACCACAGAGTAATATGAGCTGTGAATACTTTGTTTATCCAAAACACCATGCTGCTACACCATTAATTACCAACAGCACTGCTGGCAGACAGTAGGTTTCAAAAAGTGGCGTTGGCTAATGCTGCACTGGGATATCGGGCCTGGCAATGGGGCTGATCTAACTTGATCCATCCATCAGCAAGGGAGATATGTGGGTGTCTGTGGTACTGCTGATTTTCTGGAGACTATGTAAAAAGGAGACTTGCTGAGCCCTTTCAGAGCAGGAACTGGACTAATTTCTGTCCATGGTTGGAGTAATGGATCTGTATCCCTGTGCCACTGGTGCTGTTGGGCACATACTGAGACACCCAAGAGACTGTGCTTGCCCAGCCATCCAGAACAATGGGCAGAGCCTAATCTGGTTTTGGAATGAGCGCAGCCTTATCCTCTCTATAGTGATGTATGAATAGGGCTCACCTCTCAAGCTATTTATTGTGCACTTATGAAGCTACCCTTCTTGCTGTTCTGCCACCAGCTAAGCTTTGCAGGCTTCTGATGGCCTATCTGCAAACTACGTTACTCATTCTTGCTTTCTGTGCCTTGTCACCACAGTTTGCACAAACACTTCATGGGGGGTCATCTCTGGATAGATGTGCACACAGCAGCTAAAACAAGAAGTGGTCAGTCTTTGTCCATTCTGTGATACTACCAAAAAGAAGAAATCTTTCATCCTAAACAATTATCTCTGTGGCTATCTGGCTAGAAATAATAGAAGACTGCTATTCATATGCAGAGTTAGCAGTACAAATGCTGAGGTCACTAATACCCTGAATAAGAAATTAAAGCTTTCTGAAGAGCAAGGCCATGCTCAGCTAAACCTTTTAAGAGGAAAAAGCCAACACAAGTCTCAATCCTCATCCAGGGGCCTGAAAAGAATACATGTTGATATTCTTTTCTTCAAATCAATAACACTTCAATAAGAGGATTATTAAAAATGCAATATCATATATTCTAGAAAGCTCATTATGAAATACAGACTGCTTGGTAACATATTTAAATGTTCATTACCAAGAGTTGCCTTGGGATTGTAACAGATTTTACCTCTTTTTCCTCAGAACAGAATCAGATGAGGATGATTAACTGGTTTTCTCACAGTAGCCAGGCAGCAGGGCAAGAAAATCGCTGTGGCTTTGCTAGTGTTTATGCTTAGACTGGGGCTTGTTGCAATACGAATCCTTTTTCTCCTTTCTGTCATATCCTCTAGCAAACTGCTTGGAAATATATGCCCATTGGCATGTTTTCTTTTCTATCTGCCCTGCAGGACCAAAATACTTCCATAGCCTCACTGACAAGAGGTTATTTTTATTACTGAGCCACCTTTGGGGTCACTGATATCTTTGAGACCCAAGCTCTGTGTGCCACCCAAGGCAACTCTTATGCTAGTGGAAAACTGTGACTTATCTGGAGTGAAGGATTACCATAAAGCATTTTAATGCCGTTTAGGAAGAAGGGCTGGAAACTCTGAAAAGTCAGCTTCAAGCCTAGTTACTCAACTTATGTAAAAATGACGTCAAAATCACAACACTGGGCAACAGTTAAGATCCTAAGACTACAGATTACTTCCCCACATTTTACAGAAAGCATTACTCTTATAGACAAAGAGCAGTGTTAAAGAGACTGCTCTACTGAAGGAAGGGGCCCCTGCCAGATTTCTTCCAGAGAAATAATGGACGAGTAAGAAACAAAGTTAGAAAATCCAGCACTGTCTTCTACATCAGCACTAGAGGAGGAGAATATCCAGGATGAATTTTTTATGAACCATCCACTTCTTGCACTGTCACTCCTCCTTAGGAATCCACTTGTTTTATGCATAGATAGATAGGTAGGAAACATACAACGCTAAAGATTTCAGCCAGCTATTCAGCAGAGAAGCACACTATTTTATTAGTTTGGCCATGGCATAATGAAAAATATTCCCCTGTTTCTGCCTGTTTCAGAAGACTGTGAGATTTTCTTTCTGTGTTACAAGAAACAAGTTAGAGCTGAGGTGGAACTTCACCCAATACAGGTTATGGACAAGCATACTGGGCCGTACAGAGGTTCTTATCACCATCTGTGAAGGGGATTTGCAGACTGGGACACTGAAAATGAGCCAGTTAAATATTTGTGTACTGCACTCATTCCAGTTCTATTGGAGTCTGCAGAAATAGTGTTAAACAACCTTCCTGCAGACTCTGTTGCATTGCTCCCTTTTTCTCTCATCAATAATAGAAGAGCCAGCCAGCCTTTCCTGCTGAGCTCAGAATAGGCAGATGATTTTTTAGTGGTAGCATTTTCAAGGTTGTGGGTTTTTTCATAGCCATTACAAAACACATGACCAACACAGCCAAATCTCATTGCAAGGTGAACTCACTGCCCTGAAATCAACTTCTCATGGAAATGAAATGGCTGGCCCAAAATCTCCAGAGCACTGGATGAGCTTGCATGATAAACAACTTTTCATGGCTCTGCTGGCACCACTGAGTCTGTTAAATATCACAGCTTTCTGAAATACTTTTGGAAGGATGACTGCTATATCTGTATACTGCATTTTCCCCTTCTTATTGTTAGTGTCTGCAAAGTTGCCATCCTGAACACGATTGTGTAGGGACATCAGATCACTTCACACTCATTTTCCTCTCTGTTCACATCAGCTGTTCCTCAATATCCAAGTAGAATTTTTGCTTGGGACAATTTTAAAGCAAGCTGCCTGTTGCATGGCAGGCTGAGGTGGCACAGATGCCACATTCCTCCTCTGGAAGGGCAAGGCACATCCTCATGAAGATGCATCTGCTGATCCCTGCTGACGAGCCTGATTAACATCAATCCTATCTAGATTTGTTTTATAGTAAAATACAAGTCACCAGCATCAATAGCCTCTCCCTGCTTCCCTTTTGGGACTACTTGCTTTCTTTTAAGCCAACAGAATATTTGCACTATTCTCCTGCTTTTATTACACAGGTCTGTATTTGAGGTGGTGAGAATAACTCACATTGCTAGTAAAAGCAATAAAAGTAATGCCAGACTCATTGCTTTTTTAAACTACACAAGCAGCACCAAGCAGATGACCCGGCACAGCAGTATATTCACTGTGACATGGTAAAGCCTGCATTGTTCTCTCTAAATGTCACTAAAGCCTGTAGAAACAGGTCTAGATACAATTAGGGAGCATTGAAATGAAATGACTTGGGCATTTGCATCCAGCTATTAGCCAGAAGCACAGACTGCTGTGCACAGAACTCAAGGGTTCAAGCATTGACCAAAAATAGCAGTAACAGAGAGTTTCACTGAGTTTTGCTTTGTGGTTGACTGATTTCCATCGTTAGAAATTGTGTCTAATTACACTAATCGTACTTTCCTGGATTTTTTGATGGGGTGCATGGATAGCAAGAACTTGCTTGCAGAACAAAAGGCAGTGTTGGAGCACATCATGTTTTAATGTTTGCTCTCACTGAAAAATGTTTGTATTTCCTATGAGTTTGTTTCATTGAATCATCTAGGCTGCATTTCTAGGATTTACAAGAAAACTGGGTGCCTGGAAGGGGAAAAGGTGAGAAGCTAGAAATTCTTGCACATTTCAAAAGGCAACACGTATCCCTAGATTCTGTCCTCCTAAGAAGCAGCCAGACGGCCAATGCCATGAATGTCTCATTTTCGCCTTCAGTTACATCAGAATTTTCCAGCTGCAAAAGGATTTTAATTAGGGTGTAAAAGCAATGCATGAAAGGTAGGACACTCTGACAGTGTAGAGAAAACCAGAGGAGATTTTTTCTTTTTGGTTCCACAATACAGTTTTTGTTCTGGCCTCATGCTGACTTTCTCTGCAAGGAAAATGTCACACTTACAATACAAGCAGTCGAGAGTGCTTGTATCCAAGATCTCACAGAAATTTCAGGATGCACAGAAAGCTGATACTGCCATGGTCCAGAAGGTTCCCATTGCTCTTCTTCCCCACAACAGCCTCCTCATCACTCCTCGTGAAGAACACCCAACATCCTTTGCAACTCTCTCGCAGGAGTGGATCAAACACTTTGCCAGCATTAATTCCTTCCCAGCACCTGACTTTGCAGGGATGGACCATGTGCTGTGCGGGCTACTGCAACCCCATAGCACACACGGTGTTCTCTCTTATCAGCGGGTATAGCAGCTTAAATTCCCTCTCTGGAAAGCCTCTGTTGTCACTTTGATGTTGCAAGTTTACATTGCATCCTTGCCACAGATAATACAGTTTCTTCTATTTCTTTCTCTGTCACTGTGTACCCCTCTGGCTCTTTTTTTTCTTCACAGTTTTCTTTCTGCTCTCTATTGTGTGGATACAATAGCCCCTCTCAGTTCTCCACAGACTACATTGTCCTGTAATTGCTCTCCTGTCTCTCAGGAAGGGAAAATTCATTCTGATTTGATGACCTTATTTTTCTCTGTATAAATGATAAATGCTTCCATTAATCCATCTGTTTTGAGTGGTGTATCTGGGTGAAGCACGAATAAAACTTCTTACATAACAGCATGTCAAATTACAAATTTCTGTGTAACCCATTCCTTTGAATACTGTCACTGTTAACACACCTACCTCCTATATCTACTTAAACGAATCCTGATACTAAGCCTTTGAGGCCTCTTCCAGAGCAGGTCCATCAGCTGGAAATGGGAGCAGAAAATCTAGAAGCAGCTGCTGAGCAGGCTGTTCTCTCCTAGGTGAAAACCTCCTTCGAAGACAGGGAGAAAAATTTTTTCTAATGCCTTGTGAGAATGCGAGTTTTTAGCACAGGTGAAGACAGTGGAACAGCAGGGGAAGAACCCTATTCCTGAATGCCACAGCAGTATCTGTGCAGTTTTCTGGTCCCCCCACAATGGGCTAGTTACAAAACTAAGCAACAGCAGACAGCTCTGTTGTCTTGTTCTGCTACTTCACTTTGCAGAGGATTATTCAATGTTTCCCCAGCCACAATCCAGTCACAGTAAATTTCATAATAACAAGATTATTACAGCAGAAATTGTATTACAATAGAATCACTGTCATTAGGGCTGTTCTTATCCCACAATCACTACCATGATAAAGCTGTGCTCATTACACAAGCAGTAAACTCAGTCTAGGGAGAGCTTAGCAGAAGAAGCCAAGACTAAATCTGCCCTGTGGGGACTGAAATTTCAGGTTTCTCTCTCCCACTTGTTTTTCTTCTTTGTTAAGAAGAAGAAAGAAACCACTGTTGCTTCTTGCCACCTCTTAGCTGGTATCAAAACTTTGCAGAGCTTCATCAAGCTGTGCAGTCAAGTGGCTGAATGGAAGAATGTAAACTAGGTCATAGAATCCTAGGTTGGAATCATAGAATCATAGGTTGGAAGAGACCTCTAAGATCATCAAGTCCAATCATCGTATCAGTACAGACCAACAGTCCATGTAGCTGAATACCTGCCTCTATAGAAAAGGTCTCAGACTAGGGCAAATACAGAGTAAGAGTTTGCCCAGGGCTCAGCATCTCACCTCCTTCTCTTCCTGTCTTCCAGGTGATAGATTTATGTTGGACAGGTAAAGGGATTTCTGGTGAGTCAGAAACTGATTAGACCTTGATGGGTTTTCCTTCCTTCCTTACTTTGTGTAGGCAATCTTTACACTCACATAAGCAGCCCTCAAAGAGGACAAGGATGGTTCAGATATCAGAAAAGCACACGACAAGGGATGGCTTGGGATCTTGGGGAGAGTGGCTGAATGACAGGCACCTGCAAGCAATACACAACCGCTGGGCCAGGCTTCCCCTCCACTCTGGTCCATGCTTCCACAACTTCCCATATAACAATAAAAGGGCAGCACAATTGCAGCATCACAGATAAAACACTCTCAAGTTTTACAAGCAGAGAAAGTATTTTATTGGCACAGACCCTTTTTTACTAACCTGGCATAAAAGCTATCAAACTGTCTAAATAAATCTGGGGAACTATCTCCTCCCTCAGTCAGGGCCCTCACTGGGCCCTGAATAGATTCGTTTTAAATGGGTTATAAATTTGTGATAAAGGATATTTCAACTCCAAATTGCGTATTTAACGATGCTTTTGCTGCAGTGCTCCCCCACCTCTACAGAGCAAGGCCAGATTCTCAGCGGGGCTAAATCAGTTGGACTCTGGCCTGGGAAATACCAAGTTAACCACCCTGCACCTTCACTGTCCCTCTCTGCATCGCAGCAAGGTGCTGGGGAGCCTCACCAGGGCTCACTCACCATTCCTGCTCTGGTGGCAGAAACACACCGCAGTATCTGTTCCTCCCCTGTCCCTTGCTGGGTCTGCCCTGTTGATTTGAACTACAAGGTGCCCGGGACCAGAACTAACCCAGACTCACGTTTGCAGATAGCTCAGGTGGGCTGAAATGATGATGAACTGCGCTGTTCCCCAGGGAGCACAGCAGTGACAGCTGTGTAGCTTGCACTAGAGCAGTGTCTAGGCTGCCTCTGGCCTGTGACCTTAGGAGACAGAATGCATCATACAGAGGCATGGGCTGCTACTGTGCTGGACACAGTTTCAGTTCCCATCTGCACTTTCCCACTTAATTTAAATGCAAGTTCAGAAATGGAACATCATGAGGAGAAAGAAGCAAAAGGGAGAGACAGACAGAGAGACACCAGAAAAGTCCTTGCTGGTGCCTGTGCTTAGCACATGAGAACACAAGAGGACCAAATAAATACAGGGCACTTTGGCAAGGAGAGAGCTAAGGAAACTTTCAAAGCAAGGTAAGTGTCAGTGATGTAGGCAGCACAACTGTTCAATGCAACATGCTTCTCTCCAGCTCTTGGTTCACCCCTTTTTTTCTCTATGCAAAAGCTCTATTAAATGCTATAGAGAAGTAAAACTGGAACATGGGCAGAGGCACCACAGTGAATTAACAACCTGTGCCTGAATTCCCAGCTCAGCTAAAAGGAAGATGGTGGGAGAGGGAGAAGTAATAAACATGGTGCTGCTGTTCAGAAGAACAGAGCCCTGAGCTGTGTGCTTCTCCTAAG
This sequence comes from Opisthocomus hoazin, assembly GCF_030867145.1. Lineage (NCBI taxonomy): Eukaryota > Metazoa > Chordata > Aves > Opisthocomiformes > Opisthocomidae > Opisthocomus > Opisthocomus hoazin. Next base: position 1,958,112 of record NC_134437.1, read on the forward strand.
GCAAAACAGGGGCAAGGCAACAGCAGTATATCCCTTTGTGCCTTTGGGATGTGAGTTTGCTCCCAGCAGTAGAAACAGCCTCAAATTCATGCTGGGGAGATTCCCAGGCAGATTCCCTGCAGCTCCTTGCAGGCTGCCACTGGCCTCACCTGTCTGGAACAGCAGCAGTTCTCTAAGAGCACAGAACATCACCTCTGCATGCAAACCCTCTTTCGGGTTTGCATTCAGAGGAGTTATCCATTAGCACGTTTGTCTGCCATGAACAATGTCCCTTCAGGCTGGGCCAGGTACAGACCTTTCCCATTTTGGTTATACAAGCAGCACTTTTGTTTGCAGCAGGGACAGTGCAAGCACCGTGGATGGAGCTTGGCCCCAGCATTGGAGTGGAGTTCAGCTAAGGGCATTAGTTTTCCTGCACTAATCAGCCACTTCCTCCTCCCATCCCTCCCTGTCGGCCATCGAGCTCCTGTTCCCCAAACCACAAATCGCCAGCCGCAGCTAGTTGAAGTGAGATGCACTCTTCTTAAAAAGACTTGACTTTAGTCTGAAGGACTGGTTTCTTTGTTGTGACCACACACACTTACTAACACTCAATCTGCTGCTCTCTGCTGCAGCCCTGGATGGGAGGTAGTATGCAAAAGACTGCTGAAGTCTTTTGCTTAAATCCCTACCACTGTTCTGCAGGATACTCATACTTATGCCTGATTTAAACCATTCCTTACTGTGTCTTGGCTGGGGTACCTGGTCTAAAGCACAATCTAAGCAACTCAGACTCCTAGCATGACAGCTAGCAAGGGCACTTTCTTGAAAAAATATCATTTGCCTTCAAGAACCCAATCATTGTCCATCTTCTGAAAGTGAGTTTTGCAGATTGCTGATGCAATAATAATTTCCATGGCAGCAGGGGCAATGACAGAAATGCATTTGGCTTACTAAAAACAGACTGAAAGCAAAATCCAGATTCGATCCACCCCTTCTCCTCTTTCCCCAGCATCCCTGTTCTGAGGGCCCACCTGGGGACCCTGACTATTTCTGTACAGCCACATGAGAGTAAGTAACCCCCAATTCTGACATGGCACTGGGAAAAAGTAAAAATGTTTTGACAATATTGCATTAGTGTCAGTTCAGAATGGCTGGTGCAGGTACAGAAGCTTCTCTCCCTTTGCTTCACAATATTTCTTTGGCCAATGTAATACAACTGTTCCACTTTTCAGCATCTTTTAGCTTAAAAATTCAGGCAGTGCTCACATGCTTACACGAAATCTGAGAGAAACAGCTGCATTTCCTGCGGGACACAACCTTACTCTGGGGGGAATCTTTATGGCCAAGTTATTCACACTGGACCTAAAGATAACAGGAGAAAACCTGACAGTCCATTAAACACACAAGTAGTAGGACTGAAACTCCAAAGTGCCTGCAGCAGTAAAAGTAAGAGGTAATCTCCAACCAAAGCCAAAACAGCAGTTTTTCCTATAAAAAGATTGAGGAGGAAGGCTGCATTTCCCTCTAATTGCCTGTTTATCATTTTATGTAGCACTGTGAGTGGAGGTAACAGTTAGCAGACATGTAAAATGACAGTCCCCACAATTAACATTGATAAGCTTTGACAGATATCAGGATAGGAAAGTTTTCTAGATAGTAATTCCTTCTAATGTTAACTTCAATGAGAATAAATTGATATTACACATTTGGAATTGATAGAGACTCATTCCCTGTGTCAGGCCTGGCCCAAAGTACCTGGCACCATGTGGTCTAGTGTGGGACAGGAATGGCCGAGGTACTGCAAGTCTTCCCCACTCTGCTACAGATCTGCTGTTTATCCTCGGCCACTAACATTTCTCCCCCTCTTTACCTGGTTTGTGAGTTCTTTAGGGCACAGCTGCCTGTTGGGAACCCAACCCCTCAACCTCAAATCACCCTGATCTCATAAGGGTACCACAGTGCAAATAGTTCTTATGTGTGGGTGTTGAAATGACCTTTCTGTGGCCTTACAGAAGTCCTCAGGGGTCTGATTTTACATCTAGTGCAGTCACTGGGAAGAAATGCTTTTATCCCATGTCAGGTTATCCCCTTTGCCTTCTGTTTATCAGTCGTTTGCTTCTCCTGGAGTAACTGACAAACCATGGCAATATATAATCACCCTTTAAGCACTTTGGCAGCTCCCAGGCCAGGAGAGAGAGATGTGATCTTCTGATCACAGCAGACGTTTGCTTTCAGGGGGCAGAGCCCTCAACTTAAAGAATGGTAACCTAGTTCAAGAGAAGTAATATTCTCAACATGATACTCACAGAGGGAGAATGGATGACCCATTAAAAGGCTGCACCCTGACACTCCATTCCCCACTTTGCCTCTTGCTGCTGAGCTATTGTGCATCCACTTAGCCTGGGCAAAGTCAAGATTGCCGAGCTCCCAGCACACAGAGGTTTGCTCAGGTCTTACTCTGCCATGGAATAGCAAGGGCTGCCTGCCTCCCTGGGGCCAATTATTTTTCCAAATGTGTGTGGGTCTCCAGCACTCCTAGGCAGTCTTTCACAAAAAGGCACTCGCCCTCTAAACAAATCAAGTGTAATGAACTTGGGAGCACCCAGCCTTTGGAAAGGGCCTTCAAATGCTCCCTTTCTCCCATTCAACAGTCCTTTCCCCAGAGGCCATAGCTAAAACACCCCTGGGTCTCCCTGCCTCCCTGACCACCAAAAGCAGCTCTGCCCTGCCTGGGAAAGCAAAATCACAAGAGCTGTTCATTTGACAGAGAACTTGCTTGAAACCAAACAGGGTTTTGCAGTTACGAAGTAATGTTTTGGAACACAATATTATTGGATTGATATTAAATAGATGTTTCCCTTCTCATTCGTAATAAAGTGAATGGTGCTAAGAAAGCCAGAGGAAACGATATAAATCCAGCCTGCTTATTGCTTTGAAAGTGTCTTTAAATATTTCCCTCCCACAGTCAGTGCTGGATTATGAGTAATAAATGACAGACAGAAGAGAACAGATGAATATCTATTTATGCAGGAAAATGAAACATGAATAGTTATTTTGAGGACAAATGTATTTTGACAGGTATCTAATTTCATTCTGTTGATAAAATGCACTTTGTCAAGTACTTTCTTGCATTCTGGAGTTGATGGCTCATTGTTTTTTTTTAGTTTGCAATCTTTCTCTGTAGCTAAAAATACCTGAAAAATTACATTTGTCAAACATCACAAAGCAATTTAATTTCTCATCATCACAAACGTGTTTAAAAGCAAAAAAAACAATCAAATACCCAGGCATTATTTATTCAGCACAAAACCCAAAATTAACAGGGAGTTGGGGCAAGGCACAAACTTTTAGGGAAGGACCCAGTTGTAACCTGGCAATGAACAAGAGCCCACACATCTCTTCACAACTTTGCATTCAAAATGGAGACAAGAAACATGGATATTGAGTCCTGCTGGCAGCCTCAAATAGTGGTAACACTAGACTCAGTGCTCAGCTCTGCTGTCGGCCTAGTGTAGAGACTGGTGTCTGTCTGCATCACTGTTTTCCCTCCCCTCCTCTGTCTGTTAGGACTGTAGAATCCACTGACTGGATCATTTTATGTTAACATGCATCACTTGGCAGCATGGCACTCTCCACTAGTACAAAGAATTCCATAACGCAAATACCCAGGGCAGCTCATCTACTATTGTAATTGCTTTTATTACTGTTGTGCTGAAATTGAGAAAATGATATTCTGACTGTATGGAATATTTTCTGTGTCTGCTTTCCTTTGAGAATTTTCTTCTAAGCACATCATACCCCCCCCCCCCCCAACATAAACTCCTCTATATTTGGAGGACATGCACTGTTTCTCATCACTAACCAATTATAATGTCTGAGAAATACAAACAATCTTCAGCAAGAGTAGAAAGGACACAGCTTCTGACCTCACTTTTACTAATAAACAACAGTGAATGGAACAGTCCAGCAAACGGGCTGCAGGCTTCTCCCCTCTGGGAACAGAAGATAGGAGGAAGGGACAATTACTCTGTTGTTCAATGCACTGCTGGTGGGCACTCAGATGTTGTGCTAATAGGTCTCAAGTAGAGCCCTAGATGCAGTAAATCCTGCCTGTTAATATGGCAGTTTGCAACATTCAGCAGATTAGGCTACAAGCAGAGTCCCTGGATGCTGCTATCCTCCACAGCTAAGTCTGGAGCACTGGTGAGCAAGAGATTGTTCTATGCCACTCTCCCTGCGCTTGGAAGAAACTCAGGTATGTTATAGTTAGTGGGCAAACACCAAAGAAAAAAAAAACCTGCTTCTTTTCTAACTTGTTCTCTGTAAGAGTTAAGCTAGTACCTGTTCACTGAGTGTTGCAAATCTCTTATTCCTCTGGTATCAATAACTGATTATCTTGATCCAAGCAACACAAATGTCTCAGACTGAATTTCAATCTCTGTTTAATACGATGCTTTACTATGGTTATTTCACTGACAATGCCTGGGAATTTCATGGCTTTTTAAAAGCAGGACAAGGTAGCATGGATGGATTTACCGTCAGTGAAATACTGGCATAAGGAAGTTCAGTTTACTGAGTGAGGCTTTGGGCTGCTGGTCTGAATTTTCTACAAGAATGGTCATGCAGGAAACAGTTCTCCCTCAAATAAAACAGTTCTGATTGTAATAAAAGTTAATGACTAAATATCATCTGCCATAAAAAACGGCAGAAGTAGTGGCGGAAAACTCTAGTTTGGGAAAGGAAACTCAAAACCTACACCTACCACAACAGCACTTCAAAGGAGAGACATACATGTTGTCATGTATGGGCAGGAGACTGAGCTCTTGAACCTGGGTGTCCCCAAGCACTTTGTTTTGGTTGGCATTTCTACTCTGAATCTTCAGATGGAGGAAGAAGGCATGGAAAGACAAAGCACCTCATCAGAGGTTGCTTAACTGGTGAAACATAGGGCCTGGCTGGGGGTGAAAGCATCCACATCTGCAGGACCTACCCAGCAGCACAGCTTCTCCTCACACATGGGACACAGGGCATGAATTTCACCATTTTTGCTGAAATAAGGAAAGTGGGAGCCTGTCACCTATTGAGCCTCGACAGCAGACAAATATTAGCCCTTTGTGTTACCTATAAGTATGATCTTTGGTCAGAATCGATCCATGGCCTATGACTTCAGAGGACAGTCTGAGACAACCGCTGAGACTTTAGTTGCTTAAATTTCTGGACTTTGAGAGAATATTGCGTTAACTGTGAATAGCCCTAATATTTGGAGCCAGTCCTGAGGAAATAAACTAGCAGAAAAGGAATGGGGGGGGGTGGGGGGGGGGTGGACTATGACACAGAAGAGGGAAAGAGAATTTGCTTGCAGACAGGTAGCAGAACCCGCAGGAGCAGCGGTACTCTGACTTTCAGTTCTGCCACATAACCTTACAGCTGTCCTAAGCTGCCTTATGTCTTGAACTCCATTCTTGTGACATTAAAGGGGTTGGATGTTTTGCTGAAGTCCATCCTTTACAACTGTGGAGCACTGTGGACAGAGGATAATGTCTCCCCTACCCGTCTTTCAGGGCTGGCTTCATGGGAACTGCATTGGTATTGTGGCTTTCACTAAACAGAAAGCCACCAAAAGGAAGCATTTTGCTGCTGACTGAACCCTTCCAGGTGACAAAGTGAAGGATGGCATAGGAGGACGATACCTGGGTGATGTTGTAGGGCAGTGAATTTGGGGCACACACCTCATTATTCTGTCTGCCCCAGAGGCCCCTCAGAGAGCTTGGTTATCAGCCAGAGCTGCCCTGTAATGCCTGGTGACAAACTGCAAGCATCCTACTAACAGGTTTTATGGATTAGAATGCGTTTAATGAACAATGAGTGCAGTTCATTGAGAAAGACAAAGGGGACTGCTTTCCAAACTCTGTCTGAATTTGTTCTGGCCTTTGCCCAGGAAAATCAACGGGTGCATTTCCCAGGTTCGCCTCTAGCCAGCGTCTTGCACCCAAGCTCACACTCGTAGTGACTGCCGTGTTGTACCTCAGCAGTTTTGTTTATCTCCCAGCTTGCCTGCTTGGTTCTTAAGCACCCACAAACTACCCCAGCCCCAGAGCAGTTTCCTTGCTTGGGGTTTCTCAAGGAGACAGAAGCTAACAGCCTCAGCTGCCTGAATGCGAGCAAGAGTTCCTGCTCCAAACCTGCCCCTGCAAATATCCCTGTGTCAGCTAGGGCCGGGGAGGGGGGGGGGGGGGGGGGGGGGGCGGAACTTTGCCTGGGGAGAGAGGGAAAGCAGCTCCAGCAGGTGAGAGCATGGGATGGCTGCTGCATGATAATGGCGTTGCTTAGCAACCTCTGCACCTGCAGTTCATTCAATTAGGATGTTTCTGAGCCTCTCATGAGTCTGAGCTTGAAAGTTCTGCCAGCAGAGAGTGACCGTGGAGTGGTCCTGCTCAGGCACCAGCTCTGCCCCATCAGCTTCAAGCTCCACAGTCAGAGGTGAAGCAGCACAGGCGCCAGTGTACAGCTCCACTGCCCAAATCTGGGCTCACACAGAAGCAAAGCAACGTGCCCCTATGACTAGACAGCAGCCAAGGCTGTTCATCACTGCCTCCTGTTCAGCTCCACATCTGGAGAACCGCTTCAGGCTTTTTCTTTTCCCTGGAGGGCAATTACTGCGCTCATCTACAGAGCTAACTTCCCACAATGACCTTCAAAACAATGCAGAAGAAAAATCTATGAGCTACCATAAACCTAGCCAGCAAATCTGGCTGGTTAAACTAGCCCTATTGACCACTGTTCCTATTTTACAACAGGTTTTGGGATCCCCTTAGAGGCTACAGCTGCAGGATGCACATCCTTATTTCAGCATGCTATTAGCACATCTTCACTACCAACAGAAACATGCCCACTTCACCCACATACTCATGAAACACTCCAGATGGATAGCCAGTCACTCCTACTCCTCAGGAGTGATCCAGATTACTCTCATCTTCTGGGTTTAACACTTAATCCCAAACATTTATCATATTCTACTCCAAACCTCCTACTTCTGTGCATGTTCATTCTTCCCAAAAGCTGCTTTTTCTTTAAAATCTCTTTAATTATCTCTTCCACAGCAGCGTCTCCAGCTGATACCTTCTGTTATGTTATCATAAGGATAACAGAACTGTGCATTCCTCCAAGTAAAAGCATTAGACCTCTGGAGCGAGAACTCTCCCTTTCCTGGTGCAGTTAGAACAGATAATTATGACATCCTCTAAAACACAATGTGCCTTGAGCTGCATGCAGGCAGGTACACATTTCAAAGAGATGCAAAGGAGACTTTCCTGTTCTGAGTATGTAAGGGAGTTACCAGGTGAGGAGCTGACTTAGCAACCCACCTTCCACCCCAGACAAGCTTGCAGACTGGAGACCAGGGAAAAGAAGATCTGCTGGGACAGCCACTCAGGGCTTCACATTTTGTGCTGGTTCAGGAAGACCTCGTTCCTATCTCTGATTTCCACCATTTTCCTTGTTTTCATTTGGAGTTTGCCTTTGGGGCCATTTCCCCAGGAAACATGATAAGAATCTGATACTGGTAACACTAGGAGGTATTTATTTCTGACAGTTTCAATTGCTCTGACCCTGCTGCAACAGCTACAGTTTCAGGCAAGGACATGCTTCTCTTTCTTTTACCAGGAATAGTAACACAGAACAAATCTGCTATTTTGCTTATAGGACAACAAAGCTCCATGTAGCTACTGCCTGGTTGGGTTCCCAACAGTTTTATTGCTGTTCTGCCCAGAGCCCCCTTAATGCAAAGGCTTCCAGTCTGAAAAGCAGTGAAACCCAACCCATTAGTGAAGCAATAACGGCAGAAAACAACCAGATTTAGCAACACAAGCTGCAAAAGTGAACCCCCAGGATACTGGAACAGATTTGTGCTACTGAGGCCATACTTGTCCTAGTGTGGAGAAGCACCCAGCATTTCTATCACATTTTTTTTCCAGACTGTATCAGAAGAAAAGGTCTGTACAAGGTGCCTCTTGGAGTTGCTATGGTTACAGCACGATGTTGCATAGCAACAAGCTAAGCTGAACATCACCAAGGCATTTTTCTGTTCTAAATTCCTTCCCCTTGTGTATTCCTCCAAACGAGTTAGATTTATCTCCAGACCCAGCATAAACACACAGCAGGGAACATCTGCCTATTGATTTTGTAGTGAGACCATCTTTATGAGTAGTGTGACAGAATGAGGCACGTGCTCCAGGCACCAGGAAAAGGACCGGGGGTGCCCCAGTGCCTGGTGCCTCTGCCTAGGTACGGCACAGGAGGGTGAGTGGGAGACACAGCCTCAGAGTAATCTTGTGGAGATGGCCACACTTCTGCAAATACAGACTGGAGATCCTGCGTGCAACACTGGGCTTTAACAGAGCCAAGTCCCAGTGAAAAACCACATTTACACCTCCAAGAAAATATTTAGGAGTCAGTTCTTGCTACATTCCCTGAGGCAGGGCTCTGGGGCTTGCTCAATTTCAGCAGCCTGCTGACACCAGAGGTTGTGAAGGGGGCATCCTGTGTTGAGCCAGGGAGGCAATGCTAATAGCCTCAGCACAAAAAGGCATCCAACACCTCCAAAGTACTTTCCTTCAAACTCAGAAAAAATTTACTTATGCCTTTCAGGCTGCCTAAGTTTTCAGCATTACCGTTTCTGGCAAAGAAAATATCCCTTCTGCTTCTGGTCCAGGAGGTAACTGGCAAGTATGGCTGACATTCAGGAACGCAGTTCAGACTTCACTGTGCCAGGGGAGAAATTTGTTTCCTTGCTAAAGCTTGTGCACACACTTTTGCTTGCTCTGATACACATACACATCCACATAGCTAGCCACACACGTTCAAGCCCCCCCACACCTATGCACCACCCAGTCCCACGCTTCTTGCTACTTCATGTGTTCTCAAACACTCCAAGTACATCCGTCAGTGTAATGGTATGCACATTCGCACTCCTGCCTTCATACACAAGAGCACATATGCATTCCTGCCTGCATTTATGTATCTGTGCACACAACAGTTGCAGCGTTTCATTGCAAGGCTGCTGTCAACTACAACTTCCTGCCATTCCCAGGATGACATAAACACTTTGGAAGCATGTTACAGAAGCACATCCCAGCTCAGTCACTTGTTATCTTGGTCAAGAAGCTACTGCAGGAGGGATTTTTATTCCATTCTCCTGTTATTAGTGCTTCTGTGAGGGGCTGTCTCACCAAATATAACTCAAGAATAATGGTGAGCCTAGCATTTACAGAGGTTATTTCCCTTCCCATCCAAGAGCTCACCTCTGTTGACCTCCAGCCCTCTACCCTCAGTCACTGTTATACTCCAGTTTCCCCACATTGTCTGTTTACTATATTGACTCTATCCATCTGCCTTCTGTTCTGCAAAAAAATACGGAGGATAAGGCTTTCTTCTGAAAGCCTGACGCAGAGAATCAGCTGGTTTTCTTCATGCGCTGTTGGTGTGAGGGGGCCATGTAGGGTCTGAAGGTCTGGGCCCCTTTTCTTTACATTATTGATATCCAGATAGAAACCACACCCTCCCAGGGAGGCACACGGTGGCTGCTGCTGCAGACATCTGTGCAGGCATACCGGCTGTGCGTGGTACTGAAAGACTGTCAGCACAAATGTGCCTGACCTTACAAGGCCCCTGAACAGTCAGACATGGGAAAAACACCAACGACACCCCCCCCCCCCCCAACACACAAACTCATTCAATAAAAGAGAGTCCCCTTGCAGATTTACCTACAGCTGCAGAGCAGAAATTTTTTTCCTCTTTCTTTTCTTATCAAACACAGAACTAAGGCAGAAAACAGCATGGCTAGAAGTTCCTAAAGGAGCTTGTGAACTTTGCATAGCTCACACTCTTCTCTGGATTTCCAAAGGAAGTTCATGTATTAAGATTTGAGTTCTCAGGGCAGTGAGCACACTGGGCCAAGACTCCTAGTCTGTGGTACAAAGACAAACACCAGAAAGGCTGCTGCATAAGACCTTGGGTTCAGCTGACCAAAATGACAGAAGAGGTTTTGAGGAGGGAAAGAATCAAAAAGGAATGAGGTAAAACAGGCTGGAGCAGGAGGGCTGAGGGATCCCGCTGAGAGTGGGTGAAAGTTAGATGTTTCGTTTTGATAAGCACTCACAGCTTTAGAAGTGAAAGGTTCAGGTCTTGTGTGACTTCAGGTCTTTCACTCACCCTCAGACAGGACACCTTGACTTCGCAAACAAATGTAGGATAACACATGAAGTACCACCACAGAGTGAACTGCATTTCAGCAATGGTGAACATTCACACTTTCTCCATCCACTACTGCAAAGCCAGGCAGGCTGTTCACAAGCCCACAAACACCAGTGACAGCTGCTACCAACAGTTTCTCTGTGCCCAGAATTGTTCAAATGCTCGGATGAGTTGGGTTATTTCTCATTATTACTCCACTGCTATGCCTACAGCGTGCCTCAGCAATCAGAATCTCTGTGCAAGATGCTGTACAAACCCACAGCCAAACAACAATCCCTGTGGAAGGGATAAGCAGAGTAAGGGCACCCTAGGTGACAATAAAGCAATTACAAACAACAGAATAAGCTGTGACTGCAAGCCTGTGTATGTATTTCACTAGCATTTCTGCAAGGGGGGACAGGCAATTTGGAAAATCCAGCCAGATTTTCTTTGCAAAGCCCAAGGGGATCCTTGGCAGCATAACCTGCTGTCTGAGCAGTGGATACAATTATTACAATATGAGCTGTACTAATGCAGCAGTCATGACTGTATTAGACCCAATATTCATTGCTTCTGGTGTTATTTTTAATATGTATTCACCAAGCTTGCCTTTGCTGTGTGAAAGCTCCTGACAGATCTGGTTTCTGTTGCACTGACCTACCAGACAGGAAAGGAATCATATCTTGCTGGAAGCTGGCTAGAAGAACAGCTTGATGAATACAGTCCCCAGGATTTGACTCTGTTAGGTGGTGAGCCAGCACCAGTTGCAGCATGTGCTCCCCCCTCCGTTTTAGTGCAGTGTCACTAGCATGTTTAATTGCTTTCCTCAGAGAAAAGGAGCATGTCAGGAGAGTTTAATAACATAGGGCTGCATCAATGTCAGTTTTTTGTGGCCCTAATGACTGGCACAGGCTCAGGCTCTTTGCCATGAGATGGACAAAGGAGTGTCATACCATCCCCTTGCATGCTCCTTCCTTTGGCTTTTTCCTTGCTGAAGCTGGATGAAGACTCCAGGAAATCCCGTTATACTACTTGAGAAGCTGTGACTACTGAGGCTAGAAACTGGTGTGCTTCTAATTACTGGAACTGAGAAGTTCCGAAGAGCCTCCATTTTGGCATCATAAATCTGTTTGAGCGAGGACTGGGCTATGTGACTCCCAGCTGCCCCATCACAAGCCCAGAGCTCATTCCAGAGAGCAGGCTGCGTGGTACCTCATATGGTATCTCACTACATTTTGGCACACAGGCTGAGAACAAGCAGCTCCCAGAAGTGGACCTGTTCTCACACCAAGCCAGGATGCAGCCCCATTACAAGCAATCACAAAATCTCTCAGACCAGCCCATTTCTGCTAAGCGGAGACTGGGTCAGAAATCTTGATGAATATCTGACACACATACCCAGACAAGGCAGGCTTATCTATATCATCTCCAAAAGCTGATCTCAGCTATATACCTGATGAAGTATAGGGACAGGTCCAAACCAGAAGAAAACAAGGCTCAGGAGAATTTCGCAAAGAAAGCCTTGCTCCAGCTTGTGAGCCCTCAGCTGTGTCAGTGCCTCCTCTCCTTGCAGTGGAAGCATTACCTGGTTTTGAACGATGCTATTCATTTTTAAGCAGTGAAAGGACATAGGAACTAAACATGGGTGGAAGAAAAGCATGTGAACATTTAGAGAGCAATGATATTGGTTGGAGGTTCGTTTAAACAATAGCAAAGACTTACCAGTGATAACAATTCTGACATGTTCAAAACAACATGGACAAAAATACTTAGAGCTGACCCTCCCCTTGGCAGGCGAGTCTTTGATATCCTAAATTCCCCTCTTAGTGAGGGAATTCAGTTGCTTTTGGCAGTGGTTTCTGGCAGCCCTGAGGCTCTGCACATGGATCACTCAAAGCACCAACCTCTTTGTTATCTCAGTGGCACCTCCATTGCTGGACAGACAGAATCACTCCGAACTCCAAGCCATGCCTTAGCCCCTGAGACAACAGTGTTTGCATTGTTCTTTCTCTGACATATCTTTTTCCATATTAAAGAAACAAACAAACAAACAAGACAAATTGTTACAATCCAACAAATAGGTGCCAAGGAAACAGCTTGTATTTAATACTTCTTTGTAACTAGGTAAATCTCCTGGGATTAGGACTGTTCTTGCAAATTGGAGAAGTTTATCTATAATTTTCCATCCTCACAGTGAGTGAGCTTTGTTAAGACATAACTACAACTATTGTTTAGTGCTTCCAGTCCCCCTTCTTCACAGTAAATCACAGCCTCTAGAAATCAGTAATGCTATCAGAGTAGTCGAGATTGTGAGCAGTGCACAAAGTTCTGTGATTATATTAGAGCCCTTAGATGTGCTTGGATTCAGTAGGCTATCACGAAGCTTCAGCCAAGCAGAGCCACTGAGCAAAGCAAACAAACCACCATGCAATTCAGTTATAGCGGATTGCACAAGCAGCAAAGGGCAAGCAAAAAAGCAAAAATCAAGCTGTCTTTTTTTAACAGCTGTGGTAAAACTCCAGTCTGAGTAGCACAATCATTACTCAAGCCACAATTAGTGGGACTTTGAGGAGAGTTCAGAAGGATCATTTTTAAGTGGTAGCCTTGGAAGCTTGCAGCAGGGGACCACATCTCTAGCTTGAAGAGTAAGATACTGCCACCTGCAGAGTGAGACTTCTATAGGGAAGTGGTGGAAATGGGTCTCAGTTTGGGAGCTGCCACGTCACCTTCCTGAAAAGAAGGGACTAGGGAAGCAGGGAGAGGGAGGAGAAAGCAAGGACCATCCTTATCTGCTCACCTCCTCCCCAGTGAGTTCTGTCCGGTGACAATCACTTTTCCTCCAAATGCCAGCTGCCTTCTCTTTTAATAAGATCTATGGTCCGACAAAAGGTGACAGACCTGGTGCCAAGACGTCAAACACAGACCCTCCTCAAGCCCCACATAGCAGTGTTGACATTTCAAATGAGAATGTGAAGGCAGAGGCATACAGGAAGATTATTTCCATGGGCAGTGCAGCTCTCTACATTGATCTCTAATAATTAGGCTGTGTGCTTTAGTGTTTGTCTCCAAAATGTGCTAATTCAGGAAAAGTAAATATGTTGACTAAATTGCTAAACATGTTAAATACCCACTGTCTTTTTAAGTTCAGGTTTCACAACTGTTATAAAACATGATGCATAATCCCAAGAGCTGAGCAGGATTTGCGAGACTGCAGAATGCCATATTAAACTCAAAGCTCCTGGGCCAATGATTGCAAGTCCATTTTGCAGTAATGAATTTTTTGTTATAGAACACATCATAGAGCAGATGTCTCATCAATCACTGTACCAGAGACTACAGCGTTCTGAGAGACTCAAAAATCATTCCTGGATTACAGTACAAAATTATGAGAAGAGATGCGAGTGTTCAGTCTCAGTAAGGGCAAAGTTTCTGTTCTATTCCACACATTAATAGACAGCACTTATCCAGAAAGCAACTGCCACAGTTTTCAATGCCTTGTGTACTGGACTATAAACACTTTAGACAAAGGCTTGGCTAAGTTAGAGACCAGAGAACCAGCCTCACAGCTCAGACAGAGAAGAGGAGAGAGAGGTGTTTGTCTTTAGCAAACAGGATGTTTGCTGGAGACCATGGTCTCCTGGTGCTGTTGACATCATCACTCAGAGCTCCCATGGTGCCACAAGGAGGGCATGATACAAGTAGCAAGTGACAAAGCATTTACCTTGAAACTGAGAGACAAGATGCAACGAAGTAAACAGAGGGAAAAGAGCTGGTGACATTCTCTTGCAAATCCATATGCTCCAGCTCCTTAATAATGTGCACAGCTACACACAAAGTACACCTTTAATTAACACACTAAAGCAAACTAACAGTAACTGATACATGAGAAGGAGCCATTAGTAAATCCTCCCTAAATTTTCTCATGGACTGGAGCATCTTTTGCTTTATGATTTCCCCACCTCCAGGGGACTCCTAGAGGACTCCTGCCTTGCAGTACTTTCCAGGAGTGTACTTGGTGGCTCCAAGCTCCCAAGTACCACCTCCCCACAGACAAACCCAGACTTTTCCTGTTTCAGCTACTCCTACATCTCAGCTTCTCTTCTCCTCTTGCATACTGAAATTCAGCTGTTTTCCTCTGCCTCTGCTCTTGGAGGGAGGGTGAGTGCAGCTTCACACAAGCACTCAGACTACAGTAGATATAATGGTGCTCAAGTGAGGCCAAACACATATGCTCACCACACAGAGATCCAACGCCTGAGCGGGAAGCACTGAATTCACTTAATACCTCTGCCATGGATCTCCCACATAGAATCACAGAATCACAGAATAGTAGGGGTTGGAAGGGACCTCTGTGGGTCATCTAGTCCAACCCTCCTGCCGAAGCAGGGTCACCTACAGCAAGCTGCACAGGACCTTGTGACCTAAAGAAAGCCGTGTACATCCTAACACTCTCAGTCCACTGTCCCTTCCAGCCCTGCTCTGTCTAGTGCGGTGAGCCAATACTTATTGCACTGAGCTCACACATTCATATGCATATTTACATCGCCTCACACAGGGGTGACACACATCTCGGGTGTGGTTTCTGAGTAATCCTGCCCAGGTTTAAAAAAAACCAGTTTGTTCGAAGCAGCCTCCTCCCGATAGCAGAGCATCAGGACAGCAATCATCTCTAGGGGCCAGAGGGAGGAAGTAATTAGATCTTCTGTCTGACTTCTGGCACACACATGGCTCTGGTGTAAGAATGCATCCCCACCTCACAGCTTCAGGAGCATTAGAGGTTTTGGAGAGAGGAGGGGGGAAAAAAAAAAAAAAAAAGAGTCTAATATCCAGTTAAACTAGAAATAGATAAAGGACCCAGGAACGGTCTTTCACTCCCCCCATAATGCTTGGTTATTTGGTTCAATTCAGGATAAACTTTTGCAAATAAACTGCTTGGGGTGGTTTTGGGTTTTTTACTTGTTTGGGGTTTTTTTTAATGAATTTTTTTAAATCAAATTCAACTTGAATTATCTCCAATTTTCCTGAGACTTCAAAAGAAGAAGGCAGAGAGAGCACAAGGCACCTTCTGACATTCTTCAAGGTCAGAAAAATCTAGAAAGGAAGAGGAGAATATCTCCATTGTATACTGATACAAATTAAGTCCAAATTTAAGTCACCCAAGTGACTACCCTAAATTTGGAGTCTCTTATGGTATTCCAAAGCGGACAAGGAATTGGCAGAGAGGTCAGACTTCTTAAATGCAGTCTTTTTTACCAACACAGAATGTATAGTCAAACCAGAGAGGGTGCATTTGCCCTGATCTCCACATTTTCATGTATCCAACCCCTAACGTCTTTTGCCAAGCTTTTTACACAGGACCACCCTACTCAAGCCTTTGTGGAAGGCTGGTTTTGAACACCTTTCTTTCCCAGGAATCTGTTGCCCTGCTCCTCTTCCTCATATCCATCCTGTCTGAAATGCAAAATGCAGGAAAGCCCCTGGCTGGCAAAATTAACTTCTGAGCAGACTCACATCTTTGTTTGAGGTATACATACATACCTCTGTGTGTCAAAGATAAGCCCCAAGGGATGAGATTTTTCTGTACCTTGGCCCTCTGAGCCAGCCACTCCCCTGTTTATGCCAGGAGTACCCAGAACAGGTTTTCAGATCAGCTTACCTGACCTGGCACTACAGTCTCTGGATTAAGCAATGGAGAAATAAAACAAAAATCAGACCTTTCATCACTACTTCATGCTCAGCACAACAAATCAGTCATTATGGCTGCATTTTCCACTTCCTTCCACATAGTGGAGATCAGCATTTTAATATACTTTAGGCTGTCTACCAAGAGGCAAATTTGATAGAGTGTAATTGCACATCTGGATATCAACAACCTGCTTCCATGGTGTCTTTCACCTGCATCATCATATCAACAAATGGAGAATGTGACATGAAAACACAAGTTGAATAAGCCTGGATAATGGTCCTCCTAGGCCTGGTGAGTCAGTGGATCCTCTGGGAGAGAAAAGATCCTGTCATCATTTGAATTCAGATAATTATTCCATTCTGCATTGAAGCGAACAAATGCACACACCAGTGACGTGTGCTAATACCCAAGGATTCCTCTGCCCCTTACCATCATTGTCCTGGCCTGTTTTCTTTTTTCTATTTTTACTCTCTTTTCCTTCTTCCTCTGGGGTAAATTAAAGACAGCTTTTCTCAGCCTCCTCCCATCAGAGAGAACACACAGCTTTGACACATATACTTACACTGCTCTGCAGAAAAACATGAAATTAGATTGAGATGCAACACATGCCTAGAGTCATCTCTCTGCTGTCTCCCCATCAGATATGTAAGGGCAGAACCCCAGCTCTCCGGCACCACACTCACAAATTGCCTTTCCATTGGGATGATTTGCTCTAGTTTTGGTGATGGCAGATAGAGCCAGGGGCAGCACACAACTTCTTTCCCTGCAGCACATACTGGTCTGCTTGCAGGTACAGCATCCTGGCAGGATGCTTAGAGGAAGGACCTGTAAGGCCATTTCATGCTAAGTAGCGATAAAAGCTCTGTTTCCTGCAGCTCTCACCTCTGCTTCCCTTGGAAATCAGAAACTTTACTCAGAGGATCGTTCATCAACTTGCTGGCTGCTACCACAACATGTTTTATCTGGCGCTGTTCCTGACCTCAATGCATTAACTCAGAATGTGCCTTAAAGCATACACCCAAGCAGGGCGACTGAGCATTTGCCTTTCATAAATTATTGGAGAGCAGCAATGAATGCACCACAGGATTATTGCTCTGATCTCCCTCCCATCCAGTTGTTGCACAAAGAGCGAATGATAAAACATTCATGTACACCTACTAAAAATTATTTCCAAATGAAGGAGCTTTATAATGCACAGCTCTAGTATCCTTTGGCCTTGCTCCCATTATTAATCACCAGCAATGCAGGACAATCCTGGGAGCCTCTAATTGACATGGAATTGTCTCCTTTAGGTCAAATGTTGCTGCATTCAGGCTTTTAAAGAGAAACTTTTCTATTACCACCTTCAACCTAAGGCAGCAAAATCTAATGCAGCTACAAGGAATGATCAGCTAAGAGCGGAGGTCCTGTTTTTTGACAGACAGTGGGAAAGAAAATGCAGGCAGCTAGTGTGTGCCTGACTGGAAAAACTTCAGCACTTTGTAGTGAACCTCTTTCTGTAGCCAAGCAGGACTTTTTGAGGGAAGCTACATAATTGCTGGCAACAGAAAGCTTGGCCTTACTTCTTGGCCTGGGTGTAGTACCTTCTAGTAAGAAGCTGCCACTGAATGCTGTCTAACACTGCCAGAGATATTTTAATTCTTACAGCTCCTCGCTTTATCACATTATTAGGATATTGTGCAAGTTTTTGGTTGGTTAATTTCCATTGTTGATTACTGGTAGCGAACAGAAAAGCAATAAAGCATATCCAGTGACAGGTTCCACCACCACCAACAATACAATGCAGGAAAACTGATTAATCAGGTTGTTGGAGTAAGTCAAATTATTGCTACATAAGTGTTAGACATTACTGGAGCACTTGGCTATTTCTTTCATTTTTGTCAGCAGCAGTTTCTCTTCCCTTCAAAAACTTTTACAGGGAGGCTTACCCTCATGGAAACACTCTTTAGTACTCCATCTCATTGCATGCCTTTAGTATGTACTTACTCACCCTTCATATGCCTCAATGGACTTTTTAAACTATTTTTTGTGTCTAGTAGGCACAAAACCCCAGAAACTAAAACTGTGCAAGCTCAGTAGATCATTGGTTTCTCACTGCTACAACTGTTACTAGTCAGCAGACTCAAGCCAACATTACCAACTCTTGGACTATCGAGGTACAGCAAAATTTGGAGCTTATTCAATGCACACATCCAGAACCTAAAAAATATATTTCACTGAACAGCAGAAAGCCAAAATATTCTGTATACATCTATCCACATTTTGCTACTAAGTTCCTGCTTATGTCTTGTCTCATTTTAAGCGAAGCATTCCAACAGCTCAGCAAGCTTAAAGACCTAACACCATATCCCAGAGCACAGTGCACGGTATTCAGAAAAGCAATTGCTTGGTTGGTTTTGGTTTTCCTTTACCCCAGTCTCAAGACCATTGCAGCTTCGATGAGATTAACAACACAGGCACAAAACATTGCAACTCTGATTCATAGCTGTATTTTGCAGGCTAAATTTCAAATAGGCCTGTCTCTCCTCTGATTGTATAAGAGTTAAATATTAATACCTCAGTACATAGCATTAAGCAGCACAGCAGCTTCTCGGCATAAAGGATGCGCAGTGTAGATGTGTCAACACTTTTGCTTTCTTTCACCCTTCACTTACCACTGTAGAATGCCAATAAGGAAGCATTGCTGTGTAGCTGTTAAACACCTCACAATGCTTTAGCTCAGCAGTGGCTGCATTTTCTACTTCAGCCTGACACTCAACTGACACAGGATGCATTTTAAAGGAGAAATTATTGTCTTGTGATTAATCCACAAAAATAACATAGTGGTACTCAAGAGATCTTGCTTAGTTTCTAACTTTTGCTACAGGCTTCCTTAATTTCTCTCTGCACAGTTTCTCAGAGATCGTAACACTATTCCCTTCTCCCGGTCTCTGCACATCTAGTGCATTTAGTATATACACACCACTAAGCAGGGATTGTTCTTCATTAGACGGCCACACAATAACTCCACAAATGATCTCCCAATCATCTCAGACATGGCTTTGGGTATACCTGCAGTACCACTAATGATCAAGTTGGTGACTTCACTGAACTCAGCTTTTAAGAACAAGCAGCTATAATAAGGGCCTAGTTCTTTCAGGTTTTTTTATTCAGAACTGATTGACTCGAATGAATTTGTAATTCACCACACTATTAAGATGGTCCCCACCTGCCTCGCAGAAGCTCAGCGATGCAGAAAGAAATCAGGTTTCTGAGCCAACTTAGCTTTCTCTGGCTGAGTGTTGATCTTCCGTACCTCTGTTACCCCTCCACACCTACCTCTGGACACCCTCCTGGGGACCCAGGCCAGATTGGTCCCTTTTCCAAGATGCAGCTGCTACAGAAGGGGCACAGCTTTGCTGTGCATGCTGCAGGACAGAGGCAGGCCTGAACTGCATTCCGGGACTGCTGTGCAAACACCAAGCCATTTTGTTCTGTAACAAGCTGGAAACCCTGGAGATTTTAATAAAAAGAGGCACTAATATGGCATTTATGCTTCATATTCTTGTTGTTTACACAGAGGTATTGCTCATGCAAACTCTCTCATATTTCTGTTTCAAATACATTGCTAGTCCTCAGACCTAGGGGAGCTGGGCTTCATCCAGGTTTAGACAGGACAAGAGAGAAAACATCACACTGTTTTGGCTTGATTTGGTCCTGTCTTATGTTCCCAGCCTTACATTCCCAAGCCCAACGAGAACCCACATTAGACAGACAGGAGGGCAAGGGAGATATTTCATTCCAGAATTCCCAAAACCACACTTCATGACTGCAGCACCCTGAGTAGCTCACCATCCAAGGTGCTGTGGATACAGCATCCTATGGTGACAACTCCCCCATGCAGTTAACTCTTCCTTCGCACCACCGGAAAGCTCATCTTCTTGCTCTGCTCAAGCTATTTGCTTTCCTTCTGATTTCCTTTGGCTAAATCAGGAGCAGGAAAATAGCTTGTGTCCTCCAGCTTTTAATCTATTTTGTGTGTTTCTGTGGCATCTAATGCTGTTGTACAACAGCTGCTCTATTGCATGTGTCGATCTGGGCTATTTTTAGCTATATTATAGTGAAAGGAAGCTTAAAGGAGGCACCTGCCTTCAATACAGTCTCAAGAGCAATTCCCAGACATTAGCCATTGCCTACATCAATTCTCCTATTAATTTGAGTGTAGTATTCAGACCAGAGAATAGTATACACACACTCTTCGGCTTCATGCTATCCTCAGCTTAGTTAGATCCATTTAATTACCTCCATTCATAAACAATAAGGCTCCTAAGAGCAAAACTTTCCTTCTGCTGATCATTTCTCAGGCTCCAAGACAGAAAATGCTGTCTTTTAACAGGTAGGACTGAGCAAACAGAAAAGTTTTGGATTTTGGAGGAAATTGTAAGCAACTTTAATGACTAGGATATTTTCACTGCAAAACATGGTGCACTCTGCTGTTTTAATTGCACTAGTTACTTACAAGAAATTTACATAAACAAACTCACAGACTGTTACTGTAAGCAAATTGTCAGAAAGGATGACCAACATCACCAGAGCATGTGCATTAATGACAGGAGTCCATCTCAACTATTGACAAAGAAAAGATACAGAGGTGGAGTCTGTGGGACTGACAGTGAAGTCTCCCCAAAGCACAGGTCAGTCTTGCTATCAGTTTCTTCCTGAGCTGGTTTAAAGGACAGGTAGCTTTGAAAAGTTCTAGCAAATGTGTCTCAAACACCAAGGCAAAAGTAGCTTTGCAGGGATGCAATCAAGTACTTTTTATCTCATAGCTGTGCTCATTTTTGAGCTTTTTGATTCTGTGATTTTATTTTTGTTTGCCTGTTCTTTAGAGGAAATAATATGCTGATAAATAGTACTAACCTGTTCAATACCTGACTGGTAAGTGAAGCCTTGCAGAAAGCATAAAACACCTAAACCATCCACTCACCGTCCATGTCTGTGCTACACATAAGAGATGATCCAGGCGCTCTTACATCTCACAGTCAAGTTTCCTAAGCAAAGCCAGGGCAGGTGCTCCCTAGCCCTTCTAAAAATGGATGTTGATGACTTCCAGCTGAGGCAAGGGTTGCTTTTGATGATGAAGGATTTCAGCTGTTTTGAGGTCAGTCTTAGACACTAATTAAAAAGAAAAATTTAAAAAAAATCCTTCCCATGCTTGTTTCACCAGAAAGAAAAAAATGAAGGTTTGCGGGTTTTTCAGACATCATGCTAAGTGAGCTCTCAGGAAGCCAAGCTACACATGCATTTTGAAATGTGGATATATTGACGAGAGAGCTTTGCATGCTGCTGAGCTGGAGAAGTGCACATCCAATGCTGGGAGCTGGTGACTTGCTAGCGTTGACTTTTCTACCAGCTGCTGATATGTGTCTTTGCTCCTAAGGATAGAACGGTAAGGGTTGGAAGGGGCCTTAAAGATCATCTGGTTCCAGATCATCATGGATCTAAAGTCACATCTGTTGCAGAATCACTGACAGCATTGCCGACTTCCTACTTTTCCCTTTTTGCTACTACTGATTGCTTCTGTAGACACTTGACTGGACACTCTTCTTCCAGAGTACTTGAACAAGAGCTTAGTGCCTTTGCTATTCTTCTGCCACCTGTTGAAAAAGATCCCACTTCTTCAACTCTTCCATGCAGAGTGATCAAAGTCTGAATCAAATGTCTGGCACACAGGCTATAATAACATTGCAGGAGATTTTATCCACAGTATTAAAACAGAAAGATCAACATGCAAAATGCTACTGCAAATGTTTTGTAAGAGAAATTTGGCAAAAGAAAAATCCCATCCCAATAGTCCAAACCTGGAAGTGCAAGCCTTTAGACAATTCTTGCCAGAAGGAAGTTATCCAAGACATTTGCAATTATGCAATATCTACTTGCTTTTAAATTATAATGGTACTAGAAATGGTTGCTCTACAGCCTGTACATTCTCTGGAAAATGTCTTTAATGTAAGGAGTCAAGAAATCTTTCAAGACGCTAGTGTAAAATTCATGAGTATTTTTGAGGCACAGGCTGAGCAAAAATAAAAGCGTTCAATGGCTTCTAAGTCAATTTAAAAATATACTGCTTTGCATAGCAAGAAAAGAGTTCCTGGCATGGAATCTGCAGCAAAGACTCACTGTCTATGATGGAGGCCATTTTAAACAGGACCGTAGGACCCAGATAAGCCAGAACTGAAAATGTCCCTGCTCACTGCAGGGGGGTTGGACTAGATGACCTCTAGGGGTCCCTTCCGATCCAAAACTTTCTATGATTCTATGATTCTATAAGAAAAGGGCACAATTCATACCTCTTCCAAAGCTAAGAAAACACAAAACATTGGACTGAATTAGATTTCTAGGCCATGATCCTGTCCGTACAAATGCTGCTTAAAAAAGCATCTAGTGCTGCTTCCCTTATACCTGAAAAGTAATCTCCAGTGATCTCAAACTCCTGCTGAGGGCACAAGCACACATCACCAATACAAATTTTTTTTAAGAAAGTGGAGTTTCCTCTGTATGTGTCCCTGAAAGAGCATCAGGGCTTGCGGGTGAGTGAGTTTCCCTGGCAGAAAAGCTGCAGAGTCTGCCTTTGCTGAGCCAGTCGTGGGAAGCAATGGCAGAGGCAATGCCGTGGACATTTTCTGGATAGCCCTGAAGTATGAAAGCTGTGCGTGTGGATAGCTGGGCTTCCAGGCCCATATATGTGTCAGCAAACTCAGAGTGGCTGTCAGGAGAAGGAAGACCAACTCTGCTTCAAGTAAGATTTTCAGAGACAAAATAATTGCAAGACTTATGACTTTGTACCTCTTGCAACAAATGTCATGGGAAAGTGCATGTGCATGCTAGTCATTGGAAAAATTCATGCTCAGCTGCAAACAGTTCATCAAAAGCTGCTGAAGCAATTGCTCCTTGATTTGTTGCCCTATGCTTTCATTTAGTTTTCCCAACAGCAGCAGCACTGAATGTCAGAGTCACTGGCCCATGAAGAAATACCAAATAGTGAGGAAGAGAAGCAGAATACATTCCTCCAGCTAGTAGAGTTACTGAACTGAGAAACCCATGTTGTGGAAGGTAAATGGGGGATAGTAAAAGAACGGATATGTTCTAATCACTAATGTCACTGAGCAGCCCCATCCTTGCCTCTTCATATCATACTTAACAGGCCCACTTCAAATGCACTCCCGCTTTTGGCCACAGGTGCTGTTCATGTGGAACACACACCACACTCAGACAGCACTCCTTAGCACAGTGCCCTCCAAGTGGGCAGGGTCTGTGCCTCTGCCCTGCGGTCAGAAAAATGGAGGAGACAAATGTTAAAGGATTCAACCAAGTTCATGCAGGAAGTCTGTGTCAGAGGAAGAAACTGAAGTAGTGGTCCCAAATTAGCACATTCCCCATCATACTAGCAGTCCCCTCTTTCCTGACTGTCAACACCGACGCTGCTCCTTTCCCCAATGGTGAACTATACACTGAAAGTTTGTTCAAACATCTAGAGACAACCTGTCACTTTATTTTCCTTCTTTCCAACTTATTAGTCTCCATTCTGAACTTTTAAGGCTTCTGCGCAAAGCATATGAGAAGGGCAAGAAATAACAGCATTTCTTCCCTTCATATTAATATTTCAAAGCCAACTGAGTGACAATCACTGCAGCAAAGCTGTAAATTATGCACGACAGACAACCCTTGCAGCCCACCCCTTATCGGAGCCAGGAGGAGGTGGGGGAGTACGGCTTTGCCACTGCTGTTCGGCAGCTCCGCCTGCTTCTGCCACGTGCAGTCACACCGAAAAACATCCCATGCATCTCTCAGAACCCTCTCTTTCCCATCTCCTTCTCACTGCTTGAGACCCACCAAACCCTTTGCTTAGCAGCCACTAGAAGCTCCAGCTGTTGGATCTGGGTGTCATATGCTGGGGCGGGGGGGAGGAGGGTGGATTTACAGATGCACTGTGAGGAACACTTCTCCCATCCTCATGAGCTCCACAGCTGTGTGGACAGGGAAGAGGGTGGAAGGGAGAAGAAGTTCCTCTCGGCAGAGATAAGAAAGTGACATGTAGGCTTTCCTTTGATCAGTACCCCAAAAGCAGCAAGAACAGGGCTTGCTTCAGCCACCCCTTCGAGGGTGTCCAAACTCCCTGCCCCGCAGCTGGCAAAACGCCGCTTGGTCAAGGGTTGCCCTCTGCTGGCGCTGAGGGGAACGCCTGCAGCCCTGCCGCCGCCCGCGGCTTGGGCCAGCGGGAGGAGGCACCCTGCCCTGGAAGAAGAGCTGTGGACGGGGAGAGATCGCAGAATCAGCGAACGGTTTGAGCTGGAAGGGACCTTCAAAGACCCTCTAGTCCAACCGCCAAAGATGGAGGCTCACAAAGTCCTGGGATGGCAGCGTGACCTCCACCTCTCCAGGCTCCACTAGCTCTCAGGCACCCCACCGGCTGCCTGCACCCCAGCCCACGGCCAGCCTGCCCTCGGACCCTGGCACCTGGCCTGTCACTATTATTTTTTTATTTACCTGGTGCTAGCCATTTGCCAGCTCTCCCTAGGACAATCGGTGCAGTAATTAATAGTCCACACTCGGAAGAGGAAAGATCAAAGAGCTGACCAAATGCAGCTGTCATTTAAGCGGAAATAAGAGCAGATTGCAAGTCAAGGAGGAAATGTGCACTGTGAAGCCTTTCACCCACAGTCCAGGTTTAGGTTTCCGTGGTTTCTTTGATGCAGCATGCCTAAGAAATGTAAATGCTGTAGCTGTTCACCACTTTCACCCAGGTCAAGTGGGATGCTTTGTCTTCAACCGAAGGATGTGCAGCTCCTTCCCCTTGAGCAGCTCTGTCCCCAACCTGCACACTGCAGCTCTTCGTTCCTCTCTCAAGCTTGCAGAGATTCCAGGCACACAAACTTCTCTCTCCTTTGCTTTAGCAGCTTTCTCTTTCCCCCCTCCAGAAACATTGCTGTACCTTCATAACCACGCAGTACCAACCAGAAGCCCAAAGCCTCTGCACATGAGAGCCTTCCAAATTCTTAGGATGTGGGACGTCTGTGCCTTCTTCACTAGAAGAGATTGGAGGGCCCTGAGCTCAGACATAATCTATCCCATCCACAAAAGCAGAGGGAGAGATATAAACCAATTTTCCTTTCCCTCAGTGGATCCCAAAAGATTTGACATGTCTGAGGGAGCTGGGTTCATCTTTATTTTACAAAAGGGGAAACTGAGGTCCCGAGTGAGCCACATTGCTCAGCTGGCCAGTCAGGGTGGAACTTGGGGCTGCTCGCAGCTCATATTGTAAGACGACCCCCTCATCCCCCACTGCTCTGATCCTCTCTGGGCTCCCCACCCTGCAGACCGTCAGCCAACAGGACACAGTCTGTGCTATCTCCAGGTCCAGAGCTGTCTGTGAAATGTCAGGCGCAAGGAAACACTGCATGTGCATGTTAACCTAGTGAGCAAGTAGCCACGGTGATCCTTTGGTGATGTGGCATAGCCACAGAGGGGCAGTGAAAATGATTGTAATTAATTTATGGCATTAAGAACAATTAGCATTTATTAGATGAAGTTTATTGAAAGAAGCACAAAGCAAACAAATCAGATTCTTAACCCATAAAATAATGAAATTTGTTCTTTCTAGTGCATAGAATGCTCAATGGAGAAAACAGTCCACAGGAAGGTTAACCTGTATTACCAACCACATACAAACTGCAAATCTCATTTCTTAGCGTAACAAGTTATCACCTATTCATCTGAAGTGAAAATTATGGCCTGTTAATCCATTTCATCCAGAACAAGCACTCCTGAAGATTAAGAGGTTGAGAGGAATAAGTTACTTGCAGATAAAATGACTTGGTTCAAGGCCATAAGCAAAGATCACTGTGGTCAGATTGATAAAGCTTTACCAAAGAGCAGGAAATCTATCTGTCATTCTATCAGTCATCAGTAACTATTAAAGGCAAAGGTCTAGACGTGCCCTCCAGCACAGGAAGGCCTTAAGACACTAACAGTCTGACAGCAATACTACATGTACTCAATGCTTTTGCATTCATCTCTAAATATTCACTACTGCTGTTGCCAAAAACAATGCAAGACCCAGTACGGTAATTCTAAGCATTGTCTATCCACCCCCCTGTCTTTATGCTGGTTTTAACAGCATCATTTATTTGCATAAGCTGTAATAATGAAGTTTGTGTCACGCTCACTTTTAGTGGGTCACCTCAAAGAGATTAACAGCCTCCTCATGCTGCAAGCACTTGGAATGGCTCCTGCTTAAACACACTACTAATCTGTGCAAAGAAAAGGTCCAACAGTCAGACCTGCTCTGTAGGGATCATTACATGACAATCAAACCTAACACAATGCTTCAACCCAAAACCAGAGTTGGAATGGCTCATCTTCATTATGCAATATAAATGTGGTGGCTATAAAATCAACAGTCAGAAGGACAGACATTTCGCAGGAAAGGGCTGTACTTTACACTGCAGTATAGGATGTGCTCAGCTGAAGAGCAGCTCTTTTTTGGAGCACTTTCCAGTGGACATGTTTATGCAGCTGTGCCTAGCAAGCAAAGGGCCTTGCATGTACAGCCGGCAGCAAACAACCTCTGCAACACTTTTGAAAAACATTTGTTCTGCTTTATACCCCAAATCGACTTCTCAGGGCCTCCCTGGGCTTCACAAAAGTCACTGACAAGCGTGGGGATATTTCCCCACTACTACGATGCCACAGAAGCAGAAATCCAAATATTCATTCCTGTCATGGGATGGTGTAAACTGGAATTTAATTAGGTCGCTCCCTGGATACACTAAACAGAGATGTCCTGATTCAGGAGATTACAGATTCATTGGGCATTCATTAAATGAAAAATCAAATAAAAGCTAGGAGAGTCACAGATAACTGCTGCAACCATTTGCCAGCTCTCCCTGAGGGCATCTGAGGCAGGCTATAAATAATATTACACAGTCCTGACAGGCAAGGTAAAAGTTCTGGCCAGGCCAGGATGTAATTTAGCATCTATTTATTCTCCAGTATAATTTATTAATTTGAACAAACATAGTGCAAGCAGATTTTTAGATAATACACTATGATTTCTCTGTAAAGGGTGTCAGGAGCACACTACGCATACTGTTGTTGTCTCTCCCCAGACATGGCAGAAAACTCCACTGCAAACCTCCACAGCCTCCAGCTGAAAATCCAAGTCTGAAGAGAATTTTGCAAAAAGAGCTGCCAACTGTCCCCTGTGGGCAGGGAACATTGATTTATGCCACTACCATCCCATCAGTCCCTGGGAAGTTACACCAGCACCAAGCGCACTCGTGCAGCAGCAAACCTGGGCCAGGCTGCTAAAATAAATGTTTTAGCAAACCACTGCCTTCATGCCCTTGGATTAGTGCCTGTTTTTTACACTGTTAGTGACAGGAAATTCTGGCTCAAATTAAATCAATGGCAAAAGTCCCATCGACTCCAATGAGCCAGAATTTCAGCCTGGTTCCCATAACCTTGTGCTACAACGTATATAGCTCTGTCCAAAATCAGTTCTGTTGATCTCAGTGCTCTTTGTGGAGCACTATCCATAATGAACATGGGCTTCAGAGTCTGGCCTTTCAGAGAGCTGGTATAAATAACCAGAAATACCTAGGCATAGCTGTGCAGGAAGAAGACAGCAATTTCCAGCCAGCTTTCAGGTTCCAGCATTCAGCTTTCCTGTACATTTGAGACATACTATTTCTTTGGTGGTGTTTGATCAGCCCGTAGCACTACATAGCCATGAATAAGTCCCAAGTCCTGCATCGACTGTCAAGTGCTTTTAAAAAATGAGAAGTTAGCGATGCACCTCCCTTGGGATTCATGGCTGCATGCTTCAAATTGGTTGATATTTTCTCCTGAAGGAAAACAGGTACGGCTTTACCAGAGGGGATAGTGTTTTTTCCATTTAAAGCAGGACTAGTTAGTTCTCTTCCCTCCAAAGGCCATACCAAAAATGGAGATAGCTGTGGAGGGAGCTCTAAGGAGGAGATCAAAATAGGAAAAAGCATGAAAAAATGAGGACTAGCATTGCCTATGATGGCCCCATGCTCTATCGCCAACAACCAAACAGTATTTCAGTAGTAGCATCTACTGTAAAGCAGGGCTGTAACAATGTGGTTAATGAAGATGAAACATCTTGAGACTAGCAAGAGGCCAAGGAGCTATGTTTCCAACTGATTGGTATCATATGCGCAAGCCATAAGTCATAGGGCACTGAAAGCCTGCAGTTGACAGCGGCTGTCTTGTCCCAAAGTTCATTCAGCAACAAACCTAAATCAGTTCTACCAAAAAAAGGGGAGGACAGTTTCTCAGGGGAGCTTAAGGGCTGAAAAAGTCCAATGGGAAGTAGAAAGAAATAACCTGACATTCAGGTGTTATTTCTGAAAACCAGAATCTCCCCTTTCTTTACAGCAGGAAAACAAGGCACAAAAATCAAATTCTTCTGGCAAGAGGCATGGAGTTGCGGGGGGGAGATAAAAAAAGTGCTAAAGTCTACTTTGCTTTTATTTTCTGAAAACAATTCCTTACCCCTTTATCCATCTCTACAAAAATATCCCCTGCTTTCAGCATCTCAGCTGAGACCCAGATTGCAGGCAGCCCCTACCCTGGGTTTATCGATCAGGTGGCTTGTTCCCATTGTCATTGACAAAACTGTTTATAATCCTATTAATCAGGCTGTGGGCCATGCCAGGAGACACAGTGACTCTATTTGTTACTGTGTCTGTGGAAAGGTAACACCAGCTACACATAGGATACTGATTCTGATCAGCTTCTAATCTCACTGTTGAAATGATTGCTCAAAGTTAAACCTGTCTATTGAGTATAGCGAAAGCAAAATTCAGAGCACTGGGCACTGCCCTAGTGATAGTCAGTCTGACAGCTTAGATTCCAGAGCTTCTGGATCAGTTATTAAACCTAGAGCCTGAAACTTAGTGTCTTTTGTGTGAGAGATGAGCAGCAAGAAAAAGAGGAAATACATATGGCCATGCCCATCCCTCGGTCAGACAGCAGACACTCTGGAAAGAGTTGGGGAGTTGGAAGGTTTAATGACATTGGGTTTATACAAGGCTATCTGTCTCTTCCAGGCTGCACGCAGGAGCAGCCACAGAGTTAGAAATCATCACTCTTTTTCCAAGACAAATCCAAAACCCTGACTCCTGTAGTTTAGGGCTGTATTGCAAATCTACAAGAGACTGGAGCTGACAACCCAGGTCCCATCTTCAGCAATGAACACCGATAAAACCATCAGGGTGTTTACCATGCAGTTCGGAGGAAACCTGACTTTGTGAAAAGCTTCCTCTGTGTTGTGAAATATCTATCAGAAAGCAGGTTGAACCAAGAGGAAGGTGCAGCAGCATGGGCACTGTCAGGAAAAGGCTGCCACTGTGATGGCTGACTTCCCAGAAAACAAACCTCAGGCTGAGCCAGGCACTTCCAGAGCTAAAAAGAAAAAAAAAAAAGGGGGATGGCAAAAAAAAGGCTGAGCCAGGTGCAGTTGAGGAATTGAGCCTGCTAACCTGTGACTGGGGCACAAGAGAGACTGAACCCGCTCTTATTAATCCATCACAGACAGAGCAGATAACAGAATTTGTTTCTCTCCTGTATTTAAGACTGCTGCTTAAAAATTACCTCCCTTTTTGAAACACCCTAGGATTTTGTTAGTTGTTTCCTCTAACAACAGAAGTTGATACACTCAGCCAGGGAAGAGTAACAAGCTTTGTCCACTCTTCCTTCTGGCCATGAAGCCAAGAAGAGCACAGTGGGAAGAACTAACTGGGATGTTCACAGTGGATGCTCAGTGGGTCTGGAGAAGAGATCAGCCCAGCAGTCTTCCAACAGCTTGGGACTCTGCAGGTCACAGTTTTTCTGGTAGCTCCCCTGCCAGACCTTCCCTGAAGTCTGTCAGTCTCCACAGTGCAATTCCTTGTCTTCCACAGCTTAAGAGAAGTAAAAGAAAACTCCCTTCAGCTAGAAGATCCTGAGAGAAATTTCCACGTGATGTCATCTCTTCTGCCTACATATCAGTCATATCTCTCCTGTGTGCCCACATGGCTCCTCATCACAGCAAACAGGCACCCAGAAGCATTTTGTTCAGCAAAAACTGACCCTGAGCTGCAATAGACTTTGCTGCTCCATTATGAGACTATGCAGATGTAAAAGAATCACAAAAGAACTTCTTATCATGCTCCATTTAGGAAAGTGATTTCCCCTCCATTATAAAAAATAATTGCCTGCCACCGAAGCCACACACAATGCAGTTCTAGCTGCATCATGCACAGAGAGGGCTTGAAAGGCAAGTTCATCATGACACTCACCTGTCAATCATTTCTGAAGGACATGCTTTTCTGCACCAAAGGTACACAGAAGTGTAGATGTATCCTCTCATTTGTGCAGTCTTCTCTTTATATTTCCCCTTTCCCTGTCTCTGCACCAAACATGCTTTCCATGAGGTGGACATGAAGCTGCCCTTAAAGAAACTCTGTCCAGTGTCTTAAAATCTAATTCATCCAGCTGGTACACGTCAGGTCCTGTGTCTCAGTGTCAGTCTCAGGTCAATCAGCTGCAGGTGAAGACCCCTCTAGCATCCTGGGGACTGCAGCACAACATGACCTCATAAAAGTCCTTGGGTTTACTATTAGACATAGAGCTGTGTATCACAGTTGGATGGCTATTGGCTTTGCACTTCCTGCTGTTGTTATTTATCTAATTCATTAATCATTTTCCTGAAAATACAATTATCTGTGGCAAAACCTGAATTGCTTTAAGGTAGACAAACAAAAAACCACAAACCACAAACACTTGCTGTGGAAAAAGTTTTGTATTTTTCTTCCTTTGTTTGCTTGATTTCACTAAGTACGTATCTATTCCCATGCCCCACGATTTTTGCGATGCCTGAAATCTGAGTCAGTTGCTTGAAGGTTTTTCCTGGTGATGTGTAAAGCCTTTGGAACTGGGAACATTTGCATTGAATCCTTCCTCCAGTTTTTCTTTGATCTCATCTATTGTTTTTTCTTCAGTGTTGTCAGCAAGATCATCTGTATCCTTCACCATCACTCACTTCTATAGTTTCTTGCTAATTGGGGTTTAATTCCTCCATTCATTGCAGTGAGATTAAAAAAAGATGTGGAGTAACTA
Source organism: Opisthocomus hoazin (assembly GCF_030867145.1). Classification (NCBI taxonomy): domain Eukaryota; kingdom Metazoa; phylum Chordata; class Aves; order Opisthocomiformes; family Opisthocomidae; genus Opisthocomus; species Opisthocomus hoazin. The sequence goes on from NC_134437.1 coordinate 1,989,175, forward strand.
AATCTGTGTCTGTTGCACTGACTCTGCCTGTTGAAACCATAGTCACAGGAGAACATTCTTTGCGCCAAAAGCTTCCTCAGGAAAGAAACTTTCTATTAAAGAAAACAAAATAAGTTTCACATAGGTCATCAAAAACTTTCTATTTTGACTCATTTGTCCTCTTAATGTTCCGCAATTAGCCATTTGTCCTCTTTACATTCTGTAAGTACAAAAAAACCCTATTGACATTGTAATACTTAACCTACATTAAAATGACACCTTCTTCCCTCTGCTCATTACTCCAGCCTGAAATAATAATCAGTGTGCTAAAATGGGAAAATCCATGTGTGATGAGCAAAGCTCAGAAAAGAGCTAATTAACAGTCTTCAAAAGTACAGAAATACAACTAAAACCTATGATGCCAGCAGAAGAAAACAAACAAAAAAAATCCTTGTGACCTTTGAGTATAGGCCATCAGCAAGGACAGGAGGGAGCTGTTCTCACGTCTGCCAAAGGCTCTCAGGATGACCTTGGCCATGTTACCTAATCCTTTACATTCCTGTTTCACCTACTAACTTTAGACTCCTAACCAAGGCAAGCAGGGTAGGCCTAATCAATGCTAGCAATATGTTTCCACAGGGGTAACCAACTTCACTGATGATGCAAAAAAGTCACTTCTCTCCATTGATTAAATATGGGGCACAAAACAACATTGCTCTTTAGAGGAGTGAAGAGGGATGACAATGGCCTCAGTTTCCTCTTTGTAAAATGAAGATAAAAATATCTCCTTTCCAGGTTTTGATTTAGCATGTTCCTTCAGTACCATCTTTGTTTCCAAGCCCCAGCTTCTAAGCAGCTTTTGACCACAGTCCTTAGCCTAAGACCATTGCTGGATTCAGGGGTAAACAAGGAAGCAGAAGAGGGAGCTGGGAGACAAGTGAACAAGATAAGGAGCAAAGGACAGAGACACTGAAGTAGCCACAATCCTTAAAGGATTAAACTGAAGGATGCATTTGCAGTGTTGTACAGAAGAACAATGTTCCTCCAGCTGAACAAATTAAAAGGACCAACCTCACAGCAAGGAAGTTTTGAGCAGGACTGAACTGCTGCAGAGGAGTATGCAGGAAAAAAAAGTACCTTTCTGAGCTGTGAGAAAAATCTGTAAATGGTCATTGGCAAAGACGCGAATGGAGGTAAGAAATCGCCTAATCCTGGTGGGACACCTATAAAAGATAAATGACAGTTGCTGATGTACACACACCAAATAAGCACAGGGAAAAGAGTGGTTATGGCACTGCTGCCCATTTCCTCTGCAATTCATCTGTTCATTTTTTCAAGTGCAGAGTCAATGCTCTGCACTCACAGTCAGGCTTCAGAAACAGTCCAGTGCCCAGAGCTTCCTTAGGCCAGGTATTCAGATATGCCCAGATTCTTTTTTTTAAAGCTGCACAAGGATGTTAGTGCCTAGGCAGGAGCCTGAGACGTTTGTTAAACCCTTTGATGACCAGAGGAGCTCAAAGCCTTTCTCCTGTTCCTTCAGAGTAAAACAGCAGCAACAACATTTTATTCCTTCCATCACTGTACATCATGTGTGCACACTGTAGGGACAGCAGCTAATACAGTATGGCCAAATAAGTGAAGCCAGGTTATATTTTTACTGCTGAAATGTGATAGACTTCATTATCACACTACGATTTTGCATATCTCCAATAAATACTTTGTCTGAAACAACTGCTGAATAGCCAAATTTGTGCTCTGTATAATCAGGGCATCTCAACATTCTTCTTTTGAAGCACCAAGTTCACCTCTTAATTTCACCAGGTGTTTTGTTCTCAGAGCTGCCATCAGCAAGGAAGGAGAGAGACAGCCTCTTGCATGTTTTCTGTAGCTTCTTTTTTTCCTTCCTCACCATGGTATTCCCTTAACCAAAGATAAATATCATCTGCCTAAAAATGTCTGTTTGTTCTTGAAAACTTCACTAATCCCAAGAGTTCAAACATCATGAGTCATACCAGGAGATTTAAAAAAAAATATTTATCAGTTTAAGGTAATTGTATTTGTTTTTTGGTTTCTGATCCTGTAAATTGCATTCAAAACTCATGCTCTGCTCTCTTTCCTTTAAATTAAAGCCCTGTATTATCAGCAATAACTTGACTTGTGAAGCAAGAGATACAACACACCAATATTGCAAGGCTTGAAAGAAAATCATAAGGCATTGGTAAGCTGTCTGTCCGTGTGCAGAATACTGACACAGCTCTGACAACAGCCAAGATCTATATATACACCTTTTCCACATTTGAGAAAGAAAAGAACATCTCTCCACCAGACAGTAACCTAAGCCTTTTTCAAATTATTATCTGTGAGCTTACTGAAAATGCCCACATGATTTTGCATGTCTTTTCTCCTCACTGAGAACTGGGGGATCAGACACCACTAAAGCAGGCAGATAACACTTATTCCAGGAGATTACAGACACAGACATGCAGGGGAACAGAAATGGCTCCTGCCTTGCTCAGGGTTTCATATTGCCCAGAGGAGCAACCCAGCAGCTGTGCAGTGGCTCGTCCCCATGGCCTGGCTGAATTGTACCAGCAGCCTCTGCCACTGCAACTCACTGGAACAACAGCCAGCAAAGCTGAGTTATCCCTTCCTCTCCGGGAAAGGTACCTCAAAGAGGCACCATTTTATTACATAATTGAATACGCGTGAGTGGATAAATGGCTGAAAAGACAGACTCTTATCTGCAGAATTATCTGCTTAGCCACACACAGTGACAGCCCCTGCTCCAAGGAACTTGTGCAAAATAGGCAGCCTAGCAATGGGAAATCACCTCTATTAGGTAATGCTCCTTTTGCTGAGCTGGTTTGCACTCACAACCACTCGCTCCAGAAGCCAGGCAGTCTCCTCTGCACCTTCTCCCTGTCTTGGCTCCGAGACTGCATCCAGCTCTACAGCAGGAGGTCAGCTCCATGAACGCAAATTATTATGAAGGCAGAAAACCAGCATCCCTTCACCCCTGACCCTCTGACAACGTAACTGGACATTTGCTCACTTGTACTCATTTTGTATTTTCTTTCCCCTTTGTAGAAGGAGAAAGGCTGTTAGGTGTACTGTGATTAAATACAGGCAAGCAGGCTGTTACATGACATGTATCATAATTAGGAACAAGCAAACCTATGATTGTTAAATCAGGCTGATGCGAAAGCTGGAGAACTCACCTGGCAAGGGGCAGGCAGACACCACGGTAGGGATTCTCCCACCTGTTTCTGTAGCAGGTCATCCTCATCAGCAGTGGTCCGTTCTGGCACTGTGTCTGTGCTGTCTGAAAAATAAATCAGTGGGTAGGCTTAAATATATATTTATGCTGGTAAGAATGCAACCTTCTGTGCTTCATGCCAGACCAAAAGCCATTCACTATCACATTTTCAGACCATTTACCTCAAATTCATGTTTTAAGAATTGAAGTGGCTGGTGAAACTCATAACACAGGTAATGAGCCACGGCAGCACCCCAGCTGGTGCAAGTAGCTTCCAAGCACACATCTCCACTGGTTTTCCACCAGCATAGACCTAAATTATTAGCTACCAAAGAGGTGACACCAATACCTTGGGTCTCTGCTGCAATACACTAACTGGCATGCCAGTCTCAGTTTTGCTGGCTTGTCACTTCAGCTTCACATACTCTGATTTCCCAGTCTGTGCCAAGCCATCATACAGCACTCCACAACACTACCCCTGTCTACAAAGAAGGGGAAACAGACTCTGTGTTACGTTGCCTGAAAAGGTCTAGAGAGACAGAATGGAACTAGCTAAGGCGTAAAATGATACAGATGTTAATTTAAGGGCCTTATCTATTGTAAAGCTAAGCTAAATGCTGCAGGAAACTAGCTCCATTATGTGCTACTAAGGGGAAAAACACTCTGATCCAGTCTTCCAGGTCTGAACATGCTCTTGCCTAGAATGAGCATTTACTCTTTCTTACGTCAAAATCAGATGTGGGTGCAAGCAGGAGTAGAGGGGGCAGAGGGGAAGATATAAAGCTCTGCTAATATCAGGCTGCTTTAGGGAACAGTTATGAAGAATAATCTGATTCCATGCAGCAGTTATTGGAACAGGGAAAGGAAAAAAGATCAAGTTTTAAACTAAAGAGAGCACTGAGGCTTTCTCACTCCCCTCAGAAAAGGAAAGCCTGTTATCGTCCTGACTGCAGCTGGAGGAAGTATGGGGTCTCCTGAGTCATGGCTGTCCAAATGTGAAATTACCTTCTGCTGTCCATTTTGTGCAGATGTGTTTGCTCACAACAAGGTGGGAAGAGGCTAAAGTCCGGGAATTGCTTAAAGGCCTTTCATGACAAGGCATGAAGATGACTGGGTGAGGCAGCACCTGTTGCACAGAGCCCATGTTGCTGACAGAATAACATCAGTCTGCATTTGGGCCACACTGGCATTAAGTTAACAAACCTTCACATCACTCTTCCAGTCCATTCTCCAAACTGAATGGCTGCAGGGGGAACACTTCAGAGCTTGGTTTCATATTTGAAGACCTCACTGACAGAAATCAATGATTACTTCTGCTAAGTAAAGGCCCAAGGAAAGGAGGCTGATGCCCATCCCCTCACGTTGTGCTCAGAGATTGCCAGCAGCACAGCTGTGAGCACCCCCTTGTATTTATTGGCCTCTCTTTCGGGTGGGGAATTAACTTCTAGTTTTCAGCAGCACATAGCTTTGCTTTCACATTCACACAGCACACCCAGGCTAAGGATATCTTAACTTTGTACAAATAGCTAAGTTTTGGGAAGGTGGCAGGAACAAATCCCTGTCAGTGAAGAGCAGCGTCCCACAAGATGCAAACACTCATACAACAGCTGGTCCAGGATAGAAGACACTGCAATGCATACACTTGAGACTAAGCCACTGGCCCAACATGAATGGGGCACAACACAGCCCAGATCCTGAATTTGGGTGTGTATACACAACACCAATTTGCTCACTTTCCTTAGGGGACTTGAAAAACCCTCTTGATGGAAGTTATTACAATAGATACATTTCCAATTGCTATTTACTAATAAAAAAACAATTAGGGCTGAAAAAGTCCCCAAATGCTTCTGTCTCTTCTCTGGTCTTTTTAAGCATAGGTCTTCCTGCCTCCCTGATCTCATAATGAAGTTACTGTATAAAGTTACCAAACAGAAGATGTGGTTGAAGAAGAAATGTTTGTTTTGTCTTTAGAATAAAAAAACCATCTGTTTGACAGGTGTGACAAAAACATTTCTCACCAACCTACTTACCTGATAACAGAGTAAATATGTCTTCACATCACAGTAATATGTGAACATGCAGATTGTGCCTTGTGTTTGGCAGGAATATAAGGCACACCATTAGTCAGCACAGCCAAAGATTATTCCCCATGCCATCAAGTCCTTTATGAGCTGATAAGAAATGCATGCCAAAGAGCAACACAAAAGCTTGTTGAGACAGGACCAAAAATAAGGTCTCAAATGAAATGGGCTTTTGCCAACATCCATTCCCTCAGGTTCTTATTCAGATATACACCGCTTCAAGCTGCATCCGGCCAGATGAATGGGGCTACACAGGTCAATAGGGACAGTGGTTACCGGAAATTTACTAATTTTTAAAGGATGCAATTTATTTCAGTGACAAATGTCTGATAGTTTCCAGCAGCTGAAGCACATTCTAATATCCCCCACAACAGAAACAGCCAAGCATCCCTGCACTGAGGCACTAGCAGTCAACTGGCATGCAGGGAAACTCATCACAGCAGCCCAAGCAAAAAAAGACAGATGGGCTTGTTAATAGATGCATGGACAGCTGACTCAAGATGGAGTTTTTTGACAGTCCAAAAGTGTCCACTGGACTCACAGAAGATGTTTGCCCCTGGCTTTGTCACTAGGAGGCTATGTTCAGGCTGTTCTTCATTATTGGATCTGAGTCCTCCTCCACTCATCTTTTCCACTGAGATTGCAAGGTCTCCAGGGCATAAAATTCCTTCTACAATAAGCTTACGTATGAATAAAAAAAAAAATCTAGCTGATACCTCCTTATATGTACCAGGTCAAGGAAGGCATCTCAGGTAATTACAGTAAAAGTTAATTTTCCTGAAGAAAGAAGGTGGTGCCACGCAAGAGCATGGGGTCTGGCCCCAGGTACCAAAGGGACCTAATAGACCATAAGTGTTTTGACATTCCCACGCTTCAGCCTTCCCACTGTTCTCACAAGCTGAGCTGAACTGATCCTGATTATACCACTTAGTGGTAGGAGCAGTGTTGTGCGTTTGGATTAGTGTGTGTCTGGAGAGCTTATCCACCAATTATATGTGCTTCTCTGCTGTAGACCTTTTATAGGGGTCTGCATGTTCAGAGCTCTTTGCAACCATTTACTAATTAACACAGTTGAAACCTTTGTTTATTTAGAGCACCTTTAGATGGAGATCATTCCTTCAGCACATAACTGCTAACATGAGATTCTCTGAAAGCAGGTCTTTCATTTGATCTATATGCACATGGCATGTGTTCCCACCTTCTTCTCATTTTGGAGAGAGAGAAAGAAGAAAGGTGGCAAACAGGTTCAGATACAGCTGAGATGAAACCAGATACTGCCTTTTGATGTTTTTCTGCATGCTCCTCTCTAGGGCTCCACGCTCACTAACTAGGTTAGTTTAGTTCTTTTAGAGTATATCAGTGCCTTTGCAATGTATTTAGCTGAAGAAATCTCCCAAACAATTCCTCTTGAAGTTGTTCCAAGAAACAGTAACTAAGCCAGGCTATTTTATGGGAACGGGGGTTGACTCACATCTCAGCACAAGTCCAGAAACATGCTGATTTCAGCCCTTTCCTGCATTAGGAAGGGCCAATGCCTTGTCTTGAGCCAATAAAAAAAAATATTTACATTCAAGCAGCATCTTCCTCTGTGCACAGGCACAAGCTCTCGGCATACTCCTCCTCTTCTACCCTTTCCACAAAGAGGCTATCAACGGTTGTACACTTTCATCACGGCCTTCTGCACACAGGAAAAGCCTCACTTCTCTCCTCTGGTAGCTCCTTAGAATACCCACCTTGGCACTGAATCTGCAATGACATCTCATAGCCAGAGCACCTGGCAGGAGCCTACCTCTGCTTACAGTCTGTCCAGATGTGCAAAATGTGAGGAGGAAGGAATCACCGGATTTGCAAACGACTTCAGAGGAGGAAGCTTGCCTTAGAAACCCTAGGTATAATCCAGGTAAATTTAGCATCTGTTCTTGCCAAACAGCATTAGGATAAGTCTTCCAACCATTGCAAATAACGGGAGCTATGCCAGGTCCTGTGTAGCTTAGCAGGTAGTCCAGGATACTACACAGATACAAGAAATCATCTGCATTGTAATGAGAGCTATATGGACAATAGATGAGGGAGTGTGGCAGGAGAAATGGGATGGATGAACAAACTGAGTGGCTTGAAAATTAAGAGTTTTTTTGAGAAAGAGAAAGGCACACAAATACAATGCACACACTATACCAAAAACCCATACAGAAGGAGGAGTAAGTGGCCTGAAGTTGGGTTACACATGATGAGTATCATCACCATTTCAGCCCAGATGGTCAACTGACAGGCAGTTGAGTGGGACCAGCCATGTTTGTACAAACCCTAGAGCACTTCATCACACATGCACCACTTTGATTCCATGCCGTGTTTTCCTCCTGGTCAGGCATCACACCAGCTATTCCCTTCCACATGCATTCTTCCCTTTCTCTGTCCTGCATGATTTATATGGCATTTAAATAATAAACTGCAGGGATGTTGTCAAATTTATAGCACTCAAAGTAGGTCATTAAATAAATCACTACATAATTCATATAAATGAACCTGGATCTTGCAGTGGGAGGATTTCATTGGAAAAAAAAAATCAATGCACAGAGTTTATAAAACTGAAGGATTGTCAGGGATTTGCAATATTTAAGTACTGTGTATATTTAGAGCAAGAATAGTAGGGTGATTAATGCAGGATGACACCTTGGTTTCCACTTGCTCAGCTGGATGTCTCTGGCTCTGTCCCCCAGCCTTGGCTCTGAAGGATTCTCATCTGGGGAAATCATTGCCCCAGGAGCGAAACAAAACCTTTGTCCCTAAATCCTCCAGCAGGAATCTTACAGTAGCCCTTATTAGAGCCATACAGAAATGTCAAGGGACAGTAAATTAGTATTTTGTCAGAGAGCTAACCCTGGGTTGTGACTTCACCGTGAGCCCATGGGGTGATAAGATCCAGCAGACAGCACTGAAAAGTCTCGAAGCTCAAACAAACCCACTATCCTCCAATAGTGGCCAGTGCAAGTGCCAGGGTAGACCAGGCCAGGAAGTAGAGACAAGTTGCCTCTAAGGACAGAGAAAAAAAAGTCAAAGAGCTGCACTTAAAACAAAACTTCCAAGAAACAAGCTTGCAGCTAGCAGCAGCTTAGTGATTATCACTGAAACAAGAAGAAATAGCAAGAGCTAAAGTTTGCATAAGAGTGTCTAGTAAGCAAGAACTGATTTACCTGCAAGTCCCTGGGCCAAAGCAAACAGAAAAGAAAACCTGGGACAAGGCAAGCTCTTTATTTTCCTCTAGGACATCACAGCAAGTCAGAAAGATTTGCATCCCAGGGAATTAACAAGATCCAGTACCCATGCATCCAACATCCAGGCTGTGGAAGGCTTAACTAAAGCCCTTCGTGTTATATTAATATAATTCTTCCTATATAATTAACTCTGGTCCCTCTTCACCTTTGATACCTTGAGCGCTGGTGGCCACATATGCTCTCCAAATAGCACCATTCATTAGTTTGTCATTTCTGGATGCTGCTGTTTCAGAAGAGATGCTAAATATTACCCACAGGGAGAAGGATCAGCCACAGCCAGCTCCGACTGTCCAGAGCTGCTGAACTGGAGCAAACAAACTCATCACACTATGCCAGGCAAACAGCAGGAGAGACCAGGTCAAGTCTCTAAGCTGGGGAATCCCACAGCCCCCAAAAATCTGTGAAGGGCAGGAGTCCCTCACCTAATTATTCACCACATTTTGAAGTGACAGAAGTGTCCTTCTCATGTGAGCTCAGCTCAGATTCTTGTGCAAAATGTGGAGGTATTTGTTTATTGACTTTATGTTCTCTGTTGTGCTTCCTGAGTCAGATCTCTCTTTTATTCCTGGTTGTTACTGTTGAGGTGAACTGCCAGCTGCCTTTGGTGTGCTTAAAGTTGCTCATAGCTTAGCCAAAAGTTGGCTGTGCAATGAAGGTACAGGACTGGGAATTAGGAAGCAATTCTCAGCTCTGCTATAGACCCTCTTTATGGCCATGGCACATCACTTAATTCATCTGCCCCATGCTTCCACCTCTGCAAAAAAAGGTGAGAATAGAAACCTTCTCCGCCTTTGTATCTCATATTCAGATGGAAGCACTTAAAGGAAAAGACAAGCTTTATTTCTCTTAGGACAGCAACTAACACAATGACTTCAGGAGTGATTTTTCATGTTTACCATAATAATACAAGTAGGTGATGATAAAGGGAAAACTGAGTAAATTCGTTTTCCCTGATCAGGACAAGGCAGCTGTGTTTTGGTTATTTCCTCAATTTGTATGCTGGCACTGGCACAACTCCAGACATTTGCAGAGCTCACAGAGCAGAATGCATTGATCTCATGAGGATTCTTGAATAAAAACATTAAAGAAAAAGTTTCTCCATGACACAGCAGACATTCACAGAATCCACAAATCCTGCTTATCAAAGTACGTGCCATTTTTAAGGAACATTTAAATTTAAGAGTTAAACCTAAGTCGCATCCTAGTCTCTTCTGAAGCACTGCACTTGAAGCACAACACTCCAAAATGTCTGACAAGTGATTTGCTTAATAAGGCTCAATTTCATGCTGCACACTGGTTGCTCAGAGCCAGGAAATTTTAGGACTTCTGATCTCCATAAAGGTCTAGGATTCTGTCCTCACTGTTAACCAGGTCAACCCAGAAAGGCAATATGCACACAGACAAAATTCTTGTTCACGGTAGAAAGCTGAAATATGAATTGAGCAAGATGTCCACTGTGCTCTCCCATTACATGGTGAAAAGCAAGCTCTATGCCACCCTCCTTACATCCTCCACTCCAGTAAATCTCATCACTACAATTTATGTCTGGATTTGCCCAGCTCAGTCTGTTGTGCCTGGAGTCCTCCTCCATCAGAGACTTGACAGGCATCATGCTTCTCAAGAGCCCTGGCTTCCTCTCTGAAGACAGCAAAACAGTTGGCATAACTACCGCTCTGTGGATATCAACCTCCTCTCTAACTATTGTACATGCTGGCTAGATCTAGGGAGCTCTGAGATCAGGGGTTCACCTCCCGTAGCACATCATCTGCCTCTCACTGCTCATAATTGAGTATCCAGAAAGGTTTTTGGATTAATTTTCCGTTTTCCTTGCTACTTCTTTTCAACAGCATTGGACTGTCCTGATAGATGAAGGGAGGGAAAGAAGAGGGAAAATGAATACATGAACGTGAATAAATGAACGCAAAGTAAGGTATTTGCCAAAGTACTGGCTCGGGCACAAAGCACAGGGATTAGTACTGACAAGAGCTTTGTACTGTACCCCTAAGCCAACAAAACTGCTCCTCACCTCCATGGGTGCCCAATTCAAGTAAACACAGTAAGCGAAATAATAGGAAAGGGACAATAAGTGTTTTGGCTTGCCCTTACTGCATTTGTATAACTTTGAAAGTATCACTGGAACACAGCACCTCTCTCAAATGAGACTTCATCAAACATCATTGTTTAAAGCCAGAGAAAACACAGCATCTTACTGATATTCACAGGGTGATGAGGTATTTTGGGGCTTTTTTTTAATGTTAGCACCTAAGAAACAGCAGATATTTTACATGTTATTTATCAACAATGAGTAGAGGTGTTCTCTGGTTGGAAGAAGAAGCACAGATTGTTCTGCTCAACAGTTTACTCTATCAATATTGTCAAAGGCTCTGCAGAGCCCAAGCAGGAAACAGAAGAGACTTGCAGAAGACAGGAGAGTTGAGAAATACGGCAGTGATATTGGGCCCCCATGTTGGACTTTCCATTACTGAAGATTGATTTGCTACTCACAGATAAACTACAATTTAAAGAAATGACTGTGCTTTCATCACCGGAAATGTGTTTAGCCAAACCACAACAGAAGATACATCCTTGCAACTCGTATTCCATCTTGCACTGCATTCAACCCAGAGACAGGGTATGGGTTTTCAGGAAGGTAAACTAGGCCTTGCTAACACTGCCAGGGATTGGGCTAATCATGTTAAAGCTACCTCTTCTAGATCCTGAGGCGTTTCTGCCATTGTCTACTATGAATAAGCAAACCCCATCCATATCTTTATACTTTGGGTATTCTTTTAATATATTTTGAGTAATGAGTACAGTTGCTTTGGGACTCTCTAGCCCTGTACCACAGCCACCTTAGGCCAAACAGGAGCAAAACTAGAGTGGATGGTTCATGCAGCATTTATCTTCGCTCAGTTGGCTATGTCCTGCCTTTCCTCCCTGGCCCCACATCTGACCCAGGGCTCCTCTCAACCCTCTGCACTCCTCATTACTCCTGGTATCAATAGTAAAGAGCAGAGGTTTTTCTCTGTGTGGTATCACTGAGGGTATTTTGGTGAGGAGCCAGCTCCCCGCAGTGCCAGCACCTCTCCAGGTTGCCCTGCAGCAGGTAGGCTGCCCTGGAGGGTCAAGTGTGCCCATGTGCCTACTCCCCTGCTCATCCTTGTCATGCACCACCAATAATGACCCTGTCACATTGTGAGAGGAACATGCTAGCATTTCTCGAAAACAACATCAGGCATTGTAATCTGCACTTTGCTTCCTGCTGCCCTAGGGGAAAATTGCCCTTTTTTTAATCTGAAGGAGGGATGCGTTTCACATAATCAGAGATGCTGTGAAATCCTACGGCAAAGGGGAGCGGAAGCAAGGAAGGATATGAACCTGCTGCATTTTTTCTGAAGAGAGTAATCACATTTCTTTAAATCAGGGCCCAGAAGATTACTGGGACAGCAGCTGTGGGAACAAACACATCTCTGGGGGGAGACGTCTCGTATTGGACAATCTGGTGTTGATCAATAGAGATTTACTGAGGACACAAGCAGCTCTCCAATTTCCCCCTGCTGAGGGATTTCTTCCCATGGTCTCTCCCACTCTAGGCCTGCATCTATCACTGACAGCACCTATCCTGCAGTCATCCACATCATTCATGCACGCTCCAGGCACTTGGACCCTGATGAGGAAGAGCCAGCCCCAGACCTTTGTGCGATCAGGCTCAGATGGGAAAAGCTGACCAGGCTCCATGCAGTCAACCCACCTCAGCCTTCTTGTGGTGACAGCCACAAGCGCAGCACCCCTGTGAAACCCCCTGTGCAACACCTCACTGCAGCTTTTGCAGCCTTCTGAGTTTTTCCATGCTACTGCTGGACAAGGCAGTCATTGATGGATTGGGACCACACTCCAGTCCCTGCATTCATGTTTTTCCATCCACACAGACTGCAAAAATACCTTTTAAACTCTGCAGGTAGCAGAGCCAATGAGAAGTCTGCATCCAAAGCTGGCATAACGCAAATAATCTAGTGCCCTCTTGACTCAAGTCTGATCTAGTTGTAACTTGTGTTTCTTGTTCTCTACTTCTTTTTTTCTCCCCCCACTCTTCTCCACCCTAACACAGTTTAAACTTCATCTGAATGATACTTCATCACAGCTGATGAAAGTACCAGCTCATGTAGAGTCTTGGGACTGAAAGAGTAATTGTGCCTTAGAGACACTGGAGGTATTTGGGTAACACTTCATATTGCACCATGCAAACATAATGCTGCAACCTTGCCTTAGAAATATCACTGCCACTGGCTGTTCAAGCCTCATCTGCATGAGACCATTTGTGAATGGGCACTTCTTACAAAACAGGCTCCATTTGCTAAATAATTGGGTCATGTGCAACCAGCCGGCATAGGAAGTAGGTAGGGCTGTAAACGCTGCTGCCCTGTCCCTGTGAGGAGAACAGTACCCCAGGAAATCTGTTTTTTCTACAGCTTCATCCTTTCTGTTCTCTATTTGTATGTCAGTGTAAGCAATTCCTCATCTGGTTTGACTTTAGGTTTAGTGACATTTTCATTAATACCTGCCACATATGTTTAGACCCAGACTTGCACAGACTTCAGGTCTTGTGTCAGACTTCTGTATCTATGTGTCTGTAAATCCTCATCCTGGCTTTTCTTATTCTTACGTCTTTTCGAATACAAACACAGGCAAGGCACTCTGAGCCCAGGCCTGTCTATGGATTGATGAGTCTCCAGTCATTTAAAAAAAAAATAAAAATCTATATGGTTACATCAGAATAAATCACCAGTGTCCAGACAATCATATGGACCAGTGAACAACAAACACTTCATAGGGATTTCTGCTGTCTCAAGTGTTGGGTGTCTCTCTGTGTGACCAGCTGTAAAAAGGGAAGACTAATGCTCACTGCTTTGTAAAGCACCTCAAACTGTACAGGTGAAAAGTATCACTGCAGTGCTGGACAATATTATAAGACAAATTAAGCAAATTAAATGAGGATTAAGCTTATTTAAGTGTTCCTAACAATGACCAGCACTGAGGCAAGTGCTGCATCCTTTGCAGCTGAAGCAGCAGTCCCATGTTTCTCTTCCCTCAGCTTGATTACCCATGCTGGGGTTAGCTGAGACATCCACCACACCAAGACCCAGCTCCTCAACTCTGGTAGTCTCAAGGTCAGGGCACCCCTGTGGGACAGGTGACTCCTCAAACAAGGGAGGGTCCCTGAGACTCACCAGAGCCCATCCCACTGCACACAGAGATAATCAGGCTGCTTGTGCCAGTCTGCACAGACAGTGGCTCCTGCTGACAATAAGTGTTTTGCCACTATTGCTAGAACAGATTGGCAGTGATTCGGCTTTCCCTTACAGCCAGGCCTGACCTTGCTGTTCTCCAGTGTCTGGGCAGATGTGTGTATGTGTATCAGCACATGTGTGTAAGCATAATCTGCACCCAAATATGTCCTCACCTACCTCTGGATCAGTTCTGTTGTTGGAGCATATTTGTCTCCAAACAAAAATAGCTCCACGGCCAGGCAGCCTGCAGGACTGCGGGGAGGATGGACAGAAGGAGAAGCTAAGACTGAATAGTAATCTTTCAAGTGGGCTTTTGATGTATAGTCTCATGTCAAGCAGCATGGTAAGCATGGGAGTCCAGGAGCTCCGGGTGTGCTGCAGAGATCTGGGTGCCTTTATTTCACCCATTTTAGAAAACATTTTATTTGCAATGCCAGCTTGCTTTCACAGCTGTGCTGCCTTCTCTGAGACTGAGGTCCTTGTCACTTTGAAGATTCTAGCTATTTGACTGCTTTGAATTCATTTGTTTAATGAACCTCAGGGGGCCACTGCACTAAAGCATTCCCAAACATGTTCAGAGCTCTGCAGTTTCTCCTCTAATTAGGGACTCCTTAGGGGCTAAACACAAGAGGTTCTGCTGCTGTGTTTGAAGCCAGCAGTAAGCCAAGACAGTGCTGAATCTCCAACTCAAATGAAGTATTTTTAATAATCTCCCTCTTCTATTATTTCTTCTCCTAATCAGTGCAAAGTTGCCACAAACACAAATGACTCAGATTGAGGTGCTGAGACACAGGGAAGCATTTTATCAAAGCATGAATAAAACAGCCAAGTTCTGCAGCGCACATTTTTGTACGTGTGCACTTTTTTCAGTAGACATTACACAGCCCTCTTCCACAAACCCTGTCCTCAGTGCTTGTTAACCTACTTACTTACTGTTAAAGGCTCCTAGCAGCCAAAACTGCAGATCAGATTGTTTGTTAGTCACTACCCAGGAACATGCCAACCTCAGCACCTGCAAGGTCAAAGCATAGTCCAGGTGGCCAATCTGATGCAGTCAGGCACAGGCCACACATTGCATTATTTACAGGGACCTAGGGTGGGAAAATAGGGGAAAGGTCTCCTCCTGAAGTGTCTCAAGGATGTGGGAGTGTCATGGCTGAGAGATGCAAGACAAAATCCACTCATAGTAGCTTTTGTTAATGCAAGAGCTTTCTCTTTCCCTTCCTTCCTTTGCAGCACCTGGCCCTTTACATCTTGCCTACCAAAAAGTGGAACACACGTGTCCTGTTTTAAAAAATAAGGATTCGTGCTTGTCAGAGGGAGCCAGGAAAGAAATTAGTATCTTTTGCAATTCATCACAGCACATTATTACTCCTCAGAGTTTCCCAGAAGAAAGGTCTGCTCAGAATCCACTCCATAGTGCTCAGGGCACCAAGAGTCCTGCAGAATTAACAGGCACACTAATTACTGATTAAATAGGAAATCCCCAAATACCATTAGAAAGTGATGATTAAACAAGTACCACTGATTGGACACGTGCTCTCTCCCTCCCAGTCTCACTGTAAGTCACCTTCCTGTTGATAAAGTTCAGAAGGACAAACATATAATAGGAGGCAGCAGTGGTAAACAAACATAGTCTCACCAGAGAGGTGGAAACCATGTTCCTGGGATGAAGTTGCAGATACCTTATCCAGGACTCCACATACCAGCTGGAGTTTATCTGAAGCCAGGAAAACTGCTCATTGCACACCTTCAGTTTGGCAGCTGTATCAGTAGCATCAGGCATTCTTCCAGCTGATGTCTCATGTCTCAGATATCAGCTTTTGATACGTCCCATCTGCCCTATCAAGTGCTGCCAGGAAAGGTAATAAGGCAGAAAAACCTCACAGGTTCTTAAAATATCTATGCCCACAGAGGGCAAATCCGGAGCTCTGAATGGGCTCATAGTTAAGGCTCATATTCAGGAGAGCAATTCCTGCCCTAAGAGCTCACTATTAGCAGGGAAGACAGAGCATAACCAAGTCAGGAACCTGTGTTTGCTCACACAGCTCTTCCTAAAGGCAGATGTAAGGGGATATACACAGGACAAGTGGTTTGTACTGGAGCTATTTAACTTGCTCCCCTCCTAGGCAGCGAGTCAGGCCCTCAGCAGGTGTTTTACACCCAAAACCAGAAGGCTGAGCAATGCTTTCTGCAGAAGAGCTTCCTCAGGTCCAGACACTGCCCCCAGACTCCTGCAGTCCTTCCCATCTCCACGTGCTAGCAATCATGGCATTTCCACTGGCTGCAGCCTGTTGTCCAGCCCGGCAAAGCCTACGCCAGCTCGCAGCCAAGGAGCACCAGCCACTGGAGGCAGGCTCTCCATCCAGCCACCGTATCCCAGCCTGGGGGAGCAAGCCTAGGAAGCTGCCAGGGTGAATTGTAATCCTCACAGCTCTCACAAGAGGTCACTGCTGTCTCGTTGAAGCCATCAGTGCAACCGTGCTGCTAATTCCAAGACTCAAAGCAGCCTCCCAGCCAGAGTCTGCAAGCCCTTAAACCAATCTTCAGTTCTGCCAATTCCTAGGACCTATAACATCTTCACAGCTGGCCACTGTGGGCTGAGTCACCTCCAGCACATTCTAACACTTCCTTACCACCTCCAGAAATAGCCTCTTTCAACAGGAAAATGCCAGATGAACACACTTACCACACCACCCTGTCTCCCTGTACATAACCTTCTTTGGTCCCTCCACCTAACATCTGAACATCAGCGAAGTTAATATACTTGGGGATGCACCCATGGAAGGCAGGAAGGGACCACAGTGACTAGCAGAGATACCCTCCTCCCCAGCTCTTAAATGCAAAGCTGGTTATGGCAGGAGCTGGGGAGCAAGACAGGCAAATTCCAGGCCATGACTGCAGTCCCCAGAGCGCCACAGCCACATCCTCTCATGTAAAGTCCCTCTTGCTTCCTCCCTCAGACCAGATTTTCCCTATACCTTTAACATGACAAGACAGGAAATAGTACTTCTAGCTTTCCCACTGCCACAGGGGTAGGAACAGCACAGCTCTGCCTCAGACCCACTTATACTCTCAGCAGCACTCACACCTGTGAGGTTCAGCCTCAGCCCTCTTAACCCTTTCAGCCCCTCACCCAACCGCAGCACCCTTCGGAGTCTGCAATGAATATGAAATGGAAATCCCCCTTCCCAACTACACCCTGCACCCCACTCAGGGCCCCAGACATTTGGCTGTTGTTGGAAATGTGGATATAGATGCCATGAGGGCTGTGGACTGCCCACATGAGGAAGAGAGTGCACGAGAAGCAGAGCTGGATGAATAGACATCCTCTCTTTCTGTCTTGCTCCTTCCCAAGGGTTGTTTGTATGCAGTCATGGCTGGGCTCGTCAGAATCCCTGCTTCCTTCCAGCCCGGTGCTGCTTGCTCCTGCCACTGTGTGACAGGGTTTATGTAAAATGTAAATCAGGCCACAGCTGAAAATGGCTTCCCAGGAGGTGGGAGGCAGTGGGGCTGGACCAGAGCCATGGTGCAACCTGGCACCCAGGTTCCCTGCAGCGTGCCCCGCTCTTCACTCCCTGCCAGCACCCCAACTCCCCCTACTACACAACAGAGAGGGAGCAGCCAGTGGGGGGGGCAGGGAAACCTGGGGGCTTCTAGGGTTTCAGCACACCTCCTCTCACTGAGCTGCATCAGAGACTCACTGTTGAGGTTAGCATTTGACCTACCAAATTGCGTGGGTTCCCACACAGCCACCAAGGAAAGGAAGACAGTTTCTAGGGACAGCACCCACCTGATTCCCCACAGGACAGTGTGGCCCACATTCCCAGGTGTGCTGAGCCTAGCTGGGGTGGCTGCTGAGCCCCTCTGCAGTGGGGCAGGCAGAGGGAGGGCAGGTTTTTACCTGCCCCTCTTCCTGGCCCTGTGCTGACACACATTAGAACCAGCACAGCAAACCCAGGCATAGCTGGTGGAAAGCTGCTGCCATCTCCTGGGCAGCCTGTCTCCTTCCGGCACCCTTTTCCTGTCAGCTGCTTTTCCCAAGGGCTATTGCTCCTGTCCCAAATCCAGACCCCCAGGTCTACCTGCCTTCCCCTGCAGCCCCCCGCAGCGCAGGAGCCTCTGCCAGCTGCCTGTGCCTGCAGCACTGAGGCAGAAGCCATCCCCCCTGCAAACAGGGGTGTACCCTCTGCATTGCACAGTAACACTTCTGTACAAACTCACTTCCTTGCAAAGGCAAATAAACGATACGTCACGGTGACCAGGTGCCAGCTAAGCTCCTGCTATGCTTTGTTTGGATGTGCAGGGCTTGGATCCCACCTAGGTAAACTTCATTGCCCAAAAAGGTGTCACAAGTACTTGCACCCCACTGCTGATGTCAGTCCTTGCATCAGACCTGCTAGAGACAGCACTGAAACACCGGCACTGCTCTGGACAGACTTCTCTCTCCTTCCAACGGCCAGGTTTGGGGACAGAAGGGCCTGTAGTGGAAACCCCAGGAAACCATGCAAATGCTGAAACAGGAAGTGAGTGCAGTAGCAACACCAGGACAGCTAACAAGGCTTTCTTTCCAGAAAGGCTCAGCACACATAAAAAGAAGACAGGAATTACTATGGTCCGGGGGGGTTGCAGGCAACAGCAGAGACCTTGTCTCCATTTTGGGGAGAGACAGGTAGAAGAGGCAGGTAAACGCAGTCACTGTTCTGCAGACTTTCAAGTCGCAGAGAGAGCAAACTCCTGGTTGCCATTTCTCCTATCTCTGGTGATCAAGGATCGTTTGGGGACCAAACTTCTTGGGCTCTCCAGAGTATAAAATAAGAGATTTTCAGTGACCTCTGCATACCTGCCAGAAGAGCTCTTGCACCTGGGCTGTCTCACCTTTCTGCCTTATGCAGGTTTGCATGAGCAAACAGTGTTCATTTGCATAAGGATGTGACAAGCCTATTGCTCCAGAATGACCAGGCTCCATTTCCCCAAGCGCTACACATACCCTTCAGCAACAGGCCCTGCCTTCCAGCACAACGGGATGTAACTTCATGCATGTCTTGTCTCATAGGTCCAGACATACTAAGGTCTGCCTACCTTTCCCTTCCTCCCCAGGCAATCCCACCCTGCATTGCCTCCCAGCCTCCCAAAGGAAGCATCTCGTGGGGTCAGGGCAGGAGCAGAGGGAGCTGGCTGAGGAGGTGGCCAGGCTGGCAGAAGGTCACCATGATGGGAAGCTGTACCTGTAAAAAACGCTGGAGGAGGGGACAAATGACTAGAAGGGTACACAAGGAAGTACAAAGAAGCAATGGAGGCCAAGCGGGAAAATTCCCTTGTTAAACTGCTCACTTGAGGGAAGAGCCCTTTTGCAAAATGCTTGTCTTTCAAACCAGATTCCTCCCTTGCAAACTGCCAGGGCAAACCTGCTCTCCCTCTCCCTGCAGCCCTTCTGATGTAGATAACAAAGGGGCTTTCAGGACCTTATCCCTCAGGGGCAAAGGCATAGAACAATCCACCTTTTCCTCTTCAAGCGTGGATAAAGCCACTTCAGGGCTAACAAACTAAGATGAAGCACCTTAAAACTGAAGGTTCTTTCTGCTGTTTGTCTGGGAAATCGCACGCCAGGGATACCCCAAGAGCCTAGCTGGCAGAGGACCAGGACTGAGATGTTTGCCTGCAGCAAACCTGGGACACGTCAGGGGACTGGCAGCCTCCCAGCTCCCTCCTGATGCAAAGAGCATTCCTCACCCAATTTGCAACGCCTGTGAGCCACAAGGCTCTGCCTGCCCTACTCCCTCCCTCTCTCTCCGTTTTTCTCTCCTCTCCCGTATGGAAGCAGGAGATGGTGTGTGGCAGGGTCCTCCATCTGCTTCCTGGAAGCTGCAGAGAACTGCTGTGACACTGGTGGCTCCAAAGTCCCTTGACAGACCAAAGGTGCAGAGTCCATCCCAGCAGTGGTAAGTCACCCCACACTATGAGAATGACAAGGAATATTCTAATGGCGGCTCAGAAGTCCAAGCAGTACAAAACATCCTACATTTACAAAACACACTGTTTGCAACACAGGCCAGTAAATCTCAACTGCCTTGAGTCCTTCACCCAGAGCAAATAGTCCAATAAACACAGTAGAGGAGCTCAGAGCAAACATACCTCTCCTTGCCTTGAGCTGGGTGAGTCCCCTTCTGCCATGCAGGGCCAGCAGCCAGGTGGAGAGGATGCCCAAGTCATGGGAGGGAGTGTTGTGCTGGGGCCAAGGCTGTGCTGCCCTGTTGTACAGGCTAACTGCAGCACAGACCAGACTGTCCCATTCAGTGCTAGGACAGGGAATACACAGGAGTCTCTGTGTTTGCTGCCTCTGTTCCTTTTCAACCACAGTGCCAGAGTGACAGCCTGATCCAGTTTAGCTGTGACTCATGTTTCCATGCTGTGAAGCAGGTGGTTGCATGCAACTCCTATTCTCTGCAAGACTGCTGCAGTTTTGCCAGAAAGACACCCCCCTCACTTGCCATCTCCTCCTACTGGGCTGCACATGGGAGGAGAAGATCTCACTTTCCTGGCTTCTGGTCTTCCCCAAACCATTAACTCTCAGCCAATATGCTGAAGGGTTTCAGCTCCATCCCTGAATTCAAAGTGCTGCTGTTTGCCTGGCAACTCCAGTCTTCCACCCACAAAAAGGAAGATTCATTTAACTGTGGAGAAGACAAAAAGGAGCACATTTTCTGCAGGGAAAGTGAGCAGGGACCAGGCACCATCTGTGCCACTCGGTACAGAAGGCTCCGAGCTGAGTCATGTTGCAGTGCCTCCATTCCCAAGCCCAGTGATGCTCAGCACCATGAGGTCCCACTGTTCAAATGAGATAGCATCAGGCTTCCAGAAGCTCCTGGTCTGTAGAGATGGAGCCTTTCCAGAAGCTCGAAGAGCTGTGTGGACATTCCTGAAGGGCATGCAGACCCAGAATTCCGGTAGTAGACAGCAAGGAAGCTGCTGAGACACCTCCCTTCCAACTCCTAGGAGCCAGATGGCCATCTCAAGCCTTCAAGAAGCCCCTGAAAGACATGAACCATGGGGGCTGCAGCTTCTGAGTTACTCCCTGGGTCACTCCCCTGGGGAATACAGAGAAATGTGCAGTATTTGTCTTCCATGCTCATACTTGCGCCCTCAGCACACAAGTGGTGGGGGGGAGTACTGTAGCTTGAGGTCTCCTTGCTGCTCCTCCACCTTCCCCTGCATGGCATCAACAGGAACATGCAGGGCAGAGTGGAGCCTCCCCACAAAAACCAGTCAAAGGGCCCTGCTCCAAACATCTGTCCCTGCCGGTTCTGGGAGGCAGAAACCACCTGTCGCAAGGAAGCAGAAAACAGCACAAGTTTTCTCGGAAATGGCCATGACTTGACCTTGAAAGAAGCTTGTGGAAATTTTAGCTCTAGCTTAAGTTTTGCCCACAAATACACAAAAAGACAGGACAGAGAAGGAACCACACCACTTGTGCTCACAAGGGGAAAGACAGACAGGAGAATAACTTCTGTCTGCTTGCCAAGATGGAATAAACCCGAAATCATGCCATATGCCGTAACACCTGTAGTGTGGGTGGGAGATAGGGAAACACCCCTAAATCATTTCCAAACCTTCCTTGAGTTTACTGAGGAATCACAGAGTAGAACTGTGGCTGGGGAGCCCAGCAGCTGCTTGTTACCCAGAGGCTGTATTTATTTTGGCATCTGAAAACCAGACTTACAGGGTGCCAGCCCAGAAGGGGCCAGCTCCTGCTTTCCCCGCCCTGGGTCTTTATCTCTTACAGCCAGAGGAGCCAAGAGGTGTGCTAGGCTCCTGCTGGCCCTGGTCAGGGACATGCAGCTGCTTGGGGGTGTTTTTGAATGCTGCTCTGAGCACAGCTGAGCAGTCTAGGCCTTGCCAGCTTCTGCTTCATCCATCCTACTGTTCTGTCCAAATATTTTGGGTACTTTGGAAGCTCAGACTCCTTATGAATCCTGTGATTCAAACACCTCTTTGTAAAATGCGTGAGTGTCCCATAGTAATTTCTGCCCTTCCCCCACTGGACTTCACACCTGCTTGATTTGCTTCATTACAGGGGCTTATCCCTAGCTAAATTAATGACTATGAAGTCACCTTTTGGGCTAAAAATACTAATTTTATTGCTTCCCAGAGCTCTCCTCCTGATAGAGCTTTCTGGCTGTATCCTCTCCCAAAGCCAGGCCTCAGCTCCCTTTTTCCCACGGCAAGTTAACTGATGAGGAACAAAACTGAAAAGCCTCACTGAGTGCACATCATGTAGTGAATATTGTCACTTCCATCATTACTTGCAAAGATCTCCTTTGCCCTGGCTAAGTTTTTGTAGCAGAGTCTTCCTCGTTTTATATGCTATACCATCCCATCCTGCCTTTTCTTTTCCAAAATTAATTCTCTCCAAGAGGAAAGCATATCTGTTTTCAGCTGTGTTTGTTCCAGTGACGTGATACTGAGTCATCCTCACTGACTGAAAGATGGTACACTGCTTTTGCAAGCAGACTTCAGATGAAACTGCCAAGGGCAAATTGCATCAGAATTGAAGTTGTGCTTGCAAAATCCTCTGCTTCTATTTTTATTTGCTTTTCCCCCATTCCATTTGCTCTCATTTTGCTGACTTACTTTCCACATTCCCTAAGGTGCTGGCAGAAAAGGTTGTGCAACAAGTGGGGGAGAACTCTTCCTATTTCCAGGGGACCTGCAGCTCTGTGGTCCCTCCGGAGAACTCTTCCCTGCTCCTCTGCATCAGGGGAAACATACAGAGCATTTCTGAACCCAGCACTGTGCTGCCCACTGACCCTGGGCATCAGTGGAGCCATAGACACCGCCCAGAGAAGCTCCGAGCAGGGCAGAAGGCAAGGAAGAAAACCACAAGAAAATGAGGCCCTGCAGGAGCACTCGATTCTGTGAACTTAACAAGCCAGAAAAGCTCTGTTGCTCATTTTCTCCACACTCTCTGCCTCAGGGTAAAGTTTACCTCTGACCAATGTTAGCATCACTAAACATGTACCAGCTCTTATAGCACATCCTCTCTTTCTCTGGCCTCTTTCCTGATGCTCCTTTTACTCTGCTTGTCCTGAACTCACCTACTCTTTTTCTTGCACTTGCCCTTTTTCTCCCACTTCTGCTCAACTTTTATTTGAAACATTTAAAACAACAGCTTCTTTCTAAACCTGTGGGTGACTGGCAGGGTGGTGAGACCTGCATGAATGAGTTGCTTTGGGGCTGGAAAAAACGGAAGATGAGCAGAGGGAGGGAAATCCAGACCTCCCACTTGCCCAGACACACGGGTGACTCAGCAGAGCCTGGGACAAAGTGGAGGAGGTGTGCTTGACAAAACTACAGCACAAGGGCATCAAAAATGCCTCCAGGAGCTTCCTGTGGGTTGCCAATTGTATATCTGCAAGTGTAAGGCAAACAGGGGGAAAGAAAGGGCATGCCCTTCTCCTTTTTGAGGATCCATCTGATCTGGAGTATCTATGTATTCAGTGTATTGCTCATTTTCACTGCTGGAAATAAGTGCCGTCAGCAGAATTAGCACTGGGAGCTATTCCCATTCCAGGGGAACTGATTCAGGATCGTCACTATCTCTAATTACTGGGTGTCACACACTCTGGGTTTTGCTCTGGATGGTACACATTGCTCCTTTCCCAACAATGTGGAAGGCATGCAGGAGGGACCCTTCCTGCTGACAGAAATGGGGCAGTGCTCCCTTTCTCACCAGTGCTGACAGAACTCACCCCAAATCAGCACTGCCCCAACAGCTCAAAGAGCAGTTGCAAAACCAGCGTCTGAAAATCCCAGCCAATGGCCTGCAGGGGAGAATGGGGAAGTCTGGGCAAGAGGAAGGAGTGAAAAGAGAAACTAGATATTTTTTTCATATAATATTAATATATTTAATATATAATTCATATAATTATATTTCGTATGATATTATTTGATATTACAGCCAAAATGACTTGTCATGGTACTGCTTGAGAAAAATCACCCAAGTGATCTTCCCCCTATCAAGAACATGCTGTGTTCTTCAGTGAAGTGCTGTGAAAGGGGGTTATGGTCCAGGGTCAGAGAGACCATCCTTTCACAGACTCTTGGCCCTTCACTACCCAGCTTTCTCCAAGCAAGAGCAGAGGCTATATTTGAAGACCCCTAAAAACATGTACCCTGCTGGGTTTTCTGCACTTTCTGGAATTGTTTGGCCTTTAAGGAAAGCCTGGACCAGGGCTGGAAACAGGACTGCAGGTGCTCCTCCACATTGCCAAAATGTGGTGTTCTGCAAGAGGTTACAGGGTCTATTAGCATGCAAGCACACAACAGAGTCTTCACAATGCAAAGGCAGCTCAAGCAATGCAGGCATACAGAGATCAGATTTCCAGCCCATGGTTTCCTGAGTGACATGCACACTGTCCATTTTAATCCCTCTCATCTCGTCACCCCTTTATGTTAATAAGTTCACTCTGAGGCTAAGCAGGTAGAAGGAAGTAATCTCTAAAAGCATGAGTGAAACCTCCCATCGGGGGTGTGTACATGTGAGCTGGATGGGGAGGGGGAGATATTTGCATTTACCTCATCAAAAATGGAGTATAAATAGGCTTGAAAGTGTGAGGCTTTCTCAGTTCCCAGGTGCAGGTGTAAGAAGCAGAAACATCAAAGTGGATCATGGCAGCTTTCCTGTTCTTGGTGCAACTCCTCTTCATTGGGACACTAATCATCCCAGCATATACAGAGACAGGAAGATGTGGTTTGCTCCTGAATGCAACTGCAAGCAATTTCAGTGTAACCGTGACACCTGAGGCGTACCAGGCAAACACAACCTACCTAGGTAAGCCATCTCTGTCTAGATCTGAGAGTTTTCACACTGCACAGAAATGCATCTCCTCTGCCCCTAACCCAGACGGTTTCTTGAATCTTCTGGTGTCCTTAGATGTGTTTAAAATGTGTGAGGTCTAACGCTCTTTTTTCACTTTTTTTAGTTTCAGGCAGGACATAGGTAAATGGCACTAGTTGTTACCTCTTTGTAACTATTTCATGTTCATGTCTACAGGGTCAGTCCCAAATTCTCTTTCCTTCCTTAGGGTGCTTTTTTCTCCCTTAATCTTTTTGCCAAAACTTACATAGAAGGACTTTAATGCTCTTCAAAACACAGAATTTGGGGGAAGTTGTTTTGCAGAATTTGCCCTTCTCAGTGGTAATGGCTGTAAAGACAAACGTGAAGAGGTTACTTCGATGCTGACAGATATTCAGTGTCAATCATAGCAAATGGTTTTTAATACTACAAAGAACATGGGCAAAGAGTAAATGGCAGCCTGACCCCGTTTCCCAGACCTGACAACAAGTCTCCCTTTGCCTTGAGGTTCAGCAAAACCTAAATGTTGAGAAAATAGTGGAGGAGAGACATCCTGCCCCCTCCCTGCAAGGGGGGAATTAGTCTGCTGGTATAAATTGGCACAGATTCCTTCAAATCTCAACCAAGGAGCATCCAGTGCAGTTGGTTGTTTTTTTAATATAGGAGTGTTTTGTTCATTGCTGTAATTTCATTTTTTGAGCAGAGAATTCAAGTTTGATGCTAGCTACTGTCTCACATAAACTCCTCTAGCTTCTGACGTTCTTCGCAGGTTTCATGTGAAACAGTCCCAACCCGAAGGTTGCTACGGGGCCAACAGGGCCATAGAAGTCAAGAGGCATGCACAGCACCCTGGGCTGGGAGGCACAGCTGGGGAGTCACTTCCTCCTGGCAAGCAGACCCTCCTGCTTCATTTCCTTCTTGTCCAACTTCTGCTTGTAACAAAAGCAGGATACACAACAGCGCTGTGCAGACTAGTCACAGCTGTGAAACAGCAAGACGGAACAGAGACGTGGGGAAGAAAGGGTGGGGTCTGGCACACTCAGCTATGGGCTGAAGGGAGGAAATGATTGCACAAAAGCTTATCTCCTTTAGCTTTTCCGCCTCTGCTGTTTGCATGGGATACGGAACAGACTTACTTGCAAAGACCTCTGGTTTGGCTAACAGGCACGGTACCCACAATATCAGGGGCTGAATGTGGTGACTGAGGAGTTCTTCCTAGTCTATTCCCTAACTGGGGAGGGGGCAGATAAGAGGGTTCTTCTTCCTATGGTTGGGGGAGGACTGCAGTACTCCACCTTCTCTTTGCAGGCTTCTGGTACACTCCTGTCACATAGACAGCACTGTGCGAGTAAATACTTCCTTGGCTAAAAATCCTGAAAGCATGGAGTCTGGAAATGGCTGTTTTACAGAACAGACAACTCACTTTGTCTAACTTGCTCTGTTTTCAGTTACAATAAGTGACAACAGAAACCTCAGTGACAGCAAGAATGTGACGGAGTATGTATTGCAAGCCTTATCCCCACAAAATGTCTCCACGGGAGAGTGGAAGTCGGTAGACAAGGACAACTGCAGTTCTATTGACATAGCAATATTAAATGCCACTCATAAAGAAGCAAACTGGATATCTCCAGACAGTAACATATCCTCCGTGGAAATAAGGTAAGACTATATTACATCTTTAAGTATTCACTTGGGACAGTACTTTGCATAAACTCTTGGCAACGCCCAGAATCAAGAGCTCACCTGTAGAGCAGGAGTTGAAACAAACCTCTCTTGCCTCCTCCAGATTTTCTCTTGAAAATACCAAGGAAACATTTTCTGCAAAGCCATATCTAGAGGTCATCCATGGACAGTCTTGTAGTTTAAAGACTTGCTCACATGAGTAGGGATGTAGGTTAGTTCTATGGAAATGAATGGATTGAACACCCCTCTTGTTTCCGTTAACACTAATGTAGTTGCATCAGTGGGAAATATTTGCCAAGGGAAAACATAGCCATTAGCCTGATTTGCCTTATCTGTGGGAAGGAAGAATGCAATAGATCATGACAACAGTGATTCTAATTACAAGGAGCAGATGGCCAGAGTAAATTGCCACCCTGTTACAAGGCATTCCTATCCCATCCACAAAAGGGCAGTAAAGCAGCAAATAGCTAGAAGACTAGCTCTGGCCAAAGGGCAATGAAGAAACGGTGTTTCAGATATTAAAAAAAAACAAGTGCAATACGACTGGAGGGCAATATAAGTGACCTCAAGATGACCTCATAGTTCCTGTCTCTTTATCTGCTCTTAATGTCCCCTTTATATCCCTACAAGTGTCTACATACAGGAGACACTTAGCTTCTCTTCCTTTTAATTTGTTTTCCTCTCTCTCCCCTCCTTCCACAGGGCCTATATCATCTTCAGTGATGAATCTGCCAATTTCAACACTGTGACTCTGAACAAAGGTAATTAAGCTTCGGCTGGGCAATTCAACCAGCAGGAATTCAACACACCAAGGAAAGGCATCACTTGCACTCTGGTGTCTTGGGAGAGGGGAAAGATGGATGCACCGTACCTCCAGCTGAAGTGCATCTCATCTCTCCAATAGTCAGGAGACAAGGCAAAGACACTAGAGTGTCTTTAGACACTAGAGTGCTAGAGCTAGCTACAGTTTTTTCAAGTTATAATGTTGAACTCAAAACCTCTTCAAGATTCCTTTTTGATTTAAGGGACATTAAATAGCTACAAACAAGAGGACATGCTTATTCATTTCTGCAGGTATTGGCACAGGCTTCATCCCTCTATTCTCTCTGCTATACAGATACAAAGTGGAAACTGTGGCTCTGCCATCACAGATAATGTTTCTGGTACTCCACAGAATCCCCTACCATCCCAGGAGCCTCAAGCTTATACTGATGATGCTCCATTGATGTCAGTGGATATATTCAGACATGCCACTCCCCTACCAGGGGTTTGACCCCTCATTTCTGAGAAATCAGAGATAAATGCAGCCTCTTGTAGCTCATCTGGTCCTCTGGACTTCTAATCAACCCTGGGGGTTTCCTTCCATTTCAGAACCAGAAACAACCACAGCACCACTGGCCACCACCCCCAACTCTGTCTCCACGGTTCAGAGCAGCTCCTTCATAGCTGTCATTCCGTTGCCACTGCTCCTCGTCACAAGCAAATTGCTCTCCTAGAAGTCAAGAAGAGAGGACGACCCATCCGTGCTGCACCTTTCCTCCATGCTTGTGGTATGCAGGGGAAGGCAGGCAGCTGACCTACTCAGGAAAACTATTCACTTCTGTGTATTAGGATGATAACTGCACTTCTACATTTAATTATAAAGGTCTATTTGACCACAGAGCTGATCTGAGCCTTACTCCCCTCACCCAGGGCCAGCAATCTCAGCGAGATGAAATGTTTCATAGGAAGTCAGAGATCACTGTTCTAGCTTTTCAGCTAGATTAGCATAACACAGTCAAGACCAGACCCCACCTAACAAAGGAACACTGCATGAATTAATTCCTTCCTCATCACTTGGGGTTCTGTGAAGCACAAAATAGCATGAAAATGCTTGAAAGGGAAAAGGTCCTCATCAGGATATCAGTATCTGCTGAGAAGCTCAAGGAGAGGTCTGCTTTCGGCTGTGCAGCCTGGGACGTGTCCTCATAGCACGTGTGTGTCTGTGTGCATGTGTGCATACATGCCTCAGTGACAGTCTGGCACAGTTCCCCCCAGTACATTCACCAAAACTGCTGGAAGCAGAATTGTAACTGGGAGAAGAAATGATGGGTCTAAGATTTACATGCTTCAGTCAGTTTAAAACCTCCAGTGCAAGCACAGAGAAAATAACTGCAATCACCAACCCTCCACCTGGGGAGGAAAGCCCCTCGCCAGGAGAAGCTGGAGATCCTGCTGGCAGGGTATCCTCCACAAAGGCGCAGGTCTTAGGAATTTATGCTCCATATTGTTATTTGATCCAGTATCACCCAAATTTTGTTATTTCAGTGGATGCCTTCTAAAGTTTCTCTGGTTTTCTTCTGGCTTTCTGGAATGGTGAGATGGGTATATTTTTATTCTCGGTTTTTTAATCAACAGCTGTTTTTGCTGTAGGGCAAGATGGTATGGACCACTGAATGTCTTGATTTTATTGTTATTGTTTGTATTTTTATATTGATAGTGTTTATCTAGGAATTTTCAAACTTCTGGAAAGTAATTTTTTCTTAAACTAATTTAAATTAAGGAATTAAATTTGGCTCTTGCACCTAACATTATTTGCTGGATTTACTGTGATGTGGCAGAGGGGTTGAAATGATTCTGAAAACTGAAATACTTGGTTTTTACCCCAGATGAGCACATAAGGACACAAATAAAGGTGAGGCCTGTACAATGCAGTCCTGTACAGGGTGGGCCAGAAGGCTTTTTGCACAGCAGAGTCAGAAAGGCATCCCTGCCCCACTAATCCTCTTGTTTTTTCCTCTTCAGAAGACTGAGTCCCGGATCGTAACAGTATTTTGATGGTCATGGATCAGAGAACTGGCTTTGACCTGGCCTTACCAGCCCAGAGCTCGTGATGTCCCTGCAACTCCCTTATTTCTGTTGAATAAATTCTAACTACCAACTAACGAAAGGTTCACTCCCGAGCACTGAGAGCCTGACAGTACAGGAGCCTTCATATTCCTGAGAACTCCACACAGGAGCTGTGCTCAACAGGAAGAAATTGTCCCTGGCAATCTGTATTTCTCAGGCATTCAGACCTCAGGTGTGGTTTCAAAGGGATTTTTTTTCTTCCTACAGAACTGTTAGAAATATTAATAGCTAAAACTGGACAGCTGTGATTAATACCTGGCTCTTATTTTTTACAAACCATGCCAACAAGCCTGTCTTGTTTCACAGATCTGCTTTTGTTACTCACATTTTTCAACAGATCCCACTCTGCCAGCATCAGGACACCCCCACCCCACCCCAGGCCCACCAGCACAACATCTGCTCCCCTGTGTCAATGGTTTGCCCTTTTCATTTCTCTGCTCTTTTGGCATCCTGTTCTCTCCAAGTAGCGCTAGGGATGGGATGAAAGTATCTCTCCTCTCACTCCCACTTTTCTCTCATAGTCTTTCAGATTTAAGCAAAACTTTAATGTTTAAGTGGACAGGTTAAACACACAGGATAGCTGATGGCTTTGACCTCACTCTTGGTGCTCCAGGGCCACACAGTGAACAGGTGTTGCGTGCCTGTATGCCTTGCTCTGGGCTGTGCTTTGGCTGGGCAGCCCTTGACATAGCAGACAGCAATGAGGGCAAAGGAAGACCAGTGGCAGTCCTGCCAAAGCTTTTCCAGAGCCTCCAGGCCAAGGGATTATCTACCCTTTAAAGTTTACAGGAATGACAGGAAGCTTTAAAAGGAAAGCTCCTGCTTTACCACCATGTGCAGACTCTCTGGACGCAGATTAAGCAATATATACCCAGCAGGGATGACAGGGCCCCACCCAGCACATAAACAAGCCTGCAGGGTTTGCATTCAGAGTCCTCCTCCTCCAGAGACCATTTGCCCATGCATTTCATCACATTGGGAAATGCATCCCCCTCCCTCCCCACAATTCATAGGGAGGAAGGAGAAAGGACTCAAAGCTGTGTTACCTTTCATGCTTATCAGAAGAGTCCTTAGGTCCTTTAGACACTGGAATGGGCTCTGTCCTTCCCATTACGTATTGGTGTAAGGCCCAATCAGAAGAACATCTGAGGTGGAGCTCCAGTGCTCAAGGTCAGGGTCGGGCTGCCCCTACAGACTCTGGTCCCAGCATCAGACACACAGACACAGATATACATACACACGGACTCTCTCTCATTCTCTCTTCCTGATCCCCTCTGGACCCTCTCAGCCAGGAAGAAAAATAATAAACTGACAGGTGCAATGTATTTGGAAATACTGAATACAACCACTGCATGACCTAATTTCTCCACCTGGTTTGGGCATCTGATCCTTTCTTCAGCACTGTTTGATATTCTCAGTGCTTTGCTGCCAGGACAGGGACTGGCTGCCTGTACTCTGCCCTGCATGGAGGCAACGGGTCCCCTAGTCTGTCCCCTGAGCCTCTTCAGAGTCTGTTCTCCCAAAAGGCAGGCACGACACTGGATAGCCCTGTCTTCACTTCAGCCATCTTCTCTAGACTGTTTTGGTTTCTGCAGCTGTTCAGAGCTGATGCTACCCATCAGCCTGAGTTGGCTGGCACTTGCCAGTGGGGCAATTCAGAGGCACAGGTGCAAACCAATACAGGCACAATCTGCAATAGCTGTGCTCAGCTGTGTTTCAAGGAGGGAGAAGTATGCAGTGGCGAATTTGCCTACATCTATCCTTGGACCCAACGCAAGGTGACTCGACAGTGGTCTGCGACTGTTGACTCCAGAGATCAGTCCCCTTCTCCCTCTGAGCCATGCCCTTCTTCTCCCTGCTCAGGCTGGTTTCGCTTTAAAGTGGGAGCACCTTACTCAGCTGTGTTGCTTGGTCAAATTTCATCTACCTCAAAAAGCCATGGTTTGCATCAAAGAAGAGATATTCCTCCCTCTCACACCATTAGGCTTCTCAATGCAAGTGTAAACTTTCACTTGTTTCATACTCATTACCACTTTTTTTCCTGTTTCCCAGTGCATCGTAGAGTGATAGGTTTGTAAAGTCAGAAATCCCAAGGACAATTTCACACATGAAATTTTAACCACCCAGTGCCTGGAGTGATCTACTAACAGAATGTTTCTGCAGAATTCAGTAGAAAAAATTTTTAGAGTCCAGCTATTAAAATTGGCATCTGTTTCGCAGGCAGGGTAATTAGCAGAGATCTGAATATGTTGTATCTTCTGCTACTGCAGCGCACAACACGGCAAAATTCTAATTAATGCTGTAAACTATTGTTCAACTATGATCTTACTGTTGGTAAGTCTATCTTGTATGATTACAGCTCTCTGCCTTGGATAATACATATGAAATGCCTTTCAAATATCCTCGTGGCAACTCCCATTTACCACATGATCTACGAGCACAGGGCATTCAGAGCAACACAGTTCACCTCTGCTGGCTTTGTCCCATTGATACACCTCCTCAGTGGCATTCTCATTAACTTTTACACTATTCAGCGGCAAATACTAGCATTTCGTTTTACATCGATGTCTAATTTCCCTGGTAAAACTTATTTCACAAACATAACCATGAAAAGGAGTGCAAATGGTGCTGCATTGTAACTGGGAATTTGAATCCAACATACGGAAATTCTCTTGCTTCAGCAGGAAGGGAAATAGCGCTGAGGTGTGCAACACCCAAGAAACTCACATCAGTGGGTAAAAGACATTGCTGAGACTAAAACATGTGAAATTGCTGTAGGTAATTAAAAAAAGCACCAAACACAATAGCTGACAATACCATTAAGAAAAGAACTAGCATCACCTCAGTTTCCAACCCTGAATGCAATCAAAGCAAGACCCCCCCTTTGATTCAGAGCTAAATGTCCCAAGAGACAAGAACATGCCACATTATCTGGCCCTGCCACCAGGACAGCTGCCCATGTCTTCCTTTTTTGCCCCAAAGGCAATCATGGAGCCACTCCACCACAGAACCTGCATCAGGATGTCAAGTATTTTGCTGAACTTGTGAGTTCTGCAGCAGAAACATATGGCAGAGACCAAGGAGGTCCTACAGCTGTGTGGATGCATGTAGAAGACAAATCAGTCATCACATTTAAGACAACCCTTTCTCCTAGAAAATGCCTCCGTGACAGCTCGCTCTCTCTAGCCCTCTAGTCTGTCTCCACTTCTGAGAAAGCCACAGTGCTTTCATGCATGGCCAGGTAGGCTGATATGAGGAAGGTCCATGGAAATGAGCCAGTTTCCCTGGCCCATTTACAACACTCGCCAGAGAGCTGTCCATGAAGAGCAGCCAGTGTTCAAGCACACTGGTGTGGTGCTGGGAGGTCGGGGATCACTGGTGCAGTCAGCCAGGTCTGCTGACTCCAGGACTCTGTGGTCCCTCAGTCCTGGGCTCTCTTCTACTAGCTCTAATTGATACAGGATCCAAAATCTAGTGATGTAGTTCCATCTTTGCTCCTGTGACAGTCTCTGGGTCTCACACTGGGGAACCTTTGGTCGTTTTTTGAAACAGCCCGTAGCTGGCAGCAAATATGGACTGACAGTCTGATCAATGGCCTGAAACAAGCTTACGACAAACACAATTCTTTTCTTCTGTGTTGTAAATCACACAGTTCCATTCACAGCACAGCATAGAGCCTTGCTCTTTGCATTTGGAACAAACTCTGGGAGCTCCTGCCAGATGGAGGGTGATACAAAGTCAATGACACGGCATCTGATAGGGAGTTCACTGCCTACAGAGGCAGCAAAGTGGCTCTGAGAGTGTATCAGGTGAGACCT
Organism: Opisthocomus hoazin; assembly: GCF_030867145.1. NCBI lineage: Eukaryota > Metazoa > Chordata > Aves > Opisthocomiformes > Opisthocomidae > Opisthocomus > Opisthocomus hoazin. Next base: position 2,022,296 of record NC_134437.1, read on the forward strand.
GAATCCGAATTCTTCAGGACATATCTATGAAATCTTGAGTTAACCATGAGCAGGAACCTGCTACTGGAAGTATTTAGCTTTAAAACACTGATTAATAATTAACAGAGTGATTATAGCAAATGGATAAAGCTCCATTACAAACTTTCCCACCCTTCCACTGACTTCCTGTAGTTCCTGAACTTTTAATAGCCATTGTGCTAGCCCAGGTGATGCACGCTGCCTCAAAAATATCAGCAGAACAACCCCAACTTCTTGGACTACAGACTTCAATTCTCGTTAATGGGTCTTACCCTAGATATAGCAGGAGGAATTGCATCACTCATTCTTGGAGTAACCCAATAATCAGGACTAAATACTATTTTCGTAATTTACATCACTCCAAAGTCCCAATGCTGCAGAACAAGATGTAGTTTTAGCCTTGGGTCTCTTGTTGGCTGCACCTGTCCCTTTCTGGTGGAAATATGGCAACGTTTACTCTCTCAGCAGCCCACTGGGGAGGGATAGGGATAATGGGAGAGAGTCAGGTGATACCTACAAATCTGAAGCAGAAACATTTGGCTCAGAAGTGCCTTGTCTTGGGACAGCATTGTTTAGTCCTTTGGCACATCCGCAGGCATTTCTATGTAACTTTTAGAGCAGACTTTGAGTCTTCCAAACTCTGAATAAACAAATCCTACCCCTGGTACAGTAAAAGCCTGCTTTCCCTCCCATCCTAAAGACTCTATTGTGCTTGTGGACACCCACACCCACACCAATAAAAAGAATATTGCACTGGGCAAAGCACACAAACATCTGAGAATGCCCAAACCATGGCTTTGCCATAAAACAGCGCCCCTTGTGCATACATGGTATGATCACACCCTCTTTTTCTGAGGCCCTGGCCTCACTGAGTACACAGGACAAATAACACTCATTGCAGGAGGAGAGCCACAAAATGATCCTTAACCCTCTCACTTGCTCTTTTCACTAGCACCGCTTTCCCTGTGGCCTTATACTCTTACTTCCAATAGGGCTCCCCATTGTACACACGGAGACTGCTAGTCATTAGAGTCAGGGATGGAGCAAACATGCTAATGAGCTTTAAAGTACAGTTTGATACATTACTGGATACCCTAAACGTGACTGCCTGCAGGAGGAGGGAACTGTGCTGGAGAGCCCCTAGGCTTCCTCCCATCTCTGGCCTGTGTCTCTGCAGACACCCACCCCAGGCAGGGCCCCTGGAAAATGAGGAAGGTGCAGTGAGCAGCTAGGAAAATGTCAGCCAGCAAGTCAGCCCTCTAGCTCTCAGCTGGGAACTTTAGGGCAGAGACAGGGATGGGCCCTCTCTCTCGGCGGCTCAGCAGCTCCTTCTCTCCCAACAGCCCGCAGCTCTGTTCACAGTCACCTTCCCAACCTTTCTGGAAAACAGAGCTGGGGGCGCCCTGTTGCTTCATTCAACCTGTCATTCCCTCCCAAGGCACTGCCAGTCCAGGGCACCGCAGCAAGCAGACGTCGTGTGAACAACCCCGCAGCCTTCACTGCCTTCCAGACACTCTGCGTGTACAGAAAGAAGCCATGTTACAGGGGCAAACTTCAGTTCAGGAATTGTAAGATACTGCCAGTTGTCTGAACTGCTGGTGGGGGCTCCACGTCCCACACACAGTCCCTCATCAGAAGCGATGCCTGGACTATTTATTAACTCAGTCGTTGTTGCGGTTACCATGAACTATAAATAACAGCCTAGGGAGTGGCATGTAAGACTGAGTGGCAGAACTTGGCTCAGTCCTAGGTGCTGTTTTTCGCTTTACTGATCCTTTTGTAATGGTGTCCCTTTTGCTCTGCGCTGTTTCATAATTTCAGACCTCATGGGAAAAAAATCAATTCCCCCTCCCCGCACTGAAAAAGCTGGGGCTGAACCCACAGTACTCCTGTGGTAAATGTGCTTCAAACAATTCCATCACTCAGTAACTAAGTTACAGCACAGAGATGCTTAATGTTTAAATACATGAATTAATTCTCTCCTTATATAACCCTCCCTCCCTAATCTGCAAATTTGGAGGCTGATTCCTACAGAGTCTTCCCTCCATGGAGCTCACACACATCTGCAAAGATCGAGACCCCTCTAAGCAGGATAAGGGACAGAATACACTGTAATTCCTTGTGACGCAGTCAATTACAATTCCAGCTCTGATACTGCCAACCCCCTCCATCCAAGCCTCTACCCAGACAACCAATTTATTTCGATCTCTCCAGATCTGCTTCCATTTAAACTGGAGAGATCAGAATAAAGGATATGAATACATTTCCAACATGCAACACAGGAATAAATATAAATGCCCAAGCTATTGTGGGACTTTGTCAGAGCTATGTTGCACTGCAGTAAAAGATCAGGAATTCAGGCTAGTTTCTTCTGGCCTGGCACCTGACTTCACGCTAATAAAAGCGATGGGCTGTGCTATGTAGATGTAACCATTTGTTTGCTTGTTTTCTGTCAACAATGTCAACAGCTAAATTACTCTTCCGATACAGATACTACATGATATGTTTTGAGTCTCCATGACTCACTGAAGACACCAAATGCTTTGTGAATCATCATCTTCAGCTATCATCCAGTGCGATTTACATCATTTTAGCAAACTCGAATGACATATCACGCTAGTGAACTACAGACCACCAGGTGCGTTCAGATAAGTAGCAAAACCTCCCTGGCCAGAGCCCACACTGAAAAAAGCTGACTGGTTCCACATCTGGGGGGAGAAGAAGGGGAAGAAAGGGCAATAGTGTGTTCCCTTCATCTGATGCACTGAGCACTCTCTACTTGTGTGACACTAGAATGAATCTCCAGCCAATTATTCACCAAAGCACTACCTTTAAGAGGGAAAAACATCCAAATGCTGGAGCCCAATGGCAGAGATTTTGCTCTGCCAAAGAGGGAAGGTTGGAATACCCCTCATTTCCAGCCTTTTCTTACTATTCCCTTCTAGAAGCTCATCCAGAAGTTTGAGCAAAGATGGATCAAGGCAGGAGATAGCACAGAATTGTCCTCATATAAAGCAGTCACTGCTTAAAAGAAAGCAAAGAATTTTTTTGAACTCTAAAAACTACTTTCTAGCAGAACTGGTAGCTATAGAAGGATACTTTACCCTCAGCCTGTAGCAGAGTGTGGCCAAGGTTAACTATTAGGCAAGCTTCATTAAACCTTTATAAATGGTGCTACTTGCTACCATTATTCAGACGTATAATTTCCTTGTAAAGCAAGGCAATTATTACCCTGGATATCACTTTTTTAATTATATGCATTAAGTTATTCTTCATGACTATACCTAATTACTCTTCGGGACGTTGCTCATGTGATGAGAATCACACACTACTATCACTTCTGCCTCTGGACAGACAGGTTGATCTATGGCTCTTAACCACAGCAATTGTACAGTAATTGTTCCCTAACTGGTTTTACGTGCATTCCTCATCCAGCACTTTGCTTTCACAGTATGCCCACAATTTCAGGAATCTGCAGAATAATTTGGTTAGTGTTCATTTAAACCCATCTCACAGCCTCATCCTTTTGTAACAACCTACACTGAACAGTGTTGCGCCTCCTAATCTGCAAGTGACAGCAGGAACCTGCAGCCCTGACGACTGATGCACATGAAGTACTTAATTTGCCTGCAAAGCCTTCCCAACATGGGATTCTGATGATGAAAATACCAAGTAACTGTTGATCATCGCAGCAGCAACATGAGCTGACAGCTTTCTCCAGAAAGATGAAAGAGAGTTTGATTGCGTTCCTACAAAACTCACAAAAACTTTCCTAAGAAAAACATCCTTGATGTGGCTGCTTTTGCCAACAAGCTTTCAGGGGGCTTCAGTGGATACAGACTCAAGGTATCACAGGTCCTCCTCTACTATTTCAGCTGTCCACGACCAGATGCAGAATGGAAAGTGTCCTGTAGCAGGGATGACTCCTCAGCAAGATGAGGATTATGTCTATATGTCTGTACTTGCCATGAGCTGATATACCACAGCAGGGTATCAAAGAAGTGAGTATTTGCACTACAAAGAGACAAAGTCAGCCAAAATTTTCTAAGATGAAAAGCGTTCTCTGAGCAAAATGTCACAAGAGTGGCATCTTTGGGACATCAGCTGGATAACCAGTATTCAAGGGTTTATTCTCGCCTACTTCCACTTTCACCCATGCATCGGAGCACTCTGACACCACTGGGGCTGCGATGTTCCAGCTTCGCAGTTTCCTCAGCTTACCATGCTGATTCTCAATAACATATTGTTCTCTTTAGCTCTGCAGTTTGGACGGAGAATTGCTTTGTAAACAACTATATTGCTCACTATACCAGTTCCTTATACAGAGAAAGACATGCCAGCCACAGAAAGAAATAAGCCTGTAACACAGGAAAAAAAAAAAACAAGCAAGCAAAAAGAGAATCATGCAGTTCTCATTCTCAAGAATGTTTCTCTGTTTGATCAAGAAGTAAAACAACACCAAAGCCCAGATTACTAAAAATCATAAACGAATCCAATGTTTAATTAGAGAAAAATCACAGCCTTTTGTGACTGGACAGGACATACATTTTTCCAGGCCGTTTCCTCTCTAGGAAGCTGCTTTATTTAATATGGCACAATTGTAAATTTCACATAAGCTTGGTGGTTTTGGTTTGCAAAACAGGAAGGTCTTGAGAAAACCAGACAAATCAACAAATTCTGATAACCTGAACTGATAAATTGCTGCAAGAATTCTTGTGAACCATCCATATTTGTCCTTATGCAATACATAACCAGTGTCTCGGTGTAGGAAACACAGTTAGCAGGGCTGAAGTAATTCACTGATGTGATTATGCAGCAGTTTCTGACCTATTGAGCTTAAGATCATTTTACTTCTCAGAGATTGTTTCTTCTCCTTTATAAATGACAATGTTCTGGTCTGTTTCATACACTTTGACTTTATAAAGAGTTCCCATGGGCAGGAGCTTCTTGAGGTTTTCCCAGATGAATACTGCAACGTTCTCTGTGGTGCTAAGGGTGAAACACAAGCAGATTCAGAACCGACAGCAATGATAGCTGAGGAAGCTGTACCCAGAATGGGGCGGGGGGAATGCTAAAGGCCACAGGGAGCCATGCAGGCAGCTTTCACACAATGACACTCTGAATGTAAGTGAGGCTTGAATATTGCCAGCAAATATGGATGAAACGAGATTTAATTAACAGGTCGTATCTGTCTCCCTAAGCCATCCACAGAGTAGGCTCATATGACAAGCACTGGTCGCCAAAGGGCTCCTCAAGTGCGAGCAAGTGGTGCAGTCCTTGGCATATGGGAATGCAGCTGCTCCAGCAGGCCGGCAGCCAGCCCAGCACAGTGAGGCAGGCTGTACGGCACCAGGGCTGGAAGGCAGGCAGGGCATCCAGCACCCGACACGCATGGGTATGTATCAAGGCTGCTCTTCCAGATGTAGGACTAAGCCTTGAAGCCCGTTCCTTGACCCTGCAACCAATGCCATGAGGAGCCCCCACCACTCACCTCACAACCTCAGCAAAGTACGGCACATCTTTATCCAGGTTTTTGTGGTCAAGTGGCTCCATGATCGCCTCCTGCAGAAAGAAAACAGTGACAATCTCGTCCTGGTTGGTCAGTGGACCTGAGGTTCAAATTACCACACACATGCGACTGAAGTAAGGCAACAGTATGTAAAAAGAAAGTAACAGCCCTACATCCATCTGTTAACTTCCTACCTGGAGACATGGTACTGCCTCACATCACAGTGCTAAAGCATTTTACTCTTAATTCATTCCTTAATTTCTTCTTTATTTCCTAACATCAACAACCATGTCTCCACCCTGGTGCTAGGCAAACTGCCAGGCTCTAACCAATTATCCCAGGGCATGTGTAGGAAAATAGTGCTATTACCTGCATATATGCTTTCAGGTCTGTCAGGTTTATAACCATTCCTGAGACTGGGTCAATCTGCGGGGAAAACAAAATGGAGATTAGTAGCCTAGCTACACATCCTTATTACCAAGGCTGCCATGAGCCTGTACAAATCTGTGAATCTCTGTATGCTCAGGACATCTGAGCCACAAGAAAAGTATCTTTCCACCTTCACACACTGAGTTCCAACTCTACTCCCGTGATGTTCCCAAAGGCTAAATACAGCATACAAACAATTCCACTGGTTCCACTCTCTCATACAAGCTGACACCAGGGAGGAAAAACTCACTGAAACAGTCTTCAAGCAGCAATCTAGCATGACCATCAGCAGGAAAACAGGCATTAAACTGCTGGGTTGAACAACCAGGGACAAAACAGCAACCAGCCTGAGCTCAGGCCATCCTCCCATCTGGAGAACGCACAGCTCCAGGAAGAAAATCAGGTTGTGTAGTTCACAGCGTATTTGGGGAATGTAGAAGGAAGCTGTTTTAAAATTTTAATTTCAGATCTGAATAGAAACTCCCTTTTCTATGAACTGGAAATCCTCAAAAAGTTGTTTGGAAAACATCAAAACCAAGATGCTATCTAAACAACTCTGCAGAACACACAGAACAATGACAGGATGAAGGGTGAAAAACAACTGCAAAAGCAGAATTTCCTTTTATATTTGCAGCAAAATATCTTGATAAAACAGCAGACAGAATCAGTTATTGGAAGTGCTAAGCCTCCTTGTGTCTCAGTAGTCATCCAACGATGCCCCACAGATATAACCTGAGCCTATACATGCTGCAGTGAGGCTCTGGCAGACGAAGTTATGCGCCCAGAGGACGACTACAAACCTTGGATTTAAATATGGTCACCTGCAAATCCTGGTTAGAGGCAAGGTGAATAGGACAGCAATTACGGAAAATCTCCTTCTATAGTGATGCATACAGAGTTTCCACAAACACCCTGGGAAATCTAGCAATTGATCTAGAACTTCAGTACTGTCGAAGATGGAGACTCATCTATCCTGCCACCTCAAGGAATGAAAAAAAAAAATGTTGTTCACACTTACCTCTCCACGCACAGTGACTATAACTGGAAAAAAGAAAGTACCAGGTCATGATGATACCACGAACATAACAAAGTACACTACTCCTTGCGACAGACAACCCATTCATCACTAATCCACACGGACTGGTGCAGGCTTCCCAGTACTTAGAATTCGGACTGTTTTTATAAAATGGGTATCCACTTCACAAAGAATAATGACTCAGAGTTACCCAGCTCATTAAAGAAGTCATTCTCCAAGGTCTGATGCTCAGAGACACACCACTATTCCCAAAGCGCCCCTTGCAGGCAGAGATAAGACTAGACGTCTTCTCAAGTACCTGCTCCCTATGACAGCCTGGGCCCTGCACACTCAAGCTCAGAGTCTCTTGATCAGCAAAGTCTTCTAGACAATGCAGACACCCTAGGTGCCCATACAATCACCCTGAGGCTCCTGAGACCATAAGATGTGGGGTCAGCTTGTAAGTCTTCAGACATGATGGAATACTAGAGAAGGAAAGTAAGGGATGAAGGGGCCACCAGCTCTCTAATAATTACAATTACTGCAAGGTGTCATTTCAATGCAGAAGTCCTTTCAACAAAAGAGAAAAACACTTGAAAACATCATCCTTATAAGCTCAGCATTCCTTCCGACTAACCCCAGGAGCTGAGAACAAAATTACAGCTCACTGGGGAACTCAGAAAAATAGAAAGACAGTGATTTGGGTCTGGTTGTGATTCTCCTCTGGAATGGAAAAAGCCCCTTCATGCTCTTTTTCTCATTCTCTCTCTTCTGCCCTCCGCAAGGAAAAGTTTTAGAGACATCTCCCTTGCTTTCCAGCAATTTGTTTTACAGTGGGAATGTCCTTTTATGAGAAAGCAAGAGCTGTTGTGCCTGTAGGTCAGCTTTAAAAAGAGGGACAGATCTTCACTCCAGCAGTGTCTCAACTTGTCTTCCCCGGCAAAGCTAGCATCTTTGCAGTAGAGGTTTCAGAGTACCTACAAAACACAGTGCTAAATCGGAAGCCAGCCTAACAAATGGAAAGATCCAATTTTACATGCACAGGATATAGACAGTAGGAGAAGAACTTGTAAAAACAACATTCAAATAAAATTTATGGGCTGTTTAAATTGCATGTCATTCGCTTAGAAAAGTCCTCATTCAAAACACAATGATTCTGCAGATTATAAGCAAGTAGATCTGATTCATGAAGTGACATTTTGCGACAAATATTTATTATCTATTTAACTTAATGGCTTGCAAATCCATGCCATGGTTCAATCCTCCCAGCTGCTCAGGACTCCTAATTCTAAAAAAACCCTAAACCAGCCACTAAAAACCATACCAGACTGCTGAGACATGACTGGCCCAGGTCCTGCATGGGTAATTGTGCATCCAAACCAGCCTGCCTGAGAGCAGCCTCTGTCCATGACAACATATCTAATCAAGGAATTCAATTCCTTACCTTTATAGTTGTGTCCATGGCCATTTGGATTGTTGCATTTCCCAAACAGCTTCAGGTTTTCTTCATCACTCAGTGATTTACTGTGAGAAACACAGACATAGCATTTCAGGATCCATTACAGATGTTCATGGCTTCACTTCAACTGTGACAGCTTTCTAGCTAGCTCTTCCATCTATTCAGTTGCCCAGATTTAACCCACTAGCTTTCCCTACTGAGAAGGCACAAACAGAACTGGAGGAGTATTTGGCCCATGAAAAGACGTTGTTGACAATGGGGTTTTCTCGCTGTGGTTTTGTATTTATGTGTGCAGGTTTCATAACAACTGCCTAATACTGCTGTATAAACACTAACAGCTATTCACATATGAATATGGCAATATCACTTGGGCTCCTAGGAGGAAGTGCCTGGAGCAAACTATGCATATTATTACTTATTATAAACTAAGAAACCTTAGGGAGCTTCTCCAAGAAATACAAAGGATGACTTCCCTCTCTGAATCTTTCCTTTGAAGAAATTCACGTGCCTACTGCGAGCAGTGTTTCAGGTCAAGGCACTCTTGAGGAATTCGTAAATTTCGAGAAAAAGGCGACAGATTAGGGGCACGGTGAGCTGCTTACAAACTGCAAGCCTAATTCGTCCCTTTTGACAACAAAACTTCAGCTCTCGTGAAAGCTGGTTACGCACGGATCTCTACAATCAGGATTGTCTGCTACAGGCTGCAGAAAACGGACTAAACCAAAGGGACCCGAGAAGAGCTCGCCCGACAGCAGGCACGCACACACGCACAGCGGCTGAGCTGAGCCCCGCCCGTCGCGTACCCGGCTCCCGAGCGGTCACTCGCAGCGCGCTAACGCAAAGCCAAACGCCCCACAGCCCTGCGAGGCCTTCGTGCCTTTCCACCGAGGACGGCCGCCAGGGGCGGGGGCGGGGACCCGGGCTGCCGCGGCCGCCCGGCGGGTGTGCCTGCGTCCCGGGGCGGCGGGGCCGCTCACCTGTGCAGCCGGTGGCAGGCGCTGAAGCAGACGGTGCGGGAGAGCCGCGCCAGCCGGGCTGCGGGCGGTGCCATGACGCGGCCGCGGCGGGCGGTGCCTGCGCGCTGGGGCAGGCGGCTCCATCCGGGCGCCGGGGCGGAGCGGCGGCTCGGCAGCGCCGCCAGCGGGAGACCCGCGACGGGCTGCTCGCCGCAGCGGTGCTTGAGCCTCCGCGGGCGGCTGGCCCCAGCTTCTCGGACTGTTGCGCTCGAACGCCTCGGCGGGGTCTACCCTGCCTTGACCTGCACGTGGGCAAAATGTCTGCTTTGTTCGTTGCGGCAGCTCGGCTGCTCCTCCTTGCTTCCGGCTAATGTCTCCTGCACGCACACTGCGATCTTCTCTGAGCCGGTGATACAGAGGCTGTTAAGAGCCACTACGTCAGCCCTACCAAATGCAAAGGTATGACAGCAGCTCCAACGGACCGCCGGGGTGAACTGCTGTAGCAAATGCTTTCCTGTACCAGCTGTTTACTACCTCACTTTTCACTAAATCACTGGAAGCTCTCCCAGAACAGCAGTCAAAATGATAGGAATCACCATGAGGATAAGAAACAGCTGTTGCACATTTCTACATGGGCTTCCAGGGGAGGGAAGGATCACCTCTGAAGGACGGAATGTGAGACTGGAAAACATTCATTGCATTTTCCAGTTCAAATCGCTGTTGTTCATCTGTGTCCAAGTGTGCTTGGTACGATGGCACAGGGAGAATTGATGCCGTTGAGTACCGATGAGCTAACCTTTCAGGTTAGTTCAAATTCCGCTTTAAAGAACACACACAAAAACTACCTTGGACTGCATCAACGTTTCTCATTCGCATTATCTGGGCTGGTGGATGTGAGGCCCAGAACAGAATGAGTTGAGACGGGCGCTGAGAAAAGTGCATCAGTGAAACAACACAAGCTCAAAAAACAGCGGAGCTTTCTACAGGGTAGGACTGGGGTTTGCTGCAGAACCAGATCAGAGACCTGAAATTTGTGCATCCTGCCTTTCATCTTTTCATTGACATTCTCTTTCAAGGTGTTTCATCCTCTCATTCATCCTGTAATGTTAGCAATGATTTGGCCTGTGTGCCAACAATTTGACTTGCTTATGTTTTCTAATGACAACTGGAAGAGGTGTTTCTATAAATGCATCAGCGCACAGGGCTGTGCCTGCCAAAGAAAAAGCTGGCAGGCTCTCAATGCACTTGTAAGATGTTTACGGAGCAATCCAAAGAGAAGCAGCTCGCAAAGCAATACTCACCTGCAGGGACTGAGAGAACTTCACGGATCTAATTCCTGCCCACCTAGAATAACTGTGCTCTGTCCATTCCACAGCACTGTGGTATCTGAGGAGCTACTGTTAATCATCTGAGAATGCCCCAATCCCTGGTCACGTGCATGATTTGAGATGGTTTAGATAAAGCAAGCATACACGGAAGTCCTACCCAGCACCAGTCACAGAAAGGGGCTGCCAGGCCTGTTGATTCCCTTTCTATCCTGGCAAACCAATTTGTCCTCTGGGATGGTTATGAACTTGACAGACTTGAAGGAGTGCACTCTGTTAATAACATTCATGGAGTTCAAGCAAAGGAATCCATAAAGTGTGATTTTCAGAAAGCTTTGGGAAAGGAGGTGGAACCTGGATTTCTCAGTGCTGCAAGGGTTCGAAGGGAGGTAACTACATCAGCATATTCCCTTAATTCCTGGAAATTCTTGGTGCCCCAGGGATAACAGAGGGTATCTGCCAGTTTGTCAGAGCAGGAAAACTCCAGCCTCAGGGCAGGATCTCTGTATAACAGGAATAGGATTAAAAACAGCTCTTAAGGTAGTGGACTACTGCCTGCATGGACACAGCACAGGCAGGGGCTAGGATTGCGTGCTGTTGAAGTACAGCTTTATAAACACACAGCATGGACTTTGCACTGGAGGGCATCTTTCTTCCCCTGCACTATTGATCTACAGCCCTGCCTTTGGTACTCTGGCTGGGTGCAATCAACACAACGTCGCACATGAACCTCTGACGCTGCCTTTCCCCCTCCCACCTCATCAAGAAAAAAGTAGTTTAAATAAGCGCAGCAATGGTGACAGAACTCTACCCACCGCCAGGGGTGGAGCAGCAGCAATGGGAGGCGTTTGCCATCTAGCGGCTTCGTGAGCTTTGGCATGAGCCTCCCTCTGCCTTCCCACAGCGCCGCAGCCCTGGTGCACAGCCCTTACTTCTCTCCCTTGTCTTTTTCCAAGACCTGTAAGGAAGGTGAAGAAAGGCCAGAGAGGAGATAAAGGTGGGTTGTTTGGACAAGAGTGAGTCAGCTTTGATTTGGTTCTGTTCTGTGTGGGCTGGCCTCCAGAACATCAGGAGTCAAAAAAGCAAAGCAAGTTTACAAATAGGAAGCATGGGCTTTCCTTCAAACCCTAGGGAACAAGTGCTCATTTTTTGCTCAAGGAAGTGGTTCAAAACATTCTCCAGGCTTCTCACAATGGAGCAATGTGAAAAGTCCAGAAGCCAGGAGGGGAAACCGTTCTGCTGGAAGCCTTCACCTTACATAGTGTTCCTAAAGGTAGAGCCTGCAAGTGAATCGCTATAGAGGGCTTCCCTCAACACACCTATCCACCTACACCTCAGAGTTCAAGAACTGTAGGAGCCTGGATGAGGAAACAAGCATTTGAGAGGGTGTTTGAGTGTGACCTGCTCAGCTTAAGAGCACAGGGATGTCAAGGCCACAATGGAGTTCATACTGAACTTGAATTGGAAGGCAGGAAATGTTAGCCATCAGAGCTGTATCCAGCTATGCTGTTTAAGCAGGAGCACGGTGGAGATGAGTCGTGCATGTCTACAAGACCATATATGTAATAAGGTGTGTGTCAAGGTTGGACCTGTTGCCTCTTGTAGCACACCACTAAGTTGGCCATGGGACTGATGAGGGCAGGGAAAGAAAGGAAGAAACTTCAGAAGGTTTTATTTGAGGGCACCATTAGTGTACAGAGAAAAGCACTACAAGTACAGCTTCTGTGAGTGTTTGCATCTACTTTCCACAGTTCATTGAAGGCAATCTTTATGCAGTGGGGGTGAAATTACATTCCTTCACAGGGCCTACATGTTATTAGTTGGTTTTACTCCTCTTTTCTGTTTCGCATTTCAGCCAAAGTCACTGCACTAAGCACCGATATTCTCTTCCCTTTAGAGTGCATTGCTACCAAGGGAAGGTAATGGTTTCCATCTTCTCCCTTGCAAGCCTTATGCATGGCAGCCTTTGTGAACTGCTACTAACTGGTCTATCAAGATAGTCAGAAAATTAAGATAAAGCTTCTGCCTTCCTCAGACCCTTTGCTGTATATTGTTAGGACTACAGCAGTAACTCAGAGGTTATGATAGAGAAAAAGCAGTTCCTTCATCCAGGGCATAATGCAAAGGTGGGAGGTAAAGAAAACAGAGGTTTTTTTCTGAGCCTGACCTGGCCCTGAGTTACAGGAGGTGACAAGTTCTTCAGTCAGTGAGGAGTAAAGATGCCATGGAATCCATAAGGCATTTGCACTGCGACTTCTGCTCGCCCCAGTTCTCTGAAGGTCTCTGCATCCAAGACAAGCAGGAAAGCACTTTGGTTCTGCAGGATGAAAAACAAGCCAGAGTGAATGCCCATTTTGAACTTCATTTCACTGCCCAACCCACTACATCTGTCGCACACAAGGGAGCCCAAATGTACAACCAGACCATACAGACTAAATATGTAAGACAGTTGGCCAGCAGCACTGATAGTCACAGATGCCACTCAAGAAACACTGACATTCCAAGGTACACTCCTACTTGAAGTTTGCCTGGCTGTGCTGGGCAGTTGCAGAGGCACACACCTTGGGGAGCACGGTGCTAGAATTATCTGCCAGAGCACCTCAAATTCAGTTTTGTGGTTTAGAAAGCATACCTAATACTATGTGACTTTGACAAACTAGTAGTAATAAGTTACCTCAGTGGGGGAGACCACAACAGACAAGATGACTCCACTGTCTTCTGCCATGGCACTAGGCACTGGCACAAACACAGGCTCTGATGGGTAGGATCCATCCTCCTGCCAAATCTAGCAAGCACAGTAACATATGGATGTGTATAATTTCATGAATACTCGCCTACTACAGTTAGCAGAATTGCAAGTTGTACTGCCCCCCACAAAGCTACTCAGGCATACTTTGTGCTCCAAGAAACCTACAGATCAACCTTTATTAATTCTTTTTATTCCAGTAGGATGATGGTACCATTGTTGTGACAGCATGCCCATTGTGCCAGGCATCACACAAACAGGCAGTAAAAAAGGTTCCTGTTACTCATTTCATCCAACAGTTTGCACTGGCACAGGTATAAGCTGCAAGCTCAGAAAACACCACCATCTTAGCCAGCACAGCCACCTTCACATCACCCTCGTGTAGATCATGTGCCCAGGTAGTGTGGGGAGAAAGGTGCCATGCCAGCAGAGAGGAGATTTATCACCGTCACCACCTGAGGGCATAGCTGCTGCTCGTATTGCAGGCAGAGCCATGGCACCCCAAAGCTGTGCTGACGGAAGGCACTCTTACTGCAAAATGAGTGTCCCAAGCAGAACAATTCAAATGGGCAAATCTTTCTGAGGATTCCTAGCCCTCTCTAGCCTGTGGCAAAGTCTCTGATTAATAAGTGTTAAACGCTTTGGAGATCATTATTCCCTGCTTAAGGGAGACACAGGAAAAATCCCAGCTTGTGCTTGTAGCTGGAAATATCCTAAACCTTGTTTCTTGATCAAGTCATAAATACTTTGGCAGTTCATCTCTAACTGCCTATGCCACTTGGGTATGTTCTGTACTGTCTGGTAAAAGATTACTATTGTTTGGCCTGGAAAACACATGTGTACTGTATCCAACCCTTTCTGTTCCATCATCTATCGAGGCACCTGGAGTGATATACTCTCCTGTTTGGTAAGTGTACCACATTCATAAGGTGCTAGGTGAGAGATGAAATTAGGAATCTCATCTCAGATCCATTTGAAAGACGACCCCTAAAGAGTAAATTGCCTAGTAAATAACATATGTGCAAGCCTAGTCCGGTGGAATGACTACCATTGCTGAAAAAAGATAATCTCACTTCACCTCACCTTGAAATTCTTGGTCTCCACATCAACCTTGATCAAGGAATCACCAACCAAATGCCGAAAACCACATCCATAGAAGTAACGGTACCTCCTACCATTGTACTGAGAGTAGTTGATCTGGGGGAACTCCAATCCCCCAACTTTTTCAAAGCCCTCAGGGTGCAGATTTTCATGTGTGCACCAGACCTAGAAGAAGTATGCATTACAGGAGTGTCAGTTTAGCTTTGACTGGGCAGAAGACCTGACTGGTGGCACCAACCCACAGCACCACCATTGTGGAGAATAAATGTTTAAAGACGAGCCTGACATTGCACTGAGGCAGGTGGAAGCACCAATTCCATCTCCCTTATCTGTTTCACCCAAAGAACTAACTCATCATCACAGACCTTGGAAACTTCAAGGATCAGTCTAATGTGAAAAACAGGAGAAAGTACATATATTCCTGCACTGCTAGCTCAGAAAATCCCAGATTCAGCACTCAGAAATCTGATGTACAAAGTACACACAGAGATGACTCCAGTCATAGTGGACAACACATATGTTCAGTACACCGCTGAATGTCACTGTAGGGCTCTTCAAAGCTGGAAGCAAAGAGCAGTTCTGAAAGCATGGAGGATTTTATCAATGAAGAAGCTGAAGTTTGGCCAAGTATTGTAAAGGCTCATAATCCACTTGGGCATCTTTGGTAAGTTACAATCTGTCTTTGCTTTCTCATTTTAGGCAATGTGGTACTCTTTGTACTAAGTACAAACACTAGGTCCCATCTTAGTAATAACCAAACCTTGACTGCTTGCCTGGTGGACAAGATCTGAGAAGATAATAGCACAGGATGATAACTGTTGCAGGCAGTCTTACCACAGCCATAAATGCAGTTATGTAAGTCTTTAATACATACCTTGCCATCTGCATCTTTCACAGCCCTTGCCAATGTATAAGACAGTGGGTTCAGATTCTTCCCCACAGGTGTGTCTGAATTCACATTCAGTGGGAGAACAAAGCGACGAGGGAAGGCTCGGGATATTGAGTCATAAATCTAATACAGAGACAGAAAATTATAGTGATAGGGAGATGAGAGTGGCATTTCAGGCTAAGTGCCCTTTTTGGGAACAATTCTGAAGTTTTAGATGTTCCTTCCACCCCTGAAATAATCTTCTATTATGTGTTTTACCAAGCTCTGGTGAGGGCTCTGCTTGTTCCAGTACTTTACAGTAGAAAACAAAAAGACAATAAATTAAATGGGTCAGCATTGCTTTCACAGTAATTAATGATGAGTTGGCTATGAAAATCACTCAGTTATCCTCCAAATCCAGCATTGGGACATATGCTGTGCTGCATTTTATCCAGTTAGAACAAACTTACATTGATCCTTTTTACAGCCTGTCCACATATGCTCCACTGACTGCGTGACTTAGGCCCTTCTTGCCCAACCAAGACCATGAGGTAATAGGGGAACTACAGAAAATCAGACCTCCACAGCACTAAGCCAGCAGAGGCGATACCGCTGCTGGCAACTCACTTTATAGGTATATAAGCTGCATGCAGTTACAAAGCTTCAGAATAAGAACGGCTTGACTGTAGACTGCGATGTTTCTCGGATGACAGCATGATACAGACACTGACCACATTGCTTGCCATTATCTCGGAGCATAGATGTTGGCTCTTGATGAAATTAATGGAAGGAGGGGCTTATCCAGAGGATGATTGGAAACATCTGACTAAATGCTATACATCAGTCTCTGGAGTGGCCTCCCTCTCCCCTAGATGAAAAGACAAGCAGGAGACTACTGTACCTTAGTTCAATGCCTGAAGTTAACCTGCATGATTATCCTCTTCTATTCTCAGGTACACATGGACTTCATGTTTGGGAAGTCTAGGGTAGCAGTGAATTTACTTGGAGAGCAAAGGGGAGAACAAACTAGCAGTGTCCAGTGTGGCAGACAGTCATTGGGTTGCATGAAATGAATAATTCACCGTAGCCACTGAAGTGCTGTTCAAGCCAAGTTTAAAACCCATACTACTTCCAAATATTAAGCCTTCTAAATAAAATAGGTGGCAAGGACCCTGTTTTGATGTTTTTCAGTTACTTCAATCTGTAACTCACCAGTTCAATGTGAAACTTCACTTTAATCATATGCGTTAATCTTGAAACCCTATTTTCAAAACTTTTAGGTTTTATGTAGCCACAGTAAACTGATTGGTCGAGGAAATCTGCCAGACAAAATATGGTTTAGTCATCAAGCAAAAGCACTAAGCATGATCCAGGGAAAACAGACAAATCATGCTCAGGCATGCCTTAGTCTTTCAGTGGAGCGTAAATTTAAGATTCTGTTCTGAAATGACTTGCACTCGTTTGTGTATACAGTTTAATGGCTATGCTACTTGTCAGTTAAAGAACGTGGGTGTTGGAAACACATGTCTAATGTTGACATAAGGACACCTTCAGAAAGATCAAATTATAGCTCCCTTGTGCTCAGAAAAGGCTGAACAAAAGCTAGAATCAGTTTGCAAAGCAAATGGTCGTATTAACACTATGCTATACTTGAATTAACATTCACCGCATCTTTGCAAAAAAAACCAACAAAAAACCAGCAAAGCAAAGCAGAACAAAATTACCCTAATAGCACACAGCTACACACTTTTCAGATCAGAACTGACTTGCTTCTAGACAGCTCAGAACATAGACAGAGGAAGTTCAGATTTGTCTGAACATGTTGTAGAAATGCCTGCCCTTCACCCACAATATGGTGGGTTTCCAATAAACACATCTGCAGTACAAGAAATTGAATGCACCCCCACTTTTTTAAGGTATGACCTATGTAAAATAATGCCTCTTACATGGTTTTAAATGGTGCTTTTGACAGAGTTGGACACTAAGTGATTTATGAGTACGTGCTGTTGTGAGGTAAATGTAAGCAACAATGTAGGGGTTTCTGTGATTTACATAATAAAGGCTGGTTTTCCCAAGTAAGGCCTTTAAGCAACAGGGTTTCTTTTTGTTTTGCCCTTCAAAAGTCACGCAAAAACTTATCTTGCATGCTTTCTTGGGGAAAAAAATTTTATTATACAGAAATATGGAAAATGAGTGTCATTAAAAACGAGATTTTAAAACAGAAGTACACTCTGCCAGGCTGATGGAGATCTGTGTCACACACCAGTTTTAAAAGTTTCAAGGAAGCACTCCACGGTGATTATCTGCTAAGAGATTTAAAAGGAAAGAAAAATACCAACATATCAATAGATCATAATTTTAGTTTTTCCATATAGTGATGGCTCCTATTTTCAGTTCACATCCTCTGCCTTGTGGTCCCCCATAGAGTTCTCAATTCTACTAACCTGAGACTTGCTTCAGAAAACCAGCTCAACCAGCATGGGGCCCCATCAGACCCTGTGCAACACAAATGCAGAGAACATACCTGATCAAGACCTTCCCCACTCCTCCGCAGATTCTGAAGTTTGTAAGTAGCCAGAGTTGTTCCATCATCCTGGCAGCACAGATCAAGAACCACACAGCCATGATCTTCAAAGGCATTGATTTGATGGAAAGTGGCAAAGGGCTTACTGTACCACTGCCCTGGCAGCACCTACAGTGACCATAAGAGGATAAATTTCCTCTGTAAAGATCCTAGCCACACCTCTAAGTGTTGTCTCTTCCCCATTTCATTCCCCCTTCATGCTTTGGTATTTGTCCTGTGCCCTTGTTTTACTACAGAATGGCTGCTTTAAGCCAGTAAGTAGGCAAAACTAGATGAAGAAAAGCCAAGATGTAAAGCAGCTCAGGATAGGTCATTTGCTGTCATGACTCCATCCCTACAGCATCATTCCCAAGCTATGACTGACCTTTTTATACTTGGGAGTATAGTGGTACTTGGGAACTGCATTTCAGTCCCTGTGCTGCAGTCCCAGGAACCCCAAACTGCCTATTTCTGCCAGTTAAATGGATCAATAGAGAAGACAATGCACAAAGTAATCCCATTTCTAATCAATCTATACCCATGCTTATAAAGCCTGTATTTCAGTAAGTTCTGGATTGACTCATACAGCTATCTGTGGCTGCTACCCAGCACTCTTCTCTTGGGATCTAAGACTCCAGCTACAGCTTCACAGCTGCTGGAAAGGCCAAAGATCCACCTACCTCCCCAGTGTGCTTATTCACCACATGGAAGCAAGTACTGTACTGAGGCTCCCAGCTTATCCCTTCAGAAATGGCTTCCCCACGGAGTTTGGAAGTGATAATCTGTAACAGATTCAGCTTGATGGGTTGCTCGATGAAAATGATGTAGTTTTCACTCATTCCTGAAAAGAGAAGGCAGGAGATACCATCCAAGTACTAGGCAAATGAGATAATAAAAAATCTTGGGGGCAGAGGGCAGTGAACAGCCCTATCAGCCCCAGTGGGCTAAATCCACAGAGTCTGAGATAGAAAGCATTCTTACCAAAGCTGTGATAGTAGGAGGGTTTCATCTTATCCCTTGGAGCAATGGAGCACAGCACTTTCGCTCCCTCTAATGTGTCACTACAGTTTGACTTCTGTGGAGGGACCTGAATGATGTTATACCTAGACCCTGGAAAGGAGAAAGGGTGTTCAACACCACTGAGATGTGAGTCTGTCCACATTCACGAAACCAAAGTCAGGCTCTGTTCCTTTCTCTTTGCCTAGAATACTAGGAAGCACGGTCATACCTAAACTGAGTAGAAAACAAGAAGTCAGTTAACAAGTCAATAACACAATCAACAGGATTGCTAGGATTACCTAGCAAAAAAAGAAGCTTGAAAGGAAGTAGAAGGATCTTCTCAGTCTGGTAGACTGCCATCTAATTTTACTGTCTGCAATGCATTCCTTATGTTAAGAGTATCCTATAATAACAGGACCAGGAAGAAAACAAAGTTCACAGCTTGTGTATCAAAGGAAATGAAAACTTTGAGCCTTGGTGATGGCTGATGCTTATTTAATAAATCTGAGCATACAGGCAGGAAAGAATGGCATGTTTGAATAATAATCTATAGCTTGGTCTCTCCAGCTGAAAACAGCATGTGGTGCAAAGCTAGATATTGCTACAGCCAAAAGGAAATGAAAACAGCAAGAATGAAAAATGATCAAAACTGGCTAACTGTTCAGTGAACTGAAACCAGCCTGAGGTATCATAATAAAGGGCAATGGCTGTTTTCACAAGTGTCAGGCACCTGAAAAAGAAGGCTTGCACGTAACTAAGGGTGAATGTTAGCTCTGAGCAGCCATGTCAATGTAACTAGATCCCAAGTAGATGTTAATGATCATAGTTTTGGGAAGAACAAAAATATCCCAGAAAATTCAGCTTTGCTCTAAGATAGCTAGGTCACTGTAATAAATTCTACCTTCTCTCCTGTATAAACCCTTATGGTCCATATCAAAAGCCAATTATTGTAAGTGGAAAACCCATGGCTAATTGTCAAAATTCTTTGGATGAGGCTTCAGCGCTGAATGGGACTTTCAAAACCATTCTCCCATTTTTCATCAAATCCTGGGAGAGGAAGAGAGGAATCTGTTGGATATTCACAGGCCAAAGTCAGAAGCATCTGAAACTAATTGTTGAGAGAAGCCATTTTTGTGGGACAGACTGACACCCTGAAATAAGAACTAATCTGGTTTGCCATCAAGACAAACGGCAATTTCAAGGTCTCTTTAGACACTGAAGTTTCTTCAACACCTGCTCCTTGAAGCAGCAGCAAGAAGCAGCCTGTACACCCTGCCCACAAGCCAGGCCCAGTCGTGCCCAGTCTTACCATGTTTCCCATAGGAATTACCCATGTTGTATGTTGTCCCATCAGACCCATAATGAGGGTGAGCAGTGGCCCCGTTCACTGCAACAAATTTGCTCCAGTCTACCTGCAAATGCCAAAGATTTTCAGTCAGTATAGAAGTTTACTGTAGCAAGCCATAGTCTTTCTAAATGTCAGTTGTGTGAAAGTTTGAGGAAGAATAGCTTGAGAATTACAGCTGTAATGTAGGATTCGGACTTAAGTCTTCATTAGCTGGCAATCTTTCTAAAATCTTTGAAAATTAACAATGCTGCTCTCCGCGTTAATCCTACCAGTAAAATGGGACTAACAGCACTAGCCATTTCTCTGGGAGACACGAACATTACTAATGGCAGGAAGTGCTGACACAGCGGGAATATTGCCTATGTGAGCATTTTGGCTAGGACCCCATGTTATAACCACAGCCAGACATGCATGAAGAGACAGTCACTGCCCCCCACAATCACCAAATTCTTTGAAAGCACCCATAGCTAATTGACAGTCAATGTTTACCCTCCTCAAAGAGAAAACAGTTTGGCTTCACTGTCTACAGCTAGAAGGAACAGTTCGGGCAAAGGTACAATTGTGAGAACTGTTAACATCCCTAGTTAGTGGGTTAGGGTGTGGTTCAGGCTCAGACAGTGGAGGGGATGTGTTGGGAAGAAAGTCTGAAGGTAAAAGCTGGCGGAAGAGCAATCCATGCGTTGAAACATTAAAGCATGGAAGATACACCTCTTTTCCAAAAGTTTAAAAAAATGGCTTTGAAGTATCCAACTTGAGACCCTCTGGAAGGCTGCAGTAGAACAGAGTGCCACACCACCAGCAGCTTAGAAAACCATGTCCTTTTAAGGCATCTCAAACTGGAGAGTTTAAACATGAAATCACCCCTTTCATTTCTTCATTTAGCCAAAAAATACCAGTCTGCATCTAAAAGGCAGCTTAAGGGGAATTTTTTTTTTTTTTAAGGACAAGATGGCTCAACAGAGCTGAATATTTGAACTAAAAATACCCACGCATCTTTTCATCACTGCATTATGGTTTACAAAACAGATAAAATAGCAAATTGTCAAACTCTCCATTTCAATATGGAAGTAGCATGCTATACTTCATAAACAGAGTTTGTTCATGACTCACAACTGATCCTGTAGGGAGGGAGGGACTCCTGGAATGTGTCCCTCGACATCTGAGAGTGTGCTGAGCCTGATATTTTGTGGTATTAAATAGCCCATGGTAACATACAGGCACAGTAGTTAATGCTGATTTAGGAATGGGAGAATCCTTCCTCAGTCCTTCTCACAGTTGTCCAGCCCAGCAAATTCCCAAATCCCCTCTAAGGGTGCAGGCAGGGGGACATGTAGCTTATGCTGTCGTTTCACAAGTCATATTCTTCCCTCAAATAGAGCCACACTCCTGTGAGGTTATGCACAGAACATACGGGAATACTTGGGCTCTGACTTTTTGTCCATTTGCTAGCATGGGAGACAATAAAAGTTCAGGCAGCTGAACTTTGACTTGACTTTACATTGACTTCACCACCCATTTGCAACAGAGGTTTTAGTCAAGGCTTTGAAGGGCTGTTTTGGTGCATTTAAAGCTGGGGATGTAAGAAGGAGATAAAGGGAACAGATAGGAAGAACAAAGAGTGCAAGAATACAGATCTGACATCAGTGATGTTAACTTCTTCCTGTACGCACTTCTATTCTTCACACACCGGTAGGTACAGACAAGTCCAGACAAGTAGTGAGTGCACTGCAAGAATGCCAGCTGTACCCAAACGGAAACGTGTCTTTATCTGTCTCTCCCCTTGCTTGCTACAGTGGGCAGTGACTGAATCTTCACTCATGAGAGCTGCCTTATCGCCAAGCAGATTTTTCAGGGACTTCAGCGCACCATGAAGAGATGCTTATGGCTATGATGCAGAGCTGCACCAGTAATTTCTTTTGGAACCTGAGTTCCCCCTTGCTGCTCTTAGAAACAGCAAGGAGTGATTCTCCTGTACTATAAGCTAACCCCCTTATCCCACCTGCCCACACCTTTTCCTTTGTTTCAAGCGTTTCCGGGTCCACTTTGTACATGAAGATGTTCTCACTGCTGACGTAATAGTCCCCTTTATATACAACGTAGTTCACACTGGCATTGTCACTTGGTTCTGAAACAAAATCCCAGAGTTGTACACGGCTCTGTTTAAGCTCATGTCACATTATAGCAAGTGAGACACGTTTAAACAAATAAACCCATTTGCAATGACACTAATACCTATGTGATTGATTAGAAATATCTCACTAATCTACAAAGGCACTCAGGAAACAGTCTGCACAGAGAGTTCAAGATAAAAGGACAAGGACTGGTTCTTGTGGAAATCACTGCAGTGAAGCCAAGAAAATCTTCATACTTCCATGTGTCCTTTGTTTCTGACCTCTTATTTCTCCATATCCCTCTCCCTTTCCTCTTTTGCCAAAGTCCTCTCCTCTGACAGCCATATGAAGAGTGTCATGTTTGATATACAGCATTGGAAACAAGAGAGGTGAGACTTCAAGCAACATCTTCCGCTGAGGGCAGGGCAGGGACACTATTTGTGAGGCAGCGCCTGGACAGCGAATGCTGCTTTTTCCATATTCTCTTTCTCTTTAAAACTGAGTCAGGGAGACGCCTTTTCAGAGCTACACGCACACAACAGCCAGAGCTGTTCTTGCTACTGCTAGGGGAGCTGAGACTCGCTAGCCAAGTGGCTGAGAAGACCAGAGAAAAAAGCAATTCCTTCAGCTGAGCATTGTGTGTGTGGTGAACACCGGGCCTGAAGTTGGTACAGGAAAAGCCTGGAGAACAGGCCTTCTTGTAGAGAGGAATAGCCTACATGTGTGTAAAAAGCCAAATAGGTAAGGGTGTGCAGGAACAACCTGCTGGAGCGTGGAAAAGAAGGTGGGGGATCTAGACAGTTTTGAAATTTATTGAGAGCAGGGGTGGGGTGGGGAGTTGAGGAGCTAGGCAGACTAACGAGTGGAAGGTACGAGCACCTTCAAAGAGAACAGATGACATGGGAGGACAGGATTCATCTCCTCAGGGAAGATAAAAAGCAGATGGCCACACACGAGCAACAAGTTGCAAACTTTAGATCTATTCCGGTTTTAGTGGAAAGTATTTTACTTGCATTTAAGCCTATTTCTTTCCTGACATACACAAAATCCTATAGGTAACGGCACGTCCATTCCTGTGCAATACCGTCTCTCACCCTACTCATATCATCTCCTTCACCTTAGTACAGGAAGGGAAGGATTAGCCCACTTACCCTACAAGCTTAGCAAGGCAAGGTGTTTTAAGGGCAAAGCTGTGTCTCAGGTAGAACGGCAGATTGTAATGCTCATTATCAGGACTACACGATGTGTTCTTTGGGAAAGATTTCTGTTGGAAATTTGCAACAAATTCTGGAATTGAGTGAGCTGAAGTGGCACTAAAATGCTAAACTGAATGTGCCTCTCCCAGCTAAGCCCGACACCAACTAAAATTTTTGTTGTTGTTGTTCCAAGGGCTGGTCTTCTAAGAAAAGCATGGGCTCAGAATAGGCCTACCAGACTTCCTCACGTCTCCCTTTAAACCAAACCACAAGTTCCCCAAGAAAATCTCAGAACATTTCTTATTTCTTAGAAACCCTCTTACGTGGCATCTCAAAGCGTGACATGAAGCGCCCAAAGACACTCTTGCATGGGTCTGGCATTGCCAGTGTTCCAAATTCTGAGACCACGATGCGGTTGTGCTGGCTGTTAGTCAGGTAGGAACTGCTCTGCAGAAACTTGCTCCGGTATGTCACTGTGCCATTCTCCAACCGGAATTGATGCAACAGGGCCATGCCATCAAACCAATGGTTGAATCTTCAAGAAGAGATAAATAAGTGAACCATAGTTGGGCACTGCATGATGTTCTGCTGTTCCCTCTTGCCTTTAGATTTATTATTGTTTGTAAAAAGGTAATGCCCAGACCCCATGAACACTTAAACATGCACAGCCTTGTGATGACTAAGAAAACATTTGAATTGAGTGAAACAAATCAAGTGTATTTGCAGCTATGGGACATGAAGTTAGATGCTGACTTTCAGGGAGATTTGGGTTCCCTTTATTACTTTTGAAAGTGGACCTCAGGGACTTCTGAAAATGCTATGCATAAGCTTTTGGGGGAAATAATCTGTACTGCTAAACTAATCACTCTGCAGACTTCTGCATAGGGAATAGAAATTGTGCTTTACTGTACAACAACAACAGAAATTATTACTGAAAGCTCAACCGCACAAGAAGGAGCCTTTAGTGCTCAGCTGTTTGCAGAACACCATCCTCTCTGAAATGAGAACTCTCTGAGACTGTGAGAAAACTTTACGGTCTATCTCTGGAAATACGGTAAGATGATCACCCTTGGCCAGTTGCTGCCATCAGCTTCATTGGAGGAAGAACTAGGTTTGTCAATTAGCTATAATGACAGGTTCCAAGTCAAAGGCAGTAGTTGCCTTCTTGAAATATTTTAATACATCATTTTTCAAAGGAGATGGATTTGCTTCTAAAGCAACTCACACAATTTAGTGCAGTTAACTTTACAAATCCTGCCCTGGATTTCAGAGTGCTCGTGGGATGGACTTTTGTTAATGACAAAGGACTAGGACTGTGGATGTTTTAATCCCCGGCTCTGTTCCCTCATTATATCATTCTGAGCAGGTCACAGCCTCTCTGTGACTCAGGTTCTCCAACCTTAATAAGTTAACCATGCTCCTACTTTCAGAGAGCCCACTGGGAGTTTTCAGATGAGGGTGCAACTGTTCTTAGAAGAATGATAACATAAGTATTTCTTCCCTGTCTTACTTAAAAAGAACTACAAGGTGGTCCAAACAGTGGTGAGACATTTGTGGGGGTCCCCTTTAGGTTTAGGCAGAGCCAGAATCATCTGACAAACTCACTAAACCTGGACTTACTTCTCCTCACCGAATTCAAACTTCCCAGGACCATTCCTCAGAAGATTGCCATGAATCCATTTCGGAATATGTCCTTTGATCTTCGCTGGGATGGGCTGAGGGGTCTCCTCTACTGTCTGCACTAAGGACGAGATGCATTGCAAACCCTTGGGGCTGTGGAAGGTGATTTGCTCTTTTGATGGGCTGGGCAGGAAATTCTTTAAACCTGCAAAGAAAGCAGTGAGAACAAAAAGCAGGTAACCAAGATTTTCACTTGAATAAACAGACAATTGCTAGAGCTTGAGTTTGGATGTCTAGGAGGACAGCATTCAGCGTTCTGCAAGCAGCCAGGCTGTAGTGGGTATTCAGACTAAAACTGTGTTCCCATAATACCCCAGACATCCACAGGGAGCTGAAAAATCCAGCGGATTTAACTCTACTTTAGTTAATCAATCAGACAGCTGTTCTGCAGTCCAAAGGAGGTAATAAAATATGTCATGATAGGAAAGAAGAGAACTTTTAATTAAAGAAGCTCATAGTTTGAATTTATTTCAATAACTGAGAGCAAGTAACATACGGATATTCATTGTAAGAACCTGTGAGGCTGCAAAAAGAAATCTGTTCCAAGCTGGGATGATACACAGAGTAATGTTGAGGGGAAGCCCTAAAAATAATCTCCCAGTGATTTCTCACAAGCAGTCTGCTGAAGAAAGTAACAGAAAGAAGCCAGTCTTACTGTTGCAGACCAAAGCCACAAGCAGAAAGATGTAACTAGGCACTTTGTAAAGCAGTGCATGTCGCCTTTATACAACAGCATTGCGAAAAGCAAGGCAGAGCTGGGCACACCTTGGGCAGAAAAACTGTATTCTAAACCACCCTCTAACTCCATCTTGTTATCACAGTCATGGGTGAGTTAAAGAGACGGGAGAGACCGTACATACTGAGACATTTTCCCAGGACTTGTAATCTAATCAGCCACCACCCAGGAGTTTTCAAACACAAAGCAGAGTGCAGAAAACCAACACAGAACACATCAGAAAGAGATCGTGATACTTAAGCAGGATATGCTGCTGGCATTTTCACTTTTGCTGCATTTAAAATCTTCCTAAGGTGTTTCTACTGTTCAGTCACTAGTGTTCAGCCTTTAATCTTTATAGCCATATTCATTATTGATTCCTCTGTATACCCAGATTTTCTCCCTTTTTGTTTACAAAGTAAGAAAAGTTATTCATAAAGTCCTTGATGGCAAAAGCTTTTGCAGTAAAGCATACATGGAAAGAAAAATCAATACAGTATAGAGCAAGCTGAACACAGAGGGCAGGGACAAGCATTGTCGATTGCTTTGTGGTTTGCAGCACCACAATTAAAGATATGGTTCATTTCAACTCCGTGCTACCAGATTGGATGCAAGGATCTAGCGCTATGCCATCACAATGCTGTCCTGCGCTATGCCATCACAACCCTCACTGTGCTTATGCTCCCTGCTGCATACGGATGAAGTCACCAATGTACCAACATAGAATTTAACAAGAAGCAGTATCCAGGTCAAATCACGGTCAGACACCTCTGGCTAGGACTTAATCTGAGCTGGGTTCAGCCAAGGGTTTCTGAAATAGTGTTGAAAAATTATGCTATAAGGTTACTCACACTAAGAAGCAGCATTTTTTGCAGCTAAAACTAATTCATGGTTTTCCTAATGCTGACCATTTCACAGTGATGAAATTCTATACTACCAGTATTCCTTTTAACTTGACTAGTCAGCCAACATTCAGGATCTCCCAGCTTGGGAGTTTAAGGGAGGGGATGTAATGTGTCGTTAGGTTCCTTCAAAACAATTGCTATTTTTAATAAAACTGTACAACATCAACCACCGAATGAAAAAACAAACAAACAAACAGTTTTTCTGCCCATAGTACAAAGGCTCTTCTAGGAAAAAAAAAAAAAAAAAAGGCAGCTCACTAGGAAGAACATCCCACAGAACAACCCAGAGGAATCCCAATAGACTACTCTAAATCCCAGGCAAGCCATACCTTGTTACACAACAAGTGTTACAAACATCATGTTAAAGAACCCAAAGTCTCAGCATACAGATTATCAAGTATAGGTCATCATGTTTTCTCTGAACTGCACATGGTAGACTGCTAAATTGGCATTATTTGAAATGCAGTAAACCAGAAGCTCAGCAGTTATTGAAAGATGTACAGGTCAGTCCTCAAACTCATCAGCACTATTTGATTTCAGAAGCTTGAAAAGGTAATCGCTGGCTTTTCCCCTCACAGACAAAAAATACCAACCACCGAAACCAAGAATAACTGCACCCCTCCAAAGAAATGGAAGTCAGGAATAACACAAATGAAACTGAGCTGGAACACATTTACAGGACAGGACAAAACAGATTAAACAGATTTACTCGGTAAGTAAATAAGCAATAGCAGAAAATCATCATTTCTGATGGAGCCTCTTGCTTGAATGCAATATCCCCCTTACTAAGCATAGTTATAGGACAAAAGCATTAAGAAAGCATGAACTGATTGGAATGCTGTGTGCTAACAGCACACAGTTAGTTATTGGCTCCAGCAGCCTGGCTTGCAAAGCCTCATCAACACAAGGATTGTTTTAGCAATCCATTTAGCTGCAGAGGTGGATTTACCTAGAAAGTACACAGGCTGTTGCGTTCCTCCCAGTGCTGTCACCTCCTCGTCTATCACAGGCTTCATGTCCACAGGCCAGGGGAGTTGCTTTGCTACACTGCTCTATCCTCACCATAAGTCCACTGAGCGCTGAACTAAAGTAGAACTGATGAAAATTTAGGTGTGAAACACTGATAAAAAAAGGTCACCATGGCATACAGAAATCCATTCCTGAACCAGGTCTAGTACAGACAAGCCCACACACTAAACAGAGTCCAGACTGCTACTGAACTTCATTCTGATTTTTTGACACAGCAATTTGTTCTCGTTACACTAGTCACTTTCACCACTGCTTCTTCTAGCCTATGTTCTTTAATCCAGGTGATTAAGTGAAGCTGCTGCACAATTTACCTGTGAGCCTCTGAAATCATGTGTTCACATCTACTGAGGAAATTTGCTATTTCAGACAGGAGAATATCTGCAAAAGAACTGAGTTGGCAGACAGCATTTTTCTAAGCTCACTTCTTTTAGAACAGCCACAGACAGAATGGGCATTAGGCATGAAGGAAGGTAAATTGCAAGATTCCTTCAATGTAGTTCTCTGGCTTGCCAATCCTCAAATCCTTCTTTAGATCTCTAATATGGTAAGTCAGCTAGATAAAGAATTCAGGCTGCAGGGCTAAAGCAATTAACCTCAAACCACCACCATCCTCTCCCTCTTAAAATTCAATTAAGTTCTGATTAAATCCTATATGAAGCACTCAATCTGATCCCAACACTAGTGCTTCAGAGCATTTCCTCAGACAAGGAAGTAGAGGCTTTTCATATCCATCAACATCTGGCAGGTTTAGTGACTGACACCAGTATTTGCAGAAACGCAGCTTCAGTAGACCAAGCTAAATTTTGTAAAGATGTAAAATATGCAGAAAAAACAAGAGCAGTATGTCCCTAAGAAGACATTTTTGCATCCAAGCAGAAACAAAGATGGTATGACCATGGATGGCACTGCAATGAAACTTCCTGGAGAGCAGCGTAATTACACACGGGAATTTAGAAAGATAAACTTCACAAAAGAGCCTGAACAGGACTGGAAAAGACCTCCTGGGTCAGCTCCTCCCAACTGCTGTCCCAGAAAGTCATATATATGAAATCTATCTAAAGTTACTACGTTTCCCGGCACTTATCCCCTCTCTGGAAGACTGCTCATTGCCCAGATGATTAGAAAAATCCTTTGAAATTACAGCAGGACTTCCTTCATAAGACAGTTTGTCCCCCTTGTTCTTCTGTCAGCACTGTTAGGACGCTTTGGTAGTTCTCCCTCTCCTGTGTTTACCACACATTGTATTTAGAGTGAGGAATCATATCACTTCCTAAGCTAAGCAAGCCAAGTTCTTTTCATTTTCCTTCTCCTGTGACAATCTTGCCATTCACATTATCGTCTTAGTAATCCTTCCTGAAATCTGATCTAGTTAGAATTCACCTAGCTAGAGTTCATTGCAAGACATAGTCTAGGAAGTGTCTGAGAACAGGCTATATACAAGACTGTGTAAGTTAATACCCTGTCCTATTAAGACCAGAGAGAAACAAACAAGCACAGCAAGATAATGTACTACCTCTTCTTCTGGGAACCACTCAAATGAGCTGAAAATCCTGACAGTAATGCATGCAAAATATAGTCAAATCATGATACACAAATAAGTCCAAAGATAAGTTTTCAGAAACATGGCAAGTCATTCTAGGACAATTTTGAAAAGCCAAGAAGAGGAAAGGGGTGTGAGAGGTGAAGGCAGGTTTGCTCTAGTGAGATTGTTCTGAAGAGATTCAGCAAAAAACAGAAGACAAAAATAAGCAATGACCTCCTCTAAACTCGGCACAACACACAAAAAAAATGTGCCTTTTACTTGCATTATGTAAACTGCCTCAATATTGCAGATCACTGGTCTGACCTGGAAACAAGATGCTGTCAGGGAGTTCCTTATTCACCATCACCTACAAAGCAATGCAGCATCTGAGCAATACAAGGGTGGGTAGATGTGGTCAGACAGGTTCTTTGCAGGGACTTCATGCAACCTGCTTCTTTTTTTCTTTTTTTAAGGAATCATTATCTGCGCAACTGAGATCTGATCAGTAGCAGCAGCACCAAACAACACAGGCTAATGAGCACATGGAGTGAAGACCAGAAGGGCCTAGTGCAACTCATTCTCCCCTGTCAGCACAGGAAAGGCTTGCATTAATTAAAAAAAAAATCCAGCTGCTGCAATACATATACAGGACAGTACAATACAGAATAAACACATCAAAGGAAATGGTTTTGTTGCTAATCTGTAAGTGACCATAGCTGTGTTTAAAAAAAAGAAGGAAAAAAACCCACTACAGCTGCACATCCTACACTCCTTTCCTATTAAAAAAAAAATTTAAAAAAAAAAAAAAATCAATCTGAATAAAGTCTACCTTCCAAATTTAATCATAGTTTAATACTCAAACCTGTTACATTTATCTGCACCTACTCTGATATGCACTGAGCAGGTGGAACACTTCCTACCCGAATTCACTGTTCATGAGCAATTGTAATAAAGGTGTATGGCCTTCAGACAAGAGCGCAGTCATAAAGCTTAACTTCCTGTAACGTCTAGCTACCCCAGAAGACACCAATCTCTGCAAAAGACAGCAGACAGACTGTTTTTTCATGTTGACCAACATGTAAATAAAATCAAATACTGACTCTGCTCTGCTGTTCTGGCTACAGTCCGAGATGGAAGAACTTGAGTAAGCAATAGATCAAGGGCACTACAGTCCTGATGGGGCTTACTGTATCTGGTTGAACATAATACCTGAAAATCAGCACAAGATTGCTACCTGTTATCTCAAAAATCTCATTTCTGGACTATAATTTCCATTTTACCTCAAAACTTCAAAAATAGGCTTAAGATCTAAACTTCCTTTAGCACCTGAGAACAGAGGCAGTGCCAAATACAGCACTGTAATTTTTCCTCAAATCTTTTCTAAAGATTATAAGCAATTACTACAGAATTATCATAGCCTGCCATTGTTTGTTCATGTACTGTTTCCATTAAAAGAGTAGTGTGCCATGAGTTCTCTGCCTGTCACAAACTCACATCCTGGCATGGACTATTTACATCCAGAAACTGTGGAATCAAGGACAAGGATCTTGAAAAAGTTTCTGTACAGAAGCTACTCCATCTGCTTTGGGTGGGGTAGCAACAAATCAGCATTAAATTGTACTTAAACAGCAATGGTAGGACAGAAAATCTTAACAGTGGATGGAGGAAACACAGAAGCTATTTGCTAGCCGTGAAATTGAAATCACATTGGATATAACAAACCCACTTTGATTTTAACCTGTGTATTCAGATCCAAGGCATGGGGACCACCAACATTTGTCTCCACAAGCAATTGCACAGTCTAATTGCTTGACTGAGAAGGACATCTAGGACCAGACTTAAAGGCAGACTTTAGTGAACAGAATGCTCACAGTTGTTCTTCTTCAAGCAGGGACAGCTAAGCAAAAATTCTGTTTTCCCTGAGGATTCAAGCAAATTCAGGAAATCCTCTGGCACAAGATACGGGCCACACTGTGGTCCCTGTAAATCACAGATTGGAACAACAGGGCAAGCGAAGCAGCTTTCCCATCCCTCCACCCTGAACTGAAGCTGTTGTAGCTATTGATTTCTGCCATCCAGACTCTGGCCTTCACCCTCTGCCTTCACCAGGGTTGAGCACCTCAGCTCTCCTGAGTGTCCCACACTGCTTTCTGAACTGAAGCTGTTGCACTTGCCTTGTGTCTGCTGAGAAGTCCCCGGACTTGACTCCTTGTTCCATCTAGCTGGTTGATTTCCCATTGTCAGGGGCTCAGCCACCCGCTTCCTTGCTAATAGGCAAAGAAGCAAAAATGAACATAAATGAAGTGGCAGGAAACACGGGGGAAAAAGGAGTGGAGAAAGGCTTGTTAAATGGAGGTAAGGAAGAAAAGCAACTGTGAACTGTGCATACTCTTGCATATGAAATATCTATTGATTTCCCAATGACACCTGTAGAAACAGAGTCTACACTTTGGGCGTGTTTTCTTGCTGACATGAAGAAAATGCAATTTCTTTGTTAAAGATTGAGTTACAATCAAGTACTTGGAACACTTACCCTAGAAAGGCACTATGAACAACTGCGAGCTAGGAAAATTTTGCCATTGTCATAGGAAACATATTAGATAGAAAAAATGTTATTCACACTTTCTTCTTTTATTGTCACTGTTTCACTCAAATACCTGAACAAGTAACAAAGGGGTTTCTTTGTCATGATTTAACGTTTTCTCCTTTTATCCAAATTGAGACAATTCTATATCAGCAAGCTTTTTCAAGCAGACCTTAGTAAAACTCACGGAAAATCCACAATTTTCAAAAAGATACAGAAAATGAGGAAAGAAAATTTGCAAGCTTTTCATGTCACTCAGGTAATCAAGACTAGAAACACAGCTTTGTAAGTTCCTATGCAGTTCAGCTTCAAAGTATAATGAAAGAGGTAGAGTGCAAGAGAATTTAAATATAGCAGAAACTCCCAGTTTAAAAAAAGAGTATACACTTGTTGCCACCTGCTAGCAGATCAAAAGAACATCACGAGTTTATGTATATAGGCTTTTTTCCCCAGCAGGAAAGTACTTTATCACACCCTAAATGCTAATACCATAGGTTGTTTTACATTACATTCCCAATGCTAGACTTAATATTTCATCATTTAGTCTGCATTGATTACTCTGCTTCTGAATTTTCTGTCTTCCATCTCACAGACATAGTTGATAACACATGCCTGACATCAACTTGGTAACGTGCAGTGAAAAAAGCCTCCTGGACCGTTCCTAAATTTGTATGCATGGATGTGTTCTGCTGGCACAACAAGGCAGGTCTGAGAACCTTTCAGATCTCTGGATATCCCAGAAGCAATCCTTTTATTCTAAAGGGGAGGAAAACACCAGCACCATCAAAAAGCAGAGATTCTGGTGAATTAAGTTATGATTTTTATTTGTTCCTATTTTGTGATAACAGATCTCGCTCTCTTAAGACAAAAAAAAAAAAAAGGCTCAAATTGTGCAAAGGCGGCACAAATCACAGAGTTCGGTGGTCATACAAAATCCCCTGGAGTAATTCCCCACTTCTGCGCTCAGATCAAAGCTTCAGTAATGTCACTGCACTAACCAATCCTCTCCCCTTCATAGCCCGCTTACATGTCTCACAGCTGGCTCCCTTGTAGAGAGAATCTGGTTTTCCAGCTCTAAATCATCAGTATCTGCTAGTAATCCAAGAGAATCTGTGCAATGTAATTGCATCTCCTGGTTATCTTTTCAATAAATAACAGAGAATTTCTGGCTTCTAACAAACAATTCAAATTGCTTAGTTCCTAATAATTTCTGATCAATAGAAATGAAATTGCTCTACCGACCTGTGGCAGCAGCAGCTCTTAAAAGCAACAGAAAAGCCCTTTCCAAGATGATGAGATAGAAGAATTTGTTTGTTTATGCATTTTACCTGGAATGAATTGCATCAAAGAGCAGAGGAAATACCGCAAGTTAGCAAGCAGGAGGCTGATGGCAGACAACAGGATTTTGGAAAACATATTCCGCTTGGAAACAGGCATCAGATCGGAGATGGCAAAGCTACCGGTGCCAGGATGACAGTATGCAGCCAGCACTGTGCTGGATCTGTTGGAGAGCTGCCTGACATCATCGTTTCAGAATAAAAGCCAGGAAAAATCTGCCCTAACAGGGCAGGGTGAAGCAGCCAGTCTGCCTGCCTGCACTACTACAGCCGGGCGAGGCAGTCGCACAGCACGGGGAAAGACCAACCTCCAACCAAGCAGCCCAGCAGCCCTAACACCCTATCGGCAGCTGGGCCAGGTGAGCTGCTTAAGTGTCAAGACATTTCCGCAGGTGGAAAAAATGCCTGATCACTATTTGCCAGCTGTAGCTGGAGAAGCCGGAAGAAAGGGGAGGAGATGCATTCATGTACTGAGGTAGCCAGGCTTCAAGGCAATTCTTTTAAAGATTCTCGTCACTTTGTCATCTTTTTCACCTGTCAGAAATACTTCTTGTTCTGTTTCAAAATCTGAGTAACCATTTTGCACCTCAAAGAATCTCAAAGCTTTAGCAATATTGGTTGCCACACCAGACAGACCATCACATTAGACAGGGAAGGACCAGTGCAGTGACCGGCCCTGCACTGCTCTTTCAAACTAAGATAGACCTTAGAATGACCCTTTCCTTCAGGATGCCGAGAGGAAGCTGGTGGCACTTTGCAAATGCACTGTGACCGCTATGTTTGTTTCATGTTATTAAGCAGCTCTTGAAAGCTGCCCCATCCCTTGAGAGAGAACAAGGCAGTACACACAGTCCTCTAGGTAGCCCATTCCACTGTCCTTGAGATGGGACAGATTATTACTCATCCTAAATCTTCTGCTGCAAATTAAGCTGATTTCTCCTTGTCCTTTCTCCAAGACACAGTGAACATCTGACTACTGTCCCTTCTATAACTTGCCTGGTATCATGCCTTCCCTTGATTTGTGCTTTCTCTAAATTAAACAAACTCAGCTGCTTCACCCTTTATTGCTCCCATTTCCCACTCTGGTCACTTGTTTCGAATAAGCAGACCTATCCTCCAGCTAAGACCAAACTAACACAGAGTAAAGGAGAACAACTATGTTTTTATGTCTTATCTGCTCTCCTGTAGCTAACATATATCAGCTCTGGTGTTTTTACCACACAATAACATCATACCAACTCCAGCTATTGTCCTGGTTTGTGAGTAACATCTATGATTCCCCTTGCTAAGCACAGTGCCTTTCCCTTGTCTTTTTTCAAATCTATCTTGATTTCAGACTGGCCCTTCATCTTATTGAGATTATAGTGAATTTTCAAAGCATGTTATTCATAGCATTTGCAACTCCTCCTTGCTTGCTGCCATTTGAAAAATGAACTGTATTCTCTAATGTCCTCCTTCTAAATCATTTGGGATAATACGGAATAAGCAAGGCTTGAAGCAGATCACTATAGGATGCCACCTAGGCTGACCTTTCAGAAAAAATGAGTATTTCTTCATTGACTTTTTAACTTATCGATGTAGCCCCTACCTCCTGACTGCTCTCATTTTTATGTAATATCATATAGGACAGTGTCAATTCTCCTACATCAAGCTATAGCCCATCCGTCATTTTTCCATATTAAGTCAGCTACTCTGATAAACGAATTTCTTTTTTTATTATTTTTTTAAATTTAGTGTTCCCCATATGATTATAAAGTCATTGTTAAGAAATGTACTTCAGACTCTCTACAGGATGGGAGATAGGCTGATTAATCTATGATTCTTTGCTCTTCTTTTTTCTGGCTGTTCACGCTGATGATGACCCACTCTGCTCTTTTCCAATGCTGCCTTCATCATCAGGTTTTCAAAGACAAAACATTAAGATTCTATGATTAGCAAAATTGAACTCCGGTGAGTTCTAGACAGAATGTCATGAGCCTTAAACATGTCTATTACCTACTCCATTTGGTCTTTTTCCATTATGATCCACATTCCTACATCTATGCTAAAAGGCAGTTTCATTTTAAGTAAACAGTGACAATCAGCCTTTTCTCACGGAAGAATTGTCTTTGCTGAACTCCTAAGCTGTCTCTGCATTATCTGTTATTTTCTGTTTTTAGTTTTTAGATAATAGAAGAGCAATGACAGGAACTATTTGTTTTTCATCATCTACACTTTCCAGACTGTGGATGTACTCACAGCAAGCTCAGAAATGCAAAAGACTCACTGTCAAAAAAACCCTTGACTTCAAGTGGGTCGGAACTTTGTCTAAGATGTTTCCACATTTTTTTTTAAAAATCCATTTATATTCTGTTACTGATCTGTCATCTTAGACGTTCTAGTTAATTTACTAAGGCACTGCAGCTTAAACAACAGGAGGAGAAGCTTAAAGAAAACGCAGTTACCAGCTGAGCTTTGCTGATCAGATTTGGCAGCTTTAAAGCCAATTAATTTTCTGTTCAAACCTCCTTCAGTAAAACTGGAAAGCGGATAGTGATGGGTGCCAGTTGGATTTCATGTGTAGCTCATTCCTCAGAGACAGAATGAATGAGCTTTTAGTTCCACATCAGAAGAGAGTAAAAAGTTTGGTTTGTTTCTCCCAAAAAATACCAAAATACGTGAGAGAGGCAATCAGTGCAAAAACATCATTAGCAGGGTAGACAAACTGTAGACAAATAGGAAAACAGTCAAATTTTATTTTCTAATGGTTTAGAAGAAAAACAGTGTGCAATGAGTATTCCCATATATACGTAGATATTGAGTGGAACACTGAATGGCAGTCGACAGAAAAACACTCTATATTTTTAGCCAGCAAAGTAATTATGGAAGGCTCCCTTTTAAAGAGGAAGAGATTTATGTACGAACGCAACCAGTAAATGGGTATTTCCATTGCTGAAGTAATTTTTAACTTGAAAAGAGAAGACACAGGTTTATTTTCAATGGGTGTTTTAAACTTTACGAACTTACCATTTCAAGCTGGAACTTAAACTACATATTTTATTGATTTTACTCAGTCAGTGTTTATTTTTATATATATCTTCACATAGATTTGTGCAGCAAAGCCAGAAGCTTTGTTGCTCTTAGCAATTTAAAAACAATTTTTTAAAAACACCTATTTCAAAATCTTACAAAGCTTTGAATGACTTCCCTTTAATAAGCATAACCACGCTGTTTATAATCTCAGCTAGGTTACTATGGTCAACTTACTGACTTTTACTTTCAGTGTCTCTTCAAATTCTAAAATCCCCTAACTACCACAGAGAAACCACTCTTATGTATAACATGTAATGACAACCAAATGCATAAAAAATCGTTGTAGAAAAACAAGAGTCATCATTTAGAAACGTATGTCTTGAATTCAACTCCACTTGAATACTAGACTAAGCAATTCTTCATTCTTCTAAGAAGTATAGTTTTACTAATTTTTAGCAGATTTTATAAAGCTTTTAAATGGAGCAAACTGCTGCAACAGTAACACTATGGGTCTGTGCCCTCTTGATCCCCTAAGTGAAGAAAGTTTGATTATGTGATCCAATAGTTTTCTGACTCCTGCTTCTTAATAATACTTAATACTAGAGCCAAAGGTTTGCAGCTTGGACATATTAGCCACATAAACGACATCTAGATGATCTAAATTCAGGTGATCTAAAAAGGTTGCATAATTTTTCAATTACTAATTTTCAATTATTTTAATTTTCACAAACAGATACAATTCAGTAAGCTTCTGACTTCAATAATGGGCAGACATTTAACAGTAATGAAATTTGTGTCATTTTTCTTTAAAGGCTTACATAAATAACTATAGGTAAATTTCTAAATTCAGACACTTCATAGATGACAGTTTAAAACTCTGCTTTTTGTCATCGTTATAGATGATCATAGATTGTAGAAACACTTAGCACAATATGCTAGAAAATTTTACTTCCAAAATAATCTTCTGTTTTTTCCCCACTTTCTTCTGTTTAAACAGCATTACCAAGACTGATTACAAAATGAGATGTGATTATTAGGAAAAAGTAAGAGACTGGTAAATACGATGTAGACTAGTGGCAAGATTTTTGAAAGTATTTAGATGCTAAAGATGCAGGCAGGCATCTTATGGGATTTTCAAAAATTCCTAAGCATGTAAGGCGCTTACATGCTTAGGCACTTTGAAAATCCTACTAAGTACATATCTGCATCTTTAGGTATCTAAATACCTTAGAAAAATCTCACCCTAGATGTCCAGTTTCTCTCATTATTTGTTTTAAATAATATCAGTTTGACAGGTAGCACATTTGCTTGTGACTTTTATCTAATAAAAGGGGGGAAAAGGAGGACTGATTAAGTCTGAAAGGATTTAAAGAGAAAATGAATGCACAGTACCAGGACAAAAATATAAATATATCTTATGCTAGCAACAGGACTATCTAGCACTTTTCTTTATTACATTAGCCTCACATTTGTACAAATGATGCTTTGTACATTTTATGTTTCATCTTTAAGAGAGTCAAATGACAAGAAAGAAAAAGTGCTCAAAAAACTCCATAAGCATCCTTAAATAAACTGGATATACAGAAAACAATACTGATGTATCTAAATGACAAAAGAGCAGTGTAATTCTAAATTATGTTAACATTGTCTAGCTGTTTATTGACATTATGAGCAAAGTTTTGATGATGTGCTTTTATGTTTATACCAAAATGGCCTGGGTTTCATTTGAAAAGCTGTAGAAATATTAGAATATATTTTGAAATTAAGACTTTATACCTCTTTATACATCTCCCAAAGTAGTATTTTAATTGAACTCTCCTATTTCTAAGCTGATATTTTCAATCTATTTATATTCAGAGACAAAAATGGAAATAAGATTGCAAGTACATTCTACTAAGATTTTAGCACCAAAACATTTGCTAAAGTAGAAAGAAAAAAACAGAAAATAGTTAATATGAAATAATTCCAGGTCCTTTTTGACTTAGGTTGCAAAATTCTGTGTTTCATAGAAATGTTTCTATACTATGTTCTAGAGCAAAAGACTGGTTGTGACAATAAAAGAAAAAAACATCCATAGCAGTAATATTAGAAATACCATGGCTGCTTCTGAATTCAGTTGTATTGAACTTCCATACCCTTAAAGCAAAGTAATGCAAAATTCATTCTACTTTCTTTTTCAAATGTTTCCAATATTTTCTAGGGACGGAAGCATAGGGACAGCCTAAGTGATGGGTCAACAAGTAAAAAAACTATGTTTTCATGTGTAGAATCTCGTGGAGTCATAGGATTTAAAATTGATATTTAGCAATGTTTTTTACTAACTACCACTACCCCATGTACTGTACCTACATATTCAAGACATAAGTTGCTGCTTAAGTTGTTGAAAGTTTCCTGAACTGCTAGAAATATTTACATAAGACACTTATGAAACATTCATCATAGCGCTCATCATAGTTTATATTTTAATACACAAAATATAAGTTTTGCTCTGCATTTCTGCAATGTAACAAATTCCATTTAGCTTTGCAGAGTATTTGCGATCACAGTGAATCTCTGTTTCAGACTCTCCCTTTTCTGTTTTAAGTGATTTTCTATGGTCCTCGCTTCTTTCAAGATTCCATCGAGTTCTTGGACATAAGAAGCATCCATCGCAGCTCTCTCACTTAATTGAAAAAATCTGTAGTTAAAATCAATACTAACACCATTAACTTCCTCACTACTTAGAACTGCTTTTATGCTTTTCTTAAAAATGTGTTGTCAGTTTCTGACCAAGTTAGTTCTCTGTTGTAACAGAAAAGAGCATTTTTATTTCAAGATCTGTGTTCAATAGTTCTCAGCGCTAACTTCTCTAAACTGCAGCCACAGTGATCCATCATATCTAGAGGGTTAGAAAAGTGCTGTACAAACAGGACAAAGTTAACTTGCCTTAAAATGTGAGCATATTTTGATAACAAGTTCATAATTTCTTTGTTCATCTCTGTTAAAAGAAAAAAGTAATTTTAAACATTTGAATGACTTTTCATCTCAACATCAAACTAGGTAATTACACAGTTACTTTCAGTATATTTAATACATCACCATTTAAAACTTTTTCCAGTGGTTCAGGTTTGTAAAGGGACTGCGAGCCCTCAGAAAAAGCCAAATCTGTTTTGTCAAGGGAGCACAACTGAGGATTTTCTGAAGCTTCATTCTAATAACAGAGCACATAAAGAAAAAAAGAGCAAAACAACAGATTCTAGGACTTAAAACAAGCTCAGCACAGATAGAGTTCAACTGTTAAAAAGAAAAGTTTCGAAAAGATCTTGACACCGTTTTCAGAGAAAGTGCAAGTGTTGTTGGCTTCACAGCATCAACACCATCTATCGTGAACAGGCACAGCATCGAGGGAAGCAGGTGGGAAGCACCAGCTTGAGATCTTTTCTTGTATTAGTAAAAGCTGGTGTTCAGAAGCTCACTCTCAAGACGACCTGCATAACTGTGCTGCAATGCATACAAGAAAGTCACTTATGTTTCCCCTAAGCTACATAAACTGACACGGAGCTCTCTGCCCTCCCTCCTTGATGGGAACCCATAGCCATGCCAGAGAAGGACATGGTGGAGAGGGAGTTGCATCACTCCCCTGGGGCCAGAAGCAGGGTGCAGGTCCTCCCTCCCTTCCTCATAGTGCCGCTCACCTCCATCTCTTTTTTACGTTTACTTCTATTTTCATCAGGTTTTTGTGTGTTGCTTGTCATCGTTGCCTGATAAAAAGTACAACATCGTATCTGGTAAGTGGTTATCTCGTGGGACTGGAAAACAGGTCTATAGAAAAATGTGTAAAACCTGTAACCAGTACCTCTGTAAGCTCCCCTGCACAGGAGCTCTCCTCCGCCCTGGAGAGAGAGCCTCAAAGCACGGCGAGAGCACGGACTGGCGCGGGGGACAACGGGTCCGAGTCCCGGGCCGTCCCCGGCACGGGTGGGGCACCCAGCCCGGGTGGTCTCAGAGGTGCCACAGAGTGCGTAGGGTCGGCCTGGGGCTGCCGCGTGCCGAAGGGATCTGTCCCTCCCCAGCTGCACCTACGCTTCCCCAGTACCCCCCACCCTTGAGGCCGTCGGGGCACCCCCTCCGCCCGGGAGGCCGCCCCCCTGCCCGCACCTCTCTCCTCAGGCAGCGCCGGCCCGGGACGGTGCACGGTCCTCGCGGCCGCCGGCGGCCGCTAACCGCCGGCGCGCGCGTGGGCGGCCGCGGCGGAGGAGCCGCCGGGGCGCGGGGCGATGCCCGCTCCCCCCTGCCCCGCCCAGCCACGGGGGCAGGCCGCAGCCCGGCCCGGTTGCCCGGCGCTCCCGGGAAGGGCTGGGCGGCCCTCCTGCGGGGGGTTGGCAGCCGGGCCGCCCTCTCAAAGGCTGGCCGAGGGGAACATCTGCAAGGCTTCCCGCGGAAACGTCTACCGTTGCAGCCGTCCCGGGAGGAAGCGTTTCACCCCAATTACTTGTCTGGGTGAAAGCGTGATGAGACTACCTGTAACCAGTTAAAGGGCTGCGCTGTCCACTCAAACAATTCCCGGTCGTATTTCGTCTTCTAAGCATCTGTGACGGATCTAGTCACAATTTGAATCACTGGAACATTTTCAGCTGACGATGAAATGCCAGACAAGGCTAGACACGTGCGTTTCAAAAGACAAACCAGGAATTAGTAAAATCCGAGAGATTACTGTCACTAAAATGAAGAATGCCACCAAAATTAGACAACTGCCGAGGCCAACTTTTTTTCCTAAACAATGAAAAATCAGGTGCATTGTCCTTACGTTGTGCATCGCTCCTGTACGTAAACTGGCTTTGGTTTCAGCAAGAAATGACTGAGTCAGATTACACGATGAGGTGGCTTGCTTACAACAGGAAGAAACCAGACACAGTGGTTCAGGAGAGCTCTTTCAGTATGACACTTCATGTTGTCAGCCAAAAATATCAAACACTGTATCAAGTTACTACTTTCCTAAACCCCAGCTTTGTTAGCTACAGTGGAGGAAATCATTGCAAGATTTGAAGTTATGTTGGAGTAAAGGGAATATTTCCTATGGGATTTTTTGCATCTTTAACTTCTGTTCTGTAGAGAAGAAAGGATCTGAACCTTACATAGGTTATCCAAACAGGCTCTGAAAGTCAAAACTCAAGGCAAGAGACATGAAACCGCTGAAAGAACAAGAACTAAATATTTCCCCAAAGTAGAAACAATATTCAATATGCTGTCATGGCCCACTTCATTAAATTCCCCCAAAATATTAGAGATTTTTATGTTATTAGCAATACTACCTGGTCCTTATAAATGCAAATATGTACAGACCAAGAGAAGAAAACCCCTTTTATTCAATGTGCTAAATGACCTAACTGAATTTTTAGAATCTCAGAGATTGACATGAAAGACCAAGCTCTCCTTCTTGATAGTTTCGTATAGAAGTCAATAGGGCAAAAATATTAGTGCCAGCAGTTAATACAAAATAAACAGTGTTGGCTGACTGGCATTGGTTTTGGTGCTTTCCCAAAAATTTTGGTACCAAGTACAATATTATTTAATGTTTCACCAGTGATCTGAATGTAAATTTAAACTTAATGAGAAAAAATGGCTAAATTATAAATAATTATTACAGAATCAATTGTCTTAAAAGAATATATTTCTGCAGTGAAATGAAAAGTTAGGTATCTAAGAACAAGAAATGCAAGCAGTATCACCCAAATGGGGAACTCTCCTGAATAAAGCTCTGGTGCCCAAATTTTCAAAAAATGTTAGAAGTCAACTGTCGTGAAGAAGAGAGACATGAATGTTATTTTGAAGCTGAAGAAAATTAGTCAGAGGTAGAAACTTAAGGGGCCGAGGCTGTTTATTTTAGTTGAAAAAGACCAAGAGGCAATTTGATCGTACTTCACAGGAAGTAACTATTTGTTACACAATGGCTATCAGGAAAATGTACAGAAACAGCTGACCAGAACCAGAAGCCAGCTAAATTTAGAAAGATTTCTTTTTTTCCTGTAAGAAACCATTCAAATAAAGTACCAAGCGCAATGGTCGAATTACAGTTGTCGCATATAGAAATCAGCTAGATCTAGGTGTTTAAATAAAATCTGGCTATCTCTCTGGACTACAGGTTTAGGTAAACACAACTCCACACACGTACTGAATGCCATGTAACAAAACAGGAACTTGAAAGGGGATGCTATAATATTGCTGTCTGGTTGGAATTCAGTCAGTGTGACTGTAAACAGGGCTATATACTTATCTGAAAGCAGTAGCTGCCAAAAATGTATTTTTCTTTGTTTGTCTGTTTGAAACAAAAGACTTTACCTTGTTGCTGAACTCCTCTGCTTGTATAAATTCTTCTGAATCCATTTCATTAGTTTCTTTCAACAACTTTAAAGAAAGAAGATAAATTTCTGTAGCACACATAGTTTTTGTGTGGCTTAACATATCAGTGCAATACACTGCTCCCTGTGGGTAGAATGGTTGCAATCCATGGTTGTTAGTAAAATGGACAGTATTTTTTATTTTTAGGATTATTACTTCAGATGACATTGGAAGATACGCCTTTGACCTCAAAATTATCTCCCTAGTTTTCTGATACAGATTTTAAAGAATTCGCTACAGACGTATTGCACTTCTCCCCCCCCCCGCCCCGCCCCCGGCAGTAACAGGCATGAGGACAGGCGAGAGAATGTCTTAGTGTATTAAGTTTGGTTTTGGTTGGGGATTTGGAGGGGGGGGTGGGGGGGTTTGCTGTGGCTTTTCCCCCCCACATTCCAGTGCTAAAGCTTCAGCCTCTTGAATTTACTCACTGAGCTACACAGCTGAATGCCCTAATGCCTTGCTAGTCAGCACTATAAACAGAAAATCTAGGCATGGAGATTCCAGTTAACATTGCCAGGTTCTACAAACTATGCAAAATATTGGTTAATTATTCATTACCACATTAGTTTTCCTGTTTTTTATGGCCATAGATGTCCCATCACTACACAGTGTTTGCCATTACAGCAACATTTGTCGCATTAAACACTCCATAATCATCAAAGGCAGCACTTTCATCCCAAAAAGCATCGCGCTTCCAGGCTGCAGCAGTTAGGCAGGAGTCATGGCTATTGCCATTTAATTTATTTGCAGTTGATATATACCTGGGAAACAGTTTACAGCTGGGAAATTAGGAGCTATCTATTAATCTGGCTTTGACTACTAGCCACAGTTTCTGGTTGTTTCCCTAAGGAGCCTAAATTTCTCCCCTGTTGGTACTTAAGTACAAAGTGATGGAAGATAATCTGAAGATTTCCCACCAGACACCAGTGGAGTAGTCCTTGGTACTACTGCTATAAATAACTAGATGCAGCAACGCGTTTTCAGTTCGAAGGTGGCTTCCCCCAAGACAGACGCAATGTTTACGGGCAACTTGCAAGCGTGTGGAGAGGGGGAAGTCTACGTGCTGACGGCTAGTACCTGTTTCAAAACTGCCACTTGAGACTCACGGACCAAGCGAACGGACTGCAACACGCTGGTGTAGAAACAAGACGCGTCCTCTGACGACATCTATGTGAGATAAAGGGAGTCGCAAAAAGCTTCCTTTGTAACCTCTGATTTGCACGATTTGCTTTCTCCGCCGAGGAGGGGAAGTGCCGCAGAATAAATGCAGACGTAGACAAATATCTTGGGAAAGCGTCCCTATTTCCCCTGCCGTCGCTCGGGCGGCTCATTTTGCCGTACACTGATGCAAGCCGCTACAAAATCCCCCTCCCTCGGTCGCCCTGACAGCCGCCGGCAGCTCGCGCCCCTCCCCGCCGGCGGCAACGCACGGAGGTGCCAGGGCAGCGCCGCCCGCCCCGGGAAGCCGCAGCGCCCCTCCCCGGTAGGCCCCGCACCGCGCGCCGGTCGGCTCCGTGGCCCGAGGTACACGTGCGCGGCGGGGAGCGGGCCGGGGCCGCGTCCCTGGTGACCGAACGGGTGGGCTCCGGCTGCGGGAGCAGGCGTCCGCTCCCCCCCCACCCCACCCCTCTCCCCCCCAGCGCTGGCTGCGCTCGCCCTTCCGTCTCGCATCGCTCAGCTGCACCCCGCCGAGGAGCGAGGTAGGGTCCCCGCCGCCTCTCGTCCCTCGCCCCGGGGCGGCTCTGTCCGGCAGGGCTCCGCTCGAA
Source organism: Opisthocomus hoazin (assembly GCF_030867145.1). Classification (NCBI taxonomy): domain Eukaryota; kingdom Metazoa; phylum Chordata; class Aves; order Opisthocomiformes; family Opisthocomidae; genus Opisthocomus; species Opisthocomus hoazin. Next base: position 2,066,867 of record NC_134437.1, read on the forward strand.
ACTCCGAGAGCGGCCCGGCCGGGGAGCACGCCGCCGCCGTGATTGACTGTGTTGGGCGGAGGGCCCTGCACCGCTGCCTCCCGGCTCGGGGCTGGGGCAGCGGCAGGGCAGAGCAGCCGTTCCCCGCACTTGCGACGCGGGTGGGACACCCCGCTGTGGGACCGGCAGCTGTCCCTTTCTCGCGGTTGCAGCAAGCGGCAGAGCCTTGCTCTCCGCCGGGGCTGGCGACGGAGGGCATCCCCGAGCTGGACCGCGGCCCGGCCGCCGGCAGCCCCGCGCTGCGCCCCCGTGGTACCCGCGCTCCGCTCCAGCACAGGCGCCGAGCGGGGCACGGCCCTGCTCTTCTCCTTCCCTGCATCCCCCTGTCTCCGCGGCGCAAGTCATTACACGCTAGTGGCAGTCAGCTAAAAACTCCTTTTAGCTTCTACCCTCCTTTCAAACGTGCTTGGTAAAAGATCTAACCATCTTTTACTGCACATCAGGGGAAGAAGTGTAGTCGTTTTATGTGCCTTACCCATTAAACCAAGTGCCACCTTTTTCTTTAGTCCTTTATCAGTAAGTCCTGCCTATGCCTTCCTGGCTGCTGTAGAGTAATGGAGTAGTCCTTAACTTCGTGTTTTACTTCACTACATAGGAGGCATGCCGTTTGGTGGTGTGGTATTTCATTTCAAAGGCTTGGGTATGCATGTTTGGAAACAAAGATGTAGTGCTCTGCTATGAACCTGGATGTCTCTTCTGCACAGACCAGCTGGAACTATAGACCATGTGAAAAATCGGATGAGAAAAAAATCACTCTCAAATACATTCCTCAAAGTGATTTACTAGCGGGACAAGGAAACCACTCTGATTCCCCCACTCCAATCCCTCAGGTTGATGTGTGTGCTTATTTACCTAAGTTGGCATTGCTCTGTTTTCTTGTATGATGTCTTTTACAAGTGGTGAAAAAGAGCCTTGGAAGTAAGCAAAATATTTTGACTGCACAATAAAATCCCAGTGCAAGAGTCAGTTCCTCCAATTGTTTACCGAGCTTTAACAGATTTGTTACATTTATTACTTCTGTGGCTAGTGCAAAAGGAAAGAATGGCTGGACAGGTTTGGTTGGTTTGAATGAAGTACTTCATATTCTAGACTACTTACGAAAAGTGACTTCAGTGTTTTTACAGTCACTGCTGTTGGCTTTGATTATTTGATGCTGTCTTATCAACAGACATTTTCATGCATTCTGCTGTGACTGTCTCCTTCCATGTATTCTATACAGAGGCTAGGCACGTAGCTTCAGGCTAAAGACTTCATACAGATGCTGGGCTCCTAAAGGTTGGATGCAGAGCTGGTGAATGTCAGCGTGCATGCTACTTGTGCACCTGGCCAAAAATTTTACACCAATCACAAAGTCAATAAATCAGATCTTGCAGATAGTAGCTAGTTGTTACTTTTGGAAAGTAAAACACCCTTATTTCTAAAAATGTAGATAAAACGGGTAAGAACATTCATACACAGAAAACATTTTAGGAAAATGAACAAAAAATTTACTAACATGCAGACCAAAATGAAACAGGAAGGAAAGTGACAACCTGCGTGTCACAAAACTAGTGGCATAGAAGAGGACATTTTAAAACTGTTTACTGACAAAGAAGAGAAAGAATTAAATTCTTTGCCACACCTTCCTCTGTCGTATTATAATTCCCTTTATTCTTATTCTCACTTTTCTTTAAAGGTAGGACGTGCTATTTTAATTTTGAAGAGGATATCGTCATCAGTTTTAAAACAAAAATATTTTAGTGCTTATTTCTTAGAATTATTCCTTCCAATGACAACCATTCAAACAGCAGTAAAATTACTGAAATACTAGACTTTACAGATCAAGTCCTAGTCAATATAGGTGACTCCACATAACTTAAATTTTACTTTGTGATTTTTTTCCCCCGGCGCACTGCTAGAACTGAAGATAATGGAGACATTTGTGGTCTGCAAGCAATACAGTCCGTTCAGATGGATCTCTTTTCTGCAAGCATAACTAGAAGCTTTATGATAGAATAAAAGGGATGGGTGCACTTATAGGTAAATGGAACGGGTATAGGAAATTTATGACCATCACTGTTCTTTTGTTTTAGGCATTAAACAGACAGAGTGTGTGACATACTCTCAGTCACTATGTCAAAAAGCTACAGAATATAAAGTTTCCCTGTCTGGCTGTTAACTGTATGAGGTTGAGGATATGAACAAAGCTAAACCCAATTATGCTTCTGGAGTTTTGGAGGGGATTGTATATTGATATTAGAGGCAGAGTGCAGCCCTGGGCTAGTTCTAAATTAACCCTGAAGTGTGTAGAACAGGGGCTGGAACCTCTCGGGTGCAGAAGCTCGCTGGTCTTTAATGATTAGTTCAGGGGTTTTTTTTCTGGTAAAATGACTGTCCCTATTCCAAAGCGAAATGTATCTTTTCTTCTTCACTTTACTCTGTGTCACTCTTGAAAGAGAATAGCTGTAAAATCAAGCTCAGAATTCAACCCGAGTTAAACTAAAGTTAAAATACTAAAAGCAAATCACTGCTACTGCAAAATAAACTACATCCCAACTTCTCTAGGAGCCTACACAATTCCAGCTCAAGATGGAAAAGATACAGGCCTTTCCAAGGGGCAGTCAAAGGTGGACTAAGTTTTGGGTATTTTGGAAGTTCTGTCTTTTATAGAGGGAACCTGGAAAGATCAGTCTGTGTAGACTTAATGTAACTTTTATGGCTTGATGGCCAGTAAAAGGGTGCTTAATCCAGTCTTAGTCAGGTCCCTATTTGAAAATTAGAAACAGAAAATCAAATGACCATGTGATAGTAAGATAATTTTTGCAGGCTCAAGAGAAGGAAGAGAACTAATTTGATGAAGTATATTCTTGGAGCTACTTAATTAGCATTCCCATAGAAAGAGAAAATGGTAATGGGTTATTATTTATTCCCATATAGCATCGTGTAAATCAGTGAAAACTTTTGTAACGTAATAGAACTTGAAGGATTTCTGTGTTATTCTAAACAATGATAAAAGGCAACAGAGGAGACCAGTTATTTAAAAAAAAACAATTTTTCAACAGGTAGTGAAACATACTAGCCCTTTTATAGTATTGTGCACTACAAGTGAAGTAGCCCAATAACTCCCTTGCCTTGTAGAATAAGAAGCATTGTTCTTAACTCTGAATCCTCTCCATGTGTTTTCAGCAGAGTGAAGATGAGTGGTGAAGAGATTCTTGTGTGTGCAGTACAACTTGGAGAAAATTTCTCTCTCTATTTTGCAGGTAATTACTACCTGCTGCTGAAAGAGTCATACTGTGTCTTCTTTCTGCATAGAAGATCAAAAGCTCATATACAATTCAATCCTTTTCCTTGGGCTAGCATCCGTGGTCTTGTGGAATCCTGTCATGTCATGTGTCCTGTCCCGTCCTGTGTTCATCCCATCCCTGCTCCCCCCCCCCGAGTTACCTGAGCAATTCTCAAAGCAGTTACATTCCCCACACACTTATAAGAATGATAGTTCTTACATTATGGAGCCAGGCTGTTCACTGCAAAAAATTTGAGTTTGAGACAGCTGTCCCAGTATGGTAACAGGTCAGTACCATATTACTGCTGAACACCTTAAGCATTTAATAACTTTCTCTGTTTGCATACCGATTAAGAACAATTCCTTTATCAGTCTGATTTTGCCTAATTTTCCCATAAGCTTCAATTTGAAGTATTGTTAGCCAAGTATCCGAGTCAGTGGAATATTTCTTGCTTCATTCAATACATTCCTGTAAAGGACACTCAGACAGGTTGGAATACTGTGGGGTGGACTTGGAACAAGTGGGTAACTTCCGGTCTTACAGGATGAAGTTAGCTAGAAAACAGTCTCTTCTTTAGAAGCAATTTCTAACAACTGTTTCTTGTCATTTTGCTCACTTAGAATAAAGATGCTGATGAGAACAAAAATTTGCATGCCGTTTATTCCTTGGTTATAGGCTTAAAGCGATCCGAGCTGCTCACCCTTAAGTAACTGTGAAACACTTTGCATGCCCCTTGATTTGGTGGTAGCTCCAGTTCTTAAATGACTGGTGGTTTCATCATTCTGTTAAATTTTTTATGCTCACAAATAAAACACACTCTGTAGTTAGAACAGCTCAGCTTGGTGAGCTAGTGACACTGGGGAGTACAACTGGAAATACGTAGGTGGCTAGCTGGCTGGCTTCCAATCTTGCAGAACAAAACTGGGTAGAAAGTGGTTTCTTTCGTGGAGGCAAAGCTTAATGTTGTTTTTTCTTTCTTTTTTCTTCATTGCTTGCTTGGAACCAAGATGATGATGGTAAGCTGAAAGCTCATCACTTATTAACTTCATTATCAATTTTACTGAAACTAACCTGCTCATGCTTACTAACCCATAAATGCTTTGTGTGCCTTGGAGAACAAGTTTTCAAACTGATAATGACTCCTGTAGAAAAAGAGAGCTATAGCTCACCTTCTCTTTCCAAAGTTGATGTTGCTTTATTTCCTCCTAAGGTACAGGGTAGCGGCTTCCCTAACAGGACTTTTAAAGGCAATTCTAATTGTTGGGCAAAAGAGGGAACTGTTGCTTCTGAATTCTCATTAATAGATACAGTAGCTTCTCTTGCTTATATATACAGACTGCCATGTTCTGGGAAATCCTTCTGTCATGCCTGGGTTGCTACAAGCCAGAGGTGGAAGGAATGACATGGCCTCCATTTTCATTGAGATTGCCATGCTAAGAACTTATTTCACCTTATTTAACATGATTAAGCCTGTAGCGATCTGTTAAGATCTGAGGAGGTTACAGATAAAATATTTGACCCTCTTTGCTTAACGTTTCTACAGGGCTGGAATGCGATGCCTTTTGTAAAGAAAAAACTCTCCATCGCGTCCTTCGAAATGTGAATAGCCAGTTGCTTGTGGTTCGACCAGATTTAAACTTGGCAGCTTTTGAAGATGTGACAGATCAGGAGATGAAATCTGGTACACCATTTTTCAAATATATACTATAACCATTGCACTATTTCTTTATTCTAGATGTGCTTCTGTTCTTTGTAATTACTGACTCTAACTGATGAGACAGAGTAAACACTTGAACTTTTTTTGTATGTGTGAGATTACAAAAAATAATTTTTAGGTTTAAACAGACTAAAAAGCACTAAAAGCTCTTTCTTCTATCAGTACTAGTTAACACTGTACTTATGGTTTTGGCTTTGATTTTTTTGAGGGCCTCAGCAATTAATTCAGAACTATATTTGTTGAACACATTTATTCACAGATCACATATACAGAGATATAATCTGATTTACAGATGACTACTTACAAATCAAATTTTCACTTTATGCATGCATGTAGAAAGATTTGAACATCCTACCCGTACTAACCAGTAACTTCACATGCTTTCTTGCAAATTCAAAAATCTTGGTTATTGAATGATTGTAGAAAGTCAAGTATGTGCTACCAGCAGTCATAAAAATTCAAGTCCTGGCTCTCCTTCAGCAAAGGTATCCTGGGAAGAGAGCAGTTGCCAGTGGAATGGTAAGACATAATATGGTTAAGTTGCTGCAGCTCTCTCCTGAGCACACTATTAATAATAAACAATTTATATTTAGGCAATGGAATGCACTTCAACATTCACTGTTACAAAACTACCACACCTTCAGCAGGGATGCCTGTTGCATTCAGTGTCCAGGTAAAAGATAAAAGTTACTACATGTGCTGTGAGAAAGAATGTGGAAAAACGATAGTTCGATTTAGGGTAAGTAGCTACATTCCATACCTTATGTATATATAAGTAGTAGACAAAATGACGAATTCAAACGTGTGAGCTGAAACAAAACTGCTCAGGTCTTGTGCTGGGACTAACCCATTCCCTTTTTCTTCCTCAGGAAGGAGAAGTTCCCAAAGAAATTCCTGGTGAAAGTAATGTAATCTTTTTCAAAAAGACATTTACGTCCTGTAGCTCCAGAGCATTTAAGTTTGAATACTCACTAGAACAAGGAATGTTCTTGGCTTTTGAGGAAGAAGGCTGCTTAAGAAAATTGATTCTAAAGAAATTGTCAAGAGAAGATGAAGTGGATGAAACTACGAAGATTAGTTTCTAACTTCAGTCAGAATGAAAGTCACAGCCTGTGACAAGCAAAAATATATTTTGGCTTTTTATAAACGAAATCTTTTTCTTTCTTCACCGAGACAAGCCAGTTTTATGTTTTTTAGCTACCATAAGTCAGAACAAAAATCAGCATCTTAAAGGAAAATAAATTCAAATTCTCTGGGGAAAAAAGCCAGAAGAATGCTTTCCAGTCAGATAGAAGGAAAGAGAATTATACAATTAAGAAACAAGAATGTGCATGCCTATGTAGTCCTGTCTAGTTTGATCCTTAAAATCTTCACACACAATCACAGAAGATATCTTAAATAACGCATACAAGTGCATCTTGTGTTTGGTCTCAAAAGAGGAAATGTCAAACACTTGATATGATACAAGCTCAGATTGTACAGAGGTACTTACCAATGACTTGTCATATGCATCTTCCTCACTATAGCAAAATAACAAATGTTATATTGGTATGTAAATTAGACCACAGCAGAGAGATGCAACCATCTCAGTTCTGACCACAAGATTAACAAAACAAAAATGGCCACCTACAGGGTATTTCCCACGGTTACATGAATAAGTAAGTAAATAAATAGAAATTCCAATCTAGATGAAAAAAAAACCAAACAGAAAGTCTTGTGGAATTCAAACAGCAACTTATTCATTCTGTTTACTGCATAATCAGACTGATGGTAACACACAATTCTCTTCCTCTTCCTATTAATAGTACCACAGAAGTACCATTAGAATGTGGAAACAAGTTAACCACTCTTTACTACTATGAAAGTCGGAAAAGATAAAGCAGAGAAGAATGTTAAACAACACAATCTAATTTCCCTGATCTAAAATGCTCTAAATGGTAAAGACATAGAAAAGAACGCTGCCTCAGTGTTCTGTCAGGCTATGACAGAAAGGGTATGTTTATCTTCTCAGTCACACAGGAAAACATGTACCAATGCTAATTTAGAAAATAAACCCCCAAAAAGTTGTAGATGAACATAACAGGTTCTAGGGAAACTATGAAAGCCATGTGCTATTTATGGCTCTTAAAATTCATCTGCAAAAGTCTTTTTCTTGTAAGTCAATTATTGCTGTATTTTCTAATGGACATTACTCTTAAGTCAAATCTATGTGACCTATTTAAGTATTAAGGACAATACATATTCATAAGAATATTTTTTGTTTTGTAACATCTAAATAAAGTAATGCAGAGGAACAGTATGAACAGTAACATAACAGTATGAAATAGTATTTGAAGTTGATTTTAGGGGAAAAAAAAAAACTATCTGCAGAGAAAACATTTTAAGTAGCCCAAAAGAAGTAAAAATCATTCAGAAGCACACACAATTTCTGTAAATTCTTTATTGTATGGATTAAGAAAAAAGTACTCCCTTTTCTACATCAGCTCTCAGGGTCCAAAGAGTTACGGGGTGTGCCTTACATACAGTTCAGTTGTGATGTCATTAGAAATAACAATTCACTTTTCTACAAGTCAAGTTTGTTTTACAAAATAGGAAACCAAACAACAGTTACTTTAGAAAAACATTCATTAAAGCTTGCCATTACAAGAAAAGTTACCTTCAGCTAAGTAAGTCTGTCATTGATGTAATTAATTCCTCCCAATTTACAGTGCAGCTTAAATCAACTCACTCTCACCTGGACATTATCCACTTTAAATCTACAGGTTTTTTTCTAACATTTTTACTGCTGTTGGATATTTATTTCTAAAAGACTAGTTCTGAACTCGTTGCAGTATGTACATACTACGGACCCTTGGTTATTTATATGTTTCGTATTAAACATGTTGCTAAAAATATGATGAAGCAGAGGCAGCAGTGAACAATCGTGTTTGTCAGGGACTCGGTTGCATCTTAGAGGCTCCACAGCATGGCAACGGCCTTGCAGATACCAACATCATAATAGTTAAAGTAGCAGAGGCCAGCAAAGGTAACAGCCGACAGTACATACAGACCTGTATTGGCCAGTTTAATGGGTGTATCTCCATGGACGTAGTCAGTTATAACCTGTCCAAGACCCCTACAGAGTAAGAGGGAGAAAAAAGCTGAAATCAGGAAAGAGCATTCGTCACTGAAATCCACCCAGCTTATGTGAGCATTCTACTAAGATGGTTAACCCTAACCCATTTTTTTTACCCACTACTATCAACCTTTCCTAAGAAATGCTCACTTCCCACTCAAAAAGAAAATGCATCTATATCAAAAAAACCAACACAACATTCCCCATATTCTATTTTAAAAAATATACATATTGGCTCAAGAGTTTTCTTAATGGTACTGAGGAAACAAGGTGTTGAGCACAGCTCTTTCAGACAATCAAATCTGTAGAATGTGCCTCCAAGAAACAATGGACAGCTTATCTGACTTCCAAGGACTGCAGAAAAGAAACCAAAGGAAATACCCTTCTTGCTTGAACAGCAAGGTGTGGCTCTGGGATCAGCCATTGTCACAAATTGCACAGAAGACTCCACGATGTGTATTTAGATTAGAAAATAGTGGCAACCAAAAAATGAGCATACATTGATTTTTTTTTTCTACATCTGTCAGACTGGAAGTGAACTCTTGCCCAGATTTAAACTATCCAGCAACAGGAAGACACAGGATGCTATTGAACTCATGTGGTAGTTCTCTTCCTGGAATTATATTTGCTTTCTGCAATGACAGATGTCCACTTGGTAAAAAAGAGAAACATATTTAATGCAACAGTTTTCTTCCTAGGATTTTGCCTTGGTCTAGCCTGAAGCTGAAGGACCTGCGTCCCACAAATTCAGACATACTGGTCACCTAGGAAGGTTCAAAGTCCTGCAGCAGATGCCACTGCAAGTGAACACTGAACTCAGTTTCACTTAGATGGGGTTCTGATACCATAGAGGTGTCAAAAGTGAGAAAAGGGGTGCAAGGAACCTCTGGATACACAGAAAAGAAGGAGAAAGTGGAAGCAGTCTGAAAGACACCTACTCTCACACTTTTACAGCTATTTCTTTACAACTGGACAGTGGAATAAGGTCAGGAGTGCAAGCCTTCCAAAGTGCAGATAAGTCAGGCATACTCGGACATTTACAAGCTGCCCTTCAACTGTAGTGCTGATAAGGGATTTTCATAAGATCTTTTCTTTGCATGGCACAGTAAGACTGAGCCATTCTAAGACTTCTCAGAAAAACTGGTGTGTGACTTCACAGTACACTAATTAATTCATACAAAGCCCTCACGGGAAAAGATCAGTGGTCCTGAAAACAAGGAAGGGAATTAGTGAGAAATAGCTGATGTGTGGTAGACACGCAATCTAGCTCACAACACAGCAGCCTCACTGGACAGAGAAATCTTTATTACATGCCAGCAAAAACAGTACAAGATAAACATGGCTTCGGGTATCTTGAGTAAGTCTATTGGTAGGTTAGTGTTTGGACTGAAAACCACCTAAATATCTGAAGCACTATTCCCAACATATTTTACGACAAGGTTTCCTAAGGAAAAACATAGCAAAAGGTGAAAGAAAACCCCTCAAAATATAGGCAATACTCCTCTGCAGTTTCTGATCAACTACTAGCGGGATTATCTGTTATGGCAATCAACGTTTATGGCAAGCAAATGATCTATTTTCTTTTAAAGATATTTTAGCACCAATACCTATGAAAGTACAAGAGGAGAATTTTCCTACTTAGAAACAGTTTTAGGTTTTTAACACAATGTTTTGCAAGATAAGAGTACAATACTGGAGAAACTTTCCAGCTTAATAAGAGAACAAAAACCCCACACAAGTGCGTGTGTGGGGAATTCACTCTGATGAAAGATACCAGCAGAGCTGCACACAAGCAGCAAGACATTTTTCTCATAGGGGAAGTCCCCACAATGTTTATGGAAAAGGGATTTCTAGTACGAACAATCCTGACACTTTGTGTCAACAAGAGACATTCACTAAAGAATCCAACATGCGTGCACTGACACAAAACATCATCCAGAGAACCCGTTTGAACACATCAACCTGCAACAACCTGTTCCATTGCCTGGAATTTCCCCGCATGGTCTCATCCAGTATGGCACCAACACGCATGTACCAAACAAGTGAAGAAATACTCCAAAGGCAGGCAAGCTTAGCTTTACGTATTTTATATTTGAAAGAGCTCTGCCAAATATGTTTGAGGATAGCCACATTTCAGATTAATTCTCTACTAGATTTGAGGGCTTCAGGAAGAAGCTCCCAGTCACAGGGAGGAAACTGCAAGAATCCCTGGTACGACTTAGTAAGGGAAAAACTGACATTTAAGAAAACCTGGCATCCCAAAGTACCATGAAGTTGCTTATCTGCTTTACCCCTGTGACAAGGAACTACAGACCAGTATCACCTCAGGAATGTAAACACTGCCAGTTAGGCCAGCCACGCGGCTGGATCCACTCCTAGACTCGTCCAGCCTATTCACATTAAAGATCACAGCAGAACTACACTTAGGAAGAACACGAGCAAGCATCCATTTCACAGGAATCAAGAAAATAATGATCAAGGTCTCAGCTTCTTTAGTGGAATATTTGCTTTATTATGCAGAATCGCATTACCATTGTGATGTACAAAGCCAGCCCACAGCACAGGCCCTTAGAAGAACAACTTTTTTTATATAGATCTGTCTGTCCTGTTTCTGTTCCCTCTGTTCATACAACATTGATTCTTAAGATAAAAACGTCCAGGATTCTACACAGCCACTGGCAAGGAAGTCCTCCTAAGGTAAGACACTGTCTAGAAGAACACTAGAGAATGTTTATGGATACCTTAATAGCCAGATGTATCCTGCCTTCGGACTGAGAGAACAGTGTGACAAAGGAAGACCAAGGTACAACTAGTCTTGACAAAGATCACGACTGTCACAGAACTTGGAGATTAAGGACTTTGTTTACATCTCTTTCCAGGTGTTTTACACTAGATCAGGAAATAAGTCAGTAGACTTACTACCATATACAGATTTAAGACCTCAGGTTTGAAGCCATCCTGACTATCAGACTTTACTCTTAATTCTGAGGGACCTATTGTGCTTACCAGTGGCCATGGAGAGTGAGGGCTGCTGCCAGCGAATAGTCCATGGCTGGTCCAGGATACAGGTAGGCTGCAGGAAGGAGACCTAGCAAGAGGACACTGACAGCTCGCTCACTTGTCCAGTGCAAAGACGCAGACTTGGAACTGCCTGTAAGGAGAAGTACTTTTCAGTGCAAATTTCCTGTTCGAAGTGCTGTAACATTAAAAACAGATACCTCACTCTGATCAGCACCACAATTACGCGTTTTCACCAATCTCATTACTAAACTTTCATCCAAGCAAAACCTAACTGTATCTGAATTACTGCTGTAGAATATGTATCTATGTTACAGTGTCTAAAAGGTTAATTTTAAATACTCCTCTCTTTGCTGCTGCTGAGAAAGAGAAGCTTCTTCTATTATAAAAGAACAGAAGATCAACAGTTAAGGTCAAAACAAACACCAATCCTACTTTCACAACTTGCAGTTCAGGACTAAGGTCCAAGTCAACCATCACAGCAAAGAAGTGTCTCCAAAGGCAAAGCCTTTTTGTCTAGTGAATTTATTGACTGTTAGGTACTATGTACTCCCCCCACCTTTTGAGAAATGTTTTTGAGATCCAGATGGACACAACTACAAGTTCCAGTGAACCGCACATCATGACAACTCTGTGCACTGTTCTGCCCAGGAACCAATATTGCTATAACAGTAGATTAAACTTCTGGGACCATCACAGTCATATATGGCCTAAAAGTAACCTGGAGGCCACAGGATTTCAGTCCATTGACACTCAACTGGGTACAACCTGAACCACGTAACAGGTGGCTATAGAAATAGAAACACCAGTTAGGGAGCTCTCTAATCAACTCTTGCTTTTCAGAAGCATGCAAATACTATTAGGGAGGGGAAAAAAAAACCTGAAACACCTAGAAGGTTCTGGAGCAAACCAAAACCCTAACACCACAAGCAATATTTGAACCAGAATGTCAGCATCAGCCCAGACTCAAATCATCAAGAACTGACTCTGTGAAATTGCCTTTATAACACAATACCCTCAAAGCACTTACCTAACACATAGATATTATCCATCCATCTAAACCAAAATACAAATGGTTTTCTTTGTTTTTGCAAGGAAGAAGAAATTTATAAAAATTACAAGATAAGGAAAACAAAGGACCTGAAGTAAAACATGAAAGGGACCTAGTCTGTGGACTAATAAGCTGTCCTGGTAGAACTCCATGGCTGTGAACGCTTCACAGCACATGCACAAAGTCTGTTGTTAACATGAATTCCAGAACAGAAAGGAAGGGAATGGCTTAGCTGTGTTTAAACCAATTTCTTTTACAAGCGTTTCTTCATCTTTCCCACTTCTAAGCTGCACTGTAATGGCTACAAAACATCCTTCACCTCCAGTCACAACATTTCTCTCATTTAATTGTGCAACTGACAGACTAGAACTTGGTCTTGGCATGGTTATCTTTCATCACCTCTGTTTAATCTTACCACATGGAGAGAGGAAAATCAATCTAAGAAATACTCTCTGCCTGCAGATCAGACTTCTCAGATTAACCTCAGTGAATCAGAAGCTCTAATGTTCAAGAAAGAAGTCAGAATTGCAGTGTTTTCATATTATTACTGCTGCTGATCCATAAGAAATGTTAAACCTCCCTGGCTTCTTTCAAAATCTTTCAACCTTTTCTCCACAGTTGAAAAAACGAGCACCTTTGTCAATAAGCAGAGATTTACTTTTTTGGCATTCAGTTAATATCTCCTGTTTAAAGAGTCACAGCATTCACGAGCTTGATACTGACATCGCAGACGTCAGTTTCAAATTCAGGCGGCGCAGAGTCACATACAGCTTGATTTCAATCAGATCCGGGCAGGCTGCAAACCAACAGCCGTGCTAGCAACTGGAAATAGTACTGCCGAAGGGGATGCTAACACATTCCGGTAATACCAGTAGCCCTACCTCAGGCAGCAAGAGCCCAGGAAAAACCACCGCGCCATGCGTCGATTTTCTCTGCCGCACCCCTGCTACTTAAAGTCTCCTACCTGGCTCCAAAAATCGGCGACCCAGACCAGCCGCGGATGTAAGGGGCACACGAAGAACACGCTGTTGTCGGGACCGCAGAAATCGCGTCGAGGACGCGGCAATGACGACTCGGCAAGCCCGCTCCCTGGGGCCGGCCGCGGCGCAGGCGAGACCTGCCGCGCCCCCCCGCCCGCCCCCCCGCCCCCGGCGGCGGCCGCCCCGGGGCGCGGGACGTACCGTGGCCCTGCTGGGGGGGGCTGTGGCTCTGCCGGGCCGGAGCGCTGCGGTCGACGACGGCCGCCAGGACGGCGGGTCGGCGGCCAAGGGTCCTCCCGAGAAGAGCTGCGGAGAGAACGGGGACGAGGCATCAGGGCAGGGCAGGGCAGGGCAGGGCAGGGCAGGGCAGGGCAGGGCAGGGCAGGGCGCCGGGGCGGCAGGCCGCCGGCACTCACCCAGCTGGGCGCCGCGGGGCCGCGCCAGCCCCGCCCGCAGCAGCGCCAGCGCCGCCATCGTCCCCAGCCAGCCCAAGGGCACAGCGCACCGGAGCTGGAAGCCGCGGCCGCCGCAGCCCTTCCGCTTCCGGGCCGGCGGGCGGTGGCACCGGCGCGCCCGCGCTCCTGCGGGGGCGGGGGGAACCGCGGCCCGCCCCGGAACCGCGGGGGGCCGAGTCAGCCTGCGACCTCCGGGCCGCGCGGAGCCCAACGGTGCCTGCGGAAAAGCTTGCGCGGACAGCTGGAGCGCTGCTTCGTAGGAGATGCTCGGGCGTGTCTTAAAATCCACAACAGTGGCCACAGCGGATCCAGGCGCTCCTCACCTGCACGTTTGGTACTGAAAAATCTTTGTACGAGGGGAGCTATACAGAATAAAGACTTCTTGACAGTTTCCTGGGGTGTACGTAAAGCAGTTGCATCATTATTGCATGACTGACCAGCAGAGAAGCGGCTGCAATAAAAGAGCAAGCAGCTGAAAGCAAGCTGAGTCTGCAGCACTGCTTTCTGCAAGCCTTCTGCATTAGTCAGCAGGCAAGGGCACGCCGAGGGTGCCTTTTCACTTGGAGTGAAAAGAGGGACAGTAAGCAGGACTTTGGAAAGAGGACCTAGCGGGCCTGAGAGTGTTTTGTACTTGTTCGGGTGTAGACTAAAGCTGGAGCCCTGCTCGGTCACCGACACACAATATTTACCTCCACGCAGTACATTTCCCCAGTGGTTACTCTCCACTCCAGCCTCCCTTACTTCATGTCCCCTAAGCCCTCCACAGCCACCTGGTCTGATCAGGCAGAAACACATGGCACAGGGAGAACACAAGGAAGGGAGAACACAAGGACCACCTAGACTTCTCAGGCCTGTGCTCTGTCCCTGGGCTTTACTCCAAAACAATGACAAAAGCATCGAACATGTCTGGATTTATTTATTTTGTTAAAAGGCTTGGCTGTTCAACAGCAGGGAGAACAGCCCAGTACCAATTTCTCCAGTAACACATTGGGCAGACCAGAGACAGAACACAACACCCACCAAGGCTTCTCTGTCAGCACAAATGGTTTCAGCCTGCCCCTAAAGAGAATGAAAGAAAGGTAGACACAACGGCCAGCCCATGCCAGGATTTGGAGAGAAGTCTAAAATAAGCAAACACATTGGTGTCTTGTCTTCATCATTATGGAAGGAGTCACTGCACCTTGAGCTGGAATAAGAGTATTCCCTCATGCTCCCTTCTGCGTCCAGCTGACCATGTGTATGCCGCCACACAGGTCTGCTTTTTTTGGAGGATGGGAAGACAAAGCTACCGTAGGGTTAAATCCAGTGATGCTTCCTCTGTTATCAGACTTTTTGTCTCTCCCCTCTCCTATTGCAAGTCTTGGTCATTGATTTGGTAACCCAAAAAAGCAATCTGTTAGAACTTAATTTAAAAAAAAATAAAACTGGTGCAAACATGCCTGTTTTCCCCCTGCAGACAGCCTATGACATTTTCGTGCATCAGAGGCCAACCTGCTCACAGAAAAAGAATCTGAAGTCGGCAGGACTAGCCAACCTGTGAGACAGGCAGCCGCTCCCCTCGATTTCGGAATGCCAAGTCAATGAAAAACAAGGGGGGCACCTACTGCAGGCTGCCAAGGCTCAGTTTCTCCCCTGTGGGCTGGCAGGATGCATATAAACCACAGTGTTGAAACAAGTCGTACCTAGGGGCAGTGCTGAAAGAAAAATACCTGGCTCTGTCCTCTACCTTATTGTTTGAGCTGTGGCCTAGACTCATCAGTCCTCATCTGAGCTCTCCTCCGATTTTTCATCAGTGGCCACTTTCCAGTTCTTCCTCTTACTCCTCTTCTCTGGTACTTCACTGTGTCTCTCTGACACAGAATTGTGACGTTTCTTTCTCTTTTTTGGGGGCCGTTTCTCTTTTTTCTCCTCAGATGCACTGTCCTCAGAGCTGCTGGTGGTTGAGTTGCTTGCATGAGAAAAGTCACTTTCCTGCCCAGAAGAAGAGGTAGGTTCCTTGGCAGGCACTCTCCTAGTCTTTTTCTTGCGCTTGTGTTTCCCTTTCCGGGTGCTCGAAGTATCCTCTTCTGAGCACTCGCTCTCCCGGGAGGAATCTGAAGATGTTTTCCCCTGCTCCTTTTTCTTTCGCTTTTTGTGTGATCGCTTTTTTTGCTTCTTCTTGTGCGACTTCTTTGTTTTTTTCCGCTTGTGCGACTCATGAGCAGTTTGCTTTTCCAGATGAGATTTCTTCTTCCCATTGATAGTGTTTTGTTCATCTCCTCCTTGCTGGTCACTGTAAAAACAACAACGGATGACCAAAATGAAGCAGACAGGCAGGCACATAGCAGTCAAACCTTTTCTGTCTCAAAGTTTTAAGCAAGCCCATGAATTCAGATGTGGTAGCTGCATTATTGTTTCAAGAGTTTATTAACAGCTTGGGTCCACACCTTACTAATAACCCTGTTCAAGATATGTGAGCCAGAACCAAGGAGAATATGTACTGAAAGCCACTGAGTGATGAAAACTCACTTATAGCAGGTTACTTCAAATCTGTAAGCCTGACAAATATTGTACTTGACAAATTCTGTTAGGTGTAGTTTAAAAATTATTAATTCTGTCTAAGATCTTATTTTACAGTTCAGTCTCCACTCTTCAGGACACTGCAAGAATATATATTCTCCAAATAAGGAGAAACACAGAAAATACCGGTACACTATAATGGAAGGGAAAACCTGGAGCTGATATTTGAGAGGGTGTATACTGAGCTGATTTGGATTCAGCCTACTACTCTGGCTCTTTGTTGACCCAGACAGACCTTCCAGATTCATAGCATTTTAGTAACTCAAGCTAAAGCTGAATGTCTAATTACTATAAAAGATGCAATCCCCTCCTAAGACTCAGACAAGGGGGAACCACGTTAATGGACTAGAATTTTTTCAGTGGGTGTCTGTAACTAAACAGTGCTGCTTTACATTCCAGGCTGATCTATATTCAAAATTTAAAACTCAGTCTGTAAAAGTCCCTTCATAACCTAACAGAAGTAAGATTCTGGATACATTAGTAAGCCTGCTTGCCTTACCTATCCATATCAAATTCTTCAGGGTACAACTCTTTATAGCCACTGTGACCCCATCTGTAATAAAACAGAACCATCTATTAAAAACAGACAAGGTCTTTAAGGAAAAAATACAATTCTGAAGAGACAGAGCCGCAGAATGAATGTGAGTTTAAATAGCAAAGAAGACGGGATATCAAAATCTTCCCAACAAAGAAGGAAGGAAATACAACTAATTTGGCTGGTACTACTTAAATACACCTTATGTTCTCAGTCTCTTTTCCATAATTAGGGAAAACTACAGCCCAAATTTCTTTAAAATAACCCTGGACAGCACAAACTTGCGTTTCTAGAGATTTTTTAAGTTCCCTGGGCAAAGTATTAAATACTAAGCTTAGTTGCTAAGCTTAGGGCTGAGCTTTTGCTGCTTACTCTGACTTCAGAACTCTGCAGATGAACTCAAATTAGGTATTCTGTGACACTGCAGAAGTTCATGCATGTTACTTATTCATTCCCAAAATGAGATCAAGCATTGTTTTATAGGAGAACCTACTGAAAAGAGAAATGTACTAACTTTTTGGTACAAGACTCCAGAAAGGTGTTTAATTACAGTTATAATCACAGAACATTAATTCCCCCACAGACCTGTCTGGCATGTTGGCTTCACACTCATACAGCTTTTTATTCCAGGATCGGGCCCTAAGGAGATCATCTTCAACTGGATCAAGAAATTGAGAGTTCTTTGTTTTCCAGTCAGCCCTGTGGCCCTCCTCATCAAAGCCATCACTGCGCATCCGACTGCTGCAGAAAGAGAACAGTTGTCCTTCAACTGACAGGTCTGATGGAGAAACTTTCTAAGCAAAGGGTTAGTCCAGCAAAAAGAGCAAAAATCCAGCAAGTCTTGGATGTCCATCTATGCAAGAAGACCAGCTATCATTTTAACAGACAGTCACTCATTAACAGCTCTCACAAAACCAGTTCAGTAGCTAACACTGATTTTCAAAATTTACTATGGCCCTCTGTGCACAGCAAAATTCTTGACAGAGATGTTCACGATGCAAAATTAGAGGAAGGGGTTATCTTGCCTATCACAACAAACACAGTTCTCTTCCTCTAGAATACTCTGCAGGAGCAGACTAACAATATGTAGTGAGACACAGGCTAGTAAAAGCAGCAAAGTGGAAACTGAAGAACTGACTTACTGGAATCGCAGTTTGATCATGTACCAGGACTATGACCCAAAATCCACACAAAGCACCAATGCTTTTGAGTGATCTCACATGCCTGTGGCTCTAGTTTTGTTTCTCACTTCAAATGCTGCACTTCCTGAGCCAAGCAGCAGCTGTGCACTTACCGCAAGTCTGAAAGGTGTTCTCCCCTGAGACACTAAAACCACTTCCTGCAACATTCACGCTTCTGAAAACTCCTGATAGTAGTAAGCCCCCTCCCCCCCAAACCCAGCTTGTTTTCACGTAGCTTGTGAGATCCTCAGGCATGTCAGAATGGTGTAACAGACACCACACAAGCAGCGGTCAATACTGGTGTCTTATAATAGTGCAGGACCCACACTACAACAGTTTTATTTACCACTAACCTAAATGGCAATACATTAGATTTTCCTGACAACATTCGGACATATTACTTACGTGCTTCCTATGTGCATTGCTTCAGAGAGCCCAGCCTACCTAATGTTGTGTGTTGAAGACTATACATACAGATGCAGAGATAAAAGGTCAGACTTAAGCACAGGTCTGAACTCTTTCCAGGGACTCATTAAGGAGAAAACAAATTTATCTGTCATCTATGTAGTCTTCATATATTGTAAACACATAGTCATCACAGAATACTCTCAAAGTATTATAACACAAAAGGGTTCAGGAAGTAAATCAAGACAATTATCTCCTCCACACAACTAAAACCCACCTGGAGGCATTCGACAGCATTCTGCTTTGCCTTTTCCAGTAAGTCTCTTCTGTCTGCTTCTCCCACTCCCTTATTTTCCACATTTCTGTCTCTTCCTGAATCTGAAAGTCACAGAAAGTAAACAAGTGTCACTTTAGGAAAAATTACAGACATGTAGCATGTAACATCAGCTCCAGTTCAGCACTCCTGCTAACAAAATTCACAGCAAGCTTTCCTACCATTCTGAAACAGATTATTATTTCTAGCTACAACCAAGTTAACCCCAAGGAGAATCTCTTAATGTCAATACTCTAACAAACCACTTATGGATAACAGCACCAGAAGTGGTGGCTTTACCTGATTTTGCTATATCAGCTGTTCTGACTACCCTGCCTTGTCACTCATTGCCATCTCAAACATATGTACTGTTAGAGAATTCAGTATACAAATGTCATCTGGAAGGACTGAACCAAAATGAGAACTTACACTACAGGCTGAAAAAACACATCATGGAAATACTGAGTGGTCTGGCACAGATTTATGTTTATGGACGCTGACTGTAAATTAGCGATTTTATAAACATCTGAAATAAATGAGTTGGACCTGCTGAATTATGTCAAGAATTAATTAGATTGCTAACGTTAATGGAGATTCTTAATCTTGCACTAAAATACTGCCTGGGCACATTAACACAAGTTCAAATTTTTTGATGCAATTAAAAGTACATACAACAGGAAAAAAAAACCAAAACCATCAAACAACACTTAAAGGTTTGCTACTTTTGAAAAGGCAAACTGTAATTTTCATGAAAGTCCTGAGAACACGTTTTTCATAGGGCAAGTTTTATCGTTAAATATATGTACACATTCCCTCGCCAGGCCGAGAACTCAAGAAAAACGGAGTTAAGCTGACAGTGAGTAAACGAAGTTTACACAGCCGATTTCAACAAGCGCCTTTCGTCTCCGAAAAAGGCACCCGCTCTCCCCCCTGCCCGCTCACAACTCGGGCACTCCGCCCGCCCCCGCCCCGCGCTGCCGGCGGCCCCGCACCACCGGGGAGGAACCACCAGCCCCGGGCCCCGTTTACGGCGCATGGCAGCACCCAGTTGATGCCCAGGACGTCTCCGCTCGGACCGGCCGACAAAAGCTGTCTGCAGAAGCGGGCACGGGGCAGAGCCAGGCGGAGGAGCCACCGCAGCGAGGGAGGACGCGGGGCTGCCGAGGCCGGCAGCGCCCACGGCCCGCGGCCGTACCTTGTTGTGCGCGCCCGTGTGCCGGATGACGTTCCGCAGCAGCACCTTCCCCACCGGCACCCGGGACATCCTCTCGCCCTACACAGCCTCGCGGACGCCGGCCCCGCCGGCACCTCTGGGCCGGCCGGGGGCCGCTCACCGGGGCGCCCCGCGACCGCAGACAGGAAGGGACAGGAGAGCCCGGGCCTGCTCTCGGCTTCCGACCGGAAGTGGTCCCCGTGAAGTGCCTCCACCGGGCAGCGCACGCCGGAGCTCTGGGCCGCGCTGGGCCCCGAGCCGCAGCGACCGCGGGGCGGAACGGCCCGACGGCGGCTACGGGGACAGGCGGGCAGCGTCCAGCTCCGCCGCGGGGCTGGCGGGCGCGGGGCGAGGATGATTGGGGGGCCGGAACGCACAGAAGCAGGAAGCGGACGGGGAAGGCGGAGGGACCCGCAGAGCGGCGGCGCTTCCGGCTGCCGTCGCTACGCGACGGCGGTAGCGATGGCGGGCGCGGCGCTGGCGCGGGCCGCGCAGCTCTGGTCGCTGCTGGACGACATGGCGGAGAACGAGCCCCAGGCCTACCGCCGGCTCCTGCGGCAGCAGCGCGCCGAGGCCGAGCGGCTCTGCACCTCGCCGGAGCCTCGCCTGTGCCTGCGGGCCCGCCCCGCGGTGGGTGCGCGACGTTTGGGGCTTGGCCTCCCGCCCGGGCGCAGGGAGCCGGGGCCGAGGGCGACTGCGGGGCCAGAGGGGGACGGCGCGGGCGGGGCGCTCAGCTGCGGCTCGGTCTCTCGCAGGGCGTTGCCGAGGGGCCGCTGTTCATCAACGTCTGCAGCTGGAAAAGGGTCCCGGCGCCCAAGGCTCCCACGGACCCCACGCCTGTCAGCGCGGGGCCGCTAGAAGAGGTCTCTGGCGAGGGAGGTACGTCCCGAGGGAGTCGCGCCTCGCCCCGGATGCATTTCTTTCTGCAGGCGTGCGCTGCGTGGCAAAGGCACGCAGACTCTCGCTGTGACAGGGTGGTGCCGCGGCCAACTCTTGGCTCGGGGTGGGGGCGGCAAGGCGAGGACGAGACAGGCCTTATCTCATCAGGGACTCCAAATGCGTCCTTCCTTTTTGAAAAGAACTGGAGAAACACAAAAATTGTACACATCTAAATCCTGAAAAGTCCTTGTGCACTAGGAATCTCTTTGACCACATATGTTGACTTGAATCGCGGTCCCATGCTTCTCCCTGAACATGCAGACTGCCGGATCAGCACAGGGAGAGCTGTCACCTCGAGATGAGCTTGACACAATTAGCTTTCTGCCCAGAAGCCACAAATCTATTTCCTTTGCCTTTAAGTCAAGTGATTATAAGCAATATGAGCAGATGGTATCACTGCAATAATTCTGACACGTAACTTATTTTTTATAGACGTTTACAGCATTATAGATATTGCATATAACCCAGATGTTCTTCAGAGGGGAGAAGAAAACCCAGAAAAAATGGAGCATTTGATCCATTTGACACTTAAATTCGTTGAGGAACGATACAACCTTATTCTTTCTTATTTGTACACCATTGAATCATTCAAATTGAAAGGAAGCCTGGAAATGATGCAGCAACGTCTGAACGGCAGGCAGATGCCAACTCCACATCTCAGTCTGAACAGAAAGAAGGGTACGTAGAGATCTGCTGTCACTTTTCTTTGAGGGCCTGTCAGATTCTCCAACAAGTTTACTTAAGCCTCATCTCTCTAACCCCAATTCTTGCCGTAAGCATAAACCAAACACTTCTAAGAATTCAGAATAAGGCAGCGGTATTCATACCAGACATTAGTTTAACCCTGCTGGCCTATCTGCATTCATCTCTGGTGTTTTACAACTGAGAAACATGATAGTTTCCATGACACTGGAACAGCAGATTCCCTTTTTCCTATATCCAGTAGACATGGGAACTCTGCTAGGGTTTGATCCCTTGAGGTGCCAAGTTTCTTTTGCTCTAACCTGAATAGTAGTTAACTATTAGTCCGAAAACAACTTTTAACCCATTGGCAATAAAACCAAATCATGGTCGAAGGAGAAACTGCAAGTAACAGTCTTTAGCTGACAAAATTGCAAATTACAATTAATTAGTTAAAACTTTCGTGATATATTTTTCAAGTGGCGTAACATTACAGTTCTTTAGCTGAGTGGTACGTGTGAAAAAAATTATTTTTCTTGAAAGAACTGACACTTGCTCAGCTGCTACACACTATGGAAGCTGAGAATTACAGCAACGCTCCTGTGCTGCTGAAGGAAGAAAGTGTGACACAGTCTACAATGCATCTGATAGAGGAAATTAACAGTACCGAAATGTCAGAGAAGCTGAGTACCCCTGGCTATGAAATGATCACCGTGAAGGATGCAAACAAGAAACCAATCAAAATTGAACTAAAAATTGAATTGCCTAAGGTTAGCTCTGTTTCTGAGTGTGATCTGCAAATTTCAAAGGTAAGATAGCAGAAAGAATAACTTTGTTTTCTGTCTTGTGTCCAATTCCTAGAAATGATCACTGCTAATTCATTATCAAATAGTTAATCAAGTATTTTAAATTTCTTGGTTTAGGATGACATAATCATTGAAGTCCCTGAAAAATACAAATTGCAACTAGATCTGCCAGAATTGGTAGATGAAGAAACAACTACAGCAGTATTTAACAAAGGAAAACGGGTATTGTTTATCACAGTGCCAGTTGCCAAGACAGATCCGTGAAGACTGCATTCTGTCCAGTTCATGGTCACAGATGACAGAACAAAACAAAAGCCCAGAATGAGTATCCTAACTTTTAAATCGTGATGAGGGGTTTTTTTATTGACCTCCTAATCTTCAGGGGTGAATACCTCAAATGCCTTTAGAAGATACATGTAGAAAAGGAAGTCTGGAGGAATACTACTACCACCAAACTTAGGAAAAAAATAAGTAAAGATTGTAAATATTGAAGTACTCCTTGAATATGTTAACACCTGTAGCAAAGAACCATAAATGCATACATGCTTTCATTTTGCCTTAAAGTACAGCAATAACAATTGTGAAGCCTTTGTGCTAAATAAATTGATTACTGGATTCACATGCCTAGAGCAGCTCTTGTGTATTTAATTCTGGAACAACCAGCAGAAATGTGTCATATACAGTTCTACAAGTTGCCCTGCATGCTGCTGCTGTTCTCTTTAGACAATCCTTGCTGATGTTAACTGCAATAGACTTTATAGTCTTTTTAGTCACTGCATATGCTTGACCTCACTTCTCACCAGTTTGGTAATCTCTGAATGAGACCATAAGCCAATAGACCTATCCTGTACTGTTCAAAACAGCATACAGAGATTCAAAGCTCAGGGACGCATAGTGCGAAGCTAGCAACCAAAACCAATCTTGGATCACTTCAACTAGGAAAACTATCTGCATTAGTTTACACTAATACACAAACTACCAAGTAATACAAAGCAACAGAAAACAACTTCAAGGATTACTAAGCATTATTAGAATTACTTGCGAAAGGGACAAAGAAAAGTTTAAGTGATGTTAGTTTCAAGACTGATTTGATAATATGTCATTCGTACAGCTTCTATGACACATTTGCACTGCAGCCATGTTTCTGTACTGATATTCATCAGATCAGAAATGGAAACAGACAAATTGGTTTTGAGCTGCAACTGTACAGTACAGGCTTACAAAAGAGCAGTAACTCCTAGCTTTTCCCATTCTTTGTTTCAAAGCAACTTAGAAGGCTGCATTGAAATACTGTTCAGTGGTTATAGTTGCAATTTCAAGTTGAAATTCTATCACTGCATGAGCTGAGCTGACCTGTTGCAGGATGCAAGCAGTGCCAGAAGTCACTATCAGCATGCCAAGCACACGGACTGCATAGGACTTTTTGAGCTGCAAGTGTTCCAGAGTCTGACAGTCATTCAGAAAGCGTTTCCATAGGATAAACTATTTAGTGTTCCAAGTGCAGGAGGAAAGTGAAAGATCTCTGTAGCAGGAATTTGAAGTTCTGGTGAACATTGCAGCAAGGGAGCCAAGAAGATTAAAGTTCACTGCTGCATGATGGTAATAAAGCACGTATTATTCTGAATAATTTGTGATTACAATTTAAGGTTAATAGCATGAGTTTCACTATCAGACTGAAAGGCTAACCAGCTCTGATTGTGCTATAGCAGTACAGTAAGCCACATACGACTGAAGAGAGAAGCACTGGAACATGTTTTAGTAGCTGTCAATTTCAAACATTTAATAGAATGTAGGTTCACTAGAGCAAGTCTGGAACCAAGATATTTTAGATCATTAAAGAGCCCCCAAAACCTTAATGCAGTCTTTTGCCTAAGCCAGGCATGAAAACCAGGTACCACAGCAACCACACACTAAATAGTTCTCACAAAAATATTTAATTTCCACAGTATTTTCTTTCACTATCTTCAGTGAATTTTGTAGAACTTTACAGGAGACAGTACATAATGCAATATACAGAATAACGGATCAGCTTTAACTTTTTCTTTTTTTTTTAAATTTTGCCCCCACCATTTAGTTCTCCTGGTCACTTTGTCATTACTGCACAGTCATCCTTTTTACATTAATATTTCCATGTGGAAAGTGGAATTTAAGTATGTTCAGCACTGCACCCCTTTCAGGATGCAATGACTGGGGTAACTGGACACAAATCCAACAAACTATTGAAGCATTTTACATACAATATATACATGGATAGCATATTCCGCAGCTTACTGAGGCTGGGACAACATAGACAATCAGGAAGAACTGCAGTACCAGTGACTAACTCAGAGCTTCCTATGTTAGAATGTCTGAAAAAAAATTCCAAACATTCGAGTCATCACATGATTAATATCCACTGATGGGATTATTAGCATGTGTGATTTGCCTATATTGGGTTCCAACACACAGATTCTCTTGAACATTCTGCAAAACAATTACTTCCATGGCATCACAGTCTGATACTAACTTAGCAAGAGTAATAGCAATTAAAGTGTTTTCATACAAAAAGCACTTGTAAATGAAAGTCCATGAGAAGACAGCACGTTCCCAGTGGTATCCAAGAGCTGTGACCCCACAGATATCAGTGCTCTTTCATCTTACTTTAAAGTGCTCAAAAGGGATCACATAGCTGAGAAGGTCCAGACCAGTGCCAAATTCCAAGAGAGATTTGGAATGCTAGCACTTGGCCTTTGAGAAACTATTCCCAGGCGCTTCAGTCCCTTCGTGCATCTGTCACGCTCAACCACCCCAGCAGGAGAACAGGTTAGTAAGGGAATTCACCTTCTACTAACGTGTACATCTCAGTTGCCATCTCATCTGAACTCCTGTCAAGAGATGTTTGTAATTCAAATTTCTGAGAACACTGAGGTCCTGAAATTGCTTGGTATGCACCCTCCTGTTCACCCTAGTTTAGTAGCAGATGGCAGTATGCATACTGCCTGGATCATTTTTAGATCTGGGATGCTTAACTCTGTTTTGGAAGAGTTTGCAAGTTAACTAACTGTATAAAAATACAGTATAGCTGTAATATTGCTCTGAAAAGCACTTTTGCAAACTTTTTCTGTACAGACTGGTAATAACATTACCAGGTAATATAATACATAATTAAAATAAAAAAGGAACTTTTTTAATAAGTCGGAACACTAAAGTCTAAACAGCTTGTTTAAAACAAAACAGTGTGACCCAGGAAAATTTTGCTTCCATGGTTAAGTTATAGCAGCATGGTTACTGGCTTTTCAAGGAAATTCTTGAATTCAGCAAGCCACTGTGCTCCAACTGCTCCGTCTACAACACGATGGTCACAGCTAAGTGTAACAGACATCACACTGGCCACATCAAATCTGAAAGAAAAAGGTTAATAGCATTTGGTGCTTGGTAACAGATGTTTCTCCCTGAGGACTTCTAAAAAAGATCACATTGGAGACCAGATCATATTCATTCCTTTTCTACAATTAATAAACACATTTGTATGTTCCCTTTAGGACAGGAAGCCCATCTTTGTATCACAAGAACGGCCCCACACAACCAAAGTATAAGAGCCATTTTACCCAGTAACCTCCAGTTTCTCCATGTGTCAGCAACAGATACCTAGGACTCTTAAGAACTTTAAATAATCTTAAACATTCTCCTGGGTCTATGCTAGTTCAAGCTCCAAGCAAGGCGATATTATATACAGGAAGCTTGAATCATCATCCATCCCTCAGGTTTTCCTTAAATGCAAATTTAAGTAAGTTATTTAAGAGGAACAGATGCCTAACTATTGCGGACCCCAGACTCCTTTCTACAGCTTAACCTTACCCCTCAAAGAAAGCAACAGCCTTTCTTGAACTTGCAAAGAAGTTGCAAGAATAAATGTATGGCAGATCATTCATTAGTCACTACATTTCTCCTTAATGCCTGCATGACCCTTTTATACAAGATTTCACTGTACTTACTCAGAAGGTACTGAAAGCAGTATGTCAACAATTAATTTTTTTTTTAAATGACAATCTAATGGAAGTGTTAGAAAACTAGCCATTATTTCAAAGTTTAAATTCAGAAGCTCAGTATATGCAGGATCACATGAATACTTACCCTTTCTCATTATCAGCTGGCACCAGCCTTTTCTCCGAGGAACCAACTGCAAGGATGCAGGCTTGAGGTGGATTGATTATGGCAGCGAAATTCTTAATCCCATACATTCCTAAATTGGAAATTGTGAAAGTACCACCCTACAAGAAAAACACATTCATAGTCAAATTCACAAAAGCAATCTCGTGGAGTATTAATGAACATGGCTGAAACATCACAAAATAGGCTCTGCTCATTCTGAACGGAAGTCACGGGCAGCGATGTTTAACAGCAATCTGAGTTTCTCACCTGAAATTCGTGAGGCTGAAGTTTGCCTTCTCGGGCTCTAGCTGCCAAAGAAACCACATCTTTACTAATGGAAGCCAGGCCCTTTATATGCGCATTAAACACAATAGGGGTTATAAGCCCTGCAGGAGTACTAACTGCAACGCTAACATCCACTACGTGATTTCTGCAAGACACAAAGGAGATGCCAGTTACTCTAGCAAGTTAACAGATAACTCCAAATATTAATTTTGCAACAATTATTTCACCTTGCACACTATCCATAGAAGCAAGGTTCTTAACACTTTAATGAAAACCCATCAACCTTTGCATTATACCTGTTCCCCTCCCTCCTCAAAATCCCAGCAGAAGGTCTGCTATTTTGCCATGAACTCTCTACTGAACAAAGAAAGTTTCTGGCTTCGACCGTACCATAAACTTACTGCCTAATAACTGTGTCCATCCATGAAGAATTTGCCTCAGGCACCTTCAAGCATGCCAAAGCAGAAGCTTTAATTATGAAGTCGTTGACAGAAAGCTTAACGTCATCCAAGACCTCCTGCAAATAAAGAGATTTGAGGTGTCAGTTTCTCTCTTACACATTACCTCAATTAATTTGGATAGTCATTGCCATGCAGCCTTGTTTAGAGAAAATGTTAGAAAACAATCACACTACTTGTAAGCATTAACATTTGAAATGCCAAGGTAATTTAGGAGGTGAATACATCATCTTCATAATTTCAGAATGTACAATCTTTTTTAACATCTGTTTTTTCCCAAACTTGGCTTAGAATTATTATTGTGTTTAAATTTTCTACCTTTTATACTCTTAAAAACCTTTATACCCTTTTGCCCTACTTTCCCGCCAGAAAAACTGAACAACACCAAGCAGAGCACAAAGCGGCCTCTTAGGGAAGTCAAAAATCAGTGCACAGTACCTGGGTAAAAAGTCTCATTCTGTCAGAGACAGTCCAGAACCTATCCACAACAGGTAGAAAAGGCACTGAAAAGACTATTTTTTCCAAGCCAAAATGGCATATCACCAAAAAGCAGGGTGGGCAAACCTGTGAGAGAACAGTTTTCTCCACACACACACTCTCACCATGCCTAAATGTTTTACCTGATTGAGTTCTTTCCTTAGCACCAGTACTTCTCCCATGTTTATATCAACAGAAAGGTAGTAGTGAGGTATTGTTTGTTTAGACTGCATCAACCGCTGAGCAATGACCTGCAGATACACAACAGAAGCGATGAAAATAAATCATTTGGAAAATTCATGACTGCAAATTATGATCTCAGAAAGGAATAAAATATTTTTACCCTCCGAATGTTGCTGATAGGGATATCTGTGAAAGTCCCCACTGGTGCTGCTGCAACTGCAGCAGCTTCAGGAACTGCCTCTAGAGCTGGAGCCTGCAATCAGGAGAAAGACAGCGTAATTCACAGTACTATCCAAGTATCAATTGTACAGAGTAATTCAGTACGTGGGACAAGTGCTGAGGCTAAGTTGCCTCTTGCTGAAGAGCAGCAGATATTTCTACTCTCTGCCCTCACCTCTACCACTACGTTCTTTCTAAGTCCTATATTCCATTATTAAACGTAGTACTTGAGCGATTTAGAAATGCAACACTGATATACACTTCTATGAAGCTCCCAGAATAGTGAGTCCTGCTAGATGGTTGCTTTACGTACAGCAGAGAGGTATGCTAGAGGGCACTCCCCAGTTGCACTCAGCCACATCCCTTCCAGCACTACACAAAGCAACACTTCCACCATCTCTTATAAAAAGACAAGCAACGGTATACGAACAGGTTTGTGGCAACAATGACAGCAGGCTGTTGGTTTGTAAGTCTGGCTTTCATGCTAGTTGCCCCTTTTGAGCAATGTTAGATCAGTTGGGACTGGGCTTAACTCAATCCATAACAATGTAGCAACCAAATAAAGGGTTGGGAGCACACAATTTTTTTTTCTCAGTGAAATACCAAAGGGACAAAAAAAGCAAGAAAGCTTGAGTTGCACTTCTGACATGTTAAGCTTTACAACCTAACAGTCACCATAGCCTACACAGTGTCACAACCCAATCAATGCAGCAATAACAGTTCTATACAGTAATTGCATTTCTACAGAGCACTTCCATCACTATAATAAAACATCCATTCCTACAGATCCCAATCCTACTCACTGGAGCAACCTTTGGAAGAACAAATGACTCCACGTCTTTCTTTGTGATTCTACCATCTGGTCCAGTACCTAAAAGGGTCAAAGAAAAATGTAAGAGGATTTCAATTATTTGCAACACAGCATTGCTTCTAAAGGTAGCAGTTTTATTCAACAGACAGAAGTCACTTAACCTCTCATGAGGACAGCTGCATAGTCAGGATGTTCCTGACAGGGAGGAAAGAAAAGAATGGAGAAGTATGTACCTAGAGACACAGACACCTGATAGTGAGAGCAAGGAAGCAGAAGGGCAACCTACCTTTCACTTGGGCAAGGTCAATTCCTTTTTCTGCTGCCATTTTCTTTGCCAGGGGACTAATCAGGATCCTTCCTTTCCGGGGTGGTGGCTCAGCTGTGGGGACTGCTGGAGTGGAAGGAACAGCAGGCTGGGAAGGAGGAGCAGCAGCAGGAGTTGCCACCACCTTAACAGAAGAATCAAAACGATCAGCTTCAGAATGTTTCAGCAAAAGCTTTGAAGGTACAGTAAGAGAACAGGATCATCCAATTACAAGTCAAGAGAACAGCAAAAATAATCTGAAAGAATTTTCAGATTCAGAGAAGTTTCCCAGTGCTGGAAATTAAATCAGAAACTTCCTGGGAAGGAGGCCAGCTAAGGTACTGAGCTATACACAAAAAAGGTGAAATAAGTAACTGATGCTCCCGGTTTTCAAGGATGAGGCATCAGAACCGACTCCAGCAACAGGCTGCAGAAGAGATCGTAATCAATGACTGTCTGCTCCAGTTTTTGGAGGGCAAACTAGAAATCACTTATTAGGTCACCTATCACTAACACATGTGTTAAGCCTTGCACTCACAGAATCATAAATATTATTGTTGGAGCCAGGGCTTCGCACTGTCGAACAAGCAGAACAGTTCAGATCAGACCTCTTAACGGTCCCCATAACTTCTCTCACATGCTAAGAATGGTCCTTACTAGTGGAGGAGGAGGAGGAGCTTGTGCCTTCATGTCAGTTACCGCAGTGTCCTGGTAGTCAGCAAAGGCTGGAATATCAGACTCTTTCTCCACAATGATGCAGAGAGCTGTTCCTAATGGCACATCTCTTGTTCCTTCAGGCACCAAAATTTTTGCCAAGTAGCCTTCCTCCTGCACTTCAAAGCCTGTAAGGGAAAAAAAACAAAACTGGTTTGGTGCCTAACGCAGCTGAAGAGTTCCTCTAAATGCTGCTTCCAAAGACTTTGGTAGTTAAAGCCCTGTGCTGTATTCAGTAGGCAAGAGAATCCTTTTCAGTGCAACCGGTAGGGAAACATCTCCATGCACTGTACATTACTAAGAAGGACTGATGAAGACACAGAAGTGTTTTTAGGAGTGCAAATGTTTAGCTCTCCAACAGAATGAGAAATTAACAAAATTTGTTTTAGTTGCCCCACAGCTTCACGTCCTGAGCAGCTAGGAGAACAGCTGGCACAGAAGCTACTCTGACTCCTCCCCTTTTAAGGGCACTTCATCCTTTCTTGGCTTTGGAGTTGACTCACCTATTGTGGCTTTATCTGTCTCAATTTCTGCCAGTAAGTCTCCCTCGTTCAGTTTCTCCCCGACCTTCTTCTCCCATCTCTGCACCGTGCCCATTGTCATTGTAGGTGACAGGGCAGGGAGAGTGACCTATGAAGCAAGAGAATGAGACTCTGGTAATCCAAAAGGAACAGGAACACTGTTTTAACTCCAGACTAAATGATGCCAACTTAAAGAAGTAGCCGGCTTTCAATGTATTCCTAGATATGGCTCCATTACAGCAAAGCACAGTGCTGTGCCATATTGCTAGTCTGGCTTCTTTTATCAAGGCCTAAGCAAACAAGCAAGCAAAAAGCAAGAAATCAATGTGTCAGAATAATTATTACCACCATCACATCGGGAGTGTGTTGCAGCTGCTATGTGCGCGGCTAAAAGTAAGACTGAAGCAAGTCACTTTGTGACAAACAGATTTGGCCCCTTTAAAAGCTATACAGACTTGTCTTCCAATAAGCACTCAAAGATGTTGTAGGTTTGCACATGCATATTGATGTGCAACAAACACAGCACATATGAGTACAGCTTCAGAGCAGAACTGGACAGATAAGGCAAGCAGTGGGAAGTAAGGAAGTTTAGTAGCTAAACCACAAGTCAGATTAATAAGCCTTTAATTAATTCTTTGTTCAATTACTAACTCTGCGTAACATCTCAGACAAATCAGTTTCCACATGTATCATCTGTGGAATGAGGTTTAGTATTTCAAATTTTGTTTTTCAAAGGAATGTTGCAGAAATACCCTGCTTCAAAGTGGTCAAATACAAAAGCAGTGGATATACGCTTCAATATCTAAGCAAGGTGAAAATATTATCCACAAATATAACTCATTATTAGTCACTCACAAACACATCTGATGCATTCATCAGAGTATCACAGACTTGAGTTCTACTCTGAGATATAAGGAGGCCCTTCGGGGTTTATGCACACTTAGCACAAGGTCTGTTTATACCAAAACTGTCCTCATAATGCAAATGTAGCATGTTTTTCCTAGATTGTATAACAATCCTGGAGAGACAAGTCCCTCCTCTACTAGCAGCTAGGATGCTAAAATAATTTTCTGAAAACAGCTTTCTGGGACCTCCCAAAACACCTGCTTTAAACATGCAACACTCGAGTAGCACATGCTCCTGCCATTATACCTAATAACTTCCCACTCCAGATAGTATTTATGACAAAATACCCTGAAGCTAGCAATGCCAAAGACAGAAAAAGAGTGCAACAAGCCTTAAAACATCAGCAATGCTCTCTTACCTGCATATGAGGAGGATAAGAGCTGCCAGGAGCCTGAGGAGAAGGATGAGTTGGTGGTGAAGGAGCTGCAGCTTGAGGAGGAGGCACTGAGGCTGCAGGGGAGGCAGATGCTGCAGAATCCAGAGTATAATTTTTAAAGGCATCAATATATTCAGGTCTAGAAGAAAACACAGAACCACAAAACCAGCCAGATGACTGTCTCTAAGCCTTTCACACAAGGCACCCAAGAAGCCCCAAGAGAGAAAATTCGACTCAAGGGTTAGCAAAATACTTACTTTTCTACTGTGATACATATTATGGCCCCAATAGGAACATCTCTTGTTCCTTCTGGCACCAGGATCTTGGCCAAGTAGCATTCCTCCACACTTTCAAAGCCAACTGTTGCTTTGTCTGTCTCCACCTTTGAGATAGAAAGGATAGCATTATGGCAACAGAAAAGACCAGTGAGCCTTCTAGTCTGATAGTGTAGGGTCACAATGCACAGAGCGCTGTTAAAATCACCCTGTGGTACCACCTCTAGGAAAGTACGTTCTCAACCAGGTTAAGTGCTGCTCCTGCTTAGAAAGAAGAAAAGCAGCAATCACCTTTAAAAGGCTGTTAGTCACTTGTTCCCAACAGCATCTGCTGGGATCTCTAATCTTGAACACAAGTTCTGTATTCAAGCGAGGGCAACCAGGGACAGAACCCAGGATGCACATGCAGCCCGTCAGAAATGCAGCCCAGTGTGTATCCCCAGCATACCTCTGCTACGAGCTCCCCTTCACTGATCTTGTCACCCTCCTTCTTTTCCCAACGTGCAATAGTGCCCATCTGCATCGTCGGGGACAGAGCTGGCAAGGCCACCTGTGAGGAACAGGGCAGTGTTACAACCCAGACAGCCCTGACAGTAAGGACCCACAGGCTGGGACAGAGGGGCTCAAAGGAGAGCCTGTCTCCCAATCCCCAGCAGGTCAGGACTGCCTCCAACCTGCTGGTGAGACCCCAGGGCAAACCAATACTGGGGTGTTGCAATGGGGCTGACCAAGAAAGGTATAAGGGAAAAGGACTAGTGGTGAAGCAGATGGTACCCCATGACGGTAAAGGGACTATGGGGCAGGGTGGGGGCAAGGGTATGAGAACTGTGGGAGTGGGGAGAGCAGAACTGCAGTTCCCTGGGACAAACTGAGCTGCCCAGCGAGGGGAAGCAAGACCCGAAGTGAGAAAGCACCGGGGCTGCCTCCGGGGGGGTAGAGAGGGTCCCCAGTGGCTGCAGGGGCACGAAGGCCAGGGGCGGGGGGGGGGGATGGTACCCGAGGAGGGATCCTCTCACCTTCTGGTGCGCCGGGAGACTGCAGCGGCGGCACGGGACGAGCTGGGGCCAGGCAGCAGGCAGCAGGAGCCCGCCACGCCGGTGCGTGGGGCTGCCCCACGCTGGGCCGCGACCCAGCGGCCCAGCCCCGACCCCCACCGCCGCGCCGCGGCCGGCCCCAGCAGCACTGAGCGCTCGGCAGCTCCGCACCAGACCAGGAGCTCCCGCCGCGCCCCAGGCTACGCGCCGCGCCAACAGCCGCCACATACTGGAGCCGGAGCCGCGGCCCCGCCGCTGCCGCCGCTCGGTGACCTCCTCCGTCCGGGCAGGGCGCCGCACAGCCCCGCGCGACACTGCCGCGCTGCCGTAAAGCGCGGCGGACAGACGGCGGGGCGGGATCGCTGTGTAATGGCGGTGCGGGGGCTGCACTGCGCAGCGGCGGGGCGGCCGGGGAGTGCGCGGAGGGGCTGCAGCGGCCGCGGGAGCCCAGCCTAGGCAGGCGGGGCTGCCTGGGGGCTGTTCCTTGCGGCCCCCGCCGTCTGCCCCGGGGCCGCAGCGCGTCCCGGACCTGCTGTTCCCCCGCGGAGGGCAGAGCTGCTGGAGGCTTCTTGGGCCCCTCGGAACACACGCGCGTCCCTGCCCACTCGCAATGGTGCACGCCGGCGCGGCCTAAGGCGTCCGCGGCCCTTCCACTCGGATGTGGGTAGACGGTGCAGCCTCACAGCTCACATCAGGTGCGGAGACTGGCGCAGCAGTGAGAAAACGGGGCTGGAGCCAAACGTGTGCACGGTATCTTCGTGCATTTCCCCACCCAAAATCGCCACAGGGCCTCTTGCATTCTCCTTGTCACTGCCACGTGGCCTAGAGATTAGCAACATCTCAGTTCGGTATAGAAGACACACGAATCCAGAGGCTATTCTGTGCAGGGGTTGTGATGATAGCTTCTGCCCAGCGTTCAGCAGCACAGGTTGCCCCCTAATCAGACTTCGACACTTTGAAAGCAACAGCGTTTCACAAGGGGTCAGAACGAAAAAGACAAAGGGCGTAGCTGGCTAGCACTGTACACAATAAAATCTCATCACAGTCATTGCTGCTGATTCAAGAGTGGCTGCACTCATTGTTCACGCCAATTTAAAAAATAAATATAAATTTTATTAGCTCTCTGAGCCTGGTCTTCAGGGCATGTGATTCTAAGTCTTCTGATCTCACAAGTCTCAGAAGACAGATGCTTTCCTAAAACATAGTGGAAAAGCGATAGTAAAGGCTTTCTCCAGGACCAGTGGAAGCACTCCAAGTGATGAATGTACTGTAATGGCTGTTTCTGCCTTCTCATTTTAAAGCCATCTTCCCCTTCGCAAGCACTGAACAGACTCAGTTTGCAAACCCCATTTTATTGAGATAACAGCTTGGTCCACCAATCCCAGCCTTATCCCATCAGGTACGTCTGGTTTAGCTGTACAGATAAAGCTTCACTTCCCTAGAGAACCAGGTTTAGAATAACTGCCCTAAGTGATGAATGCAAACATCAGATTTTCTATGAAAATATAATTTTACACATAGCATGTATGTTACATAAGCAAGTTGCAAGTATATGAATAAGAAAGTAACTTTCTTCAAAGTTGGACAGAAATAAACAGATTCAAAACAGTGAAAAATACAAGTCTGGGTATGATATTAAGAGCACATCCCCAGAATAAATCCACTGAAGTCAGTGTTATAGCAGCGCCAAACATTTAAAAGCAACGTCTTTTGCTTTTATTGGAGAGAAAGATCCAGCCAACAGCTTTTCCACCTGATACCTCTTATCCCCATGCCTAATATTTCGTACCTACTCCAGACTCCTTTCTGTCAATCATGCAAAGGTAAAAAGTCTGAAGCAGGCTGCATAAAGATGAACCCAAACTGTGCATGGGATATAGCTTATCAGGGCAGCAGTCCTTCAAGCTTCAGTGACAGTAATTCTGCCTTTGCTATCACACAGAGAGGCTGCATATAGGAACCCAAAAACAGAGCATTGCCATCAGTTCTGTCTCGGGGAAAGTCTTTTGTCCTAGCTTATATGTGATGTTAGCATGGATGAAAGGTACATGATGACTGCCAGCCTCAAAAAACAAGCCTTTTGTCCAGTCTTGCTCCTTCTCAAATATAGCCTGTTGTTGCTCTGGAGAGCATGTGTTTCCGTATAGGGTTCAGTCCTTGACTCTCTGCTGACAGTAAGCATATTAAGTGTGACCATGGTTAGTTATCTCAACCAATCTAAGAACAAGAACAGGCTGTCTCCTGTATCAGCTAACAACTTTTTTCTTCATAGGAAAACTGGATAGCTATGGATAAGGCTGGATTGAAGCCTTATCTGTTAGAAGCTCTGATCATGTTAGCAGCCTCCTGTGCCTTCAGTGCTCCAAAACTAAACAGCTCATCTTTGAGTAGCAAAGAGGGATACGAAATTGGCAAATATAGACCTTGAAAATTGTCTTAATTTTATCCATAAAATTCTAGCCTGGGTGCATGGCTCTTGCTGAAATAAGATTGAGTAAAACCTGAAGAAACACTTGAGAAAAATCTGCAATTCAAATACAATTGGTTTCAGTATAACAACTCCATGCTCTCTTTACCAACCCACTAGAAATCATGCAGAGAAACTATTTCTAGGGAGGAAGAAAATCTTTGTTTCATTTCCAAAACAGGGGTATTCACCCTCTGCATCACATTGATGAACTTGCTCACTGATGAACTTTCCTACAGCTGTCTAAGGAGAAAGTCACCAGAACAAATTGTCCAGAACAGGATGTGTGTTGTGCCAATGTGACACAGAGCCACATAAGAGCCTTGAGCTATTTCCTGGACAATGAAGCAGTGAGAATAATATTTTTGCTGCCCGTTCAAGCTGGCAAAAATATAAGACCCAGTAGTAACTAGTTGGATTTCCATGGTAAAATAAAGTTATGAGCCCGGTGTTGTGTCAACAAGAGACCATACAAAACATCTCAGCATCCACTAGAAAACGAGTACAACAGTATAATGCGTGCAGAAATATACAGAAAGCACTTGCACTAGTATAAAAATATCCACAGTCCTCAGACAAATGTAAACTGGTACAAAGTAATCCAAGAACAGGAACATGTTTACAAAAGGACATGTTAATATAAAACAGTAAACCCAGGTTCACCCTCTCCCAGCTTCATGCACAGCACAGACACACAGGTAGTCCACAGAAGGGCAACATGTACCAAGAATGAGCAAAGCCTGGACTTGTCCTTTGACCTTCTAAGTCAGTGTCTGCTGCACATCACAGCCAGCACTCTGGAAGTAGAGCTGACTGGCAGCAGAGGGGCAGAGACAGGCAATGCCAAAACCAACAAACAAAAAACCCCCACAAAATCAAAAAGAAAAACCCACCCTCAGGGATTCAGGGCTCCTTCTTTCCCAAGCAGTCATTTATTTCCTGACCCTTCAGGCATACCAGGGAACTCATGGTATAACCAATGGGGTTTATCCTACTGGTGTGGATAAGTGTTTGGTGGCCCCGGCAATGAGTGGACAGCAGCACATAGTGATGCCTGTGCACAGGAGGTGACAAACTGTCTGCCTTGCTGAAAGAGGAGAGGGCAGGACTGCAGGGAAAAAGGTTTAACAAGGAGAGGGGTTATAAGTACCTCAGGGAAGCAGCTGATTCCTGCTCCCCTGCAAATAAAATCCTTCAGCAAATAAGCAAGCACCAAGATACCACAGTCCCCATGGCAACAAAGCAAACCCAGAGGGCCTCAGAAGCAAGTACACCTTTGAAGAGCAAGTGGTAAAAGCAGGGCTAGGAAATGGAAGCCTGAGGTTGGGAGAAAGGGAGCTTTACACCAAGCTGGTGATTTTTGCTTTAGACCATGCATAAAACCTCCAGAAGACTGTCTTCCCTCCCGAGGTCAAATTTCTGTACTGTCAGTCTGGAATGTCCACAAAGTTCACTCTGCTACTGCAGCACGTGCAAGTCCTGGACCAAAGCTGGTCAAACTTTCAGCTCACATAATCTAGTGGCTTCTTCTGACTCATGAAGGCAAAGCTTCACATTTTTGCCATCAGTGCAGATTTATGTAATACCATGTACAAGAAAACAGACTTGAAATGCCCAGATCACAATCTGCAGCACATATTGCAGGAATGGAGAAGCAGAGGAAGGGAGCAATGCATCACTAAGGCCTTCAAGGTTTAGTTGACAGGACAAAGCAAGGTGTTTCTTTCCCACAGACCTGTCATTTCAGTCTCAGAACACTGTCTGCATTTGGCCATGGAAAGTCAGATGCCAAGCATCCGTGCACACAGCATGCCATTACCCATTGTCTGCAGAGAAGCCTTCTTTTTTGGCAGCTTGGAGTCCTTCCAGCACACGTGCTTTTTGGTCATTGTTTGAGCTCAGCAGTCAGTTACAGGTCTCCATAGCAACAAGACTTAAAAGCTTGATTAATTCTCCCCATGGTCGTCTTCCACCCAGGCCACAATTTTCCCCTCCCAACCAGGAATGATGTCATCATCATGGAATACCTATAAAAAAGGGAGTCCAGTCATGTCTGGGGTCTGGACACCACTCTTCCACAGTGTGAATAGCATAAGAGGCAGGCATCAAGTCAGAGATCCTAGCTCAGATTTCACTGCACAGCCCAGAGAACCACATGTACATCATCCATCATTCACATGTCCAAGCAATCTTTTCAGATTTTAGGTAAAAAAAAAATAACCAAACCAGATTCTGCCCCTTCTTTAAACAGTAACCATCAAGATTATTATTGACATGTTTTTAACAGGAAAAGTAAAATAAAGACAGGAAACATGCCTTTTTTGATCCAGACTACAATCTCCAGCTGTTTCTGCAGAATGGCTACCTAGTCAGCTGACTGTTCCCAGAGAGAGTAACCCTTTGCACTTGTCTTAATTTGTGAAACAGGAACTATTCCAATAACCTTTGATGAATCCAATCCACACCAACACCAGCCTGAGCATAAACAGGGCTGTAATACAGTACACAAAGGAAAAGATGCCACAAACATGTTTATCTCTGAAAAACCTTTAAAAGAAAGTAGGAGAATGTTTTTTGAATAAACTACATTTGCCTAAAGAGTCTCATTGCTACAGGTTTTATAAAGCCACTTCAAGGGCTAGAAGCGTAGTCTGTCTTTTTGCCCAGTGTCCCCTGAGCAATGCTGTGTCACAGACTGTCTTTGCCAATAGCCAGCTTTTCACCCTAGGGGCTCTGCAACCCCCAGGCAATTGCAATTACATTCAAGTAATTGCTCTGGCTGGGGATGAAAACATCCCATTTTAGCACCTTACAAGAGGAGCTTAATCTACAGTCATGAAAACAGACAGTCTGTTTGGGGGCAAGTTTAAAGATTTCATTAATTTAGAACTGAAGTGACCACAGTCTCCAGGGTTGTGTGGTAACACTGAACCCAAAGCAGCAGACAGCTAAATTCCACACTTACCTCCTCCTTGACTGTACCAAACTCTGGATCCAGGGCTTTGAAGTGGTACCGGTGGGTTCCTTCACGATCAATAGCTACCTTAAAATCCTTCAGAGTCACTTCCCCTAACCTGCAAGGGAAGAGGCTTGGCACTGTCCCATGGTACACCATTACCAGATTTAGCTCAAGTGTTACTACATTGCATGCAGAGCCACAGCACAAGTCTAGCAAGGCATGTGGCACCCTGGCTACAGCGATGCGAAGTGCGTGCCCCTCCAGGAACGCACCTGTCAAACCCAAGGTCCTCTTCAGAGGAAGAATTGCCTCCTGATGTACTAAGAACCCCCTCAAACCAGCCTTTTTCACTTTCCCTTTTGCATTGACAGCCATAGTTGTTTTGACAGGAGCATCCTGCACTACATGCCACAATAGAACTGCTTGTCTGCTTTCTCTTGCTCTTGGAAGTTAATAAAAAAGAGATGAGTCTTAGGACTCTAAAACTACACCAGCCAGGGGACTGCTTTAGGCAATTTTCTGCAGACAATGGTATGAAATCCAATGCCCAAGTTAATGCACAGCAAACCTGTGCGAGTGGTGACCATACCCAGAAGAGATCAGACTAATGCTTTAAGGGAAACAAGCACCTCCCACATCAGTGTCAGCAAGGCAAAGTCAGATCTCACCTCTTTGGTATGCTGACCATGAAAGGTGTGAGGGAGCGGTCGGTGAAGTACAACACTTTGGTGCAGGCACTGGTGCTCATCACAGGTGTGCTGTGAGAATGAGGCAGTTCTGAAAAAAAAAAAAAAAAAAGAGCATAATCATTGTGGAACAGTATCTCCTGCTGCAACAGGAGACAAAAAACATGGTCTCAGCAAATTTGCCATCACAGCACTGAGCCTGGTGAAGGGAAGAGATTCTTAGGAGGGTGGCTAATCATCGCTGTTGGGAAGGGCTAGCTATTCCCCTGCTTACTGGAAAACTTGGCATTTTAAGGTAGGGTCACCATCCAGCTGTATTGTTAGCATGGAAGATTTGCCTAAAACTCTTCTCCAGGATTACTGTTCCATCCACAGAGGGGCTTGCTGCCACCATCTACTCCACAAACAGTCTATTCACTACCTCAGCAGTGCCAGGAGAACCTTTTTGGAAGAGAAAACGACTGAAGAATACCCCATCCAGTACAGCTACATTATCGCTTGCAGATGGGTAGAGCAGGATGAAGTGGCAGATCATCATCAAGGCAAAAGGTTATCTGTCTCCTCCCCATCTTCCCATTCTAGTTAGCCAGAATGGGTGTTTGTGCATAGATTTGTTTGCTCATTTGTGTTTGTCTCTCTGGCTACCTTATTCCCTGCTTCCCTGCAATGTGCTGTGTGAAAAGGTGAAGCAGAAGGTTCACACTCAGTGACTCTACAGTTTTAAGATTCCTAGCATGCAGAAAACACTATGGACATCCATTCAAAGGCTTTCTAATTTACTAAGCCTTTGGGGCCCCTTTTACAGCTCTTTACACCAAACGCATTCTATGTTTGTGGCTGCACAACTCAATTTTCCTGCTGCAGTGGAGGGGGATGGAATCTGCAAAAAGGGAGAGATACAGTTTGCACACAGAGAACACAATTGTGGCTGCTCTAAAAACTACATTTCATGGTAGAGGAGGGAGAATCCAGCAAATCCTCCCCACAACCCACTTCAGGCTTCCGCGTTCCTCTCCTACTTTCCTCCACAGCTTGTATTTCCAGACTACACTTCTGCTGGACACTACAAAGCAGCTGAAAGGTGGAGGCCTTTGTCTTTCCCCAGTACCTACAGTCCCCTACAATCTCATAGACTTCTAGGTGACATTTACAACCAACATTGGAAAAAACAGCCTTCATGATGAAAAACAAATGTGGAGCTACTGCAGCTAGAGCCAAGACACATGGTGTCAGAAAGGGCTGTGCTGTTACACATACATAAGAGGAGCTAGACACTGAGGGGGGAACAGGGGAAGAGGCAACTGTACAGTTATCTGTATCCACTAGATGGTGCAAACCAGTAGGAAAGCTGAAATAACGTCATATTTCCCACTCATCCCAGGGGTAACTGTCATAGTTATTTATACTGCAGTACTACCAAAGTGGCCCAGACAGACTCCCACTGTGATGGTGCTTTACAAACAAGCAGACATAGATTGTCTCTGCCCCCCTTCCTTTCCAGTGTAGTCTAATCTGTACATCAAATGACTAAAGGGAGGAAAGTGAGCTCTGGTAAACAAAATAAGCTGGAGGTGGCATATTCCCAAGGGGATGCTACACCCTGGACTCTGGCCAGGAAACCAGAGCAATGAATTTAGCAGTGGGAGGAGGGCAGGAGCTGAAAGGCACTTACTGGATTTGGGAGGCCAGGAGTCTCTACACTCATTTGGTGCTCTGCTTGCCAGTGATTTTCCCCGGATCTAGGGTGCAAAGCCAAAAGAGTGAGAACAAAGTAATTTCCCAGTTGGAGCTCTCATTGCTGCTTAGCTCTGGGTTGTGTGTGAGGGGCAGAAGTTAAGAGCCAAGTGCCCTAGGAAAGCCTTTACCCTTCTCTCTTGCCTCTTCTGTGTTTCCATGTGGTACAGCTGTTCCATCAGGCTGGAGATGCCCTGCTCCAGGCTGTCAATGGTGTGGTGCTGTGGATCATGACCACTGAAACTGTTCCTGAGGCTCCAAAGTGCATCACGAACCAGCTGCAAGTCATTGGTCTGCCCAAGAGACCACAAGTCAGACTAACTCTGGTTCTTCCCATCTAAAGCCACAGGTCTTAGAACAGGGAAATATCTCTTCACAAGATAATAGCTTCCAGTGTATCTGGAGCCCTCATCTGCATCTGGCTGGGAAAATATCCCTTAGATGCACTTACCCCTCGGTGGGCTGTGGGAGCAGTCCCTTTTCCTGCTGTCTGGAGGAAGCCATTGCTCTGAGCACTGTGACTGCTGTAAGCCATCACCTGTTCAGGGGAAGATGCATGTGCCACTAGGAAGGTAAGTGTTAGGACTTCCCCAAAGATCCCAGTATGCAAACTGCAAAATGATGAGAGGGCCTGAAGACTTTCCACAGTGATATAACTCCCATATTCTGCCATGTAAATACACTCACTAAGGAGTGTGCAAGCAGTCCTATAGGTCAGAGCATAAACATGGTTCTTCACATACAGGTGAAAAAAGAGAGGCAGAGACAGGACGGGGGCTTGCTGCTACATTAGAGAACTCTGCAAGCTCTGGTGAGCATAGTCAGTGTTCAAGTGGCACTGTGCAGCGACAGATATTGGGGCTGGCACTTTTTCTGCCAAGATGGTTCCAAGCGCTGAATATCATGGTAAACAGGGAAAGGAGGAGATAAGAAGCCAGAGTTAGAGCTGAAGCTAGAAGCCAAGAGTCTCCAGCATCCACTCGATTCTGTGCTCCCCTCACTGTTTCATCCCCTAGTATTTTGACACAAAAGGCTAAGCCAGAGTGCTCACTGCTGAGAGCTTTGGTAAGTTGGATGCTTTGTGGAGTCTGGCTGTCTTGGTTAGGGCACTGACAATGAGACTGCAGAGCCAGGCCTCTCTGGGATGTGGTGGATGGTTTCTGGAGATAGGTAGCTAGAGGATGCTGGACAGAAACATCACTCCAAAAGTCAGACATTTAGACCAAGGCTTCCCATACCTCTTCAGCTTCTCTCTTCATGCAGTGAGCTAGCAGGGCCTCTTTGTGCTCCAGCTCCCACTCCAAATCCACCTGTGAGAGGAGTAGAAGAGTCAGCACAAACTGAGCCACAAAGATAAGCACTACCTCTAAGGACATCAGTGCAGCCCATCTACTCCGTACCTGTTGGTAGCTGGCCTCAGAAAGCTGCCTAAGCATTTCATCCAGTTTGGTCTGATGCTGCTGTAAGTGCCAATCCTTCTGGCCCAGTTCTTTCTGCAGCACAGTAATGAAGAGAATCAACAGGACAGTGAATAAGGCTCACAATCACCTTCCCATGGCAGGGAAGGTTATGTCTACCTGGACCAGGTTCCTCTACAGGCTGACTTACACAACGTGTATTTCTAACTAGATGTTGGAACTGAGTGTCAAAGCTTTTTTTGAAAAGATTAGTCAGGTTGTTGATGCCTGGAGTCCCCTTGCCCAGCAAAGATCCACTAATGAGGCCAGACAACTGTCCCAGAGAAAACAGATTCCTGAGGGATCAGTGGAGAATCAGGTGACCCAACCTAACCTGACAGGCTTCTGCACAAGTGTTAGATACTCAGAAAGCCATCACAGAAAAGCCATGACAATAAAAGATCTACTATAAAAAGCTGTGGGCAGAACACAAAGAATATCTGATCCCTCCATCTCATTACAAACATCTGTGGCTATTGCAACTTGTTCACTATCCATGGTGCCCTTCCCAGAAGTGACTGAGTGCCAGGGAGACAGCAGTCACATTCACAAAACTGAAGAATCACCAGATGCTGCCCCCAAGCAAAGCCTCCAGTGAAGAGAGGTTCCATTACTTTGTATTCCGCCAAGAGCCGGTTTCTTTCTTCAACCTTCCTCTGAAGGTCAACCTGCAGAATAACATATAACATAGTGTGAGGTAGGTATTCCTGAACAGTTAGCGACAACCTCTTTGGCCCTTGTGCTAAAGGGTGACCTGAGACCAAATATCTACAGAGTTCAAGGGAGCTGGTGTCTAAGGATGGCAACCTTTTGGACAGGACAGTTCGTTCCTTGCTCTTCTCTCTCCAGAGAGACACTGTGCACTGTGTCTCTCCACCTGTACACAGCTCCACCTATCAAAGTGCCACTTGCTAATCAAGGGAGCACAATGAGGAAGTAAGAATCCAACTGTACTGAAATCATCAGGGGAAGCCCCTCCCTGTTTCAGCTGAAGGTCTTGGAGGACAGGAAGTGGGACTGAAGAACAGGAAACCCCAGGGAGTCTCACAGCTGGCTAGTAGGCTGTGCAGTTTTTACTATGCAGAGACCTTTGGCTGTTCACTATCCCATGACCCCAAGAACTATGCTGAAACCACCAACTCCACCCTGTGGCTGCTGGAGCCCTCTGGTCCCACCAGCCTCCTTTTAAAATAAGCTAACCCTCAGCAACACAGTGACTCACGTTCTGGTTGTGCAGTTCCTCCTTGTCCATGTTTGCTCTCAGCAGTTCCTGCTTTAGCTGAAGAACTGAAGCATCCTGTTGAATCAGCCTTTGCTGTAAAGCGTCCTAGGAAAAGACATTATCTGTATTAAGTTGCAAGACAGAGGCAGAGACCCTTCCCTGGAAGTGAGCGACCTAGACCAGTGGCCATAACACAGTGGGGACACTCACAGGGCTGAAGTGTTGCCAAGGGCCCAAAAGAGAAAGAATTATATAGACATCTGCCCAACGGGCTCTCAGCCCTTCTGCTTTTCTCTTACCCAAAAGAGATTTCCCTGCCAACATTACGTCCATCTGGGACAGAGGGATTCCTGTGTTTCTGCCTGAACCTCCTGCTCCAGAAATGGCCTGACAATTTGCTCTTATGGAAGAAAACAGCAGTGTCTTTGGAGGGTCTTTTCAGTCGCCTACAGCTAGTGTCTCCAGTCATACATCTGCAGACAGCAGGAGGCAGCCAACGTCAGCCAAGGACACATGGAAACTTAAGCTCTCAGGGTGCCGTAGTTGTGTGATGAAATCCTCTCTGAAGAGGCCAAAGTCAAGACTAATTCTGCACCTTTCACTCAGTGTTACCCAGAAGTCAGATCTCTACCTTGGACAGCTACTGCTGTTTGCTTCCTTCACAGGAGCCTGACAGGCAGCTCTAAAAGCACCTCTGCTCAGGAATAGATTACTAGCGTTCAGAACTCCAGAGGAAGAAACTGAGCAAACAGGAGCCAAAGCTGTGAAAAATACTACAGCTGAAGAGCACAAGGATCCGCCAATGCTCTTTTTCCTCTGCTGTCAAGAATAAGTTCACTAGGCCAATCCTACTGGGTGTACCCCAAGACGGGGGGGGGGGGGGGGGGGGGGAAGACCCATGAGAACCAAGCAGGCATCCAATACCTCATATTTTTAGGGAAAACAGAAGAGAGGGGACATTAAACCACAATCCTACAGACAGAAACAGAACCCAGGAGATGTGCCTGCAGTCTCTCTCCAGAGCTGGAACAAGTCACCTAATAAACTCCCTCCACAATCTACGAGTCCTACAGTTGCTGCTAGACCTACTCATGGGCTGCATCAGACACTAAAGCTTTACTATTTATATTTGATGAAGTGCACCATTCCTCACCTTTATTCCCTGTAGGTTTCGAGCTTCTTGTTTGTATTTCAATAGCTCCTTCTGTAAATGCAACACAATTTGATTAAACAGCATCTTGTCACCTCTTCAAAATCAACCAAAGTCAGTGTTCTCTGTCCCCAGACACGTGCTTTAGAAGAAAGTACATTCCACCTTTTCCCACAGATCAAAAAGCATGTCAG
Organism: Opisthocomus hoazin; assembly: GCF_030867145.1. Taxonomy (NCBI): domain Eukaryota; kingdom Metazoa; phylum Chordata; class Aves; order Opisthocomiformes; family Opisthocomidae; genus Opisthocomus; species Opisthocomus hoazin. The sequence goes on from NC_134437.1 coordinate 2,111,703, forward strand.
GCCCTGAGCTATTTTAACTTTTTAATGAGTTACAAACATGACAAAACAGTTGAGTGGCTCCCTAAGCCCCTGCTATTGAAGCCATGAGAGAAAAAGATTGCCTAGTCCCCCAGATTTGTCCTTCAGGACAACATCAAATACTTCTCTCCCAGCATCAGAAGTGAACCCAGAGCCAGCATCAGCAGAAAGCTGAGCTAAGGCAGCCTTGACAGGGCAGGTTCTTCTTAGCTGCATTTACTACCTACTGGAAAGATTGCTTCTATTCACACATGGCTAGGAACTTAGCAGCTGTCTTGGATAAAATTTTGAGAAGCTAGTGCAACCTGAATCTCTCCAGCCTCAAGAGAATGCAGGAAAAAAAACTATTTCAGGGCTCTTCTAAATTCCAGTAATACTTAGATATTTGTTTTACCAGCATTGGCTTGAGGCAAAGTGAGGGGGAAGCATATATTTTTCTGGTGCTATCCCACAAACTTTTATTAACTGCTAATACGGACACAATAAACACTTCCCAGCCAAGTATTGTGAGTGCTCTCTAGGTCAATAATTATGGTGTCAGGGAAGCAGGTACCTACCTTCCTGTAGGGATGGAGATCCCACACAGCAGAATATAGGAACAGAGCTGGACCCCTAACACAATATATTCCCCTGTCATCTGTTGTGTTGTCTACCTCCCCCTCTCTCCACTGCCAAAAAAAAAAGTCAAGTAGGATAGACTCTGCAAAGATCTCTTGACCCAAAACCTCTTTCTTCATTTGTCCCCCTCTAACCTTCAGGTCTTGATTTTCTTCCACACTCTGGTCCAGGCGACTTCGGATTATGATCTGAATGTAAAAATGCCATGGTTATTGTTGTGCAAGACACCTGCTTATGGCAGAACAGTACAAAGGGCAGCTTGATCAGAGAAATGTAGGTACAGCAATGTGCTCACCAGCTGCTCTTCGGGGCAGGCTCCACGTTCACAAAGTTCAAAGGACCCTTCCTGCTCATCCTCAGGTAAAGACCCATTGAGCAACAAAGCCTGGAAAGATGAAGGAAAAAATATCCTCTTCATGGGTTTCAAAGGAAAACAGGCTAGCTGCAGCTGTGGCTAACAGTCATACCTATCAACAGGCTCTAAACAGTTTCACTTTCCATTTCTGCGGACTTACTCCCCTCAAAAATAAGTGGCTTTTTTTAGGAATGAACAAGAAGATTTATCCCCTGAAAAAGCTCTCCTAGAGATATCTGTCAGCCAATACTCTTCTCCACAGAAAGATACAAAACACTGACAACAACTCAGATTTTCAGGGGGTGAAGTCTGTCTCAGCCTTCACTACAATAACAGATTTGTAGTCTAAAGCAGAGACTGAACCAGGTTTATGTTTTAAGGCTTCTCTTCTGGAATGAGACTGAAGCGTCCCCTGCTGAAAGAAGCCATTCTCCTAACCACACATCTACAGAAGACTTTAGAAACAGGATGTTCAGGGAAGCCTAACTCTGTTCTACATTAGACAAGACCAAGACACATTCAGAACTATTGTCCAAGTGAGGGAAAAGCCCTCATCCACACAGTCCATGAAAGTCTTAATCTATGCCCTGTGCTTGAGGAAGGCTACTAGAAGCACAGTATTAACTCCTTCCGCAGCTCCAAGACAGCTCAGATGTCTGCAGAAAGATGCCAGAATTCCCACAGCAGACTGAATCCAGCCTGAAGGAGGGAAAAGTGTGCACTGTAGGAAGTGTAACTAGCATGACCAGGCCAGATCTCCAGCAGGGTATACCATACTGGTTTTCTCTTGCTAATGGTTTTTACATTGACCACTCTGTCTCTAACTTCTAGGACTCAGGGCACTTGGTAAGTACCAGGGTGTTGCTTACAACTGGACACATTGGAAGCAGTCATGCCTCTTGCCTTCAGTTAGCTTTCTAGTTTATTTCTATTAGAACTCCACAGCTAAAACCAAAATATCCCACTTGCAGCAATACTCCAGTTCAGCCCCAAAAGACCTCAAGACTGACAGGTCAGGTTCTGCCTGCTGACAATCTTCCACAAAAGCACTGCAACTGCTGCCAGATAGCAAATAGCTATCTGTATTCAGTTAATGCAAAAGCTTTTTGGAAAACTGTTTTCTGAGTGCATCCCAAGGTCCTTCCAGTACTCAAGGAGGAATGACATGGGAACATAAACTGTGATGGTTTTAGCATCTTACAGGGTATACATACATCAGGTCCCTAATATTTCAATCAGCCTCTCATGAATTGGAGTCTCTTAAGTATTGAGCAAGAGGGAGAAAATCAACTAATCAAATCCAATTTCTTGGTTAGCAACATCAGCTGCCTCTTCCTACTCCCAGGGGATGAGAGAGCAGCAATGCCAGCTGCTTTTCCTCACTCCTGAAACACAAGGCTGGGGTTGGAGGAACAGGACATGCCAGTCCCACCTCTCTGCTCCCAATGGGCACATCATGCAACCAGTGAACCAAGAATTTATTTTTTTTTTTTAGTCTTTTGTTTGCTCCCCTTTGTCCACAGGAAAAGTGCCCACCCGCCCACACCCCACCCTCCATCCTGGCTGCCTATGCTTCTCACAATCTCTGCTTTGTTTACTGGCACATAAATATTTACAATTCAAAGCCAGTATGGTTCCCAGCACAGACAAAAAAGAATATTTCTGAGAGTTCAGGGTCTTTACCATATGGATCAGGGGCTCTACTCCCCATGCAGAGTCAAACACATTGGGCTGAGGGTCATTTGGTCAGGGAGGAACTGGAAGAAGGCAGCATGGAAAAGGTCCTGCAAATAAATAGTTGCGTAGAGAATGTGCCAAATATTATAGTTCAGCCCAGCTCACTGAAAGACTGATGCAAGTCTGCGTGACCCCTGATCAGCTCTGTGAATCTTGATTAATTTCCTGATGTGCCTTGTCTCTCCGCATTACTTCTGATCACAAATCACAGAAAGACTACTCTATTCTCTGATACTGCTAACAAAACCTGCAGGCTGCTAAGTGTCCTGGTGAAGAAGGGGAATCCCAGCCCTAGCATGTGGGAAAATGCTGCTGCATTTTTACCATTTTGCACAGTAACATATGTGCTTTGCATGGTGACAACGCATACAGAGTCAGCATAGCATCACGGGACAGGGCACCAAGCCAACGAACCCAGCTAGGATCTGGACTCCAACCAAAAGACAGACATAACCACCTTCCAAACACAGTCTTTGTTTTAGATTCTCTACAATGGCTCTATTCTTACCTGCACTCAATGTGCCTTTAGACCTCTCACAGTCCACCTAATTACTAATAGTGAATATCACTAATCTTCAGTCTTCATAGAAATATAATCTTCCTCTCTCTCTCTCCTTCCCTACTGAATAAGAGCCTCAAATCACGTCAACACCAAGTTTTGAAGAAGCCCGAGCTAAGAAAAAGAAAAGGTTGTGTCTGAATTGCACAGACTGATGTTAAAATCCTTTCTCTGAAATCCTGGTAAATATATTGAGGCTGGGAAAGTTGCAGCCATCTTTCCTTCTCCCCTGGGCTCTCTTGGTTAAGCATGCTACACAACGATGGGGGACAGGCGCACCCTGCCCCAAGCAAGACTGTGGCTGGATCCAGCTGTCTTCTAAATCACATCTGTGACATTGGAAAGCACAGTTTTGGCACTGTCCATTCTGGAAAAGGTGACCAGCACCAAATCACAATCACAGGAGGCCAAGTGAGCCTAAACATTGCAAGAAAGTAAGATATTGGAGTGCTTAGTAGCATTCTGTTCCTGCATAAGGTCTCAGCTGGCTGCAGCCAATTTACCCCAATACACGCTATCAGAAATACCTCCTCATTCCTGAGGAACTCTTCCCTGAAGGGACTTATCCCACAGGGTGAAACACTAGGGAACAGGGAAGAGCCACTGTCCCTATTTAACTGAGGTGACCCAAGAGACCAACTGACTTCTTGCACAATCACCCCAGGAGACCTCACTAGACCAGGACTCTTATTCAACTCTCTTGAGTTCCAGGCCAGTGTCTCAACTGCAAGATAACCTCTCTTCCAGCTACAGCTGGTGGAAAAACAAATGCATATGGAAGGGAACTCTGGCTGAGAAGAAAATCTATTACCTGCAAACCTGAAATCATCTTCTTCGCTTCCTCCATTTCCTTTTCCAAATGGTCCTGTTGTTCCAAAAGCTGCTCCTCCCATGAATTCTCCAAATATGACCCAGGGTTACCTGCTTGCCACTCTGGCTGGAAACGAGATTCTGTCTCTTCTGGAAGAGAGAGCAGCTGAATGTGGTCATGACAGACAGGGGAGTCCAGAAAAGACTTGCATCACACAATAATTGCCTGCTGTCCACACTAGCTATCACTAACAAACCAGCATGTCTTCTTGTAAGTATTAAGTAAATTGCTACAGGTGTGACATCTTGTCTAATCTCAAGGATTTATGCCTCATTCTTTATGCAAAGGAAACTTGCGTGCATACACATATACCAAAGATAAGCATCCCTCCCCTTCATTAACTTTGCTGCACCTGATTCCTCCGTACTGGAGATTTCAAAGCAACATCACAGGGGACAATGCACTGCACCACGTGTGGCATAAAATGCCTAAGGGGAGAAACCAACTGTGGGATTTGAAGACCACATCTTAGTGTCAGAGGGTGCACCAAGGACCCACTGAAGGCAACATTAAACAGTGTTTCTACTTGTCAAATAACATGGCTTTCTCAAGGTAGACAACACACCCAATTCCAAAAAAGGCTTTTCTCTTAATAGCAAGTTTAATAGCCTCGCATGCTTTTTCTGACCCCACAGCATAAGCTGAATCACTGGTTAACTATCATCCACTGGCTGGCCAAGGAATGTAGATGTTTTTTTTCTTCCCTAAGAAGGGATGATGTTTGATGAGTAACAATCATAGCAGTGCTTGTTAGCTAGTTGACCAAAAATGAAATTGGCCATTGCAAGCTGCTGTGCACCTGTAGACATGCAGCTGTCATATCCTACTGTATGGGCAGCAAGCAGACACAGGACAGCTAAGAATTTAAGGAATAGCTACAGCCTGCCAGCTACTTCAGCTGCTGAGGTACGTGTGCCAAATACTTTCGAAGGAGCACTGAAGCAGGACTACACTGGCTGAGGCAGCAAAGCACTTCCTATGAAAGCTTCTATGTCATTTGCGCTTGGGATGGATGCTAAACAGAGAGAGTTATTACTAGGCTGCATTTCTGAGAAGGAAAAGAAACAAACTTCTTAAGGAACTTCTATGAAAATGTTTCCTTCAATCTGCACGAAAATTTTAAATGCCCTGTGATATGGTCAGTTTACACTTGGGGCAACACAGCAATGACTTCTCAAGGCGAACACCACGACAATACTATAACTGTTCAATTCCTTGCAAAGAGCCACTTGACCTATATACACATGTGTTGTAAATACAGACCCTTACACAAAGTCAAGTAATGCACCATGGGCTTGAAAAGCTCACATGGACTCCTTAAGGGAATTTAAAATGTTTTTTTTTCCAACATGGCCTAATGACATTGTGATGAAAGCATTCACCCTACAGTGAAAATTATATGACTCAAAACTTCTCCAGAGCTTTTTATTTCTCAAGCATTATTTTGCAAGCCTCACAGACATTGTCATATTATGGCATTATTGTAGTGTTAGAAGTTTTGGAATTTAGTTTTATGTGAACAGATACTCAGCATCACATTCTCTACGTTCATCTCAGTCACTGGGGCACTTTTCAGCAAGTTTATGATATGAACAAATCCCAATGAAAGTGTGAGCTATAAAGCGTTATCTGTAAGGTACCTATTTTAGTTTCTATTTGTTCATTGTGGATGATAACAAGTCTTTCCTTCTCCTCTGATGGGGCTACAGTGGATTCGCTCTTCACACTATGGATAGGACTGGGTGATGTAAGACTGCAGAGGAAAGGAGAAACAGTTACTTCTAGTGCTTATCAACATCATCCTTATCTAAGATAAAAGTAAATAAGCAGGTAGGCTTGTTGAAACTAAAAATTATCTGCATACCACAGAAGCCATCAACAAACCAAGCTGGGTGTGTAACTTTTCCATCACTCTACATCAGCGTCATAGAAGGCTAACTGATAAGTAGCATGTGTCTCTTCATTTTCCTTAACAGAATGCAAGTTTGAGACTGCCACCACAGAATTCACATACACTCATATAGGGGTAAGATCACACTCTGCTGAAAGTCTTCTCAGAAACAATTTGCTGCAAGCCTTATGTTCATACTGCAAGCTGAACAAAAAGCCACCCTGGCTTGCTTCATCTCTTGCTCCAGCTTTCAGAATCACCACTTCATTAACCTGAAATTCCAAGGACAAAATATTTTTGGAAGTCAGATACCACTCAGTCATGTTCTTAGGTTAAAACTCCTTGAAACTAGCCACAAATTTACACTGGAGCCATCTCAGCCGACTGTGAGGTTCAAGCAATCTATTTTCAGAAATTCTTCTTAAATGCATCACCCAGACAACATCAAAAGGTGGCTGAAGCTCACTGACCCATTCAATGTACCTCTCAAGTCACAGGAACTAATCCTTGCAAGTGTAAGCGGGATTTAATTTTTCATACTCCCCAGTACAGAAACAAAGGAGAGAGAACAAAAAGAAAACAGTGTGGAAATAATATAACAGGTTTAAAAAAATAAGAGGCTTCAACAATTCACCTTCTGCATCTTCCCAGCACTGCTGCTACATATTCCACAGCTCTCACAGAATCAGAAAAGCCTTGCAATAGAGATGGAAATTACTTGATAGCAGCTCCCATCTGGTCTACTCCCACAGTCAGTGCTGGCTTCCTTTTCATTTATATTACAGACTTTCAAGCAGTCTAGTTTTAATGGTCCAGACTAAATGGATTTTCACCATATTAAAAGAAAAGATGAATGCAACTTACTAAGTGAAAGAATAACCATCTTCTAATGGGGACCTCTACCAGCTACAGTACTTGTTTTTTTTCTGCTCAGACAGGGTGTGTGTGGTTGCTAAAGGGGTCCAGGCCATCTGGCTTTGCAATAGGATGTACCTTCAGGAAGGCTAACTCCACTACAGCAGTCCCTGATTAGGTACTTTTTGTACATAACATTTGTAACCAGTGCCCTGCTCCTGCTTGTCACTGAATGGGTGCACAGCACAAAGTTAAAATAATTGTTTGGGAGCACAGAGAGTACTATTGGGCTTGTATTATATAATAGGGTCAGAGGAAAGGAGGAAACTTTCCAACAGCACAGGTGCAAACAGGAAGCCCAGTTGATCTAAAAAGTCCAGTAACTCAGAGCTATTTTACTTCTTTCTAGGAACTGATCTCTATATTCCCCCCACATATTCTGAGTGGATACTGTGAATGTGCCATCATCCTGATAAGGCCACTGAGAAGTGCAGTGCTGGCTCTATCCATGCAAAAGACAAAAGAATGAGAACTGTCCTAGAAAAACAGTATTAGCAACTGTTGGGCAAGAAGGTGGTGAAACTGAGGGATGGGCAAGAGCAGGGAACTGGGAAGAAGAACGAGGAGGACAAAACACATGGGGATACAGAGCCTGGAAATAACATTCCCCTCTTCCAAAGTCTAATCCTCTCAGCTCTGGATCCACATCCCAAAACAAATACAAAGGATTCCACCTGGGGCAGGGGCTGGGGTTAAGTGGTCACTACAGGTCTCCACAGCATAGACAGTTTTACAGACAATTGCTTAGGTATTCCTATGTCCACAGTCCCCTTTCAAGGCAGTTTCCCTGTTCTATAAGGTCACTGGGTTCACACAGCATCAGTGACAACCTCTCAAACCATGCCAAAAAGTGAAAGAGCCACTGAGATGCACTCAGAGGAAGCAATAGCACAGGTCATGCTGCCTCATAAATTATGCCATCAAGTTAACACTGGAAACATTTCTATGTCGCTTGTATCTGTCACCAAACATGTTAGAGTATGAAATATCCAGTGCTGTAACTTGTTCTTTAAAGTACATAGCAATTCGCAATTAAAGCATGCAGAAATAAGTGCTGGGAAATTAAAGCTAGTTAAGACAGATTTATGATGCAAACTGTTCCACTTTATTCCTTTTACCGGTTGGTTTCTTAACCCATATTCTTTCTCCACCAAGTCCCAGAGTTGCCAGTGCCTGCACAGTCACTTTCGGGCAACAGCCCCAGTGATAAGTCTGAATTCTCATAAGTTTAATAAACACCCCATCCCTGCTGTTTCAAATGACAATGGCAACAATTGCTCACCATTTGACCTGCTTCCCTCCCATGATCCCACTTTAACCTTTCGCCTCACAGAATCCGTTTCCAGAGGAGCCTCAGGATTCTGGCTACAGACATGCCTTGTCCCTTCACACGCTCAGAATTCAGTGCAGAAGATGCCAGATCCTGTCAAACTACTGAAGAAATATTTGCAAGCCAGACCACGTTAGCTGAAAGATTCACAGCAGGAAAAAAAAAACCTCAGGGTCTTTGCAAGAAACAGTCAGATTGCAGATCAGCAGCCCCCACACACGTATTTGATTCCAGAGTCAGGGAATTCTGCAGCCTGGGTTCTGCTTTTGCTGGTTTTTCTCTCAGGTTATTTGTCTCTTGCTGCTGCATTTTGGTCAGCTGCACACCCAGTAGTTTTCATCACAACGACTGCGATCTGGATTGCCAGTGGTGTTTCTCATCCCATTCTGCCCTCTTTAGACTCCAAGCACCTGCTGCAGATGCCAACGAACAGCCAAGAGAAGGTGCTCCTGCAAGTAGTAGGTTCCCTGCTCTTCCAGGCTTGGATGCAGTCTCGGAAGACGGCATAAAGCACTTCCCAGCCCTGTGCACGGCTTCCTCTTCCTTGCTATCTCCAGCTCCCTCTCCCTCCTGCTGTCACACAGGCTGTGCAAGGCAGAGCCTTTTCTCTGAGATGCCTGGCTCAGAGTGGGGGAGGGAAGGCTGGTGGAAGGGGAGGAGAAAGGGAGACGGATGGGTGAGGGGCTCAGTGGCCTGGGAATCCATTTGATTTTGGCAAATTCTCCATGAATCATTTCAATTGCCTTTGCTTATTACAGCTTTTGTCTCTGTGAATTCTGTTATTCAGGCTGTGAGCTCTCTTACTGAAGAGTTAATGCAGAAATGAGCTGATGCTAGGCAGGGGACGCTGCCCTAGTATAGACACAACAGCAGCAATTACATGGAGGGGGATGGCTGCTGTTAATAACCACATCTCTCACTAATAAAAAAATGGTTTGTTTCTCTCAGCTGGTTCTCATAACTGAACTAGTAGATTTCTCTGGAAGGAAAGAGAAACAAGCATGTTGTTTTCATCATGAAGTCTGGTGTCAGCAGAAGACACTCCCAGGAGCTGGAGGTCAGATTGCTCCCAGTTTCTTTGGGTAGGTAACTGATCACTTCTGTAAAAATTCTCACCATTTTCTCACTACCTGAGACCCCACCTGCAGTCCTGCATCCAGCTCTGGAGCCCTCAGCACAGGACAGACATGGACCTGTTGGAGCAGGTCCAGAGGAGGCTGGAGAAATGATCAGAGGGCTGGAACACCTCTGCTATGGGGAAAGGCTGAGAGAGTTGGGACTGTTCAGCCTGGAGATGAGAAGGCTCCGGGGAGACTTCTGAGCAGCCTTCCAGTAGCTAAAGGGGCCTACGCAAGAGCTGGAGAGGGACTTTCTACAAGGACATGTAGGGATAGGACAAGGAGTAATGGCTGTACATGGAAAGATGGGAGATTTTGGTTAGATACAAGAAAGAAATGCTTTACTGTGAGGGTGGTGAGGCACTGGAACAGGTTGCCCAGAGAAGCTGTGGCTGCCCTCTCCCTGGAAATGTTCAAGGCCAGGTTGGATAGGCTTTGAGCAACCTGGTCTAGTGGAAGGTGTCCCTGTCCACAGCAGTGGGGATGGAATTAGATGATCTATAAGGTCCCTTCCAACGCAAACCATTCTATGATTCTTTTAGCAATAATATTACCATTACCATATGGTAAGAGAACTCATGACATTATGGGGAAAACCAAAAAACACAAAGTGATTTAGGATATGCAGAGAAATTTTCAGTCACCACCAAGATACACCCACATATGAGAAAACAGCAGTTATCTGGAAATCCGTTATGCGGTAGAAGAATACACATAAAATACTACAGCTACCATAAAATACTACAGCTACCATAAACTGAAGAATTAGTGGAGGGAGCAGCATGTTTCAGTTGCTGTCCTACTGAGATCACGGTATGAGAGTCAACACCAAAGTGTTGTGATATTATCCATGAAATCCTGTTGCCAAGACCAGAATTTTTACATCTCCCCTGGTACGACAGCTTCAAAAGTACACTCTATACTGACATCATGTGGAGGCAGTGCTCCAATACTGCCTCACATGGAGCTGCCACACTCTTCCAAGTGCGTATGTCTGTCTATAAACACAACCTCACAATGATATACAGCAAACTCTGGGTATAAGTACAAACGATTGTTTTTTCTCCACTGTTGAGCCAAGCAACCTTAATTCTCAGGTACATGGAAGCCTCTTTGTACTACGGATCATCAAAAGTAGCCTCAGAAATCCTGTGGAGACATCCTGCCTGCTGAGAAACTGTCAGTGTCAATCTGTCCTAGGAAAACGAACCTCCTCACTCCCGCACAAATCGTAGGCATGGGGTCTAGCTGAATCACTCTCAGGGAGCAGCCCAGGCAGGACAAGGAGACGACAAAGCAGATTTGGGGCTTACACTGGGGACAGGAAACTGTGATTCTAAGAGCTGCAGCTATGCTCATGCAGCTCTGCCCTCTTAGCATGTTCCAGAAGAGATTAAATGGAGCAAAGCATCATATCCAAAGGGAGTTCTAATATATTCAGTTATGCAGTCATTTGTCTTCAAGCTAGTTTCTTGTTCTCTGGGGAAGAAGGGAAAGGCTGTCCTTTCCTATGAGACTATCCATGCTGGATCAGCTTCCCCACCGTAGCACAGTTCTTCAAAGGCTCCTTCAGCTACAATGTCTCTCCTATATCCATGAAAACAACACAGCCACACATCTTCCCTCTACTCTCCACTGCTCAAGTAAATCGGGGCAAGAGTTTTGACTTCTGCCCCAATACAAAGGGTAGTAAGAAGAGCTTGTAAGGCATCAGTGTAATGTGTTGTAGCTGGCACACACTTCTCATGTTCACAGCTGCAAGTTGTGGTACCTCCTTTTGGCAATGTATTAAATGCTGCCATTCTACCAATCCTGTCTTCTACAGGTTCCATGTCTTTAGCCTCCACTTGCACCAACTTGACCTTGCTTAACTTGTGCAAAGAACCCAGTGAAGGCTGCAGGCTGTTCATAGCACTGAGCACATATTTCTCAGGATCCAAGTCCTACTTCAAAGGGGAAGTCACCTCCAAGAGAAACCATACTGAATGCTGACTTTCATGCTTCAGAGCAGTACACAGGAGATCGTTCAGTAAAATAATTAAATGCTGCACTCTAGACTGAAGGGGAAAGTCTGGGGGATGGAAGGGTAAATTAAATAACTGTAAATCTAGAGACAGTTAAAGGTGACAGATGAGAGCACAATGGCAATGAAGACACAGCTGCAGATTCCCCCCCGACCATATATCTGGACTGAGGGTTGGACTACATGACCCACAGAGGTCCTTTCCAACCCCTAATATTCTGTGATTCTGTGATTAAAGACTGGTGTGTGCCTGTAACTGCTGTTTAAATCCACATGCCCCCTCATCTCCATGTCTCAGGAGATTCAGGTTCCCAGTAAAAACTTGACCTATGTCTTTCCTAATCCTATTCCCCCCATATCACTGATGGACATTCCAGAGCTTTAGACAATTATGACTCAGAAGTAACTCAGTCTTATCTATGTGATCATATCATGACTGAGATCAATTTTATCTGTAGGAGAAATGGCAGTGAACCATTGCTTCATTTTGGCTCCTGAGGCTTCATTCTCCAGATCAGACAGGAGGCTACATGCTGGGAATCCTCTTCTCTATCAGAGCTAACCAGATCACAGTGATAAGAAAGAGCATTCTAGGCAATGTCAATGGACCACAAGCGGAGAGATTTTGGCAATAACGTGCCTTACCTGGAAGAGTGGGACTCCAATGGCATGGTCTGCTGCTCTTCATACTGCTGCACCAGTGCCCGGACACTCCAGTTGGGATTTTCAATCTCCTCATCCATGCTGCTATTTCTGTAGATAATAATCATAGAATGAAGGAAGCCTCACCTGATAGGAGCAGAAATTCTTCTTGTCTCCAAGAAGGATGGTAGGAAAGCTAAAAAAGGAAGGTAAGAAGGAAGGGACAGCTAGAAAACTGCCAATTAAGAAAATTCTCCTATTAGAGAACTCCATCCCATCTTCTTGGTGTGAGGGAAACACAGGCAAACAGGCCCTCTCCTTTTAAACTCATTCCCAGTTCTGTGACTAGAAAACTACAAAAGCTCTGGGAAGGCAAGGAAAAGAACAGAAGCTGCAAATAGCACAAGGACTGGCTTTTCTGAAGAACTTCTGTCTCAAGGCCTTTGCAAGAGAAACCTTTATTTTTCAACAAAATATACCATTTCAACCTCATTACCAAACTGCTTCATGAGTACTCCCTTGAGCCAATATAATATGCGCAAATGACCTTCAGCTGTGTAAAGTAAACCCTCAGTAGACCACCATCTGAATTCCATTTAAATGGAATGTAACGTCATTACTATTATCATTATAATCTACATAGCACCTTTTGCAAGTGTTACATGTGCTCTTCAGAATTACACATTCCCTTCTGTACATGGATCAAGTCCCTTCATTATCACCAGAACTCCTCTGCTTACATGGTAGGCTGCATCAGCTGATTAACAGCACACAACACTGCATCTGCCTGTACAGCAGTAAGTGTAACACCGGGGTCAACAGCGATGTAGAAGACAGAATGGACTTGTACAACAGGCTAAATGCCTCAATTCTGGAAGTAACTGCTCCCAGATCTGTAAACAGTACCCGTAGTTAAGACCTTATTTTGTTTCACTTTAAATGAAAATGTCTCCAAGTAGACATCACTTTGAGGGGACTGGAACATCTCCCCTACGAGGAGAGGTTGAGGGAACTGGGCTTGTTCAGCCTGAAGAAGAGAAGGCTGCGAGGGGACCTAATAAATGCCTACAAATATCTGAAGGGTGGGTGTCAGGAGGATGGGGCCAAGCTCTTTTCAGTGGTGCCCAGTGACAGGACAAGGGGCAATGGGCACAAACTGAGGCACAGGAAGTTCCGTCTGAACATGAGGAAGAACTTCTTCCCTCTGAGGGTGACGGAGCACTGGAACAGGCTGCCCAGGGAGGTTGTGGAGTCTCCTTCTCTGGAGATATTCAAGACCCGCCTGGACAATGTCCTGTGCAGCTTGCTGTAGGTGACCCTGCTTCGACAGGAGGGTTGGACTAGATGACCCACAGAGGTCCCTTCCAACCCCTACTATTCTGTGATTCTGTGATTCTGTGATCACTAATAAAAGGCACCGTGCTCAGCGTGAAATGGGGAAAATGAGGCAGCAGTGATCACTCTGACTTGGGCATAAAGAACTGTTCCTTTCCAGCGAGGTAACAGAGATCCAGCAGTTATTTTGCTGTAAAACCTGAAAAGAACCTGGGATACCTGCAGTCTTCATCATGACGCAGCCAGGCTAGCTCAGTACTCCCCTTTGTTAGGCCACTATCTATTTAGGCTTCAGTGAGACATCAGTGGTTTGTCACTATTTGCACAATAGGAGAGCTACCTTACACCAGGAATTGTCAGGATAAAGATGCATTTATTTTAGAAGAAATTGGGCCCAACTGCTAATTTGACCTCACCTCACATAAACTGGGAAAACTCATTACCTCTGTCTGTGCCGGAAAACATCCCGGCCGGACTGCAAGACTTCTTGACGAACATCTGCCAGAGCAGCCACTGCCCCTTGGGCTACTGCAGCAACTGAGCGATGCCTGTGACTAGCAGATGATGCTGACAAGCTCTTCCCCACCATGGCAGTAGGACTATGATTCACTGCTCTCCCGGAGCCTGGTTTGAAATGAGCAGCTAAGGCCAGGATCAACCTCATGATAGATTTCAAGTTCCCATCAACAATATCTGCAAGACACAAATAAAGCCAAGGACAATGCCATTAACACGAAGTTCCACCAGAGCTGTATCTGACCAGCAAGCATGAATATAGTTAAACCCAATGGGACCATGCCAGTAGACAAGGACTATGCAAAAAGGACTATGCAAAAAGAACTGCATTACAGCATTGATGCTTAGCTCTGCCCCCTACAGATCACAAGTTTAAATCCTTTGAACAGGCCTGAGCCTTCCCTCAACAGCCATTTCCAGCTTACAAATAGAAGGTTATGTGACAGCACATAATTACTGAATGCTCACTGAAAAAGTACATCAGTTACTGAAGGCTACCCCTGTACTAGCAGTCACTTAAACTAGCAAATGGAATTTGCTTTTTTTTTTTTAATACTTGAGACCAGATAACAGCAATGTATTTCTTCAGCAATATCATCCTGTACCACAAAGTGTCTGTAGCACCTTGCAAGTGTTAACTAGTCAGTTTTAATATCACACCAGGCATTTCCCCCAGCATACAAACGAAGTCAAACACATTGATCTCAAGTTCACTGCGAAGATTAACCATTCTTTCAGACTAGGATATCTCAAAACAATTTAGTCAACCGAGATACTCAAAGTTCATTAAAATAATAGGAATAGGGTTTCCAAATATCAGAGGCAGCCTAAAAAAAAATTGTAAGTGCTGGAGGCATGAAGGCTGGTTATTACTTGCTTTAGTATCCAAAAAATTAGAAATAGCCAAAATAAGTCAGTGACTGTTACCTCCACGTCATTCATGAAGAAAATGAAGCCAAAAGTTTGTGTGAATCATTTGAAGTCCTAGAATAAGTCAATGACAGAACTCTGAGTAGAGCTCTGGAACGTGTCAGAGTCTCATGCCTGTATCCTATCCTATGACCACATGACATCATTTCATTGCATATCCAGGTTGATACCTCTGCTTATTAAGGCTTGCTAATATTGCTATCATTTCTATAGTCATGAGCTCATAAGACAAATTGCAACATCACTGAAAGAAACAGTATAGACTCCAATCTGCCAGTAGTAGTACTGTGGGAATAGAACTCATTACCTATATTTAAATTCTAAGCCTCTCACCAAGGCCTATAAACCACCTGCTTGTACTCTTCTAACAAGGGCCATGCATCCCATGCAGTCCATCTCAGCATTTTCCCCCTCTTCCTCATCCGAAGGGCCACAGACAATCAGAACTGTATCCCCTCCCTGTACAGTCAGCAAACAGTAGTGATTGGGGCCTGTCTCCCACCCCACACATCTATACACACACCAGCAATCCTTGTGACATCTGACCAAACCATGCCATAGACATGTGATTTTGCATATTGGGTCTCCTCCCTATTTACAGGCCATAAGAAATAGTATCACAGGCTTCCAGTGGACCAGAAATATTTTCCCCATGTCTGATTTCACAGTAGCAGGTCTCTATGTCCTTTTAGTGAAAGATTATGAGTCTATATTCCTCATTACACCATTACCTGATTTCTGACTGCTCAGTAGCAGAAGAAAAAGCACTTTTGTTTCTGTGCACTGTGCTGCTACCAAAAGCAGTCAAGAACACAGTATCATTCAACCCAAAATCTGTTACTAAACCATAGTAGGAAAGAAACAAAAATTCTCCCACAAACCAATATGTTATCTGCTTGATATGAAGCAAAGACAGAAACAGGCCTTCAACACAAAATCATCTGTGGTGACTGCCCAGCAGCACATACCTTTTGCTGATGTCTGATGCATGCGGATCTTTTTTGATGCCACAAACTGTAAGACTTTCTCCACATTTTCCCTCATCTCCTGGTGGCTACTGGGGTTGACGTGAATGCCATTCAACTTCTCACCAGCTGAAGGAGTGAAAAAACTTTATTAAAGAGGAACTGAAGTGCTTGGTGCTGTCACAGGAATTGCTATAGATGTAGGGCCTGATCTTATCTCTTGTCTGGGTACTGCAAGAGGCACACATGGCTTCTTGTCCTGCTTATAAGGTATCCAGTACCAGGAATAACTAGGTTGGAAACTGAATTGGTCTTACATGGCAAGGTTTTGGGAGCAGGGGGGCTACAGGGGTTGCTTCTGTGAGAAGATCCCAGAAGCTTCCCCCATGTCTGAGAGCGCCAGTTCCAGCCAGCTCTAAGCCAGACCCACCACTGGCCCAGGCTAAGCCAGTCAGTGACAGTAGTAGCACCTTTCTGATAACATATTTAAGAATATGCTGCACAACAGCAACCAGGAGAGAGGAGTGAGACACACAACTCTGCAGACACAGAGGTCAGTGAAGAAGGAGGGGGAGGAGGTGCTCCAGGCACCAGAGCAGAGATTCCACTGCAGCCTGTGGTGAAGACCATGGTGAAACAGGTTGTCCCCCGGCAGCCCATAGAGGTCCACAGTGGGGCAGATATCCACCCTGCAGCCTGTGGAGGACACAATGCCAGAGCAGGTGGTTGTGCCCTCAAGGAGGCTGTGACCCCATGGAGACCACACACCGGAGCAGGTTCCTGGCAGGACCTGTGGCCCCATGGAGAGGAGCCCACGCTGGAACAGTTCTTCTGGCAGGACCTGTGACCCCACAGGGGACCCACACTGTCTGTTCCTGAAGGACTGCACTTCATGGAAATGACTTATGCTGGAGCATTTCATAAAGAATTGTAGCTCATGTGAAGGACCCATGTTGGAAAAGTTCATGGAGGACTGTCTCCTGTGCATCAGAGCTCACACTGGAGCAGAGGGAGAATATGAGGAGGAAGGAGCAGCAGAGAAAATGCATAGTGAACTGACCACAACCGCCATAACCCACTCCCCTGCACTGCTCAGAAGGTAAAGAATTTGGGAGTGAAATTGAGCCTGGGAAGAAGGGAGTATCCCAGCAAGCAGGTCACTCTTTGAAAAATGCCACACTAACACCATTTTTCTGCAAGGTAAATCCTTGCATAACCCCATTTCAGCCTCATGGGAGTTGCTACGGTCCCTGACAGGTTTTAGCACATATGTAATAACTGCCCGCTAAAACATAAGGATTTTAACAGAGTTGTATTTATGATTTGCTTTATGATTGTTTTCTTTTGAAGTCACTCCTTCCCCACCCCTGCAAGTTCAGACACAGTCATTAACATCTGCCAGTATGCCTGACAGATGTCAGAGCCAAGGCCAGACTCTTCTACACAAGATCTAAAACTGCAAGATGAAAAATAGTGCCATATGGCATTACTGACCTACAATCTCAATGAGCAAAGCAAGAATGACTCCATCTCGAAGATCCTGTCTCAGGTCTCGGACCGGCTTTATTGTTGGCTGCTTCTTCAACTGGGAATTCACCCAGGCCACATATGCCTGTAGCTGTTGCTGAAAATAGAAAAAAAAATGTTTGTACGTCATTGCCATTTCAGGGGGAAGTTGCATAGCTCTCACTTTTCTCTTTCATCTTCACAGATCTGGTTGTCTTTTGCCCTTGAAAACAAACACCAGTGGTCTCATCTGAAAGCCTGCTGAGCACTAACTGACATCACTGCACACTGTGGTACAGCTCACTCCTCACCAGGACAGGAAGAGAAAGCAGGCAACACAACAGGACTCATGAACTAAGCACAGCTGAGAGGACAGCTTTGCTTTACATTACATTCAATCTAGGTTGGTGCCAAACCAATGTTGTCATCCCCTCATTTTTGGTGCCAGAACTGGTTCACTCACAGCATTTAGTGTCCCTTCCACACTATTTTCTTCTACATATCAAGAAAGTAGAAAAACTACAATGCAGAAGCAAGAAACCCTGTGTTATTTCCCATTAAACTAGGCCATCCAGCAAAAGAAACAACCAGGGCAGATTTCCTGGAAGAGGCAACAGCCTCCCTCCATAACACTCACAGCATGGCTCATTTGTAACTGTCCATGCAATAGCAAAGAGACACCCTGTTGTACAGCCCCCTTCCTTCACTTCCTTGGAGCTGCATCAGCATTTCTAATGGCCCCATTTCTATTTCTGTACATGTGGAAGCTGGCTTACCAGAGCACTTAACACCTGCAAGACCCGAGAGCAAGAAGCACTGCCTTTCCAGCAGCTCACACAGGATGCTGCTTCATATAGCTTTGTATGTTGCCACAAGGGAAAAAAAACCTCAGGCTTCTGGTCAGCATGAGGACCCACCTGGCATTAGTGACTGAAAGGTAAAGAGCACATTCACATGACCTTTCCCTTTCCATTCCCCTCTCAGTGGCACTTCCATGGCTAGTAGGAGCACTGGTAACACTGAAATCCCTTTGGGTAGGGCTGGTGTAGTACATGGAGGGTAAACAAACTGATCCGTTTATGGGATTACCTCCCTTTTCACTAAGCTTCCCATTATTGTGACGATGCAGCAGGTTTTAAGACTCCATTCCATATTATCTCAGCAATGTCAGAGTTTAGGCTTTTACAGCGCATCAAGGTCACAATCTGATCACAGCTTCACTCTTAATTATCCTGACAAAGGAAATCCAACTTGAATCACACCATGGTTTGGTCTGCTGGTTCAGAAAGGTGACTGGACCTGTATTCAATCAGTTTCACTCATTCAGCAGAGAGCTGGAGAGCAGAACAGAGGAGATGAGCTTGGAGGACTGCCTGATGGCTTTTGAAAAAAAAGGAAGCAGTAGTGGCAGATCTGATGCATGCTTGCTGGAGCAGACTTGGCCTATCACGTGGATTGTATCTGCATGCTCTTCTTTGCCTGTAATGGCAACCAGGCACGTCAGTTTTGCCTGCCCAGTTTCAGAGGTCTTTATTTTCTACTTAATGCGACTGGAGAATCAACAATCCTTGACATTCTGTCTCTCTTCCACCAGTTGATGATCCTATGCTGATTTTCAGAAGAGCAGTGGTAACTCTTGCCAGCTGCAAAAAGCATCCCTACCTCTTGCAATTGTATTTTATCTGATCATGTGGGCACTCAGGTTCAGTCTTGCAACAGTCTAATACCAGAGCCAGAGTGACCACAAGCCTTCTATTACACAGATTCAATAAAGCTTTAATTTATTCAAACAAGTACCAGAGAAAACAGATAGGTTCATTTATAGTAATACAGCATCATTCTAGAAATAGCTAGATTCATAAGTAAAGATGTACTGAATGGGGTTGCAGCATGAAAACTGCAGCTGAAGTCTATGTAATTTAGGGAAATAATCTTATCACAGTTATGTTTACTACCTTATTGTCATTTAAAAAATAGTTTTACAAAGTTCTAAACTGTTACATAACAAGGGCAAAGCCCCATCCAGCCTACAGAAAATCTGCCATTTTTGCAAGAGTCTATATGGTTCTTCCATTCAAACATCTCTGTTTTCACTTAAAGGAAAACTTTCACTAAGCAGTTAGTTTTCTATTTCTTTTCTCTGAGCATTCTTCATGCATTCATAACAAAGCATTTTTGGCAAACTTTTAGTCTCTGTCTCTTAAAAACATGAGAAGGTTGACATTATTATTATTAGGAAAAAAAAGTCACTCCTAAATCCTAATGCGTTTACATTTTAAACAGTGATTATTAAAAAGGAGGACTTTGAGGCAATGGAATATGGACGTCATCATTACAAAGTAACTGTATACCAGTAACTGCTGCAATACTGCAGACTTACATTTCATTCACAGACTTACTCTGTTTGGTTGTTTTTGCTTTTTCCCACAATTAAAGCATAAAATTTTCCTGCAGAAGTTCAGACATTTAGAATGATCAGCATTTCCTGATTTTGCATCAAAAAATAGATGTTCTAATGACGTTAGCAAGACTTAGATTGCTGCAAAGCTAAAAACCCAGGGAAAAAGCTGTCACATCTGGCAGCTGAGGTAAGCAGGTGACTGAACTTACCAAGAAAATAACAGATAAAAGTTTAGTGACCTAAAAATGGCAAAGTGGCATTAAATGCATGAAGAGACAAAGCCCCCAGCTGCTCAGCAGAAATCCCAATATCAACTTTTAAGCTAGTGAGTTAAAAATGCTCTGCTTCACCACTCCCTATGACCTCCCCATCAGCTGGTATGAACCGGGCAGTAAGAAGGACATTGTGGGCCATACCTGAAAGCCCTACACCTCCAACACAAGCACAAGGCCTTGATCCACAGCCACAGATTCAATTTAATGAATCAGACCCATTAAAAAAGTAAAACACTTGTTTCTCTCCCTCAGAATTCCATTTGTTTCAAAACCCAAGACAGCTATCTCAATTCACAACAGTACAGCCCCAAGTACTACCACAACAACATGATCTGCTACTTGGGTGGACAGCGTTCATGGCATCTATTCTGGAAAGTACTCCAGGTATCATATTCCAGATCAGAAAGTACAAAGGTTTCCTAGCATGTATTCTGCCATGAGAACAGCAGTTCTGCACAGCCTATTCCACTCCACTAAAATACTCCCTAACCTGTGCTCGTCACTTGTCCACAGAAATACTCACACCAAAACCACATGCTCCATCATCATTTGTGGCTGCAGGCATCATAGCTCAAACAATACCTGTGTCCCATCCAGTCTCACATAGGTCTCAGTGCTTTTTAAGTCAACGAGACTCCAAGGAAGAGAGAAAGGAGGTTGGGAACAAACAAGGAGGTGGACAACATCTCAAAAGTACTCCTCCTTTCCTTTTCCAAGGCTGTCTCCCCATGCTTTCACACTGCTTCCTGACAACAGAGTATGACATTACATTCTGTGCCTTCTAAATAATTAGCAAAAAGAGGTACTAAGCCCAGTGGCAGAGAAAACAGGAAAACACAAAGCAGACGGAGTAAAAGATTCAGAGTGAGCCTCTGTGCCTAGCAGGCTGGATCCAGTAGTTCCCCAAACCTGGTCAGGTCTCCTGCTCTGACAGCTGCTCAAACTCTTAACACTCCTCTTGTTTAACTTCTGTCTTTCTAGTTGACGGGAAAGATCTGGTGGGACATATTGCACCAACTCCTGTGATGGTGGAACTCTGCTACTACAGTTTCCTACAGAACCTCCAAACTTCACAGGGCTGAACAAATCTCAGAGCTTCCCATTGTAGGTTTATAACCTGGTACAGCTGACAGATATACCCAAGAGCAATCAGAGAGGAAACAGCTATTGTTCCATCTAGATCACCCTCTTCCTTCATGCGAATTAGCTGAATAATTCTTCTTTCAATCACTGACCACTCAGGGGTTTTTTTTGCTTCTCCCTGCATTTTGGTTTGAACTTCTGTTCAGCCAAATCTTAGTCTTGATGGGACTCACACTGCTCTACTTCTGCACCAATATTTCATTCAAAACCAGGATTTTCAGAAGAAAAACATATCAGCCTAGTTGAAGATTTACTATGCAGAGCAGATGTTATTAGGATTATGATGGAGTTGAGCTTAATCCTATTTATGTTAACACAGCTTTGTGTTCCAAAAAAAGGCCAGGTTTACCTGTACCTTGCAATGAGAAGAGTAGTTCCCTCACCTGAAGGAAGTTGGAGCCCAGATTGCTACAACTCCCGGGCAGATCATTGTAGGGTGTTTATATCCACATCACTCTGGAAGACTTTGCGCGGCAGAAGATTTTTAAAGCAAGCTACTAGGGGCCACCTGCAGCTGTAAGGAACTTCCCAACTTGCAGGCACTTCTGCTGGCAAATTACAGGTTAGCACTTCAGTAAGCACAAGACATCTCAAAGCAGGGTTTTACTTTGGATCACTTATTCAGCACATACACTGAAGAAGTGCCTCAGACATACTGGCTATAGGAAAACAGCGACAGAGGTCAGGGGCATATACCTTTGTGCTTTCAATTGACAGTCAATGATACGCAGAAGGAAAATGCCCTTCCAGGGTCAGCACATTTTTCTTAGCAACTGTAATCCCTTACTGATAATTACAATTAAGTGTCATTAGCTAGTGTTTTCCACAGGTGAAAGAAAAGCAGCAGCTCTATTGCAAATCTCCTGCCAGTTGTAGGTGTCTTTGCTATTCTCATTTAATCAGTGCAATTCACCACCGGCTGCTCAGGGCTCATGTTTCTCCCCTCTCAATCATCAATCAGTCCGGTCTGCCTGACAGTGAATATAAGTAGATCCCAATGCCTTGATATGCTACTCTGTCCTTTATTATCAGTGCCATCTACATTATACTGTATCAGGTTAATTTTCACCTCCTCTGAGATTAGGGTATCGAACATTTTGAAGTTCTCCAAATCTACATTCTTGGACAAAATCATTCTTTAGCAGGCAGATGCCTTCACATGGCCTGACCTCCTTGCTGTCATGTTACAGTAGACTCCCATGACATTCTCTGCTTCTAGGAAGGATTAGTTTTCTGCGTTCATTTGATGAATTTGAATCCATCCTCATTGTTGTATTTAGGGGCTCAGCCTGGAAGAATAATATTTCTTACAATCTTTACTCTGTTTTTCCCTTATACCCTATGGACACTGCCCAAGCACCAGGTCTAATGAGGTCAATGATAATAGCGCTTATGCTATGAGGTTGGTGCCAGTATGAAAGGCATTTAGTGTTCTGTCTATTCAGAGCACTGAACCAAATGTCTGAAACAGCAAAGCTCAAATGCTAGCCTAATTGCATGAGGATGAGATGTTTAAGTCCTTGTGTGATTTCTAAGCTTTCTTACATCACCTTAACCAGATGGGAACTGTATTTTCCATCCGGTGTTCCTGCAGTTTGATTTTTGTTTTGTTTTGTTTTTGTTTGAGAAGGCCTTTGTAGAAGCAGAAAATAAAACCTCACAAGCCAAGAAAATGTTTCTCTCTGCTCTCAAAGCCAGCAGAAGATTTTTTTTCTCATAATTGCTCCTTAAATGTGATTCAGGCTGTTTAATGTATTGAGATGGCTCCTGATGCATCCAACAGTGAAAACCACCTAATTTTGAACAGAGTGATGCCAGAACGACCATATGCACCCACAGGATTCCTCTTTCATAAAACTCTTACTTTAAAGCAGAAGGTGTAATTTCAGTCAAAGTAACTTTTGGTCTGATGTGTATTTTCCAGATCTTCTATAAAAAGCCTGTATCAAGCACAGAAGATGACTCAGTACAGTGACTAAGCACAGTGGAAAAGGAGGCACCCATGCAGTCTGGTGCACACCAGGAGACAGAAATAGCATGTGAGCTGCAAAAGACCAGGAGCTCCTTAACCCTTCACCCATATCTCAGTGAAAATATGGACATTTCTAGCACCCTAACATGGCTGGACAAGGATTTTTCACTGATTTGCTGAGACCCAGAAAGAAGGATGATCCTGAAGGCTGGATGAAATTCTAGCCAGCACATGTTTTCTATAACTTCTAAGGTAAATTTCAAAGACTTAAGCAGCACTAACCTTTGGGAGGAGGCACCCAGCGATGCCCTTAACCCATGCTATATTCTCAGCACACTCACTTGGATTTTCCTCATCTTAATACAAACCGTGTCTTTGATGCCGTGAATTCACCTCAAGCAGTAGCCACGTTTCTATAGCCAGATACAAGAATATAAAGCCCAGTCTTCTGCTTTCTAATATCTTAGTCCAGACAACATTTTTGAAACCACTGAGTCTGACTGCCATTCATTAACTGCTCAGGTTTGTGCAAAGATTTTAGAAAGCAAGTGCCTGCAACTTTAGAAGGCTTTGGCCACATCTTTAGAAACACTTTCGAGACATTACTGTCATCCTGGGTGTTCAGGACAAATACAAAGAATTAAGTGCTCCTCTTTATACACAGCTTCCTAAACAGGTATCTTGCACAGGAACTAATCCTGCCCTTCATTTAGAATGTCAGAATGGGGAGAACACTCTCTTAGTCTCCAGAGGCAGACGAGCAGCAGTTTTTGCTCAAATCCTGGCAGTACTGCTGAGTTGAAATGACAGCTGCCTGTGGCATCCTGGCTAAACTACTACTTGTTGCTGGGAGGGGAACGAGTGTCTGGTCTACTAAGAAAGCAGCTCACAGGCAGACTTTGAAATGCCAGCTCAAGTGCTGGAAAGTCTGTGAAGAATGAAGTTTAGAGCTGAAGGTGTATTTCACATGTTGCCTGAATGCAAACAACAGCAAGAATTTCCAGAGTTCCCAGATACCCAGCAGGCTTCAGGAAAGAAAAGGAGCATTGTTCTTTATTTAGCAGAATGCAGTCACTAGCCCTGTGCAGACAGGGAAAAGAAGTTTCGTGAAGAGACTGAGCACACAGTACGAGTGAACAGCACTTTCTGCATGCAAGAACCTTTCATATGAAGAAAAGGGGAAGGGACATCCAATGAGGTTGCCTGGTCCAGTATGAAGGGCACTAAAGGCACATTTAGGACACAGACTCTGTTCCTCTGTCCACTCTGCCATTGATTTGCTGTGAATTTGGCAGCCCACTTTACATCCGTGTGCCTCAATTTCTAGCTATAAAGCAGCTGTACTAATTTTCATGTTCCTTGTAAAATGCTTTGATAACAATAAATCTTTGACTGTTTCTGTGCAAATGCACTGTAATACATCCTGCCAAAGGACTGCCACTGTTATGCAACCAAGTAATAGCCTGGTTTAGACAAACAGTGAACCTCAGGCAGTGACTGAATCCTAACTGCTCAACCCCAAATGCTATATAACAGCAAATACATCCTATCCCTGCTGATAGTCCTATTGCTGTCCAAGCACAAAGGCTTTGGGAAAATTTGATCAGAATTTAAGAAGATAAGCAATTGTCTGCTAAAGTACCTCTCCATGTAAATCCAGGTTTGGGAAGGCCCAGCTGTGTTTTCTGATGTCTGTACTTCAAGCTTAGCAGAATAACAATGCAGCAGCTGCCCAGTCTCTTGCATACCAGACAGGCACCTGGCAAGTTTCAGGCAGTTCTTCAGATACCAGCCTTTCTCTCTCTGGCCAAGCCTTAAGCAAGCGTGCCTGATCATCCTGTGGCTTTAACAGTGTAGAGCGAATGTAAAATACTAGCCGACTCATACCAAAACAAAGCTGATGTGAAATGAGACTTGGCCTTCGTATGTGGAAAACAGCAGCATTTCTACAGAGCTTCACGTATTTAGTGAGACCCAGGCGCTGAGAGATTTGGTACCACAACGGAGCATTTAGTTACAGGCTGGTCCTCATGGGCTGAACTGGATGAGGGAGACAGGAGTCAAAACAGCACTCTTCACAGTGAATCCTATTACCTGTAAATAGCACTCATTGCAAGGAGAGGGTTAGTGCAAGTTTCTTCTGCTAAGATTGCAGAAGCAGAGACATTTTTATCACAGATCATGCATGTTACACCAAGGGGAACAGAATAGCTGCCAGAACAAGACAGTCACAAGTCTGTACTGCCAGAAAATTCAACCAGAAAAGCAAATCAAAATCAAACCCAGGCCATTCCCCACAGCAAGGATTCAGATATCAGATAGGATGCCATCTAATCACCTAAAGTCCACCAACAGATACAGCAAACCTTGAAGAGTGAGGGAGAGAGACCATATGTGTGGGAAATCCAGGAAATACCTACTGCAGATGCTACTCAGCTAAGAACCCCCTACTCGAGAGAAAATGTTACATGAAGCACTTGGTGAGGGGGCAGGCAATGAGCAGCCCACTGGGGAGAGAACACAGAGCCCCACCTGCACTCCATCACTTCCTGCGTGCATACCGCTGGGGAGTAGCAGTTCTCACATAGCAGAATGTGTAGGTATTTCCTCCTATAGACAGAGCCTGATGTGGTAACCTTGCATTTCACTTTGCTGCTGTTGGGAGACCCTGATCTCTGCTTGGGCTCTTAAAAATTCACTGCCATTTCACTCTCTGGAGAGAAGCCCATCCCAGGCCTGTTGTTCAACTTAATCTCAGAGAGAAAAAACAACTATTTCAAATGACTCATTGCGCACAAGCAACTACATAATTAGGATTGCCAGAGGAAATGATCTTCCAGCTTGAAGAAGAGAATTTATATTATTGTTAAAATATAGAGACATAAAAGTGTTGGAGCTGTCAGGCCCATTTCTGATACATTTCTGTGTGCTCCACCTGCTTTAAAGAACTGACAGAAGTGTGAGCGCGTATATCAAATAAACTGCATTTTCTCAAGCAGAGAGAATAAGGCCACATGGACAGAGCCACCACAGAGAAGACCCTCACCTCCATGGTTTCCTTACATTATAAACTACTGCTTTTAGCAGCCATACATTTCCAGGCCACCATCCAGCTGTGGGATTGAATTATTTAGGTGCCTCAGAGCAGGGTAAGTCTCAACAAACAGCAGGGAAACACCTTCAAGGCAGGGTAGTCCATTAACAAGAGAGGGACAGGAGCTGCGTGATGACATTCAACAAAAGTTATCCTGCTTTAGATGTCTGCAGGTGACACTGTCCACAGCATATTTTGGCCAGGGACTCTGAAAGGGAAGGGAAATACACTGTCCTGAACATGCAAATCTGTGATTATGATCATCATGGAGAAAGCATCAATCTAACAGATAATCTGTGAAGCTGAACAGGCATTAGCTGCAGAACAGACAACTATGCTGCATTCTCCATCCCCACTCATGAGCTAATGGGGCTGATGGGGTGGCTCTCAGCCAGCAGGATGGACAGAGAGGGAAAATAATGCAGAGGAACAAAAGAAGCTTGCCAGCAGTATCTTGGCTGTGTTGGGTAACTTTCCAGGCATGGATTATTGACCAAAGGCGCAAGATAGAGACACACAATCAACATCCTTAGAGAAACTGGAACTATACCTGGCCTCTAGATCCCAAGCATGAGTAGGTTTGCACCTGAGCTCTGCACGTATACCTAGGTGCTTGCTAGCAACTTACTTACTTGTGTATGTTAATACACAGATTAGTCACCAAAAGAGCCATCTGGCCAGAAGATATGCTCTATCAAAAGAACAGACACCGAATCAGCAAGGCAATTCCTGCAATACCCCAAATCACTGGTTAAGTCTGACTTTTTATCTTGAATCTGTTTTTATACCCAAACATTAAATTTAGTAGTCACTCACTTTCAGCCTTCTAACATCAGAGTGCTCTGCTGGGATCAGGCACCTTAGGACACTCTTTCACATTCAGGTACTTCTATAAATACACACCTAAGGTACAAAGAGATAGTGGAGGAAGTACAGTTGGTGGATCAAAACAGAAGGCACAAAATTACAGGGTTCCTTGCTTATTTCCAACTGTATCTGTGATGAGATGCATGTCCTTGGCAAGTCACTTAACTTCTCTGTACCGTAGGTTCTGCACTTGCAAAACTGATTTTACTTGTGTTATAATGTGAAGTGTGTGATGTGGCAGAGAGATCCCAAGTGGGAGACATGAGAGTGAATCTGTTTTTATGGTGGGAGAGGGACTTTTTTCCCACGGCTGAGCAGTCTGTGGGTAAAACCAGTCAGGGTGGGGCTAGCACTATAAAACTGTTCTTTGCTCCCATTATTAATTACATTATTAACATACAGGTTACTATTAGCTTATGCCAGAGAAGAATCTGCTGCCCTCAAGCACAGGAAGTGTAAGCTTGAGCTAAAGCAACACCTTTGCCAGCTAAAAATGAGACTGAGATACTCTGTGGAGGAGGATATGGAGTATTTACACAGTTACACAGAGCAATCACATGAGATCTTGTGCCTGGTGTGAAGCTGTGAGGCTCAAGTTTCATACTCAGTTTGTTTTCCTCATGGTAACTGGTGCTAAGCCTAGGAGCGATGTGCTTTCTCTGTGAAGAACTGAGTATGGAGGCAGAAAAGTCAGGTGGGAGCTGAGCTTTGCAAGGATAAGGAACCACTAAACACAAACAAAAATAAGCTATTATGCTCTAAGAAAGAATAAAACACACCAAGAGACTATCCTTGCCACCAGGTGAGGAAGCAAATATAAGCCACCTATTGGTTTCAGCACAAGTCCCCACAATTTTCCTTCCTTTTCTGCCTACAGCCAGGAAATCATGCTCGAGCATGGTTTGTATGATGCACAACCAGGCAGTGGCTGCCCTGGCGTTTTGTACTGAGTCCACAGAGAGTCCAGTGGAACTAATTTTTTGTGCACCCTAAAGAGGGAAGCCGACAGCAATCTGCACTCCCTATGCAGTTACAAGATTTCCATCTCTGGAATTTCTTGGTACTTCTCACTCCTTATTTTATGATTTATTAGTCTCCCTAATAGCAGAGAAAGTGAATAAAGAACACTTACAAAATTATGTTTTCCTGACCAAGATTAATTTCAGTCCCCTAAAGATTCAACATACAGAGCAAGATGGGGGAAAAAAACACAGCCAGCCTGCTCTTTGTCAGCCTCTCCCAAGAAATGTGTATCCACAAAGCAGATTTATTGGCTTTCCAACAGCCTTCAGCATAGAGACTTCATATACTCAGGAGACGAGTCAATTCCATAAAATAAACTGTGCTCCATAACCTTGCCGCTGTTTATATTATTTACTGATACAACAGTAAAGCGCTGCAAAGAGAATAAAAACCCTGAGCTAAAAACACCAGCTGTAAAACAACCACAAACTCTTAAAAACACTATTGCTGATTTTCGGACCCCTGGCTGAGCTGCCCAATATGCCCATCTGTTAGTAAGCAGCTCTCCCGCCCTGAAATCTTACTCATTTTTCTCCTTCTCTGTTCCTCAAAACACTCAAACCACTGGGAGACATTACAGTTCCTGAGACATGCTGCACAAAAGCTGGCTGCCTTGCCCTGGGAAGGTCTGTGTGAGACTTGGGACATGCATTTACCTCTGTGAAGCCCTCCTGAAGAATATCGAGTAAATTCCCCCTGGCCAAACAAGCGAGCATTCTCCACGAGCCCACCGATGGGTGAGGGTCTCAGAGGACACAGGGCAGATCCTCCAGCTCTGGGCACGACCTCTTCCTCCTTCTCCCAAAGACAAAGAGTTGGAGCTCATCAGGAACGGCATTCATAGTCCCATATGTGCAGCCCGTTACTGCACACAGATAGTTGAGCCAAAGTCAAGGCTTGCACTGGGCATGCTCGAGAGGGAGCTGCTGGGGGAGTAGCGGGAGAGATGTCATACGGTTCCTATAGAAACGCTTCAGTTTACAAGATGCAGGCCCAGGACTGAGTTGAGGAAACATCTGAAACCCATTTCAGCAGTCATACTCACACAAAACCCGCTGCGTAAAAGAGATTTTCAAACCCACCAAACACAGCAAATCCCTGTATGGCGTGGGGGCAGGGAGAGAGTCAAAGAACGGCAGGCAAATAGCAGATGCCTTGATTAGCTAAAAAAGCAAACGGAAAGATTGAAAGAGCTGCCAGCTTTAACTCTCAGCGATTGTTCTGCAGCCCCGAAGAAACAGCAGCGTGGTCAGCCACCTGCTAGAGACAGGAAGCTCCAAACCAGGTCACAATACAGCTAGTAACATTTGCACAGTGCTTGGCCCTGCTCTAGCTGCCCTAGCAATGAAGTTGAAAGAAGAAAAAAGAAAACTTTCAAACTAGAATTAAAGACAATCGTACCCAGCAAATTTTCTAAATCAATAGTAATTGCATTAATTCCAGAAACAAGTATCAAATATCTGCAGGCAATCTCTCAAACTTCATCACACTTTACAGGAAATGCCCAGGAGAAAAAAAAAAAAAAGAAAAACCTCTCAGAATGGATGAAGATATCTTCTGCCAGGGCTCTGGCTGCCAGTCCACAGAGCAACACTGCAAGTACTTCCCAGTGATAGCAAACTGTGCCTTCAGATTTCAAAATACTGATGAAGCATTTCTAAGTGAGAGACACATTTAAAAACAAACATGTTTTTCTGCCCAAGTATTGAAGCATCTGGAGGAAAAAACACCTGCACAATTTTACCATTTTACCCTGTCACATGTGGAGGTGCAGCTAAAATACAGAAAGACAAGCAACAGGTAATTTCTCTCTGTCACCAATCCAAGTCATTAAAAAAGCATTCAGCCCCATGCCCCCATGACAAAAGTTTCAAATTATTTATTCATGTTTACCTTCCCTACTTTTCATAATTCAGTGGGAATTGCGATTTTTATGTTTTGATTGACTGTAACATCAGATCTGTTAAGCAAAACAACAGATTACCGCAAGGCTTTGCATAAAGTCTTGTAAACTGGCGATGCTGGTGGTTAGTACCTTGATCCAATTTACTTCTGAGACTCAAAATGCCACTAAATAGACAGCAATAAATATTTATCCCCATTTTTTGTGATGCAATCAAGTAGCTTATGCCTTTGCAATTTCAATAAAATTTCATAGAAAAACTGAGTGCTTTCCCCATCAGACAGAAAGTGACCTAATTTAAAAACAAACAAACAAAAAAAACAACCACCACAAAACACACTCTGACCCTTTTCTGTGGACGTTATAATGCTATTCTTAAGTAATGATCTCAAAGAATAAGTTATAGTTATTATCAGTTTGTCAGTGCTACGTAGTAAACATACATTCGTAGAAGACTTCTAATATTAACAGGTAAGGATGCTGAGGTCATCCCTTCCCTATACCACTTCGATTTCTGGAACAACAAAAAAAATTAACTGCGGATGTACTGAAGTAAAATCAAATGCATGCTGAATGCAGAGAGAGGTTGCAGATGGCTGTTAGGTGTTCTCTGATTGTTTTTACAATTTGTTTTGTGAATTTGATAGCAGATTAAATATTTTATTATCACAGTCCCTGCAAGCTCTAGATATTTATCCTTGTCCTTTGAGGAGCAGAGAAGCCAAAGGCAGGCAATCGCTAGCCACAGACTTTACACTGGAGATATAACCCAAATTTACAGGTTTAAAAAAATAAATAAAAATAAGAATAAAGAGAAAATATGTTCAAACAGCATCAAAATGCAAAGCATAAATAGGATTTAAATGTAAAATGCACCGTTTAAATGAGGAGAAGATTACACTGACACCACCAGCTCTTTTATTGTTTATCCTGGTTCACCTCCAAGGCATTTAGTAGGTGTCCTGTTGCATTAGCGATACACGATAATGAAGCACTTTTAACACTTGTGCCCCACACTTTAAGGACTACAACACATTTGGGCAACAGCAGGATGTAGCGACTGCCATTAAGTCACTGCTTGCAGTGCAACCTATGCTTGTCCGTAGAGCTTGTATGTTAAGTCTTGGCAGGCATCTTTAGTTTGTCAAGGATGCAGACTGGCTTTGTTCAGAAGCGGGACGGGGCTATTTGATTATCTAAAGTCTAACTAATTCCAAGCTCCATGTACAAGCTCTCTGTGGCACCATCCCCAATAACAGCTTAGCAGTCATACAAAGTACGTAACATATCTTTCAATCAGAGTGTGCTCCCCATGCCATTGCATAACAGGATACCTTACACAGCGTGATGGTGAGGGGGCTGTCAGCCACATGGATTGAGCAGCTGACTTTGCATACAAACCACAAAAAAGAGTCCTGGACGTCCTTTCAGAAACATAGCGATGAATCTGTATATGTGTAACAGATAAAATAGTCAAATGTGGTCTAGAGAAGGGCAATTTCTCCTATGCCAACCAAACACAGCAAATGACAAACAAAAACATTAGTACCGAGAGCATTTCTCTCACCCCTACTCACTATACCCCTATTTCCTGGCATAAATCAGAGGACCTAAAGCCAGATGTGTCACCCATAGTACAGTTGTTGCATCCCTAAGAAATGCAGAAATACTGTCTCAGCTGAACATACTGGGTGAACTGTGAAGAAGTTGGTTTGGACTGGAGAGACTGTTCAAGCCAGAAGTCCTACCCTACCTGCCTTTTTGGATCAACCAAGAAAAGCTGGGACTGAAGTCAAATTCAAGTCGTCACTTTCAGTCCCACACCCCTGTTACAGAACTTCTACCTACTAGAACACCAACACAGAGAAAGGCGAAGTGTTCTTATTATGCATGCCAGGTTCAGGTACAGGCCTGCTCGCTGTATGATTTCCATCAGAGGTTTGGTCATCAAAGATTTGCTCCTACATGGGGTTTCTTATCTTTGAAACATAAGTGCCTTGCTTTGACAATATGAATGGCAGAAAATAGAATCTAGGCCGTTTCTGATGGCTAGACTGAGAGGCAGAGCATGCTGAGCCATTCTTCTGTTTCTTGTGGTAACACAAAAGCATCTTGGGTGTATGTGTGCTGAAAATACCTTTTAAAAATTAAACGCTAGTTCTTTGTGTTCCACTCTTAAATTTCAAACTTCTTGTAGCAGGAATCATTTTGTTTCAGTTTTATTATATCATAATTGATGCACTTGAATGTTATCTTTGCAGGAAGCAAACAAAACAGACTCTCACTAAAAGTAATGCTTCATAATTCTCCTTGCAGATGATTCCAAAATGAAAGGCATGGGGCAATGGTATCAAAATGATGTCCGCATCGTCTGTTCCTTGTGTGAGTGACCTTCAAAACAAACATGTAGGGTAGCGGTTTGGTTGGTGGCATTGCCCTCTCCTGGCGAGTTTCAGTAGAACACTAACCCTTGTACTTGCCCCTGTTGAATTCCGGGCAAGGCGTATATCAAAGCCCTGTTACTGCTCCATTTCCTGTTGTTGTGATGAGACTGTCCTCGTGTCACAGCAGCACCACCAGTATCAACACATAAGCCTTCCTTCA
Source organism: Opisthocomus hoazin (assembly GCF_030867145.1). Classification (NCBI taxonomy): domain Eukaryota; kingdom Metazoa; phylum Chordata; class Aves; order Opisthocomiformes; family Opisthocomidae; genus Opisthocomus; species Opisthocomus hoazin. The sequence continues at coordinate 2,144,314 of NC_134437.1, forward strand.
AGACTTCCATCCAAGGATTTTAAGGCATTTTATCAACATTCTCTAATTGTTTCTCTTATCAGCTCTTGAGAAAAAGAAAGATCAATGGCCACAGTTCAGCTCTTGCTCATAAAAGTTTTGGTTGGCGAAATAAAAGCAAGTGTGGCTGATTCAGAAAGGCTGTGAGGCTTGTGAGGCCATGACTGCAGTAACAGCAAAAAAGAGCTGCCTAATGCAACTAATGCCTTTGTGTCCCCTCCCAATCTCCCCATCAAGCGTCTAAAACAGAGGTCGGACTCCAAATGGACTCCTGGAAACTCACAGAGGATGCAGCAGGCTGTGATGTGTCTTGGGGCACCATGTCCATCAGAGTTCCCATGCTGGATGCCACAGCTCAGCTCAGCGCCAAGGGGAATGTACCAGCACTCCTTCCCCCTTGAAGCCTGAGAGGGAGAAGCAAATGTATTAAACACAAAGGAAAGAATTTTCTTAGAGGAAGAACAGACTCACCAACAAAATGTCTGAATATAATCAAAACAAAGGAGGAAAGTTGCCACCTTCTTTCATTGCCTGCAGAAAATATATATCTAAGGGCTACAACCTTAGGGAAATGTACATATTTTTTAATTTTCTTCCACACGTGAAGTATGTATGGTAGAAAGAATTCCCCTGAAACACACGTAAAAAAAAGATTCCTGACTACATTGGCTTACGCTGCACATAGGATCTAATTATCTCTTCCCATTTGTGAAGGGGGAATCCAAATTCAACAGAAGTCAAATATGCCAGCCAAAGCTGTACCGGTCCCTAGTGTCAAATATTCAGGGTATTACTTGATGAAGTGAATTTAGGCCAGACAATAGATATTCATAAATAATTTTAGGAAACAATTCTACACACTGACATTTACATTTAGGAATTTTCTGGTAATCTAAATTTGCTTAGTCGTTCTTTAGAAGTCCAGAGGGAAGTCAGGTGAAAGGAAAGGTGGGGGAGTTTGCAAGAGTTAACAGACTAGATAATGGTAAGATTCCTTGAGAAAGACTGAGCGACAGTAGGAATCGCTGTTGTTCATGATCACTTAAAGGTGGGCAGGAGTGTAACCCTGATGATCACTGTTATGTTGGTTGTGTCATCCTGGCACCTCTCAAGGGACCAACGGTCATGGGTGGGACAGAATGGGTAACAGAGGAAGAGCCAAGGCGGGTTGCTGACTCTGCTCAGGGTCGAGGGATTTCAGGGCCCACTCTGCAAAGTGGGGCTGACAGCGAGTGAGCAGGGAGGCCCCGAGGAGTGGGGGAAGGATCCGAGGCTGTGTCGCTCCAGGTGTCTCTGGAAGTGGGGCCAGCCAGGGGGGATTGGAGCATGGGGATCCCCAGGAGCAGGGCTGGCTGGGGGAGACCGGCGTGAGGGGAATGGTAGGCCCGGGGTGGGGGACCAGGGTACCGGGAACGGGCCGCGATCCCCAGGGGCAAGGCGGTCCCGGGGGCTGAGGAGCCCCTTGGGAGGGGGTGGCACAGCGAAAACCCGGGCCCCCGTGGGGTGGGGTGCCGGCCCGCCGCGCCTGGGCCCCGCGCCCTGCGGCCCTACCTGCGCCCGGCGCGGGCGGGAGGGTGCAGGCCCGACGCGCGCCCGGCCACGGCGCGTCGCCGCTTGCCATGGGGACGGGGGCGGGACGGGGAGGCCCCGCGCAGGCCCCGCCCCGCCGGGCCGGGCGTGCCTGAAGCCGGGGCGGGGGACCGGGGCTCAGGGCCCGGCAGCAGGCGGGGGGAGCTGGCGCTCAGCACCCGCAGCGCCGCTCTGCTTGGCGCGTCCCAGCACCTCGGAGAAGGGTGGGGAGCCCTCCGGCTGCGTGGGCCCCGGGCCCCGGCCCTGCCGCGGGTGCGCCCCCAGAGCCCCAGTGCAACAGGCGGGCAGTGGGCTCTGCAAAAAGTGCAGATTTACTCGTTAAAACTAAAAATTACATCTTTAATGTTCAAGGAAACATTTGATACATTAACACTCATTTAACACCTAAACATAACAACCTCGGGAAAACACAGGCGATAGATACACTGTTGGAAGCTTTTAATATTCAGTGCAAAACCAAGTCCTTTAGAAAAACACTTCTTGCAGAACACGTGGCTTTCATCTTTTATCTACTCAAGGCCTGCTAAACAGGCAAAACTGCGGTACTACTCCTGTTCTATGCAGAGCATTTGATTATCTCTAAGATATGCTGTACTTCCAGAAACACCACCAAGTACTAGCTATGTATGAAAGGTGGAGATCCTTAGGGAACAGGAGATAAACTACCATTGCAGGCTTTGAGGCACTCATTGAAAGACAGTTTCTGCTGCAGCTCCCATTCGTTCAGAATGGAAAAGGGCTGATCCACACATCAACAGAACTAAGTGATGTGACTAAGTGGAAGCAAGTTCCTCTGAGCCAAACCCAGTCCTACTTATGTCCACGGCAAAACTGGTTTAACCTGATGGATGTGCAAATTTACACCACTCTGGGCCCAGGAGCTTGACCTTAGTGCCTACGCAGCTTGCTGTCCCCGGCCCCAGCTCTCCTGCTGGGTGAGGAAAAACTTCAGTACCACTCGCAGTGCATGCCTCTGCAATAACAGGCTGTTTCACTTAAATTGTTTTTTAAAATGATCTGTTGGAGTGAGCACCTTCTAGAAAACCTCCCATCTCCTCAACTGTAGTCCGTATCTAATAATGTTTCTAAAAAGTCCAATTTCTTCCTGTGATGCGGAGGGCTTGACTAGAACTGAAGCCAGCATCCCTTTCTGGTTCTAGTACCAGCGATTCAGTGCAAGGAGGTACATAACTGTTGCCCAGCATGAACCAGATCTGGCAGCCTGTCTGACAGCTGCGCTAGCAGAACTGAGTGCTTGAGTGTCCCGTGACTCCCTGATACACTCTTGTAAGTAAATCCTGTGCTTATTCAATTCCTCCTCAGTCCAAAGGACAGGTTTTCATGCTGGGTATGGAGTACAGAAAGGAACTTGGAGGAGCAGAAAGAGGAATCCTTGGCACTCAGAAGAACCAGCCCTTCCAACAACATCATCCTGTACGCTTTATAAATGAAGGGCCTTTTACTGCAGACTTTACAATAGCCCCACTGAGGTGAGCTGGATAGCATGGGCAAAAAAACCTTTTCAAGTAGAAAAATATACTGTATCCATTATACAAAAGGTGCCTTCTCCTGCAAACATTACTCTAGCCTTACAATAGCCCTGCTGAGGTCTACTGGACACCAGGGGTAAAAGGCAGAAAAAACGTAGGATTGGTCCTCAAAATACTTCCACCTTGGCAAACACTGCCCATACCAGCTTTATTTTTTGTAATGAGCAGGAACTCCTTCGTGCTTTTTACATTCAGCTGAGCTGTAATATACAAAATTATGTATGTTTATAAAACGTATCAGGATGTCCATTTTTAAACACTGGCAATAAACAGGTTTTCCCATGATCTGCATCTAGCTATGCAGACCATTATTTAGGAACAGAATGTGCCAAGCATTGATTTAGTGCCTGAAGATACTGCTTGTGAGCACTGTTCAACTGCCAATACTGCAACTGCCAAATTCAGTCCAGTGGCAGAAGCCATCTGGACAATTGCTATACTGGATTATTAACACTATTTTAAATCCATAAACAAATTTTCAAAGGTGTATCTGGGATGGTTAGCAGAAATCACCACATGGTGTGTGCTCTACATTACTGGGTTTTGTAACTAAGACTGACAGTACAAAATAAGAAAAAATGGAGGAAAAGTCCAAAGCCCTCTCTAAAGTTGACCAGGATTCATTCCCAGTATCCCAGGCATGCAAAGAGCTACTGTACTCTAAGGACTGGATAACTGCTGTAAATATAGCTAGTGGCTTTTAAATTACTGCCTCACAGTGAAATTCTGAGTTTTCCTTTTTTTTTTTTTTCCAGTCAGAGCCAAGAGCTCACTACTCACTTCTGTGCATGTTGGGGTAAGGACACTTATCTGTACAGCCCTTCAGTGAAAGAAATTATTATGTACCCCTCAGTTAATTCTGCATTTCTGGCCTTGGTTCTGTGCATGGTTGTAGAACACTGCTTTTTGAGAAAAGGGGATGCACATAGTGCATGCCTGCAGTTACAGTGGCAGGTTCTGGAGGAAGACATTGCAGTAGATACTGTTAAAGGTTTCATGCCATTTCTTCACAGTATCATCCACATGTCATTCTGCACATAGCAGAATTTTCTTAACATTGACATAAAATCCTGTGGCAACATCTCCCCTGTCCCAGTATTGAATCCTGTATGCCATGTTCCCAAATCCATCCGCAGAGCAGCACTCAGCTGGTCCTCTGCCACAGCAGGAACTTTCTCACTGCAGCTCTGAGCTGTGGTTTTAGCTTTCATCAGCGAAGGAGCAGTTCTGTCTTCTCACAGTGCTGAGAGGAGATGGGCTGCCAGCTTCTGAGGCAGCTCTTCCAAAGGGAAGAGGTGGGTTTTGTCAGCAGAATCACGTAGGATACTCATCGCGTGAGAATAAATATGTCTGCGTCTTCCAAAGAGAAATGCAGGTGAAGACACAGCCTCTCTGCACTTTCTCAGGGAGACCTGATGTGTCCATGAGGTTAGTTTGCGTCTACAGCATCTCTAAGTCTGTGAAATCCTTTTGCTGCTGAAGGAGGAGGGGGCCATCAAGCCTTTTATACCAGGGTCCCATTCTTACTGTCGTATTTCAGCCTGGGCCGGGGGAAGTTGAGGGTGGCATATTCTGTGGCATTCTGCATTTGTAAGTTCTTCACCTCTGCTGCAGAGCGCTCCCGGACCTTGGTGAAAACCTGGATGTCTGCGTAATGAATGCTGTCATCCTGCTTCACACTCTTGGGTTTCCTTACGGTAGCATAGACAGGAAACTCTGGGACATCTTCGTACGTTGGAGCCTTTGGGGAGAAAGAGCTCTGGAAAGTCAGTTGCCTGGGCTGCTGCTACACATGCCTTCCCCAGACCAGGCAGAGACACCCTGTACACTTCCCCCAGCACTATTCAGCCCTCTGACACCTCAGACTCAGAGCAAGATTTCATCCTACTGCTTCCACTGCACCCTGGGGGGAAAAAATGGGCCCAAATCACTGTGCAGCAATGCACGTTGTTCCCACGGCCATTAAAGCCTATACAGAATAAGACGATTCATGGCTCTGAATAAGCTGCTCCACGTCCTCCCAACCCATCCAGCCTAGGAAGTGGTGGTCAGCTCTGTCTTCTGAATAGAAGGTTGTGAAACAACTCTAGGAAGCTGTTTACCTTCCTGCCAGGCTGATGCTGTTGGCTCTCATGCCTCGTATTAGTTCCTGAAAAAGAAACACCGGCGGATCAGGTTAACACAGCTGTTTATTGTTCCACCTTTGAATGCAAAAATGCAGTGTCTGGCCCATGGGCTCTCCCCACTAGACACAAATGAAATTTCCACCTCATCCGACACTCTCAACCCTAATGCTGTCTCTGAGGCTTGCCTCCAAGAAGAAAGCCTGGGCTTGTTTCTTTGGAAAAAATAAGATTTCTCAGGATGACAACATGCTGTGGACCGCAATGTTGTTGGCAGAACCTAGGGGGACAGATACAGCACAGAGAGCTTCCTTGTCAGGCCCTTGGAGAAGTGAGATTCAGTTTTAACTTTGTTATTTCCTTTGCTGTGGGGCAAACATATTTTGCCCAGCATGGTTCACAGGACACAGAACACAACTGGGCTACTTACAGAATGCACTTTATTCTGGGGGACTGATGTCAGATGGATGTTTGCAGCTCTTACAGGAGTTTGATGCAGCTTCTGCTATGCTGCCACTTGAGAGTACTCACATGTGTTTTGATGTGAAACCAGCATTTTAAAGATACTACTAAAGTCCCTTCCCTCCCCCTTGTCAAGTCCCATGGCACATCACACCCCTTGCTTTAAGTTTTAAAGAAATCTTGTATCTTGCTTCTACCAACTTCTCTTGAGGAAGGTTAGGTACAAAAGAGTATGGGAGGGGACCTCAGCTTCAGGGAGCCTCAGGGATCCAACTCACAGTCAGCACTGACTAATGTCATCTAATCAGGGGGCTCAGTCACTCCACCTCTTCTTGTCCTCTAAAGCATTTTCACAAATTCTTACCTTGCTTTTCTTTCTTTCTTTTAAAAGGTGAAGGACAATTCCTGAAATGAGAGAGAGATGTCAGCCCTAAGAAGCCCCAGCCTCTGCTCTCATAACATGAAAACCCAAATGCACCACTCCAGGGTACCACATCTGTGGGTAAAGGCCCAAGAAGTATCTCAGAGAAGAGCTACTGAGTCAAGCCAGAACCTGAGCCACTCTTGCAGGGAGAAGGTCCACAGGGGAGATGTGGGTATGTTTCCTTCTGTGAAACACCTACCATACCCCACAGACACTCCCAAGTCTCCTTGCCTTTCAGCCCCACCTGGCTGTCCAATATGCATATGCATATGCATCAGAGTGAACAAGAACAGATTTCACTGTAGTTTTGCAACTACATTTCCACAGCTGTATGATCAAAGATGCAGGGTGCAGAGCATTACCTCAATTGGCACGAACCCCAAATGCTCTGGTAGCCCTGTACCCTGTGCTTTGGCCCCCTTGCCCAAGGAGCAGCTGTGTGCAGATGTTGTGCTAGTATTTCAGACAGTTTTCCTGTTCTGTTTTCCACTTAAAGCATAACCAAAACAAACAAGCTATGCAGTTAATATAAGCCAAGCCAAACCCTAATCTCAGCTGTACCTGTGTGACCAGAAAGAGACAAGCCAAATATAGCTGTGTTCCAGCCATGGAATGAACAGGAGCCAAATTCATCTGAGCTGTAACAACAGAGCCAGGAGCTGAGCTCCTGCAGGTTGGTGCTGGCACAGGAGCACAGGCTGTCTGGCAGAGCAGAGATGTGTCACATTCTGGGCCAGATGCATGAAGGAAATGCTGTCGTTGCATCATGCTCAGAGGGCCAGAGGAGAGCTGGTGCCAGCCCTGGTACGGCTCCTCCTGCATACACATGTCCATCTGGTGCTGGCCGCCAGCCAACACAGTGTGCATCTGAGGGTCTCACACAGGTCTCTGTTTCTGCTGAAGCACAGGCAGAAGCTGAAAGTGGGTACCTAGCACTTTTAATGGGGCTAGAGAGTTACCAGATGGTTCCCAAGAAGCATTCTATGTCCCATAAAGTGTGCATGTGCCAGATAGGCCTGACAAAGGCAGAAACAATGCAGTGCCTGAGGCAGAGCTCTGCCTTTGCCGGCTTTTAGAGGCAGTTTCAGTGGGCGGGTGACCAGGACTGTATGCAGTCATGCCTTTGGCACTCTAATGGCAAAACAAAAAAAAGCATGAATGTGGGCAAAGAACTTGGAGACCTTCAAAATGATCAGTAATGATTAACCAGACTTGGTAGACTTGGGAAGTCAAAGGCAGCTTTGGGAAAGACAGGGTGGCCATGCATCTGTGCTGAAGGATCCAACAATGCTTCTCACGTCTCTGCTGTGTGCTGCCCCACAGAGGCACCAATGGCCCTCCAGTCCTTGACAGACAAAACGTGGGGGGCTGCCCCTGGGAGTTAGAGACATAGCTTAAGGCAACACTGCTTTGTCTTGCAGTGGTTCTCACTTGGCTCTTGCAGCTCCCTCCTCCACTGTCTCTACGAGCTTGCGGGGTCTCCAGGGCCCTCCTTGCCAAGGCTTGTGTGCTAGAGCACTTTGCTTCTTTACAGCATTCAGGCATGTTTCATTAAAATAGTGCCATCTGAAGAAAATGAGCAGGGTCCCTCTCCTCTTTTCTGGGAGGTAGGTTGCAGTATCAGCTTTCCAAGCTGCTCTTCCTTGTTTTGGTTGCCTTCCCTTGTAGAGAGAACATTAGCAGGCAGCGTGTAGGCTGGAGCTATTCTGAGGCTGTCTGCAGGCTAATCACAGCCAGGCAGGAGGCGGCATCTCCCAGCCTCATATCTGTGGTAATTAGAACGGATGTGGCAAGGAAAAAAGCGCAGGGCAAACCTCTCCTCTCTTCTCAAAACCAGGTCAAACATGTTGTAACTAACTCACAGCCTGCTAGAAGCGCATTGTATTCTACATGACAGCACACATGTCCCTGCTCCTATATTGCTTCTTGCCTTTCGCCACATCAATGCCAACCTGATTTCTGCCCTACACAAGCCTGCTTCACAGTGGGTCCTGAATTTTGGCATCTTCTGCTGTCCATGCACACTGGAGGCCCTGACTACTAAGCCAAGGAGTGTGAATCCCTGGGGCCTGCCCTCCACAGGGCCATACTTGCAGAGGTATCCATACCTGAGGGCACAATTTCCTTCATCAGTAACTTTCTTCTGTGAATAAATTTGCTGTAAGGGCTTTTCTTTAAAACTTCAGGAACCTGCTCAGGCTCTTGCTATTTGCTCTGCCTCCCTTAGGGCTCATGCTTCAGTAGCGATCATGACAAGGATCTTCCACCCAGGAGCAGGTGGGTGCCAACCTCCCTTGGGCCCTTTTGTTAAGTCTCAGCTCTATTTAGGAAACTCAGCTCTTTGCTGACACAGCTGTGATGCTGAGAAAATATACAAAAATAAAAGCAGTATAGATGCCTGGAAACACCTGAACTAAAATTAAGCACCTTTTTCTACCCACCCACACACCCCCCCCCCCCCCCCCATCACCAAGGCAAAGGTATGAATCATGCAAACTTCTGCAGTGGGGCAAACTTCTGCTCGACTGTGGTCCTCTGTAGGTGCCTCCCAAGCCCATGTTACCAACAGCACATTCTCATTTGCCTTCCTCTTTCCTTGCTCGGTGCCCATCTGGGCTCTGAAAATGGGACTTCTGGTGGGGGACTTGTCAAGAACCAGCCTTCCACCTCCCACCTACAGCTCCTGTTCCTAAATCTCAAACTCCTCTGCCCTCCAGCTCAGGGCTCAGGTTGGAAGGACTTCAGTTCCCTGGACCACCTCCTCTGTTTCAGCCACTAGGTGATGCTGTGCCTCTTGGAATTATTAAAAGGCGCTGATGAATTTCGAATACTTTTAACAAACGCAGCGTTGAAGAGAATGTCCTCGGAGCTTCATCTGATATTCATGGCTCTTCTCCTCGTACCATGGTCAGAGCTGAAAATATTTCCACTTGGCACCAAACGGTACTCCACTGTGCCCCTTCTCTGTAAGCAGGAGGTCCAGGGCACAACATGAGCCAGGAGGGATTAAACTGTCATCCTCCCTCCCAGGGAGAAAGAGCAACATCATCTGAAAAACGTGGCCAGGCTTTCCCAAGCACAAATAAAGCCCAGACAGAGGCAGGCAGGGAGAGGAGCTGGAGGAGCTGAGAGTAGGTTGGGGTAGCTTACCATGAGCCCTTAGTGCCAGCACCGCCCCGGGGACCCCTCCCTGCAGCATGCCAAAGGGACACCTTATGGCGTCTACCTGGCCAGAGACCACTGCGGCAAGGACAGGGCTTTTAACTAAATCCTTCCTAGAACTGAGCTATTCTCAGCTGCTGGCACGGCTGCAGGAACCCAAGCTGCCAGATCCAGCAGGTGCCACAGCCCGTCTGGGCTGAGAGACGTGAGCAGCAAAGCCCCTCCGCCTCCCCTTGCGCTGCCTGTGGCAGGCAGTGGCTGCCCCAGCCTCTCGTCCCCGCACCGGCACCTGCACAGCAGCGACCCAGTGCCCCTGCTCACTTGCTCTCGGTTTCCGTGCGAGCTGGCAAGGCGCAGGGCTGAGAGCTAGGCTGGCAAACCCAGCACAAGGAAGCAAAGCTTGAAAAGTCCACCCAAACTTCCACTCGGGCCTCCCGCAGCCTCCTCTGCCACCCGCATACCTGGCGGATGCCGTACTCACCATGGTCGCCCGCAGCTGCAGAGATTGCCCATGTCGCTCCTTCCTCCCTGAAGCAGGAGTGTTTTCTGGACTGGGAGAGCTTGTATTTCCTGGTTCCTGCTCGGCCCCTGGCTCTTCCAAGGGAGTGTCTGGCAGTGTCAGATTTCTCTCCATCGCTGCAGCGACGGTCTGCAGGGCCCGTGCATGCCATCTACCGGAGGGCTGGCCCCGGGCTCCCCGTGCCCCCAGGACCTGCGCTCGCCTCTTGCTACCCGCGGAGGAGAGGGCAAGGCAGCAGCCTCCAGGCCTCAGCCCTGGGGCTAGAATTCTGCTTTATGGTTTGTACAGTGGGTTTTCCTCCGCTATCCCTCTCTCCCACCAGCGCCATCCTGCTGATGCCAGCAGTGATGCCAAAGAGGATGGAGGAGGGACTTCAAATGTTCCTGAACGGGAGCTCCTAGTGCTGTTCCTGCTGTTCATCATTGCATCTCAAGCAGGATGTCAGAAAAATGTGTGGCATGGGCTGGCATCATCTGGGAAAGAGAGCGTATCTTCTTGGGAGGGAGGTGATGCCCCAGTGAAGGTGAGAGCAGGCTTGGAAGTCTGCTCTCAGCTGAGCTCTAGTGCTCCTGCTTCTGCTGCAGGCAGAAAGGCATATGCAACCTCAGCGACATTACTGGGAATCCATTTTTTTCTAATGCTACCTACATGAAAATGTAGAGATTCGTGCTTTTTAGAAAACAGAATCCCATGAGGGACCTCGTATCATAAGGACCTGAAATACAGCTCTTAGGCTCACCGCGCAGCATGTCGAACAGGAACTTAATGTATATTTTACCTCTCTATACATATTGAGAGCCCTTTACACTGTGGCTGGTCATTCCTGGACTGAGCAACGGGTAGATGATCTCTGGCAGATACTCAGATACTCAATACTGAAAGACAGCATGACAAGGTAGTCCTCAAGCAGAAACTGTACTCCACAACTTTGATTTGGCAGTCAGCCCCAGTTCTGTGCGCGCCTGAATGCCTCATGGGATGTGCTGACAAGTGGGTAAGTTTTATTTCACCCTTCGGGTGGGCTATCTTAGGAACTGGCCCTAGTCCCCTACTCCAGCTATAGCCATGCTCTCATCCAGGTTCACAGCAATCATTTATCATCTGCCCAAGTGCACAGGAAAGCTTGTACCTGTCAAGAAGTGGCAGGAGGAGGAGAGTTCTGCTTTGGAAGGACCACAGGGCACAGCCGCTCTCTTAGCTGAATCCTGGATGACCTGCACTGCAACCTGCAGAGCCTGAGTGTTGCTCTGAAACTGCTCCTCAGCATGTGGCTGGAGAAGTTGTGCAGCTCGGCCTGCACCACAGCACCCTGGGGAGAATTTAGGATCGGATTTATGCAGGCAGACAGGATTCAGCCCTGATCCCAACAGGACTGTGTTCTCAGGGTCCTGCAATGACCAGGTGGTCTCAGGAGTCTGTCCCTGCTTGGGAAGTTGCAGACTCTGTGTCTCTGGGTTTGCCCCAGACACTGTTGATTTAGTGAGCCAGTGTCTGTTTTGATTTCTGGGATAACTTGGGCTTTGTTGCTTTGTGGAGAATTAAAAAAAAAGTCTGGGGGCCTGTTCCCATCAGCCCCTTTCACAAATACTGGAACTGCTGGTTTGAGCTCCACCAGAGAAACAGAAAGGCACCAAAAACACTGGCAGAGTTGGAGAGCATTTGGCTGCCACTGTGCATTCCTTCCTCAGTCTGTGTCTGCAGGGATGAAAGACAGCATGACTTCCAGCGCTCGTGTTCAGCAAACCAATCAGGCTATTTTGTGCAAAGCCTGCCAGGGTGCAGAGGAACAGCCCAGTGGCAGACACTAGGCAGTGCCAGCCCCTCTCACTGTATCACTGCTCAGGGCAACTGTCTTCATGCACTTAGGAACATCATCTGGGTAACAAGCTGTGCAACTGGCACAAGACGAGCCTGCAAGTACCCAGCAACAGAGAATGAACTTGCTGGAGAGCAAGACAGGGCTAATAAAAGCCAGAGGGGGAACAAAACTGTGTGATGACTACTAATGCTGTGCATTTCTACTGCAACAGTGTCAAGGTACCTCAGACACCAAGGGACTGGGACCGTACTGTAACAGGTGTGGTACAGGCATAGAACAAGCTGGCATTGTCTATAAAAAAATGAAGGAGACAGAGCTCTAACTGTTTTGGGCACTTTTGTCTTAGAATCTGCTCCCTGTGCAGCCCCAGCCCTGGCCACACACTGTTTTCAGTCCCCAGCAGTTCACAGAATCACAGAATGTTCAGGGTTGGAAGGGACCTCTGTGGGTCATCTCGTCCAACCCCCCTGCTGAAGCAGGGTCACCTACAGCAGGCTGCACACGACCTTGTCCAGGTGGGTCTTGAATATCTCCAGAGAGGGAGACTCCACAACCTCCCTGGGCAACCTGTTCAGTGCTCCGTCACCCTCAGAGTGAAGATGTTCTTCCTCATGTTCAGACGGAACTTCCTATGCTTCAATTTGTGCCTGTTGCCTCTTGTCCTGTCGCTGGGCACCACTGAAAAGAGTTTGGCCCCAGCCGCCCACAGCCCATGTGTTGCAGAGCCAGAGCAGGGCCAGATGGCATCTCATGCTTTAGCGTGTGCCATGTCTGCATTGTGTGTGTATGTGCACTCCTTCAGCCAGCCACCCTTCACCCAGCATGCAGGTCATGCGTTGGCCACCCTCCCTATCCCCAATCCAGTGAAGATGTTTATCCTAGTGACAGGAGGCCTGCAGTGAGTGAGGGGACCATCGATCCTTCTTACCAGTACAGAAGATGCCAGATCAGAGACAAAAAAAAAGCCTTTTATAGGCTGCTGCTCTGAACTGGCTGTGAGTCTGAGGAATCCTTTTTATGGCAGGGGACTAAGTAAATTATGGCCATGCCTGATCCTGCACACAGACACAGACCTCTGCCCTCACCACAGGGGTATGGGCTTGGGAGCTCAGCCTTCCTGGGACTTGGGACTTCGGTGGGTGCTGCTGCAAATGACATGCAGTATGTATCTGGTGCAGTGCATGAGGCTGGTGCAGCATGTACTGAGGAGCAGAGAGGCTCATCGGCAGGCAAGCAGTTAAGGACCGGGCTGTTGCTAACCTTACAAGCAGCTGCTTCAGATGACTGCAAATCACTAGCTCAGGATTATCTCTGAAATTATTATTAATGACTTAGACAAAGCCTGTTGTAAAGGTGATTTTTATTTTGATAGTGTCTGAAATACTTACAGGCAGCAGCCTATCTGCTCCTATTGCATGAGTAAGGGCATCCCTCAGTAGTACAGACTGTGAGTGTGGGTATCTGATCTGCACCAGGGGGGGATGGAGGCTTAGCCATCCTCCTGCTTGCTCTCATGAGGCTGGCAGGCAGGGCTGCTTTTAATCTGACTCTGATCCTCATTCCTGGCAGGGGCCCTGAGGAGTAGAAAATAACTGCACGCTGGTACACTCTGATCTGCATCCCACTTTGCCTGGCAAGGGTGAAAGAGCAGCCTTATACTGGCATTTCAGCAACCCAGGATGTATGCTGCATGGGATAGACTCCTGATCAGGGCATTTCTGGCCCTATGTATTCATGGAGGCAGAGTGCAGAATCCTGCAGCTCACTCCCCAGCAGGCAGAGGGAGATGCTCTGTCCACAGGGACTTTGGAACCTCCTCTCTCCTCTGTGGGAGGGCTGCACTGAGGCATGCCAGGGACCCCCTTATTTGGCCAGTGACACAGCATTTTGGCTGCTTGAATTGGCTCTGACAAGACAAGGATTGCAGCTGGCACCTGCTGAGCCCTCGCGGCCATCCGAGATAGCAGCTGCCACCGACAGCAACACACATGATCCCTTGCCCAACATCACAAGACTAAGGAGACATTTCTCATGTAGCCGGTAGCATCACAGTGTCTGCAAAAGGGGCCAAATTCATCCCCTCTGTGACTCTACAGAATGCTGGGATGGCAGCAAGGCACTTGGGATCTGAGCAGAGCCTTTCCCTTCAGCATTTTGGGGCTCACTCCCTTCACAAGGGTTTAAAAGATCTGTATGTGAACAAGCCTTTCGTCCCACAAACTAGAGGGCTGAAGCAAGCAGAGACCACGGCTTGGCATTTGTTTACTTGGGCTAACTCCAGCTGCAGGTCTGTAAATGCACAGTGACCCTCCAAGAGCCCATCACTCTACATCTTTTCTCCTTAGGGCTACTGCTCCCCACAACAGCAAGGAACTCCAACTGCACCTGAGTCAGGAGGGCCAACCACAGAGGTCCCCCTGGCTGCCCCATGGACAGAGTCCCTTGAAATCCCCACTGATGCCATTTCCACAGATGAGCTCAGTGTGAACTCTCTGCTGCTCTGCTCCCCACATCTGTAACAGCTAAGGCACTGTCCATCCTTCCTGCTGCAAAGTATCTTGGCCAGAACCAACATGAATCCAAGGCAAACAAGAGCAGATCAGAGCCAGATTTATTCCTCTTTCCTCTGGAGAGCTGTAGGCACTTTTACAAACCAACAAGCACCTTCCATCTCCACAAAAGGCAGCCACCAGCTCACAAGCAAGGCACTGGGATCATCTCTTCCCTCTTCCCTTCCGGGCCAGAGCACAGCAGCTGTTTAACAGTCCACTGTGACACCGTCTCACAGTTTAGGGTAAGAGTGACCCCTGCCATTTTGGGTAAGAGAAGAGCACCTTGCATGGTGCTCAGTGAGAACTTGCCCTAGGAGAAAACTTGCATTACAGTCCCTCACACTAACACTTCAGTCCACTTCTTTTTTTCAGTCCCAAGTCCCATTTTCCATCCACCAGCCTTAGGCAGCAGAAGTCTGACATATATAAGGTTGCCTCACAGCCCTGCTAAACACTGATAGTGAGAAATAGGTGTCTAGCACCGTGGATTCCCCATCCCCGTCCCGCCCGCTCTTTTCCATGCAAGCCCAGATCTGAGGTCTTTAGAACTCTTCCTTCCCTTCTCCTTCCTCAGACTGTTCTTCTTTCCCCACTGGCTGCTCCTGCTGGGTTATCTTCACCTCGTTGACTCTGGCCTTCATCTCTTTCCCCGTTCGGGGAGCCACAATGCTTAAGATGCCATCGTGGGACAATGAGGCTCTCACCAGCAAGGGGTCAACATCCAGAGGGAGGATATAGGTCCTGGTGAACTCTCGGGAGATGAAGCCGTGGCGATCAGCCTTCTGCGGGTGCTGCCCCATCACCTCCAGCAGGTTGTCTACAGTGCGGACAGTGAGCTCATCCGGCAGGAAGTGACAGACGTCCAGGAACACCTGGAATTTGTGCTCATTGAGGCTGATCTCAGAGGTGCCTCGATCCAGCTGCTTATTGATCCGAGGCCTGATGTAGTAGCCATGATACAGGGCAGGGGCTAAAATCTCACATGGGGACACACCTGAAAATGAGATTCAGTGAGGAGTGTGGGGTTCCAAGGGAAGAATTTGGAGAAGGATGGTTGGCAGCAGATAGGGGAGGGTGGCAGTACGAGGCTGAGACCTGGCAAACACCTTGGTTTTGCCACCTCATCAGTTTAATATGGATAGAGTCTCTTGCAGTTCCTACCTTTGTGTCTCTAAAACACACACAGAGCCAGATGCCTGCCAGCCACTGCCTCCCACCACACAGCTGGCAACTGCCAGCAAGCCAAGGGCTGGCATCCAGCTTCCACATGTCTGCTGGGTGGACAGGCAGGGACTGGTAGGTGCACTGGTCACTCTGCAGTGCAAAGCCCACAGCCAGGGATGGGCACCGAAAATGCTGATGGTGAAGAAACTGCCCTGAAGAGCTAAAGGCTTTTTGTATGCCATTGTCCAGGGGGCTTTCCTTGGAGCTTTTGCCTTTTCACACTGTTGTGCTGGTGCTGAATGGTTCTGCTGCTGCCCACATTCCTTCCCCTCCGCCAGCCACTGCCTGGCTTTGTGCTGAACACCCCAGCTCAGCTTTTCTCCACAGCCCCGGCTGCAAAACCTCCCCCCCCCCAGCGCATTTTGCTCCATGCTTGCACAGCATATGCATGAATGCCAGACCACTGCGGGCGTGAGGGAGAGACAGGAGAAATGGCAGCAGGCATGGATGGAGGAAGCGGTCCTGGAAAGAGAGACCCTGGATCTTCCCTAGATATTCCTCCCTGATTTGACCTGGGTTCCTGTGCTCAAAATTCCTTGGCTCCAGCTTCCATGGCCTGCTCTGGAGCTCAGTTTCCCCAGGGGGACTCCACCACCCCTCCTGCACCAGAGAAAAAGGTGCCAGGGGATCCCATCTCCTTTCTTACCTTCTCCAAAGTTCTGGTCGTAGATCTTGCTAGGGTTGGCAAACTCATACTCCGCACTCATGGGGTAGGCATGGGGGACAGTCCGTGCAGCCATAGTGTGTCCAGGAAGGGGACCTTCCAAGCACTCACTGCCTCTGAGAGTGAAGGCTGCAGATTGCAAGGTTTTAATTGGGTGAATTCCACAGGGAGGAGTGTGTGATAAAAGATAGACCAAAATAGCCACACGAACAGTCCCCAGGCTGCCTCGCCAGGGTGACGAGGGAAGCTTCTCACTGCATTCCAGCAAGGAGTACAGGCACTGCCTGCAGTCAGGGACGCCTTGGGAAAATCCCGCACCTCCTCCCAAGCCTCTGAGATCCCCTTCTTGAGCAGGGGGTGCAGGAGGCAAATGGGCAGCCAAGTACAGCAAGGTGGTACAGAGGTGAGCTGAGGGAGGCTGAAGTAGGAGAAAGCAGGACAGACCCCAGGCTCTGCTGCCTGTGGTGTTCTCAAAGGCAAGGGCGAGCAAGAAGGGTTATTGTAAGCAGGTTCAAGGAGTCCCTGACACTGGTCCTGCTGGCCCTGAAGCACCCCGAGGGAACAAGGCAGTAGCTAATGCTGACTGGCGCTTGCTCAGGTCGTGCAAAGTCATGTGAAGTCACTACACTCATCATCCCACAGTGAGCTTAGGGCCCAAATTAGTGTCTCCTGTGCCCTATAAAAAGGAGCTTGATTTTCCCAGAAGCTGAGCGGATGGCTCAAGCCTTTTGTTTCCATGAGTGTTGAAATGCTGCAGGTAGTTAAGCAGGGCTAGACAGGATCCAGATCCCACTACTGACACCTCCATGTCCCAAATCATGCTGTTGCAAGCTGGCTGTCCAGACTATTCCCTGGCCAGGGCTTTGGCACGATTTAATGAGACTCGGAGAAATGCTTGTGCCAGAGATCACGAGTTAACCAGGGATCTGTAGCTGGTGTAGATCCAGCTTTATTGAACTGGGGCAGGGGAGGGGGGAGGGGGGCAGGTAGGGGCAGGAGGGAGAGTAGTGCCCAGTTAAGCTCATTGTACCCTGAAACCAGAGATTTCCTTGAGTCCATGTCCCTGCAGTACGAAAGCAGGTGCAGTGCTGTTGATGTAATGGGGAACTGGAGAAGGTATTTATGGCCTGAGCTGTTACACAGAGCAAATCCTGCTCCCTATTCTTGTAGGCAGGCTGAGAGGAAAAGAATCAGACCCTTTTGCAAAGGACTTGTGGTGCTAGCAGTAAGAATGATGTGCCTCGGAGCTAGTAATTGTATTTAAGTTGTAAGCTTTCAGAGGCAGAGACTAGCTCTTTCGCTTTAAGGACAGTTGCTAGGCTGAACCCATTCCCATGACTTAGATTCACAAGTGAGGCAGGAATTAAAATAAATGTGTGAATTAAGATGCATTAGGAGCACAATTATAGGAAACCAGCTTTCTGCAGGGGCACAGGCAGACAGAGGTAGCTTGTATCCCTGAGAAGGCATGTTGCAGTGCAGCACCATGGAGGCCATTGGCATGCCCGGTTTATCACTGCTCACAGCCCTGCGGAGTACTCTGAGGTCACAGAGTGTCGGGCTCTTCTGATCTCTCCAGGAAAGTGGTTTCTGTTGGGAGCAAAAGCCGAGAGGTGTTGGGCTGAAGCATTGTGGAGAAAGGCATCCTTCATTTGCGCGCACACCAGTGGGTGTGCACTAAGGCAGCGGGGCTTACTGGGCTGCCGAGAACCACTCTGCCAGAAGTATCTCAGCAAAGACCTCCTGGGATCTTTCCTGCCCTCTGACTAGAGCAGGCCTGTGGCTTCCTTTGCCTGAAGAAGGGGCAGAGATCTTCCTAAACTGGTGGGTGATGTGGGGAGCTGAAGTCTCAGTGCTGGCAGTGGGAACAATGGCCCCTTGTCATTTTCCCTGTGAGCCAAAGATAGGAGCTGCATTGATCCTGCTGGCATCCAAAGCAGCTGTGAACATCCGCCAAGCCTGCCTGGGACTCTGCAGATAAACAGCACGTGGTGAGTGGGGTGGGCGGCTGGGCAGTTTGGCTTCTTGCTGCTCCATTAGGCTCCTTTTCTTCTTCTCCCCTTCCCCCTCCTCCTCAGTGGAGTGTTCAAATCCCCCAGACAGCTACTGGGCACTGCTGAAGGGACCAGCCCAGGACCGGGACAATAAAATCCCTGACACCACTGTTCAAGTGGCCTCGGGGGGGTGGTTGGGGGGGGGCTGGGGGAGGGAAGGCCAGGCCAGCTGCATGGGTATAAAGCTGTCCCGCACTCCGAGCACAACACTGCAGCACAGTTGTCTGCCAGGCTCCTCCAGCACTCTCCAATGGATATCACCATTCATAACCCCCTGATCCGCAGACCCCTGTTATCTTGGTTGGCACCAAGTCGTATCTTTGACCAGATTTTCGGAGAGCACCTGCAGGAGTCAGAGCTGCTCCCTGCTTCCCCCAGCCTCAGTCCCTTCCTGATGAGATCCCCCATTCTTCGGATGCCCAGTTGGCTAGAGGCAGGACTCTCTGAGGTAATCTTCCCTTCTTAATGCTCTTTGTTATTGCTGTGTGCGTATCCTGATAGGTCTGGAGCTGGAGACCCACGAGAGCTGAGAGCTTGGGAGCTGCTTGTAGATGGTTGTTAGGAAAAGGCTGGGGAAAAGCAAGCTATGTTTGTGCCTCTGCTCCTCTGCATTAGGCAAGAACCTCTGCATGCTCTGTTAATCGTTTTGACTGAGAGCAAGTGTTGCCATAGTGTCGGGAACAGAGCAAACTGAGCTGAATGCTTGCAGCAAATGACGCTATAAGCTGACGCAAGAAAGGAGGAAGCCTAATTTCCCTGCATGCCGCACAAAATTTTCAATCCCACTGCCTCGTGAGCAGCAAACAGCACAGGGGTAGTAGGCAGGGGTAGTGTGATACGCATATCAGGCAGTGTGGGAGCTCATGGTTGCTGAGGAAAAAGGGGCCCATTTTAAAGAATCACTGCTGAGAAGAGCAGCATTTTAAGTAAGATACAGGACCCAAAGGATCACGAAGTAGCCGTCTGCTTGCTGCAGGGGCTCAGCCAGGAGGCACGCAGTTCAAATAACCTTGCCTGTTCTGCAAGTCAACTGTCTTATTTACAAGTAACTTGTAGAGCTATTCTAAGGCAAAGGAATGAAAGCATTTTTTTAATCGTTGCATAATGTTTCCCTTGATTTAGTGTCCTGGGTTTGGCTGTCCACTGAAGCAGCTATAATAAGCACCACAGGTAACAACGTCTGACCATCTCCGTGGAGAAATCTTCATAAATAATCTAGAAGGAGGAGGAAGCACTTATGACTCTCAGGTCAAACTGTGGAAACCAGTAAGCCTAGAGCTGGCACAGAGGCTGCCTCTGTATCCCAGAGCAGAGCTCCAGGAGGCTCACATGCTCCCTGACCACGAATGCAGCAGGAAGGCAGAGACAGCCAGCTCATAACAAAGTCCCATAAATGTGTCCAAGACAGGCAGAAAATGCAAATTCAACCAGGAAGAAGCAAAAAGCGGTGTTTATTAGAGGTGATAAAGAGCAAAATGGAAGGGAAGGAGGTGAGATTAGAGCAGCAGGTGACTCAGAGTTTCGGCAAAAGTCCTGCTGCTCAGATAACAGAGGTGAGCAGTGGGGCAATACTGCATGCCAGTGACCTTATTCTAGTTACTAAAGCGTGACGATGCAGGGGAAAGCCTGCAAGCCTGCAGATGAGCTGCAGTCAGCTGCACAGTCAGGGTTTCTTTTCCTTGAAAGTCTTTGCAAAATCCAGTCATAGAAACTGGAAACCTCCAGACATTCTGTAAAAAGAATTGGATGCGAAACCTACATGGCAACTAAAGAGTCCGTTTTAACAAATTCATATTAAGAGAATCTCTTCCTCACTCCCAAGGAAAACATTTAGCCAATACGATCAAGATAAAGCATTCACATTTTAGATACTGTAGTGATGGGCATTAATGTAACAGGTTAGCAAGGGACAGGCCAGCAAGAGACAAGCCACCAAGATCAGAATGCCAGGATCACATGAAGGTCAGACAGTGCATGTGTAGATACCAGCTTGAGTCTTGAACTGCTATACCGTGAGAGCCTTTTTAAGCGGAAACCCTCACCTGCTCTTTTCTGAAGTCCCACTCTTGTTTTGCAGATGCGACTGGAGAAGGACAAATTCTCTGTAAATCTTGATGTGAAGCATTTCTCCCCTGAGGAACTAAAAGTGAAGGTGCTTGGGGACATGATAGAAATTCACGGGAAACACGAGGAGCGCCAGGTACTTCTACTTGAACTGTGCCACTGATCGAGTCACTGTGAACTTCCTCATTTACGGTTAAACAAGGAGACTGCAAAACAACCCTCTCCTGTGCTCATCTCAAATATTTCTAACGATTTTTATCAATCAATCCTAATGGAAGATGCTCTGTGCAAGCCCCCCAGCTGATCCCAGCCTGGGCAGCAACAGGGTGGACATTTACTGCTGATTTTACATGAATTGTGAACTGAACTGGAAAATCATCTTTTAAATGGGCATTTCTGGGCCTCCCTCTTTCTTCGAAGAGGCCAGGAATGCAGGGAGGCATTCAATAAGCTAACAACACACTGTAATAATTAAACCACATAATGAATCAATGCATTGCCCTGTTCCGCTACCATGAGGCTACCTCTTCCTAAAAATGGCCCATCTATCAGTTTGTAATCCTTAAAGATTGTGTTCTGCTGTCAGTCATCCCACTGATTACTGGCTCTGGAGCCCTGTGTGGCAACTGAGCAGGCAGAAGTCAAAAGCCACGTCCAAAGCTGTATGTAACAGGGTTTGCCAGTCCCCATCGCCCTCCCGCCCTTCACCCCTGCCTCCTTGCCAGAAGGAAATGAATACACATGCTGAAGTAGCTATGTCACTGGAATTATCAGCTCTAGGAGCTTCTCGGAGCACAGCTCTGTCAATCAGGAAATACAGCATTACTTGTAGCTGGTGGAAGCCTTTAATCCTGACATAGCTTCCGCAAATTTTTTTGGCTAAGAAAATCATCAAGCACTATAGCGGAGATCAGCTCACTAGAAAGCTGTGTATTACTAGAGCTCTGGAGACCCTCAGAACAGGCATGGCTGGCACTGCCTGTAGGTCTAGCTGCTGCATCTTAGGAAAGACAGCACACCCCTGTGCAATGAAGCCAGTCAACAGCTGGAACATAATGCCTCCTCCTGCAAACAGAGTACCTGCAGGCACTGCAGCCTAGGCAGGGCAGTGTCTCACTTCGGCCAGTCTTGGCTCTTTAAAAAGGGCATCTCATAATAAAAACTCTTTTAACTTTCTGAAAAGTTTTCCTTTGAGAGCTGGAGTTTCCTGATCTCTGACTTTATGAAAAGGACCCATGGTTTAGGTGGAACTGAGTGAACATTTCTAATCAGGGTTGTTCCTTCTCTTCTCCTTTTGAAGGATGAGCATGGCTTTATTGCCAGGGAGTTCAACAGGAAATACAGGATTCCAGATGATGTGGACCCTCTGACCATAACCTCATCACTCTCTCTGGATGGTGTCCTGACTGTGAGCGCACCGAGGAAACAAAGTGATGTCCCTGAGCGCACTATCCCTATCACCCGTGAAGAGAAGCCTGCTATTGCAGGAACCCAAAGAAAGTAGGCTTCTATTTAAAGTCACCCCGGGGGGCCATTCAAGAGCACTTTTTATCAGATGCTAGCTATACTGAATGGCTACTCTTATTATTTATGCTGAGTAAGTTTACTAACAAATAAAACATGAATAAGCAGTCTGTATTTTTTTGTTTTGAGCACAGAGGACAAGGGAAGAGTTGGGTCAAGAAAGCTGTCTAAGCTTGCTGTGCAGGGAAGCATACCTGGCATCATTCTTGCTTACTGCTTGAGTGGCAGGTGCATCCAGGAGAGCTTGTCTTGGTGTTCAGAAACACTTTGCTAATTTCACTTTGTGCACTCTAATGTTTTGCAAACATCTAATTGCATGAGGCTTTTCCCTCAGTGTTGCCAGAGGATTTCAGAGTGTTTCACAAGCAACAGAAAAGTTTCTCCAGTGGAGATTAGACTGGTAAAACAATTTCATGACAATTGAAACCCATTTGAAGTGTGAGTATTAGATAACGACTGAATGGAAGACAACAGTATCTTAAACCTCTAGAATGACTCATTATGGAGAAGCATCCAAGCACTGCAACCAATTCAGATGAGCTGCAGATGAAAACTGCATAGCTGCAATAAACACAGATGTATCCACAGAGGAGAAAAACATCCTGCTGTCATGGTGCAAATCACATCACTTTGAAACTATGTCGTCAGTGCCCTTCAAACAATGAACAGGATCTGACGTCTACAGTATTAATCTGATTTATGCTAACATTGTTGAGTGGTACAAAACATTACTAAGTCCTTCTCAGGTGTCATCATCTGCTTAGCACAGATGATATTCCTTCAAAGGGATATGGGCATAGAGGAAAGTCTGTACTACTGGAATTCAATTTCTAAAATTCATCTCCAAAAGGACAGAAGGTCATAGATGTGTTGCACAGATCATGAGAATCAGTTATATTAGCAGAGATTGGTTTAAATCTCAGATGAACGGAGAGGGCATACTTCTTCCGTGGCTTTAAGTGAGAAAAACAAAATAAGCATTCAGTGATGTGAGGTCACTGTCAAATACACCAAATCCCACCTAATTGCCAAGGTCTAGTGTTTCCTACTAGCTGGTTCTAACAAACTCTTCCAGTTAGGGTGTTTGTTGAGTTTGACTGACATGGCACAGGGTGACTGGTGACTTGCAGTCATCTCTGCACACAGAATGAACAACAGAAACACACATAGGTTACAAACAATACCTGTTGGTTGGGAAAGCAGGAAGAACATTTTTCACATGATGCTACATTTGGCTTTAATGTGACCGGTCTTCTTGCTTGAAGGATATCCTTGCAGCACAGCTGGCAGACAGGCCTCCCGTTTTTCTGAAGACACAGTCTGGAGATTCTCTCCATCTCTGTTGCTTCTCCTGCATTCTTCTTGTTCCTTCTTTGAGTGTCGGGCACAAGCAAAGAAAATGTTGCCATACAGAGGCCTGTAGTCTATCGTGTACCAGGACTGAGCAGTTGGGTTGAATGAAGGAGGTTCCACCTGAGGGTGGTGGCCCAGAAACTGATGATGCTCTTGTTCAAATACAAAAAGAATAAACACAAAAACCCTTGAAGGAGTAAGTGAAAAATAGTAAGAATATATCCAGAAAGTGCAACTGAGGGAGATCTTTTCTGTAGAGCAGGGTTTTGTTAGGCTCAAACTCCAGAGCAAGAAATGGGAATTTTGAGTGATGAGGTTAGCTAGACAAGAACACTTCAAATGCAAATACTCTCTCTGTATGACTCGAAATACCTGTTCTGTGATGGCACAGGAGCACAACTCAACAATGAGAAAACAATTCTGTCATCTCTAAGCACATATGTCATTCAGAAGCTCCTCTTTAGCTACAGTACAGATCCACCAGACTACTTTTCAGTTCTGTGCATGTACTTTTCTCTCTGATGCTTTCCCTTATTGTAATCTGAAGAGTATGTTTCTTCAAAGCAGTGAGTATCCTGAAAAGCAAAACCTCACATTTAGCATGGCCGAATATAAGTAAAAAATTTTAACATTTTATGTCTTACAGGAATACCAAAATATCTGCAATTGCAATACTACTTTCAAATCAGTGTAACCTAAGATCACAAACCTTTGGTGATGAGTTTTGATTCACCATCTGAGCAGCAAAGGAAAGAGAGCTGGACTGGGGCCACAGTTACAAGGAGTAAGACTCATTTTAAGCAAAAATGCATTCCTCACATCTTTACGCCTGTAGTGGGACTGTTGTAGAGCACTCATCAGAGAAAGGGGTGCTGACTGTGCCTTTCTGGCTTTTTAAAAAACAGCAGAAAAGACTAGGAGCATGGCTGCAGAAAGGGAAGCTACTCATGGGAGGCTTACCTCTGACGTATTCGTAGCTGGGGATGGAAAGGATAATGCCCTGTGTGCATGACAAATTAAGTGACCAGTGATCATCTCAGCTGAGATTTGCTATATCCACAATAAGGAAAAGCACAATGACATACCTGGAAAGGAAGTGTCTTGGGCTGCACAATTCTTTGGATATTGTATCGCTCTTCAGTCCAGTTGCCCATAAGGGTTTTTGCTGGCTAATCATTTTCACTGGTTAGTGCACCTCCAGCCATACTGGGAAAGTTTAGAAGTGCTGTCCCAGTCCATTCACAGTTCGCCATGCCCAAGAGCATACATTAAGAAGCCATGGAGGGAGTTGTACGAGCAGATCTTGCACATCATCTGGCAATAGAAATCAGCGACTCCCTGGATCAGCTTGGATCTCAACAGCAGGTAACATGACATGGAACGTCCACTGGTCACTGCAGAGGGACCTCCTATACTTCCACCTGTGAGAGAGGGCATCAGAGAACTGCATTCCTTCTTGATGTCAAAAAGCTTTCCTTTTTCTTTTCTTTTTTTTTCTTTTTTTTTTTTTGGGGGGGGGAGGGTATGGTAAGTACTTATTTTCCTAAACTGTGATACTGTGTTTCTTAGCTTCATCTTACTGAATACCTCTCAGTGTAATTTACCCATGCTTTGAAATAGACGAAGGGATTCACCCAAGGCCACTGGGACCTAATGCCTGAACCAGGACCAGATCTCCTAAACCGCAGGCGGTAGGTCTCTGTCAGTGCTTGCCTTTGCCAGATTTAAGACTTCCACTGTCACTACCCATGGGACTCCTGAAACACTGTCCTTGCCCTGTGCAGCAGCTGAGGGCACACAAATAGAACAGGTGACAGTAAAGCATCGCTATTCTCTCTCAAGCCATAACTTGCAGTCCTGGGACCGCAGCGGCCGGCCGGTTACAGCTCCCGGACTCGGCAGGGGCGCCGGCAGCAATCTGGGCCCCGCGCAGAGAGCCCGTGACAGGGAGCGGCTGCCGACAAAGCGCCGGGAACGGCCCGCAGGGCCCCAGGCCGCGCCCGAGGGGAGAAGCCGCTTCCGCAGCGGGTCCGCGGAGGCGCGGAGGCCCGGGGCCGCGGTAGCGCGCAGCTCGCCGCCCGACGGCCGGGGCCGGGCCGGCGCGGCCCGACGCCACCGACGGGCGATGCGCCCACCGGCGGCAGCTGGCCGGCGGCAACGTCATGAGCGAGCGCCGGCGGCCCGCGAGCGCCGGCCTCCGGGCTGGCTGCGGACATGGAGGCGGCCCGGCGCGTCCTGCTGCTCGGGGAGGGCAACTTCTCCTTCGCGGCCTCCCTGTGCGAGGCCGCGGGGACCCACGTAGTGGCCACCTGCTACGAGAGCGAAGAGGAGGTGTCCGGGCGGGGGCGAGCCGCGGAGAGCATCCGGCGGCTGCGGGAGAGAGGTGGGTCGGCGCCGGCGGAGCTCGGCCGGCCGGGTAGGAGGGAGGAGGGAAGGTGGCGGGGGGGAGGGGCCCTCGGGCGAAGCGGCGTAGCAAGCCAGGACCGGGCGAGAAGCGGCGTGGCTGGTGCTCGGCCGTTAGCCGTAAGGGTTCTCCTCGTCACGCTCGCAGCGAGGCCCTGGAGCGGCGTGCCTTCCTGAACGCTGCCGTGCCTCTGCGGGAGCCGTCCGGCCGCTTCATAGCCCTGCGCCGCTCGGGAGCCCGCTACTGCCACCAGGAAGTGGAACTGCGCAAGAGGCTAGTTCGGCTACCCGGAAGTCTGCTCTGGCTGAATAGTACGGAAAGAAGTAGCCAGTTAGCAGACGTCTCTGCAAGAGCGCAAGGGGAGCCTAGGCTTTCTGGTTTTCCTAATGCGCAGGAGTGGGAAGGCGCCTGGCAGCTGCTGTTCTGATATGCTTAAAAATGAACTAGAGGACTTTAATTGCTGTCTTTCTTTAAGATTTTCTGTAATGATAAACATCAGAATCTTGTTTTTCGTTTACTTTTGAAGGAGCTGAAGTTGTGTTTTCTGTGGACTGCACCAAGCTGAAGGACTATTTTTTACCAGGAAAAAGAGAATTTGACTGTATTTATTTCAACTTCCCTCACTGTGGGAGAAAGTCTGGGGTGGTGAAGAATAGAGAGCTTCTTGCCCACTTTTTCCATAGGTGGGTAAATCAGAAGTACTTCTGTGCTAATTGACTGCTGTGATACAGATTTCTAGCCATGTTACAGGTGTTTTTCTGGCACTGTAAAATTCCTGGGTGTGCTAGCGGGATTCTTCTTGTTGCCTGGCTTTCCTTCCAGTTCCGTGGAAGTGCTGACAGAGGAGGGAGAAGTCCATGTGGCTCTTTGCAATGGACAGGGTGGGACACCTGCTGATCAACCAAGGAGAGAATGGCACAACAGCTGGCAAATAGTGGCTGTGGCAGCAGGAGCTGGATTTATCTTGAGTAATGTTCATCCTTTTAAAGCAGAGACTATCCCTGGATATAAGTGTACAGGCTACAGGTAACTGTCATGTGGCTAAACCGGAAAGTGGATATTTATGCTCTTACAATGCCTAGCACTAGTATGTTCATTTATTTACACACAGTAGTTTGTGTAATGCTTACCTGTGACACATTAAATGTAGAAAATGATCAGTGACTTTGCTCTGCTTTTGTCATCAGGAGCCAAGATAAATCTTTCTGTGTAGAGGGTGCTTTAAACCACATTTTCACACGAAGCACACCACTTCCATGTTTCAAACCTATGATCTGTGAGATAGAACTGGAAAAAGGAAAAGTTTCTTTTGAAGTACCACAAGTACTTGTGGATAAAATGAATAGGTAAGTTTTATAATTAGCTTCTGTTTGGCAGTAACACATACTGGGAACGACCAGCATAGGTGTCAGATAAAATGGAATTGCTTCACTTTCTCTCCTTTCCCCTTTACAGCATTTCCTGTTCCATGTCTGTTTCAAGTCTGTTTCATGTTGGCTTGTGATTATGGCCTACTTAAAAACAAGTCTACAGAACAAAAATAAACTTTATGGTTGAGACCAAGCTGCTGTATACTTCAGCACACAAAGAAAGGTGAAAACTCTAATCTGTGTTATTGTACTGTAGAAGAAATTCAGGAGCTGACTTGGTGTCTGCTAATACCACAATATTAGGGCTAGCTAGGAGAAAAAATGCTAACCTCTTAGGCAGACAGCTGTGTACTTTGGAGACTATCCAGGAATAGCATAATTTGAGTCATTTCTGTAGTTTGGTAATGCCTGTGCTGAGTGGAAATGGCAATGCTGACTGTTAAGTCCTTTTTTTACCAGCAAATGCAGCTAATTCTTGATTGCAACTCAGAGACAAACACCACTGCCCTGAATATGTATTAGCCATTGCATCACCTTTGGTGAAAGGCTTGGCTTGTTCATGTAGTTACTAGAACCGCCTTAATATTTGAGATTGTTCTGAGTAAATTGCTGCACTCAAATGATGATCACAGGGAGGTGTTTCATGGAAATCTGTTTAGTGATGTCTGTAATTTTCACTTTTATTTTTCACAGGGGTTTCCTAGAACTAAGTTCAAATCATCCAGTCCGGACAGTAAAGGACAAGCTCACTGCAGAGCTCAGCCAAGCCTTTCCGTTACAAAACATTGACCACTGCCTGTCTCTGTTCCACCAAGGTCACATCAATGGTGTTTGTCACTCAAATATCTTTTGGATCATTCTGAGCCCAGAGGAGACTCCAAGCACTGAAGAAGTGTCTAATGGGCTGGCAAATGCAGTTTTATTTTCCCATGTTGATTTTTGCAGGGACACAGATAAGAATAGGTGGGTGAATGTACAAGAGGGATGCCACATTTCAAACCAATATTATCTTACACCTTCTCTTCTACCTTATGCTCAGGCAATAATAGAAAGAGGAGCTTTTGTCCCAGGGACACTTCATGTTCTTTCTGGCCCAGTTTTCAGGAAGTGCCTTATCACTCCTTACTCCATGCCTGTGTTTCATGAGATGGTATTTGTATGTGCAGTTAGCAGGGGTACAGAGAGCAGCTGTATGCAGATGTTGGTGAATAGTATTAAAACCAGCATACATTCTCTTCACCAGACTCTTTCCAGCTTTAAACTGAATATCAGTCTGCAGGAAGCAACAAGCTTTGAAGCAACTGAGCTAAATGACTTTGCTGCATTTGAATCTCAGCTTGGTAAAATTCAGTACTTCATCTATATGGAGATAGAAACCTCAGGCTCCTGTGAGAAGGGCTCCTGTGTGGGAGTTATAAGGACGGCTCGTTATGAACTAGTAAGCAGTGAGTTGGCTGTTGTCTTCGCTTCGTTGAATCTTGACCTCGTGGCCATGCTGATCTGTGGAATATCTGACTGGCGAATGCTCTGGACATCAGATGCACGGTTCCTCCGTCAGTTTCCTAGGGGGGAGTTAAGGCTTTTCAAGAATTTTTCTCTCTATCCACCTTCCTACGTGCATGATGTCAGCTTTTGGGTTCCTGATGGGCAACAATTTGATGAAGTTGCTTTTCACACCATTGCTAGGCAGGTGTCGGGTGAAACGGTCGTATGCATCCGGTTAATCGACAGTTTCCAGCAGTCAGAGAGCGGGCGGAAGAGCCTCTGCTACAGGCTGACCTTTCAGTGCTGTGACAAGGCCCTGAGCTGCCGGGAGGTGGCAGAGATGCAGCTGCTCTTTCGGAAGGAAATAACCCAACGCTTGCGTGTGACTCTGCGGTAGGGCGTTGTATGTTGCTTTCAGGTGCTTGAGCGGCATCTGCGCTTGCTGCCGACCTGGAAAACGTGGCCTACATCTTGCACCTAACGCTGTGTGTTATTGCAGTGCCTCTTACAAAGGCACTGTGGACTTGGAGTACCTGCACGCGTTCTGAATGTGGAAATTCCTCTTAATGAACACCAAGCACCTTCCTGTTCTGTCTGTGTGTAATGAAACCTCGCTTAAAACAGTGGAGCTTTTCTTTGCTCGGGTTCTGTGAGGTCCTTGCTGATGCAAATTCATTTTTCCTATTCTTGTTTGTGTTTGCCCAGTGCCTTATACTGGTGGCGATGGGATGGAGTATGCTGAGAGAGGGAGGATCTTACTATTGCCCGAGGGTTGGGTAGTGTGAGCACTGAAAACTCCGTGCGGGTGCTCAGTCCCTGTGGGAGGACGGTGTGCGCTGGGCTGCCAGTGCCGCGGGTGCACCCGGTGGGGCCCGGCCACAAGCACCAGCAGAGCGTTTCCCGAGTAGCTGGCGGTAATCTCAAATGGTAATCCCGTTACTAGATTCCAAAGGCTGCTCACTGGTCCTGACAGAGCGCTGTACCACCCGTAGGGCGTGAATAGCTGCAGCAGATGTCAGTGCTGGCGGGGAGCTGCAGCGCCCCAGCGGAGCCGAGCGGCTCGGCCGCAGCCGTCGGAGCCCGCCGCGCCGCGGGGAGCGGGGCCGGCGGGAGCCCCCGGAGCTCGGGCGCGGAGGGGCGGCGGGGCGCGTGCCCCCTCGTGCAGGCGGCACGCGGGTAGCGGCGCCTCGCGGGGGCTGCGGCAGGTGGGGGGGGCGCGTGCCCCTCGCGTGGGCTGCGGCAGGCGGGGGGCGCGTGCCCCCTCGCGGGCGCCTCGCGGGGGCTGCGGCAGGCGGGGGGCGCATGCCCCTCGCGGGGGCTGCGGCAGGCGGGGGGCGCGTGCCCCCTCGCGCGGGCGCCTCGTGGGTTCTGCGGCAGCCGGGCGCGGAGCACGTGCCCCCTCAGGGGTCTGCGGCGGGCGCGGACCGCGTGCCCCCTCGCGCGGGCGGCACGCGAGCCTCTCGCGGGGGCGCGGCGGGAGCCGCCGTCGCGGGCGGGGGTCTGTGAGGGGGAGAGCGGCCGCCTGAGGAAGGGGCGGGCGGGCGAGCGGGAGCCCGCGCCGTCTGGAGAGGGTCCGCGATCGCCTCGGGGCAAGCGGGAGAGCGTCGGCCATCGCCTTCGTGGGGAGGGGTCCGCGATCGCCTCGGGGCGGGCGGGCGCCGGCGCCATCGGGGAAGGGTCCGCGATCGCCTCGGGGCGGGCGGGCGCCGGCGCCATCGGGGAAGGGTCTGCGATCGCCTCGGGGCGGGTGGGCGAGCGTCGACCATCGCCTTCGTGGGGAGGGGTCTGCGATCGACTTCGGGCGGGCGGGCGGGGATCGACCATCGCCTTCGTGGGGTCTGCGAGCGCCGTGGGGAGGGCCGGGGCTCCGGCGCCGTCGTGGGGAGGTGCGGTCAGGCACCGCGTCAGGAGGTGCGGAGGGTCCAGCCCCCCCTCGGGAGCGGCCAGGATCCCGGAGCGGCCAGGAGCCCGGAGCAGCAGAGGGCCCTTCGCCCTCGTCCCTGCGGTGAGCACCGGAGCACCAATTCGGTGAGAAAAGCCCATCGGCGAGCTTTTTTCGGGGGTGGGGGGCGTGTAGGGGGTAGGGCTTAGGGGCGGGAGGACGGCCGGGGGCCGGGCGGTGCAGTGGAGAGCTCCCTCCGGGGGCTGGCGTGCCTCTTGGTGCCGACCCCATCCTGCTGCCTCTGCAGCAGCTGGTGGAGCGAAGGCTTCCGTTGCGTGGAACTGCGAGACAAGAGCGAGCGAGAAGAGGAGTGGAGGAAGCCCGCGAGACCGAAGCGGAAGAAAGACAAAGGCACTCTGGGCAAAGGGACCTCCCTGTCACCGGGGCTTGGAGCTTTGTTTTGGTTGGCATTTTGCCAAGTTGCCCCATGGTTAGGCTGCCTGGAGAGAGGGGCAACCCTGTAAGCAGGGTGAGAGCCACCGCCTCGGCACCCAGTGGGGGGAAGTGGAGCTCCTGAAGACGTGGAGCTGTGCTGCAGCCAGGCCAGCCGCCTCGTAACTCGGGTGCGGGTTGGAGCCTCGGGCTCCGTGGGTCTTGTAAGGAGTGAGTGCCGAGCCGAAGGGGACCGCCCTGTAAGTAGGGCCGTGCGTGCCCGCTGCGCTCGGTGGGAGGTGCTTGGAGGGCCCCCCTGTAATCAGGCGGGTATCTCTGGCCCCGGCCTTTCAGAGGCGTGGAGCCAGGAGATGTGGGGCTGGGCATGCCCTGCCCTAGCCCTCTTTCTTTCTGCTCTCTGCCCCAGGAGCAGCTTGGGATAAAAAGAACTGTGGGGGAAGGCGGGAGGCTGGGGGGAAGGGGCCCCCTCCGGGCATTGGGTCGTGCCTTGCCAGCAGGGCCCGGGCCCTGCCTGGGCAGCCCTAGCACTGGGAAGCCCTTTTGTTAACTTGAGCTGGGCCACCGCCCCAGAAGCCCGGAAGCAGGACTGGGGCCTCTGCGGTTTTGCCTGCCTCCAGGCTGCTGGGCATCATGGCGGTGAGAAAGGTGGGTCTGAGGTGGCTGACCTGGGGCTGTTTGAGGGTAAGGGGGGGGAAGGCCGGCTGGGGACCGGGGAACACGGTGGGGACCTCCCTCCGGGGGCTGGCGTCCCTTCCTCCTCCGGGCGGGGGAGCTGGTGTTTTATTGCGCCCTCCTCCCTTGGCAGCAGCTCCTCGAGAAGAAAGACAAGGCGGGCGGCGTGGAGCTGTGAGGCGAACGAGAGGAGGAGCAGGAAAGAGAAGGGCGCTCTGGGCAAAGGGACTTCCCTGTTACTGGGACTGTGGTCACACAAGAGCATTGCACACACCTTTGGGGTGCCCTGGCTTGCTTTGCGCTGGGCGACCTCCCTGTAAGCAGGGCTCGGTCTTTGGCCTTTTGCCATGTTACCCCATGGTTTGGCTGCCCAGAGAGAGTGGCAACCCTGTAAGCAGGGTGAGAGCCACCGTCTCCACACCCGAGGGGGAGAAATGGAGCTCTCTGGACCCCGAGCCCCCCCTGTAAGCAGGGCAGGGACGTTTCCCCTTGGCCCCGGCGGCTTTCTGCCTGCTGGCGGCCTGGCCAGCGTGACCCCCTGTACTCAGGGCGTGTCACGGCATTTGCCCCTTGGCCCCCCATGATGAAGCCCCTTGGCGTGTTGAGGCCCCTGTGGTCTCCACGCAGCCCGGGGGTCAGGTCTGGGGCTCTCCTCTCCTGCTCGGCGGTAGGGATGTCTCCCCCAGACATTGGCTGCACAGCGCTCGCTCTCGCTCCTGGGAAGTTCTGTATCTCCCTGTCTGAGTCTGTGCCTGTGTCCGTGTCCGTGTGAGTGAGTGAATGAGCTAGTTTAGGCTCCTGTTGCTGCAGCGTACTTAGCTTCAACTTCCCAGGAGGGAAGGGTGGGCTCTGTGCAGCAACAGGGGGGGTCCCCTCTGAGTCCGCGAGCGGAAGGAGAGTCCGGGCTTGGCCCTTCTCCCTGAGGACGGAGCCAAGCTGCTTGGCCGTAGTGAGGGCGAGGCCGGCTGCCTGTAGTCAGGGCCTGGATCTCTGCCTATGCGGCTGCCCGTCGCTGGCGACGTGCCAGCGTGACAGCCCTGTACTCGGGGCGTGTGTCACGAGCCGTGGAGCCCTGTGTCCCCAGGAGCAGCCCGAGCTCCCTGTAAGCAGGGCCGGGGAGGCTGCTTTAGCCAGCCTACAGGAACGAGCCCTCCCTGGCCCTTTAGAAGGGTGCAGGTTGAGGAAGCGCTGTGCCGCAGGGCACAGTCCCGCCTTTGGCACTGCTTTTGGCTGGGGTGACCTCCCCGCAGTTGGGTCGAGGTCGCTCCCTGGGCTCCTGTGAGGACGTGGTGGTGTGCTGCAGCCAGGAGGGCCGGCCCGTAACTCGGGCGCAGGTCAGAGCCTCGGGCTCCGTGGGGCTTGTTAGGAGTGAGTGCTGAGCCGAGGGGGACCGCCCTGTAAGTAGGGCTGTGCGTGCCCCCTGCGCTCGGCGGGAGGTGCTTGGAGGGCCCCCCTGTAATCAGGCGGGTATCTCTGGCCCCGGCCTTTCAGGTGCAAAACTTTTGAAGTTGTGCCACCTTAACACAGAATTGGAATGGCTTCTAAAAATCTAGGGAACGCACTGAGCCAAGTACCTCCCCCAGAGCAGAAAAACCATCCCCCAAGCCCCAAGGATGCTCTTGTGTGACTCGGCTCTCCCTTTGCCCGGAGTGCCCTTCTCTTTCCCTTGTTCAGCCTGGTGCTCCTTCTCTCGCTCATTCTTGCCTTGCGGTTCCATGCCTGAGAGATGCCTCTTCTCTCTTTCTTCTTTGGGAGCTGCTGCCGAGGAGGGACGGCGCAGCCAAGCCGGCTCCCCCGCCTGGAGGACAGCGGGGCGCCAGCCCCCGGAGGGACCTCCCCGCAGCGGTCCCTGGCCCCCGGCCGTCCTTCCCCCCTCCGCCCCCCTCAGCCATCTTAGACCCGCTTTTCTCACCGTGTGCTGCCCGGCAGCCTGGACGCTTAGAGCAGAGGCCCCAGCCCTGCTTCTGGCAATACAGGGGCTTCCCAGTACCAACGCTGCCCGGGCAGGACCCGTGCCCTGCACCCCATTTGCAGGCACGTCCCCGGTGCCCAGAACGGGCCCCTTCCCCCCAGCCTCCTTGCCTTCCTGAAGCGGCTCCTGGGGCAGAGGGCAGAGTGAGAGAGGGTGAGGGCACGGCACAGCAGGGCTGGGCAGGGCAGCAGATTTAGGGTGGGAAGCACCACTTGCAGGCCCCAAACACCAGCCACTTCCCAGCCAGCTGCTCCGTGTTGAAGCGGCAGCTTCTCCCAAGTGGTCAGGAACCCACCTCAGGAAGTTCTTCTGCCCAAGCCCCCAAAACCTCCAGGGAAAAGTCCTTGGCAAAGTCCCAGCCACCACTGCCAATTCACCTGCCTCCAGGGCAGAAAGTACCCAGCACTCGTGGTAGTGCTCAGCTGGCAGCCGGTGTGGGGTGACCGCCCCGTTAGCGGGGTGCAGGTCAGGGTGCCCCTGAAGCGGAGAGAAGGAGCCTGCGCGGGCCTTTGGGCCCAGGGCTGTCCCGTAAGTCGGGCCAGTGGCCTGGAGTCCCGGGCGCTTTGTAGTCCAGACAGCACCTGGAGCCCCCCCTGTAAGCCGGGGTGTGCAGGCTCTTTGGCTGCTGCTTTGCATGCCCAGCTTGATTTGCCCAGGGTGCCTGCCTCGGAGCCGAGCTCCAGCACCGGCTGGAACCCTGCAGGAGGCAGCGGCGGCGCCCGGGGGAGCACCAATTCTGTGAGAAAAGCCGATCGGCGAGGTTATTTCCCGGGGGGGGGGGGGGGGGGGCTAGGGCGGCCGGGGCCGGGTGGTGCGTTGGAGAGCTCCCTCCGGGGGCCGGCCCGGCGTCCCTCTCTCCTCCAGGCGGCGGAGCGGGGGCTCCGCCATCCTGCCGGCGTCCTCCTGCCTTCGCCGCAGCTGCTGGCGGAGGAGAAAGAAGGGGCATCCGTCGTCCGTGGAAGGAACCGCGAGGCAAGAGCCAGCAAGAGGAGGAGCAGCAGCGGGCTGAGGAAGGGGTGAGAGAAAGGCAGTCCCGGGAAGGGGACCTCCCTGCCTGCGGGGCTGCGGTCACCTAAAGCATCCCTGGCCCTTTGGGGATATTTCCTGTGCCTCTGGAGCAGGTACTTGGCTCACCGCAGGTCCCGAGACGTTTGGGAGCTGCTCCGATTCTGCGTGAAGATGACACGACTTGCCAAAGTTGTCACACACCTGCGGTTTGTACCTCGAGGCTGCTGCCCCCGCTGTGGGGAGTGGAAGGCCTCTGCAGACTGCCAAAGCGCCCTTTGAGGCTGTGCGCAGGCTGGGGGACGAGTACCTGAGAGCAGGGGTTTTGAGGTGGTTTCCTCTGTTCTGAAGGCTTCTCTTTCAGCACCTGCACGGGGGAGGAAGCCAGTGGAGCTCAGCCTCTGGAAGAACGCATCTCTCCTCTCTGTCCTGAAACAGCTTCTGTCGCTGCCCATTTCCCAGCCGCGCAGAGCTGGGGGTACTCAATAAAATGCTTGCTCCAACTGCGTGTTCCCCGTTTCGCTACTTTCCTGCCCAACTGTGCCCGGGCAGGGGCGGGGAAGGGGGCGCGGGCCGGGGGGGAGCTACCGGCGCCGCGGGGTGCAAGGGTCGCGCACTCGTGGGAGGGGGAGAGCGGCCACCTGGCGAGACGTGATGCTGTCGCGCCGCGCGCGGGAACCTCGTTCCGGCCCAGCAGCACTGTCCCCGCAGGGCGCGGGTCGCGCGCTTGCCGTCGGGAGGAGCGCGCTTATGGTCGCCTGCGCACGCGGCGAGGAGGCGCGCGCCCGTGCCCACACCCGGCATGGCGGCCGGCGGCTTCGGCACCGTTCTCGTTTCGTCCGCCGGCAGCAGGGAGCGGGCGCTGGGCTTCCCGTATTCGGCATGGCCGCCAAGGGGGCCCGGCAGCGGCCGCGGGCTGGAGGTGGCGGGGAGTCGGCCCGGCCGCGGTCGGAGGCCGTGGGCGCGGAGGAGGCTCGCCTGGAGTAGGTGTCGGAGCGGGCGGCGGGGGCCGCGGGGAGCCGGGGCTGGCCTGCGGTGGGCGCCGGGCGCGTGCCCCCTTCCCCGGGCGGCGCGCGGCCGTCTCGCGGGGGCGGTTCTGCAACCGTCACTCAGGCGGGATCGCCGCTGTCCCTCGGGGCCCAGCAGACCCGACGCCGGCGGGGCGGTGTCGGTGGCCAGCACCCTGCCGGGTATTTCCTCGCCGCTGGGTTTTCACGTCTCAAACGCGCCCACGGCCCCAAGTGAGCCTCGCATCGAGTGGCCGTGGTGGGTGCCCGGCCGGGTTATTGTGTGTTGTGGAAATGGGTGTCGTCGTCGTCCTCCCCCTCCCCGGTCTCCCTGCGGTGGAGCTCCTCCCGGGCCTGCGGCAGCTGGTGCCTGGCCTTGCTCTCTTGTTGGGGGAAGGAGGGGGAGGTCCTGGGGGCTGTCTTGCAGCGGTGGATTAAGCACTCGGGGCCGTTGCTCCGGTGTGGTGAGACACCGTGATGATGCTTCCTTGGGAGGGGACTGGCATCCCCCAAAGAAAGCAGTGAATAAAAAACTCGTGTACTTAAAACAGTGCTTAAATGACCGAGATGTAAATGTGCTTGTCAGTTCTTTGTCTAATGTCACATTGCATGTCTTGATCTTGTTACTGAGTCTTCTTGTATTTGTGTTTTTTCCTTGGACTAGATCATCTGGGAGCAAAGCAGGACAAGTCTGGGCCCCTGAAGGATCAACAGCTTTCAAGTGTCTCATCTCAGCCAGGTTCTGTGCAGCTCTCTTAAGCAACATCTCTGATTGTGATGAGACGTTTAACTATTGGGAACCGGTAAGTGGCTTGCTTTCCTTGGAGATACCTGGGAATTTGTAGTTGGCTTGTCCAAATACAGACTTACCTCAGAACCTTGTACTAATCTCCGTGTTTCAAACAGAAATTTACTTACTCAAGAATTCAGAGATGGGAAATGCAAAACTGTCTACTCTGTGTGATGCGTATTTGTTTATTTGTTTAATCTCCATTGTAGACACACTACCTCATTTATGGAAAGGGGTTTCAGACATGGGAATACTCTCCAGCCTATGCCATCCGCTCCTATGCTTACCTGTGGCTTCATGCCTTACCAGCCTTGTTCCATGCTAGAGTTCTACAAACTAACAAGGTAAATCAGATGTGTGAGTCTTTTGTGATGAATAAACATGCCTTTAGTCTGTGTTAAACAGCTGCTTTGTTTGTTGTCAGAGGTAAGAGAATTAGTGTTTACAAAACACAGAGTTGATTACAAACACTAACTTTCCCCTAAGGATTTTCCAAGGGTTGTGAGCTGACTCAATGGGATCCAAGGAAAAGTGATTGGAAAGTTGCAGGGAAATGCTGTCAGGCTCTGGTTTGATTGAGAAGCTGTCCCAGAGGGACTGGTAGTTCCTTGGCCTTTTGTGTGTGTGCAGGCCTGGGGACAGTTACCTGGCAGCCACGGGCTCTTGTACACCCCTGTGAGTTTCACCCTGATGCTTTAGAAGCCTGTATTGTTTTCTATGCCAGCTATCTAGGAGTCTTTTGGTTTTTTTTCCCAATAAACTATAAAAAATAAACTAGTATTTTGCAAGGGCTATTGCAAATTGAACTCACAGAAATGTAAAAGAAAAAGCACTGAATGTGCATTCTGCTTGGATATCCATTGCCATACTTGGTATGTTTGCCATATTGTATTATTGCCATAATGGGTATGCACAACAGAAAACAAAAGAGTGCTGCTTCTGGAAAGTGGACTGTGTTCACTTTCTGTGTTGTAAAGCACTTCAGTGTTAGAGTACTAGGCCTTGAGCTGCCAGGATCTTCAGCATCCCTTGGTGTGGGATCTGGGTCTACAAGAATAGCCTCATTCACCACTGCCAGACTTGCTCCATGTTGTTTAGAACTGTTCTTGGGATGCATTTGTTAGTAATAGGTGCGTAAGCTTCATTGCAGACCTTGTTCAGACTCTTGAGTATGTCTCCTAGGTTCTTATCTTCTATTTCCTCCGATGCTTCCTGGCCTTTCTGAGCTGCATTTGTGAACTCTACTTCTACAAGTGAGTATTAGAAGCTGTCTACAGTGGATGTATTGGAGCAATGTGAGTAACATACTCAGTTATTGCCACAGGAAGTATACTCTGGAGCTGATGTGTAGAAGTGTCTGGTAAACAGAG
The DNA here is from genome assembly GCF_030867145.1 of Opisthocomus hoazin. NCBI lineage: Eukaryota > Metazoa > Chordata > Aves > Opisthocomiformes > Opisthocomidae > Opisthocomus > Opisthocomus hoazin. Next base: position 2,181,827 of record NC_134437.1, read on the forward strand.
CTACTTCACAGCGAACCTTGAAAATATGTGTTCTTATGATATCTTAATGAAATATTGGTCAGAATTCCACTGTTAGAACAAAATTGTATTCTCAGATCTGCCACCCACATCTCCACTCCAGCATTTTGTTGACTATGCTTGTTTGCTCACTGCTACCAGCAAGCAGGGTGGGAGTGTTGTAAACCGAGCTCTGCTGGAGGAGAGACTGGTGCTGTGTTTGCTTATGATAGTGAATTTTAGTGGAATACATTGATTGTTGCTGTCTGTAATGTATCTGCCAATGGTGATTACATCCACTAAAAGCAGTAGCCTGAACATACAATTATCTTGTCTAAGCTGGATTTTTATTTTTACCTGCTGCCTCGTAATTTGTGGCTTTCAAACTATTACCTTGCATGACTTTTCTGTTGGCAATAGTCTGGTTTTAAGAATGCAAGCTGTGGCTTTTTGCATGATGGGATTGTGTGAGGGGTGAAAATATTAGATGGATGTTGCTACAGCAGTGCAGATTCCCTAAAATGCTGAGACCTGCGTGAGCGCAACTGACAGTGGTAGAGGCCAAGTCTCTGCCAGAATTTTGCGCTAGTGTAACTTACGAGGATCGGAAATCCCAGGCCAGAGGCAGTCATAAAGCTCTTCAGGTTGCCTTCAGCAGCTGAGTAATAACAATCACCCATGCTAAAGCTCTCAGGATGCTCCGTGGATTGTTTGTGTTTCTGCATGCATTGGGTACTGTTCTTTTATGTATTGAGGATATTTTTGTGGTCTCTAATTCTCTCTTTCTTCCTTAGGGCTGTGTGCAAGAAGTTTGGGCTACATGTGAGCCGGCTGATGTTGGCCTTCTTAGTACTCAGCACTGGTATGTTTTGTTCATCTGCAGGTAAGTTTGCTTAGCAATGACACTAACAATTACTCTCTTGTGTCTTTCCATTTCCAGGGCACATTTGTGTCTATTGCTGCCTCCAGTCTCTCTGCAATGGGCCATGCCTTTTAAACAGGGTCTTGGCCTACCTTTCTTGCACATATTTTAATCCAAGGAAAGAGGGTTGTATTTTGGAATTGTCATTTGCCTTTGTGTCCTGTCCCCTCTGGCTGGTTGTGCCCATTTGCCTAGCCAGCCACTGTAAGACTTATAAAACACCTGCTGTAGGTTTTGAGTGAAATGCAAAGAGAGACTTTGCGCAAAGGTTTTCTGTATTGTGTGCATAAAGAAACTTAAAGGGAAATACCACAATTTATGAATGCTGAGATGGTGCTATTTTACCCTTTTTATGTTTATAGTGAGTGGAGGAAGGACTTCCATTCATTGTTTCTGCAGTGTCATATGTCTCCTCATTCTTCACTTACTTCCCACCAGTCTCTGCCCAGTTGTTTCAGAGGCTGTATCCAGTCAGTTCACATTTTATGCTACCACTTGAGTGTGTTAGTTTCATTTTTTTTCAACCTAGCAGAATATAGTGTGTGCAGCAAGTGTTACGAGTGGTAACCATGGATGCTGTCAACTGGTTACCGGTGCTGAGTGCCACCAAGGAAAGAGGCCTTCATACTTAAAGGCAGTATTTCTGGTCTTGGCAGAACAAGAAAAAGAATCATCTTTTTTTTGCTTTCACTGAAATGAGAATGTCCAGTATAGCATCCCAGCTCCAATGGAATGAATGAGAGATGATTAGCCTTATCTTGGCCTCGTGCAGTTCTCCTGTGGGAAAATTGTGCTGACCACTTTCTTTCCTTGTGTTGCAGCTTTCCTCCCAAGCAGTTTCTGCATGTACACCACGGTGATTGCCATGACTGGCTGGTATATGGACAAGACCTCTGTAGCAGTGCTGGGGGTGGCTGCTGGAGCCCTGCTGGGCTGGCCCTTCAGTGCAGCTCTTGGGTAAGGAGAGGAGGGCTCAGGAGTTTCGCACTTTGTCAAATGTTGCTTGCCTGGTTGGGGAGAATGTAGGGGCTGGAGAGCTGGAGGAAGAAACTAGCAGGGACTGAGCTGCCAGCCGAGTCCAGGATCATTGCTAGAGAACTTAAGTTGGGAAGATTTCCTGACCCTAATATACTGAGATTAAGGCCTGAGTTGGGTGACTGGAATATGGAGTAGAAGCAGAGCCTGGTGAAGTGATTTCCAGCTACTAACCTGCTTGCTTGGAAGGGGAAGGAAGACATGCAGGGGGGAAAGACAATGTCTCCAGTTGATACCCAGTCTCTCTTTCAGGCTTCCTATTGCCTTTGACTTGTTGATACTGAAGCAGAGGTGGAAAAGTTTCCTAAACTGGTGTGTGGTGTCATTGATCCTGTTTTTGGTAAGTGCAGAGAGAGAATGGATTGGGCTTGCAATAGAAGGGGTGGGTTCCATGAAGAAAATCACATGGAGGTTTTGGGCAGTCCAGCCAAAAGCTTCTGGCACTTTAAATAATAGATGCTTTCTTCCAGGTGCCCTTGGTAGTTGTGGACAGCTATTACTATGGGAAGCTGGTAGTTGCACCTCTCAACATTGTTTTATACAATGTCTTCACCTCTCACGGACCTGATCTCTATGGTGAGTTTAAGATAACAAGACGGAAAGCGAGTCGGCGGACATACTCTAAAGCAAAAGCAGCCTGCAAGCTCCATGGGGCTGCAGTTCCAGCTTTATGCCACCCGATGTCGCTCTCGAGCTGGAAATCCGCAGGCCACTGTCGACTTTCTCCATGCTGCGAGTTTAGCTGCTGTTGTTCACTTTCAAGTTCTGTAAACCGTTGTGAGGTGTCTCAGCGTCACAGCTGAGAACTGTTAGTAGCAAACGTGTCTGGATGCTATGCAAGTGCAGTGGGCATAGGTGATACTTGTGTGTGTTTGTCAGCTTTAATCGAGTTCTTGGTGGTGCAGAACCTTCAGAAAGTGGGTAACAGTGCAGAATCCGTAGCTCTTTCAGTTCATATCCGGTGTATGCAGGCTTCCTGAGTCCATGCTGTGCTTTGGGAATCTCCTTGCTTATTGGCAGTATATGGCCTCAGCTTTGCTGGCAAGCAGAATCTGAGGTTACCATAAAAGCATCTAATCTGCAGAGTAATCATCTGTCTATGAGGGGTTCCCTGGCACTGGCCATTTAGTATACTGTGTGACTCAAATCTCAGGTCTGAACCTTGATGGCAATACTGCATTGTTTGTTAAGGAGCTGCCACCACACTAAGTTGTTCATGTCATGTACTTGTAGAGCTGAAGAGTAGAAAAGTATTGTATTTCTAGCAGGGTTTCAGAGGAGCTGGCAGAGACTTCAGGGTGCTTAGGTGCAGGGTCCCTGCATCGTATCTGTCATCTGTTTAAGCCCTGTCAGGTATTCTAGGAGGGATTCAGCAGTGGTTAGCAGCAAGGCTTTCTCTGGCAGCGCCCTGCAGGCCATATTTATTGGTTCATTTAAAAGGCTGTTTTGGGTGGTGGTGAGTGGTCATTTGTTACTTGTGCTGTGGCACAGCAGGGCGACAGGTGCTTTGCCAGCGGGAAGGCTCTGAAGTCTATTGCTGTGAATTTTCTGTAAGAAAACTCTGATAGGTTTTGGCGTGGGCTTGTGCCTGACCTTTTCCACGCTGGTGCAGGAGTTGTTTCCAGATGCCTCCAGGGACCAGTCTATTCTGAAGTGTTTTATTCATAGTGACATTCATAGAACATCCTCAGGCTGATAAAAGAGCCTGCTTGAAATTGCTCTTTAATGCAGTGTGGCTACGACAATGCTGTGTGTTTAGAGAGCTTCAAAAAATAACACTACCAGAGGAGATGAAAGGCTGGCCAATCCCTTTTGGCTTTGGAGCTGGTATTTCCCAGCTTTCACGTGATGGGAACAAGAACTGCTAGAGGTTGCAGAGTCATCAGCCCATATCCTCTTCAATGTAAGCACCACAGTATTTTACCTTTTGCTTGCAGACTGGAGTTCTGGAGGCAGAGTTTGATTTTTTTTTTTTTTTTTTTTGTCTTTAGCAATATACTGCTTCTGGATAAATACAGTCTGTGTAATGAATATTTCACTGGGATGATAAGGTTTCTACAGCCAAGGGAAAGCAGCTTCTAAGCGTATATCCCTAAGGTTGATTCTGAGGCTTTGGGATGTTTTTATGTGCATATTTTCTAAGAATGCACAATTTGTGAGAAAAGTTTTATCCTGCTTCCTGTGATCAGGGCCTTGGCTGTGACTTGCCGTGTGATGGCACTTTGAGAAGCTTTGTTCAGCTTCAGTAGAATGTGCTCGAGCTGTTTATGTGACACCTTGCTCTGTTGAGTCCTGGGTCTTAAACAGAGTGAAAATAAATTAAATGCAGAAAGAAAACTGTTATACTAGCACTGAATCAGACTTGCTTAGAATGAGGGCTGTGAGTCATGATCAAATTATTGTGACTTCATTACTGCTTAAAAGCTGAGCTACAGAGTTCCTGTCTGCCTGCAGGCTTTTAGCCTGTGACAAACATAGGGTGGGGCACCTTATCTTAAGCCTGTTTTACAATTCCTTTGCTTTGTCCTGAGCCGCCCTCACCATTACTGTGATCAGACTGCAGCATGGTTGCTTGTTAAATTCTGTTAACTTGCGTGTGAGTTTGATTTCTAAAATTGCTTCCGGAGCCTGTCACGGAGCTCAAAGTTCAAACCGGTTTCTGGCTTAGTGTCTGACAGTGCTTTCAGTTGGTTATCCACATGGAACCATAGTGCCATGAACTCTCTGGGCCACTTCTTCCCACTGCTTTCATCAGTCTCTCTCCTACAGCCCACATCTGCTTAGCTCTAGCATGTGGGATACTTGCAAGAAGTTAAATCTTCTGTCACGGTCTGAAGGCGATGCTGTGGAAGCATATTCCCATCACTGCTGTGCAGGGAGAGCTCTTTAGTGTCCCTCCCTGCCTGCTTGAAAGGCCTTGTTCTGGGCCAGGACTTCTTGTATGCAATGGGGTTGTTCTTTTTTTATGTTGCAGTTCTTTCTCACATCACCTTGAGTCGTTGTGGATGACAAGAATAAAGGCATTTTGCCCTGGGAGGCATTGAAACGAATGCCTCTGAATGGGTGAGTCATCACAGTGACCAAGCCTACTACTTTTTGCCTGGTGTCTGTGAATTATTTAACTTGCCTGTGTAATGGACTCTTCTTTTCTAGGTTTGTTTGGGTTTTTTTTTATCTCCTCACTCAGAGAAGAAAATCCCTCATAGCAGTAGGAGGAGAGGTTCCAGTGTGCTTAGTTCTTAAGGGCAATTTGGTCACACTGCAAAAAAATCTGAGAAAGTAGCCTTTTTGTTAAAACTGTGCTTCAGACCAGCTGACCTCCTTATTAGCAGAATCCCTCAGGACACCTCTGGGCCTCTAAGCCTGTATCTGGATTGTGGAGGAGGTGTGCTTCATGAAGTGTCCTTCATTCCTGAGTCCCAGGCTTCCAAATCAGAGACCAGACTAGACAGTGCCATAGTTAATTTAATTTACTTTCCATAGCAGTCAGGGCAGGTAGAAGGGTGACAATATGGTTCCTGGTATGATCTTTTAAAGATTTTGGACTTGGCTGTGCTGTGCAGCTTAGTTGTACCCAGAAAACACTGGGGGGTAACAGCTTATATCAGTTTAAGAAGCTTTCTGTCTCATCCTGGCATCTTCTGTGATAAAGTGGCTGTTGTTTATAGCAGTGGGAGTGGGGAAGCAGGCTGCGGAACCCAGTTTCAGTCCTTTTTTATTTAAGGAGAGGCCTTGGTGCTCCACAGAAGTAGTTATTATAATGAGTGGCCTAACCGGTGTCAACACTGCTGTAAGTCTTTACAAACCTGTACTATTGCCTCAGAAGAGAATCTGGAGGTGGCATGGCTGGGAAGAAACCAAAGCCCGCTTTACACACACTTCTAGATATCCACTGGAAGATTTACAGTATGGTATCCTGGACTGCTCAGGTTTTCCCTCAGGGACATATCCCAGTCAGCATCCCTGATTTCTAGTAATGGTAGTATGCTTCAGTCATAAAATGATTTGCTTTCTGAATGTGTTGAAGATCTGTCATACTGATTATTTAGAATTGCAGTCCTTAAATATGGAGAGCCACCAACAGAGTCTAGAGAAGAAGGAAGGGACAGTGGTACTGTTGTAATGTTGTCATACAGATAACTCTGTCATGTCCATCACTTCACATGATCTTTCAATCTACAGTATCCCATATTCAGCCTTTCACAGGCTGAGGATTGTGCTCATGTGGGCCTTGCAAGAATTATGAGACAGGTGGAGGGAAAAGAGAAGGTGAAGTTCTAATAATTCACTCTCTTAAGGCCGCCTACTCCCCAAAACCCAAATTTGTAATTGGTACTTGCTTTCAGTTACAATAGTTAAAGGTTTCCTAAATGAACCTCAGTTGCTTGGACTTTGCCATAGTAACTCAACATGTTTCTGACATTACTAGTGCAGCTTCTAATCATATTTAGCTGTAGGAGCTGCAGAGGTTTTGAGTTTTCCTTGGCTGCTTTTCAGTTGTCTGATTAATTTCAACATGGACCCTATTTAAGTGTCTCTGATTGCAGGAAATTGCTGCAGCATGTGACACGTCACAACAGTGCAGTGATTAAAGCCCCCGCGTGTCAGTTACTGACTGATTGAGCTAATCACACTAAGAGAGTGGCAAATGTGTGGAGAGGAGCCGGCATTCCTTATTGTTCAGGATTTTAAGCATCCTCAATTAACAGTCCAAGTAAATGACAGTTGGCCTGGCATTTCTTTCAATTTACATCCTTCGAAGCTTGCAGCTGATACCCAAGTATGTCATGTTAGGAGGCAGAGTTGACTTGCTCCTGTTTGACATTGTACTGTAAGAACAAATTGAGGTAGGGACACTTTAAATCATGTTGACTCTTAAGGAGGTACCAAAACTAGCATCTGGATGAACTTTAGTGGCAGAGTCTTTGTTGGGCTGGAGTGTGAATGTGAAGTATTTTTCGTGTTCATTTTTAGTACATTTTCTGCCAATATGGAGTATACATATCACTCCAGAATTATAATGATCTCTTATTAACATTGTGTGTTTTTGCGTTATTCCTCTGTTACTTCTCTGCAGTTAGGAAGAATGAATTTGGAGTAAAATTTCCCAGTTCTAGAAGTTTCTGCCTCTACTTCCTTGCTATGTAGTCTTTCTTAACGCAAGGGTGAGTTCTGTGTCACAGAACTCTGCTGGGTGAATCTGAATGTTAGAGTGACCTGTGGTTTGTGAGAAGCAGATGTGATATTGACTATGACCCCGTGAAAAAGAAAGGAGAAAAAGAATTTCTGAAAAGGAAAACAAGTTTCTTGGGCAGACATGATATGAGATACTCTGGTGCCTTTGTATGGCTATTGACTAACTCATGCCACTGTTATGGCAGTTTTACGGCCATAAGGGGCAGAACCACGAGACTGATTGGAGACAGCTCAGGCTCATTGCATGAGGCTTCATCCTCTGTCCATCTGCAAGATCTTCTGTCCACACCATTTCCATTCTTTGGTTCCAGTATGCTTGCAGTGGGGAGAGTTGATGTCTGTGGCTGATTATCTCAGTCTTCGTCAGGCAGAGAAGGAGCAAAGCTGCTGTTATATCTAGATCACATACATACTTGTATTTGAAAACTCTTGTTTCACTCTCTTACCCTTTAGGTACGGAACCCTGGTCCTTCTATTTCATCAACGGCTTTCTGAATTTCAACGTGGCATTTATTCTGGCACTGCTTGTGCTGCCACTGACCTGTCTCATGGAGTGTCTGCTTCAAAAATTTCATGGTGAGTGCAAGACAGCTGTGAGAGCCAAGCACAAGACAGTCGATCTCAAACTTCTTTCTAAAGGGAGAGCTTGCCTGCCAAAGAACAGCTTTCCTTTATTGGAAGTGAAACTAGGTTCAGGGAAAGTCTTTGGAATAATAGCAAAGTTCCTAGAGCTCATTACTCACAATGGAGTTGCTGTGCAGAAAGAACACACAGTGAGATGCATTTTCTCATGTGCTGTCTGCAAAAGGGCGGAAACATGTTTTTCTCTTGAAGGATGATTCCTGTGTTCCCTGCCTCCAGCTCAAGAAGAACAATGTGTTATCAAGGCTGAACTAGCCATACCCAGACTAAGCCTAACAAGTTGTATGGTACATAAATCATCAGCCAGACATGCAAATACATTAGAAATAGATCCGTCAGAAATCTTAAGAGGGAAAGAAACTGTACCCATAGTTCTTGCCTTCTTATCTGCAGCTGGAATTGGTAGCCTTTAGAGTTATTTGGGGAACCTTTTGCTGGCTCTTTCATTGTTACTTTTTGATACCACTGCCAGAATGTTTTCCGCAGGAGCTTGACAGAACAGAGTTACTATTTCCTCTTTGATTGTTGGGGCTGAGCCTACAAGTAGGCATCCTCTGGTCTCTGCTGCTGCCGCCCATGTTGGGATTGAACCTGGACTCTTCTGTGCACTGTGGAAGGCACTCTTCAACTCGCAGGACTGAGCCCTGGCAGGACAATCTTGCTACCCCATGCTTTGGGAAGTGTCCCCATAGGTGTGGATATACTGAGAGTGGAGAAAGGAGGAACCAGAATATTCCCTAATTCACACTGGGCTTTCTCTGAAATAAAATGACGTCAGTTTAAACACATGACATTTGGCAAGTGACTCTAGAGAGGAAAAATGTGTTGAGGAAGTGTGAATTCTTCTCTGCTGTTTTCCTAAGGAAGATTCATTAAGCGTCAGCAGCAGCCTCCAGATTCATCAGTCCAGTTAGTGCTTCGCTCTCTGATTTTTTACTGAATACAAGAAATAATAACGTCATAATCGTTGCTGAAAATGTATGTTAATGGGTATTTGCTTATAGCTATTCCTTGGATATGACTGACATACGGTCAGAAACCAGTAAAAACTCAGTAGGAGATCCTGTAAATGCAAGATTTCCTGCTGTTCACTTGGTGTTCTTATACTTAACAGCAGGAGCAATTCTGATGAGTGCTTTGTTCTTACTGTCTGTGAAATGCTGTTGGCTTAATTGCTTAACTCTGCTGTTGGGAGTAGCAAGGGGGCAGAAAAGGGACTGAAAATTGTCAGACACTGTAGAACCCTCCTCAGTGTGACTAAAATTCAGGGTAATTGTAGTTATTTTTGAATCAGTTATTTCCTCTGTTAAGCAGAAGGTGCCTGAGAGACCTCTCATGCTGTTATTTTTGTAATGAAGCAATGAAGGTTGTGGAAACTTCAGTGGCTAAACAACCATTTGTAAGTGGAAGGGTAGGTCCAGAGGAGATCCTTTCTGATCTTTGCATGTATAGCATAATACACAGCAGGAAATGTAGTACTTCTGACTATCCGTTAAGACATGTCAGTTCTTGATGGGTTTTGTCTCCTGCTTGGATTCAGTAATGCAGTTGCTTATTTTCTGATTTTGGTCTTCTAAAGTCTGTTGAAATTGTTAATATTGTAGGAACTCACAATAATTCTGTCATCAAAATGCTGTACTGACTGTTTGGACATATTACCTGGATTTTAACAACACAGCTGCTCAGAACATAGTGTGTTTGTGTCTGAATGCAATGGTATGGGTCTGAAGAACGGGCTTTTAATTGTGAAATGTGATTGTGCGAGATGGGGAATAGGATAAACCCCTCATTCTTACATTACTACTTTACTGAGTGTTTGTTTCTTTCAGTTCAGAATCTGGGCCGTCCCTACTGGCTGACACTAGCTCCTATGTACATTTGGATTGTGATTTTCTTCAGTCAGCCCCACAAGGAAGAGAGGTTTCTCTTTCCCATCTATCCCCTCATCTGTCTCTGCGGTGCTGTGGCTCTGTCTGCCCTTCAGGTAAGTTTTAGTGGAACATGTTTTTTTAATGAGCTCATACCTTTAGGAAGCATAACTGCTAGCTGACTTCTTTAACCTTGCTTCCCAAAGTCTGGGAAAATCTGCAGAGTATCTGTGTCTGTGGCACAATCTACAGTGACTACACAGTTCAGGACTGTCCTATGCATAACTTTTGATCATTGTCTTTAATCTGTTAGCTGGTACAGTTTTCTCTTTTGAGCCATGTTTTGTGGATAGGTGTTGAGACTCTGGAAGCAAAATGAACAGCCATTCTAACACTGAAGTGTGTGTGTGTTGCTGATTTTACAAGTTAAACCATAATCTTCCTGTACAGGTTGATTGAGAGTATATGGAAAACTATTAGCCCTCCGTAAGATGTTATGTAAAAGGAAAAATATTTGGGATTTCCCTCCTGGGTGTCATACAGCATGAGGTCATCTAATAATCTTGGACTTCAGTGCAGACTGCTTAACAGCCCAGCAAAAAAAGATCAAATATCATGGCTTTATAAGGTGATCACTTTAGGAGCTTGTCCAGGATTGTGTGAAATGATATATGGTTGAGAATATTTGCTTGCCACTAATTGTTTCATGATGACTTTGAGTTGTTCTCTGATCCCAAGTAGGAATTTCTGGTGAGGAGCAGTTGTGATCTTGAAGTACCAATATAACACAACATCCAAGAGATGTCATGAGAATTAGTAACTTGCTCATAGCATTGTGCCTCCTTTGTCTGCTGTTAAGCAAGCTTTGAGGGGCAGGAATGTGTGTGTGTAGGAAATGCATTTTGTTGTATCCTGGTAGGAATCCTTCACTGATTTGAAAAAGGAAAAGTGATCTTGTTTAGGCATTGGGGAAATTGTGTTGGACATTTAGATGAGCCAAAAATTGGATGTTTAGTAAATACCACTTGAAACGCTTCATAGAGTAAAGCTCTAGTATAGATTGGTATAAACCTTCCCAAAGCTTAAAATCATTCATCTTTCCTCTGTTAAAGAGGTGTAGGAATGCAGTCACTAGTCCCTGTTAGAGCCTGTTCCAGCTGTTCAGCCTCATTCTGCTATTACACCTCTGTTCTGCTATGCACCACTGCTGGCTGTTCCTACCCTGGGCTCCCCACCAGCGTTGCCTGCACCCCTCAAACCACTTTCACTCTTCTCCTGGTCAGTTGCTATTCTGACTGTTGATCTCCCATCACTGCTGATGCTTTGCAGTGCTTAGCTGAAGCACCCCAGATGAGTTTCAGTCCTTGCATTTGTACAGGGTCAAGCTCTGTAATGTCAGCAGTTTTATGGCTCTGACTGAGAATGGCTATGTGCTGTCAGCACATTCATCAGAGGGCAATGGTTTACGACCTTTGCCAAATATTACTTTAGGAAAATCTAGTGTATATTTCTGTCCTGCATATTTTAACACTGTTTGATTACATTTTGTCCAGTATTCAGTATCCAGCTGAGAATTTAGAACTGGTTGCCCACTAGTAGTATGAACTTGTCAGACTCTACTTCTCCAAACCACATGGATCTGGCTGTTATGAGAAAAACGCAAACAACAAGAGGAACAGAAACCAGATTACAATAGGAAGTGAATAATCAGTCCTGCAGACACTCAGAGCAGGAGGGAGGGATCAAGCCAAGCACTAGATGTAGTTCCTTCTGGGTATTCCCAGAAAGGCTTTTAAATTAGAAAAATCTAAAAGGCTTTTCTTTCAACAATTTCAGAGTGGCTTGAGTTTAAAGGTGGATACAAAATCTGCTGTATGTTCTTTTATCTACTTCAAAGCTGTAGTTTGTGCAGACAGGGTAAAAAAACGTAGGTCACTCAGTAAATCTGGGTCATGGAACCTCTGTTAGAGAGAAAGTCAGTCTAGAATTGAAAATGAGGTCTATCTGTGTAGGGAAGTTCTACAGAAGTGCCTGAAGGTGACACTTGCTGCTGGTTCACCTGGGAACAACCAAGCTGGAGCCTTGGTACAGAGCACTTTACAGCTTGACTAGAGGCCTTCCTAGGAAAAAGAGCTGAAAACGTCTTTAAATACTGTAGATGATTAGTTAAGAACTATGACTGAACAATGTGTTTCTGTGTATTTTTTTCATGAAAAAGTGAAGACCAAAGATCTGGTGGGAGGTGCAGGTACTGCTGTAAGGTCCTTATGAAAAACAGAATTTTGCCAAACATATCAGAGTTTGAGTAATTTTATATTGTCTTTTTTAAAATTTTTTCCTCAGAAATGTTACCACTTCATATTCCAGCGCTACCGCCTGGAACACTACACAGTCTCCTCCAACTGGCTGGCTCTGGGGACTGTCTTTCTCTTTGGCCTTCTGTCATTGTCACGCTCTGTTGCCTTATTCAGAGGTTGGTATTTTAGACTTATTCTGTGCTTTCCTGGGTATTGGTCTTGGCAAGTCTTAAGGCCTGCCAAAGTTTTGCTTCTTTGACTATAGCCGCACAGGATAAACAGGGAACCTCGAAAGTTTGGGTGTCATTGCTGCAGGGAAAGGAATAAATTCTAATGGTCACCATTAATGAATGATTATGCATATGTGTGTGTGCGTGTGTGTATATGCACATACATGTCTGTATGTCATACATTCAGCATGTATGTATGAACGTATGTACATATGAATGTATCACTAGTATTATATCAGTTAAAAATCTGCTGCCTTTCACCTTCAGCCAGTACAACTATACTAATATAAAAGCTGTACCCAGACTAGTATTGAAGCAGATACTTCTAACTTTCAAACACATAATCCCACTTGAAAAAGCATTTTCCCATGTGAAACTTGTAATTAGGTGCGTGTGTCCTTAATGGAGATGGATTAGATATGGTCCTTAGGTACTTGCTTGAATCAGAGCCATGCGGTGAACATTCCCAGCTCATCAATATTTTTTTGCTTGATGGTAGCCATTGACAGTCAGGACAGGAGAATGTGAATAAAGGCTGTAGGGTACAAGCACTTCTAAAGGGGGGGGAGCTTTGGAATCCAGCCCCTCTTTAGCATAGACCAGTTCATTTATTCAAGAAGTTATCAGTTAAAAAGTTATGTATGAACAATTATTTGTAGTCTTTCAAAAGCAGTCATGTAAATATCACCTATTTCTTTAGCCTTATTTACAACTTTCTGCCTTCCGTAGGCTACCACGGGCCCCTGGACCTGTACCCAGAATTTCACAGGATTGCTACTGACCCAAGTATTCACACTGTGCCGGAGGGGAGACCGGTTAATGTCTGTGTGGGAAAGGAGTGGCACAGATTTCCAAGCAGCTTTCTTCTGCCAGATAAGTAAGTAGTTTAATGTGAAAGGTACAGTTTGGTGAGACTCATAAGGAGGGGCAATTCTCATAAGAAGTATTTATGGGAGTAACCTTCAAGACCTTGTATCTCTGTTGACACCAGCATATCTGAAACAAAGGATTCCGAAATTTGTTGTCAGCAGATTATGTTGGCCAACAGCTACTGAAAATTTTTAGCGTGACTGCTCCTCTAGCAGGGCTGTCTACCCTCAGGAGTGAAGTGTCCTTGGTTATGTTTTTGGTTTTCTCCACACAAAATGTTACTAGCTCCTGCATTTTCCTGCTGGGCTTTCTGACACTGTTCCCTGCAGTTGGCAGCTCCAGTTCATCCTGTCAGAATTCAGGGGCCAGTTACCCAAACCGTTTGCCAAGGGACCAATGGCCACACAGATCATTCCCACTGACATGAACGACCAAAACAAGGAAGAGCCATCTCGTTATGTAAGGATTATATTTCTATAATATTTCTATATATGTTTTCCTTACCTTACTGTGTTATTTGTATTAATACAATACTTATGATTGAGTCTTCCCATTTTGTTTCCTGGGGACCGTACAAGTTACAGAACAAAAATGGGCTCCCTCCAGCACTTGGAGATTTCCTCGTATATGTGAGTGGTTTCTGTTTGCATTTCATCTGCCTATTTTTCATTTAAAGACAATAATAATAAAAAAAAGAAACAGAAGTAGTAATCATTCCTAGTTATTGCAATTTTGGGTTTAGTATGATGTGTTACTGTGATCGCAGGAAAGTGAACTGAGCGAGTAGTTTGAAATCCCCTCCAGAAAATGTTTGTCACTGAGCAGAGACTGAAATTTTCCTTTGTACTTTCCTTTCTTTTTAAATATAAATCTATTCATCATATATGCAAATGAGAAGGAGGAACTTAATTTGGAACTTTACTGAAACAATTGTATCAGTGATTTCAGTGGGAATCTGTTAAGATAATGTGTACTGGTATTGTTAATTTGTTGCTTTTCCTGATTGTATTGTATTACCTAAACAAAAGCAATGCACCCGTGAATATTTTAAAATTATTGTCGGCTAACTTCTTTAAAATTATTCAGTAGGTTAGATCTTAGCAGTGCACTAGATATTTAGTCATCCTTTCTTTTTTGTCCTAAGGGTTGAATGAGAGGAACTGCCAAGAAATGTGTAGTGCTTTCTTCATTCTCTCTTAGCATCTCGGGACATAGCTTTGGTATGTCCAACTGTATATAGGAAACACTCACATGTAATGGACCAGGTCTCTGGTTTACATGAGTGGGTCTATCCTGGCTGAAGACAGTAGACATATGCTTGTTTATGTGGCTCATGACTTTGACCTGTTAGACATTGTACAAGGACTTGTGATCTGATCACAGAAGTGGATGGAAAGCAGTACTGCTACACAGGAGCAAACTGTGTGGGTAAAAGCAGGGATCAATCTCCTGGGTTAAAGCTCTCTTATTGTGAGCCTGATTATGTAGTTACTGGAAATGGAAAGGAGGCGTGTTCCCACCTGAGAGAAGTTGTCTGCTGCAGTGCATTTAATTTACGAAATCTTTAACCGTGGCATATTTTTAGCACAGACAGCTGGCTGGTGTACAGCCTGTGACTAATGGAGCAAAACACACTTTTGTTTCATGATTGTTTCTTAATGTCATCCTACAATTTTGTTATTTCTCATGCAAGCAAAAGGCCCTAGGACATGGGAAATTAGCTACTAAATGTGAATTTTTAATGGGATTTTATAACTTTTAATTCTGACCTGCTAATAATACCAAGAGCACAAGATCTTTTCTCAAGTTTAGTGAGCTTACGAGTGCAAGCATACCTAGATTTTTTTTAGAAAAAAAGGGTTATCAGGCACTGGAAAGGACCATCATAGTATATAAATCTGAATGGCATGAGTCTGCTGCTCATTTGAAGAGGAGAAAACAAACGGTTTGAAAGGATTATCTGAGCCATAGGCAGCTTAAAACTAATTAATATCTGCAGAAATGGGACTGATCTCTCTGTCCCATTCTCTGAGTAATAGATACTCGGTAAGTATCTATTACTTCTCTGCTTGAAAATTGAAGAGTAAATCTCAGTGTTTCTGTTGCTATGAGACACTGGGGAAAAGAGTGATTTGATCTTCTTGTTTCACAATTTTTCCTCCTTAATCATGTTGACCAGCACTTAACTTGTACTTGTCCTAAGGGGAGATGCATTTGTCTCTGAAACCACTAAGAAAGAGATGAGGAGTATTATCTCTTACAAAGATGTATCCAAGTGGGAACAGTAGATTAGACCTAAAAGCTGAAACTGTTAAAAACTCCTGACATCAGAGGAAGTTTTTTTTAAGACTTTATTTTCACTTCTTTTCCAATTGCCTTTAGATCTGTTTTGAACTATATGAACCCCCTGAACCTTGGTTTCAATTTTTAGATATGCGTTTGAGTCATCAGTAAAACCATTGAACTTTATATGCGGTAAACCAACTGTTATGCTCTGTGTGGCCAGGCTGACATCCATTCAGACACCAGTGAAAGACATGTGGCTGCAGCAGTACAGCAGCAGGCTGCGCGCTTAGCTCCATCTCTGTACTATACCATGCCCACTGCTGTTACTGAGGATGTGATCAAATGTAGTTGTCCACCACTTGGCATAGCGGTTCCATCAAATAAAAAAAGAGTGGGTGGAGGAAAAGGGAGGGAGAACAGAAGAGGCTAGGATGTAATTTAGAAATTCCTTGCAGCTCCATTCACTAAGACTGACATCTTTCTACAAAGAAACATTTCAAGGTCTGTACACCACCGAAGTCTTGTGTAAATCCCCAGATGAATACATAGGTGCTGTGTTGGCCCTCTGACCAAGACGAATATTGTCCCTAGCTTCAGTGTAACTTGTAAGAATGCATTGTGCTGTACTTGAAATGGTAGAAGGGAAGTCTATCATGGCAGTCTATTATGGCAGATAATTCATATGCATTGGAAGTGCCAGCCCTTTTAGGGGAGCTTTTAGAGTAAGAGAAGCGAGATCAGTCTTAGCGCTTGAGGCAGCAACTTGGCTTGCTCTGAATGAGTCTACATCACTTACAGAAAAACTTGGTTAGTGGTTTGGGAGTCTTTTTGCTAATGAGCCAGAACCTCTCTCAGGGACTGGAAAGTTCTTCTCATACAGTGCAAGAAGTAGATTCAAGATTCTCCTCAGATGAGTTTCCTATGGTGTAATTTCATTTGCCACTCAGTTGTGATGCCACGGAGCCATCTGGTATCCACCTAATTAAATTGTTTTCAGCCTAAATTGTTACAATAAACCCCAAAGGTGCTTCAGAAAAGTAAATTCAAGCATGTCCAAGGAAGTTTGCAATAAAATTTTGTGGCAGAGCAAACTGAAATCTGGGATAGCTCAAGGAAGAGTTTGAGGGAGTAAAACAGAGTAAGACATAGTCATCCTGGAGAGTCTTAGTTGCCTGCATTTAAGATAGCTGATGGGTAGAGGCCTTTGCACACCTGGCTTAAGGAGCATTAGCTTTTCATTTGACTAATAAACTACCCTGCTTTGTTCTTCACCTTTTCAGTGTGGCAAACTTATGCAGTGACTCTAAGGAATAATGTATTTCCTTGTTGAAACACCTGGTTGTCACACATTACCTTTTTTTTTTCTGACTTGATGAGGTGTACACACTGTTGTGCAACCAACAAGACACAACTGTTTATGTTGTGTTCTGCCATTGCTAATTAAAGGGAAAACTGACACTTTGGAGAGCTGGCCTCCTAAGGAATGCGTATAGATCTCTCATGAAGGTCAGAGACCCCCCATGTGGAAGTCAGTGAAACCAAATTGTTTGTTGCTCCCCAACCTTGATCATGTTGCTGCCACCAGGCACATAACTTATTAATGTGAGTCCTCCACCTGATAGGGTCCTGAGTCTTTCCCTGCCAGCCCCTGTCAACCTGACTGTTGGCAAAAAAAGGAAATAAATCTGGAGGCATCTGTCATTTTACAAAGGTCAGTGATGATCTGACCTTGCAAGAACTGCCCTGTAGCCTGTGCATTGAAAAGCTTGTGCATGAAACAGGTGAGATTGCAATCTACATTCTGTTCAGAGCCCCAGAGGGATGAACAAGGACCAAGAGTTTGTGTCACCAGCTGAGAGATAATTTTTGTGTGTGCACTGTTGACAGGATCTGGTTATGATGCTGTGTGATGCTGGGGCCATTGAGCCTATTTCCAGATGATGATTCAGCACAATGATTAGTTTTTGTTGCTGTCTTCAGAAAAAAAACTTGTAACCAATTTACACCAAGATGCATGATGGAAGTTCTTAGCCTAGCACAAAAATTTCCTTACAGGTCACTTAGCATCCTCATGAATTTCTTTCTTAAAAGTGCAGTGGATTACTCGGTGGAAGGTGTCCTTGTTTATACCTGGGAGTGGGAAGGAAACATGTTAGGAGCATGCACCTGTCCTCCTGTTCATGCAGTTGGGAGTTCAAACACAAACTTGACAGCAGCAGGGTATTTGGGAAGAGCTGGCTGGACCGTTTATTTACTTGCCAGTTTCCTTGGCGTTTGCTGATCTAATAAGACTGGGATTAGATGACACAAAGTGGCTTGGCACTCTGATAACTCTGTCCTGCTGGATGCAGGGATTGGTGGCAGCTGTAAACCGAGATATCACACTTGAAAACTTCGTATTTTTCCTAAATTCCCATGTTAAGTCTCTTTCCTTTCTCCCTTGTATTCCACCTGGGTGAAACATTTGCACAACTAATGAGACTCATGTTGCAATTTGCAAATATTTATTGCTCAGGAGTTATGCCCTGTCTTCTCTTCCGCTTAACCTGAGGAAAGACTCTGGTGATGTAATTTTTTTGTATCTAAATACATGTATTCTAGTTCCCTGATGTCTCCCAGATCAAAATATCTAGATTATTGAAGGAAAACACCAATAATTACTAGGATGTGCTGTACTTCACTGGTGTCTTTTCTGAGAAATTTCAAAATACTGTACTACGTTTTAATGTACAATGCTTAATAACATATCAGAATCAGAAATGGGAATTGTTATTCCCCTTCAGCAGTTGGGAATACTGGAGTGCCACAACGATGACTTGCGGATATATAGAGCCCGAAAAAGCATCCAAGAATTCTCTGCGTTCTTAGTTTGCAGAAAGAAATACTGGAGATATTAATCTGATTGGAAGTGGCACAAGAGTGTAAGATAGTTGCAAGCATCAGTCCTGTTGACTTCTGGTCAGCTTCTCTCAGGTCACTATTGCAAGTTTTTGCCAGAAAACTCAGCCAGTGCCAGATTTGAGAAAGCATGGCCCTTGGCTTACAAAACCTACAGTCAGCAAAATATCCAAGTACAGAGGTAATAACTGCTAGAACTTGCTTTGCTCCAGTGGCTGAAAATCATTATGCCAGCAAAAGCTCAGCCTTGCTGCTGTATATTGCATCCGTGAAGGCCTTGTTTTTCTGGTGTATTGTAATGATATAGCTACCCTGGTACAACTGAAACATGGCCTTAGGCTTGGGATTATTTTGCTTTTGAAAATGTGACTTAGATCACTTAAAGACAATTAGATCTTCCACAGGAGGACATCAGCTCTTATTTGTAACCTGTTCTCTCCTCTAGATCTCTTATGCTCAATGCAGAGGTTTCTACACAATGTAGCTTCCTGTTGGGCTACCTTGTATGAAACTTATCTCACATCTGATGGTTATGATTAAAAGGAAGTTTGCCCTGGTAGGAACTCAAGTCTTTTTTGTAGCTGACAGTTCACATTTGACTTGGCAGAGTTTTTATCCCTCAGCAGCTCAAGTGCACATCTGTAGGGACACCTGCGAGGAGTGGGGAGAAGAGGGCAGGAGATGGGGGCTGTTAGCCAGAAAGGACACAGGATATTCATATAAATGAGTAGTACAGCCTGTTCATATCCAAAGCACTCTCCCCAGCAGGAAGGAGAAGGTTGCGTAACACAAGTCTCCTGAGGACATTGCCTGCAGCTCGTTTAACTGGGAGGTCACACACATAATTGTAATGTTGCTTCCTCGAATGCAGTTTCATAATTTGGCAGGGGGTCGTCAAACATTTTGGTCAGCACAGAGCAGTTACTTGCGTCATAGGCAGCTGATAAAGACATGACTGTGCTGATACCAAGTCCATATGGTCTGAGAGGTGCGTGCAATGTGATGTCCATCTGCTGCGAGTGAGGCAGTGAGTGTCAGCAGTGCTCCAGGACAGGTTATTCATGCACAAACCCCACCATCATTTATGCCAGACAATAAGCTTACTCTGCTGAAACTACTTACTGTTTTCCATGATTCTGCTTAAGCCCTGCCATGAGGGGACAAGACGGGTACCATGAGGCTTGCAGAGTTAACAGGTTGTAGAGCGTGTGTGATCCTCATGGGTAACTTGCATTGGTCTGTATGTGCTCTGAGCCAAATGTGCTGATCATGACAAACAAGTGCTAAGTTGGTACATTTCGCAGCATCCATGTTTAGTATTCCTCTAGTCTACAGATATATTTCTCTGGATGTGCCTTGACATAAGGTGCACTTCTCACTGTTGTGCGTATACTTTGGAGCAGAATTAATGAACTGCTGTTACAGTAGTGATAGGAGTAGTTATTCATAGATCGTTCAAATCAACAATTTTTTCCACCACCTCAGATTCACCTCTGTGACTTGACAGTTCCTCAATAAGATTACTGGCAGAGGTACTTCCCCAGAGAGGGACCCCAGGACTCTCCTGCTATGACCAGAGCAGTAGTGGTAGCGTGTATTCCCACATAAAGATTTTACTTGAGAACATTGAAAATATTTTACCATGTGTCTTGCATGAAGCATTTCACCTGTTGCTAGAAATTTAACCCCTTTGTCATTGAGAAGTAACAGCCTGTCTAAATGAACACATGCAACTAGAAGGCTACAGGAAATAAACCACAAGATTGTCTTTCCTTTTGCAGATTGACATTTCCAAATGCCACTATCTGGTGGACTTGGATACAGCAGCTGAAACCCCAAGGGAGCCAAGGTATTCTTCCAACAAAGAAGAGTGGCTAACCATTGCCTACAAGCCATTCCTAGATGCTTCCAGGTACGCTTTACACATTTGAGAGCGAGGAAGAAAGGCTGTTCAATTATCTGCTTGCAGAAGTAGTTATATACATGGAGAAAAGATACATTGGCAAATGCCAGCTTGAAATCCAGTTTCCAGTATGGGCAGCTTGCTGGCTACAGCGAAACCTTTGTCAAACTTGTACTTGAAATATTTATGACCTACGTTGTGTTAGAAGGTGAAGCTAGCTGAGCAGGGTGGTGAGAATGATTATTTTTAAAAAGAATCCTCCCTGTGCACTGCTTGCTGAAGTAATGTTTTTTGTTTTGCTTTCTAAAGAAATGGGGTGTATGTCATCTCCTCCCAACAGGTTTTTGAATCTGCTGTCTTGTTTCAGCCAAATTCAAGACAGGTGTAGGTCAGTCTCAAAGAGCATGAGCTCTTACAAATTTTAGGAAAGCTGGCAGAGAGAGAGAGGAAGCAGTCTGATTGAGTGAAAGTCAGCAAGGTCACACCATTATTAGGCATCGGAGAATCCATGGAAGAGACCTCTGCTAGAACAGACCTCTCCTGTCTGAACAGGAATTTCTGTGAGACATGGAGACTGAAATTGCTCTCCTCCAGGCTAATGGGGTTTGGAATCAGGGTTGTCAGACTGGGAATGTTGTTAATACATTCCTGCAAAGACAGAAACTCTGGGCTGTAAGGGGATGGTTGTTTAGTCATTTAAAGCTCTGGTCATGTAGCTGTCATCACAGGATAGAGAGGATGACTAGAAAAATCTCTGTGAAAAACTAACACAGAGTTCAGTGTCCTCCTATTTTCTGTGTGAGACCTTATTACTTCCTAGTAATAGGACCCTCCAGAGGAGGGGGCTGGTAAAAGCAGTTCAACAGTGAGAAAGAGTGATAATATTAGAGCAGCTCCCAGGACTGCTGTAAAGTTCCCAGCTTGCTGACACAAACAAGTTTTCTTGGCAAGGCTTTTCATGAACTGTGTTTTCTGAGAGACCTGCTATTACATTTGGGCAGGACTTTGGGAAGGGAGAATGAGATGTCCAAGGAGTCTTATTAATGAGGCAGTAGAAGCATCTGCATAAGAGTTTTGCAAAGGACTCCTGCAGAACATATACCCCTGAACTTGCATTTCTGCTTTGAAGACACATTCACGTGTTTTTAAAGCTGGTTTATCTTGCTATCTTCTGCTGAATAGCCAAGCTTTGATTGTTTGGACCTGATCTAAAGTCCTTTGAGGTCAATCACAGGCACTGAGTCAGGTCCAAATGAGCCTTTAAGACACCTTGGGTTAACCATGGGGATGTAATTTGCTAGGGGTGTTTTCAGAGGTAGCGGCTGTCTGCTGCAGAGATGCTAGCCTGCCTAATGAAAGCAAAGTGAATTATTCTAGTATGGCTGTACATCACACACATTTCTCCAGAGTGTCCTGGATTCTCCACGGCTTCCTTCCAGTTTTGCTCATTTTTCCTGGACTTAACTGATGTTTGGTAGAGAAGGAGCTGGTCTGTCTCATGGGGCTTTTCGAATTATTGCACTTTGAGCCCCTACCCATAGCCTCTGAGCTTTTGATTAAGGCTGATGAGAGACATTCAACTGCTCTCTCTTCTGAACCCATTTCGTATGCCCATAGAGGCTGTGCCCTGCTGAATCAGCATCTGTCTGGAAGACATAGCACAGTATATCTGCTCCTTTTGTGGGGAGAGAGTTGATTCTGCAACTGTAGGCCTTACCACAGGACGGACACAAGTTTTTTGAATCCTCTACTTTCACCCAGGCTTTTTTGTTCATTCTTCCCTTGGCTGCGGATTTTTCCTGCGAGGTGCATGTACATCTGATACCGTCTCAATCTTGACCCTACTGCAGCCTACAATGCTGACTGGAATCAGTGCAAGGAGTTAAGCTAGAGCCAAATGCACAGCTCAGTACTGAGCTGAGTCCTTGTCGCTCTCTTCACTGCTTTGATGCTGTTTCCATATGAGTTACTCTATGACATTTTTCTTCCTTCTTTTTTCCCCTCCTTCTTATTAGGGGAAATTGATAGGATTAAGGAATTTCCCTGTTTACAGTAAACCCCCGTATCCTGCCAACCATAAATACCTGGTTGGCTTCTCAAGAATTTGGCTGAATACATAGGTAGATGCGCTGTTGCAGCTCTGTGCTTCTAGAGGAAATGCTATCAAAGTACTTCCTGCAAGACTGAGGCTGGTAACTTATTCCCAAGCTTGGCAGTGAAAACCTGTGCAATCATTTTGATTTGATATATGATACCATATGTTGCGTTCAGATCATCTAAACTCTAGCTAGATTCCCAATCTGTGTGTTTCTTGTTGGCTAAGTATCTCTGCAAGCCTGCAGCCAAATTCTGGTAACCCAACCAGTACAGGGATGTTGATTTCTCTGTGGGGTCCTTCATGTCTGGCTTGTGAAAGGAGAGTGCATGTGGCTGTTACCACTGGAACTAATGGCTTGGCTGTTTGTAGCAAATGTAGCATCTCACCAGGGAGCAGCAGCTTGTTGTGAGAAGCTGGAAGTCACAGAGAAATCCTAAAACTTCAAAGCATTACGAGCTTGATAACGATGTGATGTAAAGGCAGAATACTGAGGGTGAGGAAAGGGGAGCATATTCCCTGACTAAGCAATCACCAAGACTTTAGGACAGATCATCTAAAGGTGATGGGGAGGGAAGGGGATCTTTCTGGCTGCTATGTCCTCCTTAACAAAAGATGCTGTTGCATTAGTGGGAAACTGGAATAGAAGAGGGTTTGCAGAGCATGTCCCAAGAGGAGATCAGGCAGTCAGATCCTTTGCCCTGCTGGTGTCGCCTGTCAGCCTCCTCCACTCCTGTTCTTGTGCTGCACGGAAATTCTCTGTGCTGTTCCTTATCAACGCCTCATAGCTGGAGCAGAGGGGAGGTGTGGTTCCTTCACTAGTGGAGGAGGCCAGGTTGCCATAGCAGCAGATCTGATTTCCATCCCTGCTGTTAGTACCTCCAGAGCTCCTGCAGTTTGGAGCATTGGGCTCTGTCCCTTCAGCAGACCTGCAGGAGTAGGCAGGTGGGGCAGCTCCAGTGCACAGTGCTGATGAAGGACTAGAAGGCTATGTGCTTATCTGGGGGGTAACACTGATGCTGAGGGACGAGAGAACCAGAGTGTTGCCCCATCTTGTCACCCTGCTTGTCTGACAGATTCTCTGTTCCTGCCTGAAGAAGAACGGTAAGCTGGGAACCTTGGCCTGCCTAGCAGGGCAAATGCGTGGCAGCAGGCACAGCTTCCCAAGACAACTCACAGTAGAGTGAAGAGCAGGAAGAACAAACCATGCAAGGTCTGGTCTGCTCTGGTTTTAGATAGTGTGTCATTTAAAGGTATCACATGTAAAACTGGATACTACAGCCAAGGTCAAGGCCCCTATTGCCACCCCATTCACAACAGCATGAGCAAGAGTGATTTCAGAAAGGCTCTTTTTGGATTGCCTGCTTCATAATTTTTTGTCATATTTTAAATCTCTTTGTGTAATTTGGCCCTTGGAGAAGAGGGTGGATGAGTGATTAAGGGGCTCAACTGGAACTTGATGCCTCCATGATTCTGTCCAGGTCTCTTAAACCCTTCCTGTCTTGCAGTTTCCCATTTGGACCGAAAGTTTGTTAGCTCCCCCTTTATCTCCAGGAGTTTCTTGGCAATGAATCTTAGAATCATAGAAAGGGTTGGGTTGGAAGTGAGCTTTAAAGGACATCTAGTCCAACCCCCCTGCAACGAGCAGGGACATCTTCAACTCAGTCAGGTTGCTCAGAGCCCCGTCCAATCTGACCCTGAATGTTTCCAGGGATGGGGCATCTGCCACCTCTCTGGGCAACCTGTGCCAGTGCCTCACCACTCTCATTGTAAAAAATTACTTCCTTGTATCTAGTCTAAATCTACCCTCTTTTAGTTTAAAACCATTGCCCTGTGTCCTATCACAGCAGGCCCTGCTAATATATTAGTCCTCATCTTTCTTATAAGCCCCCTTGAAGTATTGAAAGGCTGCAATAAGGTCTCCCCAGAGATTTCTCTTCTCCAGGCTGAACAACCCCTGCTCTCTCAACCTTTCTTCATAGGAGATGTGTTCCATCTCTCTGATCGTTTTTGATCATTTTGGTCATGAATGAAAGAATGAGCAGCTTCACTTCATAATAGCAGTATCAGGTAAATACCTTTGCATTGTTTTGCATCCAGGTATTGGAATTTTGCTGCCACATCCATATAAAGGTTTCCCATGGCAAATGTTCATAATTGATCTATGGAGCTCCTTGCTCTGAACGTGTCATAACATTTCTAAAATAAGTGTTGTTTGCTTTGGTTTTTTTCCCGGAGTGTGATTGATTTGTAACTTGCATAAAATAATAGGGCTCAAGGAGTTCTCAAAAGGGGAAATGACAAAAGTTTTGCAGTAGATTGGCAGGTTACAGATGAGTTAGCTAGTGGCAACTGCAGATCTGCCTAGCAATTGAGTGAGATGCGAGGGTCTGTCTCACCCTGCAGACCCAGGCATTAGCTATTGTCCTGCTCTTGAGATTGGAGAACCTCATTTGCAAAGCAAGTACTATTGGTGCAGCTTTCTGTCTGTGGCTGCAGTAGTCTCCCTTGCTGCTAGTCAGCCCGTGCTTTGCTTTCTTCTGTCCTTACCTAGTCTGTAGATTACCAAGCCTGCTAGAGTGGGTGCTGCAGAGCCTCAGAGGGAGGACACTGAGAGTTGCCGCAGCATCCAGTTGGAGGGTGCTCTGGGGGGCATCAGTGATGCTCTGAGACTGTTTCAGGGATGCAGCGAGTAGTTCTATAGTCCAGAAAGTTGTTGGCAGACCTGATAGTGGAGAAGGTATGGAAATCTCGGCAAAAACACTTCTGTGTTTTTGTTTTGTTTTAATTTGAGACAACAAATTCTAGGCAGTGCTGTCTCTCTTAGAGTTGAGAAATTGATCATCCTGGGGAGTTTAGCTGCAGGAGAGCAGCAGTGACACAGTTGTAACAGCACGTTAGGTGCTAGAAATTGGTAAGCTGAAGGGATCCCAGAGTTAGTAGATCTGTGGGGAGAGTTCTTCCCAGGGTCAGACACACAGGTCTGTGGGTAGAATCAATGAAGTTGCATCAAGAACTCCTATAATGATCCAGGCTGCTCACATTTCTGAGCATGTACCTTCCCCCCCACCCCCCCCAGCTTAACAGAATGATGCATCTCTCAAATCTGGCACCTGCTTCTACACAATGATTTGAAAATGCCCCCTACTACTTATGAAGTAAGTCTAAAAACACTATGAAAATGCAGCTTTTTTTTTTTTTTTTTTTATAAAAGAGAATGAGGAACAGAAGAAGTGTCGCTTTGAACTGAGCTGTGAGGGAAGCTGCCAATGTAGATTTCAGGCCTGCAGCTCAGTGGGTGCAGAGCAAGGAGCATTTGGGGAAAAAAAACCCCCATCAAACACCTCCTCACCCAAAACCAAACTCCAGCTCTTGTTCTTTGAAAATAAATGACCCCAGCAGTTCAATTCACTCCTGCTGAACTGGAGGCTTCTGGGACTCACTGCGAGTCTCACATTGATGTCAGCAAGTGCAAATGTAAATCTCAGCTGGCTCTGATAAATGGTGCTGCTAATTGAATTAGAGTGTACTCCAAGCCACCAGCTAATTATGCTCATCAGGAAGCTGCTTTGTCCAGGTCCATTAAATTCTGTATTGGCTGAGCACTCTGAATCTGGCACAGAAAAGGGGAAATATATTACAGCTCCCCATTGAGGAACACATATTTTCCAGCTTTTTAGGCTGAGCTGTCTGCTTGCTCTGAGAACTTGGGTTTTCCATCAAAAAAAATATTCTTAGCACAAAACTGATTATTCAGTCCCCTTGTTCTAGCGGATCGTACCCTGGTTTGATAAGACACTCTGTCTCATTCCTTTTAATGGTGCTTTCCTCCATGTTACATTAAATGTTTTCTCTACTTTTGTTTTACAAGTAACTAAATTACTTCTTAGGTGCGTGGTTGGTATAAAATTGAACACCTAGAGGAAGTGCAGATGTTACTATGTTTTCAGAGAGCTTTGATCATGAGCTTCCTGTGTATGCCTGTAGCTAGAAGGTACTAGGTCCTGCTCATGTGGCAGAGATTCAACTTCCTCCTGCCTCTTCTTTCTGCCATTCCCTTGTCTTCTTCCTTCTTAAGCTTCTTTCTGAATTCTGCTGTCACTGGTGTAAGAAGTTAAGGTTACAAGATGAGTTAGGAAGAATCTCCCACCACTGCATGTATCTAACTGTTTCTATTCCATGTTAGTCTATGAGCTTGGAAAGGGGCATTTGAACATCTTCACTTAGCAGTCCTTGCTTCCATTCCAGAAGAGTCTCCACTGGCATTAGTAGAACAGGACTGTTGAGTTGCTTTCTCCTGAAGTTCAATAGGCAATTCACAGAAATATGCTTGACACCAAACGGTACTGTGGTTCCAGCTCTGCTGGGCCTACTGGTAACTGTGCACCTCTGTCCTAACTGGGAGCTGCTATGGGTGCTGCAGCATTCGTTCCCCTAGAAAACAAAAAGGTGGAAAAGAATTCAGACACACACACCCCTGGAATGTGGGGTATCTCCTATGTCTGGAGCATAGCAAGAGCTGGGCAGAATTTGCATGTTGCCTGGCTCCAGCCTGGAGTCCACCACTGAAAGAGCTGTGCTGCATCAGTGTTCCAGTAGCATTGCACTAGACCCTTGGCTGCCTAGTGATTGTAGACTTGATCTTGCTACCAACATGCTGCTTGGGAAAGCTCTATGCTGATTAAAGCTACACACACTCACAGTCTCTGGGGGGACAAATTTAGAAGCAAATGCAAATAGAACATTATATATATTCACTGTCATCTGTCATCCCAGCCCCTTCTATGTGCCATCTGTTGTCTGAGGTTGCTAAGCCTGACGAAGTGAGGTGACAGGAGGTAACTATTCCATCTGAATTTAAAGCTCTATCATGACTTCCTGAGCTGTAGGTGCATCAGCAGCCATGGTTCTCTCATCGTGGCTGATGAGAGCAGGCATCCAGGACTTCGCTACTGGGTAGTTACTAGCAGCAGAGAGAGAAGCCTTGTGCTTGTGTCGAGTCTGAGTCTCTTTTCAGTGAGAAAGTTGCTGCTGAACAAATAGAAAGGCTGACCTTATAGCTGTGGAGCAGATATGTTGGTACTACCATTTATCATGCCATTTTCAGGGTTTCATGTTTTTATATCTGAGATGTGATTCTTTGAGCACATAAATGCTACTATTTTTAAGATGCCTATTTTCTTTTGCCTTTTTTTAACGTGTGTCCTTAGACTGCGTAATTGGAACCAGTGTAAACCATTCCATTTTCACCTTTATAAATCTTGTTAGGGAAGAGTCAGTTTGCTATGGTACCAGCAGTCTGACTAGCTAACACCTGGTGGAAACCAAGGTCTCCTTATGGACTTGACAGTTTGAGTAATAGATCGTTTCACCTTGAAGAGCAGGGTGAACTTCACTTTTGGGGTCTCCTCTGGCTAAATGAGGTTTACAGCTCTCCATTCTTGGAGCACGTACTTCTTGTTAAGGGGGAGGAATACAGGAATGTAGATCAGCTGTGGCCTTTATACACCAATTCACTGTATTGTTATGTCGTGAGTGCCTTGGCATTATGTATGACATCCACTTATGGGAAGAGCAGCTGTCTTTCTGCTCTGTGCTTCTCATAATTTTTCACCCTCAGTATTATTTCCATCGGTCATTCCTGCCTCTCCTTTTTTGATCTTCTTTTTACCAACAATTTTTTCTCCTCCCGTTTCACTGCTGATATAAACTGTGAAACAGTGAACACTGACATTTAAACTGCTGCTAATAAGGGCTGACTTGCTAGCAAAGTTAGGAGCATGTGGAGAGCTTTCATTGCTCAGAGTTGTTGTTTCAGGCTGTCTGCAAACTCAGAGTGGTTACATTAAGCTGGCTTATTTGGGAGGAGATTTCTGCTACTGCCAGCTCCTGGAATATGCTTTTGTTCTAGAAAGCACACATTCTGAACATATGCCATGACGACCGTGTGAGCACAACCGTGTGAGCTGCATTAGGCCTGTATTTCAGAACACCAACAATTAAATGGTGTAGGGAGTGTTTCTCACAAAAGGTATAAAGGAGAGGATGTACAGACAGGATAGCAATGTTTTTGCAGAGCTTTGAGAGGCACACAGGCGCTTAGTTCTGTTGCCCCATCAATCAGATCCACCATTACTGGCTGCCCACCGCGTTGCACAGTGCTGGCCTGGGCAGCCTGTCAGTATGTAGATGCATCTAGGTCAAGGGGAGGATGTGAACTGGATGCTGTTGTCTGACTACTGTCAGCAGTACGTCTGGACTGAGTGACTGAAAGCATTTTCAGTGCTACAGACTGTATACTCGGGACCTCAGCCATCAGCTGAAGGTGCTGCCTTCCTCTCTGTCCCTGAGCTAATCTGCACAAGGCTAATTCAGCAAATTACTTCATCTTAACCCAAGCACACACGCTGAGCTCTGGGGAATTGTGCTAGTTTCTGTCCCTTTCTTACAATGTAGCAGCAAGCTGGTACCCACCTTATTTTTCATTTTCCTTGTTTTCAACAGCATCCCAAGCAGCTCAAACACAGTTGCTTTTTTTTGTTTTTCTTTCTTTTCTTTGCTAAAAAGAATTGAATTGAAACCACACTATTCACAGAGAGCAGCCATGGCAGCAATGGTGGGTTGTCAGGCTCAGAGGAGGAGATGCCAGAATAAGTTCAGCGATGACATAATGTTCATTAGCCACAAGAGATGGAGGAGGAAAATCAAGCGCTTGTTTTCAAAGGGATGCCTTTGCTTCTAGTGACTGGAGGGAGGGCTGACCTCCAATTTCCAGGCACAAGGAAATGACAGCTGCAAAAAATGTTCCTTGTTCAGAACACACCAAAATTACCATCTTCTGCCTAGTTATTTGCTACTAAGAGATTCTGCTTTGAAGTTCCCGATTCCAGCACCTCAGGAATTCACAAAGAGCAATCATTTCCAGTGATTCTTTTATTTAGGAACTTTGCTGGGTGCTTTACAATTTGTACAGGGCCTAAGTATTATCACTGAGCTTTTTGTTTTTTGAAGTAAAGCAGTCAGCATTTTTATATCCTAAAGCACAAGCTGAGTGCTTGGCAAAAAGCAGGCTTACAAGATGCTGGATGCTGAAGGGAGGCAGAGTCTCACAGTTAGAAGTGGGACTTGTAAATTTTAGGAATTTAGACTTGCTCAGTCTCTCTAGACAATACTTTCTGCCTCAGTTTCCCCTCTCCAATGTGGGAAGAATACTGCTTTGTCTGTCACTTTGTCTGTCCAAAGAGAGAACAATTCAACTGAAAAATGCCTTACTTTGTGCTTGTATGGCATCTTATGTAACAGGACTTGACTGCTGCTGCGTGGTGCTATGCCAACACGAGTAGGTATCACCTGGATGGTCTTTTGCTCCAAGTTGCAGGAGATCAGGAGCTGCTTGTTCTCAGGTGAATTACAGTCAGGCTGTCTAAGAACCCTGGGAGCCTCTGGGGAGGTGTAGTTCACAGTGGCAGTTCCTGCCATTGTTTTTTAGACTGCATTTTTGAAAGATATCCAGTGCTGCCTTACAATAAGCAAACAAAACACAATTCATCTTGCTTCTGAGAAGGTGACTTGAATTGGATGTCCAGAACCTTGGCTGTGTTACCAGCAAAGCTGTGTGAATTGCAGTGACCAGCAAGTACACACTGCATCTGTGTACCATCCCTGACCACTTAGCATGCTGCAAATCAAATTTGAGTGCTGCTGCTGCTTTTCCAAGCTTTATGTGGATGGAATTTGACCTGTGTCTGTCAAGGGTTGATAGTTTACCAACAGGTTGATCTTAAAGGGATAAAGAGATAAGCTTCAGTGCCGAGGAAGAAAGACTCTGCCCCAATCCTGATTTCAGTAACTTGCTCAAATTTTTGAAGCTTCTAGCAAGGTTCAGTGCTGCTGCTGCAGGACGTTATATTTGTCTGCTTCACATTTAAACCTGGATTTTACTATTAGTTTGCTCAATAAGAGAGTACATGTATTTAAAATGTACTCAGCTAGCACAGCTCCAGCAATTAGCAACCAAACAAAAGGTACTGATTTGCTGCAGCTATTAAACCCTCCATGCTTGAGTAGTCCATTGGTCCAATTGTTGCCAAGTGCTGTGAAATGCCAGCTCCCTGCACTAGCAGTGCATGGAATGAATTCTGGCAGCCTGCAGCAAACAGCCTTGTAGGCTTTAGAGCAGTCCATCCCTCTTTAATTCAATACCCTCAACAGAAGATCAGCACAAGAGCAAAACTTCAAAATGCCAGTGCCCATCAAAGCTTCTGTCTGCCCTTCAGACATACGTGGAGTAATAGGCAGCCAGGAAGATTGGACAGAAAAGAGGAGATGCCAGGAGCTAAATGCAGCCTTGCTGTCTTTCATCTTCATAGCGTGCCCTGAGGAATGGAAGGCCTGCCTGTCTGTATGATACCAAAGGCCCACAGGGCTGTACTGGCTGCTTTTTGGACAGTGATATCCAGGTTCTAAGTTTCTTTCAATAATTAGAACAACTTTCTGCCCTCTCTCCCCTGTAATCCTACTGGAGTGGATACTGAGCATGCTGAAGACCTGGGCAGGCTGCTGCTCTTAAACTGGTGATGCTGGTACAAACCAGCTTTGGTCCCATCAACAAGGAGCAAATGGGACTGGGCTTCGTATTCCTGAACCATTACTGTTCCTCATGTCACTGACTCACCAGCCCAAATCTTTTGCAAAGCCTCGTTTGTATCGTTTTGAACATACTGGCTAATGAGCACTTCAAGGATGATTTGTTTTTCCTTTCTGGTTTCAGGTCCTCAAAGCTGCTGCGTGCATTCTACATCCCTCTCCTCTCAGAACAGTACACATGGTATGCAAACTATACTATTCTGAAATCCCGGAGATTGAAGCAAACCAGGAAAAAAATGGGAGGCTAGCAATACACCTGGGCAATAAAACCAAAATCATCTGCTGACACTCTTGGACAGCTGCCTAAGCCATCTTCAGTCCCTTTTCTGAAAGATTGCGCTTTTAAGATTCACTAATAAAGATGTTCCATGAAGTGATTTCACTCTGCAAGCTTCCAGCTGTAAAAAGGGTGCATCATCTGCTTTCAGTTCTCAGTGTCAGGTCTCTGCTCTGCCTACACAGAACATATTGGTAAGAAACCATTTGAAAATCCACCAACCACCTACAAACATATTATCGCGGCTGCTCCCTGTGTTATTATCTGTTATACCAGAGAAGAGAAAAATGGAAAATAAAAAGGAATCACAGTAAGAGGTTGTGCTCCAGGTTGCAATCTGACACTGGGAAAATCCAGCTCAGCCTCTCTCTTTCTCGCCGCTCTCCCCCCCCCCCCCATCTGCTTAAGTAGTGGTCACCTTCTCCTAGGAAATCTTTTCAGTTAACAACGTATAGGAAAATATTTTAAGGAAAAAGGAAGGGGAAAAGAGGAAAAGACCTGAGAGACAATTAACTGAGATGCACTGAATCTCAAGAAATGAAGTAGTGTGCACTGCTGGAAACATCCAGAGAGGAGAAGAAGGATTACTTTTTTTTTTTTTTTTTTGCAGTTCTGTTTCCCGGAATAGACAGTATGTGTTACATTGGTCCAATATGCTTCAGAGCAGTGCTGTGTTTATTATATCTCCATTTTTAAAACATGCGGTATGACAAGGTAGGTGAAGGGAGTTGTTTTCACTCACATCCTTGGAACTCTGTAGGCATGAGATGGAGCAGAGAGGAAGTTTCTTTTTCAAAAAGGCTGCACAAGCTCCATGCCTCACTGACTGTGATTAGATTGGTCTGTGTGTGCAGTGACAAAGTGCCAGAGCAGGTGGATCAGGAAACAGATTTGTGTGTTTGGAAGCTGTTGGGAGCCAAACAGAAAAGTATGTGCCTCTGAGGATGCATGTGCAGAATGCAGTGCTAGCTAGGTCTCGTGGCCAGTCTGCAGGTTAACAGCTGAGCAGGACGGGAAGGGCAGGCTGTACCAATGGGGCTGTGATCTAACATGATACTACTGGGATAAAGCAGGAGGAGCTGGATGAGGAGCAAGGCATGGGCTGAATCATAAGAGCAACTTCAGAAACACAGGAAGAGGTGTTCTGAATCCCCTGCTTTTCATTAAGGAGGCGAGTTTTTTTAATGGCATTGTGCTCTATTGGAAACACAGCTTATAAAATGCAAAATATGATTAAGAGCAAGCAGTGCACTGCTGTGTTGTCTGGATGATTACAGCACGGGAAATGTGGCTCTCTTCCATTGCACCCCCACTGTGTGGAGGAGAAGTTTGAAGCTGAGTCTCTAAATTCAAACTTTGAAGGCTTAGGGAACCATCTGTGGTGTCTTAAGTCTTGACTCTCTTCAGAGAGGTGGACTTCACTGTGCAAATATCACCCTTCGTAAGAGTCAAATGTGGAGCTTTAAGGTTTTCAGCCAAGCAACTGGTGTCTTGGGTAAGTTGGACTGGAAGGTTAGATTCACATTGCAGATCAATGTTGTAGTGCCTGTGTTCATAGTATTCCCCCACCTCCCTCCAGCCAGCTTTACCCCTCATAAAAGTTTACATGTGTTGAACAGGGCTCTACAATGCCAGTAAATCAAAACCAAAACTCTTGCCCTGCTTGTTGGTTCTCCCCTTGCTAATCCCTGACCTTAAATCAAATAAGGAAACAAATGCAGTTAAAGAACCAATTGCACGTCTCTCTGGTGCTGTTTTTGTGACACTTCCATGTTGTCATAGCCCATAACCTCATGTTTAATGTGAAAAGATGGTACAGTAAATATCCATTTTAAATGACTCTACCTTCCTCTCCAGTTTAATTCCAGTTTTGAGGTGGTGGTGG
This sequence comes from Opisthocomus hoazin, assembly GCF_030867145.1. NCBI lineage: Eukaryota > Metazoa > Chordata > Aves > Opisthocomiformes > Opisthocomidae > Opisthocomus > Opisthocomus hoazin. The sequence goes on from NC_134437.1 coordinate 2,214,874, forward strand.
TGGGAGACTGATAACTTGACAATAATTAGGAGTTGTGTTTTCCAGGGGAATGCAGCAAATGTTTGGTTCTTGGTAGTAAACGCAAGTGTGGCTACAGGTAGTGGACAGCTGGAAAGCTTTGCATTCCAGAGTTTCAAATCAAGGCAGTGGCTCCATTTTGCTGCTTACCATGCAAACAGGTGGAGTTAGGCCTGCCATCTGGAGAATTTGCAGGCTAAAGAGATGAGGCGGAGAAAGGGAGTGTTGTTACTCATTGATAACAAGAGTAGATCACATTTTAATGCTGATTTCAGGGGAAAGTTGGGACTCAGTGCTGCAAAGATCTTGGCCCAACAGCTCATTTAAGATCACATGTGGAGTCTGCCTACGAATTGTTTCTAATCTAGTGCCTTTGGCACAGAACCAGCCTTCCTGGCAGCAGGTAAAGGAGCCAGGGCCTCTCTTCCTTTAGTCCCTGCTAATGCGTAATTGTTGTCATGGGTAGTGCTACCAGGCAGCCAGAATGTAGCATAGAGGCAATCTGTCTATCCTAGCTGAGACCACTGGGAATGAGAAGGTGAAGTTGCTGCTAATGGTGCTTCTATCAGAAAGACTGAGCCATATGTGAGATTTCTGATAGGAAATACTAAGGCTTTGCTCATCTTTTTGTAATTCACAAGTCAGGACTGTTGCACTCTGCAGTGCTGAGATGAAGCAAAGAGCCATCAGTAATGAGAAGATCACTAGTAAATAAACAGACTTCATGGAGTGAGCAGTGCCAGTCGAAGGAATACATGCATCGGAGCCTGAGGAAGAGACTGCAAGAATTTCCTACCTGGCTCAGGTTTTGCTGGATGAAGAATCTTGCTTTTTGAATGCAGACAGGGATGCAAAGAGATTTGCATCAAAAGCTGGAGCTGCATCCAAAACAAAACATTTTTAAAGGCATTTTGTAGTTTGCTTTTCTGGTTTTGTTTGCAAGCTTGAAGGAGGGGCTTCTGATTTCTTTCTCCTTTTCTTTTTGCTTTAACCCTAATTAAAAAAGATGTATGATCTCATTGTGAGAAGGCAGGTTTGGAGCAGCTAATTTATGATCTATTAAAAAATAAATAAAGGCTTGTGGTTTGTGAGCTTGTGGGTCAAACCACAAATTGCTGATGTGCCTCAGCTGGATTCCCTTCCTAGAGTTGCCTCGGGCAGGGAGGGGTGTTGTGACCAAACCTGCTGGGTAGCACATGAGGATTGTGTAGGCAATCCACTTTTGTCTGCTTTCTGTCTCTGAAGAAAGGGCTCTTTGTATTACTCTAGCTGGTTCTGGAAAAGAAGGTCTCTATCTAGATGGCTTTCTACAGTACTGTTAGTGTCTGACCTGACATAGTGACAGACACTGGTTTCTTGACAGAACCATAGATGGGCACAACCTTGCGGTCATGACTGTGGCTAGATCAGGTGTCTCACATGAAGCTGACAGATGGCGCAAGACATTCACAGTTGGTTGGAGAATGTACAGGGGTTACAATATTCTTAACCTCCTCTTTGCAGGCAATATTTCTCCACTGCAGGTTAGACAAGTGCTGCTGTGAAATACCGGGACCCAGTAAATTGCATCTTGTCTGAGGTCATCCGGTCTTTGCAACAAGCAGCACTGAGGTGGAGAGTCCCTGAGGATGCGCCAGCAGTGAGACAGATTGACACTCTCAGAAATAGGCTGAGGGAAGTCATGATTTCCACAGAACTTTTTTTTCCTGCTTGTCTGCTGCAACAGGGTTTAAGGCCCATTTCAGTTTTGCCCCTGCTTTTTCTGCCTGTTGCTGGGGTTCAGCTGCAACCTGCTCCAAAGGCAGATGTATGTGTAAGCTGGTCATCTGCACCTAGGAGATGCTCCGCTGGGCTTGGGGCAAGTCAGAAGAGGGCACTCCTGGAGCCTGGAGCTGACCATGTTTCCAAGGATGTTCACTGCAAGTTTGCTCTGTTTTTGAAAGGAAACCAAAAAGGACACTGCATCTCCACAGAGGTGATACTTAAGCTTTCGTTGACTCAGGGTTTTTTTCTGTTGAAAGATTTTTGTCTTCTTTCTGTAGCAAAAATATTTGAAAAAATGTAATCTCTTAGAAGCCAGGAGCTGAGAGTGTAGGTGAAGAGGTAGGGACAAAGGATTTGAGGTGAGTGGGGCAGATACCTTGGACATGAATAACAGTGAATAAAGTGTTGGGGGCTGTGTGTAGGCTGGAATGCCACAGGCCAGCTTTTGGGTGTGACTGGCGGATCTGCAGGGAAGCTGGTTGTTCTAGGACAGATTTATGGCGTGTTGGCAACTGGTCTGTCATATGAGAACGCAGCTGCTGTTTGACAACTCTCCATAGGGATGGGGAAGCACTTTCACATGCTATGTTGCATTGCCAACATACAGGAGATTTCTGTAAAGCATGGGGGGGACACACATGTTTTTTCCAAAGCAGACTGTACATCCTCTGAGTGATACTGAAGGCATCAGGCCAATGTTTGGTACCTGGGATAGTGATGGTCAGTGTCAAATAACAACTGCTCTTTCCTCTCTCCTATTCCCCTGCCATGTCTCTAGTAAGCCTAATGCATAAACAGTTCTTAGTTGTGGCCTTACTGGTAACAGCTCTTTCCTTGCCACTTGTACTAACCTCAGAAGCAGGGACTATCTTAGTATTTGAGTCCACCTCACATTCAACAAAAGGTGTCGAGTTAGTAGGTTGTGTGTTTATTTTGTTGCTGTAAGAAGGGCTCAGAGTAGCAGTGGAGAGGCTCTGGTAATGAAATTCTGTGGTTTTGAGTTCCTAGCTCTAGGCACTGCTGGAGGAAAGAGCTGTGAGTTTCTTTCTCTTTCAGCATCTGTCAGAACCTGAGCATGATCCCAGCCCTGCTGAGATTCGGCGCACGACCCCGTGAGTAACTGCACATGTTTCTATCCGCTTGCCTGGAGAAGTACTAATGAGGCCTCATCTGTCTGCTTTGCAAACTCTAGCTGTGTCTGCTAAGCAGCAAAAAAAGGTCAGGGTGGATGTGCAGTGTGAAAGAGCATCATAGCCTAGCAGGTCTCTTGATCAGTGTGGTCCTCTGCTGCCTTCCTGTCCAGTTCTTCATCCAGGGGGTAACTGATGTGCAAGACTGGAGAACTGCAACCAGGACTGGACAGAGGTGTGTTTTGTTGTGGCTCCCTGTTCTCCAAACAAGTGCATGTGACTGGCAGCCTGACTTAAAGGCTAGACTAGGGAGCCAGGAGCCTGGGTTATCGTGCAGTACTGTCTCTCACTTGTCCTGTAACTCCATGAATCCTGCCTGGGAGGTGAATTACTGGGTTTTTAAACATGACTGACAGAATAGGCTTCAAACAATTTTCTCTAGAAAAGGGCAAGCTTCTCTGTGTTCCGCCCAGCACAGAGAAGGCTGCTCTAGCCTTCTCTGATTTCTAATTGTCCACGTGATGTTGTAGCACTTGTCCTGCCTGGAACAAGCAAAGAGGCATTCTGTGGGAAGTTTCTTCTGTCCTGTGTTGAAATAGTTGGGTTGGAAAGACTGCCTGTCTAGTGAAGGGCAGGGTGGAGAGCTGAGCCGTGCGATTTTTCTGTCTCAGAACATGATGTCCAGGTGCTGCCCTGTACTGCTGAGCCCAGCCCTGTTTTCTCCCTCATACAAAGAGCAGGCTGTATTGACCTGTCCTGTTTTGAATCCTCCCCTCCTACTTGGCTGGGTAAGTTGCACTTTCAACACATTGTATTTGAGTCAGCAGGAAACAACAGGGCCACTGGATGTGGGCCTTGTGAATTCATAAGCAGTTGCCTGTACTACTAGGTGTGGTTTGAGACTAGCCCAGTGGTCAAGGCATAGTAGTGGCAATCTGCAGACTTGGGTTTTCACCTTGATTTTAGGAACAGGTAGCTTTCCACATCCCTGACATGCTTTCCACTGCTGCAAAATCTTTGAGGCAGGTGTAGTCCTTGCCCGCATTTGACAGTGCATTCCACCATGGGTTCCTGGACTCTGTTCAGTGCTGCTGCAGATGTGAGAAACCAAAGGGTCAAAGCAGGAGGTGCAATTATCAGGCTCTTTGGCTTCTTACCTTGCTGTTTCAAGACAGGGAGTGGGTGCTCGGCTTTTCCTGGGAGGAGGCTTTTATATTTCTTCTGCACAGCCCAGTTTGCTCCAGCATCTCTGCTGGCTCTGACTGCACCTCTGAAGAGACAGAACCTGACGGTACCTTGCTGGCTTGAACCCACTGAAGCTGGACTCAGGCCCTCCTCGAACTCATAGCTGCTCAAGATCATGCTCTGGGGACAGGCAGAAGCTTTCCATCAGCTTTATGCAGTGCTGTCTGAATCACGCAATAAACAAGTCCAAGCCCTATTATTAGACTTTGGAAGCTGGTGCCTTAGAGACAGGTTTGCTTATAAATATCCATTATTTTCTCTCTGGCTCTTCACTAGGGAAGCTGGCAAGAAAAAGGGATCTCTGCTTCTCCAGAATCTGCCTGCCCCTGCTGTTGTTGTTGCTTCTTCCCACCTGAGCTCATCCTCCTCGCTCTTCCAGCCTCCCAGGTTCTAGCTGTGTTAATGAGACATTTGCTCCAATGTCAGCAGGGTGGCAAATGCCAGCTATTTTGGAGGGCGACAGGAAAACACAAGTAATAAGCAAGTGGGCAGAGCACTTGCCATGGTCACCACAGTGTGTAGGTATGCAAACCAGCTGCTTTGGTGGCTAAAGCAGAAGTACTGGGTCCAGTTCCCTACTGAGATCCAACAACACACTGCATGACTCTGAGAAAGCCCCAGTGCCTCATGAAACAGGGATGACAGCCCTTTATTTCTCTGCCTTGCTTGAGGTGGGACAGATCTAAGGCTCGCCAAAAGTCAGTGGAAATGCCGACTTCAACAAGCTTTGCAGCTGGCCTCTGGACTGCACAGGCTTACTTGTAACATGTGAATACATCTGGCCTAACAGGACTGCTTTCTCACTCAAGGCTGTTAGCTTTCCCAATCAAAGGAAATAGCAGTCTTCTCCCCATGCCAACTCTACCCAGCACAGATTCTCCCAACCCTCCCGCTTGCCTGTGCTGCTGCTCTGCCTCTTTCAGTTGTTTGACATTTTTTAGCTGTAGGGTGCTTTATCTTCACTTGTAAAACTGATTTTGTATTTTGTGCACTCAGTATTTGCTCCAGGCAGTTAATTTGGTTTAGCTTTCTGTGAGAACCCAGGCCTCCTCCTCCTACCTACACTTCTTAGGGAATGCTCTGCTGTACAGCGAACCCCCAAAGCTTCTCAGACTGAACACTGTGCTATTCTCTGTATAAAATGGGGCAGGCACAGAATGGCCAGGACATGCTGTAGGCTTGGAGAAGGGAGAAAGGAGGTATTTTTAAAACGATCAAAGAAATGGCTAGCTCCTCTTCAGTGGATGCTGCTGTTAAGGGTGTGGGGAGGGCTGGTGTGGGAGCTAAAATCTCAAAAACATTCCTCATTTATTCTCTAGGTGACTGTCTTGCAGCCCTGCATTACCTGTGTTTCTTCTAGCTAAGCCTGGCAAAACAGGTCTGTTTACCAGGTCAGGCAGTAGACTGCAGTGCAAACTCAGAGCTTGTCATGTTGCCACTCTCCCCACACCCTGTGGCTTGCTTTGCAGACAGCTGGAGCCGGTGTCTGGTGCTGCATCCCTAGTGCGGTCAGGAGGTGAGAGGGAGGAGACAGTATTTCATGTCTCCAGTTGGCCACCTGTGCATCTGTTTGCTGGGGCCCCCTTTGCACATACCTTCTTTGCCTGCAGATACCTCTTCGTCATGGAAGTGTTCAGAGAACTCGCAGGCCTCTCTCATCTTTGATACAGGGATGGATGCAGAAGGCAATGGGTAGTGTCTTTAAGGAGGTAGGATGCTCAGTTCACTCAGCAAGTGACACCGGAGAGATTTAGAGAGAAACACATACAGCTCTCTGGCCTAAGCCATTTATACTTGGTACCAAGTGGAAACTATCAGCTTCTGTGAAGGAGAGTGATGCAGGGCTACAGATCTCTGCCTCGGGCTTGCTGGTGAATTCTGGGGAGCGGCAGAGCAAAGGGGTGGCAGAGGTGAAAGACCAAAGAGAGGATGAGTGTAGGGTGTAGCATTAGGTATAGGCGTTTGTAGTTTTTCTTGCAGGTATATACAGTGAGGGTGGCGTAAGGTGTAGAGACTGTAGGGGAGGCACGAGAGATCAGGAGGTGGAACCATGTGGAAGCAAAGGTGTGCTTGTGTGAAGAAATTATGTTGGCTGAAGCATCTGAGGGCAAGATGTGGAGGACCTGCCCCACAGAAAACATACTAATTTCCTCTCAAGTTCCAAGAATTTTTGTGATCCTTCAGCTTTTTGTACTTTCCATGCAACATCCTCTGCAGGCTAGGGGTCATTGGTGGCAACTCTAGGAGATAGGGACAGCAGCTTGCAAACGGAGAGCTTTATGCTTCCTCAGTTCTGTTAAGCTGGTCTGCCTTTGGATGCCGTGGCCGTCAGAAGCTCGTATAGGAAGTGAGATCACAGCTAACAGCGGGGAATCTCTGTTTGAAGCCCCCGTTCCTCCCTTACAGCCCGAAGGCACTGGGTCCCTGGTGGGAACCTTGGTGTGCTGCACCCGACTCCGGCTGGGAAACGCTTCTCCAGCCACTTCCTCAGGCCCCTGGGAGAGGGCATAGTGCTCCACGAGAAGTGGAGAGACACGGGGTCTTCAGGGCTGCTTGCTGGGCTGAAAGTCTCGGGGATCATAGAATCATAGAAAGTTTTGGGTCGGAAGGGGCCCTTGGGTTTTTTTGCTACAAGTGAGACCTTGGGTTTCAGGACTGCAACCTTGCAGTTGTGTGGCAAGGGTGACCTTACTGGGATCCCACTGGGGCGGGGGGGGGGGGAGGTGAGGTGAGCGCGGAGAGGAGGTCAGTGGCTGATGCCAGGCTATTTTGTCTCCGGAGGGGCAAATTGCAGTAGAGCTCCCTGCCCCTGTGCGCTGATGGCCTGCTTCAGACTTCCCAGCGTCTTTGTGCTCTGGCCTGAGGAGACATCACATGAGGGTCCTGGAGGGGCTCAGCTGAGCCCGGTGCTGTGTGAAGACAGTGCCTGGGGTGCTCTTCCTACAGAAGTGGGCAGCAGGCTGTGCCCAGCATGCTGGCCAGGCCGGTTATTGCACCCTCCTTTCAGCTTCGGTGGGGATGTGAAGGAGGAGGTGATGCTGACTGTTCTCCCTCTCCATGATCACAATTATGTATCCCCTGTTGGTATGATAGCAGTGAAGTTTTAGTTTAGTTGGTTCAGGTGGCTTTGTGGCAGCCAGACCTGAGTGAAGAGGATGCACCAGACCCTCCGCAGGGTGTGCGGAAGGGCTTATAGCTGGAGAGGGGGAACATCACTCACTTTCCATCCCTGGGATAGTCTCCTGCACTATGGTCAGTGCTTCAGCTTTCCAGAACACACTGTTCCTCCCCATTGTTTCAGTAGCTTCTGTAAAGTCCATTCCTTATGATGGTCCTGTCTGTGAGGCCCTCAGGTTGTAATACAGCTAGCTTGTGTGTGTGTCTGAGATTCCCACCAAACAGTCACTCGGGTCTCCTGGCCAATCACAGGAATGCTGTCTGGCCTTAGTTGGTCAAAGGTAAGCACTGTGCTGCGTGCTGCGTGGGACACCCTGAACCCAGCCTGCACCTGGCATGCATGAGGCTGGAGGGCTGCAGACTTCTCACCTTCAAATCCTGGATGCTGGACTGAGTGAGAGCAGAGTGCCCTGCCTGAAATCCCACGGTCAGTGGAAAAGTTTTGAGCATATGTGTGCACGCGTATTGAGTTCCTGTGCAAATTGGACTGCTGCCTGACTGGGGGAGAGCCCCCTGCAGTGCCTGCGGAGTGTGTGGTGTGCTTTCCAGATTTCTGCAGACATTTAGAGCTACACACTATTGATAGTACAGCCAGGCAAGGTGGGAAATGGAGGTGCTTAACAGGCAGGGACTGGGGAAACTTTATGCCACCCCACCGTGCTGAGAGTTTCTCTTCTCCCTTGCTCAGGGATTGCTGATGGTCCCTTTGCTACTGTGCATAAAACATGAGAAACTGAACCAGGGCCTTCTGGCAAACCAAGTCCCTTCCCATTCTTAAAGCAACCCAGAAAACTTTCCTAGCTAATTTGGATTATTTCTGGATCTCATTTTCTCTAGAGAGTTGACACTTATTGACAGATAATCCATGTCTTTAGGGAAAACTGACAATTAATTGCTTCCTTTCAGTTAGGCTCCCTGTCCTCTATCTTGCAGAATTTGCTAACAAATATATTATCTTTCTGGCAGTCCACAGAATCACAGAATCACAGAATCACAGAATAGTAGGGGTTGGAAGGGACCTCTGTGGGTCATCTAGTCCAACCCCCCTGCCGAAGCAGGGTCACCTACAGTAGGCTGCACAGGATCTTGTCCAGGCGGGTCTTGAATATCTCCAGAGAAGGAGACTCCACAACCTCCCTGGGCAGCCTGTTCCAGTGCTCCGTCACCCTCAGAGGGAAAAATTAAATAGTTGTCCTCATGTGGGATCTGGTGCAGAATCCAAGGCTGTACTTGTCTTTCCCAGCAATAGCAGGCCTGGAGGTGGGAGTCATTGTGAAGGAACAGATGAAATCCTCATTCACTTTTTTGACCACAGACAGGTGAGAGGGAATGGTAGTAACATAGGCAGGGAAGAAATGGGTGGTGTGACTTCTACATTTTGTGAGAATGTGGAGAACAAGGCAGAACTGCTAACTATATGACCTTTTCTTTTTTTTTGACATCATAAAAACTCCCTGGAGTTTTGGCCACATTATATATTCCATGGTATTCAGGCAGAGAGGTATTTTATCCTAAACACAGGCAAAGAAACAATTACAGCATGCTCACCAACAGACTCGGGGTTAATGGGACTGCCTCTTAAATGTCAGTTATGGTCCAGCGTGCCTGCTGCATTAATGATTTACAGGAATAGCAGAGTGTGTGTGTCTGAGCTTTCATTGTAAGAGCGGCTATGATGTCTGTGAGAGTCAGATGACTCTAGAGCTGCGTTACAACCCCCCAGAAACCTGCTTTTTACTTTGGCTGTCTGGCAATCACCATGTAGGGCACTCCAATTACACTAGTAAAGGACTGTGCATGACATGGACTGTGAATTTTAGCGTTTTTTACTGGTGAGTTCACAGTTGCATTTCTATGGACTTTGTACCTAACAATGGGGTGATGAAAATTGTTGATATGCTTTTGTGCTTGGTCTTCATAACCTAAATAGCTTTGACCAGTTCTCCATCAGCTGACTGAAATGCTGATGGTGCTTGTACAGCAAATACTGCCAAGGAAAGCTGGTGCAGGCAAAAGCTGAGTCATTCAACTTCTTGAAAGGACTCCTTGACAAAAGAGGGCAGACCAGTGTCCAGTGTCTCCCCACGAGGATCTGGGTTTAGTTTCCTGCTCTGCTGGAGCACTTGCTGTTTCTGGAAATCTGTTCTAACTCAGTGGCCATCCTTGCTGCCCGGGACAGGAAGGTGTGCAAAGAACCCAACCCTGTGTCATGTGAATTCCTTGTACGTTTTTAGCTTACTCTCTAGGGGCTGCAGACAGGCTCTGGGATTCCTTTGCTCATGAACAGAGCGATTGTACAGATCAGCCGTCCAGTACCACCTTCCAGAAGTATCTGCTAAGAAATTTCCTCGTAGTGTTTTGTAAGCCCAGTGTGCTTGCTAACCAGGTCTCCTTCCCTGTGCCAGAACTGCCCTCACGACAAAGGAGGATGAGCTGGCTTTTTCTAGTTAACCAGCCAGTATTTACTCTTCCAGGCAAGCTTTTAAAATGCTATTGCTCTCTTGTTTTGATATTTGTTTCTCCTGTCTTGCTGGAATGTTGCCCCAAAGTCTCCCACACTGGCAGCTCTTGTTTGTATAGCAATGACATGTGGGCGTTCATAAAAGACAAGGTTGTGGGAGCCTTCCAGTGATTGCCAGGTCATGTTTTCATTTTCTGTCTGAGTGTGGAGTGTGTTTCAGCCCATCTACTTCAAGAAAAGCTGGAGTTTGGGAAGAGAAAGCCCCAGGATCATTTATTCAGTCCCAAGGTGAAATCTTGCCTCCACTAAAATCCATGAGAAAACTCCTGTTGACTTCAGTGGAGTTTATTTGCATCCTCTATTAGCAGGACAAAGGCATCCTAAGTCTGGTTTTGGCAATTCCCATCTCCCCAATTTTCTGTCTGCCTTTTTGTGCTGCATCACTGCATCCTGGGGCTGCAGCCCTAGTGTTCCCCTGCACCTCCAAGGTAGAACCCTGAAGCAATGACTCAACACATAATAAAAAATAAGACACTGTCATCCTGATGAGAATGAGGGGTCAGCCTCTGTCAGGGGCATCAGGAAAGCCCTATCTTCTCTCTCCTTCAGCACAGCGATACTGGAGTGCGGGTGGCTTGTCCCTCTGGCCTTTTGCTGAGTTCAGTTAGGCCAAAGCAAGAGTTATGAAGATAGTTCCACCTTAGACTGATAAAAGTTAAGTTGGCGCTGCTCTTCGTCTTCTTCTTGCCCTAAGAATTATAACATGGTTTTGATCTATAGTCTTAGCATGATTTTTTATTTGCTAGATGGAAGGATACATGGCATTGATAGGATGTACAACTTCCATACGGTGATAAATCTCAACCTAAAACTCTGTGCCACAGATCCATAATTCTCCCACTCTGACCTGTTCTTGGCAGGATACTGGGGCTTTCATCTTCAAAACCCCAGGGCACGCGTGTTTTTAAATTACATTTATTAAAGCTGTTTGTGTGTTAATGCTCTCCTATAGAAAGGGAAGGAATCTTTGGGCTTACAGACAACCTGCAGTCTTTCTGGTAGAGAAAGGGAGCAGAGATGCCCTAAATTAAGAAAAACTCCTTTTAACTCTGAAAAGATCAATGCAGAGAGATTTCCGCTCTGATGCTATGCTTGTGGCAGTTGGCATGTAAGCCAGCTCCCATACAGAAAACATGTATCAAGTTAGCAAAGTGTTGCACTGTAGTTTGCTGAGACAGAGTGATTAGGACGGTTCTTGAACAGCCAGCTCAGTGCATGCACTGGAGGGGTCTGTTCTGGCTGCATTTTTTTATGCCATCAAGTCCTTTGCGTGTGTACTGTAACCATGCTAAGCTGGGCTCTGGTGGTGACAGTCCACATTTGCATTACTTACTTGCAGTGTAAAGGTAAGAAGGATGCTCTCAAGCAATATCTTTTTTGGGAGCCCTGATAGACAACCTTGGCCAAAGCCCTGTCTTTATGGATTTTTTGTGTGTGCACCACTTGGATATAGCTCGTGTGTAACACTAGCTGGAGCTTTGTCACTGCAAGTCCTTGGTCTAGCAGTCCTCTCTCTTTATTTTCAATTATTGTGACACTTAGTTTCCTTATTACTGCAATTTCCTATAATCCCCAAGCATTTTTTTAGGAGAGGAATTACATTTGCTGCCCTACCTTTCAGTGCACTTGCTGTTGCCTTTCTGGTTCACTAACAAGAAGCCTGAAGATCTTCACTGATTTTTTAGTTTGTCAAAGTTATTTGGCGCCAGTAAGAAACTTTTCTTCTCCACTAGCAGGGGAAGGCAACATGGTCCTTAATTGCACTCTGCAACATAGCCAAGTGAACTATCTTTATGCCCTCGGAGCTGAAGCCAAAAAAAATAATAGCCCTCACTGGTCCCTCAGGCTTTGCAACTCCTCACTGAGTAAGCCAGTTTCCAAATACTTTTTTCTCCTGAGATTTATAACCACTGGGGTCATTAGCTTGATGGAGAAGATTTAAAGCTCTTGTGTGCAGGAGAACTCCACATTGGTTTGAAGGGTGATTTGTACTAGTTTGTCTTTGTTTGAAAGTCCAGGTAGACAAGACTGCAGAGAGTTTTAGTGAGAGAGGAAGAGCCTGCCCTGCACAGTTCTTGAAACTGTATGTTACTGGTGTGCATCATGTTTGTGTTGGTAGCTAGATAGAAGCCCCTGGCTTATGATTAAAGGCACTAAACTCACGCAGGTCTAGAGTTTAAGATACAACTTTCCTGCTGTGATACTGGTTGTAAGTTTAAGTCCACACCATCGCATGCCATCTGTCTGGATGTACAGTAGCAATGGCATTCTTCCTTGTGATTGAGTATGAAAGCCTGACCTGAGATGTTTCTGCCTCCCTGATCATTGCAGCTCCAATGGACTCCCCAGAAAGTCCTCTACAAAGTCCCTTCAGTGCATTAGTCACCTCCCATTCTGTCCTCCAAACTCGACTATGCCATAAGGTCAAAAAATCTGTGAAGTGTTGTTGTACTAACCAGCAGGGCTCCTTGTCTTTTGGCTAGTCTCATTGTCTGTCCTCAGCTGCAGTCTCTGGCCTCAGAGAGTGAGCTCAGGACAACTGTGCCTTAGTTCTGTGTCTGTGTGGCGCTAACAGTTCTGGGATGGCCCTGCCTCAGAAGTGTGAAAGTAGAAGTCATTTGGAAAAAAGGTGTTCACTTGCTGGTACCGTTTTGTTACCAGCTGGATTCATCTCTCTTGTTGCTCAATTTATTTATTTGCTCAATTCATACCAATTTTAGTTTGGTTGGCTTCTGCTCTTCCCTTCTGTCCTTTGCACTTTTGACTATTTTGAGAAGTTTATTCAAAATCAGTTTCATAAATTCTTACCCCTCACTGATGGAGTTAAAAGTGTCAGCCACACAGGTTGGAGAGTGGGGAGAATAAATCCTAGGAAGCCTTGAAGAGAGTCCTAGAAACTCTGTGGAAAATCATGGAACCTTTTTAGGTACTATTTATACCCTTGCAGGAGAGGGAGGGGATTAAAATTCATCCAGCTGCAAAGACAGGTTTCTGTGGTTTTGTTTTTCAGTAGTGCAACTGGGAATATGTTTCCCTAAAGCTATCAGAAGATTAAAGCCCCAGTTAGACCGAATTTTAAGAACACGATGAGGACCATTTACAGTAGCTCTGGGGCAAAGTGAAATAGGCATTGTTCACGCAGCTGTGGCGTACACAGTTCTCCTCTTGCACGACTTCTGTTGCTTTGAGGGCTTTATTCCAGAAAGCCTGTATACCACAGAACTGGGAGCAATTTCACCAGCTAGGAAATCAGCCTCCCATGCCTGCTTCCCTCCAGCTTCCCTGGCAATGCAGGGCAGATTAGTTTGGTTGGAGGGAAATAGATCTCCAGCTCTTACAGGTGTGAAGTAATAACTTAAAAAGTGCTGTGGCACGTTTTTCCTGAAGTTAGACTTTTGGAGGGTTACATTCCTTTGACCGATGACAATTTAGAAAGCTGGAGTGGAGTTTTTCAGGTGATTCTAGCTTGACTTGGTGTGTGATGAATGAGCAATTATGAGTAGACATAAATAATAGTGGATTTAAGTATGTATAGATGCTATAATTAAAAACTCTATTGTAATATTTATTAATATTTAATTATAGATGACAAAGGTTGCTATATAATTCTGTAGGACTTGGCTGATATTCTTGAGGAGGGAGCAGCCTCCAAAGCGTGACACCCTGACCCCCTGGGCAGGTGGGCAGCACAGCCCTGAGCCTTCATCCTGTGCTTTGGGAGCACCTGTGCTAGCCTGGCTGCTGCTGACAAGCCCTGATTGCTACCACCTGGGTGGCACTGGGGGCTTTCAAGAAGTTTGTTGTTGAGTTAGATGCAGGCAGAGTATGTGGTGAGTGTTGCATGGGTTTGCTGATGGCTGGAGACATGGAGGTAAGACTGGAGGAGTTTGACTGTGGGGTGGAGGTGTGCTGGGAGGAGGAAGATCTCTGGCTGGCTGGGCTACGGGGAGGAGAGCTGGAGTGTGGCTGAGAGCTGCAAAGGTACAGAAAGGCATGCTGCTGATTGAAGCAGGTCACTGCCTGGCAGGGTTGAGGGCTGGTGTGTTGGCAGGACTGCGAGAGCTGCATTCCTGGCTGCAGGGAGCCTTGCTTTGTGTCTGTGCAGAGCATGTGTTGTGTGAGATGTGGCTGTGCTCAGCAAAAGGGATAGTGCCTCTACAGCGCCAATGACTCCCTGTAACAACAACCTGTGATGATGGTGCTGTGTTTCTGTATCCTGTTTGTAACGTGTCTTTGTTGGGTGCTGTACAGACTGCAAAGTGGTTTCTAGTCTTTCCTGGGAGGTAGCTCCTGGCAACCTACCATCAGATACCAATAGCCAGTGCTCTCTGGGGAAAATGGGATGCCCCTGTCTGTGTGATGGCTTGATTTCAGGGGTGAGGGTTGCTGTGGAAAAGTAGCCAGCAAGTATAGGTCTTTTTGGTTACCAGGTGAAATGTGTAGCTGTTTCCCTTTGCTTTATAACTGAATGTCTGTAAGCTGCTCAGTGACTACAGGAGGTCTCTTGGCATGTAAAATAGGTTTACCCCATCCTCCAGTGACCCAGCTAGGAACAATGGAGGCTACACAGTAAAGAGTGCTGTAATAAAGCTGCCAGAAGCTGATGTTGCTTTCCCCTCTGAGTTTTTCTAGGCTTATTTTTAGGCAGTTTACAATTAATTCTTTTGGAGGAAAAAAAAAATGTCGTTGTGGCTTCTAAGAACTGCTGATATAAAAATCATCCCTTTTAAAGACTGGTATTCTGGGATGAATACCCCAGGGAAAGACAAAAATCTGGATATGTCATGCCAGGGCTCGAGGCAGTATGTTCAAAATAAAGCAAAAATGCATGCGTATTTCTTGTACTTTTTACTCAGCCTCCAGTTCTGAGTCAAGGGTAACACATGTATGAGCTGCTTATGCAGCCTTGTTTTTTTTGCTGTTGCTGTGTTTGTGTATATGTTTTTCTTGATCACATTATGCCGTCTGAGCAGGTCAGAAGGGAGTTATTAGAGCTTCTTGGAGCTCAAGAAATGCTTGCTCAAGGACCACACTGTCTTTGTAGCCTCTTTGAAGTAGGTTGTGTGAGCTTTCCTGATGGTAATTTTTGGAAAGCCTTCCCAAAAGTTCCTGGTGTCATTGTAACTGCTTCTGCTGAAATGAAGTGAATGGTACTCAAAGTGTTTTCTTTCCAAGTCCATCTTACTCTATGGAGTATTAAATGCACCAGTTAATTGTCATTCATCAGTAATTAGGCTAAATTGTTCCGGGGAACTGAGAAACTTCTAATCTTTTTAGACTGGCAGTACTGAGTCAGAGCTTTGGCCTCTCTTGAAATATGTGATTACCTTAAATAAACATTAATAAAACAAGGTGAAGTGCTTGAGACTACAAGAGTGTCTTTGGAGCTAGAGGTTAAGGGCCTGGGTTAAACTAGAAAGGCTAAAGGTTAAAGCCATGTGGTTCTAGGAGGAGGTCATCAGGGTCTTGCTTATTTAACTGGAGCTTGGCATCAGAGTGATATGTGGCAACCTCAGGTATTAAGGGGAAAAATAGCCTTCTGGCTTCATGATACCTTGATTGGGTTTTGCTAGTGCTCGCTCTTGTTAGAGGCTTTCTGGGGAAACAGTAAGTGTGTTTTGACTTTTCACAGACAATGCTGTAAACACACAAGGTTAACTTCTCCTGTCCTGTTCAGCTTCTTAGGAGCCTCAACACTTCAGTGCCAGGTATAGATGCTCCTTCAGGGTAGTGCCATCTGTCAAGCAGGTTCAGGGAGGAGCAGGGTCCCATGTGCATATGTGCTTGGTTCAAGAGTGCGCAGCCAGCATTTGGTTTGACTTGGCATAACTCAGTCCTTGAACCAGGGTTGTCTGGAGACATGCAGGTTATTGGATGGGCTTGGCTCTGTGAGAGCAGAGGGTTTGTTTACCACAGTGTCATCTTGCAGCTGAGTGGTGCTCACAGAGACCCTCAATGCTCTGCTGTGTCTGTTGGAAAAGGGTGATTTACCTTGGGCGAGAAATGGGGAATCCTGAGTTGATATGCCTCGTAGCAATAAGCCCTACTATGGTGAGGTCTGTGTGCAGGTGTTCTGGCTGTGGGCATGTTTTTCTAACGTTTAGAGTAGTATGTACGGAGTGTGCCTTTCTGTGAGCCTGCCGCTTATGCTGACCGGAAACCATTTGCTGCCGGGCAAGAGGCTATTGGGTTTGTGGCTCAGTGACTCAGTCTCTAGGCATCGCTGCCGGACATGAATGCTAGTATAGAGCTGTTGGTTTTGGGGGGGTTTGTGTGTGCATGCTTTTGTTGTTTGGGTTTTTTTCTGGACCTGACTGCATCCAGAGGAGTTGGCGGATGCCTTGTCAGGGGAAATTTGGCAACTATTTCTATTTCCATCAGCAGCTCTACAAATTCTCTCTGGCTTGCTGCCACTCCAGCCATCTTCCTAGTGAAGAGCTTGCTCAGTGTGTAAAAAGGGTTAAAGTGCTTCAGAACCTTCCTTGGCTTTCTGTGCTAAATTACCTTAAAATTTTGACAAGTAGGATGGCCTAGACAGATGTGTTGACATGGCAACCGCTCCAAGGAAATGCTTGTCAAAAGGGAGAGCAGCTGGCCTCCAATCATGACAAGGTACTGCAAGCAGGAAGCTGCAGCCACTGCCCTGGCTGTGCCCCTAGATCTTGCTGTCAGCGCCCTGACTAGTGTGAATAATTTATACATCTCTCTAACAGCCCTTAATGCAGCTGCAGTGATGTGAACAGTGCTAACAGAACTCCACCATTAATTTGCTGCATTAATAATAATGGCCTCCTGCTTTTGCTCATAGCAAGTATGTCCAGGGGAGGAGGTTAAAGCCAGGTTTTCTGCGTGGTGGTTCTAGTTGTTGTTCCCCGCTTCACCCCAGACAGACCGGTACACTAGGAGCTTACAGTCTGCAAGGCTGGGAACCTGGAGTGGGAGTGCATGCCTGAACTCTGACAGGCAGGACTAGTGGCTTTAGTTCCTTTTCTGCCTGTTCTGAAGGCAGCAGACCCAGCTTGCTGGAGAAACAGTGTGACCTAGTGGCTAGGGTGCTGGACTACGATTTGAGATGCACTCACTTTCCAGCCTTGGCACTGTTTTTCGGGGGAAGGAGGGGACAGATGGGATTCCGCCATTATAGGTATTTAAAGAGTTACTTGCCTGCAGTATCTGCTGTTACTGTACCTACCATTTTCTGGGTGCTGTGGTCTGAGACCCTGACAGTATTTGCTGGCCAGCACTGCTGTGCAGTTCCCTTTGGTTGCTGTGAGTTGCTCGTGCAGACCAGACTCGGTGGGCTGGCATGTTGAAGGAGAGAACCCCAGGTCTTGCAGAGCCATTAAAAAGAGCTCTGCTGCCTTTGCAGACATGTAAGCTCCTGATTCCCCAGACCAGCAGTGAAGTGGCCTCTTCAGGTGACTAAGGTGTAAGCTGTTAGTTGCAAACAGAACAGACTGTCCTGGAATAGGGAAAGGTTGCCTTTGCTCACTTCTGAGAGGTTTTGCTGTTTGGCATCTGTGTATCATAGATGTCCATGAACTGAGCAATGGTGCTGCATACTGTGCTTTCAAAAAAGAGATAATAACTCTGAGAAGCTCAATCTATTTATTTTTTGTTGAGGGGTGGTGGTCCTGGAGAAGATTAACTTGATCTGAGGTAGCATTTTCCATGCAAGTGGACACCTAGGCTTCCCAGACTGCTTTGCAGCACAGTGTGCTCAGCAGGCTCTGTGGAAAGGGTAATGCATACCCAGGTGATTTCAGTACATGGTATTATTTACCCTATTGACGTCAGCAGCTGCACACTCTCAGCTCCTCTCCACTATAGCAGCCTGCAGGAGACAAGCTGCAGAGAGCTTATGAACTCCCTAAATGAGCCTAACCTTTCCAGAACTCAGCATATAATTCTCAGCTAAGTAAATGTCCATTTGTGAGTATTTGGGAACAAACCTCCTATTAGCTTTCCGAGTGCTACTCATTTTGCTCCTGTTCTGCAAACCAACACTACACGGATTCTTACCAAAACACTGTAGCCTTTATTTGCTGGTAAGTCAGTTCAGCAGGGACTGTTACATAAAACCATATTAGGGCATTTTCCTTGCAGAAAATCACCACATTTAAGTACCTTTGTGAGCAAAGAGATCTTTTCTCAAACCACCATATTTAAACTCTTTCCTAACACTGAGTGACAGCTCTGTGGAAAATGGAGCCTTCCCATTAGGGATATTGTATTGAGTCCTTGCTGGAAAGCCCTGGAAAAATGGACAGGTAGAACTTTTGAAATAAACTGGAAAGATAAGCTCTGGTGTATGAGCCTCCTTTCTCTGAATAGCCTTTTATTGATATCAGTGCTCTTGGAGGAACAAAGAGAAATCAGTGTGTGTCACAGCATAATTCCACTTTGTTTTTTGCAGCTGGTTGGGCTTGGACAGAGTGTTTTGGACATCCTTGTATTGTCATGTGGTGCTGCTGTTGTGTGCTTCAGTCTCAGCTTTGATTAAAAAGTATGGCTCCAGCAGTTTGGGTTAGAAAAGGCTGCTTTGACGTGAGCTGAATGTAACCAGAGCAGAGCTGTATGCCTTGGTTTGCAGTCAGTTTTTGAAATAAGCCACTGTGGGCCATGAACTGCCCCTCTTATGTCTGTGGCTTTGTGAGGCCGGGTGGGAGGTGACAAAGGTTTCTGTTGCATAGTCCTGCAGTCTTTGGCTGGTGGGAGAGGGCTGTGTTGTTTAGAAACAGTTGCAGATAATAATGTTGTGGCAACATAGTAAACCACAGTGTGAGTTGTTATAGGAGGGGAAGGTGATTTTATTTTACAATAAGCTTGACTTGAATT
This sequence comes from Opisthocomus hoazin, assembly GCF_030867145.1. Lineage (NCBI taxonomy): Eukaryota > Metazoa > Chordata > Aves > Opisthocomiformes > Opisthocomidae > Opisthocomus > Opisthocomus hoazin. The sequence goes on from NC_134437.1 coordinate 2,233,567, forward strand.
ATTTACACCCTTATACCCACATGCTTATCAGCATGTGTGTATGTATACACATGGTCTGTTTGGGATTCCCTGCAATGATGCTGAGGACAGGGATGGTGCCTTAGGGCATCCGTCTCCATGGTTATTCTGAGATTGGTGGCGATGTGTGGGCTTTGAATATGCCTTTTGACACCTCCTGGCCCCCACTGTTAACTCTGTGAGCTCCCCAGATTAACTTTTCATCCTTTGTAATATTTGTTCGTTTTCTAATATAATACACAGATTTCCTGTTTGATGTCAGCTTGTGGACAGTAAATTTATTGGCACTGAATGGTATTCTTTGTTGCTGAAACTGTAGGTTTGGTTTTTCATTCGGGGCCTTTTCTTTTAAATTGTGGATACCGTGAGTTGGCCATGTCTCTTCCCTGGTTTCAGTTTCCACTCTGTCTCAGGATTTTACACTCTGATTAACATAAAATTTCTTAGTCTGTCTAAATGTCCATGCTCTGTTGTAATTACTCTTTGTTCTACTAATTTTAAGGCACTGAGAATCAGAATAACCTGTCCAAATGAGGTTAATATAATGTTTAGTCCACACAGAGTATATTGTTAGATGTGGAAATCTTCGTCAGTGGCAGAGTGTTATTCTCTGTATCTTGAGGTGTAAGCAATGCTGCAGATGCTTTGCGATCACTTCCTATAATCCTTCATGGAGCGGAGGCAGAAATATTCGTTATTTTGCAATTGCTGTTAGCAGTAAGAGGCATATTCATTCCCGCTGAGAGAGAGCGCTTAACTTGATTGGTGAAGCTTTCAAATTGGATTCCGCCCCCCCCCCCCCCCCCGCCCCCCCCCCTCCACCTACATGTTTTTACCTCGCTGCTTACTGTCCTGCTGCAGTTTCTTTCTTGGGTATTCATTCACCTGTGGCATTTGTTTTTAAGGAGGGTTGTTTGTATTTAATGCAGGAGGCTCATCTGTTGGTATTCACATAAGGGCCTTTCCATTTAGCCTGTAGATAGTGGGGTTTTGGGTGTCAGTTTCAAACATGCAACAGAATCTCCTCAGGTACCAATACTGGAAAGCTCTGTAACCCTTCTGAGAAAGGAAGCATCACCAGAGAATATTCATTGCTGTGGGCTGTTTTTGTCCTCTTAAGTATAAAATGTAAGTATGCACGCAGTCTGACAGCCTGCTGGGATAGCATGGGGAGGTGACTTGTCTTTGCCTTGCCTCTTCTGTACGCTTCCATTTTGGATCCAATCTCTTGGCACCTGTTTCTATCTATGCTGTTCCACATGACCACTTAACTTGTTTTTTTCCAGCTGTGACATCAGTTTATCAATTCTTCCTTTTCCTGTCTGTTTTGGTGCTGTCATTTCTGTTGTGCCAAATAACAGCCATGACTAGTTGCTTGGTGTGCCCCAGGCTGGCTGCTGCTTTAGCAGCTAAATCTACCTTATTTCTCCATTCATTTTCCTGATTCTTATTCCTTTGAGGTTTTGTGGACCTAATTCACAGTTGCTTCCTCGTGAAATCCACACCATTAGAAGTTTTTTCTAATCATATTTAAAATGAGCTTCCTGCCATCTGACCTGTGCTCCAAACGTACAATATAGTGTTCCCATCAGAAAATAATCTGAATCAGGAAAAATCACAACACTTTCATTCTCTTAACTTGCAATTCTTTACACTCGGTTGACCTGCTTGGCAACATTCCTTGTATTTTGTTCCAATCAGGGTCAGGGCTATGGAATTTATCCACCACTGCACTCTGTCCAGTAGTGGAGGGGGAAAGGGAGGAGGGGTGAATTAATTTCTGCTATGACTTTATATTCAGTCTTAAATCTCGTTCAATTTCATGTGTAGGGTGTTCTTATAAATGATTTAGTCATCATGCTCTAGTTCTTCGTCAGAAAATACACAAATTAAGAGCTTAAATTCTACCCCCTGCTTGTCATACAGCATTGCATTCAGTCACATCCTCTGTAGCAGCAGCAAAGTATACTTAAAGTCTCATCTTACATTTCATTCCCTGCGTCACTATTTGTGAAGTTTGATTATCATCAGTCTGTTGCTGTTGTGCCTTTTTGTTTCAGCTCTCTGCTGCTGAGAATATTCCCCTTCACATCAGAAATCCCCTTTTAGGAGGGCATGCCATTAAAGATACAAAGAGGATGCCCTTTCTCTCTGTTTACTTTATATGGAGTAAAGATTTTACATTTATGTGTCTGCATAGAATAGTATTTACTAGAATACTAGACAGGTTTGCATGTCTGAAACTGCTTTAGTAGTCCAATGGGGAAGTCCTTATCTTGGATCAGCTCCTTCAGAAACATCTAAGAACCTTTAAAGAGGCTACCCACTCTGTCCATCTTGGGGATAAATTATCTGAGGCCTTGCTTTTGTGTGGGTGAACATAAACTTATTTGAGCCTTTTCAGATCTACTAGATTGCTTCCAAAATGCAGCCTTCTCTGCCTTTCAGGATGTGCATATCTGACTTGACTGCCAACTGTTTATTTAAGGGCTTCCAATTTAAGTAGGACCTGCTGCTATTTGATGTGGTGATTAATTGCAAAATTCATGCACAATTTTTTTTTTAATAAGTAATGCAACTCTCTTCCCATCAGCTCCATTCTTATTTGGAAATAACAGCCATTAGGGTAAGACTGACTAGCTGGCTGGTTGGTTTGTTTGTTTTTGTGAGATCTCAAAAACAGCCATAATAGAAAGTCTAGCATATATGTTTCCCTTTTGTGTTGTCCAGCAATTAAGTCTACGCACATTCTGCCTACACCTTGTGTTCTTATTCTATTAATGTGGAAAACAGGGTTGCGACAACATGAGGCCTTACAAGAGGGGAAAATACGATTTTATTTTAAAATAAACTTTATCTGACTTGCACTCTCATGCTCATAAGCACCAAGATGTGTACATCCATGTGATCTGGTCAGGATTGCTTGCAATGATGGAGGTGAAGGACAGGGATGATGCTTCCTCCTTCTGTCTTCTGGGTTCTTAAATTGGTGGCGAGGTGCTGGTTTTGGATGTACCTTTTGCCTGTTAGTAGGTAACAGGGATCAGTCTCTCAATCTGCTTCACTCCTCTACCCCCCACTTATTCTGTGAGCTGTCAGAATTAACTCGCCGTGTGCTGGGATTCGAATGTCCTGTTAATCTAGATGCCACCTACACCTTCTATTCTTAAAGCCCTTCTCCCACGCTTGTTCTTCTCAGTGCTTTAACACCTGGATGTTCCATTCATTCTCCATTCACATCAGCCTTCATGTTTATGTCACATTCCTCTAGACAGTGGGCAGCCGGAGAGGAATAGTCCCCTCATCTCCTGGTGGCTGACTTGAGAAGGACCAAAGGAGAACTGAATCTAAAAAGCATGTGGTCCCAATGAAAAAGGGATAGTTCATCAGGAGATAAAACCTCCAAAGTCTCTCTCGTGGCCTGAGACAGTGCTTTGCCTGGCTTGCGTACTGCTCTTCAACTTCTGCTCTGTTGATTGCATTTGCCACCTCACAAGGGCTAGAAGAAGGTACGCTCGGCAGCAGGCATGAAATAAAACTTGTCCTTGTTTGTGCTGCAGGGTGTTGGGCCTGTCAAGAACAGGTGCTGGTGAAGTATTTATTATTTTGGTGCTTGCTTTTATGGGCCTCATGTTTTGCTGTGCGAGGAAGTCCACCCCTTGGGAGGAGCCGTAGGAAGAAAACTAGCTTGTATTTGCATGTGAACAGTCCTGCATTGGCTGTTGCTGTAAAGCAGATAACTCCTGTCAGTGCTATAATGTTTGGCTCCAAGTGTCACAATTCCCTGGCATGAGCAAAGTGCAATCGAGCATGGGTGTTGCATACAGGCTTTGCATGTAGCTGGTGGAGGGCTCGACAAGCTGGGAAGAAGCATGGCTGTGATGTGGAATATTCATTCCTCTGGGCAGCCATTCCGCTGCCAGGACAAGGCAGTGCTGTTTATCTGAGGACTAAGCAGAGCTCTGCAGCTTGTCTGTGATGTTTCAGATAATCCTGAGTTAGGATCTCAGCAAGCAGAGCTGGGGACTGAGGAAGACTTCATCTTCAGCTGACAAACCTGCTCTTACCTTGTATCAGGAAATTGGGCAACTCTGTTTTGCAGCTGGGTAGGTGTGTCCTTCCGGAGCCCAAGTCAGTATAGCGCCAGGTAAATGCGTGCATCCTTGTTGCTGTTAGGTGCTGTTTCCTATGCAAGTAACAAATTTGCCTGTACTAGGAGGAACAGGGTCTAGATTTAGCTGAAGGCTTGCAAGACTAAAGCTTCCAGCTGCTGGCTGTATGACTGTTGGAGCTTTTCTGGCCGTATGTCTGCATTCTGGTCTGCAGAAGTCCTTCCTGCTCTGTATGTGCAGAGGATCAGGTTTTTGCAGTGCATGTTGGGGTGGGGGTTTGTGTCTTTGTGGTGTTATTTGCTATCTGGGGCTATTTACTCCTTCAACCCTGTCCTAGACACACTTTCCCTCTTTCTAATGCACCAGTTCTTTAATGGGCTTTCTTTCCACTCTTCCTTCAACTAATCTCCCCCCCTACTTCGCTTTATACCAAAAGGACTTCGGGATGAAACTTTTCAAGGCTTATGCTGAATGTGTTTAGGATTCTGTAACAAGGTGAACAGAGGCTGAAGCTCATGCCCATAGAGATGTTATGCACTGAATTCAGACAGTTTTAAAGCTACTCTCAAGATTGTAAAAGCCTCCTCAGCAGAATAAATGTGCGTGCATTCTGCTTTCACCCCATGCATAAACTCTGCTGATAGTCAGCTGCTGCCTTGTGTGTATTGTGTTCCTGTGACAGCCTTGCTACTGCACCATCTGCCAGGGACTTAAATGAGTGCTGTCAGCCAGATAACACTGGAAAGGAAAGCTCTGCTGGCCTGAGGCCCAGCAGAGAAATGCTGCGCTGTGCAAGGGATTTAAAAGCTCTGACCTAGTGTGTAAGTCAGAACTTCTCCCAGTGAGGGGGAGGGCTTTCTCCTGTCTCCACTGGGATAAGGAAGGCTTAGCCTTTGCTAAGGGGGGGGAATGTCTTCCATACAGCTTGTAAGGCTGGTTGAGGTAACCCCTTAAGGCGTGACCTTCTCTGGTTTTGCTTTGACTGCTAGCAGTCAAATTGTGTCTGCATGGGAAAGTGCATTTGCGTTCTCTTTTCCTGTCCTGTATGTAGCCTGTTTGTGATGCTGCTGGGGAAGGAGTGACTAACAGTCCCTGTCTCTGTGCAGCTTGATTCATCCTGTGATCTCTGGCTGATGTCTGTGGTTAAGCAGGGCATGCAGGCAGATACGGCGGTTCACCCTTTTTGCTTGGATCACAGACAAAAAATCTAATCTCAAAAAATTTCACAGTAACTTTGGAGTCTTGGGGAAGTCGTTCCACTATGATGTCTAAAAGAAAAATCTGATTTCATTCTATGAGATAATTCTTACCCTAAGCAGCTCCTTCCCTAAGTGCATTTTCTGGTCAAATCCAGACTGGTACTTCTCAGTAGAGCATGGGATGTCACGGTGGCATGCTGTGATTATGCTACTATGGAAGTTATGATGGATTCTCTCTGGCAGTACCCAAACCCCCATCCCCTTCAAACAGTGTTCCCAGGCTTTAGCATTGTATGATCAGCATTAAACTGCTTTTGTATCACCTGCTGGATAGTAGTGTATACTGATTAACAGCGGAAAATGTCAAAACTGAGAGTAGTTTTGAGAATAACTTTCCTCTTTCAAAGTCAAGGTGATGCACCACTGACAGATGACCTTGCCTGTGTGGGAGCCATGTTCCTGAAGTGTTTGACATTCCATGGCATAGCAGGCAGTAAAGAAATGCAGCTTTTTTGTTGAAGCTATTAGAATGCTTTGTCCATTAATATTTGCCTTCAAAAGTCAGTGGTATCAACCACCTCACATATGTCAAAATGAGAGGAAGCAAACTTCAGTCTAGAAAATCCAGCCTTTGCAGTAGACATATTCTTAGTCATTTGTAGCCTGGTGCCTCAGAAAGAAAGTCACCTCAGTATAATACATAAAGAGGCTCCTAAGAACAAAAGAGTGGCAGGGGCTGCTTTAGCTCACTAGATATTTTAAAAATGAAATGCACATATTCTTTATTTTGTATTAATACACTGTAATTCCTTTACAGAGTCCAGCATATCAGTTGCATGTAAATACTACAGATGAACTTGCCAAACTGGAGCTCACAAAACTAGTGCATTTATCCCAAAGCGCAGAGACTAAACCCTCTAACTCCTTAAAAAAATACATTAAAGAACGTACCACACACACATATTGCACTTTTCTCCATATGTAATTTCTACCCCATATACATCACACCAAAGTCTCTTCAAAGGAGTCTGTAATACAAGATAATAAAGCTAATAATTACTCTAACAGTAGTGTACACAGTTCTCTAATGTCAGACATAAGCAATTAACAAAAAAGCCACTTCGAAGTAGTACAAAGTGGTGCCCAATGGATACTCTGCCATATTAGAAGGCATTAGAGGCCTTTTATTCTAATTAAAGTAAATTACATGAAATGTTAAATATGCTTTTGGCTGAGGGGAAGAGTCAGTCTAAACTACATTAAAAAAACACTGTAGCTTCCCCTTACCAGCACTGCAAACCTCAAATGCGCTTAGACTAGTTGGCACATCCTGATAAATGAACCGCAGAACTCAAGAACAGAATTATTTTTATCTTTTCAGTCCTGAAATGTACAGTATCCTGGAGTTGGATGGGGAAGGAAGTGGTTATAGTCATGGCAGTAACCCAGCTCCTGGAGCAGAACTGGGCCCATCTCCATAGGTGGGCGTGTGTCCTGTTAGCAGTTTTTGCAACATACGTCCTTGAGTGCTTCGTCAGATATTGAAGTTTCAAAAAGTGTTTATTATGCTGTGGGGTAGGGAAGAAGGAATGAAAGGACAGGACTCTTTGTTGCCTCTTTCTTTTTCTGCAGTAGTGAAATTCCTGGTCTCTTACACTGCAGTATTTGTCCAGCTGTTTCCCTTCCCTTAGTCACTTAAGGTGTCATAGGGGTTTCTGTGTTCATCGCTACTTACTGTGTCAGACAGGTTTCCTTTTGAAGGAAAACCACACAATAAAAACCTCTTCTGTCTCGGCTATTTGAAGTAGAGCTTTCTAACCTTCTTTATCTTGCATCACCTAAGTAGTGTATGGATGTGATCCCTGTTCTTTAAACTCTCCTTTGCTGATGCCTTGAGAATCCCTGTGATATCAGAGGTAGAAGCTGAGCACTTATGGATTGAGTCCAGCTGCACAACTGGACCAGTATCAGAGCAGGCTACATAGCAACAGGAGTTGCCTCTAATTGTAGTATACAGGACGCAAGGTGCCTTCTGTCAGTTAAACCCTTCCCTCCTTCACACAGCCCACACTGCAGTGACTAGAGTCCTATTCCACATTTAAATGGGGTCTTATTGCTGTAAATGCTGGCTGATTATCCACCATCCACTATTCTAGTGCAGAGAAGAGAGCAGCTTTTTGAGAACTCCTTTTTCTAGCTTGGTAGGATCTGTGATTTGGCAAATACGGAAGATTTAACATACCAGAAGCACTTTTTTTGTCTGTTTCTTCCTTCTGCTACCTGTTCAACCCATTCCATTTTTAAGTGACCACAGGCCCCGAATACCCAAACTTGGAATGTGGTGACTACACCCTCATTATCTGTAGCATCAAAGACCTTAGCTCACCAAACTTTCCAGCAAACAGTGGTGTTACCTACTTATGTCATCAGCACAGCTTCTCTGCCATTCTTTGTGCTTTAATAAATCTGCAGTTGTGCTTAATCCTTGCTCAGAAAAGGCCTGAACTGTCTAGCTGTGAGCCTTGTTCATCTGTTCTCCCATAATGTCCCACAATACTTAAAGGCTAGAGACAAAACCCAAACTAGAGAGCTAAACTTTCTGCAGATTCCTAAACAATTCTACCATGACTCACGTTTCATGACTGTAAGTTCTGGAGACACAACTGCTTGCTGAATTTAGTATTTCTTGAAATGGTTGATACATCAACAGTTGGTGATGCTAAATATTGCTGTAATACTTTCAATGTTATATATACATGAGCAATCAAAACACTAAGAAAGTTAAACAGTATGTTCCACATGGTGGAATGTGTGCTCTGAAGGGACTTTGGCTATAGCAAGGATATAAATGGGGTATTGTCTACTTTCTTCAGAAAAAAGCATATAGGCTGATAAAGAACTGAAAAAGGCACAGCACTATCACTTCACAGGGTTTTTAAGCTCATTGTTTTTATCCTTAAGTTCTAAAACCCTAAGTAATTGTCCAAATATACAAAGCTCAATAAATCACCAGCAACACATACTGCAACTTCAAAACAGTTTGTTTGCTTGTTTTTAAAATGCAACAAAAGGACAGATGGACCCTTTCCAGTGATCAGAACTTCTCCAAGACAGAACCCTTCACAAAGTCCTGCCTGCAAAAAGGGTTGATTTCAAAAGCCACCCAGGTGAAATTTTTTTTTTTTTTAGGTGCCATTAGCTGCAGCTCTTGATTTCCCCTCTCCCCCCCCACGACCCAGTACTTCTTACCTTGTATCTCTCTGTTAGCTAATCCTTTATCCTTTAGTATTCTGATCCCTACCCAGAGGTCTCTACCAACCACTGTGGTGCCCTGTGCCAGTTCCAGGTATCTTTTGACAAAGTCAGGATGTCACTTCCCAGAGATCCAGAAGCTTCCCTTACAATTAAGAGTTTCTTGGCAGGCTTGGGAAATTGTGTACTTACTAGCAGGACGCAATGGAGGCTGCCTGAGAAGCCTGGTAATCTCTCAGACTTACCATGGAGTACTTCCAGATCAGTAGCTTAACCAGCAATTGGATGTCAAAGTGCAACTTGCCTTTAATTCCACCTTGCACTACTGTTTCAAGAATATTACACTTGCCATCAGCACAGACCCAAATCTACCCTGAATTTCAACGAAAACTATTGCTTTTATTGCCAAGAAGTACAATACGATGTGCACTCATTTCTCCAAGTGAATGTTAGATGAATGCTGACAAACTCCCCAACTTTTTTAGAAGGTGCTATTTCCTTCCTCTAAAATTCACCTTTTTTGCCTCCTTCTATGCAAACTAGTTTTTTGTGGGATGAAACTGCACTCTGTTTTCTAGCCCCCGCCACCAGCAAGAGGAGCTAGTGGCCAAACACTTCTCACCCTCTCCTGCTTTTTTTCCAGTCAGGTGGATTTTTAGTTCCCCTGTTAATAATTCAAAGGTTGAAAAATTACCAGAAACTTTGGGGTAGGAACAAAAACAAAAAATTCACGTGCTTCTCCACTTGTCTTGTCTTCCACTCTCACGTTAGTCACCTCATGGTATTAATTCACCAGGACAAAGCCACTGTGCTGGGGATCTACTGTCTCCATCATTTCACAATCAAAGAGTCCAGGTAATTCCGAGAGGGTTAATGCATCATAGTTTGACTGGGACTCGTGAGATGCTGAGCTGCTCTGGCTGTCAGGCAATGCTACACTGCTCTGTTGTGCTGGGTCCATGGAATAGTGGCACTGGTCTGGGTAGTCTGGTTCAGAAGACGTGACAACAGGCAATTCACAAGTCTGATATGAATATTGTAAAGACTGTGGGGGCTGCTGCTGCACCTGAACTGGTGATGACAACCGTGATGAGCTGGTGATCTGGGAGGGTGGCAGAGGATCCAGCTGTACCTTCTGGTATTGACTGGGGAAGGGGTCATACTGCATTTGTTCTGAGGAAGGCTCCATCACAGGGCTCAGAGGCTGCTGCAAACTGAATTGGGTTGATTGCTGCTGCTGTTGTTGCTCCTCCTGGCATGAAAGTGGCAGTTGACTTGACGTTGGGTATGAGCTCTCAGCTATTTGCATCTGGTTAAAATAGGCCTGCAGCTGGGACTGCTTCTGGAGAAAGAGTCGCTTCTGATGTAGCCTGCATCAAAGACACAAACAGCAATTATTTTTGCTTTTTGAACTGTTAAGGTGCTAGCACGAGTCCTGCATGCTAGTCACTCAAACAGTTCCAGCAGGGAGTGAAGTACAGAACTGGAAAATTCCTCGGCCATCTATATATTAAGTTTGACAGCAGACCAGAATCTTCACCTTTCAGCAAATGTGTGGAGGCTGATTTTTGTAGACCTCCTTCTGATAACCTTTTTACTCGCCTAGTGAGTTTTTGCTGTGCAACTGAGTTAACCCCATGCATTGTTTAATTTTGTTTGCTAAGAGTAAGATGCACTGTATTTGTATTTTAAGCCTGGTATTCACTGCTCTGTGGAATTTGGGAGCTCAAGACTTCAGTATCGCTGGCTACTAATGGAAATGAACAAACTCTCCTTCCTCCCTATGTTCTTTTTCTCTGAACTGCACTGCTGCCTATGAACTTTTACGGAACTATGTGGTTTTGACTCCTTACAAACAGTAAGAATTTACAACACACTGCAAAGTATAGCTACCTTTTGGCAAATTCCTGTGATACGACAAAGTGGAGGTCTTGGGCCAGCCAATTCCCAAAGCACACAGAAAAAGGAAACCTACTACTGATGCAAGCCGATAGTGTTCAGAAAATGAATCTATTGCTGCCCAGCCTAGTTCTCTATGCAGACCTCCTATTCTTAAAGTAGTACCCCAGACTGCTCTCAATATTGTTAGTTAAGTTCTTAATTAGGATTAATCAACCCTACAATTGTCAGGAGTGGCCAGAAGCTAAAAAGTAAGTACAGATTGCATGCTTTCTTGAAATCAAGGAGTATTTTTGTACCTCTGCTCCTCAGTGTTTTTGTTCTGGACAGCATGTAGGTAGGTTGTTATTTTCCTGTCTCTTTTTGTGATTCTTTTGCAAAACTCAGGGATAGTAACTGTCTTTAGTATCTATCTTGCTTACTTGTTTGATGATTACCAAAGGATGAGCTCATGAAGAGTGTACAGCCCTTTAACTTAGCAATTAAAATCTTGTCTGCTGTAATATGTATAGATATAAGGGAATGCTTCAAATCTATTCACTCTTTACTGTAACGTTTTCACAGGAGTGTCACTTCTAAACTGATCTTACACGACAAGAAAAAGTTCATTTAATTTACTGTAAAATTATTGGGTCATGGGAACGGGCTTCCCAGCAGGCAGAAATACATGATCCATGTTCTGACTTACAATAAATACTACAATATGTAGATTATAAACAATGAGCAGTTGGAAGGATGAGGGTGAAAATAAAACAATATTATTACTAGGGTAGCTTCCTCCTTTGCTTCTGTACATCCATTGTCACTAAATGAAGCATGCAGGTATTCGCAGTTTACCTGTACTCTAAGTAGTGTTAGCTGATGAAGAGCTCGTAGCACAGAAATTTGTAAACAGGTGACAGGACTGTTGTCTCTCTCTTAAAAGGAGGACTGTGTCCTTACAAATTTTCAAGTGAAGCTTTCCTTTTTCAAAGAATTTCTAAATGGACAAAGATTGTTCCAGTTCTTTTATTACTCTTGAGAGTAAGAACAAAGAACTTATCTGTACAGTTTGGAAGCTTCTTACCTGTGCTCCTGTAACTGCTGTTCCAGACTTCGGGGCAATTCTTTGCAGTATAGCTGGCAAGTATTCTGAGCTTTTGATAGTAGAGTGGGTTTCTGAAAGAAAAGCAGTGCTGTTTTAAATTGCATTTGATTTCATGCATTAATCCAGAAAGCAAATTAAAGAAGATTGTCTACGCTTATGACCGTGTAACTGCCCAGCTCCATTTTCAGAAGCTGTCAATAGAGTTATCATCTAAAACCACAGTCACTGCTGCTTACTGGCTTCTAATCCTTAGACAAAGAATATCTTTGCATGAGATTGTACCATTAAAATCCATAGAAAGATTTCTTCCAAGTGAAAGAAGCTGCAAGAAAAAAGTTTTTTAGAATCTTCTATCAGCTATATGAAAATTGGTTTAAAAGAAAAAAAAAGGGGGAGGGTGGATGGGGTGGGAAGAAACAGTAAGCCCCCAGGGGTCAGAAGGGGCTCCTCAGATGCTGATGCGTAGCTTTTATGGGGTGCAACACAGATAACAGGTATTCATTAGCACTTAGCAGTTACTTCAAATTACTTTAAGAACACTATACAGTAACAGACTGAGTAGGAAACCAGCAGTAATACAGTATACTTTTTGCATAATTAGGGTCAGTGTCTGACAAAAGGAAGAATTCAGCTGTTTTCCTCTAATTTAGCCTTTGACTGATTTTCCTGAGTAATGAGATCTAAAAGGCTAGTCTGCTGTGTAGTAACAGCAATACAGTGGAGAGGAGGTAAGGTACCTGGAGCCTGTGTTGCAAGTACTGTGTTTCTAAACTCTGCCGTCTGGGTAATAACGGGGGATGTGCACCATTAGGGAAAGCAGATGCAGCTTCCTGGTGCTGCTGAGATGCTTCCTCCTGCAGAGAGAAGAGGAAGAAGTTTCATCCCCAGAAAAGGCTTTTCTGCCTCAATCCTTTCCTTAAGGATTTCCCCTGATAGAGGTTTCATAGTTGCCATATCGACTGGTCTCTGCTGTCACTCACCACTTTCACTGCATGGTGAGGAGCCTAAATTACAAAGCTTTGAACTATCTGTGCTGCAAACGGGCAAGGGCTTACATCTGTAACTAAAATGGTAGTATATATAATGTTTGTTCTGACTTGCCCTCATAAATCATAAATGTACAGCGATAGAAAAACATCCAAACTCTGAATGTGCTTTCATGCAGCTTTCATTTCACATCTTCAAAACGGAAAGCGAAAAGCTTTCAATAGTGGTGGAGCAGATGTGCAAAGAGTAGGCATCTCTAGCAAGCTGGAGAGTGCTGACATGGAGGGGAGTGAACTGGTGTCATGAGAACACCATGAGCACTGCAGTGTATTTACACTGTGAGAGGTTCTTGTGAAAACATTACAACTTTGTGGTTGTCAGAACTAAGTTTGCCAGCAGTCAGAAAGTAACTGGAGCTTTAAGCATAGCAGGCCTGATCTGGAACATTAGGTGCTTACAATGGCTGTGTACTTCTTACCCATTTTATTCCTGGGGTTTAACACAAACTTATTCCTGTTTGCTGTAACCTGGTCCATTTGAAACAAGTAACTGGGGAGCTGGTACAGGTTACTTAGCATTTCGCTATGCAAATCAGGCTAACTGTTATTAGTCAGTTTTTGCACTTTTTACAATTACACCAGGCCAGCTCCAACAGGGAAAGATGTTACTGGGCTGTGTTAAATCTAAAACATCCTTCAGATAAAAAGCAATAATAAAATGTTGGATTTGGAAAGCCAAAAAGGCCATCTCACTGACACCATTAGGATGGTAGAGGCTAGCCTGCAAATGCCCATTCTCTAGTCTGCAGAAGATGGAAAGGAGAAGAGGGAACTTTATCTTTAAATTAGCTCTTCTCAGATCTCCATAACACCTTATCTTCTCCTTATCTGTCCCAAAGCATTAACACCTGAAAGATGGAGCTTTACTTCTGGTTTAAGTACCTGTGGAGGATTATTAATGAGGTCCTGCAACTGGGTGGCAGTTGATGTCAGGGAAGGTTCTTCATCTGTTCCCATTTGTTCATACAGCAACTGGACTTTGTTCAGTTCCAGGATGCCTTTGGTTCGTGCCAGATTCTGGAGGTGCTGTCTAAATGCTACAATTCCTGGAGAAGAGTTGAGCAAAACCCTTGTCAGAAAATCAGTTAATTCGTATCTGGTTAGCACAGCCAATGTGAGATAAGCTGAGTAACCTCCAAGTCACAGGGTGGCTTGGTGCTTCTGTGTATGGAATACGTTTACTACTATGTCTAGGTATAATGTGTTGTGACAATAGTTGTAATTACCTTGTGTCAGGGATGTGTCAGAAGCTCTGCGTCCCTCTCGGAAACTGACAGGAGAGCGGTTGTGGGTGTCTCGCTTTTGGGATGCAAGTACTTGCATGGCTGGATTGGCAGGTCTCAGACCTAGGAAAGGTGCTGTCATTCTGGGTGCTTGTTGGTTAGTTAGCATAACTTCTTTCAAGGAAGGGGTGTCCTCCAGGTATTTAATATCTCTCTGAATGGATCCCATGTTATACTCTGAATCAGTACTCCCCAGAGATGAGTTTTCATCCAATGAGTAGACTTTCCCTGTGACAAAAACGAAAAGCCAGAATAAAAGGAAAGTGCAGCAGTAATTTAGCAAAGCAAACGAAGTGCCACAGGCTCAAGCTACTCCTGCCAACAGTGACTGTCTTAGAGGAAACAAAACAAAAAACAAAAGTTTCATAAAGTAATTGTAATTTAACACTTGCAGTACCAGAACGGGGATTTGCTACTGATTTTCACATTATCGCAGCAGTAAGATGCTATGCAGACGACGTTCACTGGCTTGTCTGGAGAGCGTTCGGTGGGGTGTTCCCTCCCCCTCTCCCTGTAGATAATCCTGACATGACTGTAGCCTGAGCTGAAAGGCTTGGTCATCTTGCTGGTTTTGGAATACCTGAGAATCCGGAGGTTTTTGTTTACTCACTGTCCTCCTCTGCCACCACATCTTTAAAGAATAAATGATCTGGGGACACCTAGTTATGTGAAAAAGAACAAGCCAACTTGTCAGACTTTACGACTTGCTATTGAGATTGTATGTGACTGTAGCCAGCTATACGTTTGCTGCTTTGGTTTTATACTGTCTGTACAGCAGGTTTTGGGGTGTTTTGCTGTGGTTTTTTTTTCCTATTTGGCCTTTAGAGTAAATGCAAAGTAACAAAACCAAGAAACTCTGCCTTGTGCTTGTGGCTCTCACAACCTAGTGGTTCTTATCTCGGGCTTATTAGATTGAGTGGTGAGAGCAGGAAATGAGCTTTGAGATGTCCATGCTAACTTCTGTACCTGTGCCTGGCATGAGCACCAGCTGATTGGTAACTTCTGCCAGAGTGTGACGTCGCTTCCCACAGCGAGCTGCTTGGAGGGCTGCAAATGCCTGTGCAGGGTTATCTTCTGACTCTCCTTCTGTCTCTATTCCTTCATCTATAGAAGTTTCCATCATGCTGGTAGGCAGTGATTGACATCCTTTCCTAATCACCACAGGAGGTACAGGATCTAGTAGGCAGCCATTTACCTAAATGGCACAAGGAGAACATGAACAGCTTTCGATTATGTGCACAAACCATCACCCCAAAGTGCAAGAAATCTCTGCCTATCAAGTAGACTGAAAGCAGCCTGTACATTTAAAATACATGAACCTCCCTATAATCTACTGAGGTAAGTAAGACTTCTTAAGAATTGTACGTGACAAACAAATCCCTCCAGGCAGGATCACCACTGACATCCTCTTAGTACTCAGCTCCCTAAATCTAAATACTCTTATTTCCACAGTACTATGTCTTCCAGAGCTGCTGCGTTTTTTCGTTTGTTTTTGTGGTTGTTTTTTTCTTAAGTTATTAAAAACCTTTGCCAGCTTAGTCACAAACATAAAATATTTATGGAAGGTACAATATTATTGTTTCCCCTTATGACACCTACTGTGCCCATGTGCTCATTTCTCATGCTCAGAGAAGCACTATGAAAAAATAGTCTTGTATTTAATTCTGCAGCATCTTGCAGAGCTGCAGAGACGTGTTCAAGAATAATACAATAAATGCATCCTTTCCAGCAAAAGTTCATTCAATTCATGGTGCTCCTCTGCAAACAAAGGCTGTCTAGAGAGGCTGTGGAATCCTCCTCCTTGGATTCATTCAATTTGATAAAACTCTGAGCAACCTCATCTAACTTTGAAGTCAGACCTGCTTTTAGCAGGTGGTTGGACTAGAGGGCCTTTAGAGGTACCTTTCCAACCTAAAATACTCCTAGGATTTTAATTCTGATTTTATTCTACAGTTCTCAGTTTGTCCTCAATCCTTCTGTACCTTAAATAATTCTTTGCCATATGCAACTATTTGTGTTTTGAGGACCATGGCCTGCATGCAGTACAATTTTGGGGCAGGTATTCTGGTCCGTAATACCTTAGAAGCTCCAATTAGCATCCTGTTGCACATGTCACTTGTACTAAATTTGGTAGGATCAGGTTGGGTAAAATATGGATGAAACAACACATTCATTTAGCATAAAACCTGGCACTGCTACATGTGATTTTATGTAAAACTGTTGATGAACCATTCCTGAATTTTCTTCAAAGTTCTTCAGTATTTTGAAAATTAGTGTGTTTGGAAAAGAAGCTTCACTGCACTAACAGTAGCTGTTAACAAATGGTCTTGCAAGCAGACTATATGGTAGTACTCTAGGAAAGTATTTAATGCAGTATCAAGGAATAGCTGTAAATGTTTGAAGCATCAGTAAAATGATGATGCATGCACAGGAAAATTCTGGATCTGCTGCCTCCATTTTAATTTCATGGATTATACCTTTAAGCTTAATTTCTTGCATACCTTAATTTCCATTTTCCCATTCAAATGCCTTCTACTGATCTGGCAGCAAAAGCACTGGAAAGACTATTAATTGAACTGCTGGAAAGGAAAAAGAGAACCAATACCATGTGGGCAGTTGGCTCTCTGCAGTTTACCATGGCACATAGATCAGAGCTTGGAAGTCTTTAGCAAACATGTTCTATAATACTTAAGATGCTGAATATTCTGAAGTCAACTGTGACTGGACACCTCACTGTAGTCACCCTTTGTTGATTTACTCTGGCCAAACTGCATCATCTATAAAAGCAAAGTGGGATGCAAAATGAAGTTTGAAATGTTAATTTCCAAATGTCTTTGAACTGCTTTCCACTTTCCAGCTGTAAGAGACCACACAAGGAGTTAGTTAAAACAGTGATGAGAACCAGGACCATGCCCTTAGTGTTGGTAACTAACCAGTAAGTGAGCAATAAAATCTTCAAAATGGCAAGCATGAAATCAAACCCCTTGCTGGCACCAGGCAAAGTACAATATGCTGAAATTAAAGTTCTAATGTGATGTGATACAAGAGAGCACAACAAAAATTTCATGAGAGTAATAATATACTTCATAAATGTAATTCTTTTCAACTATTTCCCCTTCCTCACAAAAGCTCCAACTACTGTGTATTTCACTTATTCCTTGCTACCCTGCAGAGTATTGTCACAGACCTCACAGCTGCATGGCAGAATGGATCAGACTGTAGCTCCCTTCAGAGAGTTAAGCTGTAACCATAGATTTGTAAGGCTGTGGAGCGGTCACATCCTATTAGTTGAGTTCAGTTGTCTGTTAACTGTGGAGGTATGGAAAGTCTACACGAAGTCTTCCAGTCTGATCACAGGAAACAAAACCCATCAGATAGAGCTGCAATTTTACATGGTCTCCTGTGAAGATTTTACAGGTATTCTTAGCTACAGAAATGGCCTGAGAACTGCTACAACCTATTTGAGATGCTGCAGTTCTAACAGTTTTCGACAGTCAGAAGGTCCTGCTGCCTATTTATCATTCAACAAAAAATTAACAAAAATGTAACTCTTTTGGCTGGCTTGTTATGACGTTGGCAGAGATATGGAATTTTGAGTGAATGGTATTTTAATTGCTTTAGCTGGTAATGGAAGCTTATGGTTAAAATTCCATTGTACATTCCTGTTTTCATTTGTCTGAATTTTTGGATAAGTAGCTGAGACGGTTACTCTAGATACTCAGCAGTGAACCCTTTGTATTAGAAGCTATATATGAGAAGTCTTCAGCGCTCTTAAAAATATATTTGAGAAGAAGAAGAAGAAGAAACCACCCCACTTTTGTGGGTTGATTCTTCTTTTACAAATGACAGTGGTCATTGTAATACTGGTGATCAAAAATAAGACACAGCTGTTGAAAGTTATATGTCCCTGCTCATGGCGGGGGGGTTGGAACCAGATGATCTTTAAGGTCCCTTCCAACCCTTACCATTCTATGATTCTATGGAAAAAAAATCTGGAATACCTAGAACTCTGATGCTCAGAGAATACATAAATTTAGGGAAACAGGCACAATGTATTTTGACCAGCTAGTACAAGAAATGTACAAATACAGTGTTTAGATACTAGTAGTTTAGATGTAGTTGACTCAGTCCTATCCTGAGAGGTTACCCAGGAATGAAAACTTGCTGGAGACCAGGGTTTTGGGGAAAGCATACGCTTAAGAGTAAGTGCTTGGGAGCAGGTTGAGAGCGTTGGGTCTTTGAGGAAAAGGCTACTGAAAGCAGAGAGAAGCAGCAGAGTTCTGCAGCTCAGCTACCCACAAGTGTCAAGTCACAGGAGGCGTACTGAGGTCAATGAAGTGACATTAGTTTGGATTAGCAAATGCTCGGGCAGGGACTCCACAGTGCTTTGTGGTAGGATGATGAACTCCACCCTGTCAGAACGAACTGATCTTCAATTAATTATTGAAGAGCCACAACTACTACCACTAGCTGTGCTTTTACTAGGCAGTGATTTAAAAGGCAACAGTATTTTTTTAGCCTTAATGATTTTTGACAAAACAGTAGGGTGATTTTAAGCTGTACCTTTGGTGTCTCAACTCGTTCTTCCTCCATAAATGCTGTCTCTCCCTGGCAGTTGGATGAAGGGAATGAAAAGACTTCTGCTCCTGAAGCTGAGGGAAGACCTGGAGACTGCAACAACCTTGCATTTTGCAAATGCGGGTTAACTGAGGGTACCACAGCTTGTGCCTAAAAAAGATTAAGAACTCCAAAACAGGAACATTTTTAAGTAGAAGACAACATACAAACCCACAAATTAAAAATAAACAATACCTAGGCCATTTCCAAAGCAGGAGAAGTATAAGAGTTGATGAATTACATTCTCAGACTTCAGACTTTAAAAAAAGCAGCGCCCTTCCCTTCCTCCCAGCTAGCTACTTATTGAAGCTGAGCACTTACTAGCAGTAAAGACAGTATTTTGGGACCCTTTTGCAGCCTCCAACTTCTGACATGCTAGAATTCCTTTCTATATTCAGCAGAAATCCCCTTATTATTACCATGAGGCATAGCCCTATTTTCAATGACTTTTCTAACATGCACTGATCCCTGTAGGAAAAAAAACATGAGAAAGAATAGAGCAGACTGGATCTGAAATAAGGTGTTTTAACAGAGGGAGCACTGCTGAAGGGAGAGGTGTGCCTCAGGGAAGGCAAGCATGGCACAAATAAGAAAACAGTGGTTTTCACCATTTCTTAACCTTGGTTTCCTGAAGCGTACTATCCACACAACTTGGCTGGCCAAAAGGAAACAAGCAGCCTTATACAGGAGCCTGTGATGCCACCATGTGTGAAAACAAATTATCTTGTTTCACGGGATAACTGCAAGATTGCAGTGGTAATACAGCTATAAAGTACAGGAATTTATTACAATAAGGAACTACCTTCTAGGAGTTTTTTTCTTCTTCCTTGTTCATCTGTCTCCACCTGCTTTTAATAAATCTTGTAATTAATAATTGCTTTTGAATACTGTGTTTTTCTATCATTAGAACTACTATCTAAGAAAATAGCTAGTTTTAATCTTTGTCAGCCATATTGTTCCTGGACCTGTGTTTTCATAGCTGAAGCGATTTGGCTTTCACCAGAATGCAAAACCAAATGGTGTCTTGCTGCCTCAAGCGAAAAAGGAGCAGAATGGTTGTGATTTCTCCTGGAAGTGGAATCTGGGCACTCATTCTATACAGCAGCAATACAGTACCTAGGAGGCTGTGAACTTGAGACCACGATAAATCGGAGTCATCTTAGGCCAAATCTTTCATGTTCCAGTTATGCATTAATAAAAAGCAAAAGCGGTACAATGTCTGTGTATCTTAATGAAACAAAAGAACACGTAAAAAAAATCAGAGAACTATCAGAATAAGACACAGTAAACTGTACATGACTTTTCTTTCTGAAGAAAATTACTAGGGAAGAAGCAGACTGAGTAGCCTTAGAGCCTCTGCTGAATCAGTCAGTATAATTAGAAAGGGTACTAAGTGGACAGCCTTCCGCAATGGAAGGGCTGACACCAGATGTAAGGAGCACCCAGAACGGCTCTTGATAAAACGCACGTGACATTCTTAAGAGTTAAATCAATTAGTCATCACATTGGCTCTATGCACATAGAGGTTTTGTGGCTGTGCTACAAAGTCTCTCATGATCTTGCTGGATCACAGGAGGAAAACGTGGTGCAAATCTTACAAGAAATGACATTATTTAGGAACAAATCTCTGAGTCTTGAGCCATTAAGAGTATCATGACGATGATATTTTTATCGGGTACTTAAGATACCACAATGAATTGGCATCTTAACCTGATAGGTTGATCCTAATATTTTCTTTTGGATACCTCCTAACTATTCTCTGCCATGCTGCATTTCATAGGAAATAGAAAGCGTATCTACAGAACAGCAGGGGAGAAAGTAATTTTAATTTCAACGGGTCCCTTTAGAGTGACTATGTTTATAACACTAAGTAGTGCCTGTATGCTTTTAGGCCCCATGCTCATACAGCTCTCCATAAATTCAAAAGCTTGTTTGTCAGTCACATTAAAGGTACTACAAGTGTTGCACAGTCTCCGGAAATGGTATTTCTCTAACATTTTAACCCATGACTTCCCAGCAAAAGGTTTTAAATTCTCAAAAATGGAAGCGTTCCAATTAGATGCACAAGCACAGTACCTTCTTTTTAACTGGGAAATAATCTGGGAGTTAAGGTTAAACCACGCAGATACCCATTAAAGCCAAAATGATTGTTTGCATTTCGAGCTTCAGAATGTAGTCAACTTCCCTTTGTCACTTAGAACCAGTCCCCTTCAAATGCCTTTTTTTTGGGGGGTGGGGAGGAGGCAGCAGGAACAGTTGTAGGAGGCATGCTAGACAACTGATTTGTCATCGTACAGTTCTGATAGGAAGCAAATCCAAAAAAGTCTTTCCAAAATGATTCTGCAAGTCTACAGACTACAGAAATCCAAAAATAGCAAAGGATTCTAAGTGAATCTATGTAGAAACACTATTTTGAAAGAGAAGAATGTCTTGCACAGCCTTAAGCCCACCTCTGCTAGGAATGAGACCTTACCTTGGCTACTGTCTGCTCAGCAATGGTGCTTGGCCGACGCTGACGAGCATCAAGTCTCTGTTCCACAGGGAAGCTACTCCGATGTGATTTGAGTCTTTCCACTAACAAGTAATAGATAGCAGCAAAGTGGTTATAACTCTTGTTCTGCAGAGACTGAAAAAGAGAAGCACAGAAGTGTGGGTACAGCCAAATACGCCTAATCTTTTATGTTCTACAAGACCGAGAAGAAGAAACAATTGCCATGGGGGGCTGACTGCCCTTCCTCTCTCTCCATTTGACAAGTAATGATTTATCCAGCCCCACCCAGGAAATCTAACAATGTGGAACCTAATATGGCTCCTTTACTTCTGTGCTTAAGAATCAACTTAGCTAACAAACAAATCTCTAGAAACGACCAGCTGTAAGCAGCAGCAACTATCACCATTGTAACAGGCAGCCCTATAGGGCTACCATTTTTTTACATAGTGCATGCTGTGTTTCTATGTGTCCTCTAGCTTAAAGCAATTGCAACATCAAATTTTTTGAGACATGTGCTTGCTTAAATTTAAGTACATAGTTAATACACTGAAAGAACAGTACCTAGTCCTGGGATATGTGACCAGAATGCATTATTCTTTTCCATGGGTTCTGATTTGGATTCCTGACACAGAGGACTATCCTTTCTCTCACGGTGCTGCCTTTTCATTGACCTGTTTTTCTCTATGGGCAAAGGATGCCTTGGACTGGAAGCTGGGTGTGGCCACCAGTTTGCAGAACACAGGCACCTTATCTCCACTAGGGATGATCTTTAGGAAACTTTCTGGAGTGATGTCTCTGCTCTTCCTGATCAGTCTGCTGGCACAGACTGAGACAGCAGCAGGATAGGGAGGCAGCAGCACAGCATGTTTAAAATGTTTGCCCTTGCTAGGGTCCAACCACGTAAAATGCCACCAGGTTTGGTCCTCTGTCGTGTCCCCCCCCACTAAAATACAGAATGTTGCAAGCAACTTGGGTAATAAATTCTATTCATAAAACCAAACGAGGACACCTTCCCCCTGGGGACAAGTATCTGTTTGACTATTTTACCTCAACAGTTTTCTGTTGGTCTATTCCAAGGCTGTGCATTAGCCGTAAGACCTGCTCATTATACTCTCCAATGGAAGGCTCATTCTCCTCTCCTGGTGCATAACGAACAGGTCTCTGTGCAGGAACTTCTATCAGCATCCACTTGTGCTGCTTAATCTGCGCAATAGTTAACCGTTTGGATGGGTCTAGGACCAACATTCTTCTAATCAGATGTTCACACTCTGTTGGGAAAAAGAAAAATTACCAACCTGCTAAGTGTTACTTGCATATATTCACCTGAGACCTACTAATACAGAACATGACAACAGCAAACTGCCTTACTTTTGTGCTAAATACATTTCCTGAAGGCTAAAATGATCTCTCAAAACAAGATTAAAAGTCACATTAAGAAGGACAAACCCCCAACTTCTTTAAATGCATGGTATGCCTAACAGTGCCATTCCTTCTACACAGCTCCCACATGAGGCTAACAGTAATATTTCGTATCTCTTCGAAGCTGCTTGTGCTGTTGTAAGTACAGTCTTAACATTAACTGATAAAGCTTCAAACAACCTCTGTGAAGTGTGGTGGGGAGTAATTAGCATCGTTCTCTAGCACAGTTTGAAATAGCTTGTCCAGGCTCATAAAACAAGGGATTGGCAAAACTAATATTAACATCTGGATTTTTTTCTTTTAATTCCCACTCAATTTCCAAGTGTTCACAAACACAAAGGTAAAAATAATGTCTCTGTGGCTGTGATTAGTAATCAGTGGGTCTGCAGGTTTTAATACCAGGACCAAAGCACAATCAGTAGCTTTAGGTGCAAGAATATTTCTGAACACACCAAACCATTGCTGCTTTCTGACTACCACATGCTGGACAGCATTAAAACCATCACATTTTTCTTCAGATCTCAGTTGGTTTTTGGAAGATGTGGGCATCGGAGATTATTGTGCAGTTTGTGTATGATAGGAAGTGAATATAAAATCCTTTAAAGGAGCTTATCAATCTGCCATGCATTTCTAGCTGACCATGCTATGCCTATAGTACAGTTGTTACGAGTCAGTCCATTCAGGTAGTTACGACAAATAGTTTAGCGAGAGATTTCTAGCTATTTATTCCTGTTTCCTCGCATACCTATGTCAGCAAAGTCATAGAAACACAATGCAGTTCAGCACCAGCAGCAAAATGTGCCCAGAAAGCTGAAGGGTTGCCATAGTGCCATAACAGCATCGCTCCAAGCAACCCAATGCACTATAGCTACACCGTAGTAGCTATTTTCAGAGGCAGTGCACAGGAGTACATGCCACCAGAAAGAAAAAGGGGAAGACCAGAATGTTTTAAACCACAGAATCCTTAACAGGGCTGAGAAACATATTTCTAATTTCCTTGAAAAAAAAAAAAGCACAGAAAGTAGTAGATCGAAAAAGGATATCATTCAGGAAGCTTGTTTTGAAGTAATCTGTTTTAGAGACCCTTTAATACAGGGAAGCTGAAGGACACCATCAAATCCTGTGTAAAAATAGTCCCACTTGTACCCAACGGATGCGGCGATTAAGCAAGGGAGAGATCTCTCAGTCGCCTGTGGGAGTGCCAGACACATGACAATGAGAACCTGGAATATGAACTGGTTGTGCATTTTTTTGCTTTTATTTAGCAGATGCTGTCAAAAAACAGGAAACACCCAATCCACAATTACATTTGACAGCGATATTGCTCTCAGTGTATTTTCTTTCCACATTGAAATGTATATGGCCTTGTAGGATGAAAGCTAATGGCTACATAAATGTGCCTCGCCCCCTGCATCCCTGTCTTTCTGTTCATGGTGGCATGAGAGATCCTTCAGCTGCCATTTAGACTCTCTCCCTGCCCACAGGCACAGTCACACTTCCATCTCCACACGCTGTGCAGGGAAAAATGGGTTGGTTTGCCTCGTAGCAGCCTAACTGCAAACACATACAGCTCACCTAAGGCTTATTTGTCTTTCTTTGCAAAACAGATAGTCTGCCATACCATAATCTAGTGTGCAGATGCGCCACCCTTTGTTATATTGTGACAGAGATTATTCTAGAATTTACTCAAGGTTTACCACACCAAGAGTGTAAGAGGACACACTGTTACCTTCTGACATAAAATAAGGGATCCTGAACCTTCCTTCAAGAACTCGTTGCCTCAGTAGGGGAAGTGTTGGTCCATCAAAAGGTAATGCTCCACAGACCAAAACATAAAGAACTACACCCATGCTCTGTAAGAAACAGAATATTAATTTCATTTTTCAAGCTACAAGCAAAGTCTCTGAGGTTGGCTAGCCAAATCCTGTTGCAGAAAAAAAAATTATCTTCCGCAGAAACAGGAAATTTATACAAAAAGGAGTTAGATTTCTGAAGATCCCTAAAATTAAGAACACTCAGCTAATGCAAAATGGCTAGGCTTGCAGTACCTTGTGCTGATAAGCAGGTAAACTGAAGTGTAATGGGTTAGAGACTCTGGCTGCTAGCAGGAAGCTCCACACAGATGACTGAATGATACCTGGAAAGTGAGCCCCAACTTAATGTGAGAATTAGAGATACTTTTTATTAATCTTAATGTTGTTGAAACAAAAACAAGCCTCAAACAGGAGCCACTAAAAGTAACAAACTGTAACCTGTTACATTTACCAATTTGGTTAAGAGGCACACTGGTAACTTCATGAACAGTGAGCTTCAGTGGAACAGCGACTAATAATTCTGCACTGCTGTGTGCAGTGCTGAGCATGAGGGATTATTTAATATGAGCAAAAGCAGACAATCTGGTCAAGAGCTCTCCTCCAGCTGCCAGACTCGTTTCTGAAAGTATGCGAGTCAATTGGCACTGCAAGTGGAAACGGTCTTGCCATATATGACAAAAAAATACAGCACCACACCAGATAAATTATCCACGCTAGACCTTCATGCAAATCAGTTGGCACAGATAGCCACAGCACTGGATTTCTCAAGGGGAAAAAGCAGGCATTCAACATTCACCTTAAAACCTTGTAAGTACACAGAGATTTTAAAATTAAAAACATATTTTCAAAAGTCACTTTCTTTCTTCCTTAACCTGCCAAAAACTGAACTGTGGATTGCTGCATTCCTCCTGCAAGCTTAGCACTTCCAGCAGACCTATTCAGTGATTGGATATTGCAAAGAAATGCAGAATACTTAACTCATCTCAGAAGATAAGTGACCATGATGATGATTTTATCTTAAATATAAACACACGTGCACTTCTCTCTGTGGCCAAGCAGAGTCTGTTAAAAATTTAGGATCTCATATATTTAAAGAATATTGTTCAGAGATTCACTTCTGACATTCAAACAGTGTCAGCACTATGTGAAACAGTAAGCATAGCTGAGGTTACTAAAGGTTCAGAAAGGCAGTAGCCTTTTTTTGAAAAACAAACAAAAAAACCCCCAAAACAACTAGCTAGCTTCATATATATGTATGTATATAGATACATGCATACACACAAATCTATGTATCTAAAATCACAGTTTGTATTTGTTAATGGAATTAGATTAATTTAGATTAGCAGCTGAATGGTGACTTTCCATGAACTGCCCTGTTTATGTAACAGGCTCTGACCAAAAAGTCAGAGCCTGTGTTGTTATGCTACGTGCAATATTATCACCGCAAACCTGATGCCAGAGCAGAGACTGCCAAATTGTACTGTCTTTGGCTGCTTTAGGATATGAATCCATCATTGTAAGTACCAGAATACTAAAATTAAAAAACAAACAAAAACCCCCAAACAAAACGAAATTAGGAATGAAAAGCAGTCTCTGACAATGCATGAAGGGCACACAGAACTTCTTCAGTTCATTTCAGTCCCTTTTCCACTGCGTAAGAATGTGGGTTGCGCGCTCTATCCTCTTCCATTAGAGTAGTACGCATGAAGACACACCAATTCAAAAACATGCAGCTGCCTGCAGTAGAAATGTGTGGCACAAATGTGCTTGTTTCCAGCTCAAAGAGCAACGCAGTCATCATCTATCCTGCGTTTCAGTGGCTCAGAATCAATTTAACCTCATCAAGGACTTACAGCCTTACAAGTTCAGTTCCCACTTAACACAGAAGATACTAAATGCACTGAAAAAAGCAAAGTTCATGCATTTAGTCAGGTGAGCTTTTGGTGGAGCTACAGTTTTTTGTCTAACATACACCTACAGTGTACATTTAATAGCCACCTGGATAGCCAACTTCAATTCCATTCAACGTTAAGAGGCATTTTATGACACTCAAGAAATAAAGCTGAAGAGGAACTGCTTGTCTGCAGCTTGAGAAAAATCAAAGATAATTCCTTTGTTCTGGCTCCTAAAAGGTGACTTGCATCCAGTTAAAAAAAGAATAATGTTACCCATATATCCAGCTGGGGTCCCTCGTATTGCTGTCCTTCAAAGACTTCTGGGGCTGCATATGGTGGGCTTCCACACCATGTCGTCAGAGGCTCACCGCTTTTATAGAAATTTCCAAATCCAAAATCTGATGAGAAATTAAGGGGAAAGTTACTCCAAACTCCAGTTGTATGACGAAGAAGAATTATATGCATGGACTAGGCCTGAAAGCTCACTTTCATTCATGAAAGGCTCTATCAGAAATCCTTTTATTAGTACTCCCCCTGAAAATACTTATTGGAATGCTGAATGTCCTATACTGCTATTTTCACAACTACATCATTATTAAAACACTCTGCAAAACTTCACAACCTGTACAAGTTTTGAGTAAACTTCTACAAGTTTGCTAAATCCATGTTTATAAACAGCTGTCATTAAAATTCAACAAACTGACAATCATGTATACAAATGAGCTTATTTATTTGCCAAAAGTTACCTGAGATTCAGTACTGGATCTGAGATTGCCTGAGTTTTCTTTAGGTGCTCTCTGGCCTTGGATACTCAACAAATTTTGACAACAAAAGCATCAACTTTGGAGATGGGAGGAAGGAACTTTGCCAAAAGCAACAAGCACGGGAAAACACAAAGCTTTTTGCTAGGAAGGAAACTCTGCTACTGGGATTGTCTACAGTCCTTTCAATCTACAACTGAAATTTACCATTCCACAACTAAGCAGTTCTTTTAAATGTTCCTTTTTATAGCTTAATATGGGACCAGACACGGGTCCCATGGGACTTCAGTATTAGTCACCATTTATAATAATCCAGTAGTGAAAAGCAGAATGACAGCCACTATTGCCTACAGACAGGAAGTCAGATAGAGTCTAATGCAATTGTTTTTTTAGCTTCCCCTGTTGCTGCTCTCCCGGGTTGCATTTTTTTTTTTTAACTAAAACAATATAGCAAACAAGATTAATATTAAGGAAGCTGACTTAATGACTGAACTGAAACTGATTACTTTAAAAATGCAGAATTTCACATGGCTGTTACCAGTCCCTGGTGCTCCAATGTGTAGCTCTCTTCCCTTCCACTCCACTCTTACCAGTGTCTTTGGACACTGTCTTCACAGCCCAGATCCTCCAGTTCCTCTTATATCCTGCCATCACCCTCGCTCCCTTTGCTTAGTTCATATATCATTTGCTTTAGTGTTCTTTACTCTTGTTATCATAATAGTCTCTCCTACACCCACTGCAGATACCCATTCTGTATACACTCCTTCCATAACACTCCTCAGTAATAATACACAAGGCTCTTCTTCACCAGGTTTTTAATGAAAGCCATGGGAGCACAGTGCTTGGAGACACCTGTTTGCACCACGAATCAAAATACCTGCTCCACTGTAGTCCAGTGGAGTTTTCTCATGGAATTCAATGAAGCCAACATTTCTCCCTGTTGCTCCTAGCATTACCACTCTGTACAGCTTGGTCCTCTATTCCGCTTGCATTGCAGGCCACCCTGTATGTTCTCTGTGACAACAAATACTGTTAATACTAAAGCAAAGAAGGAGAAGTTCTCAGGGAGAGAGATTTGATAACAGGGACAAATATTCTTTGGAGTTAAGGCTTTCAGGCAAACTGGCTTCAATTCACTAACTGGTCAGTTGTGTCTCCGAAGGAAATACAGAATGGAGCAGTGGCAAGTGACATGCAAAGACTGTCAAGCAAAATTGTTGATGTTGGTCACTGGTCTGCTCCTGCGTGAACAACTGTTCCCTGCCACTTCCTCCATGTTGGAGCAAACTATGCGGTAGAAGGTTACAGAAGGTGTTTCTTTTCTTAATGTGATAATGCTTTTACCCTTGTAGCTAACCGGGCCCCTGCAGAGTACTACTGCATGCTGATGTGACTTGAGGAATCCTGTGAAAGTCAACAGTGTTGATGAACAGTAATCAGGTTGTTGATTTAGTACTATCAAGCGCTGAATACCTCAGAGATATGCTAATACAATGTGGCGCTGACCAGCAAATAGCAAAACTGATAAATACTGTGGTTAGCAGACACAGTAAACGCACTGCTAGTACCACTTCATTTACTTCTATTTGTATAGTTTGTGTTACTCAGAGGAAAAAGCCTGGCTCTCTCATCATACATCATCAGCTACAAAACCACGAGAGAACCCTCAGAATCAAAGCAATACAGAGATATTAAACCAAAACTTACCAGGCTTAGATAACATTAAGCTGGAGTTGTTTCAGAGAAGCAGTATGGAAATTGAATCAGACTACTTCTACTGTGCTTAACAGTAAAGGTATTTAGTTGCTTTCCTAACAGAAGGACACAAGAGTTCCAGCAGTTCTTTTAACAGAACCCTTCCTGAAACATACACAAAAGAATGGACATAGGTGGAAGAAGCAGTTTTGGGGACACCAGAACTGAAGGGACTTTTAGAGCATTTATTTCTTCTGTCTCCTAAGGTTTTCCTTAGCGTGTAAGAACATATAGAATTGTAGAATAGTCTGGGTTGGAAGCGACCTTTAAAGGCCATCTAGTCCAACCCCCCTGCAATGAGCAGGGACATCTTCAATCAGTCAGGTTGCTCAGAGCCCCGTCCACCTTGGCCTTGAATGTTTCCAGGGATGAGGCATTGACCACCTCTCTGGGCAGCCTGAGCCAGGGTTTAACCGCCCTCATTGTAAAAATATTTCTTCCTTATATCTAGTCTAAATCTACTTTATTTTAGTTTAAAACCATTATGTCCTGTTGCATCAGGCCCTGCTAAAAAATTTGTCCCCATCTTTCTTATAAGCCCCCTTTAAGTACTGACAGGCCACAATAAGGTCTCCCCAGAGCCTTCTCTTCTCCAGGCTGAACAGCCCCAACTCAGCCTTTTCTCATAGGAGAGGTGTTCCAGCCCTCTGATAATTTTTGTGGCTCCTTCTGCAACTGTTTCCACCGGTAAGACATACTACCCACTGCTTTAACACCTATACATGAACTTTCAGAAATGTTTTTGCCTTTTGAGGTTCCTGCTCTCTGTCAAATTTCCTCACAGGCAAGCAACAGGTTCAAAAGTTATCTGGGAAACATACACAAACAGCATCATCCCTTAAGCATTCTGGCTGTTTTCATTAATTCTTTTAAGTATGAGGTCACTAAAGATTTCAGCGAGAATTCTACAAGACCTAGAAAGAGACTGCAAGTCTCTGTGTAGCACTGGTTAATTCTTATTACAAAGACTACCTCTTTAATAGCTTCCTCACCTCTGCTTCCTTACTGCATGGCACTGCTCCTCTCCACGGTGTTAAACAGTACCACTAGTGTAAGCAGATCTTTTTACTTGTCTTTAATGAAATGCACTGATTAGAATCATAGAATCATTAAGGTTGGAATAATAGAGAATCAAGACTATGGAACCATCCAACTCTCCGTATGGAAATGTCTACAGTGGATAACATGCACTGTAAGGTAATAAAAACAGTCCATTTAGTAGCAATATTACCGGGGGGCATTCATAATATAAACTGGCCTTTTTTTTTTTTTAAACACACCTTGTGTTCGTGGTCCATTTGATTCAGGTCAACAGCTGCTAACTGCAGATCAGCCAGTTTCACACAATCAATCAATGTCATTCTGTCCTCATTTTGGCCTACCTTTTTCTAAAGCTCACTTGAGGTAATCTTGAAGGAACAGCTAGATACAGTTTAACCACAGAAGTAGTTTTGGGACACCCACCTCCAACACGCAACAAAGAGATAATATGGAATAGAATATTCCTGCTGTTTTCTGGAAATCTGAGAATACCTGTGGGATGGGATTTGCAAGGTCCTTATAAAGGGCTAACAGTAATAGCAACATGTTAAAAGTCAGTAGAAACTTGGCATGCCAATTCCCATGCAACAAAAATTCTGCAAAGGTTCCGGTCCTTAACACTCCATGAATACAATCTGCTTACTCTAATTCAATCCATGGAGCTCTTCAGCGTCACCCACAGTTGTAGGATTAATCCTTTTCACTTCTCATCTCAAACTAACCATACCCATTATTTGCATTCACACAAAGCAGGAATAGATAATCTCTTACAACCTTGTAGTTTTACGTTTTCTTCCTCCTCCCCCAAATGCTTTTGTTCTGAGCAAGTACATCTTTGTTCTAGGAAAGCTGATTTGGTCATTAGATAGCCTTGTCATCCTCCCTTCAAGACTAGAACTACAGGGCTTATCTGACATCAAATCTGCTAAAGTGATGCTAGTGACAAATAAGGAGCTGCACCCATGGCTTCAGTTTGGAAGAAACAATTCATGGGAATCTACTGAAGAAAGATGATGATCAGAGCCTTTGGATTTAAGCAAACTGCTTGGTAAAGGGGCTCTGAGGCATAAACAACTTCGAAACTGTTATATTTAATGATTTATGTGAAGAGACTTGATTTAGAATCACCTTCTAGGGCAGCATAGTAGTATTTGGTGGATTTATTACTTTAAAAATCTGACTAGAAATTTGAGGACTTTTAAAAAGGTAAGACTCTAGTTCAAATACAAATGATTGAGTTTGCTGGAAACAGCGATTGATTACATCAGATCTACAATCATTCTAGCTCCTTAGAGATTTATGCATCTGCATGCAGACTGCTAATGATGAGCTGTCATTTTTGTGATGACACTTGATACTCTTATCCCGCACCTATTTTTGCACTTTCAACAATCAGACTGGAAACTTAAAAGACAAACAAATATTTAAACTTCATTCTACCCTTTTAACCCCATGTCCCTGTATTAGTGTTGTATTCCAGATAATTAACATTGTTACAAGAGAACATCTTACACTACTGTAAATATCTGGTACAGGTGGAACCCTCGAGGCTAAATCTCCAACATCAGTCCAAGGTCACTGCATTAGCTCAAAGTCAGAAAAATCAGATACCCAAGCTCACAGCAACAAACTTCTGGGACTTGTCCATAATCATAGAGCCCCGCTGCTATCAGTATGAAGGCTAGAATGCCAGAAAGGCTATTTTAAGGTCAGACCACACGCGAGATCCGCAACCGTGTGGTGCTCTGCAAGCACACAGAATGCCTGACAGTTGCATGAAGAATTACACAATGGCATCCCGGCACGTCACCATACTCTGGAAGTGCAAACAGCCAAGGTCAGCTCAGATTCCAAATCTACGTAGGAAACACTGAATACAACATTAATGCTATCCTTCCTTTTACATCCTCCTTCAGTTCTGAAACGACTGCAACCTCAGCTGTAATAACAGAGTGGGAAACAACAAAATCTTCTACCAAAAATCCCGCAATCGCTGTATGTCACCCGCCTTTTTCCTATCACAGCTAAGACTTCTGTTGTGAATTTTTTTATCCTCTTTGAGGACGCTTTTCTTCACACATAATTGGCTTGGCAACCTTGACAATACTTCACGAGACATGAAGCAATTTCTTCTCTCAGAAGCATTTTGCCATCTGTGCAGGTATCATTAAATCTGATCTCTGCCTTCACTTACCTTGAATTTGTCAGATTTTCAGCATCCTCTTAGGACAGCAGATAAGTATCAATCTTTATCTCTGAACTGCAGCTCCTACTCAGGTGCCACCCTCACAAATCTTTATATCAGATTCACAAGTGCATGTACGTATAATTGTAAGCACAGCTATAGAAAGCATGACCTCCTCGGAAATACACAAGATTTCAATTCCCAAGAAAGTGAAACACTTGGCAATTAGCTGTTTGGTGAATGTGAACACGTGGAAGCCACTTCAAAAAGAAACATGAACAAATCTGAACAGCAAAAGACAGAACAGAGTCTTTAAGTATGACTGATCAATACAAGAGAAGCATCAGGTTTATGGTGCAATTAGGATTTTTGTTCTTTGAACTATTATCTTTACATGCTTAATGTCATAACAAATAATAGTTTTATTTATAGTTACCAAAAGTAGCTCAAGAGCAAGGACATCTTAGAACTGAATGGCATGATTCTTGCAAGGCTGTTACCTTTGCTCCCTATCTGAGCAATAGAATTACAGAACTTAGGCTGACAAGACAGTGCTTGACTGAGTGGAACAGCAACAACTGGCTTCCATCTGATGGTCTTGTGACAGCACAGATGATTAAGTTTTATTAGGCAAATCCATGAATGAAATGTCTATAAATTGATATTAGGAGTAGCCGAGGATGCACTCTGTAGAAGCATTAATACATCAATACTGGCTGATAGGATTTGGGGGTAGGGACGAGCACAAGGGGAATAGGCTGCAAAAAATGGCCAGCCTGGTATACTCTCCCTGTCACTGCTAGATAGACCTGACCCAGCACGGAATTCCTTACGAGTGTGCGCCTTGTCTAGGAGTATGTGTCTTATAAACCTGGAAAATGGTTCCTTCATTCTGTCTTTGATCTGCAGTTCTACAGCTTCAATTGCTTCATTTTTTCATGGGCAAGGAACACCAGTATCCTTCAGTTACAAATTTCTGCTAAAAAAATAGCATGCATTGATAATACAAAGCACAGCAAGAGCCAGATACCTACTAATTCATACTGGACTTTTTCATGTAACATAGGACTTAAAAACAGTGTTGCCTATTTCAGCACTCTGCTCCTATCTTTAGAAATCCTATTACATTCTACTGTTGGACAAAAAATTACATGTGCAGGGAGATCAGCATTATTTGTTAGGGTACATAAATTATTATGGTTACCTCTTTTTGTTTCCATTATGCTTTCTATGCTTGTGTCTTCAAATGATGTTAAACCATTTCTTAAGAACTCAAGAATTACCAGCATCCACGAAAACCATTTCAAAGAAAACATTCAGGATTTAGATAGGATACTGGATGCTTGGTCCTTTGGGCTTCCTCAATTTTTAATTATTGCACTACCAGTTCAGTTGTCCCACTTTCTGGAGTGTTAGAATGGCCAGGATTCAATTAAGCACAAAAGAATCACTAGTTCCTCATTCTCTCTCTTCCACCCTCCACGTTGTTTCTACTTTGCAATTGCTGATCTATCATAATCGTTCTGGATCAGAGGTAATCGTTTTTAACCTAAGAACACTGTTAAGATTTTTCATTCCAGAGAAATGGATTTTAAGAACATTACTGATGTTTAAGGGAAAAATGTGCCAGCCCTCAAAAAAAAAAACATATGCCAGCCACAGAATTCTAGAAGGACTGAAATTGGACTCATTACCAGAGAACTGAGATTATATAATGGAGTGATCTTTATCTTCTTAACATTTGCCTGAATCTGCACGTTAAAAAAATACGATCATTTGCAGCATTGTGTTCAGCTGAATAAACTCCGTGTTTGTGCAATCTCCAAATATTGGCTCTCAACATTTGCGGTATTTTGTTTCCCAATTTCAATACCCCCTTTAGAATAATCTTGAATTTAGAAGGTATAATTTTTTGAACATACATCATTTAAATGGAATCTGCTTTCCTGTTAAAAATGGAAACAGACTAAGATTTCAGACCCGTTTGCAACTTGAGAAATGGAAGCTCCCTGCCAGGGCCACTGGAACTTCTGCTGTGAATCTAGCAATATGGATAGTGTTTTAATTTGTTCCTCTAAAAATCCTTTCCAAGGGATGCTAGTTTCAGAGCGAAAATTAATCAATTCTCCTAAAATTACCTACAGAATTCAATCTGCCTGACTTCACTGAGCCACGTGGATCTTTTGTTATAATAGTAATATGAGCAAAGGAGATAATCGGGAGAGAGGTACTGATAAAGGAAAGGTATGAGCGTGTTAGAAACAAACCTGACCCACTTCATGAACTGAATGCTGATCAGCCAGTTCTGACGTCAATGTGTATTTTACTGTCCACCAGCAAGACAAACCAGCACTACAACCTACTTCAAAATAACAGTCTCTCCTACCTGATCTGGTTCAAACACAGTAGCTTTACCATCAAGATGGCATGATTTCTGCAGACATCTATAAGGCATCTTAATCTGGCAGTTTTGTGGGGCTGGAAGTACACAGAGAGAAGCTCACTAGTCCATCCGCAATTCAAAGCTGTATTTAATTTTCACAAATGCACAGATGTTTCACTGTACAGACAATGAGCAAGTTTTATTTGATGACAGCATAGCATATCAGTGATCAGTAACTGAAATCCAGTCCCTATGAGCCCTTCAAAAACCAGCAAAATGTAAAGGGTATATGAACAATCCAGCTATCTACAGGCAGTAACTTTGAGAAGAACAAAGGTGGTTTACCTTGCTAGTGCCAAAAACAAATTCAATGTCAAACCTGATGGAGACTGCCTGATGTGGCATTCTTCAGCTGCAACCTTCTCAGTGGACATTTTATCTGATTAATACCTTCTTTTATGTTACTTCTGCTACATTTTAAGTTTGAGGCTTTTGCTCCTAACTACCTGATATCTTCTAGAAAATAACAGTCTATCAAAGCTGTCACCTCAAGATCTTTACGCATCCTGTGTTTCCTGTCCAGTTACTAAGACTGAAAAGAAAGATCCTTTGAATTCTATCTAACCTCTTCTTTTTAGAGCAGTATCAACAAAAAACTGTTAAATTTCAGTCCAGCCTCCTTGTTTAAGCATAAAAGGTGGCAGTCTCATCAGTTCAGAGTTTTAGGTACACTTATTTTTGAATCTTAGTTTCTTTTCCTGGTAGCCAAAATACAGAGGTAACTTTATGCATGTTTCTGTATTTGACTAAAAAATGTTGCATTCTTGAAAAGGTTCAATAAAAGCCTTAGAAGCATCACAATGAATCAAGAGGTCCACTGGAAGTCAGGAAGAGCCTGGAATGGCCATGAGTATCTGTAAGGATTTCATAGCTGCTTGGAGTGATCAGCTAGGGACAGCCCTGTGCATAGTGCTGGGGTCCAATGCAAACACTAACACTGCAGAGCTTTCTAACAAAATAATTAATCAGTTACTGCGTTGTTTTTCAATTGCTAGATTAATTCAAATTAGAGGGTAATTCTAGCTATCAGAGTTGGGATCCTGGCTGCCTTTTGGTCTTCCAGAGTTTGATAAATGAACCATGAAGAATATGGTCTTCCACTGGAAGAGACTGTTCTCAGGGATCTGCACAGCACCAGATAACTCCAAAATCACAGACAAACCATTCTGTGGTTCGTCTATCTCTTTTACAAAGAAATATAGAACAACTGACTCAGTGCAAATAGCTACAAAGCTTCTAGCAGTCGTAACTTTCCTCCAGCTACTTTATCACTGAAGCTGGACCCAAAAATTGCTATCAATCTGATAAAGATTGACAAAGATACATAAAAGAAGCAGACCATATGAATCCCTGCCAGTTAATGTGATCATTTACATACAGACCACCTGTAATTAACTTTCTCTAATACAGAGGTAGAACACAAGAGCAGCTAAGAGGAGAAAAGAGACAGCAGCAGCTGATGGAATGTAGTAGCTACCATTTATCAACGCTTTTACTTGAGTGCCTGGAGAACCTATGCATTGAAATTCCTTGCGACGGAACAGTTCATGTCTCTAACCCTTCTTCGGTTAACGGGTCTCCTGAGATGCCTTTGAAGTAGTGTTTTTGTGAGCCTGTGTCATGCTTGCACTGCAGTGTTCAGGGAGGCAGGGAACTTGCATCCCCGCAGTGCTAAGGACATCCATGAAAGGAATACCTGTGAATATGGCCCCACTCCCGCACAGTTCAGGCCCCTGAGGAGTTCTGGAAAACTATGCCAGGCTGAATGTAACAAGCTACAGTGCAGAACACTAATGTGGAGGAAAATAAATTAGAAGGGATAGAATGTGGTGGTGAAAATGGGGAGAAGGGTGGCAGATCAGGAGGTGAGGAAAGAAAGCATAGGTGAACAATAGCACAAAAATTCCTTTATATTTAGTTCAGTTACTCATAGTAAGTGGGGTGTGTGATTTGCAGCCCTTAGACACAGTATGCACTGAAGCCATACCCTGTCCTAGTAAATACAACTGTATGTCAGTCATAAATGTCCGGGTGCTATGACTGTCAGTAGGTGCTTGAAATAAATGCAAGTTTGAAGTAAGAAATGAGAAAAGTAAAAATACGCTACAGATGGTAGTGCTGGTAAGTCCACTAGATTAAAGCTCAAGTACCAAACCCCTTTCACTGTCAAATTCACAGCCTTATTACCAACAGCTGGGAGCAAACAGTGCAGGTGGCCCTATTAGTTTTCAGAATTTTGAGACATCAGCACCAATTAAATCTCAATGTTCTTAGTTATTATACTTGGGCCCAGACATCACCTCCATCCCAAACTGTTTCTTTAGCTTTCTTCTGGTATCAAATGCCCTAAGTAAGAACGTACATTAGAACTGCATCTTCCTGCTACAACAGTTGCAAAACTCTTTTACTTTGTGACATGGTAGCTTTTAATATTTTTACAGTTTAACATTAATACGAAAGCCCACAATAGAGTATAGAGAAAATTTAAAGATAACCATAAGCAATTTAATACAAAACGAAATGAAAAAGAAGCTATTGCAAAGACTCTGCTAATAAATTATATAAAGCCTTAAGTAACAATTTTTACAGCTTTTATGAACCTGCTGTAAAATTCCCACTCTGAGATGCTAAAGAGCTATGAAATACAGAGAACATGCCAAAGAGCAGATTAATAGGCTTCCCTCTCCAGCTTCAGAAAATCTGTTTTCCACATTGTTCCTTCTATCAAAAAAACTCCCCTTACATTCAGATTTGATAACAAACAGTAGCCTAATACTCTGTGAAAATCATGGTTCTAGAACTCACACAGCTGTTATTTTACTTTTCCTCAATTTTAATTTATCTGTTACCTAATGTTTCTGTAAACTCTAAAACCATGTGAAAAAGATGACAAAGGTGGAAAGGTGGTGGTGGTAAAGGTATGAAGAGATGAATGTATTAAATGTACAGACAAAATCAAAGGTCAGTAGAAAAGCAACAAACATATCCAGGATCTGGGAAAGTTACTGCATTACTACATACTTTGATGATAAACCCTTCTTAGTCCATCAGTAAAATCCCATTTCACAGGCAAAGATAACCTATGTTGGTTTTGGGGTGCGGTGTTTGTTTTGTTTTGTTGTTTGTTTGTTTTTTTATAGCAATAACTACGGTTTCCTTTTCTCTGAGTTTAAAGAGGATAAAATTCTTGCTCAAGAAATAGTTTTCATCTCAAAGGTGAATGTTCATTTTAAAAGACTGCATAGATTTCCAGTTCTGATAAAGGCGACTAGAGAAGATTTAAAAGATTTTTCCTGAGGGTGAAGTTAATCCCCAGAATTAATTGCCTAGCCTTCCCAAAGTTTGCTGTAGTATTGCAGAGAAAGGGGTGAATTGTCATGACACAGACGCTAACCAGTTGAACAGGTGTTGACTTTTCCTTTAAAATCTTTAAGGACACTGTTTTTGTACTCCATAGACAAAAGAAGCACATCTTTTAGAGAGCTGCTGGCACATTTAACACTTTTCTGCAATTTTATCCTTACAGAAAGTATTAGAGAACAAGATACATTTTCAGTCTATCCATTTCAGAAATGTCAGAGGGGAAATTCAAGGGCAAAATAATCCAGCAGGGATCTACAAATAAGAAATGTTTCATCACTTTACCTTTCTCAGCCTGAGTGGCTATCTATTCACACTTACTTCTCAGAACTAGCAAGCTTACTCCTATGCAAAACAATTTCTTCTAGCAGTTAACCTTCCTTTCCTGCAACCACATTATTGATGACTGAAGTTCAACAGTCCTCCAAATCAGGATGCTATCTAGCTTTCCCATTTCAAGTGTCACTGGGCTAAAGTCAGTATGGAAGGATTCATGGAACTGTAATGAGTTGACAACTGACAAAATGATTTCCATTGCTAGCAACATCTGCTGTGTCTAAATTTATACTTAAAATGAAATCATCCATGAAAAAAGGAAAAAAAAAAATCAGTAAGCATCCATTTTGAGTTTTTCTGATGTTGAAAGAAGTTATTTGTTTAACTCTGTTCTAACCTGAACATCTGGCAGCATTAAAGACAGGTTTTGACACCCACAAAAAATGACTATAACTCTAAAAATTATTTCCTTTTTCCTGAAAGTATAATAGAGGTATTCTAGGAATTACATTAGCTATACATACTACAATATCCATAATGCAAAACATTACATATATTAAACTTTGTTTTTCTTAAAAAATCACCCTTAAGCACAGCAGGGTATCTTGGACAGCAGCAGCTGAATTACTGGAACAGCCTTCATTAAAATAAGGTGTTACTGAATATCTGAATACATTCTCAGTACCTGCTATTTTGATGTTCATGTTGTTGTCAAGCAAAAGATTTTCAGCTTTTAGGTCACGGTGAACAATTTTTCGACCATGGCAATACTCCACTGCTGAGAGGATTTGCCAGAATTTGCGCCTGGCCTCAGACTCACTTAGGCGGCCATGGCTGGCGAGGTAATCTGTTAAAATAAAGCAGGTTTAAATGAGATAGCAAGCAACAACCCTGAAACGAAATGATTTCTCTCAAATAATTAGAACTAGGAAACTCAAAAAGTGTTTCAGCCAATCCCAGTTTCCAACCCATTATTCTCATGCCCTCCCCTCCAAAAGAATGAAAAAAAGAGTAGGAAAAAGCTGCTGCATAATGATCCTCTACTCTGTTCCTTCTTTTGTAGTTACCTGAGTATTCTACTAAATATTTTCACGTAACAGAACTCCTGTGGAACGGGGAATACCTGGAATCTGGCTTCACCGTTATAAGGTACTTTAAGCTTTAGCTTCTTACCAGTTCACGCAAGCTTCATGCCCCAGTTCTCCCCCTGGAGACCCAATAGAGGCTGGCTGGTGACTAAAAGTATTTTTTCTCTGGAAATAAAATGAGTACCCATCAGGTACCCATCCTGACCTCTCGCTTGTCTTCACTGCATCACCAGCAGAAAGAACGTTTGTTTTTGTATTTGATTATGTTGTAAAAATTAACATTAGCCCTGAAACAAATGATAGCTCTGAAACTGAAGACTTCATTTATCCTCAGGAATGAAAACAAGTGAAGCAGCAGCAGCTGTGTGAGTCTTGACAGAAACAGCTTCTATAGCCAATTCTATTCTTTCTCTTATGAGGCATAAAATCAAAGAATCTACTGTTAGGATGGTTTTAGAATTGCTTTAAATATCCTACAAAAAATGCAGTTAATGGCCAAAGTGCAGCAAATGCACATACTTATTGTACCCAGTGATCACAGGCAAGGGCTGAGCATATACACACGTAGCAATCTACAACCACTTGCTGCATCATACCTAGTAGTGAAGGCAAGTGAGCAAGAACTAAACTATTGGAACTGCCACTAGCCCCTCCTAATTATCATTTAGAGATTAAGTCCCATTAACAGGAATCATCTTTCACAGACCAGCTGACACACATTTCTGTCTTAATTCAGTTAATAAAACAGCTGCTTCTGCAAGTTGAAAAGTGAACATGATGTAATGGAGGTTTTGACCCAACTTCTGTTTATTTACCAGACTGTCTGACAAAATCCATAAGTAAAACGATTAATTGTATCTTCTAAACTGGTTATGTAATCTCAGTAATCAAAAAAGGATCATCTTACCCAGCCTAATACCAAAGCAGAATACCTGGATTTATTAGGTTGTGGGGTTGTTTTCTTTTTTAAAATAAAATATTGTTTATGGGCTTTATAGGTGCTTGCAACATTTTCATTTAAGCTCTTCTGCTTAAATGGACACTCTAAAACCTGAAAATACATTTCCAGTAAAACTTCACCGTGGTGCACTTCTGCTTTGGTGTTACTAGAGATAAGGACAACAAAATACGTTGTTCAGGAAGAGAGGGCACAGACCCACCCATAAACCATGAGGATTTTTTCAAATATTCAGAAAAACCTGAAAAAGAAATTATTTGTTGTTGGATCATATAAAACCAACCACTTCACTGACCTTGCATTCTTACACATCCACTGCCACTTGGGTCACTAGACTACACTGCCATTAAGTGCTTCAGTGTCATATTGATTATCAAAGTGACTTCCGAATTATATTTTCACTAATACGGTTTATTTAAACAAATACAATCCTTAATACACTATCTTCTTAATATGCTCAGTAAAACAGGCTTATTTCTAAGATTTTTTAAGGGGGATAATTTAGGAAGGAGTTCTATACCCCATTACCGAGGTGAGGTAAATTTGTTTTACTGTTGGTGGGACTGAAAGGATTTAATGCACTGCTGCTACTACTTTCCAAGCACCTCACAGAATCACAGAATAGTAGGGGTTGGAAGGGACCTCTGTGGGTCATCTAGTCCAACCCTCCTGCCGAAGCAGGGTCACCTACAGCAGGCTGCACAGGACCTTGTCCAGGCGGGTCTTGAATATCTCCAGAGAAGGAGACTCCACAACCTCCCTGGGCAAGCCTGTTCCAGTGCTCCGTCACCCTCAGAGGGAAGAAGTTCTTCCTCATGTTCAGACAGAACTTCCTGTGCCTCAGTTTGTGCCGATTGCCCCTTGTCCTGTCACTGGGCACCACTGAAAAGAGCTTGGCCCCATCCTCCTGACACCCACCCTTCAGATATTTATAAGCATTTATTGGGTCCCCTCGCAGCCTTCTCTTCTTCAGGCTGAACAAGCCCAGCTCCCTCAGCCTCTCCTTGTAGGGGAGATGTTCCAGTCCCCTCATCATCCTTGTAGCCCTCCGCTGGACTCTCTCCAGTAGCTCTTCATCTTTCTTGAACTGGGGAGCCCAGAACTGGACACAGTACTCCAGATGGGGCCTCACCAGGGCAGTGTAGAGGGGAAGGAGAACCTCCCTCGTCCTGCTGGCCACACTCTTCTTGATGCACCCCAGGATCCCATTGGCTTTCTTGGCAGCCAGGGCACACTGCTGGCTCATGGTTAACCTGTCGTCCACCAGGACACCCAGGTCCCTCTCCGCAGAGCTGCTCTCCAGCAGGTCCGTCCCAAGCCTGTACTGGTGCATGAGGTTGTTCCTCCCCAGGTGCAGGACCCTGCACTTGCCTTTGTTGAACCTCATCAGGTTCCTCTCTGCCCAGCTTTCCAGCCTATCCAGGTCACGCTGAATGGCAGCACAGCCTTCCCGTGTGTCTATCACACCTCCCAGTTTGGTGTCATCAGCAAACTTGCTGAGGGTACATTCTAACTCTTCATCCAGGTCGTTGATGAAGAAGTTAAACAAGACTGGGCCCAGTACTGACCCCTGGGGGACACCACTTGTCACCAGCCTCCAACTAGACTCAGCGCCGCTGATGACAACCCTCTGAGTTCTGCCATTCAGCCAGTTCTCAATCCACTTCACCGACCACTCATCCAGCCCACACTTCCTCAGCTTCCCTAGGAGGATATCATGGGAGACTGTGTCGAAAGCCGTGCTGAAGTCCAGGTAGACAACATCCACGGCTCTCCCTTCGTCTACCCAGCCAGTCATGTCATCGTAGAAAGCTATCAGATTGGTCAGGCATGATTTCCCCTTGGTGAATCCATGCTGACTACTCCTGATAACCTTCTTTTCTTCCACTTGCTTGATGATGGCCTCCAGGATAAGCTGCTATGTGCAAGCACAGAGGTGGTCAGTTGCAATATACTCATTTCAGCATCCCTCAAAAAAACATTTTTAAGCAAAGCAGATTAGATCTTATCTCTGGAATCTGCAGATCTGAAAACTCTCCTCAGATCTTCTAACCTACCTAAGTCTTAATACACTTTCAGCTGGTTTAACTTAGCAAAGCACAAGAACAAACAGTTCTGGCAGTAAGGGGAGATCATAATATTTGCAAGCTAAATATCACTCAGTCACAAAGTGACTGACAAATCATATGATGTCAAGGCAAAGTCAGATATCAAAGGCACAAACTAAATTACACTGAAGCCAGCCCTTTAAGCTGTTAATCCATCATTTGTTAGCAATGCAGCAAACAAGTTAATGAATCCAAGCTATCATTTGCTTTTATGGCTCTAGCCTGTCAGGGCTTCTTTAAAGATTCCAAACCACCCTGGCATTCAGTATTCCACCAAGACTAGTAGTCCGCACATAATAGGTCATTTATTCTGAAATACACTGCTTTGTCTCCTGGAGCAGCAGAACATACCACAGTCCATCTAAACAGGCGATGGTATGTGCAAGGATACGGTTTGTGCATTAAGTAGCTTGCAAACAGGGAAGGCTGGGACACAGGGATTGTGCCAGCCCCTGGGTTACAGAAACCTCTTTAAGACAGCTGAAACTTGTTGGAGACATTCTGCTACAAGAGCTAGAATCTGGACACTGTTTGAATATGCATG
The DNA here is from genome assembly GCF_030867145.1 of Opisthocomus hoazin. Taxonomy (NCBI): domain Eukaryota; kingdom Metazoa; phylum Chordata; class Aves; order Opisthocomiformes; family Opisthocomidae; genus Opisthocomus; species Opisthocomus hoazin. Next base: position 2,276,218 of record NC_134437.1, read on the forward strand.
TATATACCTCTGGAGCTAAGAAGCATGGCTCTCTAGTTTTTACTACAGATACCTGGAGCAAAGCACCCTGTTGTACCTTGCAAAGACTGAAATACCAAACCTCCCTATGCTTTCATAAACATATCCTTTGACAAATCTGACCTTCATGTCATACCCTCTGGCTACATGTTTCTATGGTAGGTTGTTTTTTTTTTTGTTTTTCTATAATAAAATAGAAACCAGAAGCTATCTTAGATTCAGCTAGGTCCACAGCAGAAAGCAGCAGGACTTTTGTCACAAGGCAGCTTCATGTCCAGCTTTTTCAGTAGTCCAAAGTACATTTCTTTACCTGACAACTGAAAGATTAAGATGGCATTTACTTCAAAACATGTGACTCTGAGACACTGTTTGGCCAACCCAGCGGTAAATGCTTCATTTAGGTGGACAATTGTACACATTTTAAATTTGGTACGTTAACGCTATGTTAAAGAGTGCGTACATACCAAAGTGAGTACAGTGAAGGATAATGAAGATGATTAAAGGACTGGAGCACCTGTTATACAAGGGGAGGCTCAGAGAGCTGTGGGCGTTCAATATGGAAAAGACAAGGTGTAGAGGGGAATCTTATTGTGTGTATAAACACCTGACAGAAGCAAGACGACAAAGCCAGACTTTACTCCACAAAAATACCCAGCAAAAGGACAAAAAGCAGTGGGAACCAAAAGAAACACAGAAAATTCAATTTAAACCTAAGAAAAAGTTTTTTTTTCTGTGCAGGTGGTCAAATGCTGGAACCAGTTGGCTAGAGATTGTAGTCTCTGATTGACCCTGCTCGGAGCCACAGGGCTGAACTAGACATGCTCTACAAATCCCTTCCTACCTCAACTCTTCCATGATCTGGGTTCAGTGTAAGGCAGTAAAGACATCGCACATCCAGTTCAAGCTTTGTAAGGAACAAATAATCCCATATTAGGGGACATATCATATTTCTAGTCTTATAAATGCCTATTAACAGAAGTGGTAATAATCGGTTAGAATTTCAGCTAAGGAAAGCTACATTAAATGTTAGAAAGAATCCTCATAATTAAAAAAACTCAGATTATGCATAGCTTTGTCTAGGAAGGTACCTGAATCTCCCCCTCTAGAGACAGCTACAAGAATGTGCAGCTCACCCTGTGCCAAGGCTGAGACACAGCAGACAGCTCAAGCCCATTCCAGTCCAGCTTTCTGCATCTCTGCTCAAAATACGTATGAAACTGTCCAGGACAAACTGCTAGGTAAAACTAGGCCCTTACAGGTACAGACATAATTAAATACTAATACTGTAAGAAATCAAAGACATGTCTCAATGTCTCCTTCACATGGAAACATTTCCAGAGATACTTCACATTTATTCTTCACTTAAACAGGCACAAGATGCTGAGAAGTTGACGTAAGCACAGAGCTTTATACTATCAAACATGTCTCCTTAAGGCTTAGTATTTATGCTGAAATACTCTAGAAAACTTGTAAGACTGTCTCTTCTATATCAGCTGAGCACGGATACTGCAATATTACAAAGGACTAGTTATAAAGGGAATCTTTTTCTCAGCATAATTTGGTTTGAGGACAAAAGAACAGTACTCAATAACTTTTTTGCCTCAGTCTTCACTGGCAAGTGCTCCAGCCACACTGCCCAAGTCACAGACGGCAAAGGCAGGGACTGGGAGAATGAAGAACCACCCACTGCAGGAGAAGATCAGGTTCAAGACATCTAAGGAACCTGCAGGTGCGCAAGTCCATGGGACCTGACAAAGTGCATCCGTAGGTCCCGAGGGAACTGGTGGACAAAGCTGCGAAGCCACTATCCATCCTATTTGAGAAGTCATGGCAATTCAGTGAAGTCCCCACTGACTGGAAAAAGGGAAACATAACCTCCATTTTTAAAAAGGGAAAAAGCGAAGACCCGGGGAAGCTACAGGCCAGTCAGTCTCACCTCTGTGCCCACCAAGATAATGGAGCAGATCCTCCTGGAAACTATGCTAAGGCACATGGAAAATAAGGTGGTGACTGTGACAGCCAACATGGCTTCACTAAGGGCAAGTCATGCCTGACAAATTTGGTGGCCTTCTACAACAGGGTTACAGTGTTGGTGGACAAGGGAAAAGCAAATGATATCATCTACCTAGACTTGTGCAAAGCATGTGACACCGTTCCACATGACATCTTTGTCTCTAAATTGGAAGGGTAGGGATTTGAGGGATGGACCAGTTATAAGAGATAAGGAATTGCCTGGATGGGCGCACTCAAAGAGCTGCAGCCAACAGCTCGATGTCCAGGTGGAGACCAGTAACAAGCGGTGGTCCACAGGGGTTAGTACTGGCACCGCTGCTGTTTAACATCTTTGTCGGTGGCATGGACAGTAGGATTGAGTGCACCCCCAGCAAGTTTGCCAACACCACCAAACTGTGTGGTGTTGACACACTGGAGGGAAGGGATGCCATTCAGAGGGACCTTGACGGGCTCAAGAAGTAGGCCTCTGCAAACCTCATGAAGTTCAACAAGGCCAAGTGCAAGTTCCTGCACATGGGTTGGGGCAATCCCAAGCGCAAATACAGGGTGGGCAGAGAATGGACTGAGAGCAGCTCTGAGGAGGAGGACTTGAGGGTACTGGTTGATGGGAAGCTCAACAGGACCCTGCACTGTGCACTCACAGCCCACCAAAGCTGTGAGCAAACCATATCCTGGGCTGCATAAAAAGAAGCATGGCCAGCAGGTCAAGGGAGGGGATTCTGTCCCTCTACTGCGCTCTGGTGAGACCCTACCTGGAGCCCTCAGCACAGGAAAGACATGGACCTGTTGGAGTGTGTCCACCGGAAGCCACAAAAATTATCAGAGGGCTGGAACACCTCTCCTATGAGAAAAGGCTGAGTTGGGGCTGTTCAGCCTGGAGAAGAGAAGGCTCTGGGGAGACCTTATTGTGGCCTGTCAGTACTTAAAGGGGGCTTATAAGAAAGATGGGGACAAATTTTTTAGCAGGGCCTGATGCAACAGGACATAATGGTTTTAAACTAAAATAAAGTAGATTTAGACTAGATATAAGGAAGAAATATTTTTACAATGAGGGCGGTTAAACCCTGGCTCAGGCTGCCCAGAGAGGTGGTCAATGCCTCATCCCTGGAAACATTCAAGGCCAAGGTGGACGGGGCTCTGAGCAACCTGACTGATTGAAGATGTCCCTGCTCATTGCAGGGGGGTTGGACTAGATGGCCTTTAAAGGTCGCTTCCAACCCAGACTATTCTACAATTCTATATGTTCTTACATGCTAAGGAAAACCTTAGGAGACAGAAGAAATAAATGCTCTAAAAGTCCCTTCAGTTCTGGTGTCCCCAAAACTGCTTCTTCCACCTATGTCCATTCTTTTGTGTATGTTTCAGGAAGGGTTCTGTTAAAAGAACTGCTGGAACTCTCATGTCCTTCTGTTAGGAAAGCAACCAGAGAAATTGTGGATACCCTATCACAGAATCACAGAATAGTAGCGGTTGGGAGGGACCTCTGTGGGTCATCTAGTCCAACCCTCCTGCCGAAGCAGGGTCACCTACAGCAGGCTGCACAGGACCTTGTCCAGGCGGGTCTTGAGTATCTCCAGAGAAGGAGACTCCACAACCACCCTGGGCAGCCTGTTCCAGTGCTCCGTCACCCTCAGAGGGAAGAAGTTCTTCCTCATGTTCAGACGGAACTTCCTGTGCCTCAGTTTGTGCCGATTGCCCCTTGTCCTGTCACTGGGCACCACTGAAAAGAGCTTGGCCCCATCCTCCTGACACCCACCCTTCAGATATTTACAAGCATTTACTAGGTCCCCTGGAAACGTTCAAGGCCAGGCTGGGTGGGGCTTTGAGCAACCTAGTCTAGTGCAAGGTGTCCCTGCCCATGTCAGGAGGGTTGGAGCTAGATGATCTTTAAGGTCCCTTCCAATCCAAACCATTCCATGATTCTACTTCAGCTTCCCCAATGTGTAAAACAAAATCCGTAACATAATTTACGTCACTTTGGTTAAACTGTGCTTCAGTTACTTGATGTTTCCAAGACACAACACTGAGAAAAGCTTTAATAGCACTGTTACTTTTTCATTTGCACAACCATAGCACACTTTGCATGACTAGTTACTGTACATACTTAATGTAGGATTATTTTTACATCTAGCTGATGGTTTTAGTAAGAAATGTTTTTCCAAATATTTACCAGCCTCTCTGCAAGTTCAGTGTTTTGCTATTCCAAAATCAGATTTACTTTGAGATCTACTTCTCCAGGATGTTTGATTTTGTGAGTGTAGAAGGTGAGACCCACCAGACTGCCTGGGCTGGTCTATTTTCCCATGCAACCATTGGGCACACACTCTGAATGTACAAGAGCCTCTTGCAAAAATAGGCTTAAGTCCCAAAGTATCCTTTGGGACAAGAGAGGCACAGCATAAACAGGACTGACTGAAGGAGCTTATTTTGCATTTCTGGGCATGACTGTCATTCCACGAAAGTATTTTTTTAAATGGGGTGGTGGATGCCCTGGCTGGCATCTGGCAAGAGTAAGCAATAAACATTTTGTTTCCATTGTGAATGCTTTTGAAAATCTCAGAATAATCTTATGGTTCTTCACAGTAAAGCATAGAGATGGCTATGTAAGAGTAGGAGTAATAGTACAATAATATAGCCTGACAGTATCGCATTATTTCCTGTAAATTCTTTCAAGGGCAGCAAGGTCCTTGCAACCCACCATCCAACTGCAAAACAGACTGAAGTTTGTAAGGAACACCTAAACAATCAGGAAAGTCAACTGTGGGATGCACAATAACAGAGTGAGTATGCAAATGCAGTTAGGCTGTTCTTCCCAGGCATCACGTCTAGCAGTTGAAATATTTGCCTCAACTATTCCTTAGTCTTTCTCTCCTTCACATTTCTTGCATAAAGTAGAAATAGGAAGTACCAGAAAAGTAAATGCATAGGTACAGTCACCCTGACATGTGTCAAATGCTGTACTGGAGCTCTAGATGAAGAGGCTGTGCTATAACAACTTGGTTGGTAGTTTTATGCTAAAACCCAGCAGGAGGCCACATGAGGAAACCGAAGGACAAAAAATAACTCCTCCTAAACTTCAGCCAAAAGCAGCACATTCCTTTAAATAGCTACAATTGTTAAGCTAGACATAAATCACACAAGCTGGTAGTTTGGTCATGTTTACTGCTTTTAAAATGCACATGTCGTCTGTCAGACAGCAAGCAAGTGGGGGTAGACACAATGATAACTGAAAGCTTCGATATTCCCTTTCCCCTTGCTGAATATTATGTTGTTTCTAGGCTTAATACTCAACTTCCCCCTCCGCAGTCTGGATTCTTGTAATATAAACAGTCAGCGATGAGAAGCTAGAGAATTAGCCCTTCAGAAGAGGTTCACTGTAATTAGTTTAGCTAACAGATAATCTGCATCTCAGCTGTTTCAGAGCAGGTGAAAGATGCTGAAGAAGCTTACAAGATAATGGCTGTAAATATACTTTTAAAAATGTATCAGAAACAACTAGTTAAACACTTCGCAGATCTGTAAAGTATTAAGCACAACAGAAACCTTTTTAATTCAAGAGTTTTATTAAGGCTAAAGACCTTTTTAAAAAACAAATCTAAAAATATAACAGCACTTGAAGTGTCTAGGCTAAACACATTTTTACTGCAATGACATTAGCTGGCAAAAGGCAAATTCAGAACTGCTGCTGAATATAGAGAATTTCACTGAAGCTATGAAGACAGTGAAGAATGCCAGTGCAGGGCTTAAAAATAATCCTGACCATGAACTACCAGCCAGCACTATGAAATGATGGTTTAGCAGAGCTGAAAAGATTCAGTGAGGTTTAATATCAGGCTACTCACAGTGAACTTGAAAGCCTGACACCACTGAGTACTCAGAAGAACTATCACAAAGGCTAACTTCAAACTAGGGAGTCTAATCTCTCTCTCAGCTCCTCCTGTACTCAGAGAAGAAAAAGAGGGTCCTCTGGAGGGTGAGTCAAAGCTCTGAACCAACCCCCTGAGAGGCCTCTCCTCACTGTTCACAGAGGGAACATACAGGAAGATCATCCCCAATAGACTGAAGTTTGTCTCTCTCATTACACTTCTCCCACCTCAGTAGCTTTTGAGTAAAAACGCAAATAAGCTGCACTTGCCACAAACCTAGAGCAAGTTTTTGTTTGGTTTTGGTTGTTTTGTTGTTTGTTACACCCCCCTTCAAGTGCAATCTATGGTTAGTCAAAGAAAAAAACTAGAGCACAATACTTACATGCTGTCAGGAGATTGATTAAAGAAATAGCAGGTTCCACAGGTTTCTAACCATTTTGCTTTACAAGAGAAAGCAAACAAAGTAAAATCCTCCAAAAAGCAGGATCATGCATGACAAAGTGTTAGAAACTTTGCAGACACTTGGGTACAGGACTCCAGGAGAGCATCCCATTACTTGTGCTGTTTGAAAACTAATGTTACAAAAGGGAGACCACTTCACACATTGTCAGGCTTGACATGGCAAATTCAATGCACCCAAAGAAGGATCAGGACAGAAGGAGGAAAAGCTCATATAGTTTGAGTCATCTGTCTACTACTTTGGTTTCTTAAATACTACCCTGCTTTTCTCTGCTTTCCAGTTACATCAAAGTTGCCCTGGACATGATACCCTGCTTATGACATAAGCAGTCCAACGATAAGACTTAAAGGGGCGGGGGGGGGACACCCAGACAACTAGGGACTTTGAACATTTGAGCTCTGTTTCCACGAAATCCATCCCCCTGACCCCTAGTCTAAAAAATAAAGATCAGCCAGGCTCCACCTCTTCTGCGCTCCAATCACCAGGGCCCTCTACACACTGAACTCTACTCCATTGCCCTCCGAGTTCATTCTGCCTGGTGATGTTGACTGACCATTTCAGAGAAACTTTCTCAGCAACTCCAGTTTTGTTACTGCAACTAGTAAGTGCCTGGGTATCAAGCACAAAAATAATGAAATTAGCTTTTTTAATAAAAGCTAGAAAGGTTGTTCCTTTAACACATCAGTCCAATTCCTAAATAAAGCAACAGTACCTGCTCTGTACAAAATACTCCAGATAAGATGATTTTCTTTAGTTTTGAGAATATTTCTGCTCCTGTGCTCTTTTTCTGTTCCTTTCTTCTGTTACTCTGCTAGGACATGCAAGACTCATTCATGGAAAATAAACCCATTGTCCTGGGTACCATTCAAACTTAAACTTGTTATTACTTGTAGCTAGAGAGTGACCATTTGTTCTTCACCTAAAACTTACTGTTGTAGTGCACCTTCTGCCTGAGTGCCTGCAGAAAAAACAGAGCAGACTTCCCCCGCCCCCGAAATTCTAACCTGTTTCTGCTGTTACCTCATTTCTGCTTCCTCCTCCACAAATATATATAAAAGTGACAGCTACATACAACAGCAGAATATCCCATCCTTAATTACAAAAGCCACTCCGAGAAATCATTCCAATAAATCAGAAAAAAATATTTAGAAAAAACCTGTACAGAAATATTAAGTATCTAATAATGGACCCAGAAAGATTCCTTAATTATTTTAATGGGAAAACAAGGTCTAAGAGAAGTTGCTAAACTGTGCCTGAAACACATGTTAAAGGATCTGCAAACAAGGGTAGTCTCAGAGCCCCAAAGGCTTTGCTTTCAGAATGAACTAAAGAGTTTAAGTCAAAGTTTTACAGGAAATGATACACATTAAAGCCAAGACAACTAACAAGGCAAAAGGAGTCATCATCCAAGTTACTTCTAGAATCTTTAGCCACGCTGATTAAAGTTTTATGTTTTTCGCATTCTGTTAATTTGTTTTTCCCCTATGACCACCTCACTTTCTCACATAAAGCAGCAGCAAAAAAAACTTCTGGTCATGTAAATGTAACTTAATAGTTAGAATCTTGACTGAGTACTGAGAAGGTTTCATATATGAAAGTTTACACAAAATACACAAACTTAACCTGATGTAGGTACAAAGGTAATTTTTAGATAGATTTTTGGCTTATGCTACTCATTAATGCAAGCCTGCATACAAATCTTGCAAGATAGACAGCCTCCAATGTTGTAGTTCTCAAGGCAAGTAATAAGATGAGTGGATTTCAGAAGGGGGTGGGGAAGAGATGTAGGCCAGCCTGCAACTCATGGCTAGGCTTCAGGATTAGCACTGGTTTGAGAACAGCAGCTTAGAAGGTGAGAAAAACAGAATCCTCTTTCTCTTACTGTTTCCAGATGGCAAACAGTTTCAAGCAAATCATGCTGTTCCTTTAGAGCAAAACACAACACAGAAAACAAACCAAAACAACCAAACCCACATTCCTGAGAAATGCATTAGACATTCAAATATTACCAGACCCCAAACCAGAACTATGCTAACATGCTATATACAGGAATGGGAGCAACATTTTTAGTATTTTATCATCCCAGCCTTATTAGAACGTTGTCTTGCTATTCTGCAGGTTGTTGACCATTTCAAACAAGTTTATGCATTGCAAGCTCATCTTCTGTCAGAGGAACACAGGCTTACCCACATTTTTTGTCGCATGTGCAAGAGCTGAAAAAGCGTTCTACTTTGATCACTAACAGTGATCTAAAGTTAAAGGTGCTAATATAGGTCAAAATCAAATGCATTTAATTACTTAGTGTCACATTTCAAATCTTTCTTCTTTGTGGCCTAAAAAGGAGCACTGCTATATGCAGCTTGTTCTGGGAAAGAATTCAGCCTGTACCACCTCAAGCGGGCTTCACTGCTATCCTAGCCTCAATAGCTTCAAAAAATCTCAAACAATAACTTGGGACATGTATGCACAGTACCTCCACAGAAGACAAGATGCCCTAGAGATAACAGCACAGCAGATGCCATAAGCCTGACTTTTTACAGTTATGACAATTATTCAAGCTACACTGAAGGAGAGCTCAAAGGCTACAACCTGGCGGTCGTAACAGGTCTGTGTTACATATGTAAAAAATTTTTTTTACTGTGCCCATTACCACAATCAAGAAGGGAAAGAGTGTGCAGAAATCGCCTTCAGTACTAGAACGCAAGCCTCAGCAGCATGAAATCACTTTTACTATTCACTCCATAGCCCCTGGGAGGAGTAAAGGCTGACGCACAGCCACTTCACAAATTCCCTTTTACATTATCATCATCAGCAGGTTTTAAAATTTAGTAAGCTTCCTCAATACTTCTGGTCCTCCAAAATACTGAAGGATGCTCTACTGGTCTGCACTGAGTGATCATGGACACTGAAAGAGGGCTGAGCAAGCATGAAGTGTTATCTGCTCAGAATATTTATGTACTACAGTTGTCCTGCACTCATTTAAGTACCAACTTTTTCCAAAGAAATAGAACGACATCTCTATTGTAGTCCAAGCTGAGTATCACAAAACAAAAAAGTTGCATCATGAAGTATTACAACAAAAATACCCAACTATTTCACACAAATTTAACACTGAAGTCCTGCTTGAGTGATGAGTTTGAGCCAAAGAACAAGAATTAATGTGAATTTGACCATGCAGGTCAACACACAGAACCTAAGCTTTTTATTCTGAGTGTTACTCCAAGTCACCCTGACAGCCCCTCCTGCCCACCATGTTCTTCCTGAAAACATACTAAAAAAAAAAAAAAAAATCACATCTGATAAATCAGTACATAACTGCACAAGAAATATTTTTCAGTTTGCCTGAAATACTGCTTGGGCCACTGTTCATTATCAGGCTGAATATTTCAATATATTTTTTCATGTCAACTCAATGCTGAAAACCTGGTAATTCTGTCAGCTGAGATGAGAGCTTGTCCTGCACCATTCTGTTTAACAAGCTGTGTCTTCTGCTGAAGATCAGTAATTTTAAATTTTTTCTTATACTAGTGTACACTGTAACAGTTTTCCCTAAAGTTCTTAGTTTTAAAATGAGAAAATGACAGTTATCACACATTTCTTGACAAATAAAGGCAAGTGATATACTACAGTAAAAGGATCCTCGAGCAACAAATACAGCTGACAAACTTCAGAAGTTTACATTAAAATGTTGAACATGAAAATATTCTCTTGCTTACCGAAAATTTCTCCATTTTTGGCAAATTCTGTCACAAGGTACAACATACTTTTGGTCTCCATCACCTGTTGATAGAGAAATTGCACATGAGAGTGTTTGTGGGGAGAGCAAAAAACAAACACCCAAATGGATACTTTTTTTTAATTGTTCTCTTCTGGTAAAGATGGGAAAGTCTTTGCCTTGCACCTACAGGTATCACAATCTTTCACTTTGTTTTTTCAATTGTTCCCCTCAATAGTTTCAAGGGGAGCATTTGCAGGCTAAGCACAAGGATAAGCTTTATATACTTCATAAAGCCAGTGTACAGAAGGAGGAGATGGATAAGATTCTCAACCACAAGTGACTAACAAAATGACAGTATTCTCAGCAGCTAGTTTAAAGACTTTCCTCTAAAGGAATCAGCCTAAAGTAATTTCCTTGCTCAACTTTTCTAACATGCTGATGGCTGGAGCTTGGGAAAGACAACTGGGGAAAATCCTGTCCTCTGTTACCAACAGTTCTCTAGTTACAGAACGAAAAAAGAACACAAAAAACCCCAGATGAGCATCAGACTTAAAACCTGGAAAAATCCAGGTAAAAGCATCACATCACAGGATCCCACTGCACAATCAAACAGTACAGCTACAGAACTATCACATCTCAATATACCCTCTGGTGGGGGGGGTGGGGGTGCGTGTGTGTCAAAGAATCTCCAAACTTTAAGCATATTTAACTTTCTCTTCTAGTAAGTTCCAGCCTTCCTATTACAAGAATAGACTACTCAAACATGGGAGGCTGGAAGGAATAGAGGGAGAGAAACAGGACAAAAGAAAAAGAGTAAGGGGAAGACTTCAAAACTTTTTCATGAGCAGTTGTTCATGGCCTTGAACAGAAAGATTTCACCTAACAGTTCCAAAATTCCATACTTTCATGACACAAGTTGTGAAAAAGCAGCACAGTCAGCTATCTTGCAGCTTTCTTCCTATGACCTACTTCTCAATTGCTTAAACAGCTACTCAGGAATGCCTTATACAGATAGCACAATCAAAAGATACACTGAAAGTGAAAAATCATCTACTTCAAAATAAAAAAGTCATTTAGGACTTCCTTTCAGCACAATAGAACAATTTCAACACCCGACATATTCTAGGCCTATTTCAGTAACCACAGTAAAATAGTTCAGCCCGAACTGCCTATGACAAAGCCTTACTGAATTTTATGTTTGCATTTTATTTACGCACCAGCTTGAAAGTACTAGAAGACTCCTCACAAATAAACTCTTCTCAAAGGAATGCTTTAAAAAGGCAAATCCTGAAAGATATATAGTATAAAAACAGCAGTAACTAAAGAACTGAGAAGCCAGCAGACAGAACAAGATGACAGTTCTTCAGTCTCTCCTGCAACCTTGTTTAATTCTAGAACAGCTGACCATATTATGACTGAAATGTCTGTATCTGGAAGGCAAAACAGTTCGGAAAGACTGTTTTAAACCAACATTTGGAGACAAGAAGCTGCAACAGCCTGTGGATTACGTATATATGGAACCATTCTTAATCAACCCAAGATTGCTACCTTCATTACTTAACTCTAACAAACCTCAGCAGTTCATTGACATGAGACAATTCAGAAGCTTGTAGTGTGGACACAGTACAGTGATGGGCATGTTATACAAGCAAACTAGTGAGATGATTTGATTGAAGGCTATCTTAAAAATAAAGTCACCTATCTACCAAATGCATTTCTAACAAGCCAGTCCCTCAATAGCAGAGGGGTAAGCACTACATAATAATTTTTCTCCTCTTCAAGTGATTTTTCTGATCTCCAGACTTAAATTTACCTATTCTCAGACTCGAGACTACCATTTTTGTGTTTTGTCATTCTTTCAGAAGGAACTGTGGTAGACACTACTCAAGCTAGTTAGAAAACTAACTCCCTACAGTCTGCCTCTACTGAGGGAATCAGTATTTTAAAGCAGAAGTGCCAGTCTTTCCCATAAAATGAGATTAAAGCAAAACAAGTCTAAACTGGGATTTTTGTCTTTATTCACTAGAACTCCAACACCATAGGTCCAAGTCCTTGTGCTCACATTGCCTTTACAGACATGGTCAGATGAACTTCAATTCAAAGTTTGGTTTTAGCATGCACAAATCTTCATTTGTTTGTTGAGCTAGGTTTATTTTAAACAAGTGAAAGAGTATCTCAGAAATACCATGTGATTTGTTGAACAGAACACTAACAAATAGACCCCAAAGGAAATATTCTCAGGAAAGCCTTAAAAGGCAGAATTAACTGAAGCAGAAATGCCAGCAGCCTTAAACATTTTATCATATGCTAGCAGAAACAGAAAATGAAACGGAAGAGAAATAATATAAAACAAACCTGTATTTTACTATACAAACCATGCACACTAAAAAAAAGTCACAAGTAGAAACCTTCAAAAGTTTTCATTGTCTGCAATTGTATGCATTATCACAAGTGGAGGTTTCTCTCTTCTGTAAATACACATTGTTGCATCATAATTATTAGTCCTTTATGAAAAAGGGATGCATTCAATTCTACAACATATATAATTCACTTTAGTTTAAATATCCATTTGTCCATATCCACAATAGAGTGAAATGCAAGATTCCAACAAAAATAAATCCAAAGAACTAGTTATCTGTCTCCTAGTAAATGCACTTCAATATAAAATGTTTGCGAAGCTCTTGCTTGGTGTGTGCATTTACATCACAAGCACATCTGCAGAATCTGGATTTATGTATCCTCATGTCTTATCATCTTTGGATAAGAAAAAAGGCTGCAAGTACTCCTCAATCTGCACTCAGAGCCAAGACTCAACTAAATAAAACCACTACATCCACGTAGATCCTCCCAGCTCGTACTCACTGTAGACACATAATGCTGAATGTTCCTACCCTACTCTAGCTTATGCAGTACCTTGTTTACTAACTGACAGCAAAGTCTCATCACCAGGTATTTCCAACTCAGCTCTTTCACTAACACAAAATTTACAACCTTCTGTGTATTTAAGCAGATTTCAGGTACACCTGAGCATATAAAACAGCCAGCCTAATTGGTATCATAAAGTGAAAAGGACCAAAACTCATGTACTTTCAAAAAAGTTAAACACTTATCAAATGCAAATCAATTCCAGAAAAGCTGAGTTTGTCACAGACTGGTGATCTGCCAGAATTCACTGGTGTAGAGCAAACTGTACAGGAACAAAGGAGAGGAGAAAAGGGGAAAAAGACACTGCTACCCATACCTGGTAGAGCTTTATAATATGTGGGTGATCAAGCATTTTCATTATCTGCACTTCTCGGTATATCTTCTCCAGATTCACAGCATCCAGCTGAGATTTGTCAATGATTTTTATTGCCACCTGTAGACAAATAGCAAAAATGAGATTAAAAGTCTGCAACATTTTCCTCATTAGTTTATCCTCATTATAAAGGGAATAATGCCAACCCAGATAACTGGGGGCTTTCTTCTAGCTAGAAATACACATCCCACACTTAAAAATACAGCAGCACAACGTTAAACATGTCAGTAGTCCCACTAAGTGGCTGCAGGTCTATCACCTACATCAGCACATCAGAAGAAGTTTTACAAGAAATGCAAGACACAGAACAGGTGATGGAGGCCAGTGTTCCAATGAACCCAGGTGCAGAATGCTCTTGTATCAGTAGCAGGTAGAAACAACTGAGGAACCTTCATGGAGTAGTGTTGTAAAGACAAAAATCTTCTTAAAAAGACTAACGGTGTCCATTTCTGGCATCAAGGTAGCCAATTTGAATCCCACAAACAAAAAATGGTATCTTAAAAGAAAAACTGTTGGCTCAACACAAATCATCAAAACATGGTGGATCCATGTAGTTTCAACTGTTATGTGCTTATTTTAACTGTAATTAATATGCTAGTACATAAGGACATTTGCAGTTCATCTGTTCAGGGAAAAAACTCTGTAGAAATATGTTTGTCAGTCAAACCTTGCAAACCTATCTCAACTAGTTTAGAAAACAGATCTTGGTCCTATTGACCTTGGTTTTACCCAATAACAGTAAAGTGAATTGCAGATAACTACACATGCTTAGTAGACTAAAAAATGTCAAACAAAAGACATTTAAAAATTAAAGCAGAAGAAAGAAAAATATAGTTGCTACAAAAACCATACAAAGGATAATAATACTAAAGAGTATAGAATATCTAAGTGGTGTTTATTCACCCTGAATATCACATTATTAATGCTGAAGCAGAAGCAAGCAATATAAGTCATACAAATGCTTCCAATTATAACAGCATTTCACAAACTATTGAACTATGGGAGACAGCTGCTATGCAGGAGACAAAAATCCACAGGAGGTGAACCTCATTATCTCCAGTAAGGCTAATTATGGACCCACCTGAATTCAGAATTAACTATTTATTGACTTCATTTCAGTATGTTTTTGCTTGATAACCTCTTCAAAAGTCACTTTTCTTCCCCAACCACCAGAAAAATAAGATTCTGTTATGAGTGAAAAAACTGGGCTAGCCTTGCATGACCACAGCCAACACAGTGAAAAGGTGTTTTTGTTTTTAAGATGTAGGATGCACTCTTACATAGCTGAAGCAGAACAAGACTATTTTCCAACGCAAACCAGTATTTTTTTATGAAATTTTTTAAAAGATAGGTGCGGTTTGTGTTTTTTTTTTTTTAAACAATGTCCAACTAAGGTAGAACTCAGTAAAACGAAACTTATGAAAACCAACACACATTTATAATAGCAGTAACATATACAGCCATTAGAAAAGAAGAAAAAAGGTTCACATCCCACAACATTTTCACCATTAATCAAAAATTACTCCATACACTTTATTCTGCAAAACGTAACAGTGGACACTTTAGAAGCAGTGGTACCTAAAATGGTATTCAACCACTCCACACTGCACTCTCCCCCTGGCCCCTGCTTTCTGCAACTTTCTTCTACCCTAGTATAACATACAGCAATGTAGTGGATCCTGATGCCTGATCTTTTCAAAACATGGTTCCCCCTGCTGTCTTCTGCTAACTCTTTGTATTTACAGCATTCTCCATAATGCATCTACTCTGCCCTCTTTCACCTTACACTACGTTGCGCAGTGAGAAGCGCACAAAACAGTGATGCTCAAGACGGCAGGTCCTAAAAGATTACAGATCTCCCTTTGAAAGCTTCTGTCTTTTGACTATGAAGACACCATCCCAAAACCATGCAAACAAAACATGAGGATCACCTGCTTCTGCTGCTATTTGTTACCCCCTTATCCAACTCCCATGCCTTCAAACTACAATATTAATTTGCTGTCTTAGACTAGGTATATGTATAAGACTTGATAATAAAGGCCTGGCTTCATACATGCAAGGAATAAGGGACAGGCAAAAGAAGAACAGTAACATGCATTGGACTGGACTATCCAAATGCCTACTTCCCACTTGGTCTTGCCAGATTTGCACTTCCTTTGACTACTCCCTACAGCAATTGCTCATTCTCCCAGCAGGTCCCCTTTCACTCACTCATAAACGCAGAACAGCAAGCTGCTTCCTTATTTGGTCTGATTATATGCCATGTGGCAGCAGAGGATGCAAACAATCATTCACACAGCTTAAGGAAAAACACCACACAAAATGCATACCTTTAAGCCTCCCTGGCCTAATTAAAGAACACACCTAATAAAATAAATTCTGGTTATTGTTTATTTTTTGCAGGCACAATTTATTAGACTAAGAAGAAGTCACTTCACTAGAAAGTTACAAAATGTCAAAATAATCAAACCAAGTCATTAACGCCAGACCAAATTTTTAAATATACATCAGGAAATATTTATTGAAAACAGCCGACGTCACTTTTCTCCACTTCCTCTAATTTACATTACACTGTCTCTCTGGAATCAACTGGAGACACAAGCTGCTTTCTCCTTAATTCTCCACATCCACCCCAGTTCATACCTTTTATCTGTGTGATCCCCAGATTTAAGAGGAATGGAGCCCGCTATTTCTTATTTACAAACCAAGGAAAAGATTAATCTGTAGCAATCTTGCATTCCTATCACAAAACAGTAATACATCTTTCAGTCAAGCAACAAGGTACCTCCAGTGTTGGTTAGATCAGGGGTTAGGAAAGTCTAAATGCTTCCTTCATTGATCAAGAGTAATACAAAAAAAAAAATCCTGCTGCATTTTCTTGTAAAAAAAAAAAGTCTTCTTTAAAGCTTAATGGCAATCTAGTTAGAACAGCGATTTACAAAAGCAGCATCAGCCTCTCTAACTTGAGGCATTTACAGTAGCTTCTTTCTTCACATAGACAACACAGTGTAGCAGCTTTACCTAAAACTCACATCACATGCAACTTTTAAGACTGCCTCCTTCCCTGGCTCTGGCTCAGTTAATTTGACCTTACAGTGACTATGTATTTTCTCCCCATAGTTAGGTGTTTTATGAAGCTAAAGCAGAAACTTTCTCCCATTTACTCTTCTTGCACATAGGAAATGTAAAAGCAAAGCTGTACAGGACTTCAAAGAAAAGAGGTTAGGTCTAGCATAGAAGAGGAAGAAAAAAAAACCCCAAACAAGTGAAAAGGCAAATAAATAAGGGGAGTTCGGACAATTTGGGAAAAAAAACCCCTACAACCAAAAATCCCAACAGCAGCCTGCTCTCTGGGGCTCATGCTGAACCTTTGTTTATCTATCCATCATACTATCATCAGTTTCATTAGCACAAATATTTGTACTTCTTTCTTCTACACTTCTCACCCCCTCCTAGTGGGAAGGGGAGAGTTCTGCAACTGTGTGGCTTGCTAGTGCTACTTTTTCCAGTGACATTTGACTCCCACCACCTTATCCTAGTGAAAAATCTAGCATTACCAGTACACTGACTTTTAGTGTTTTTTCCAGTGTAGTTTGGCACTTCTACAGTTTGCTCTTAAATTTTGAGTATTCCTTTTACTGGAAGTAGAAATATTTCAAATACAGCCTGTTACCACTTCCAAGCCTATATACAAGTGTCTATGTTGCCAACCTTCTCCAGAGATATCAGGCATTATTCTGAACACTTCAGTTCCAAGCTTCTAACATTTGTTTAGAGTTTCAATTAAAAAATCAATTTAACTTTGTTTTCCCACACGAGTATCCATTTCCCTAGGAAAACCTAGATAAATTAGTTCTGCTTCTTCAGTTTTAAAGATTAAATACTTCCACTTCAATTTCTTAATAATCAGTGCCTACCACAGTTTTATGTTTTCCAAGGTTAATAAGACTACGCAGCTATATGATCACTTCAGTTACTAAAACGTAAGTAATTTTATATATAAGTGTGCAGAAGACATGTTTCATCTTTATATGGTTAAAATCACTGAACAGATCTTAATTTCTGAGCAACACCCAGTAAAGTTTCATTAGAGCAAAGAAGCATTTAAAAAAAGAGAATAGTAAAAAAGAATGGGTCAAATAAATTTGGGAAGCATGGCTACAAATCCTGCTACAACCTTCACTAAACTTTCTGGCCTAGGACAGTGCTTCATGTTCCAATGTCTCCTACTTTCTTCCTTTTCCAGAAGTTTCCTATCCTATCTCCTTGCTGCACACACTTAGAAATACAATTCCCAAAGACTACTGAAAGACTGAAACCAAATCCTTCTTCTGAAACTGTGGGATCAAGAAAAGAAGTCTTCAGGTCACACACTTCTCAGAGCAGAATGGCTCCAGAAAAGTCCTCTTTTGATGGTTTTGAAAGATTTTCTTACCTCCCCACACCACAAGAAAAAGTGAGCGTAGATTCAGAAGTCACAGAAAGTTAACACTCCACAGAAGCACACAGAAACATTCTATATTGCCTATACAATCACCCACCTACTCCCAAAACTGTAGCACTAACATGTATCACTGATGAAAGTATTCTGCATTTATAGCTTTTGAGTCTTCAAAGATCTATTTTGTTTACACATTGGGCATTCAGGTACAACCATGCATCAAGGACTTGGATAAATACTTCCACAAAAATCTTTTTATGAAGAATATCATCAGATAATAATGACACCGTTAATAAAATGCTCTTCAAGTCAGTTAATACTGAACTCCTGCAGGGTACTGTGGAGCTAGAAAAATTATGTTACATGTGACTGCAAATGCTGGAAAACAAATTGTTTTGGAGCACTACAGAAGGAGCCACTGTCATCATGTTAAGAGATGGATTTTGTGCTGCTACATCTGTAATCTGTTCATAAAAAGACAGACAAGACTTCTTTAGCTGGATCATTCAGTTGACAGTTATCACTAATATATTCATAAAAGTGTATGTTGTGTAAACACATTAGCTCTGCATCTCAGATCTCAAATAATACTAAGTATAGCTCTCCACTAATTAAGAATATCTTATTTGAGATGCAAGAGGCAGACATACAAACTAATGAACAACAAGCTATATTTCCGGTTTAAATAGGTTTTTAGTTTAAAAAACCCACCATATTACATTAACACAGAAAGTAAAAGCATGTGCCTACTTGAAGGAAAAAATGGTGCTATTTGCAATCCCTGTACAACTGTCAACGTGTATATACATGCACACAGCAGCAGGCTTCTATACGAGAAGCAGCACTATAGTAGCAGCTGGCACCACTGCTTCTACAGTCAAATGCAGATTAGATATCTCAGTCTATTCTGAATGTTCAGTTTTCATGCGTCTTGCCAGGACCATAGAAAATTTAAAGAAAAACCACTTGGAAATACTTAAAATCCAGCAAATTCTTCATAACGATGTAAGAAGGAACAGTGCATTCAACAGCAACAGCTCACTTTTGTCCATAATCTCAGCTGTGTCATGATGACAGGAAAAAGGGAAGTAATTCTTAGAGGCAGAGAAGCTGCTTCAAGATGGGGAACAGTTTCCCATCTGAAAAGTGTGTTTTGTTCCTGAATACACAGCTTGCTAACAACTATTAGCATCCCGCAGAGCTGCTGGAACATCACTTTAATCTTCTGAAGACAGTGCAGAGACACTGACTGCACACAGAAATTAATTTTCATTTCCCTAGTATGGTCAATCACAGCCACAGCACAAGCAAACTCACTCTAGTTTGTCACACGGCAAATAAAGGACAATTACACAAGTTTGGCAACTCTAGTTTTGGTGTTGTTTTATAGTTATCACTTCTCCTAAGGAAAATAAAAGGCAAAGCCCCCAAAATCCCAATCAAATATCAATATATAGCATTAGTACTTACTTCAAATGCAGAGGAAGAAAAAATAATGAATTCTGTTCCTTTCCTTATCTTCCCCTACCACCAGTTTTTGTTGCTTAAAGACATATAGTCCAAAATATTTTTGCAACTTTCATGATTTCTTTTAATTTAAAAATATCAGGAATAGCACACATTTCCTTCCCTCTTTTACTAAATGCCTAGAGAACTGAAGTTTGCTCAATCCTCATCTGACATCTGGGAATTGAAACTGTCAAGCAGTGAAGGTGAAATGCTTGTCAAGAAAGATTAAAGTTCTTCTATCCTTCAGCTACTCCAGTTTTCAGTTTTCATTGTTTTAATATTATTTAATTCTCTGACTAGCTGTTAAAAAAAACCACCAAAAACCAACAACGCAACACCCTCCCAACATGGCCTAACAAGTTAGCACACAAAAAGAGGTTTGTCCATGTCAGTGCAAGCTTTAAGGTTTCATGTAGGTTACAGAAATTCAGATTTGAGTTACTAATCCAGTATACCCTAACTGCATTAAAATTAACAAGCAACTTCCTGCAATCTGGAGCAACTACAATTTGCAACAGCAAAGTGTCAGATATCACAGATTTATAAAAGTGTTAACTTCCCTCAGGGTGCAGCACACTACACTCAACCTGATCTACCTGAGGTCCCACTCTGCCTCCAGATATGCATCCCTCCTCTCCTCCTTGCAACATATCTAGAAAGCCCACAGCTGCAAACAGTTAAATGAGCACCCTGAGTCTTAGGGATTTTTTTGGCAGTAGTGTCATTTTCCCACTGAATTACTCCACTAACCCAAACTGTGTGCTATCTAACACAGGGAGCTGCTGTCTCCACTTCTATCACTTCTACATGCACGTAAGCACACTCCACCAGGCACTCACATCTAAACTAGCATCACATCTTGTATCAGGAGCTGATAATTTTTGGAGGAAAGCACAAACCACCTGTAACATACCACAGCTAAAAGCGTAACCGTGAACTGTAAGGACATACTAGTTGGAAGGGTTTCATTTTCATTTGAGGAGCAATGGCTGGTACTCTTCTGTAGATGACTAATCCTTGGGGGATATTAGTTGCAAAGTTTTGGGGGTGGGTGGGGAACATGGCTCTTTCACACACAGCCTATTCACAAAGACTTTCCTTCATCCTTAAAGTGCACTGCTTTTTTCCAAGTAGTACCTTCATCTATTCTGAGAGCTTTTCGTTACTGTTCATTATTTCACACATCACTGTATTTCACTAGATGCAGATACTTATCTTCTTGAATTTTATGCTTCCAATTACTTTTGTTCTCTTTTCTTAGACTTCTCTCCTCCTTCTGAGGAAAAATTTTGCTTATTTGTGCATGCCTCATTGACAGAATTTACCCTGAGATCACAGAATTTCTCAGCAACAGGATGAATTAGCATGGCAGGAAAGCACATGTCAAACTTAAACGGCAACAAACACACAAACAGCAAGCAAAGCAAAGGTCACATTCCACCATGCAGCCCCCTCTGGGGCACCCTGTATGGACTGTCATCGAAGAGGGTCACCCACTACCTTTATTACTGTAAATACGTATCAATTCCCCCATTTTTCTTAACTTCCACAATTCTTTCTATTTGGCTATTTAGCCATGCAATTTCAGTGTTGCATTAATAGAGGATCCAAGTTACAATTTCTGAGTGAGTTCGCACACATCATTTACTACCTTGTCTTATGTGTATCTTCTGCTTCATGCCTAGCTCAATTTTGTTTTCACCTATACTTTTCTAACAATATATGGCAACTACATTTACTATTTTCAGTACAAGTTACCATTTTATATTCCCAGATGCAGATTTTCCATAAGAAGTATGGATTCTGTACATAATCCTTAAGTGCAGACCTTTCAAGTTAATAAGATTCCACCTTCTTCTAATTTAACAGTTATTGGCTGGTCAGTTACATAAAGAACCAGGCAAGTATTTTTATAGGTCAAAGCCACACAAAATACAATCTCAAAGTACCAATGCTAAAAAAGCCCAACAACAAACAGTTCCGAATTTAAAAGGTTCAAATAAGTAGATTCAGGAGAAACTCAGGCAAGTAAATAGTCCTTTTTAACAGGACTTTCCGAGCAAGTCTCAACAGCAACAGTACGCAGCTTCCGCGGTAAAGACCTGATGGTACACAGGTACAGCCTTTCCAGAACCTAATAAGCTGAATACTCTTCCACTGCAAATTTAATAAAGGCACAGGTGAATATGAGAAACTAGCAACTCAAGAAATTTAAGCAACATTTTAGAACAAGCCTGAAATACGAACAGCCTTCCATCTAGAAACATTAATATGCAGGACTTCCACTTTATGTGCATAGTGAACTAACACTAAATCAAGTGAGGTGGTCCAAACTTGAAGTGCTTATTCAGAGTAGTACTTGGCTAGAAATAATTTCCCTTGACACCACTAGAAGTGATCTTAATAGGGTTCCTCTTCCTCAAAGACCACGTAAATACTTCCAGAGACTAACTCAGCAACTAAATTCCAGATAAACATTCTTGCATCTCTTACTACAGAAAGTCAGTGTAGCTGCACTAAAAAATGAGAAACTCTGACACAAATCTCCAACAGAGGCAAATCTGCTGTAAAAATCAAGCAGAAGATAAAAAGGCTTCAGACTGGACATAAGGCTCCTCAGAAAAGGAAAGCTGGTTAAAAAAACTCATGATTGTATTAGAATGCACTGGAATTCAGCAATTTCTTAGGACACAGACAAAAAAAAAAAAATCACACCACAGTTCGGGAGCTGTTAAGCTTTGCGTTTTCTGTAACCTTTGTTATTTTGAACAATACTAAACAAACATATTTTCTAAAATGACAAATAAAAATAAAGATTAAAGTTTTCATGCCCACCACAAAGTCTGCCAAAGAAATGAGAACTACAAAGTAAATGACAACTTGCTATCTTCAGGTGAAGCGTTTATAAGTTTTGCACATGGCATCAAACTTGGGAACAGAACACTAACATTGCAAAGTCTTTGCTTGGCTCTTCAGCAATAGCAAGGAAGAATTTAAAAATAATTAAAGGTTTACTATGAAACCTGAGAAATATGACAATACAAGAAATTTCTTTTAATACTTGGGATGCAAGGCTCATCTACCACTGCACGGCCAGAACAATGTTACCACTGCAGATCTGTCTTCCTTAACTGAAATCCAAACCAAGGGCATTTTTCATTCCTGTAAGGAATGATTTTACCAAACAAGACTACAGCAACTGAAATAACTGCAGGTCTTTTCAGTTTTTACCTTGCACTTCGGACAATATTTTATTTACTTTTGTCTGGTACAGAGCAGCACAGTAAGCTCTTCTTCAGTAAACAATGAAAGCAAACAGAGCCTTATAAAGAGCTTACCTTTAGGTGTAGTGACTAGAACTACCTAAGAAGAAAATAGAAGAGGAAGCTGATCTTTCCAAGCCACGAGTCTCATTAGATACCCGTTTTTAAAAAGTGAACATGACTACATTTTATCCACACAGATGTACAATAATTTTTGTTTTAGGTAAAGCATAAGATAGTAACAATCTACAGGCGGGGACACACACACACACACCACGGAGACAGGGGACGCTGTTAAATAAAGAGACTAAAAATGGTTGAATTTGATTAACTGGCAGGATGATGTATCAAAGAATTCAGGACACACACACACGAACTCCTTTGCCAAAAGAGAGGTAGAAGGACTACCCATCTACAAGTATTGGCCGGGTCAGGGAACTGTAAGATGTTCAGGACATGAAAGCAGGCGTAAGACAGGGTTTGAACCTTCCCTATTAACAGAAAGTTATCACTATCTGATGGCAACGCTCACGAACTAAGCCAACAACTGCCCGCCCCCTGCACCCTCCCCGCCCAAGCATCCTTGCCGTAGTAGCAACGCATCGCCTGTGGCCTGAGCCACCGGGGTACCCCGCTGCAGCCCGGCTAGGAAGACATCGTCACTGCCCTTGACAGCAAAATGAAAGCAAGAAACCAAACAAGAACGGCGGCCACGGCTCCTGCTCCAAAGCCTGCCCGCAGCCCAACACCTCAAATAAATAATCCACCCCCCCCAAAGGAGAAGGCGCCAGTGCTGGAAGGGACAAAAGGAGTAAGCAGCCTGCAAGGCGCTGCTGCACGCCCCCGCCGAGCCACCCCCAGTAAAACCCCCGCCGCCGAGCAGAGCCCCGCAGCCCCGAGGCCAGCCGCCCGGCCCCCGCTCCGCAGCCTGGAGCGGAGCCTCGTAACCCCGGGGCCCGCCGCCCCTCCAGGCCCCGCCGAGCGGAGCTCCTGCGGCCAGCTGCCCCCAAACCCTGCAGCGGCGCCCTACGGCCGCCGCCCCCACCCTGCCCGCACCTCCAAAGCCCGAGAGCTCCCGCGCCTGCGGGAGCCCGAGCCCCGCCGCCCGGCCGGGCGAGGCCCAGGGGCCGCGGGAGGGGCCCGGCGGCGCGGACGCGCTAGGCCGGGGCAGGGGGCGACGGCAGCCCCCGTGGCCGCGCCTCGCCTCACCTCGCTGCGCGTGATGCGGTGCCGCGCCAGCTTGACCACGGCGAAGTTGCCCTTGCCCAGCGTGCCCTCGATGTCGTAGAAGCCGACGCGGACGGGCCCGAGCCCGCGGGGCAGCACCGGGGGAGGCCGCCGGGGCTCGGCCATTACCATGCTGGGCGCGGGGGGCGGCGGCGGCGGCTCCACTCCGTCTGCGGTGCCCCGGAGCCGCGCCGCCCCGCCCCCTCCGCCCTCCTCCACCGACCTGGCGTCACCGCGCGCGTCAGCGGGGGCGGGTCCTCGCCATGGCAACCGCAGCCACCGCGGCGAGGCGGCCGCCCGGGCTCGGATCGCCTCCCGTCTCCTCGCCCTCCCGGCGGCCCCCGCCGCGGAACGGTGCTGGGTGCGCCTGGCGCCCGCCGGTGCTCCGGACCCCCCCTCGCTGCTGCGCGCACCCGCACCCGCCCTCCGCAGTGCTCTAGGCTCCCCCCTCCCCGCGCCGCCTCCGCAGTGCGGCCAGGGGGAAGCTCCCCTCGCACGTGTCGCACCTGCGCTCGCAGCGTGGCTGCTGGACGGGGCGAGGCCGGCGGGAGCTCCTCGTTAGCGGGACGGGGAGGAGCAGCGAGTCTGCCCCAGGTGTCTCTCAGCCCGGAATCATAGAATAGTTTGGGTTGGAAGGGACATTCAAAGATCATCTAGTCCGACTTCCTGCCACGGGCAGGAACATCTTTCACGAGGTCAGGTTGCTCAAAGCTCAATTTATAGTATTCAGACATAGCACTTTGGTTCAGCAATGTGTAGCTCATGAAAAAATCCTATAATCGGTGTCTCCCTGGCCCCAAGGGTGTAGCCAGAGTTTGGGCTGCTGCACCTGGAGCAGAGACTGGGGGTACTGCACACAATTTCTTGGCAGAAACGCCCTCTCCCTGGCAGCAAACAGCTTTGCCAGTGGGCCAAATCATTCCGGATCAGCAAGGTGCCTATTCTTAGTATGTCAGCCTCCCAAAACCCCAATCAGCATTACACAATACTCCCCTTAAGCACTGGGCCTCACAGTTCAAGCAGGATGTGAAGGTCCTTGAATGCATCCAGGAGGGCAACAGGGCTAGAAGGCATGTCCTGTGAGGAGCCACTGAGGGCTTTGGGCTTGTCTGGTTTAGAGAACGGGAGGCTGTGAGGGGCAACCTCATGGCTCTCTACAGCTTCCTGAGGAGGGGAGCTGGAGAGGGAGGTGCTGACCGCTTCTCTCCAGGATCCAGTGATAAGATGCGTGGAAGTGGTTCAAAGCTGCTTCGGACTGGATGTTAGCAAGCATTTCCTTACAGAGAAGGTGGCCAAACACTGGAACAGGCTCCCTAGAGAGGTGGTTGATGCCCCACACCTGCCAGTGTTTCAGAGGCATTTAGACAATGCCCTTAATAACATACTTTAACTTTTAGCCCAAAGGGGGTCAGGTAATTGAACTAGGCAATTGTTGGGGGTCTCTTCCAACTGAACCATGCTATTCTATTCATTTCATTTCATTTCATTTCCTACACATGTGGAAAGACTTATTTGGAAGCTTTGTTAGGCTCTTTGACGTAAAATGGTTAGAGGCCCTGCAGAGGTGACAATGTAAGTGTGAAAAAAGTTAAGGCCTTTTATGCTAAATTTCCTCTCCAGTACTAAATCTTGCTAGTCTGCTTTATGTTTGCACTTACACATTAGCTTGCTTTCATTTTAAAAATGTCCTGCTTGTTTCAACTCTGCGGCAATCTTTCCTCTCCCAGTTCATGCCTTTCCCTCTCTGTTTGCTTCCCCTCCCCTGACCCATCTCACGCTGGAAGACTGGTACCTTCTAATGTTTGGATACTGGGAATCATCCCTGGAGGCTTTGCTCAGTTCCACTGACTAAACAAGGCATGTCCAAAAACTGATGGTACAAGAGCACACAGGTCTGTTGAATCAGCTACATATTCAGTGACAGTCACAGACCTTTTATGAACAGAGAGTGCAGTGGATGCACACGCAGCGTAAAACAGAGCACGGCCACAAAAAACAAGTGGAAGACTGCAAGAAACAAACTCCTGTCTCTTGCTTTCCCTTTGTATACATGTCTTAAAATGTAAAGCTCCCTCTGACTTGTGGACAGTTGGTTGAAACTTGCAGAAAGTTAGTTAAACTTGTTACGTGTCAAACAGCAATGACTGTTCTGCAAAGGGAGCTGAAGACCTCCGTGAAAAGTTAATGCTTGTCCTTTGCTACACTTGCAGTTCATGATATTTCTCCACAGAATGACATTTTGGGATGATGCTGCTGAATGAGAGTGCTATGGATAATAACTATGCTGTTACTGTGGTATTTATCCCCTTCAGAAGTTCTGGCAATGACTAACTGATGACTTGAGTTAGTCAGACATCCACCCTTTTAAATGATTGACAGGTGCCTAAGCAAGCTTAGCATAATCTGACTTGAGTAGAAAATCGTGTCATCCTGAGCAGCTACCTGTGAAATTTCACTCCTGTTTCACCCTATAGGATGTATCACTTTTTTCAGGAATCTGAAACACTGACCAAACAATAAGTCTAGCATGATGCAAGCTCGGTGTGTTAAAAGTAACTTTTTCTACATTGTGAGAAATATTGCCTAATATCAATTCTCAAGTCACTTTACTATAATTTTTAGTAAAAATATATTTATTTGCTTCGTGCCTTCTTTCATCCATGTAAAATCTCACCAGACTGGTGCAAAATCAATTATTAAGTTAGATTTCGTGTTTGCAGCAGAAAACTGTTGCAGAAACTTTCTTGTGCTGCACACCGCAATGGCATTTTTGGCCTGAAAGTTCAGGTTACAAAAACATTTATTGATAACGCTGCTAGAGGAACTGCAGTCACAAAAACATTCTTTGTACATGTAGCCTTTAACGGCCATTGACGGCTTTTGCTGTGCTTCGAGGAAAATGATCCAACTGCTTCTCACCAGCACTGGTGCAGAGGAGCGCTTCCAGGCCGTTTTCAACCACGGGCTGAACGACACAAACTGTGGAGCACACATGCCCTCTTGTGGTTAGTACGGAATACTACAGCTGTGATGCTCTACTAAACGACGATGTCAAAGCAAAGAAATTATAGCATTACCTCGCCTTCTAATAACTTCGAGAGATACTGAACACATGCAACTGACTTCGCCTGAGCTCAGTAATCCAGCAGGTCAACAGACCAGGGCACACACTTCGTTGCCAAAATATGGCTTGACATGTTGATGCACCTGAGCTCCCAACATCAGGCTTGAGCTTTTCCCTCTCATTTCCTGTTTTTCAATGCCTAAAAGATGCTTAGTGCCTGCCGAAAAAAAGGGAAGAGACCAAGGATACAAGAGTAAAAGTAGATAGACATACAATTGCTTGATAAAAGCACACTAATTACTGCAGTAGAAACCCTGGACATTGCAAGCGCTCAGTGATGACTACTCTCCTATACCAGGATTTTCCTTTTCAGGAGAAACAGTTGCTAACTGGGTGTGATTTTCAAAACAGGGAGAAGATTTTTCTTTATTTTTAAAGGGATTACTTCTTTCAGGGCTTCATCTTGCACGACTGTCTGGTGGAGGAACAGTGTGAGACTGGCAGATACTCTGTGATACTGCAGATATGCAGGACAAAGCCATTGTGCACATCAACCTCACCTATATCATTCAGGAAGTGAGAGAAGCAGCTGTGGCAACTGATTGAAATATTTCTGTGTTTGCAATAGACAGCAAGAGCACACAGATCTAGAAATGTCTTCCTGTGTATTTATGTTGGCAGAGCGCACTCATGGCCATGTCGTGCACTCATTTCTGTTGTTGTTTCAGTCCCACATAAAACACTTTCTGGTAAAGGCTTTGGCACACTTGTGTTTCCTGGTGGCTTATGCAAATTGGTTTTGCTTCATTTTCCTATTTATTTATTTCCATGCAACGGAGAAGAGCAAAATTTTAGGGAACTCTGTCAAGAGCTAAATTAGTTTCAGATTCTTCATAGACAGACTTGTTTGGCAGCAAAATGTCGCTCTCCTGGAGCTGGAAATACTCACCTGCAGAGCAATAGGTGAGTAATATTTGTGTTTCTGCTTCGCAGGCTTTATTTGTGTGGTCATTCTCCCTCCGTTGCCTGGTCTCTGATCAAAGAAGAAAAAAACCAAAACCCAGATGGATCCAAACCCTGGAGTTTAGCAAATCCCTAGTGTAAAGCCAGACAAGGCAGATATAATTATTTGTGATCTTAACGATGTATTCTGAAAAGTTGGCTTCAGTAAGCATTTCACAGTGTCAAGATTGCCTCAACATGCACCTTTCTTTTAGCTCTGCATTACATCTTGTATGACTTCAGGCAAATCTCATACAGCAGAAGACTGGCACTTCACTACCACATCACATTTCTGTCCATCACAGTGTACACAAGGTATCCAAAACAAAGTAAATAGTCTTAATGAAAACATTCAACCAGGGAAAGGAGATGAATAGGAATCTTTCTTTGCCACGATACTGCAGGCTATTAAATAGGGATGATTGGCTGAGAAATGACTGAGAGTTATATGGCAATCTTCAGGATTGCTTAAGACTCCACTAAGTAAACCCGGACTGAGGATTTGAGAAGTCTAGACAGGGCTATAAGGCTTAAAAATTTCCTTTGTCTGTCTAAATCATAACACTGAGGACTAACTTCAGTGACCGGTAATTCTTTTTTATCCCAGTGAGTACTCCTGTGTTCAGAAGTCCTGTGCTTGACTGAGATCTATCGACAAAAGCTTTGTTGAAAAGTTGATGTAACTGCAACCAATATAGAATGGCAAAACTAGGGGTGCTGTGGGGTTTTTTTTACACATAGACAGATAGATAAACAGGAATTTACTATTTTTATTTGGCTTGTGAAAAGGTCGAACATGATTTGACAGAATAATTAAAAAAAATTACTTGCTATACGCAGGCCCAGGTACCAGAACTGCTCAACTAAAACGTATCTTTAGTCAAATAAATTTTTATACATAATGACTTCGTCTAGACATGCTTCAAAATTGCTGCAGAAATCTACTGGACAATAAAATTAAAATTTTGTCAATTACAAGGCCTCATTACTGTAGTCTCAAAATCACTTCAGAGTCACTCATTTTTAGATGCCAGGCATCCCTGGAAGCCTATGAAATGCCGTTATATCTGTTTTTCACATGGGACTGAGACACTCGGTAGTTAAGACGAGACTGAGACAGAGTACAGAGCTGAATCCAGACGGCCCCAGATACACGATAATGTCCCAAATGCTTTCTTTTATTCAGTGCAAATGTCCAGCTTCCCAACGTTCAACGTACTTGGTTCTCTATGTGGCACTCCTACTTCCTTCTCAGGTCAGTGGGGTACAAGAAAATAAAACTCCTGTTTTAAGGAACAGCTCCATTGCTGGAATAGTTGCAAACAGAGTAAGTGCAGACAAAGCAAAATGTGCTGGTTTACTAAAAGCTGAACATATTTGCCTTGAGTGTATATAAACCAATGTATGAAACAGCTGAGACATCAGATGAGACAGGACAGATAAATCTTAATGGCCTAACTTTGCAGTGCTTTCTACACTTTCTACACATCCACAGCTACAAACATGCAAAGATCCCTAGCAAGAAGCTGCACAGCTCTGAAAGCAAACCTCTAAGCATATTCATGACTTCAGTATTAACAGCTGGACTCAATTCACATAAGAAACTCAGACTATCTCTGCACTGAAAGAAATCCAGAGGCCACACTGCTGCTATCAGTACTTCATGGCCACTGACTTTGCCTTAGAATCTACCACTTGCTGCAGAACCTGTGCTCCAGACTCCGCATGTCTATTTAGCACCAATGTATTCAGGTAAGGACAAATTCTTTAAAAAGCAGAAAGTGCAAAACAATGCTGTGTTGTCTGGTTATAGCCTGAAGCAGCTGGGGAGCACAGGAATGGATTGTGCTTAACAACTTTATTAAATGTGCTGCAAATAACAGAGAAAGATAACAAACTGAAAAAAAACCTCTGTCTTTTTCCATTAGAGGTCAAGCCATGAACTACAGGCCACGACTTCTTTCCGAGGTAAATGGAAACGCTTCATATTCTTGCTTGTTCCTCGCACATAACAGAAAATTAATTTCATCTGAATTTATACCTAGTTTTGTGGCAGTTGCTATGCCCTGCTGCCATTCATTTCTGCTTCTCCAAAGGCGCAGGAAAATGGGAGGTATCAAACACTGGCTTCAAAATGATGCCTTAAAAACTATCGTAAAATAAGTTATCATTCCCTCATACTGTCAGAGAGGAAATTCCATGAACTATACTCAGTTCCTCACCTTAATATTTAATCTATGTACTGGAACACGTGAAGTCCCTGTAAAGAGACAACAGTAGTTTGTTATAACTGAATAGTGTGAAACTTTAGTTTACCTGTCAAAACGCTGTTTTTAATCCAATTCTTTACGTTCACCTACCTTCTCATAATTTCCATCTCTATGGAGCTTAACATCAGGATGTCAGTCTTCATGAAATTCAGTACATATCAAAGGCCCAAGGAGGAAAAATATCTAGAATAAAACTTCAATTGGCTATTGGTTCTACAAGACAGGAAATGGTACCCCATTTGTCATTTAGGCCAACTTAGCACACCTCTAGACAGCTAACCAGGCTGCTGTAATTCTGAGACCAACCAGAATGCTTTGGAGTACCCCATTCCCTTCTTTTAGCACTGCAGAGAAGTCCCTTGTTCCTCACTTTGCAATTCCTTTTCCCAGAGGGTAAGTGAGAGACCACAGTTAGCCTTGTGACACCAAAGCACTTACTGGGATTCTTTAAAAACCAACCTAATGGCACAAGTAACACACAGTTATGTGCTGTGACTCACATACAGTGTCTTGGTAGTAAGAACTAGGAGGGAGGGAAAGAAGCAGAAACCACACTATTCTCCTTGTGAAGTGCCTCTCAGTGTCACAGGCAGATTGTGAGGGAGGCAAACACAGCTGGGATATGGACTGACATGGAAACCATGACCAACCTACAACAATGGCAGCTTTCTTTGGGACACCTGTGAGAATCCAAATGTGACTAGTGATTGACTTTTGACTTTTAATGCCTTCAAAGATGAGTAGGACAGTTAAATAAATAGGGATTTTGGATTGTCATTTAGTTTCAAAGGTGTATCTCTAGAGCACAAAAATGAATGAAGAGTATTAACAAGCCATTCCTGGGGCAAAAAGGGGCTTGATGCAAAGCAAAATCTATACATTCTTTTCACTTTGGATCTTAAAAAAGCCATATTCTTTCAAAAAATAGAAGAATATAGGGACAATGTAAAATCAGGATAAACATCACATATACTATTATTAAAAGAAGTGCATAGGGAGGGCAGATTAATTTATATTGATATTCACTTTGTCATCCATATTCCAGGCTTCTTTTGTCCATTTCCTTAATATCCATAAATCTCATTCTCTACCCAGGCCGATTCCTTGCTCCTCCCTATATGGTCTCCACACAGCTCATAGATATCATTGGTCACAAAGCCACTTTCAGTACTGGCCAATGTCACAAAGCCACTTGTTGATGTATTCCTTGCTGCATCACCATAATCCCCGGAGAAGCTGTCAAGCACTTTATCTTCCTGCATATGGAAGGAAGAATTCTTAGTGTCAGGTCTGGTTCCACCCAGATCTGCTTCTGATTGCTTCTTGATTACTTTATAAATATCCAGATTTGGACTGTTCCTCCTGGGGTTAGACAGCCATGCATCTTCCTCCTTTGGGCTTGTATCTATTTGCTCCTGTCTCCTTAGGGATGGAGGAAAGAGGACAAATCATAATACGCTTTTTTACAGAGGGAAATACAAAACAGTACCACACCTCTCTTACATTAATTTAACATCAGCCCTTGAGGAAAGCTGACACTCAGAGCCTGGATAACATTTTTTACTACTTGCCGTTCCAGGTGTGGCAGCAGGCTGCACACCTGGGGCAATCCCATGGCAGGACCTGCTGAGGTACCCATTGCACCTTGCTGCTGAGGTGCTGAGGCAGCAAAACCCGACACTGACATTCCCAAAACCACAGCCACCATCCCCACCAGAGGCACTGTGCACACAGGGAAAGCAAGGAGGAGAAATTGGTAAATATTATTTGCTCCAAACGTATATCATTTTGTTTCTATTGCTAGATTTTTCACTTTTGAAGGGGATCTTCTGTTAATTCATATCTTTTCTTCAGTACGAAAACTTAAGTGCTAACAATTTTAAATCATCATCTTGTTTTATACTATTCCCTAATTACTATATGTCTGTGAACATAATAAAATGGCATAATGTGATTTACTCAAAATTTTCCTTCACAAGCAACTCTGCCTGGAGCATCCATGTCACTTTTTAAGCATCTATTTGGCTAAAAGCAGTCCTCTCCAGTGCATCTTACAGGATCCTGAAGCTAGCTGTAAAATGATTGTCAGGACAAGATATCACAGGTTCATTTGTTAACACAAAAACGTCACTTACCTCTTTGCAAAAAGCCCAAAACAGAAGATGGTTGTAATGACCATCAGGAGAAGCAGCACAGGAATAAGGATGTAGGCAAGACTCTGAACAGGTTCTAGGGGTAAAAAAGAGTTTCTGGCTTTTATTCACTTTCAGTTGCATTTGACATGCATAGAACTTCATACAAAAACTAACAGTTGCAAAAGGCAGCATCATCACAGCTTACAATAATAATTTTGTTTGTAATAGACTTAAAACCACAACATTAACAATTAAGATATTCAAAAGTGATTAAAAGAATTAAAAGCACCTTTTTCAGACCAAACATACTTTGCACAGCTTTAGATTTAGAACATTTTGGTAGACAAAGCAATCAGTTTAAGTTTGTACTGGAAAAGATTTGAGGGAAGATTTTTTTTCAGTTGTCTAAATTCAGTCTGCATTTAGGGTCAAACACTTCCAACTGAAATGTTGACTATTTGCAGCCACATGTGAGAAATGTGGGCCTGCATAGTTAGAGAGAGAACAGGCTAGCTGTTGAATGCACAACATACCTCTGGCTTCTACAACTGTCACATTAACATCTTTCTTATGGGGTTCTCCTGGGTATACTGGGTTCAAGGGTTCTGTTGCAACATCTGGAAAGAAGCAGCTTAATTAATATTGCAAGTGTTATTTGAAACACTTTAAAAACCACAGCATGAGGGTGAGAGGAGACTGGAGAGACTGCCCGCTGCAAAGATGTGTAAGATGTACTGGTAGTCTTTTGCTTAGATTTCTGCAGCATGACTGGCGGTCCCAGATACTGCATCAACAACAGCAAGACTGTGTTCCTGCAGAATGGATTATAGAATAGCACAAGGAAAGTGCAAACTGCAGGGAAGCTTCTTGTTCAGTAAGTTTTCAGTGAGTGTCCTTGACAATGAGTATAACAGAGTATTTCTACTGAAAGTTAGCACATAATTTAAAAAAAACCCAAACAAATATCTGTAACTTACCTCTTTGAGAATTCTCTATTGGAGCATTCGTTGGCTTCTCTAAAAGAAAAAAGATATGCACAGTTTCCTTATAAGCTTGAGTAGGGAGATGAAGTATACTGAATACAGTCTAATAACATGAACGCCCGTCTTTAGTGTTCTCTCTCCGTCAGACCCCATTTGTGATCTCAAATACTTTATAAAAATCCTCTGTGAATTCATGTAAATCACAAGGCAATTAGCTACAGATATTAGATACTGAGATTGTTTTCCTCAGGACTTGCATAAATGTAAAGATATCTGTCTCCCACCAGATCTTTCCAGCTAAGCTAAGGGTTTCCCTATCTGTTACTGCAATCTCCTCATACCTTCTCTTGGGGATTGGGAGACAGTTGGTTTTTAAAGCTACAGAATGACTCCTTACCAAGATAATATTTGCAAATGAAGTTATTTTTCATGTTGCATCTGTCATCGTTCCACTGAAACATGTAAGGACCTCCGACACCTGGTGGGGCAGATGGCTGGTGGTACATCACGACACAGATTTCTCTCCCACAGGATGGCTCATCTGCGTACCAGTTCCTAAGAAAATACAACAAACACTTCGGTTACAACTTGATGTCACTTTCCATGGCACTGCAAAAGCTCAGATGGGAATATAGCACACAGGGCACCACGGAGGGCAGAATCAAAGAGGATTACAGCTCAGCACACCCCAGCCTCACCCCTCACTTCCACTGTGTAAAAGTAGGAACAATAACAATACAATTATTTACAGTGTATCTTCTCTTTTTGGAATTCTTAATTTTCAAAGAAAACTCAGCAAGCAAAGGTGTTCAGCAAATATTAGGGAGGGAAGGGCTGAGTACCTCACTGCCTGAAACTCCTCTGCAAGGCTGAGCAAAAGCTCAGGAGAACTTTGACTTTCTCTACACAATTTTAGACCTGTGCAAAATCATCTATCAAAATTATTTTTGCTCTCTGGCCTCAGTGCCCAATGCCTGCAAAATTTTGACACTTATTTAATAAGAAAAAGATAAAGCTAAAGGTGGATCTGGTTTTCTCTGTATAGAAAAACACTAACATGGAAAAACCCTCTCTTGCAGATAATTTTTTTCTTTGGTAATCATAAACTTCATCACTGAAAAACTGTGTAGGCCTTTCCAAGTAGTACACAGGAAGGACGCTTCACTACTTAGCACTCTGTAATGCAATTGATACTGAAGAGGCATTTTATTCATCGCAGAGAAACACTTGTAAGATTGTGTCCCGATTTTGAAAAATGTTCAATACCCACTGATTTTGGGACAAGCAATGTTCTGCTTGCCATGCACTTTCTGAAAGCTGATCCACACAATATAAAGAATTCCAGATATACCTAGGTATTGAACATGGGAAAAACCCCACACATGTCAAAGCAGTATTTTTTCAATCATTACAGTGCTGTACTCCTCCCTCACTTCTTTCCTCACCTAGAGCTCTGCCTCGGCCCCCCCGCCCCCCCCCCCCCATCTTTTCCTTGGCTTCATCATTTAGCATAAATAAGCTGTGTCTCACCAATGAAAGGCAATAAAGCTATGTCTGTTTCTTAGCAGCATCATATCTGGTTCTAGCTTCCTGTAGTCTACCCCCAATCTGAATCACAGGATAAACTTTAATATATTTGAAGAGTACTAAAAGCAGTTCTGTTTTATCCATTCCTGCACAAAGCGACGAAAATTTCTTATGGGTTCCCAAAGCATAAAGTTCGCAATAACAAGGTATTTTTACACATGTTCAACATACAGAAGAATGCAAAGGCAGACTTGTCATAAGTATGACATGTTCGCATGAAATATTTAAGAATGTTTGGGTTATTTAATGAAATTTGCAGTTCAATCACTGTAAATGCATTAAGAAGTACAGCATAATGAGTGAACGTTGTATAGTTTGATTTTTTAAAATTACTTTAATCACAAGTACCTACCAGGAAAAACTCTCTTGAACTTGAAGTTCACTGTAGAACTGGCACCTCATTGCTAAGGCTTTCATCAACCTGGCAATTTTAGAGCAGATTTTCTACTTCTATACCACAGAAAAGCAGACCTTGTAGGCCTGGATCTAAGAATATCTTTTATCTAGAAAACTGTGACTCATGATTGAAATCAAATCATAATTTAGCAGAACTTTTGAGGCTAAACACATTTTGGTTCTATGCTGAACAGAAATGTGAAAGTAGTGAGAACAACTCCAGCAAACTTCTGTTGGTTGTAAATGTTGTTGCCTTTGTATTTTAATCACAGCAAATGCTGTGGTTCCACTTGCCTTAAGAAAAGAAGGTAGAAATTTAACAAGTATTGTGAAAACTTTAATTTTTCATGTCTGCAATAAATACTGCAGCTCTCCAATTTTATGGTCTGACAGGAAAAAAACGCTCTTCCTTCAGCAAGTAGAAGGGCCCATCTCTCAGGACACTGGGGACAAAACTTCAGAGCATCTGATGTACAGGAACCTTCAGGTAAAAGCACATATTTTGTACATGCCTAACTGGAGATTTTGAAGATCAGTTCGCTTGTTCTCCCACCTCCTTTTAGCAATCAAAATTATCAATCTAGCCCAAGCTAGACACTCCAGCTGTCTTATATAGAGCAACAAAGAGAGAGCAGGGTCGCTAGAGGGTAATTTGTCTACCCCTTACACCTTGATGGGATGAATCACTCTCCAGAGATCCTACCACTCTTCAGTGACTGCAGAAGGAACACAGATGACACCTGGGACAACACTGCATGATTCTTTGGAAAGAATCCTTTCTGATTGCTAAAGGCAGGTGACAGTCCCTGACCAGGTTGCTTCTCACTCACGGGTACCTACCGGAACTTGGACGAAGTGCCATCTGACCAGGAGTAGAGGTTCTGACACTCTGTACTATTGTCTACCTCCTCCTTTTTCCTCCTAAGCCCTATCCAAAAATCTCCATCAGAAGCTAAGAGACTCTCAATGAATTTTTCAATCAGTCTTTGCTCTGCTGCTGTTTCAACACTGACTAGATGTCCGCCATCAGCTCTGCAGGCAAGGTGTGCTTCTTCATAGCTGATCCTGCGTGAAGCATCATGAAAATAAACTATTTTGTAGCATGGTTGCTGTGTTCCACCCCGGCAAACTGTCTGTCCTGCAGAAATGGAAAGAAACCTGTTACAGAAACTGTGCCTGTTAGTACCAAAAGTGAATGCTAATACCTCCATTTAGTTGAGTTTTGCACTGTATGATAGTTTATATGGAAAATGCAACACAGGTAAAAAGCCTCTTGTATTACTGGACTGCCAAATGCCATCTCCAATGTTTTCTTACTGCATGTAACAGTTTAGGTTGATCTGCACAGCACTGTTCTTTCATGTCCTGCTTTTCTCACTCCCTCACAATTTTTCTGTGATTTGAAGGCCCTAGGAGTTCCTTACAAAGGAGCAATGCTGTGCCAAAGAGCAAGCTGACATGTGCAACCTTTTAAAAAGAGAGTTCCTTTACAAGGTTTCAAGGAGGCTTTTTTTGTTTGTTTGTTTAAGGAATTTAAATGGCTAAAATTAGAGACCCCCTTACCCAAGCAGAGGTAACAGTAATTTATCTTCTGGGGTATATGTGATAGTTTCATGGAGTATACACTGCAGTGCATCACGATATGTTCACACAGTACAATTGTAAGCATTGCTCCGCACTGCAATATTACTGACTGCCCAGGAAGTAAACAATGTCTGTTTTCAGACTCGCAGAAGCCAAAGTCTTTCCAATGCATGAAGCAGCATGGCTTATTTTGATTACAAGGAAAGTAAAGATCAAAATGAAAAGATACATAATCTAAAACCATGCACTTGTATGTTTCTCAGCAGAAAAGTCCCAATATTTAGACTGTGGAAACAAACAGTTTTGTTTTAATCAGTAAATGTTTCTTTTCAAACACACGACAGACACAATCTGCTAACCTACATGTAAAAACAGAAGAAAAACATTTAGCAACTTTTGCAATGTACTCAGAACAAATGAGATGTGAGGACAGGTCACTAGAAACCTTTCCATGGGATATATGCTGGCTTTTCTTTATTCTCATATGTTCCTGCATGGCCATTCTAAGAGTGAGAATTTAAACATCCTTTGTACTGGAATTTTTGAACAGTTAAGTACTCAGAATCATAGAGTCTGCTAACATTTTACACAGAAATTAAAACTGGCTGTACTGCAAAATCAGCATTTAAAAATACATCTCTAGGCATAACCTGTGTTTCTCTTGGTAACTTAACACTCATACAGGCTTGGTGAAAAAGGCAAAAAACCCTTACCTCTTCTGAGGATTATGTCCACTGCTATTGTGAAAGACATAAGAAAAACACAGATGGCACATTGTTATTAAAAAACTGCAGCAGCTGTCTAGAAATAGTGTCACAGACTGCACTTGTGTTCTTTTCTGACACACACTTTTTTTTTTCCCATTAACTGGCAGAAGATCTCTGTCTTATCAGCCAAACTTGCCATTGCTTTCAGGAAAAATTTATTGTAGTTGATTACTGTCTACTAAGACCAGGGATGAGTCAATTATATTGAGAAGTAAAAAATTCATGAAAAGAAATACTTCTCCAACCCCACAGCTGGCAGCTGAACCCTCTAACCCACTCCCACAAAAATCCTACTGCAGACAAAAGCATGGCAGAATTAAAAATTAACTTCTAGATACAATAAAACCATTTGCCTTCTGTTGGAATAACACGAATGTTTCACGGGTGACAGCGTCCAGGCTTTCTGCTGAATATACCAACCTATCAAGTCAGGCAGAAACTTCTCCCCAGCTGGCTATTCTGTGCCCTAAAACCAGACTAAACTACTAGTTTGGGTACTACATCCAAAAACACTGCTGGTCCAACCTTGAGCTGCCATATATCTATTCCTGTGGAAGGCATCTGAGTAAGCACCATTCCTTTGCACAAAACGAGGAGGACAGACTGATAATCAAAAAAGACTTTGTAGGGGAAGAGTAAGAGAACGTAGTGTTGGCTGGACACTCAGCCAGGCTGGTAGTTACCGCTGAGGGTCGGATGACAAGAGTAGTTCTGTTAGCCAGGGGGGCATTTAACATTCCTAGAACCGAGGCAGAAACGCAGCAGCAGGGTTTCTCATTGGAAGGGGAACATGAAACCGCACTATCGGCGTGCCTCCTTCACGACCAGGAACGGAGGGGTGCTCCCACCCAACGCGGAGGATGCGGAGGTCTCCCCAGGGCAGGGCTAGAAGGGGAAAATCACCGTACAAGGTAGCGCACACGCATCCTTGCCCGTGCCGTGCCCCAGGCAGCCAAACCCTCGCAGCGCAAGAGGGGAGCGGCCGGCGGAGCTGGCGCGCCCGCTCCGGGCCAGGCGACGAGTCTCGGCAGGGCTGCGAGCCCCGTACCCGGCGCCCCGCGCTCCCCGGCACCCTCGGCGCCGACCCCGCTCCGCGGAGCCGGGCGAGCGAAGGGACCGCCGCCGCGCACCGCCTTACCGCTGAGCAGCCGTGCCCCCGCAGCCCAGCCCAGCGCGGCGGCGCACAGGGCCGCGGCCGCCAGCATCGTCCCCGGCTCCGTCAGCGTGCGCTGGCCGGCGGGCCGCACCGCCCGGCCTCATGCGAGTGGCCCGCGGCTCGGCTGCCGGGCGAGAGGGAGCGAGCGGGGAGGAGCCGTCGCAGCCTCCCTCCCCGGGCTCCGGGCCAGCGGGCCGGGCCCGCCTCAGCCTCTGCGCGGGTGGAAGGCGGCAGCGGCGAAGACCCCCAGCCAAAGCCCGGGGACGGGAGCCGCTTCCCTCGCTGCGTATCTCTCCTCCGGAGGCACCGGCGCTGAGCCCGCACTTCTTCTTGCTGCCCCCGTTCTCAGCTACCCGCTGTGCCACATTTCACACACCTCATTGCTTCTGCGTGCTTCCCCCGGCTCCGGCTCGCTTAACTCCCCTGTCCCACACATAAACGACAAGGCGTGAGCACAGGAGACATCTCCATCCAGCACAAAGTACGAGAGATAGAAACCACACCTGCAGTCCCTGAAACCAAAAGGCAAATCCCTCCCCATGCTGATGTGCAGTTGCCTTTAAGAAACTGCTTCAAGGCTGAAAACAGAACACGGGAGCTTTGTTTCAAACATTAATAAGCGCTGACCCTGCTTCCTGGTGGCTGGGAAGCTGGTGTGCACCTGTTTCTCTCCAGCTAAGATTTTAATGGCTCAGACTCTAAGAGCTTTTCCAGGTTGCAGAAGGCGTAGAACACCAAAAGGAACTAATACAGGAGCTTTAAGAGCTACAGTTTCTGCTCAGGTACTAGCTGGGGTCGATGTTTTAAAATAGGAGATTAATGATTTTATGAACTACTTCAAGCCTAGACCAACTCTTGGGAGTCCAGATTGAGAAACTATTTCTTGAACAGATGAAGATCCTTTAAAATATCATGAAGATATTCCTCTCCAGGTCACCAGAAGTCAGGAATATCAGAGGCAGGTGTTGGAGCAGAACTAAGGCTAGGGCCTTGCAGCATGTGGTACCACATCAGTGGTGTTCCAGAACTGAACTTTCACATCTCCTAAGTCATTGGTGATCAAGGTTTGGATTTAGTAAGTAAGTACGCACTTGAGCAACTTTACAGACATGAGCAATTTAACTGGTTTCGTGAGCTAGGATGAGGATTGATATTTTGGTGACACAGATTTGCATTTAATTTCATGTATTTTAGAAGACAAAATAACTCAAAATGAGGTATGTCCATGAAAGTGACATATGTATTTAACTATTTCCAAACTGTTTAGTAATATAATTGGAAATGTCTCAAATACAGGGAAGAATCGAGCATCTGAACTGTCTAGCCTGAGCTGTAAGACTGAAGTCAAGCCTTTATCAAGCCAATTTTCATCATCTTGAAGCTCCACTAGTACATTCTTTCTTTGGAGAACTTTGGACAAAAGAAATCGTGCCCGAGGAGTTTTTTTCTTGTTTTGAAGACCAGAGTAACCAAAATAATTACAGTGTTTCTAGAAGTTAAACAAAACCTCACATTCTTTACAGCTGTAGGTACTTTTGTGACACAGCTTAAACCTCCCCTCCTAATCATTCTAGCAGTCTCTCCTTTTTTCAGCGTGTTTGTATTCTAAATCCATTGGAAAGCATTTCTGTAATGGCTCTGAAGGGAAAAAAAAATCAAATACATCCACGGCAAGTAGTAGCAGCATTATGAACATGCTTTCTTGAAATACTGGTGAATAAATATTCTGCCACTTGCATTTTACAGCCTCTCCCATATCAAAAACATAGCTAAGGAATACACTGTCATACAACAGCAGCATAGTGATTACCAAAGATTTTGCTAACTTCAACAGGAAAATGGCAGTAGCTGACAGAAGCCTTTGCTGATCTATTTTTAGCAAAGGTCAACACAAGCATTCAAACCCTATGTATAACACTTGATAACAAAACTTAGTGTCTTTGTTGTGCACCCTTGATATTACTAGCCACAGACTCTACCATTTGACCTGGTTTCTACTTTTGTAAAGAAATGTCCTAACCTAGCCAAAGCAGTTGCTGTCCATTTATAACTTTTGTAAATATAGCATACACAAAACATATATAATGAATTTAACAGCCCCTTCAGATTATAGAAATGTGCCATTGGAAAGCTGTCTAGTAAGTTCAGAAGATTTCAAACCTTTCAAGTCAAAAATCCCAGGACCATGGATACCCACGGAATAAAACTCTACGACTGCCCATGTACATATTTTGGTTCCCAAATATTTTAGCATTAATATTTCAAAAGCCAATTTTGATGATAAAGATTTATGTCGATGCTAGCCAGGCAAAACTGGTACTTTAACTGAAGTAGAGGGGTGCACACGTGTGAGAGAGTACATGAGAGCACCAGAAAAGAAAACGTGTTTTCCTGAAGCAAATTATATCAATAGATTACATCTGGAACAAATCTGAAGAAAATATATAGTCTATCTTCTTGTAGAAAGATGTAACCATACGTCTTTCCAGTTCTAGAACTCCTAGCATCCCATATGCTTTGTTGACAGTTTTGCACTTTATTGCCCTTTTCCTTTCATGCTGAGAACTTCAAAAAACCCATAAATGAAACAAGCATTTTCATTTCCTGCACATTGAGAAGGCAGTAAACTGATCCCCCCTCTTTGTTTCACAGTACGTTGGTGTAAGATGCCAATAAAGAACAGAATTCAGAGTGATTTTGAGTCTCGATAAGTAGCTATTGGCATACATTGTTCCCTACTGTAGTGCCAAGACAACAGGAAAGCAAGAGGACAATAAAAAACTTTGTGTTTCCAAGATCAACAACAGCACATTAGGAATTAAGTTTACTAAGTAAATAAATAACATCCTTTAAAATGTTTCTGAATTAAGCATTTAATTTAACTTGAGCAAAACAAAAAAAATACGGATAGACTGACAAGTTGCTGCAAGCCTATCCACAGCCTTTGCCACGTTCTTGCCATATATCAGTAGGAGCAACTAGGTATGTCTAATGAGGAATGTACACGGCTTGCAGTCCAAAGCAGCATGGTTCTGATAGCAGGGTATTTTTTCTGGGGCAAAGAAACAACTTATGCTCTCCACCAGACGATTTACCGGAACTATTTAAGGGCCTTTACTGCTTCTTGATCTGTAAGGTCAGCTTCCGCCTGCTGGAAATAATAGAACTATATCAGATGAAGCAAATTGTTGATGGGGCAGCTGCAACTAATCTACATGAAACATCAGTTGCTTACAGGCACACTAATGTCCTCAAAATGGAGTGGATTTTGACTTTTTAGTCAGTTCTACAGAGAATAGTCAGCATGAAATAGCTGCCAGGGTGCAGAGTTCTTTAGCCCAGTCTATGTCATTGTGTCAGGT
The DNA here is from genome assembly GCF_030867145.1 of Opisthocomus hoazin. Classification (NCBI taxonomy): domain Eukaryota; kingdom Metazoa; phylum Chordata; class Aves; order Opisthocomiformes; family Opisthocomidae; genus Opisthocomus; species Opisthocomus hoazin. The sequence goes on from NC_134437.1 coordinate 2,318,337, forward strand.
ACGTATATGTGTATCTAAATGCAGAGATGCCTTGTAAATGCTTAGCTATGTGTGGAAAGCAAAAATCACAGAACACTAGTTCAGAGAATCCACACAAAAGAATGCCCATACAAGTATCAGAACTTACAGAAAAGTTCACTGAGAAAAACTTCAAAGGCAACGTATAAGCTAACAGAAAAATCACATTTCACCAGGTGAAGTACTGCACAAAATTCGTATTCCAAATGAAACCCTTCCAACATGCACATATTACGTTCATGTAATTATATTGCTAAAGGTACTTATTGGGAGAATTTTTTGAAATGGGATTCCCAATAGGGATGTAATTATATACAAGTATCAAAGTGCTTTATACCAGCTTAATGCCTTTCTCTGAAGAAATGTTTTGTTCTTTTTATCAGTACAGACAACTTTACATTGATAGATCTGTATTGATTTGTAGATTTAAAGCAATACAATTCATTACAAAAACTCCAAGCTGCTAGTTAAACAAAGCTAAAAAACCCCAAAGTACTGAACTATTTACACTGTTTCACCTGAATACTGCTAAGGAAGAAATCATTAGATCTATTTTTAAACACTTGGAAATCGAAAGGCTATGAAAATATATATACAAATCATGAGCCTGCTGAAATCAGGAAAAAGATGATCAACAAGGAAAAAGAGGTCCTACTGAAGGAAAAAAGAATCAGGAAAAGAGTGTATTCTGTACATGGAAAACATTTTGACAAAGGCAGCTTTTCTCAAAACATGAAATATTTTCTCAGCCATTCATCTGAGTTGCCACTGGAAACAGGGAAACAGGGATCATCTTGGTCAATACAGACTATAAATCTTTTATGAGACATTAGTAAAATTGTTATGGTCATATTTCCTAGTAATGAGTGCTAACAGACCATTACAAAAATACAATTATTCTAATTGAATACAGCAGTAATCAATACCTTGTGCTCTGGGTGAGTTTGCTTTCGTAAATACAGAGATGCATATTTTTCAGATTAAAATGTTTAAAAGAAAAAATGTAATAGTTTAATAAACTGCACTACAATTTTCTTCACAGGCCATAAGCTGCAACATAAAGCATGAACCTTAACTCTTCCCATGCAATTAACTATCATTTCAGGTAAAAAGCTCCACCGATTGTTTTGGCTTAAGCTTTCCTTCTGGAAGTATCTAATGATGGAAGACAGCATTCTGTAGGTTGTTCCCTTATACCTACTCCTGCAGCTGCTCACCTCAGAAGACATTGCACCTTCAGCTTTTTCACTTGTTCCACATACTTCTATTTTTCTTTCATAGCTAATTTTGGAGGTAATAGTCATGCTAGAAACTAATTCCACCTAAGGACCGGTATTCTCCTGAGATATTTGCTTTCAAAAGGAATTGTTGTCCGTCATTTCTCAGCTTTCATATCCATATGTTAAGCTGGAAAGAAGATGTAAGCTGCACATTCACAGCATAGTCTTTAAGTTGTGGATATTCAATGACACCATCTTGCTCAAACTGGTGCCAGTATGAGAAAAATGGCCTCACTTAAATAATTGAAATGGCATTCATTAAAAGGAAGAAATTGCTGAATCAAGGGCTGTGAGGGACCTTGTCAGCATTTTTAAACATGACATGGATTTTAGGAATAACGAAAAACTTCATAAGAAGTGTAACTATTCTCTTTCACTCTTCACACTGTAGCTTTGCCCATAGCCCAGATACACCTTTAGGACTGCACCCATAGCTCCCATCTGACTGGCAGAAGTATGTTTGAGGAAGGAGATTAAAATTTTGTGACAGACAGGGCAGTGCTGATGTACTTTAAGGCCAAAAGCAACTGCCTCAACTTCACAGAACGAAGCAGGAAGTATTAGTAGTAAATGTGAAAAGAATCAGCTAGCCATTAGTAAAAAATAATAATCCTGTCTATCCTGAATTGAGAAATTACTTACATATACAAGGCCAGTTAAACAAACTGCCTTTTAATCTAAAAAAAGAGAGAATCGCTTTGGCAAAGACAGTGTAAAGGGAAATCAGGTGCAACACTGCGTGTAGCCAAAACATGCTGTTGTAGTTCTGCTGGGGCAGTTTTCCAATTCTTCTCAATCCCAGACTAACAGTAACAGTTGGTGACCTTAAACTCGTGTTTCTGCTTACATAGTCCCTGCCTGACAGTTGCGGAGATCCTGTTTATTTTAGTAGATACTTACTGACACTGGAAAAAACCCAGCATTTGCATCATTCAGGAGGTAACAGCCAAATGCTAGAAAGGAAACTGTCTGACATAACATAACCAGATTGTCAGCACTCTCAGGCCTATGTTTGTCACAAATTCAGGAACCCCTTATGTCCCACCTATGTCACCGGCCTAAACTTAAGGGAAGTCTGCTTCAGGTCATTTCATCCCACATATTTCCAAAGTCTTCAGGTATTCCTAAAGGCTTAGCGTACCAGCTGTGTCTTACAGACGTGTGTGATAACAGAGACAATTTCAACAGGGCTCCACAAGAATGCTCCAGTGCATCCCAGGCAGAATAAGTTTCAGGATCAAGCCCTCACTCTGGATTTGTGTGTCAGTGTTTGTAAGGCTGACTTTCCAAAGAATTAAAAAGAGCCATCTCATGCAACATGCCATGATGATATTATACATTATTTTGGCGACCTGTTTTTGGATCTATAGCAGGGCAATAAATGGCAACTTCTTAAAATCTGGAAAAATATAACCAATAAAGCGTCCATACAGCGTGATACAACTGACAAGGTCACACTGGTGCTTCTTCCATCATTCAGCCAAGACATGCATTGGAAAGGAACAGGCTTTCTGGTATTTCCTGTCCCTTTCAGAAATATGGAAACACTTTTACAACTGGTCTTTTCCCTGACTTTCTGAATTCCAACCAGAATAGCAAAATTAAAGTCTTCATAACTTTTTAAAAATGTCTAAGCTTCCACTTCCTTCTCTTCACCACTATTCAGGAATAAATGTAGCATATGTAGAAAGGAGTAAAGTACCGAAATACAGCATCAGACTGTCAGCCTTTTGATGCCTAATTTTTATAATACTAGGTATTAATGATAGTTATTAACATAGGATAAAACTTAATAGCTATTTTCAAAATAATAGTAATAAAACTAGAACATATTTCCCCCCAAAATAGGGCCTGAATATTTAGACAGAGAAAAAAAACCCTCAAACCAAAGTTATACCCCAAAACAAAGTTATCCCAAAGTATTTTCTTTACCTTACTTGATCAGTTTTGATCTTTGGTTTACGTGGATGAGAGATCAGCTCTTTCTAAAAAGAGAGGAAGACTTATTAATTATCATTAGTTCATTCCAAACTTACTCTTTATCCTTGAAGACAGCTTTAAACGAACACTGAAACAAAAAATTACACTAGCAATAGTGAGGAGTTTGTGAGTTTTTAACATACTAATATGGTACCTGAGTAGTCCAGAGTATAAAACTCACGAGTTACTGTGTCAGCAGGAAAGAGACCCATGTTTTGCTTCAGGCCTATCTTTAATGCATAGAATTTGGACAAAGCAGATATACTTGGTTCAGAATTTTAACAAACTTTGAGAAGAGGAAGTACTTAATATGAACCCATTTAAAAGCTTAAATACGGAGGCAGAAAAAAGGAGTTTTTTATGTCTAAAAAGAATACATCATTTCTGAAAGTATCCTTTGAAATCTTGTTTTCCAAGTGACTTCTCAGATCACTACACTTATCAGCTTTAAAATTTCAGTTCTACTCTCTAGTATTGAGTAATTAAATTGTACTAATTAGGATACGTAGTTTGTAGAAGGATAGATGTTTAACCTTATATGGGGTAAAAACTCACCTGTCTCTGCTTTGTATCTTGTGAATTACAGCTGAAGGAAAGAAGTACCTTAACATAATACAGATCTCTTATTCTTGAATTTTCTTCTGATAAACATCTGGCCAGACCAAGCAAAACCATTATAAATCAGCAAATCTAGAGTTCACTACTGATAATAATAAAAATCCCTAAATGGAGTTCTTCCTGTTATTGCTCAGATCTAGTTTATGAGGGCTTTTTAGGGAGCAGTATATGTGAAACGTGAAGCCAGTTCAATAACTTTGTTATAAGCGCAGTTTTAGTGTTTCAGTGGGAAAAATATGGAGACAACAATTAAAAAAATCAAAGCAACTAACAATGGACAGGCTGTAAAAATTCCTTTGGCATGTTAAACTGAGAAATTTAGACACTTACACATAGTTCTATTTAAAACTGGTTTAACTTAAGTGATGGAGGTCCTTTCATTATGTATCTTTATATAGAATACAGGCCCTTCAGCAAAGTGCTGCCACAGTCCTCACCACCATTCTGACAGCACTATAGTCACTGCTTCTGTTGTATTTCCTTTCTCAGTCCCAAGTTGTTCTAGTTTTCAAGATTCCCACTTTCTCATATTTTCCCTGCTCCCTACCTGCCTCCACCAGTGAGGTCAGCTTCAGTTCCTGACTACTCCTCCCACAAGCATCTCCACATTTTCTGTGAAAATTTTGATGTACTAAGTCATCTTTTTGAGATAGCTTGAAAGAACACGTGCAATCCATTCTCAACGACACTTCTGTTCTGTTGTCTTGGAGAAGGTAATCAAGGCCAGCATCTTGCAGGTGACTAAATTACAGATATACGCACACACAAAAAAAATGTAGCATCAAGAAACAGTCAGTTATACCTTCAAACACTTTAATGTATTTATAATATCATGGTCTCACTCCTTGCAGCGTTCAGATTGGAAATTGTCCAATAACCATATGTAGCTTTCTTAAACTTCATTTAGCTTCTAAGCCTATTGCTTCCTACTGTCTGGCCTGACACTTTCAGAATCACACAGCCTACAGCATCCTCTTAGGGAATTTACTGAATAAAGCCAACTTTTTTGCATGCTTACTTAGTTCAAACTGAGGTGTTTTTTTTATGGAAGACTGAAACCATGGTGCAGTTTGTAGCACCCCATGAACTCTCATACATTGGACTGCGGTCCTATGAATGATGTCCATATTGTTGCATGTACAAACCTTGAGATGCATCCATAATAAAAAGGAATCAGACTTACTGCAATCCTTTCTTCTCTCTATTTCCTCAGGGAAGCTAGTATTTCTTCTCTTCTCTTGGCCTGAAAAGAAATACATATACCACAAGAAGCTCAGAAACCTGAATTAAAAGCATATAATACTTAACTTGATTGTAAACTGTAAATTTCACATTGAAGCTGAGAACTAGAGTGAACATACAGCAGAAGCAGGCATAACAAGCTACTGGATAAAGTACTTCAATTTCTCTTTCTTCCTGAGATCCTGAAAACGCACCACTCAGGAGAGCAAACTTTCCTGCCTAGATTTACATGAGGTCTGAAATAATAATTCTTTCCTCAGATCAGAAGGAATCACTCCAAATGTCAAGATGAATATTCATACTAAAGTTAGCAAACACTGTTTATAATCTTGAGATTATAAAATTGGGGTAACTCAGGACTCACATATGCATAATAACTCATTAAAAAAACCTTTTCATCTGAGGGGTGAAACCAGAGATAACTTTTGTCTTCAATATGTGTCTTTGGGTTAAGCCAGTCTCTGCTACTCTGTAGAAGTGATTTAAAACTGTGATATTTTCAAAGGTGATAGAATTTAGTCCAGTTTTGAACTATAGAACACATAATGACTCTTTTCAATCAATGGTCCAGGCTCTTCTCTTTACAAGAAGAGAAGTACACATCCTAGAACTTGTTAAAGCTCCTTTCTTTATACAGTTAGAAGAAAAAATAATTTCCTAGGGAGAATAAATTCCTAATGAGAATTTTTTAATATTCTGATTCCCAGACTTTGGAGCACTTCTGTATATTTTTGCCTTATGGAAATAAATAGCTTTCAGCTATAGTGAGAAATCACAGTTTAAGCTGAGCAAAACCATATTAAATTGTTTTCATAAATTCCTGGCAATTTGTTATAAAATAGACACTCCAGGAAGTATTTGGGGAAAACCCTCAACCAAAGCCAGAAAGGAGCACATCTCAGCATATGACTAATAAAAAAAAGAAAAGTTTCTTATTTGTTCTTTTCCATCCAGAGCTAGCTAAGAGAAGATGATGTAAAATTGATGGGGAACCCCCCCCTGGTTTTTAGTGCAGTGGATTCTTTTGTCTGATGACAATTTCTTCCATGCAATTTGATTTTAGAAGTTAAGCAATCTTCATCATTTAAAGTGGTTTCTTTAACAACCTTTTCCGAGTTTAAATAAGATTAAAGCCTAATAAAAAAAATTGTCAACTATTTTTCCCCTTAACAGATTAATGTAAAAGACAGCATAAAACACAAAGCCCAATTTCAAGATGTTTGGGAGTCCTGATATTGAAAAGTAACACCTACCCAATAGTCTAGAATTCAAATCCTTATCCTTTACTATTATTCCTCTTTCACAAAAGGGAAGTAAAATACTTGAGCTGATAAAAAGAAAAGCAAAGCTGAGCCCCATCTTAGACCACAATAAGAAACTGTATTTTTGTTCACTACTACGGGGAGTTAATGTAAACACAATGCCCAAGTCAGGCAAACAGTGCATGCCCAGGAGGGGTAACCAGGTTCATCCAGGAGACTGGATAATCAGGCAAGTTCGTCGTGATGAAGCAGTACAAATTCAAGTCAGGAAGGCAGTCCGCAGGTCAGGCTCATGATGGTGTAATAGAACTTACTAACTAAAGAGAGCCAAATAAGACCAAGATCAAAAGAAAAAGTGGCCAGATTGGTAGAATGTCTAGCAATACAAAGATATCTTCAGACAAGCTAAGCATTCCTATTTTAGACTCATGAAACTGGTTACTCAGATTTGCAGTGTTTATAATTTTGTAATTTCTTTGTTAATCGTAATGTATCCTGTAAAGCCTATGGGATTTAATGAATTGCAGAATAGTCCAGTGAAATAAACATTCAAAAGACCACAGCTTTTTTGCCATGTGCCTCTCTACTATTTCATATTGTTTTATAATAAATGCATTCACTGTCAGTTTGTGAAATAACAGTGTTAATGCAGCTAAGCTTTCTTTCTAAAACACCCTGCCCCTGTACCATGGTGGAGACAACATTGATTTCCCAGATCTACACAACAGAGCTTCGAAGTTTTGGTCTCCCACGGGACATGCCACAGGAACAGAACGCCTGAATCAAGTCTGAAATTTGGATTTGAACAGTAAATGACACCTGTGACTGATAATAATGTGAACATTATTCTTAGTTCGTTCAGTGCATTAATTTTAATTGTCTTAGACTTATGTGAAGCTTATAGCATGTCCTGTAGCTGTATAATGTAGTTTACTCATTGAAATTAATCAGTCATCTTTATGGCTGCCAGATACCCAAAGCTGCAAAATCTTGCTATCATCTATTGTTACTGAATTTTAAAAAAATGAACAGAAGATTCAGAGAACTGTTGCTAGCTTCAACCAGAATTCAGATGAAGGCCAATTGCTGATAACGGATGAGATGCATTTTGGAATTATTGATTGGAAAAGGAGGATTGCTGACTTGCAGGAAAGACTTGCAGACCTCAGCACCTTTCTGCACCTCTCACAGATTGCTCTCATCTGGCCTGCTTCCCAAATATGGGCTAGAGGCTTTTCAGTAAAAATGTGGAATGTTTTACTAAAATGAGAAAAAAATAGTATAATTACAGAGTCAGGCTGAAAATGTTACTACAATATTTAATAACAATTGTCTTAGTTTCCGTTACTTGTGTGAATTTTATTCACAGTATATAAGTGGAACACTAATTCACCAGCAAGATTAATAGGGGCTTCAGTAGAAGTTTTTATTGGTGCCTGAATAGCAAGCACAACTGTTGTCTGCGTCTTCTTTTTCTTGGCAAAGTAGTAGGAGAAACGACAAGCTCAATATACTTGGTCCAATCCCACTGTTTTGCAAAAGATGAACCTGAGTGATCTGGATACCATGTCACTTATTTTGCTTCTTTTCATAGCTAATTTAAATGCTTGAGTCACTGCATAAACATGAGTAAATATACCTCATAGCATGCTAAATTTTATCGATCCTATCCACCAATTACAGACTACAGGAACTGTCAACTAAAATGTTAAGTGAGCGGTCACATGCCAGGTTGATGTCAGCTTTTGTAGAACTCCACAGTCAGAAGGCTCTGCACAGTCCGGAAGGATCCAACCTGAAAGGCACTACAATATTCCAGTTATACCTTCCTTTGGAAAGACAGCATCATCCGTAAACTCAGTTTTGATGTTGTTTGTTAAAATCTAAAAATTTGTTCTGCAGCTAAGTATTTTCTACAAAATTTGAAGTGGCTTGGTCTAGCAGTTTTTGAATTATACCTCTAAAAATATCACCTAAACCTGTCCTTAAGTGACAGGCTAAAGCTGAAGCATTTTTATGGAAGCTAATTTAGTAACAGCCCATTACCAAATTTCCTGCATCTCTCACTCAGTGAACTCTTTGCACTAGCTGCTGCTGGGCACAGGCTAATGGAGAAGATCTATTAATAACTAAGACAACTAAGAAATAATCTCCCGCTCTGAGCTGTGCTTCAAATCTTTGTGTCAGGATTTTGTGTGTGAAAATGCATGCAGGACTGGTAGGTTTTTTCCTCCCAAATTATCCACTTTTGAATCTGAGCACTCTTGGCTGGCTACTTTTAGATACTAAATCAGAATAGACATTATGTGCTTACTATGAAGAAATTCAGTACGCAGACTACTACTTTCAGCCCTGCCCCAAGCCAGCATGATGCAATTCGGAAAAAGTTTACGCTAACCGTCAAGAAATGGGCTGCATCATGCAAACCACACAGTGGGCCAGGTCCAGGTGATTTTCATTACTGTTCATCGTGTCATTTCCAAAGATCTAGTATTCCACAAAATAACACATATTCAATTGAAATATTTAGGAAAAAACAGTTGGGATCAGTGGTTCTCACCTGCTGAAGATTTTTTTTTTTTACATCACATTTCTCCATGCTTTGAGTTTCCGAGAGTCTCTCTTTCTCACTGCTTTTCTCACTTTGTAAATAAGACAAATGAGAGGAAAATAAGCAGCAAATGAGCAAGTGCTCCTACTACCACCATTCTTCACAGAGGGCAACTGAATGACAGTGTCTTTTGGGGCTGTTCAGAAAGTTAGTGATCCCAGTGTCTGGATCCCGGGACAGTAGGTATCAGCTGAAATATCTCAGCCATGCACACTAGGGGCTGTGGCTCTTCTGTACAACAGAGCTGAGTGGCATGCGTCATTATTCATTCCTGAGAATTAATTCCATCCAGAAACCTAGGCAACCAAGTTTTAGCAAGCCAGGAACATGTGGTACTTTGTACTTACTTCTAGAAAGGTGTGAGCCCTGGAGAGCAGTACTTCTCTCTGGAAAGCAAAATCACATTAAGGGTGCCTGAGAAAGTGGGGCGTGGTGATGCAGTGAGGCAAACCTTTTTACCTGGCTGTGTGGCTAGTGATTGTTACTTCTGGCAATCAGCTAACTACACTGCCTAGTAACTAGGCTGATGTAAGATGCAGTTCCCTTTCAACTCCTACTTAGATGAAGACTGAAGTTTTGTTAAGAAAACCTCTTAGAGCAGGTTCTAGCACTATTAAGTATTTTCTCCATTTTTAAAATTCTTGATCGTTAAGCAAAGTCGTCAGAGTAAAAAAACTTTTATAGCATACGTTGAGTTTAATATTTAGTCATTGCTCAAAACCTCCTTCACTTCCTAACTTGTTAAATAAGACATGAAAGCTAAATGAAAATTATCTTCCCAATACCTGCCAGACAAACTAAATGGTACAACCAAGAAAATTCTTACTCCAATCTTGGTACATAAAAAAATGAGTATACATTACATATCTTCACATGGCTAAACAATTTAAACACAACAGACAGCATTCTTGCTCCAGGAAAGTTTCTAAGGATTTTAGAAGAAATTTCTTTTTCAAGAAATTTAAGATTTCACTTGGTATTGCCAACATATACCATACGCTTCTGTTGGACAGCTAAAATTCTGTACATAAAGCTGTAAAAGAATAAATATTATAAATAATTATGCACTAGGAATAAGGATGTTGTAAGGAAGTTTTGTAGTGCAGTTTTCTGTACTGAGGTTGTGGCAGGGAATCCTGTGCCTTGTTTTGATGGCAGTGAAGTTAGTGATTGTGAAGCAATGGATACAATCAGCTAACTACACTGCCTACAAACCAAGCACTACTCTTGTGATGGGGTTATAGCATTCAGACCTAGAAAAAAAGAAAGCACTTCCAATAATTATATGAACATACTCTATCTCCCCAAATCTCTTATAGCAACAAGCAATTGACAATAATGGAAAACATTGGTCATATCACCCTTGGTGTTATTCTACTAAATCCAAAGTCTTTGTATCACAGATTAATTGTTCTTACTAAATAAAAACTGCAGTGAATGCATCACAAAGATCATTTCAGGAGTTCAAAGACAAAGTAATGAAAAACTAAAATTTAAATTATTGTAATGCACCACAACGGAAATGGGGAATGAGGAAAGCCTTAGCAAGCAGCCGTTGCTGCATGAGTGTGGACTAATTTGTAGCTGTATTCAGAGATGGAAGTGCAAATACAGCTGCAAATTCGGACTGAGAAAAAAGTACAACATGAATAACATTCTACATTGTTTACAGCATGTCAGCTATTAGTGCTTATGTCACAGTGATCCTACTTATCCATATTCTCTAGTTGAGGCATTGTAGTTAATGTCCTACAGCACAGGTTTCATGTGATTTCCATTTAAAGGTTTTCAGAAGAAACTGTGTGTGACTACAGCAGCAGTAAGAATGGTGGAATTTCACTAGTTCCCTGAACTTCAGAAAGGGGGTTGGGGTTTTTTTTTTCAGAAAAATATAGGAATATAGATTGTGCTGGTAGTCAGATGTCAGGCTGCTCAAACCTTTTACACGAATTTGTGGTAGCTAAAGAAATTAGCACATCTATTCTGCAGAACAAAACTGAATATGTGTAAGTAGTTATAAACAATTATGTCTTGTGTCTAATACGTGTGTATGTGATTATAATGTGATAAAACTATTTTATACAGATTTATCAGGCTATTCCTAAATCAGGAATGAAACAGAGTCTGCGAGGTTACACGGTTAAATTTGTCTGCAAATTAAATGGTTTTGCTAGCTTTCACCCATAAATGATGTTATTGTTAAAATGTATAAAAAGAATTCAGGACTTACCCTTAAGAAGCTTACCTTGCAACAATCCTGATAAGGACTGCATTTATAATAAAATGCTTAAAAAGATTTAATGGAAAGGGAAAAACAGCTAGCTTCTTCACTCTTCATTTCCTTCCCTTTTCCATGGCTAGCACAGCAACGTATCACTGAGCACACAGCAGTCTTTCACTGGCAGGCATGCCTGTGGGGATGGTTCCTTAGGTGGCCACTGGGTACCCCATCTCTTCCCCTGGGACTCCAGGGTTGGAGTGTCCCCAGTCTGGGCTGCAGGTCAGCTCCATGCCTGTAGCCTTTGTGTACACTTTGTCGTCATGGTCACTCAGCTGGGGGTTGTGCATGGAGACTGGACTGTTGCTTTGAAACGTGCAGATGGCTCTTGCCATAGGAAGCTTTGTTGCAAAATTGGTTTCTATGGGCATGATCAATATGGAGCATAGATGGGGCTTCCACCCTGCTCCTGTGGAAAAATGGCTGCAGGTGGTGTCACAGATGCCAAAGGTGATCCAGGCTTTAGTGTCACAAGTACATGCTTCTAGACTGATATGTGGATGCTGGGGCTTCAGCCTGGTTTTATTCATACCAGCAGTCTAGCTGCCATAGGAGGCCCCAAAACCAGACAAACAGCACCAATGCAACCACATCCTGCTGCCACTTACATTTGGAGGGGCAGAATACAGTTAGATAAGCCTGTATGGATTGGTGCAATGCTGACTGTCCCCAATTTAGGCTGTCCTTTGCTCCATGCTAGCCACACTGGCAACTGAGGCAGAGCAGAAGAAAAGGCATTTTGTGCTCTGCATTGCCCCTTTTTGTGTGGGAGGAGGAACCGCAAGAGAAAAACAGCACACTCCTCCCTGCGACGTTAACAACAGTTGCAAGATGTCATTCTTAGCTGGTGATGTGATCCACAAGCACTGTATGGATAAGACTATCAAGAGTGTCTAGTAATTTTGGATATCTACTTGACCTGAGACGTTTTTGAAGGTCTTGTCCTTTAGAAATTTCTGAGCTTCCCATTCTCTTTGAGAACTGCGTACCGCTCTAAGGCCCATGTAAATCATGACCAGCTGGATGGCTCAAATCTCTTGTCATTTCCAAAAATCATGGCATGCAAATAGGGAAGAAGAAAGAACTGACAGAAATAATCCACACCTGATTACATTAGCATAAAAACTTACAAGGCTACAGCAATAGCTCTTAGGCTGCATAAAATAAGCCCAGGTAGCTTTGCTGTCTTTCCCTTGCTATTTAATTTCAGAACATGCTAGACCAGCACCAGACTTTTTTTTAAAGTTTGTTTTATTGCTCAAGTTGCTGAAGATTGGTGATCTTAAATTAAATTCTAGCAACATGTGGTGCTCAAACAATTAAGATCCTCTTCAAACAAATTTAGGGTTTTCCAAAATCCTATGTTGTAATGTGAATTGAATTAAAGGTATTAGAAGGTGCTGAACATTGCTACATAGACCCATGAACTGTGGAGTTTTTCTCTTCTGCAAAGGAAGATGACAGTCCACAGAATGAGGGTAAAAGCAGGTCCTGAAGTCAACTGTTACAGATGGAGTTGCGAACCAGAACATCTAAAGTAGTGGAATATACTTCCTTAGTAGTTCCGTCTTTTCTCCTGCATCTGCGCTGTATGACACTGTTTTGTCATACGTTAGTGGTTTGCCTGCTTACCTGCACAACACGGGTGTTCTCACAGACCTTGTTTCAAAGACCTTTTACAACAGTGAGTGTTTTCCTTGGGCAGAAGGCTCCTCCTGATCAGTGTAGTTAGCGTGGTGGTACTGTCATGTGTGCTTTGCATAATAAAATACATTACTCATGGTAAAATCTTTAACCAGAAAAATTATCTGTGGTAACTATCACTTAGGTTATTACAGAACACCCCCTGAGTAACAAAGTAATCAATCAAAAATGACAATCTGAATCGAAACATGGTTCATTTCTGAAATACCTATTCTTAAGCCCTTTCATCAGGACCAGAAAGTGTCTGCTTATATAAGCTGAAAAGAAAAAATTTGTGAACAATCAACATAATAAAATTTTAGTTTGTGGCTTTGATTGGAATCAGTTTCTGTCTTGTTTCAGTCAAAAACAATTCTTTGCACAGAGACTGCGTGATTTAAATAAAAGTGTAAGTTTTTAACATCCAAATACGAGGTTTCTTCTGCCCTCCAACACAATGGCATAGTCAATTGAATTGGTGTTGTGTTCATGCAGCACTACTACTGTTTGTACACTGCTGTTACACGATACTAAAGAATGCGATCAGTACAGTATATAGCCTGACAAAGCAAACACAACGTGCTTTTCTCTAAGAAGATTGCCACCTAGGATGTTTTCCCATACCAAAATAACTCAAGCTTACTGATTTTTTATATCAATAGTTATGAACTTCAGCTGCTTACCTGGAGAAATTGTCTGCCATCCACCATCCACAAAAATCAAATGTCTTGTAGAAGGAAGATTGCTACTAGTAAGCTGCGCTTTGTTGTGTTAGTTCCATGTACTCAATCCTTTAAAGCATGAAAACTGCAAAAAATTCTGCAGGGATGACTCTTACCAACAGTGTGTTTAGGTAAACAGAGTTTGCTCTTGGTTTGGCCTGCAGTTACTAGAGAAACTGTGTCTGACTCTTTCCCTTTGTAGTTCATGCCTAGGCTTGCCTGGTGACCCAGGAGACCCATAATTTAATCTGGCTAAGAATGCTTGTGTTGGGTTAGAGGCCTGATCTGAATCCCACTGAAGTCTTTGGACAGATTTCCATTTATTTCAGTGAGCTCTGGATCAGTCCCATGAATGTCCAGGCACTGTAATGAAATACTTGCTGGTGGTTTGGTTTTTCGCTCTTGCTAGGAAGGATTTAAAACCAACAACATCATTTAATGAAAGGTGCAAATGTCTACTTATTTGTCTCGTGCATCATGTCAGTCAGAACGCTTGGCTATTCATCATGTCTTTTGCCATATCTACTGGGATGCTAACAGTTTCTGTTTGGATGCAACTGGGAATGAGTGGGAGTACAATTCGTTGACTGTTATTTAACTGATCTCACATTGGGATGTACAGTTTAAATTTTGGTTTTGACATTTTGTTTCTTAGCTTCTTATTATCCAAATAGAGTACCCAGAGCTACATTTTCTTCAAGTCAGTGACAACTGACAGCAGATGACGGATTTGCGTTCAATGAATCTACCCAATTAAAAGAGCCAGTCTTTCTTGTCACTGAAATGGGAAGTCAGAATTACTCTCATCTGTTCTGGTTTCTGCGCCATTAACAAAAATACTTTTGAACTCCTGCATGATATTAAAAATACTGAGTTCAAAACTTTTCAGAACTTATTGCTATGTCAATGACAACCTTAAAAATTAGAGCCAACTGGGTGAATTGCCAAGGACTTTGCTTAAATTTTCCTGTCTTTGTTGTTACAAATGTGTGCAGTTTGGCCTGGATTTTGCCTCCTAACATCCAAGAAATAGCACCTTATTGCATGACTGATTGCGCTGCTGTAATCTGGTTTCTCAGGTGAAGAGTTTGTTTACTGCTGACTTGCAGTTTATATGTTAACTATGGGAACAAGTAACTCAACAAAAGAAGGTGGTGTAGGGATTCAGACTTCTCTTTAATTGTCCTTTCTGGAATCTAGTCACTTCACTCTTTTGTCACAGAATTTCCTAACTCACAGGGCCTGCCCGGACAAGTTGGAGAAAGTAGGAAGGCAGGAGACAGTTCAAAGTCCCATCAACTGATGTGTACCACTGATCCAAACCAGCTTGGCATTTATTGAGGAAAAGACAGTAACTGGATTATTCCTGAGACTGAACTGTGTCAGAGTCAATTTCCACATGGAAACTATGATGAAATTATGGACTCCAGGGCAGGAGATGAACTCCCTATGATGCCTGCTGCTGTTTTGCAGTGGGAATGTTTTTTTTTTATTCTTGATAGTTCAAGAATAAAAGTAAAACAAGGTTTATGCGAAGAAGTCATACCTTTTATTAGATTTTGATTATAGATTATAGATTATTTGATTAGAATTAGATTAGATTATAATAGGATATTGTGAAGAAGCGACATGAAGGCAAAGAAATCAGACTGTATAGCAACTTCCTAAGCTTTGGCAGGAAAGATGGCATCAACCCTAGAGAAGTCACAATCTGTATGTCTGTGACTGTGCATGAAACCCGGAGTGGACTAAACTGTCATTGAGAAGAACTTCAAAAACTGTAATTATGTGCATTATCTGTCATTTTTAGGTGGCAAATCTTGCTCTCATTTAGTATTTTCCTGGACACCAATTTTGTCAGCAGATTTTGTACCCCAAATCCACCATAAGGCATACAGTGAGTCAAAAATGAGTCTATGAAGACCTACTTGTAGGAGATCTGTATCTAGCTGTATCTGTTAGTCTAACCCCTCTTATCAATGGATTCACTCTTAAGATGATAAATAAAGCCCCATTTTTTATAACGCCAACTTCTTATGCAGTTCAGCTACCCTCTCTAGCAAAATCTGCGTGACCACAAGTTTCAAGTTACTTGAGAACTTCTTTTTGTTCTTTTGACTTGTCACCATGCAACAGACGTTTAAAAACAAAGAAAAATTGATGCGGCTGTAAACATGGTCTTCAGTGTTTACAAGGGAATCCATTCAGACCAGAAAATGACCAATCAATTGCCTGACATTTTAAAAGCAAGTTTAATCTCTAGAATAAAATTCAGGCCTCAGGCATGAAAATCCAGTTTGCCTGTTCAAGAATGCTCATCTGTTGCCCAGAGCTAATTTTGGTGTGCCGGATGCAGACAGTCAGACATGAGTAAATTCTTCACAGGCTGCACAGAAAGAGGCTAGCCAACTCCTAAAAAACGTTGTATGGAAATTTTTCCCGGCAATGCATATCAATGGTTTCCTGTTGTCCTACATCATTCTCCAAAAGGCAGAGAACAGGCTACCATTGCCCTCATGCTATACGTGAAAAGGAAGGAAGGACTCATGACTCATATATGGAACAAAATTCTTGTGTGTCATCACAAGCAACCAAGTGCAGTGCAGAGTACATGATAAGGATACACTTCTGGTCAAAACATTGGTGTACTACACTAAGGCTCAACTCCTGGCACTGCTGAATGCTTTTTTGAAGATTCATTATCTATCTCAGACTTTGATTTCTCTTTCATTTGAGTGGTTATTGGAAGGTCTCCATTTGTTAAGGAAGTATTTTAATATGTGAGAAAAAGAAAGCTAAGACCTTTTTTTTTAAAAAAAAATTTATTACTCATTCCTTAAAACCAGAATTTCTACTAAATGTATTGGTAAGTCTTCTTTCTGATGCACAAAGAAAATGTAAAGAGCGAAGAACTAACTATGTGAGTAGAGGAGAAAAGAAATCCAGATATAGCCAGAAATTCATGGTTTAGGGTACCTTTCTGCAAAGATGTGTACTTCTGTGAGTTTGTGCCTTCATGCTTTATTTGTCTTATCTCCTGTCTTGTATCACAATCTATTCACAAGACTGAAACGTAAGCCCTTGAATTGCTTGGCTGCAACATCTACAGTCAAATTAAAAGCCAGTCTAAATACTCAGCTTTTTTTAACCTTAATTTATTCTTTGTCTTGACTGTTCCTGATAGCTGACACTGGAGGCACAGCATCCTGAGACAGCAGAGGGAAAAAGAACATATCAGCTATTCCCTGAATGTGTCCCAGCTAATTATTGCCTGAAGTTTTAGACAATAAAGCATTCACATTTGAGAAACTGCTTGGGTATGAACTCTTTAACAGAGCCATTCATACTCTGTATGAAATGCTTCAAAAATAAAATAAAGCTACACTAATACTATGAACATTTATGAAGATCATTAGGAAGATTAATGTTATGATAAATACAGAGTCATACAATTTTCAAAATAAAGAATACCACATGTGGGGGCTTCATAAGGAAAGAAACTGTGTTGTGTAAAGTCCGCTAGAAGCAGCCAAGTACAATCTTAATAATTAATTAATAAGCCTGGTACTATTTTTCTCATGGTGAATATTTCACTTAAATATTTCACAGAGGTTTATGAGATAAGCTGGTGAACACGACAGAACAGAGTACTGAATCAATCAAATATACCCTAAAAGAAACAGCTGATATTGGAATAAAACCAAGTAGATTGGAAATAGCTTTGAAACCAGCATGTTAGTTAGTCTAATGGTGCACACCTGAATATTGTTACTTTCCTCAGAGCCACATGATTTCCTGTTCTATATAAACCCGAAGCAAGCTATTTTAGAGGAAGAGTTTGGGTGTTGGTTTTTTGTCTTTGTGTAAGTGATATAGATTCTTGTAATGTTAGGTTTGTTTTGTTGGTGATTCTTTGAAGTTGTTTGTAAAGTTTACCTCAGGTTTTCAACATCTCTGGTCTGAGAAGGTAATGTTTGTGGTCTTCACTGTGTAGAAAAGAGCTGTGTAATTGTAAGAAATTCTGGTTGTTGACTGTAGTATGTGATATGTAATAGGGAGTACTATCTTTTAAACTCTTTTTTTATATCCTGTTGGCTTGCTTAATGCAAGTGCCTTCTAGTAATGTGTCTAACTGATTTCACTGCCCAAAACTGAATTTGTCAGTTGTTTGTTAACTGGGCTTATCTAGGTTTGATCTGTCACAGTTTATGCAGGTTTTGCAATATCTATCCTTGGAACTTGATAGTACCTTAATGTTATTAAATCTCTCTAGTGTAGTGTCTCACCTCTACTGATGACTATCCAACAGCTAAAACATCTTGTGTGCTTCAATTTAAAATGAAAGATGAAATTGCTGCCACAGTCTTCTTCATCACAAGGCTAGTGAAACGGGAAGACAAACTGAGCAAGCATAAAATGGAGAAATTTGCAGCTAAGCTGACGACAATACTGTTTGAAAAGTATAAGAATCACTGGTACTTGGACAATCCATCCAGAGGACAAGCCTTCAGGTAAGAGGACCCTCAGTAATAGGGGAGGGGAAATGGACACTTTGCATGACATTCAAGATGCAGTGAGTACCCTTTCAGTGCCTGGACCCCTTAAAGGAGAAATGAGACAGAAAATTGGAAGAGAACCACTTAGCTATCCCTTAAGCTTGGGGGAAGAGGTGTTATTAACTGGTGAAGATGCACCTATTTGGAAAGTGGTTTCACAGTGTGTGTTTGTGTAGGTATGACTAGAGAACTGAGGTGGAAATCTTATGATACACAGTGTCTTGAGTACCCCTCTGACTTCTTGAATGCAGAATTTGAGTGGTATTAAACTAGCTTGTAGAATTGTTGTGACTGCTTGTAATAGTCTTAAAAATTACTGAAGTGAGTTGCTGTATTACGTGCTTAAAACAAAGTCTTGTCTGAGTCTATAAACTACCTTGTTAGGCTGACTTGCTGATTGGGGCTAAAAGTGTGACCTTGCATTAACAGGCTACATGTGTTGAGAAAAGTAAATACTGAACTTAAATGGACCTCTGTATGAGCCAAAATTGCAGTGATTTTTTTAAATCCACCTGTACTTTGTTCTCACCTAGATGTATAAGGATAAACAAACATCAGACAAGAGATCCACTGCTGGAGCAGGCTTGTGTGGAGAGTAATGTGGACTTCAATAAGCTTGGTTTGCCAAAAGAGATGACACTATGGGTTGATCCATTTGAGGTGTGTTGCAGGTGAGTTGAGAAGCTGGTAAGTGCCCTGTACGGAGCCAATCAACTCCAAGCCTGTTACTAGAATCTTAGTGTTTGAGGATGTACTTACTTGCTAGTGTCAGATGACTACTAACAGATGTCCATACTGCTAGCGCAGAGATGCGTTATACAAATACTGACTTACAGATACGGTGAGAAGAACCGGCCTTTCACAATTGCGCACTTTGAAGGAGATGAAAACCCCGAGATTCCGCAGCAGATCAGCTACGCTGTTGATAGAGCAGCACTAGACTATCACTCTGGCATTTCCTCAGATGAGGAGAGCTTCATCAAAGAGCCGAAAGCCATTCCTACTGTCAGCAATCCTAATAGTGTCTACCAGGTAAGCATGTGGTAATGGTATGTGGCTTTCAGTAAAAGCTAGTATCTGCCTTCTAGGTTCCCTCATGAAAGAATGCAATAGACTTAATTGATGGCCAAACTAATCTCTCCTCTTGTCCAAACATGTTTTAATATTGTCTCATTTCTTGCTGTTTAGTTCAGTGACTACTGCAAGGCACCCATACAGCCCTGGTCTCAGTATCTTCATAGGAAGGCCTATATGAGTGATGGCTCATACTATGCCCAGCACAGGGGTTACAAAGTCTACAGGCCAACAGCTGCTTTCACAGGACCCCGTGTTGATAGATATCACTGGATCAATACCAAGTGGTAGATCTGTGGCTGCACCTGTTATGGGTGGTTGAAACACTGAGCTATGGTATGGGATGAAGGCTGGTACTACAAAATTTCATAAAAAGAGAAAGCACTTACTGTCTAATCCCTGTCTCTTACTTTGTATATCTGAAACTCTGGGATTTTATTATATAACCTTTTAAATGTTTTATTAATGTTAACATAAGATTGAAAATTAATGCTAGACTCTTCTTGTAAGTTAAAAAGGAAATGCATATATCAATAAACCTACTCATGTTTTTTTAAAAGCTGTCTGATCTGCTATCAGTGCCCTGAAGGGACTTTAAAAAGATTTTTGGTGAAAACAGAAGCAAATCAAGGAAGATGGAAACATCCTCCAAGTTGCTTTGAAAGATAGTCTCCTTACTTCTGGCAAAGGTAGCAGGGGCAGCTGCATTGTGGGCAAAACATCTATGCATCACTAGCAGAATCACCTTTATGCTCCCCTTTGAGTGAAGCTTTGGGATATGCAGCTGTGAAAAGACTGTCTTGTGGCTCCAGCTAGGCTTTTGCCTCTAGACTATAGCTTACCTGTGACAAGAACAAAGCCTCATGGGCAGGACAGGTGAATACATGGTGTTGTAGCTTTCCACAGCTGTAAGCAAACACATCACCTTCTGGAATGATGGGGCTGCTATCTCTAAGGATTACTAGCCTGCCAGTTTACAATACTGTGGCCCATAGGAAGCTTTTCTCATAGCTCTGGACAACTTCAGTGAAATGATCTGCTAGCTACTCCAGAACTCTAGATAGATGGAGGCTCCTCTTTCAGTGAAAGACTCACTGGAATACTACTGGGCTTCAGAACTATGCTCTGGGATATTGTTTCCAGTACTGAGTAAAAAAGGTGGTCTTTAAAAATTGGAAGACATACTGCAAGTCAGGGAAAAGTTATGTTGATTCCTACTTACTTGTCACCTGCTCCATCATTGCCTCTTGGTTAAACTGTGGGGCGTAAGAGTTACAGAAGCGATGTGTTGCTGGTTAGTCTAATCAAAATGCTAAATAAACTAGCTTGTCAAAATTAATTGCTCATGTAAATACTTCTGGCTGTCACTTACTGCAACGATTTCTATTTGCTGCAGTCCAACTATTATTACCTAATAAGCAGTGATGGGAAAAAACCTGCTAAAAAGTAACCCTGAAGGGGAAGAGTTGCTTGGTCTGTGAAAGCAGACAACTGAGCCAGTTCAAGGCTGGAGGTCTACCTGTATAAGTGAATCCAAAGAGAAACAAATTAAAACTATAGTATAGATTTTAGCTAAAATCTCTCAGCAGGTGTGAAAATGTCTGTTGTGTCAAGCTATAGGTGTTCAACAAACTGCCTCCTAGCTTACCTTACAAATATGATGTGGATGGGAATAATAAATAATCAAGTGCTGTAATCGGTTATTCTCAGTTATGTCTCGGTCATGCTCCACTGACTTGGTCCATATTTCCTCACAACAAACCAATATCAGTTGTGTACTTCTGCACAAGAATTTTGCAATAAACTTGGTATTAATAGGGTTTGGAAGATCACTCATGCAAAAAGTAGAAATCCTACACTTCCTATAACTAGAGATAGTTTTGTTCATAAGACTTAATTTTAAAGTCTGTTTTTTATGTGTGAATGTTGCAATTTGTGGGGTGTTGATTTAACTGAGTAAATAGGATGTAAGGAGAGGCTTCTTTGTTACTGTACTTAAGGAAGCACTGTTTCCAACTAATTCTTGCAGCTTTGATAATAGAACTTGCACTCTAGCAACTTCATCCTGTTATTGTAGTTGGCAGTGGAGTGTTTTCCTAGTGAAATCAAAACAAGCACCTGTGCATGGGGTTGAAGGTGTGAACAATTGATTCAGCACTTCTGAGATAATGGAATGGATACATAATTTGTGAAGTTATAAAAATACAGCCACTTATTAGTGTTGAATATTTGATGTATAATGAGGTAACAGCATTAGTTTGGTATTCAGCGACTTGGGAAATAATTTGAATCTTGTCCTGTGCCTTCATGAATTTTTGTACTAGCAGAGAAGGAAGAATCTTAGGTGCCTCTACTCTTTCCCTATTTGCTTTTTACCTAAACCAGAGGCTGTACTGGGCAGAGAGGAGGTGATGTTTCATAGATCAGTGAATAATGAATGTTTCATGTGCTTTGGGGTCTGGCTCTTGAGTTTGGGAGGAGGAAAGACTGTTTCCCCAAGCTTAAGAGCACGACTAGTCTTTGACAGAACAGGACTTGCATTTCTGCATAGGTAGTACTACAGAGCAGCTGAAATATGGTGACTCCAGAACAAGTAAACGTTGTCTGTGTTGGCAAGTTGCTTTCAGTGGTGGAGATATCTTGCTCTTGATGTGTAATTGTGTAGATGCAGTTACTTGGGTTGATTGTAGCTTTCGCTGTCTTAGTTGAAAAGTAGCAATCATCTGATCTCTGCAGAGCCTTCAGAACGTGTAGTGGAGTAATACATTAGTTTAAAAAAATATTGTTTTTAACACTAAGCAGACTTATGAGTGATTCTGTATTTTGCTTCTGTTCCTGGAAACTCTGAGCTTTAGAAACAATGTTTGTCTTTTCACCGCTTGGATATAGCCAGAAATGTCAGTCACTTAGGCTAAAGTCTTGACACTTGAATTGCTGCATTGCTTTCACTTCTAATTTAATGACCCTTTTGTATGAAAGAGAAAAATACACTCTAGTTAACACAAATACAAGATTTACTTCGGCTTAAAGCCTGAGGACAAATGCAGAGGATCAAGTTAGAATCAAACTTCCAAGTCGTCTTTACAACTTTCTGCCTAGGGCAATTTTCTCTTCTAATGCATGTATTTGTTTTGCCAAACAGTCTTTCTCCAAACTAGTTATTTCAAGGTAATAAAAAAGCAAGTCTTCATTGCCTTTACTGTTCAAAAACTGGTGTTCATCCTCTATTATATGCACCAGCTCTTCAGTTAACACATCCACTTTATCCTCAAGTTCTGAAGGGGACAAGTAAGCGCAGGTTTCCTCTTCAAAGCTAAAAAAAGGAAACGAATGCTTAAATTTGGACAGTAGAAGTGCTGCTGTTAAAGCAATATTTATAGACTCTGCACAAGAGCAAACCAGAAAGATGAATTTCACTGGAGCTTAACTTCTATTATTGAGAAAGTGATGGTAGCTTACAGAGAAGAAATCAGTCTTCCTGTAATATACCCTGGCTTCAGATTTGATCTGTCCTGTTTACAGATATAGATGTAGAAGTTTATGGAGATTCACTTTGTAGTATAAAGTGAGGTCATGATGCAGAGGTGTCATGATTTGCATGATATCAACCCCCCCAAATTGTTTAGTTGTTGCTGTCTTAATGCAACTGTTAATAATACCTGCTGTCAAATCATTCTTACCGTGTTCTCCATCTGAAGCTGCCCTTTTCATAGCTGGTCAAGGCATGAAGAAAATGCTCTTTTTTCTTCATAAGCAACTTGTCATTTAGTGGTTCCTCACATGTCATACAGAGCAAGAGATTGTTCTTCGTGTGTTATGCAGTAAGTGTAGAAGTGGAGAAATCACATCAGTGTTAATTCTAAAAGCATTTTTATTGACTATTTAATAGTTGCATATATATAATATTGCATATTTTGACTGCTTTGGCAGGGGGCGTTGGACTAGATGATCCCCAGAGGTCCTTTCCAATCCCTACCATTGTCTGATTCATAAATACATATTTCATGATACTGCTTTTTATGTTATCTTAATGATTTGCATGAAGCCAAATGATTTTTCCTAGTATGATTTTTTCAGATGAAAATGACAGCTGCTTGTGTAGCTTTTACACTTGAATACAGTTATATTTGCTGAGTATTTATAGCTGAAGATATGGGAGCCCACTTCAACCCTTGCACACTTCTCAGGATATACGCTTTTAAAAAACTAAAGCGAAGAAAAGATTTTTTTAGCATTGTACTTCAGAGTGACCATGGCCTATCACAGTATGGTTGATAGTGGAGACACCTCTGGAGGTTGTTTTGTCCAGCTCCCCTGCTTAAGCAGGGCTGGCTAGAGCCTGTTGTCCAGGACTCTGTCCAGACAGTTTTTGAATGTGTCTGAGGAGGGAGCATCCGCAACCTCTCTGGGCAACCTGTTCCAGTGCTTACTCACCTTCATAGTAAAAAAAAAAAAAAGTATTCAAACTGGGTATCCGCGTTTTTGGTTTATGTCCATTGCCTCTTTTCTTGTCACTGGGAACTACTGAAAAGAGCCTGGCTTCATCTTCTTTACACTTACTGTGCAGGTGTTTATATACATTAATAGGATTCTCCTGGAGCCTTCTCTAAGTTAAACAGTCCCAGCTCTCTCAGCCTTTCCTCATAAGGGAGCTGCTGTAGTCCCTTAAACATCTTTGTGGCACTTTGTTGGACTCTCTTCGTTATGTCACTTTTCTCTTGTACTGGGTAGCCCAGAACTGGACACAGTACTCCAGGTGTGGCCTTGCCAGTGCTGGGTAGAGTAGAAGGATCATGTCCCTTGACCTTCTGGCAAGAATTTGCCTAATACAGCCCAGGATACTCTTAGTCACTTATTCAGCAAGGGCATGTTGTTGGCTCATGTTCAACTTTGTGTCCACCAGGACTCTCAGATCCTTTCCTACAGATCCACTTTCCAGCTGGTTGGCCACCAGCATCTGTGTGGGGTTGTTCCTTCTGAGGTGCAGGACTTTGCACTACCCCTTGTTGAACTTCATGAGGCTGCTATCAGCCCATTTCTCCAGCTTGCAGTCCCCCTGGACAGCAGTCTCCCCTCTGGATCTCAGCTGAGTTGGCTTATGTGCAATTATCTCAAACTGCTTGTGCTTATCCATGTCCCTTAAGATATTTAAGAGTACACCTGTTTCTGATGGTACAAACAGTTCTCTTCCCCAGCTCTAGTTTGAGTCACACTAGTTTCACTATCATTGTGCAGATGGGATAGTTAATCTTAGATCTGGGTAATCAAGGTATGGCTGAACAGGTTTTTGTCTACATGGCTTATGAACATCTCTTTGAAGAAAGCCAATGCTGTACCTTTTCAGTACATTTGGAATGCTTTTAAGCTCAGCGGTTGAAATAATGTATAGAGTTTCTACTGACATCCCACATGAGTCTGACCTTACCAAGCAATGATTTGGAGAGGCAGGCACATATAAGCCAGTTTAAATTGCCATTTTTGAACAAAGTAAGAAAAGAGGGATGGTCAGCTTTCAACCAGATCAGGCCTCATGATCTTTCTTATTACCTTCTCACAGGCTTCCATGTCTGTGAGGCTTTTCACTTTCACCTCAAAAAGCTGGGAGATGAGATTTATTTCTTCCTTGGAGAATGGTTCTTCCTTTAGTAACATCTGACTTATCCCATAAGACTTGTCACCCTGGAGAACTGCTGACAGCTGGAGTCTGAGAGAGAACATTTCACTAAGACAAGCCTTTAGTGCCTAGAAAAAAACAACCCTGTTTTGAAAACCTTGAAGCAGCCAGACACAATTCTTTACAGCTAACCACTGAACAGATATTAATAAGGGAGGTGGAGGGAAGATGCAATGAAACAGTAGTAGGGTATCAAGACAGGTTTTCACTTCTGGAAGCCTATATTGTCTGAAAAAATAACCTCATTGGTCTCGTGGACATTTGATACAGACCACAAATATGCTGTATAATATGGTTGCTACGCAACTGTTAAAGACAGGATCAGGATGAGAACATGCTGTCGTATGTCAGCAGAGTCCTGTTTGGGATATTTGTGCTATGTTGATTTCTAGATAATACTGGTAGTCCTTACCCTCATGAGAAGAACCATCATTCATAAATGGTAGCTTTCAGTAGGGGACTAAAATCTCTTTGTGTACATTGGGAACATTTTTGGGGAAAATGAGATGATAATGGGTATCCCCTGCAATACAAAAGGGCACTGTCTTGAAGGCTGAATGGAAAGGTTGCATCACATCAAGGTCTTAAGGGAAAAACACTGCAGTTCCATTTCTCTTTCTCAGCAAATCTGTGTCTGGTAGAACTGTGTTCTGAATCAAGACTATGATTATGAAAGACCATTCTCTATTGGCTTCTCCTATGTACTGACCAACTGATGGCTAGAATGTAGTTGTCTGGTTTTGTTTCATTACCTGCTTGTTCCACTGACAGCTATTTCTGAAGGCTGTTTGTACACAGGCAGGATGTTAATACACTGTATAGTGAATCTTTCTGCTGTCTTGCTGCCCTCACCTAAGGTGAAGCGGTGTTCTTTGAATGTTGAATATGAATCTTTCTGTAAACAACCACTATGTAACTGTAATGGCAGTTCAGGTAATAGTTCACTATCTTATTTCAGCTTGGATTTTTATTACGGAAGTTGTATAAAGGTGTCAACCCCCTCACTTTTAAAACGGTAATTTTTTACGAACTTTGCTATAATGTACATCAATACTTTAAAAATGTAATTACCTGATAAAAAAGCCTCAGAAAGAATGGGTTGGCGTCATGGTTGAAGTCAGCAGCAGTGATATGAGCTAAGCAGTGTACGAGGAGGAGAAGGAAACTTCCTACAGAACTCAGGCAATCCCTTAGAATGAATAGATTGTTCTTTGCATTCTGAGAAAGAATGAATACCCAGAGCTAAGACAAGGTTGCAGCAGTAGTCAGCTCAGCTGATGCATCTGTTAAAATGGTTTGTCTCAATTTTAAGCAAGTTCAAAGATTCAAATCAGAGTGCTGTAGAATATCCATATACACAAGACAGCAGCATTGTTGTAACACTTCCCTTAATACTCTATGATCCTAATCTAAAGCATCCTTGCATTCTCTGTTTCTAGACAGATTTATGTTTACATGTCATGGTTTTTAAAAACTTGTCTCCCAATATCCCAGAGTTTTAGAAACAAATAATATTAAATAGTCAGATTCTGTAATTATAGCAAGTAAAATGCTGATATACTGCTGACTTCTATAAAGCTGTCCTATAGAGAATTTGGTAGAATCTGGACATGAGAAACTGTGTAACCAGAGCTGATTTAATAAATGTGCTTTGGGTATGACCCTCAAATTAAACATACATTCAAACTCAGTGTTCTAGAGTGCTCTGTGAAGTTTGTGTTTAGATATATCTGGAGCATACCATTAACATCTGAGGATTTTTTATATCAATATTTTTTTCTAGAAAGCTTCAAGCATACTATGACTTGAAAAGAATGAAGCTCTTTTGAATTTTATTTCCTAGTCCCAGAACTTAATGAATATGAAATATTCCACAGACTGACTAGATGTGAAGTTGACAAACCTGATAAAAGAATGACTTTCTGAAGGCATTGCCTGTGGCATTACTAAGAGGAATGCTGGAAGCAACACACAGGTTAATTTTTGGAGCCTGCAAAAAGAAGGGAAAATGCTTCTGTGAAAAGTGTGTATGCATACCAGATCTGCAAAGTAAGAGGGATTAATGGGATATAAGTTCATATAGATGTCAGCTTTGATTTGCAGTGGGTACACAGAGCCAACAAATACCACATGAAAATGGAGACTGTTTAAAAAACCCCTAGCAAATCATAGCAGTTCATCTTGCCAGTTGTTTAAGTAAATGAAAGTGTACTCCAGCTCTGGAGCTCTGGCGGTAGTCACCACGATTTTTATTAATACTTTTTTGATACTGTTATGAAAGACCTGGAAGAGTTTACCTAGACTAAAGCCACAGTGTGGTAAGAACTGTACAAAGAAAGTGAGAGAATCCTTGCTGCAAGTTATAATGGAAATATGTTTTATCACAATATTATGCAGAATGCAGGGATTAAGTAATGCAGGAATTAAGTGATGTGCTCAAGAAAGATGCCACAACAGATATAAGAACTTACCATGGATCTTGTGGGACAGAGATTTGCCTTCAAAACAGTCATACACCATTGTAGAGAAAACATAAATGAAATTCAATTCCTGATATTTGCACACTTGTCATTCTCTACTTGATCTTACCAGATAATTGATAATTGTTTTGCAGCCTGTTGGCTGAAGAATTTTTTTGAGAACTGTCATCTTTTGGGATCACTGATTGCTAAATATTAGTATCTTAAAAACTTACACCAATGTGAAATCTGAGAAACTGTAGAATAGAGATGCCGTACTGATATATGACAAACTCTCTGGTAGAAAGGGCTGCAGGATCAACTACTGTTGGTTCTCCTCCTTGAGTCATCAAAGCATCCTGTATACCCTGAGAAGTACTTGCTGTTTCTGCAAGAGCAGTAGCATTTGATTAGACCAATTGGTTTCTATTTTCATTTTCTTTGTCCAAGAGGTAACACTGCAATACAGGTGTATAATAGACTGCATTTCTCACCTCATAATATCATTGTTCAATATAAAATTAAGCCCTTCTGATGCATTATGAATTCTTAAGTCATTAAGTGTTCGATACCCTTAGGTAATGCCAAAAATTTCACTCTTCCTAGTAAAATTTCTGTAACTTAAGGTCTAGAAAAGTGCCATTGCTAATATGTGCCTCAGCTGATTAGTGGCAAAGTTGGGGGTGATTCTGTGTTCTGAGTCTTTCTCCTTCACTGGTAGAGCAGTTTCTCCAAGGAGGAGAGTAACTTTATGATGTTTGCCCAGGAAAATCTTATCACAATAGACACAACCAACAGCTACTTGAATGATGAAACAGTAATCTTCACATTACACTCAAATTCTGACTTGCATATAAGAAAGAAGGGAAGTTATATTTACTTTTGTCCGGCCTTTGGCTTTCTAGTAGCCCAGCTACCACTGTATGATGCTCACGTCTTTCAGAAGACCAAGACATAAAAAGGTTTTTACACACTCAGTTTTATCACTGCTTGTGTAAACAAATATGAAAATACTGCTTTCCCAAACAATCCATCTCTTACCATATTTTTTGAGCAGACATTTTATGCGTTGGAATTATGTAGACAAATATCACGAAACAAGTAAATAGTTTAGCTCTTTGGAACATGACATGGAAGTCTGGGCAAAGATGTTAATGTTGCAGAGAAAATATGTTTCTCTCCAAAAGTCTACATTATCCGATTCACTAGTTTTCTCCTTTTTCATATATCTCAAATATTATGTGGAAGTCTGTTTAAACAGGAAGTGATATGTTCAATTAAAACAAAAAAAGCTCAAAGAAAACAAGTCCTAAATCCAAACACTTTTCACTCCTGTAATTCTTGTTTGGACTGCTTACAGAATGCTCCTCACAATTTTTCCTAACAAAGTTGTCTTTGTCACTGATGCATTTTTATTGATGAGAAAAAAATTTCTATCTGCCTTTATAAATAGTGGCTTTATATCAGTGTCAAATTCCATATCTCCTCAGAATTGATATGATAGGATTTTTTTTTCCAGATAATGAATACAACATTTACCTGTTTAAGTGCTCTAAGCCCAGTATTTGATTTGGACTACATCATTGCTAATTCACAGCTGTAGGCAAGTTATGCAGATATCACATGTGGCTCATGCATTTTGTTGCTAAGCAGACAAATTGGAGGTAGGTAGCAGGAGAAGCAGCCTCTTGTGAGATCACTTTGTGTAGCTCTGTTTGTGGGGCAGTAGTCAATCAAGTGACTTAAGGTTCTTACCATACTGAGAAGGTGTCATGAACTGTGGATTTAGAAGAATGATTCTGGATGCCATCAGGTATTCTGCCTGCTTCAGCACCTTGATATCTGTGAGAACAGTATATACTAGTTAATGGCAGTGAATAATTACAGAGAGGTTTGTGTCTCATTCCTCTTGTTGTTCCATAAGCTAACCTTGATTTTTCTATGTAGTATTTGGGCCTAAGACATCTGTTTAAAAATCAACTGTTAGTAATAAAGGTTGTACATTTTGACAAAATGTCTAATTTTTGGAAGATTTTTAAAAATGGAGAAGTTTATTGGAATCTCTCCAAGGGGCTAGATAAGGAAATCTTTTTCTGGCATTCTGATAATTCTGTGACTCTTGCACCGTTTGCTGTTCAGGAAAATCTGGGAATGCTTACTGCATGATAAGAGAGCAATAAGGCCAGCTGGACTGCTTGATGCCTTGGTGTGTGCTCTCTTGAACTCCAGTTTTGCTGTATGAAGAAATTATTTTTCATCTGTTTCAGATAGCACTGTTTCAAACTAAACTTTCTTTTGCCTTGTTTCTATATGGTTAGTTGAATTCTGGGGTTGTGCTATCCCACTTCGTCAAGCTAATGAGCAAATAAACAGCTGTTTACTTCATTGAGAAGGTGCTGGAAAAGACTCAGAAACATTCAGCAATTGATCACATGATTGGTAGCTTATCTGATCCCTATAAAATCTTTAAATCCAAAGAAGAGGAAATTCTGCTATTTATCAAGTAGCTGCTGATGTTTCAAGAAAAACCCTACAGATCTGCTAACTCTAAGGATGGAATAAGCTTCCTCTGCAGATACATAAGAATCATCCAGGTAAGACATTTAGTTTTATTCATGTCCAAGAAAAGGCAAGCACCCATGTAGGTATCAGTTTTGCATCTGAATTTTGGTAATATTCTTTACATGAAAGGGTAGAAAACCAATATTATCTGAGCTGAAAAATGCACTTTTAGCCCAAAATCTTTGTGCTTGTTTTCTCAATTTCTAGGTATGTTTAGGTGTTCCACTGCTGATGGTTAGTTGGGAGAATGCAACTGACTTTTTCTTCTTCAGAATCACATTATTCTTTCTCATCTCAGACTTTAACTATAATCTCGGTTCCACCCCACTTCTTACCTGTTCATTAAATTTCCAAAGCATTAATGCCCCCCATGAAATGCATCCATATCAAAAAATAATCATAGGTCACTTGAGTTTCCTATGATAAACCAGACTTACTGTTAGTCAAGAACAATAAGAGCTGGTCGTCTCCCTTAGGATGTATCCCTGGAACCCAGAAAGACTTGATGTCGGATGATAGAGGACTGTTGCTTTGCTTCATCTCTTTTTCTTTTTTTTCTTCTTCTGGTCTCATTCTCAACTTCTGCAAATCTGGATGCAAATCCTTTCCTAAGAAAGCTTTTATTTCATTGCATTCTTTCATTGAGGTCTACAAGGACAAGTAAAGAAATATAGAAGTAAGTACCTATAAAAAGCACAATGGAAATTTCATATTTGGTTCTATGTGACTTTTTCTTTATTCCTCCCCTTGTATAAACTTAGGGTCTGTATTTTAAAAACTTCTGCTCCCTTGTATTACTCAATGACCAGGAAACATATTAAGCAACAAATACAGCCAGGATGTCACATTATGGTATATGTTTTGTTTAGGGCAGACACTAGCTGCTTAGCATGCTTTCTGCTGTTAAATTTCTTAAACTCTATGATGATTAGCACTCTGTACCAAATATGGCATTTCTGGAGTATGAGTCTTCACAATCTTTCAGTAAGTCTGACAATGAGAAAATAGCAAAAACAAACAAACAAAAAACTCAAAAAACTGGGGGGTGCTTGTGTGAAGGTAGGTGGTCACACAATACCCTATCGTGCTGCTCAGTGTATGTTGTAGAAGCAAATCCTGTGGGCTTCATCCTGCTCTTCTGTTCTCTACAGAACTGATGATCCTGCAGCTTTGCTCTTTTATCTGATATTTGCCATATGTGAAATTCTTTGAGGTCCAGATATTTCTCTTGGAAAGTCTGCCAGAGGTCTTCTCTTTTTTCTGTTATTTCTTCAGTTTTCAAGGTTGCATTTTTCTTCTGTAAAGAAGAAAACTGTTAAGCCCTTTTTTTTTTTTTTGTTACCTTGTACTTTCAGCTGGGGAATAGCCTGCTTTTGAAAGCTGTGCTTCTCCTATCCGTTTCCAGCTTCTTAAAGTATTGTATTCCTAACCTCTACATTCAACCATTTTCTTCACGTATTTGTTGTAAATCTCATAGTACAGGACATAATCAACATATTATAGCTGCAGTCATGGTCTCGTTAACATTACACCATAAATCTTATGTACTGTGCATATGATGCAGCCTTGTCAGTTAGAAAACTTTGGGGATTTGCTGTTTTCTAACCTGCAATGGATCAAGATTACTTGAAATATTCTTCTTTGTTCGTTCTTGTTCTAGGAAGAGTTTCAGCTGTTCTTCCAGCCTTCTCTTTTTCTGCTCTCGGAATTTTTTCAGTTCGTTGGCTATGATGTTAGCTTCATCTACAAACTACAGATTGTATATATGGAAAAAAATAAAAACAAACCAAAACAACAAACCACAAGATCATGGTATTTTTCTGGAAAGAGTAATCCTTGGAGAACAAAGTCTATGCGCAGTAAGTAACAGCAGCAATGCAAATTATTTAGCATTTTCTGAATAAAATTGCTAGGTAATACATTGTTAGTTTTACCTTCTCTCCGATGCAGCCTTTTAGGCTTCTGATTATTTCCTTAAACTGTGCCTCTCTCAGTTTTAATAATCTTACACTTTGTATAAATTCCAGCACCAAAAATATATACTCTGTCTTGTCCTTCAGCAAATGTGAAATGTCCCTGGTGTCATCATCAATTGATAACTCCTGAAAGATAAAATGGTCTTGTGAAATCTAATGTGAAATGCATGAACCTTCTTTTGTTATCTTACTTTACATGCAATATTTTGAGAACAGATTTAAGAGTCTGAATTTTTGAAAATGCTGTCAAAGGTAGTGGAAGCTAGGTAACAGTATTTTGCAGTCTTACACACCCTTTGTTGTTGTTGTTTATAAATGCCCAAATAACAGCACCACAACTATCAAAAATAAATTTAAGATTCTCAAAGCAACCTTAAGTGAACTCATGTTAAGAAATGGATCTGAAGTGTCTGATCTTTAGTAGCTAAGTAAAAGATATTTTCCATTCTTTTTGGCATTAAAAAAGTGTACACTACAATATACTGCAATCTGGAGTTAGCTGTCCCATTGCTATAAACAGACACATTTCCTGAGAAGTTTGTAAACTTTGAAGTTTAAAGTTTAAAAACACACTGGAGGAGTTCCAGATTCTAAACCAAAATATCAAGAGAGTTTTACTTCTACAATAAGCTGTTCCAGGCCTGTGCACTCCTTTTGGGACTTCAAGGCAATCTTTTTGAGCTTGCAGAAATCTTGTAGCATAATGACGGTTTGCCGCAGGTGTCTCTGAGATAGGATGAAATATGCCACAAGATTCCCAAACTTCTCTCCTTCAGTCTCCTGGATCACTTGCATTTCTTTGGCTTGCATCTGGGAAGAAAAGACTTTGCAAAGTCTTACAGATTACTTGCAGACTTGTGAAAGTGTGGAAATGTTCCAGTTCTCACTACAGGTTTGAAAATAGGAATCCAGAGGGGAAAAAAAGAACTACCCTGAAGAACAATGGAATCCATCAATTTAAAAAGGGACTTCTAAAAGTTTCCCTTGACAGCACGAGTCAAATAGTTGTGAACCACATAAAACATTGCTGAACATAAAATAACGTGGCTAGAGATTTTAGAAAAGTCTCGTCCCTCTGTATAGCTCTTAGCAAATGACAATACCAATGCTTGAGCTGATGTACCTTTTCTTCTGTCTGTGTTTGAAGTTCCAGTCTAAACTGTGTCTGCATGTTTCTCAGCTCAGCTTCTGACTCTTCGTTTAAACCTTTAAGCAAATCCCCTTCCTGATGATGCTTCTGGAGAAAAGCCACTGCTCTTGCTACTTGCTGTTTCTCTCTAGTCTGAGCGACCTCTTGAGTTACTTCTTCGCCATTATTTTTGTAGTCAAAACTGTTCAGGATCCTTGTCACACCTTCTGGGCAAGTCAGAATCTGAAGCATGTAAGCATAGCGATATGAGCAAATGAATTTTGTTGATAGAAATTAACATGCTTCCGGCATTGGGTTTGTAGTGGGTATAATTAGCAGGGCTTTTAATAGCAGGGTTCTGCCTGGTTGATTTGTGTAGGAGGTTACTATAACTACACTTTGCCCCAGCCTGTGTGCCCTGTACATCCTGTGGGTTGTCAATAAGGATGGGCATCTGTGCGCTTACAGGTTTTGTGAATAACTGTGAGGATCATGCAGGGAGGGCTGAGACATGAAAAGCATGAAATGCCTCTACCTGAAGGTTGCTGTAGAGATCCAGGACTCTGTACAGACATGTTTGCCTCAGAGCTTCCAGCTTTACTATCTTCACTGCTGAAACTTGTAGTATTTGACTTACAGAATCTGGCGAATGCTTGATTTCCCAAGAATGTAGTTTCTATTAAGCAAAAGAGAATAAAGGGTAGGGATTTTCTACAACAAATACCACTGTGGTCACCAGAACTAGTGAATTTCAATTTCCTACAGAATTGTGATGGGAAGTCTGAGTCAGTTTGGACTAGTCTTTTCTCTAAGGTTACAGAGGCTCCAAGGGAAGCTTCCTCTACCCAGTAAGTCATGGAGTTACACTGCAGTTTTTCCTCAGAGCAGTTTGTAAAGTCTGGATTTCTCTGCTACCTGCCTGTTAGTTTTCATAAAATTTGTAAGTGCTTTATTTTCCAAGTTCTCTATGTCCCTGCAAAGTTAGATGAAACCAGGAAACGGATTAAAAATTTGGCATTAGCTTAGTACAAGATAGACAGACTTCTGCTCCCAGAACTGTTCTATATAATTTGATTTTAGAATGACTTTGCCATATTAAAAGCTGCCTGTATAAACAAGGCTATCTCAAAGGTGGATTTTACCCACAATAGAATTACTTTCTATAAGTTGTCTAAACATCTTTTAAGCTTTCTCTGACATTGTTTTCCTGTCAGACAGTAGCATGAGGTCTGTGGGTATGTGGAGTAGTAAGAGCTAAAATGCCCCACCATTGGTGGGCACTCCGATTGCAGACATGGCAGTGGGCCCTTCTAAAAAGTGAAGGACTGTAAAGGAGATGTTAACTCCAAATATTGTGAGGAAAAAATGTTCTTAAAAGAGGGAGATTTTCTACTTTCAAAGCCCCAATGGTTGTCTCAGTGCTACTCTCCTAGCAAAACTCAGGACATGCTAGAAGAAAAACAGCATGTTATAGTTGTAGATTCATCCTAGGTGAAAAAATCCTAAGATACTGGAGGATAGAATGAGGACCATTGAAGTGCTAAAAGACAGATTGTGAAGAAGAAAGAAAAACTACATTTAGACATGTGAGTGAAAAATAAATGTGGGCACTAAACACAGTAAGAAGGCTTGCTTTTTTATTTAAAAATAAAAAGCTTCATACTGGTAATGTCACTATTTTTTCTTGCGTAATGGTAGTTTAAAACTTAGAGTAGTTTTTCTTTGGTAAAGAAAGTGCTTTGCTACCTGTACTGACACAGAAAAATCCATAATCCAGTACAAAGAGACCTGAAACTGTTAAGTTATGCCTCTAGCTGCCCTGATAATACAGCCACCCATCCAGTGCCTAAAGCTAGCATGTATGTTTGTATCACCCAGTGAAGGTTACATCCATTCTGGCAAAGCAGTGAGGTGACAATAGCAGGAGTAGCATAAAGAAAATGCCTTAAACTCACTTGCTGTTCAGTGAAGTTAGGATCTGGGATTTGTAAATCAGGAAGACAAGCTGACAACTGGTGTGGAATTTCTTCCAGAAAGTGTAGGGTCTGTTTGGGCACTGTTAAGCCTGGGCTGAGGCCTGAATGTTTGATTTCTTCTAGTTGCTTCTGATGGAGGGCTTGTTCAGTGTGGTGGTGATGTTCTGACAGTTCTTTCAGAAGTGAGTCCTTTGTGCTGATTGCTTCTGTTCCTTTACTGGTCTTCATCCCCTGAAAACATAGGCACCCCAACTGAAACATCTCTGATCAGTAGCATCAAAGGAATAAGAATTGAGTCACTGAGCCTGAGATCTAAAAAACATAACCAGAAACTAGTAATCCACGTTCATTTAAGTAACATAAGTAGCCTAATGTATTGTGGGATTAAGTGCCCAAGAGTTACTGAAAATAAGGACACTGCTTCTTGTGCCTTAACGTTGAGAAAGAAAAATCAATTTAGTTTCTGTTTTGCTTTGCAGTAGTCAGAACAGAAGATTTCTTTTTTCTTTAATAAACCCCTTTCTACTTCCATTTCCTTTTCTGAAGCAATGTGGGGAAAATTGAAAGGAATTCAAAAATGAAATGGAAAGCTTTCTTTTCCTGTGTATCAGCTGAGAACTCTAAGCAGACGCAATGCCAACCTTACCCAATTTCCTTTATGATATTCCTGTTCCTTAGCCTTGGATGATTCATAAAAGGAAAAGATAGTGTTTATTTCTTCCATCAATAAGGACAGTTCCAGATGTGCCAGTTCACAAGCATGCTTCTCAAAGAATAACCTACAACCAGATATGCATGAGACAGGAGTGAAGACAGATCACTACTATTTATATAGTCATTACTATGAGGCACTAGTCACATTCATACACGTGTTGCCTGGAGAACAAGTAGACGACTGTAACAGGTATCTTCTGCTGAGCCACACGTGAAACCCAAATACAAGCTTCCTGGGGAGAAAACCTTCCAAACTTGCAAAGAATATATAAATTGTAACTAAAAATGCAGTAAACAAGGAAGAACAAGGTTTTCTTACCTTGTCTGGATTTCTTGTTGTACGTGGCTGATACTTTCCAAATGTGAAGTGGGCAGAAGAAGGGATACTATGGAAGCTGAAGCAGTTTCCTGGCTTACTTCAGCGCTTAATTCCTCTGAATGAGCAGCAGATGTTTTTAAAGTGCTCCTTGATGAGTAGCCTATAGAAGAAGCATGAGAGAATGTATTTGCTGCTGAATCATTATATTTTGGGTACAGTGAAACCCTGTTACAGATTTCTTTGGATTTTTTTTTTTTTCATTAACTCTGCAGTATTTAACAGTTAAAGTAGCAGTGTTCTGGCTGGAAGTAAACCAAATGACCTTTCAAAAAGTCATTTATCAGTATGTTTTAGCAATGTTTCCAGAAAAGAGTGTTTTACCAGAACAGGTTTATATTTTTAATGAAAAAGTGTGTTTTATCAATAATTCCTTGAGAATCGTCTTGATCTGGATATGAGAATTCAGAAAGTCTGTTTATATTGCTTATTGAGAAAGGAAACCTGGTTTATACCACTTGTTGCTCTTCAACTGCAAATAAACTTCAGCAATGGATAAATTCTGACTCAATAGAATCTTCTTGCTGCTTGTCCAGACAGTCATTTTCAATGTAGAATCTGTCCCAAACATAAATGACTAGATGAAAAAGCTAAGGGCATACCTGTCAATATTTTGCTGCAGACATAAATTACGAGGTGCCTGCAGCTGATGTCGGAATTCCACAGGGGATTATTTTAGAGGAATAGAAGTTGAAAGTGCACATCTCTTTACTTAGGTTCTTTTAATTTTTGTTACTAATCAACAATGCTAGTCTACTGAAGCTAAAATAATACTGATTATTTCTTCCATCTTTTTGTA
This sequence comes from Opisthocomus hoazin, assembly GCF_030867145.1. Classification (NCBI taxonomy): domain Eukaryota; kingdom Metazoa; phylum Chordata; class Aves; order Opisthocomiformes; family Opisthocomidae; genus Opisthocomus; species Opisthocomus hoazin. The sequence goes on from NC_134437.1 coordinate 2,355,326, forward strand.
CTGGAAATATTATAATGATAATCCCACCCTTAGTTATTCTGGAAATAGTCAAGTTGCATGAGCTAAAATGCTGCTACTGAAATGAAAATCAATACAGCCTCCAAAAAAAAAAAAAAATTTAAATCTGTGTGTATCGATTATTTTAATGCAGTCTTATGTTTAAATAGCCACTAATTAGTTCTAGAGTGCTGATGAATCTGCAGGCTTCCCAATTTAGCTAAAATCACCAATGTTTGGAAAAGGAACCGGAGGTGACAGAGAAATGGCAAAAGTAGTAGCTGCATTGTGAAACTACTGTTAGGTAATTGCTGATTCACTGAAGTATCCGAGGGCAATACAAGGCTATATGCTCAAAACCAAATACCTCATTTCCATAGCGCATAGTTTCTCTGGCAGTATGCATGCTAAATTTGAGTTTATGCGCTGTGTTTCTATGAAAACAGCAGCCTTCTAAGTGAGCTAGATTGTCACTAGATCTGATGGTGATGAAGAGATCCTGTATGAAAGACCTTTGAAACACTAATGGTTCAAATTCCAGCTGTACAGATAGTTGCCCTAGAAAAGACTGTGGCTGTTCAGAATGAAGAAGGAAATGTGGTTTTTTTGCAAGTAGTGCTTTTGCTGGGACATTGTCAAAGGGACTTCCTTGGAAATTCCACTATGCTTTTTCTTCTAGGATTTCAGAGAAGCATACTTCATAATAACTGTACATTTTGCATACTAAAATTTCTTGAGCACTTGAACAGCTTGTATTTTTCACCTCCATGTGCTCATATCTGGAAGGCAGACCTTTACATAACTACAAGCCTGGCCACAATGTAAACTACAATTTTAATATTTTCAGCAGGGGAAGTAAAAGCTTTGCTATTGATTTCTAGGTTTGTACTGCATTTTCTGTTGTCAAACTGAAGTTAGATTTTTCCATTCTGCAAGAGCTGCAGGACTAAAAAGATGGAACTAGTTCAGATGAATAAACACAATGTGTTTTTGTATTTCCAAAGATTAAAGCATTCTACTTAAGTTTTCCACATAAACCACCTCAACTCTGATGCATAGAAAATGCAAGAAATCAAATTCTCTGCCACCCTTTTCTCACAGTCTTCCCTTTGAATCTTAAGTGCTTTTCAGCTTATAACAAATTAGTCTAATGAAGTTGCATTTGTACTTACAGGAACACTCTAAATCTGGAGAAAGACATTAATTGCTTTAAAAAATACTCATTAAATTTTGTGAGGCCTTGCAAGAGAAACATTGAGCATAACAAATTATTTCAGGGCTGATCTCACCCTGCGGCAAGTTTACACAAATGATAAAGGGTTCACTCGTTAAGTCCCAGGAGATCTTTAATTCTTACAAAATGGAACCAAAGTCTAATTTTCAGATGGGAGAATCTATTTCTAGATTTTCAAAGTTGAAAGTTTCTGTCAACATGTTTTACAAGGTCAGAATAGCATAAGGTAACTGACAGTACCTTTATCTTCTCTCTTACCTGACGTTTCGGGTGATATGCTACTTTTGCTATTTTCCTCCACCATCTGAACTGCAGACTTGAGTAGTCGGATCAGATTTTGTTGGATGACCTTGCACGTACTATGTGAGATCCCACTAATGCCATAAAATCTGGTTGTCTCATAGTTTTCAAAACACTCTGGTGACCCGGAGAAAAGCACCTGAAACAGCACAAAGCAGACGAAGGCCATTTCATGCCTCTCAAATATGTAATTGAAAAAATCTTCCTGGCATTCTTTGCCTTCTCATGAAAACCTTCATATTCATTAACCAGTTCATAGCCATTCTATGCAAATTGTCCAGTGACTCAATAAGATGCTGCAGCACATTGCCTCAGCAGTTTAAAAGCCTTTTGAAATGGTTATGGTCCCACAGCTCCAAACTCTCAGGTTTTTCCACATTCTTCAAGCTGACGTAAAAGTCATAAGATACGATTTGAACTGCGTTACTTGTATTTAATGTTCTCGGTTTCTCTGGAATCCATTTGTAAGTGCTATACAGGTGATAAAATGCTTTCTGTTCAACATTGTGGTCTAATAATCCTATCTCATTTAAACTAATAAGCTAAATTTTGTTAATAGTGATAGTCTCATGGTAATGGAAGAGCAGAAGAGGAGGGCAGAGAGACCTCCCAGGGAACTTTGAAGTAAGGACTCTGAGGAAAAGGGAAGAGGATTAGAGAAGTGAATTAATCTGAATCTTTTTATTGTAAGTGGTCCAAAATGGAATGTGGGAACCAGTTAATGCAAAGAGTAAGGATCAGATCCTGAGACCACTGAATTAATGGAAACATTCACTGACTCTCTTGCTTACAGGATTTGGGTCTACAGTTCTTGGGACAATACAGGTTATCGGATTTGAAAGGTCCTTTAAGGGAGGGGGACCTATGATCCTCTGTACTCAAGCATTTTTGAAAATCATTTTGCATCCAGAAAAAAATGTTCACAGGAGTTGTGGAATGTCTAATATCTTGCTTCTTCCCTTGAAAGTACAGATCTTCAGGTGTACAGCTGTTTAAAATTTCTCTGCAGATAGACAAACTGACAACTTGGGTGTTGGCCTAGATGATTGTTTTAGGTCCCTTTCAAGTGAACTACGCTATGCTATTCTGTTCTAGTCTAACTTCTTTTTAAAAAAGTCCCTGCTGTTGAAAAACTGCCTTTTGAAGTGAAATTTTATTGAATTTGCAAGTGTGAAAATCTTTACTATGTACTTTATAAATCAGCTTTTGCTATTCTCATCAAAGTTTTTTGTTATTTTATAGGGCTCTGATTCCTTACAGCAGCATTCTTGGATGGATATTCTCAGAACGTGACAACTGCTTATGCTTTGGTTAGAAAGTAAGTAACATAGTTGCTTTGCCTTAAGGTGAAGTCAGTACCTTTGCCTGCTGTGTTTGGATATTTGACAAATCCCTCAAATATTCCAGTTTGGTGTATGCAGTCTCCACACTAGCTTGTTGTTTCAGTATATGTTCCTGAGACTCAGAAGCTAGGGTAAGCATGACCTGGAAGAAACGTACAAAACATAAGCCTGCTTCAAGTGAATTGCAAATCCCGGCTTTCATTTGCTTTCTTACACATAATCTGGCAAGTCACTAGCTACAAAGCTGCTGTAATAATTCTAGAGCACCAGTGTATGGGTAGTCCTGAAGAAACAGTCATGGAAACTGCAGGTGATGTAAAGAAGGGCCGAAAACTAGCTTCCTGGCAATAAATTTCAATAAAGTCTATTTGACATCAGTCAGTAAAAAGCTTTGTGTTTACTTCAGCTGGTATTTCTTGGACAGAAATAGATGCATTCTCTGTAGCACTAGGTAACACTTATTTGGAGATGTGCTGATGATGTTTTCAAGGGCTGAATATGGATTTACCTGTGTGGAAGTCCTGTAAGTATTTAGGTACTTCTTAGCATTCCCTGCAAGAAGGAACAGTATAGGAAGAGGAATTCAGCTATGCAAATAGCCTATCTGGATCGCACCTGGATCCAGCCCTAAAGAGAATGTGCTTTTTGGCAGAGTGGTACTTCCTAATCTCCTAGATCTGTTCCAGCTTTAACAGCTGTGATTTTACATGGTAGGTTGCATTTATTCTCTGTCAGTGACTGTTTGGCTCCTGACATAAGGAGAATCTTCTCCACTCAGGAAAATAAATGAAAGCACAGTATTTTTTCAGGTCTCCTTTCTAACTCCTAAGTCCAGCCTGTGGCCACTCCTAGCTCAGCCAGCACAGTTCTACGATTTCATTGGCTTGCTTTTCTTAATGAAATCCAGCTTCAATTGCACAGTTCAATGAGACATTTCTGTTGCCAGAAGTCTATCATTAAATATCTGAGTAATGGGTGTCTAGGATGACTGGATTTTTCACCACTACTTTTTGTTGTTGTTGATGTCTGTCTTTCCACTTTTTTTTTTGCCCCTTTTTTTTTTTTGTCTGATTGGGATTGAGAGAAGGCCAGGTGGAAAAGGAGAAACTTATAATAAATAGCAGTTCCTGAAACTGCAAATATCGCAGTATACTGGCTTCAGAACTTTCAGTTTGCAGTGCCTCTAAAGGTAAACCAGAGTGTTCTGTGGAGTGAGACCAGGGATGTTCAGCCCAACCCAGCAGTGGCCTCACCTTTCTGAGCTTCAGGTTTGTTGCTGTCTCAGTATTTGAGATCTGGCTCCTTTGCTTTTCTTTCTCTATCAGCTGCATATATATTCGCTCTTCTTCTGGTTGCATCTTTTCAGTGAACTCCATCAGCTTCTCTAGTGCCTTTCTGATCTCCAACAGAACCTGTATTTCCTGTTCTTTTTCATCTCTGTCAGCTATAAGCAACAAATATTAGCAGTAGCACCCTTTTCTACTGAAAAGTCACAGAGCAAATCTGAAGTAATATGCTTTCTCAATGTGCTTCACCACTTCTACATTCTATATCTTTTAGAACCGCCCAATTTTCAGATCCTACCTTTGTGTTATCTTGCTTCAGGAGGACACATGTAGTTTGTAAGGCTTAAGCTAACCTGTCAGAGGGAGCAAACATGACAGAAAATAATGTATGACCCTGCCTGCCTCTCTTCTGATTGTAGCTACCCTTCTGTACCTTTGAACAGCAAAGATAGTTCGGAGGCCAGCTGGCTACTGAAATAATTTGAAGCTCGTCTCTCCACTTCCTGCAGAGAGGACCCTTTAAGAAAATGGCATATTTCCTCAATGTCTTTTATTTTTTCCTTGTATTTTATCTGTAAGAAATGGAAGAGGAGAGGGAGTTTTAAGTAATGTTGCGAAATTCTGAGATAGTGACCTGTTTTGATACTCTTTCCTCTGACAGATGAGAGCAAGAGGTTGTCTAATTTGGTTATTGCTTTTTTCCTGGCCTTTTAATTATTTTGTGAAGAAACTGACTGCAAAACCCCTGTTTCTGATACCACTATGAGTTGTGTTGTCCTTGCTGTGTATAGACACATGCTGAATTTGGACTGTTGGTTATTCTCTTAGGACACCTGACACCATTCCTTTATGCTGGGGATGGCTGCACTGAAGTAGCAATGTGTCCATTTACATTTTTGATTTGCACTATACTGGGGAGGGAAGTGACTTGGATTCAGAACACCACCATCCTGGGTGCAGCATCACTGATATTTGAATTTGATACACGTGAACTAAGACTTCCTTAAGGAGTTTTTGAAGAACTTTCCTGAAGCCAGCTGCAAAAAAGAATGCACAATACCTTTTGTGCCTTTCCCTCTCTTGCAGCATCAAGGACATGAAGAACTAAACAGTTCAGCTTTTTAAGAAGCTCTTCTTCCTTTTTTCTTCTGCAATGCCAGTATAGATGCCTTGAAATTATTTCCTTCTCTAGAAAGTCCAGCTGTAAAACAATGACAGACAGAATAGCTCAGGTTTGCAGGAAACTGAAGGAAGATTATAAATTTCATTGAAGCTAGTGATGAAATCTCCATTCAATGCTTTTGACAGCATATATCCAACTTTGCTGCCATGGGGGATGAATGCTTTGTAGTCCTAGGTCTGTGAGTGTTACAGTTCATGTCCGAAGTATAATGCAATATGTATTTCAGGGTAGGGGAAGGATATTAAATAAAAGATGCAGAGATCAGCAGAAGAAGATACAGATCAAAGGGAGAGAAAAAAGCAGATAATGAAAAGAGGAGAGGTAAGTAAAATGACATATATATGTTTCAGTTCATCTTGCACTATAAGAAAATACTACTTGTGGGGCATATAGAAGGAAGTAAAATTTCCTCTAATGGCAGAAAAGCATCAGCAAACAATTTCCCACAGATATCGAACCTGTAAGTAAAGATAGTTTGCTGGATCTGTAATTACCAGATCTGGATCTGTAGCTCTTCTTGGTAAAGCTCCAAAAGACTGAACAGTAGGAATTGCATTGTGTGTCCAGGGGTTGGTTTGAGCACCTATAACAGGCCCTATTTCACCTGTAATCGGACTTACGGTTCTGCCACCAATAGTGATGGGGACAAGGCCTGTGGATAAAGAAAAATAAGTATAATGTTTAGAATGTAGATCACGAATTTCAGCTGCAGCTCTAGTGAGCAACTTTTATTAAAGTTCAAATGGAGCTGACAAAGCTTTCGAATCACCTAATGAAAAATAAACTGAACTTTCCCGAGATGTAAATGCTATGTACCAAGTGTCAGATCGAGACACTGCAGACCTTCACCTTCAGACAACATCTATCTATGGCCCCCATCACTGAGAATAACATCAGAATACTTCTCCTGAAGAGCACAGTAGATTTTTAAAGGGTGTGATTTGGTCTCCGTCCTAGCTGTCCTTCAACATTCTTCTGGTGTTGCGTGTTTCGAATGTACACACCATGAAAACTGGTATTTTCTATTCAGTGTTGAGGTAGAAACCGATCTGTTTCAGCAGGGTGATTTCCTCACTCTGAAAATAATGCGTGCTTGTCTCTTTATTGTTTATGTCATCCAATTCAATTTCCTGCTCTACCTTTTCCGTTTCTGTCTTCCATGGTTCCTGCGAGTGCTGAAGGCTGCCTAGTACTGCAGTCACAGTCTATTCCTAGAATTGGCACCATCAAACTGGACCCACCAGGATCTGGGATTTTCATTCCAAACACTGCAGGGATCCACATCTCTGTGCCAGGATACTTGATCATACCTAGTTTGTTCAAAAAAGATGAGAAACATAAACCATTAAATAGTTTTGTGATGAAAAGAACTGTCTTCACTTTCAGAGGCTTATACTGCTGTTATTTCTGCTACAGCTTCCAAATAATACCTGGCTGAGTGCATCAAAAGATTTGCTAGGGTGGCTATTTTGACAAAAAAAAACTTCCTATAGGTTTGAAGTGCGGATGTCTCAGCCAAATCCTGTGATGGAAATGGGTGCATTGCTGTAGCCTTCAGTGTAATGACACCTGTTCACTCCTTAAAACCGGCTTGTTGTTTTATACCTACCTAGTTTACCACCATTACTCTTGAGACTTGAAGCTATTTCCTGTTTTTTCTCCAGGCTTTGCAAGCAATGTAGCGCATGATAAAACCTAGTGGTGAAAGACTTCTTCATATCTTCTACTGAAGCCTTTAGTGCTGCTAATCTGTCTGCTACTAGACAGGTATCTTCCAAAACCGATGCCTTAAACTGCTTTAGAGCATTCACTACACGGGTCTGTGATACCAGCCAGTCTGCTTCCAACATTGCTTGGTAACTTCCACCGTGGGGCAGCACCTCGTCTTGCCAGAGATGAGCTCCATGTACCCGGGCAGTTTTCCCACTCAGAGGTTCGGTGAAGGAATCTCCAAGAAGCATTAGGTTTCCAGAAGGACCCACCAGCCCGCCTAGAGGTATAACTTCTCCTGCAGTCGAGGAGCAGGAAATGAGAGTCATAATATCAGCTGGCAACTCGTCATTGCAGTCTAGTCCATCCCATTTAGAAAAAGGCACAGTGACCATTTACTTCAATGGAAGCAACAATAGCTCTAATGGGGCACGTGGGACAGGGGGAAGTTTGGGGTTGTTTATAAAATAACTTAGCTCACAAAATGTTCTTAAATAATAAGTCTCATAGCTTCTACTTTAGAAGAAGAATAAGGTACCCACTCCTGGTTTTGGATCTAGTGTATCTTCTAACGTGAGTCATAAAGAATATAGGTATGGGAAAACGCTTTTCAAAAATTTGGAACTTCACCCCCTCCAAGCCTCTAAATAATGCATTTCATGCTAATTTTAATACTTTAATAGAGCAATTGGACAATCTTCAAGAGTCAAATCAACGTCAGTAGTTTGTGTCATAGTTAATGAATTATGAACTCAGATGCCTCTCACAGTTTCGCTAGATAGTTTTATTGACCTTTAAAGTGATAAATTGTAAAATAAAATGATAGAAAAGAGAAGGATTACTGTCTGTAAAAGCTAAGTTGCACAACTGTCTCCAGTTGGATCAACAGAAGACAAAGGTGTGGGGTGAACGTAAAGACTTTCTAGGGTCGTTCTGGTCTGTGCCTAGAATCAGTCAGTTAGGGGCAGGTTAAACAAACGGCACATACCACACTTACTGAACCAGGAAGAGCATTCACCTACCGGTGTTTCTATCCAAACCAGCTCCGAGTATTGGAACAATCTTGCCTCCCTCTGGCTCAATCATAGGACCCCCAATCTCCAGAGGTGTCAGCATGCCAGTGAGGGGGTTAATGTATGTCCCACCAACAGTCAGCTTTTGCCCAGTGTGAGGATGGATCGTAACCCCAAGCACTGGCACTTCTATTTCTGTCACTGGGTCTAACATGAGTCCTCCCACACGAAACATTTTTTCAGGACACAGGACTGGAAGTTTTGTCTTCACGGGTAGGCCAGTGTTGGGACAAACTGGATAAGGAATGTAGGGAAATACGGGCACTTCAGGCTTATGACGCTTACCTACGTGTAGAACCAGAAGAAATTTAACATGGTTATGTGAACTCATGCTAATGGCAAGAAAGCATTAGAGCTCAGAATGGAGACTATGGAGCTTTCAGAGGGTGGTAATAGTAAAGGTTTGTTGTCTTTAGGTCCAGAATTAAATGAATGAAAGTAAACCCTTTCTGACAATTGTATGGGGTTTTTTAAATTTAATTTTTGCTTTGGCCATTCCCTTAAAGTTGCAAATTTCTCAGTATATAATGGTTTTTATAGTTCAATGAACACAGGGCTAGAAATCTGTCAGAAGTGAGGCATACTTCAACATTTCCTTGTATACAAGCGTTATAACATCTAATATCTCTTAACCACAGTAAGTCTTATATCTAGCTGAACAACATGAACAACATAGTGCCATGGTACTGAGAAGCTTTCTCGGATTTTCTTCAGGTTTTGTTATGGGAAAAGTACACGTGAGCATAGCAAGTTGGGGGTTTTGTTTGGTTTTTATTTTATTTTGTTTTAACCAGTAGCCCCATTGTAACTATACTCCAGAAATAGGCAGGTGGTTCAATTGATTATTGCACTGTGGCACTTACCTGAAGCAGAATCAACAGCACAGACCAGCCTAGATCTGATAGGATCGTAACCGACGTTACCAGCTATGTGAAGTACCTTTCCAGTCTCGGGATGCAGAAAATAGTTGCTAGGTACCGGCCCAGGGCACTGACTGGTCAGAAGCATAGTGCAGTGTGGGTAGGGAGTTAACAGTCCAGTGACAGGATCCACGAAGATAACATCAGGTGCTTGAGCAATGCCATTTGAGTCTGAAAGCAGTTTACAATAGATGGGGAGGGGGAGAGGAGAAACAGCCTGTAGGCCTTGTGGAAAGACGTGGGGTTTGCTAGTTTACCAGAAATCATGTGCAAGAGCAGAGATGGGATGAGAATACAGAAACTGATCTTTCTATTGCCTTTTACAGAAGATGTCTGTGGGGAAAATTCTATGGTACATGGCAATTCGATGATCTCTCTGCAATGTCTGCATGAGTTTCATAACAGCAAAGAGACTGATGTTTCATGAATGTCCTTTCAGGATTTTCGGTTTCATTGCCTCAGTCTGTGACATTCATTTAAACATCCAAGGTCAGTTTCATTGTCCTTTTTCACTTCTGTTCCTTTGAGAAGGGTGAAAGAAAGAGGTGTCTTGGTGGCAGGGTACATTTTACATTTTGTCATACCAAAACATGTGTGATGATATTAGAAAGCAGACAAACACAGAGGAGCAAATTAATTGAACTTATTGAGACTTGCCTATAGAATAGTTCATTACCCTCCCTGTTGCTAGGGGATAATTAGCAAGCATCCAGTCAAAGATCCTCCTGAATGCAGATCTGACATTCTTCTGAAGAAATCATGTAGAAGAGAGTTCTACTGATGACTGTTTTTCTAACAACTCTTTGATTGACTAGTTGTTAGTGGGAACTCAGTGAGGACATAGTTTTCTAAATAGTCTACTAGTGCTACTAGTTCTTTTGTGACCTATATTTTGTGACCTATGCTACACCGGCCTGCCTACACTTCCTTACACACTAACATAATTTTCAAACAAATTTCTAAAGGTTGTAGTTACCTACTAGCTCCTGCTTGGTAAGTATCCTGGTTTTAGCTTTGTTAAGAAGGTGAGCTCCCATTCCTTCACCCAGCACTCCCCATGCTTTGAGGCGGTGACTCTCCTTTATTATTATGCTTGACATTTTGCTGCTTGCAGCCTCTATCTGGGCTAACAGGCTGGAATTCAAGAGATAAAGATGGTTACTGGCATCTGAAGATAAGGTAGAACAATGTAAAGGGAGCAGTAATGGAAAAATTTTGACGGACATGCAAATGATATCTGCACTTTGGCAATAGAGATCTTCTTCAATATTTGCTTTGGCTAATGCAGTAAAAAAGACCACTTCTCTGTTTCTCTGTTTTCTTGTTAATTACACCATTCTGACTCTGACAGTGATAAGACCTGTCAGAGCACGGATGGCACACTGACTAGAATGGGTGTGGCATCCAAAAACCAAATCAGTTGGTAGCACAAGAAAGGACCCTCAAAATATTGTTGCCCCTGAAATTATGATGGGAGTCTCTTCAGAGTTTACACCTCTGTTTGAGATTTTCTAGGCTTGCTTTACATAAGCATGAAAATTATGAACCGCATCATCTGATATTTTGAATCAAGAATTAGTTTTCAGCTTCTAGGTATGTGCACTACCAATCACAAGCCAACACAACTGCTTCCCACAAATGCTTTCTAGCTAGCAAAAAGTTGCAGCAGAATTTTGCAGTATGTTTGTTACCTTGTATAGTCTGTCTGAGACAGTGTCGTTTGGTTTCCTTTACAAGCCACCTTATTTGTCAGCATCTCTGCCAGTCTCAGCACCTCTCGCAAGGTAGAATTGAACATGACACAATGCTTTTCCTGACATTTCAGATCATGCTGTAATAAATGCATCTGTTTGTTCACACTTTCCTCATATTTAGCAGCCAGCTGTTTCCTTTGCTGTATCTCCTCTTCTGCCTAGGTGGGATATAAGATCCAAACATCCCTTTGTTTTATCCAAATGTAAACAAAGATCACATCTTTTCTGCCCTTCACTAAAATGGCAAAGATTAGAAATTTGAAATAATTTTGATATGTTCATTTGAATTTGAGCATACATATGCTGACAACTCTAATATGCTGAATTACAATTATCTAGCGCAGAAGTGATCAGCGTGTATCCAGATCCAAGTAAGCTAATAACTTAGGTTATCCTTTTAACAAGTGATATAATAAGTATGTAATATTAAATAAGCAATAAGCTTTTACAACTCCTTATTTTGTTGCGCACACATTTTTCCAAGTAAGACAATGGGTAAATTTCTGTTTTCAAGACATGAAATCATTTCATTCTTAGAACTTGTGTAACAACATAAACAAATACGGTTCTGATGTGGAAAAAGAAGTTGCAACACATGCTCAAGCAGATGAATTTATGCTGTGTTCAAGTCTGAAACCTTTGCTACCAAAGCAGAGAGTCAAGAGTTCCCAGAAGAAGAGATAGGATGCATGAATGTATCAGATCAAGAAAAGGAAAAAAAAAATTGTAATCTTTCAGAGACACGTTTCTGTGTTAGCACGGAGCAGCAGCCGCTGCACCTTTAAATGCTTTGAAGGCCCAGTGTAGCCTGTTGTTCACAGATGTTACAATAATGTTAATTGTTTTGCAGCCTATGAAATATGAAATGTCTACAATTCCAAAAGCGAGGTTTCACATGACCATGTCTAAAACTGTGAAAAGAGACTGCTGAGAATTGCTTTTGTTATTCTATGTGTAAATGTTGCTGAACTGAGCTCTACCTGCTGTTTTGCTTTCAAATAAGCTTCTGGCATTGTGCTCTCGTAAGGCTCCATCTCTTCTGGGATACTCAGCATCTTTATCCAAAGTTTCTTCAGTGAAGATATTTCACTCGTAAGCTTGCCGTATATAGTTTTTACCTGAGGTTCAAACAAAAACAAAAGAAAACCAAGATTATATTAGGACTGTAAGAGATAATTTGGAGATGGTGAACTCTCTCTTCAAAATAGATGCCTCTTCCTGTAATTAAAAAATAACATTTTTAACGTTAAAAACTAACATAATTATGTAATTAACACATGCCGGTGTTTGAGTTTTCAGTACACAACACACTAATACTAGTTTCTCTCAGATTAGGGTATGATGTTTTCTCCTCTGTTAGCTGCATGCTGTAATGCCAGCTCCCTCTACTGTCCTTTAAGCCACAGAAGTTAGATGAGTGTTATGGGTAGATTCATCATTAGGGCAGTGAAATGCTGTCGCTTTGATTTCAGCTGATACATGATTATAAAATTGAAATGACATAATGAGGCTCCATATATATTACTGTGTATTCAATTATTTGTTTATATTTGACCTGAATTTATTCTGTAGCTTTCAAGTATTTGCCTAGGAAATCTATATTATTTCAGTTTTATAGATGAAAAATAGAAGCTGGAAGATGAAGTCACTTTCCAAAAATTGTATCAGTTCAGTGCAGAACCATAAGAAAACCAAAATGTTCTGTCTTAAGGTCACTATTCTTCCCACTGTATTAGATGGTATAAACAACATGCTTAAGAATATGGATACATATTTGTGTTTCATATTCTAAAAAGATGAAAGTTGAAATAAGATATGTACTTAATGGCCAAATGCTAATTAAACAATGGTAACAGACAAAGTTCCATGTTTTAGGCTGTTTCTATGTTAATATGAGCAGCCCCAAAACACAATTTACCTCTTCTTTGAAATGGCCCAGTTTGGTTGTGACAGATAGAGACTGTCTCAGCAAAAGTTCAAAGAAAATATTGGTGTTAAACGACTCAAGGTCGATCTGTTCTTCAGGCTCCCAAACATCACACCTTTTCAGGAAGCAGGCTGAAACACAGATATTCATTTATTAGTATTTTTTTTATTGAAGACTGTTTTTCGAACAAAGAATGCATGTAAATCACTGAATTTGGCAGCCATTGCACATTGCTAAACATGGCATTCTGGGCCTATTACAAGTAACCAGGCAGACACACTGTTTTTTTAGCCTTTTTGTTATCCGACCTGTTCCATCAGTGCTGCAAGAGTCATCATCTGCACTACTTTTGTTCTGCAGTGGGGGGTGACATTTTTTAATGGGAAAGACAGTTGATACATTGGAGGAATAGCTGTCCACATTATACTTCAGCTGCTGCCTTCGAAATGGAGGGCAGGTAGTGCCTTTCTGTGACCAGTTAAGTCCCTGACAACGAAGCTGCAAAACACAACAAAATTAAACAAGTAAGTTCTTTTCTTTTTTTGACATGTCCTATTAATGTGATTCACACATTATTGACTTAACAAGCAGCATGCATCATCACCTGTTAGGCAAAGACCCTGAGAGTCTGTTTTCTAAGTACCTCATTAATCTGTTCTAAAACAGAAGTATTAGTAATCCCAGCAGATAAGGCTGAAACGAAGGGGAGGGAAGTACAGTTATCTGTTGTTTGGATACGCTGGAGGAATAAATCACATTTTCTATCATTACTTCAGTAGTCTGGTTGCAGAAAAAGCTTGTTGATTTCAGAATGTGCTAGAAACATAAAAGAACAGCTGTTTAGGGGATTTCTGAAGGACCATCTTGGTCTTTAATTGTGAAACAGCACATCTGATCTCAGGTATGTTGTGATCACTGAGACTTTTGTCTGGAAAAGGAGTGCAAAACTGAATGTCACATGAACGACCATTGGAGATGCTTATTCTTCACTGGCGGTTCTTTATAATAGCTTTCCAGCACTTATCTATGTCATCTTTTTTTTGAGGCAGGCTTGGTCAAATGTTAAAGAAAAAATAATTATCATCTCATTGATGATCTCATTCCTTCCCGAACAGATGCGAGTTGTGAAGAATTTTATTACGGTTTGATCTAATAAGTCAGAAAATAGGAATTAAATTCATCTATACATTCAGTGTCTCTAAGTGGCCAATATACAGGTAAATATACTGGGGCTTTGGTGGCGCTGGATCAAATCACAGGGATGAATTTTATCCCATTTACAAAACATGAGGTCATTACAATTTATTCCAATTTGCAACTTTATAGGTGATGCCTAACGGAACAGATAGTTTGTGGGTTCATTGCGCAAAATCTTGTAATGTCCTCTGAAACAAAATTTGTGTAACTATTACTTACTGTCAATACTACAGAGGCAATAAGCAATACGAGAAGTCCTGTGATTACTCCAGTGATTGCTGGCCAGTCAGGTTTCAGTAGGAGGTCTCGTTTTTTTACAATGCCCATCTGTACAGCATATCTGGGTGTGGTGGGGAAGAATGGTCCTTCTTCATAACACTGTCCTCCAAGTGGCATGACCCTAACATACTTAAGGAAATGAGGATAAATAGAAAGGCCAGCCACATGTCATTGCATCTGACTTAAATATGCATGCTGATTTAAATTTGAAGTGTTATTTTGTCTCTTGCACTGAGTCAAAGCTTTGCAGCAGTTGCACCATCTTGCACTCATATACGTAGCATACATATGCAAACTCACACGTATTTATTGCTGTACTCACCTGTACAGTATGATGTACAAAAATGAAAAGATGCTCACTATTACGTTCAAAATTTCCTGTGTTTCCAAACATTCATACGGAACATGAAATGCTTTGCTAAGAGGGACATTGTAAATGCAAAGACAGGATTCCTTGATACAAACCATTTTTTTGTGGTGATTGCTACTCAGCTGTAGCACATAGGTACCGGGGTACTGGAACTGGAAAAGGAAGAGGAATTTTTGGGAGGCCTCTCTTACTTCCTCTCTGAGGCTTCGAAGGTCTCCCCAGTCAAATTCAGCATTTGTGTTGTACAGGTTGTTTCTAGGAGCAAAAGTACAAAAGTCAGTTCTTGTCACAAACCTTTTTTTTTTGGTGTAGGCTCATAATGACAGCAGAGATTTACTAAAGCATAGTTGTCACTCAGGGTTCATCCATACCACTGCATAACTGAGGATCAGTGTGAGTTTAGGCACTGAACCTCTAATTGTCCACACAGCTCCACTATTATTAACTCACCCGCTGCTTTATTTTGGGCTGCTCTAACTAGTTCTCTCCAAAACAAACGTGGAGTAGCAGGAATTAAGCCTAAGCAGCATGAATGTTTGTTTAGCAGTGAAAAAATTGTCACTGGGACCCCTTGTAGGTGTTTAATCACTGCAGATGTGAACATGTAGAACACGGAAACCACAGGTCGGTTTTGTTATTGATTATGTATCCCTGGTGTTATTTGTATGCTTTGAAATGGGATGAATGGCAGAAATGAAATTAAAATAGGCGGTGGTTGAAGAAACATACAAAACCACCCAAACAAATAAAAGCCACAAAGGCAGAGCTCCTAACGCTTTCAGTGCAGTAGGAACTACTTGTTTCCATTTGGGTTAGTTTACCAAACGCTAAACCTTAGCTGCAATAAGATCCTAAAACTCCATAACTACAAAAAAAATGAGGAGAACTTAAGGTCAACTAAAGGGACTATAGAACATAAGTCAGTGAGAATTCAAGCTGCAAAGAGTGAGAACACAGGTCAGAAATAGCATCAGCAAGACATCAGGAACAGTATGTGTATATTTAATTTTGCTTATTTCAATAAATGAATGTTATATTCTTAATGACTTACATGCTGTTTCTTACTGTGCCACATCTCTGTCAAAGAGACATTGAAGTATGCCTAATAATGAGATTTCTACACTTCCTAGTCACGTTTTCTCTTAATTCTATCTTTTAAAAAGTGAAAACTTCAGCCTTGTTCTCCATAGCTTACATAAAAGTGCATTAGCTAAGTTCTTCTGTGTTCAGCATTTGTACTTACACATCATAAACTGGGTAATGCTCCTTGGAGACAATGAACATGATGGTAGCATTAACATTAATGCATGTGGTAGGATTTAAGATGCCAGTAAATATAATTTTTGATGTGGAGTTTGAAGGATTCAGGCTTTGCTCCAGGGAAGACCTGCGTTCTTCATGGCCAGACTTCACTGTAAAAGCACAGACCTTGCTAGGTTTGGATCATTACTGATCGTTTTCTGTCTACAGAACAGGTGTAGGATATAGCATTTCCTTTTCATTTTTATGACCAAGCTTCATACATGCAAATTTGGTTTCCAGAATAAGGTTTACTGTCATGACAGCATGCAAACTTGCCACTGGCGTTTTCCTGACATTGGATAATTATGCACCGCATTTTCTTGTCTTTTTGCAACAGCTCTGCTGAGGTCCATCTGGTAAAGAAGTAGCATCTCTTGCAAAATCAGCAGCCTTTATAAAGGATCTGTCCCTTTATGTTTAGTCAGATTTGGCTTGCCTACAGATTTGAGGATATCTCTGCAGACACTACAGAGGGACTCAAGTCCTGCTCTCCAATAGGAAGGCAAGTGGAAGGGATAATAAGGAAGTGATCTGACATGCCCAAAGCCAAGGAGGGGATGGTATAGATCAGAGCTGAAGAATGGAGCTAAACTATGGATCAGGACTACTCAGCTAAAGTAGAGATGTGTGAGGAAATGAGAGCACCTCAGCTCTGGTAGCTGCTCCTGGCCTCTGTGCTCCACGCATACATATGGATGTGGCGGTGGTAGCAGTGTTCGGGGGCTGTGTGCCAGGCCAGGTGCATGAACAGGTGGAGGCCTTTGGCCTTTGCCCACACAGTTGTTCCTCGTTGACCCTGGGGAAAAGGTGGGGGCCAGGATAAGCAGTCTCCTGGTCAGTGAGTTTGGGTTGTGGCTGCAGAGGTTCTGGCTTGCAGTGCGGAGAAGGTAAAGTTTTTTATTTGACTTCACTATGCTTAGTGTGAATAGCTTCCCCAGGACTTTGAAGATGGTGAGGTTTGTTTGATTTAACTGTTATTTCCTATTTAGTTCAGTACTGGAGGTGGCTGATATGACAAAGCACAATTAGATCTTAGAGAAGTAGTGCTAAGTAGATGTATTGGAGATTTACAGGAGAACTTACCTGGAACAGTTGCTGAAGAAGGCCTCTTTCTATGATGTGATGAAGCCTCATTTAGCATGATGAAGTTGTGGAGAAGTTGTGGGTCAGGATTATACACCCCTAAAAATCCTTTCCCTGAAGTGGCATAAAAAGCATTGGTCACTTCTGGTTTTCAATGTGTTGGACTGCACTTATTCTTCTAGTTTATGGAGTATCTACTCACCAAAGACTCCGAGTAACAAAATCTAAAACCACGCATACATTTTTAGTACATTCCTCTTTTTCTAGGGTAGTGCTTTAAAATGCTTGGGCCTTACTCAAAGCCTTTAGCGTTTGTTTGGTGCTGCAAGACCTGTTCCTTAAGCAGCAACTGGTTTAACTTGGCTGAAGTCAATGAAACTGTGCAAAGGTACCATGGGCAAATGATTCTATCCTGTTGTTATTACTGAATTTTCACATGGTTGTGCAAATTGTGGTTTTGGCCTATGGTTTTGTTCTGGGATCCTGGGGAAAAAAAATATGTTTAGCCTCTTCTAGTTCTACTCAGTAAAAGTGTATTAAAATCTGAAGTCCAAGAGAAAATCTGTACAGATGAAGGACCTGAGAAGGGAGTCCTTTCATGGGCAAAGATATTCTTCATCTCTGTTTATCATAATTTAGGGCATGGGAGAAAATATCTGAATATCTGTTCTTTCCTGTATTATTGGAAATATACAGATTTCAGATGAATATTTTGGGATTGAGTGGGATGAATTTTGCATGGAGTGATGAATTTGTATTGATACATGCTATTAGGATATGAGCATCAAGTTTTCTTATTGTTTATGTTATAAATATCAGGGAAAGGCTTGTTGTGTATAAAAGCCATTTAATACCCAAGTAATGCTATAGCTCTTGTTATTCTTTCCCTTACCACTCATTTTCACGATGTATGTTGGATGGATATATTTGCTTTGTTCTGAAGAGCAGACGTCTTTTAAAGAGAAATATGGTCTTAGTAGAATGGTTCTTAATTCTTCTAAGAAAACAGCAGTCTAATAGAAAGAGAGTTCAGAAATTTTTTTACATGAATTTTTCACACAGTTGCAATACAAACCAGGTACAAAAACGCACTATGCATATAATAGAATAGTTTATGGGGGTTTTGTTTTTGCTTTCTATAATTTTCTAAGAAAAAAAGGAATGAGGGTGCTCTTTGGTTAGAAGATTACTGAAAGTCTAGAAACCCTAGCAAAAATAGGTAGATTGTGAAAATAATCACAGCTTTTACCTTGCTCCCATTTCTGTAAGTGATCAAAAGCTGAGCATTTTTCTCTGTACAAGTGACCTGCAGAATATTTTTCTGTTGACTTCTACACTGAGAATTACACACATTCTCCAGACTGTCAGTTTGACAAATGCAGAGGCCAAGAACCTTGTCATAGCCTTGATAATCTCTGGGGACAGTACAAACCTGCCGGAGGGGAAAAAAAAAAAAGGAATAAAATAGCAGAACAAGTTATGTCCAAGTGTTTCTTAAGTGAGGGGGGAAATCTAGGCTGCCTGTTTCAGGTTGAGGAAAAGGCAAAACTTCCTGTGAAAACACTAATAACACTTGGTTGCCATACTGTCTGCGCCTTCTGAAGGAAGGGCTTGGGAGTTTGCTTTTAGGGTAGTTTCTGCATGGTCTTTAGATTTAACTACTGAAAAAACTGAAATACCTTCTCTGAGCAATAATGAACCCATCCTTTCTTGGTTAAACACTGTCCTTCCTGGTTTCGGGAGGCTGAATGTTGACAAATATCATATGCTTGTCTGACACAGTGTTTTCCATCACCGAAGGACCTCCAATAACCTGGAGGGCATGTGCAGTGAGCGTCATGGGGCTGGAAGGAAAAAACACATAGGAACCTGCAGTCTCGTGCATATACTATTCTGTACCTTACTGCATGAAGTGTTGCCCTTTATCTGACCAAGGTCAGAAGAAACTCTGATGTCCATACACATACCCTTTACCTTCCAGTGTAGGGGGAGGATTGATATAGCCCTGAAGAAACTCGGAACATATGTAGATCTGGTGTCCCCGTTCCCCTCCCTGTGGGCCTGTGTAATTGGAAATGAGATGTAGGACTGAAGGCTGTCAGTGCTAGAGAGAGAGAGAGAGACCAAATAGGGCAGCGCAGCTGAGGTAAAGAGAAATGAAGAACAAAGTGTGAAGTAACACTGATGCATGTTAAGCCTGAACAGCTATTGCAGGACTGCTCCTGTACCTGAAACACCTGACCTTTCCCAAGGCAGATGCATGTCTCTTGCCCTTCTGCAGGCTGCACTGCCTCTGAGCCACATGGAAAACATGCTTTCTGGCCAGGTATGGGATTAAAGAAATCCACTGGGCATGTCAGGCAGCTGTGTGGTGTCAGTGCTTCTCCTTCTGAACGAAAAGTTCCTGGGGGACACGGAACTGGTGTGATGCTTCCTTCAGGGCAGAAAAAGCCTTTGAATAACAACAAAAATTTTTGTCAATAATGCAGCTGTGTTATGTAGCTGGATGAGTCAGTGGCTTTCCAGTTTAAATATTGTAGCTTATTTATGTCATAACACTGAAATCAGTTAAATGCATCCTGTTTCAACAAAAATACTCCCTAATTTCAGTGTTGTTTTACTATGCAGTACATAAGTTCCACACATCAGAAGACTTCCTTTACTACAATAAAATTGAATGCTCTATAATTGTTGTTTACTTACCTTTTACAATATGAATTCCAGCAAGCTCAACTGATTACCTAAGAGCTTCCATAGCACTCAGCAAAATTAAAGTCTGACTGCATTTTTATTGAGCAGTATGTATGTTTATGAGCAGTATAAAGAAGCTAACAATCTCTGTTAAATTATCTGCAAATACCTGCTGGACAAATAGGCAGATTCCGTTCTCTTCTCTTGCAGTAGATTCCGCTTTGACAGTCCTCAACGTTTTGAAATTGTAGTCTCCCATTGTCACAAGGCAAGCTTGAAAATATGGAGAAAAGGAAGAGGAAGAGGGCCATTTATCTGTCGCACCAAGCAGCTTGAATTGCCAAATGTGGGTAAGTAACAGACACACGTAATGAGAGCTTTCCTTTTGGCCACTGAATATTTAATGGTCAGTGAAAATTAAAACATGCTAATGTATTGGTATAAAATATTCACGGCAGTTATTTGAGTCTATTGTACTCCCTACAGGTCATATAACGGAAGCTATACTGTGTCCAATCTAAAGAATTTACATATGAAATATGACCTTTGCAGCACAGATAAGTGCTTATTTATGACCATAGACAATCTGCTACTATACTTTGTGATCTGACGTTTTCAGGGTCCCTGCAACAGCCACAATTTCTCAAAGCCTACGAATCCTCATTTACTGTAAGGGATCATCAGTTAGCAAGGGGTACGCTGGGTTTTATTTTTGGGACAGGCTGCATAATTTATGATGAGCATAAACCAAAAAACTGCTAAGCGATTGGTGTCTTTCCGGTGTTTACTATAGGAGCTGCAGTTAGGCACGGCTGTTGCGTCCCCTGCGTTTTCAAAGCTCTGTGGCGTACCCCCGCAGGCAGCTCGGGCCCTGCCTCCCACTCTGCAGGGGGCCCCGGCAGCCAACGCCTTCCCGGCAGCAGGGGGCAGCGCGGCCTCTCGCGCGGCCGGGCCCGGCAGCCGCCGCCCTCTGCCGCCAGCGCCAGGCGGGGGAGCGGCCGTGGCGGTGACTCTTCCGCCGGCCTCGCCTCAGAGGCCATGAGCGCTCCTCGCTCCGGACAGGGAAGCGGTAGGCTCCTCGATGTCGCGTAAGAAAGTTTTCAAGCGTCGTGAGATATAGGTGGAGGGAGTTAATGTCACGGCTTACACTGACGGGCATTTGAGGTGCTTCAGAAACATTTGCTCTTGTAATAAAAGGCGGCTTTCCTAGCCCCCTACCTGCCTGTGTCATGAAGGAGGTGTCATATATCTAGCAGAGACTTCTGTTTTCTTGTGAAGTACGTAATCAAATATTCAAGAGCATTTCTGGATGACGTTTCCCATTGCTATCCTCCGTTGTACCTGCTGTGGCACTGGTCAATGCACGTACGTTTCTTACAGATCTTTCACACAACTGCTAGTGCAAAGAGCTGTAGTTGGATGGACTTTCTAGGGACACAATGAGTGGTTTCCAGCTATATTTTGAATGGCAGTCATTGTTCCACTGGCTAGTCAGCCTGGGAAAAAATGGGAAGCAAGAGAGGGGTGTTCAGAGAGAGGAAATACTTACTTCTCTTTTTGCAAAAAGTAGGTCTGCATCTTAATTGGCAATATTTGCCAGAAGTTGTTAGTGTCCCTTCAGCAAATCTCTGATTTTACAGTGAAGGGTTAGTTCGTATACCATTTTTTTCATATGCAGTAATGGCTGGAGTCGCCAGCCAAAGGTGGTGCTTTATAGGGAAATGTGCAATAGTGTATCCACTAAAACAATATGGTTCTTAAAGTAGGATTTACTTAGATCTCCACTTTAAATTACAATCCAAAACATTCCCACTCAGTGGCTGCCTAGTGCTGGAAGTGCCTAAGCCCACCTCCTTGTTTGAGTTTGCATTCCTCAAGCATAGAGATCTCTGAGCATGCCTGAAATTGCCCCCATTGGAGAAATCCTGTGCATAGGTCCTGCCTAAAACAGATTGGAATGCAGGAACTAGCAGTGATTTTGCCTACTCTCCTGTCTCCTCCAGGGCTTTGCTTTGGTGCCTAGTCTCAGCACACCTAGTAAGTGTAATTGCCAAATTAATGGTAGCCATTTCTTCTTCTTTTTAGCCTTTTTTTTTTTTTTTTAAATCACAGATAAAGCCAGAGCCATCTGCCAGCAACATCCACGGAGCTGGAACACTCACACAGAAATCTACTTTCAATTCCTTTCTTTCCCAGGGAGGCTTCAATCCACATCTCTTACCTCATAAGCTAGTGTCTTGCTGCCAGTCAGTATCTGTGAGCAGGGGGAGGAGAGCAAAAGGGAGATTATAGAGGAATGTCTGCCTAATCTAGTTGCTGTGTTCAACTGGAGCTGTGCAGCTGCTAATGTCATAGTCTAGAGAAAGCAGTGAGTAGTTCTATGCTTGAATTCAGCTCCTTCCCTCCAGGAGTGCATCTGTATTTCAGCCAGCTGCTACAAGGCTCTGGATTCCACTGTAAATTTAGAAGTTCTGATGCTGGAATCTTCCCCCCGCCCCCGTCCCCCCCCCCCCCCCCCCCCCCGTCCCCCTAAGCCTCCCCCAAAGCCTTCCTTCATATTGGCAGTATTTTATAGTTATGTGTCTGGCTGCTATTTGCTACACAAACCACTGTCCAGAGGTGATGGGTCTAGAAGAAAGAAATAGCTTGTGATAGCATTTTCCCTCTGGAGTCTTAGGTTGGTGATTGCTTTCTGCTATGAGCTGGTACGTGACTACCTTTTTCCACAGAATTAATATACAATGTTGCTGTGTGTGTCAAGCTGTCATTTTCCTGGCAGGGACTGGAGTTTAATATCCCCATAAAATGTTTCATGACTGTAATCAAGACCAAGAATTAATGCCTGAGTCATTCTCAAAGGCCCGACTGACATGGTGACCCTTTAGTCATTACCTATCTTAACTTTTCAATCCAGCATAAGTATAGGAAAAAGAGGGGGCAACCAAGTACAAGAACCTCTGGTTTTTCTATTTAATTTTTAAAGATGGAAAAATGAGCGGGCTATTAGATAAATAGCCTCTAAAAGCACCGTGTTACTGAACACAGAAATTGGAGACTTTACAACTTCTCAAATAGCTCCTGAGGAGAGCAAAGCAGTCTCTTGCTGTTCTTCTCTGGTATGGAACTTATAAAAACATTTCTGATCTATATACATTTTTTTAACTCATGTAATTATTTTGGTTAGGAGTGCTATTTACACACAACCCCCGTCACTCAATGTAATCACTGGTGTTTTCAGTCTGTGCTACACTAGGTTCATACTACAAACATTATTGTTAGCTATTTTTCTTCCCGGGCATTGGGGTTTGAGAATTATTGGTTATTTTAATTGCATGGTACCTGAATAAGCAGGTACCAATATGGTTGTAAGACCCACAGTTAGTAAGGCAGTGAAGCAAAATTTTGGTCTTATTTCTCTGTAAAATGGAGTAAAGGTTTCTAAACGAAGGGAAGGCTGTGTTCACATGGCCACAGGTGGTGTGTGTTCTTTTGCAAATATTTGACCAACCCACCCTGTAGTTATACCATGTTACTATTTTTTCTGCGTAAACTTTATTCTCCAGATAATGTTTACGGTAGCCTTTGACTCTGCTAAGAAAGGCCAGTTACCTTTAGATGATGCTTGGTTTAAAGTCACGTGGGTTTTCTGGAGAGAAGCTTATGCAAATGCTGAAATAGTTTTAAAGACTTCCAGTGAAAGGCTGGGCTGTCACAGCTGGCACAAAGCCAGGGTAATTATGATGTTTTTTGGTGCCACTACCCACAAGTGATGCTTGGAGGACTTCTTACTCTAAAAACTGCAACTTACCTTGAACCCTTCCACCTCACTCCTGGGTGAGGACATTATGACAAACTTGGAGTATTCGTTGTGCTCTCTTTCAGTTTCACACTTGGCTGTAAATTGGAAGGGAAGGATGAAGTTAATTTTATGCCCCCAGTCTGAGAAAAAATCAGAAGACTTACAACTAGTTCCTGCAGACCCAGTTCCTAATTGAAGAAGTAGGAGTTCCAACACGCAGCTTGTATTTATTTTCCTATGCTTGGGTTTACTCAGTTTCATAGGGTTTCTTCTGTTGAATGCATTTTGATTTTTTTAGTTTGGAGGGTGTTTTTTTTTGTCTGCGATGTATTTAATCCCTGCAAAAGAGGAAGGAATCCTTCTCCACATAAAATACAAGCATGTGTCAGCATAACCCAGAGCTTTGAAGGGTTATTTGTCATCTTCGGAAAAGCACCACCCATTAAATTGATGAAAGTGATCCAACATGTGGAAGATTCTCGTTTTATTTTCCTTCCTCTTTCCGTGCCTACTCTAATGTTTGTTTTTTTTCTCTGTATTCTTCACTGTTTACTACTCTTCTAGTTTCTTCTCTTTGGGGAATCAAATGAGCATAAGGCTTCTGGCACTTGGGACTCGATTGCTATGTTGGAAAACAAAACCTGAAGACTGGTTGTTCTGAGAAAATCCTGAAAAGCCAACTGAACTATAATTTAAATTTAAATAAATTAAGATATAGGCTGAAGAGAGCACACATTTTTTTCAAGTCACAGGGGCAATAAAGAGACTGGAAGCTGCTGGGTTTTTTTGCTTTGACTTTGTAGTTGTATTTTTGCAATAGCAGTGTTTTGTAGCTAGATGGATTAAAACCTTGGAGGATATAAAATAGCATCTTTGCAGCTGAGCTCTGATTCTGAGAGACGAGGTAACGTGGGGAATATAGCAGTACCTGGCTTTCTCTTCCTCAGTGAATTAAAAACCAAAGTTTTATTTAATCTGTAAAAGAATATAGCTGAGATTTTTGTTTTACAATAGACAAGTACTTTGTTAGAAATAGCATGCTGTGAACACAGAGAATAAAAATACAGTATTAAAGTGACCTCTATTACATACATAAATGTCATCAAGATGGACTTTAATAGTGTACATGCTTCACCTTAGAAAACACTTTATTTGGCTGTGAACTTGAACTGCTGGGTTCTGCAGAACCTTATCTTTTTTTTGCATCAGAAAAGGGATTGCCTTTGTGTATGAGTAATAATTCCAGTGAAATGGAAAGGTCATGTTAACTAGGAGTCAAAACATGTACACCTGGAAGCATTAGAAAATGAAATCAGAAACTGTCCAACTACTTAAAATCTTAATAGATTAATTTCTGTTCACTGGTATTTCCTAGAGTCTTTCTAGCAGGCAGATATTTGTTGCTTAATTGAAATGTGATTTCGTCACAGCATGAGTAGAGTATAAACACATATTTTAGTCCTGCTCTCTAAAGAAGCTTTGTGGAAGGAGCAGAGAGTGATGCGAAAGAGTCTGATGAAGAAAATGAAAACTGAAGTTTTAAGGGGCCTTTGGGTTGTGGACTCTAAAATGTTGTGTTAAGTCTCAGGATTTGTGAGGATGGAAGTCTTTTTTGGCCTTTGTGTAGACCTTTGAAGGCGTGTTATTGTGTGTTTCTGTGCCGCTAGCGACCAATTAACTGTGAATACCTTTCTAGAAGTAATTGTGAATCCTTCACAAACTGGTTACTCATCAGTAGCCATCCAAAGGGATCCTAGGGGTTTTATTTAAAACAAAACCAAGCCAATCTTAATATTTAAAATCTACCACTAGATTTTTGTATTAATTCATGCTGCATGCTTTCTTTTAGATTTGAAGTGAGTATTTATTCTGGGTTACACAGTAACCCTCTGGTTACTGAGGTAATGGTGTTATGATTTCCCATGTACTTATCACACCACACACATTTCAGTATTTGTGTTTGGAGATCTTGTCATGTTCGGAAAAAGTTAGACTTCTATAAACTTGTTTGGTTAGTGATGATAGGTAGAGATAACAGATAATTAAGAGCTGGGACGTACCCATACAGGCTTCTTATAGGTGTAGCAGTGAAGTATGGGCAAGCATGGAGCAGAGCAGTGCCTGGGGCCTTCCTGATATCAACTGGTTAACATAATTTTGGGTTTTTTACACCCGAGAAGTGATGTTTTATCCACTGGAGTCTAAACTCTTGCTGCTAAGCCAAGTGAACCCCGAAACTCTGCCACTGAAGTAAAGGTGAAGTGGCTTCAAAGGGATGACAAATAAAAAGCTGTAACCTGGAAACCCAGGGAAGAAGTAATAAACATTGTTTCCTGGGCATTGCAGGAAGCTAAACAAGAACCTCCTTCCCTCGCCATCTTTCTTCAGGAAACACATAACTGAAGTTTAAACTCCTTCCTTCTAGGAACCTATGGAATGAGGCATGGGAAAACAAAAACAACACAAAATAACCAGGAAAATTGTGGTGTAGTACTTTGGGTTACAGGTGCCATGTGACCAGCTCCTCATGGGTGTAAATAATAGAGCAAGTAGGGATGCCTGAAACTCCAGCCCACTTAGACTGTCTCACGAAGGAAGGGACTTCTTTAGGGCTGATCCTGCAACCTCGAAATGCAAAGCTGCATAGCATCCTTATCCTCAGGACAAGAGAAATTTCTGGGTAAACAGACTGATGAAGCATGCAGTAACGTCCAGCTGCAGATCCTGGCTTGTCTATGTGTGTGGCTGGGACAGTCTGGATCATGGCGACTGCTACAGCTTGACAGCTCTGTTGTCCAGGTTGAGTGGGAGCCTATGGCCTGTTCTCTTTCCTTTTCTTGCCTCTCCTCACCATGATCCCTCTTCAGAGTGCTTGAGACACTCAATTTTTCAGTTAGTGGGACTCCCCTCTCTAAATTTATTTCATCTGTCCTGTTGAGCACAGCTGCAGAAACATGCCTTGTTTTAAATTGAGTCGTTTGGCTTCCAAGTTTCTCTAGCCACAAAGAAAGAAGAAAAAAGACGACTTGATGGGTGAGACTGTTCTAAAAGAATCTGGATCAGCCAAGAGCTCAGCCTCTCCCTCTTGCTTGGCTCAGAAACTTGGCTCCTCCAGCTCTGCTTGCAATTCAGCCTGGTTGTCATCACAAGGAGAGAGATGTGGAGTTATGGGAAACTGGATGCAGGGTGGTGTAGAGGAAATGTCAGTGTTTCTTCTTGAATGGCAGCTGTTGATTCATATTCTCAAAAGTGCTGTGGAGGGTTTTCTTCAGTGTCCAGCCTCCCTCAACTCTGTTCTTCATTCCTCATGTAAAAGATTGAATTCTTTTTGTTTGTGTGTTAGAAGGAATTTTTTAAAATATAATTTATTTTCTTGTATGTGTTTTACTTACAATCATGGCATTGTTCTCTGTTTAACATTATCTGTTTCAGTGGGCAACAGTTCATATGCTTCTCAGCTAAGTTTTTGGGCTCTGGGAGATGATGGCTTGTTTAAGCAAAATCCAGCAGCTTTAGGGAGTCTTTGATGCGATAATTGTGGATATGCAGCAAAGCATGATTTCAAGGACACATTTTGTGGAGGTGGATTTTCTGCTGTGATCAGTCTTGGTGGGGTATCAGGCTGGGGTGACAGGGTTGGAAAGCAGTTGGGATACCCTTCTGCCAAAAAGAATTTGGGTCCTATTGTTCCATTTGGCATAAGAAACGGTAAAGTAGAATGCCAGGACATTTCTGCCATCTCTAGCTACTGAAAGCAGCTTCTCTGGGAGCTTTGCTTAAGTCACCTTCCAGAGTTAATGGTCTGTAACAGACTGTCTGGCTGCCTGCAGAATTTCATGGCACTGAAAATCTGGGCCAGAATGTCTCTGCTCTCATTTTTGTGTTGTTTGTACTCTTTCAATTAATGTAACACCTAGAAGAGCTTCCATGAGTTTGCCATGAAGTTTCTTGTTAATCCGTAAAATATCTTCCCTAATCTTTTCATCTTCTGCGATGTCATTTGTCACCTCTGCAGTTTATTTTGTGTGTGTTTCACAGATACAGATGAGCTGCTAGGTGGTAACACTTGTACTTTGTTTTTCACAGCATTTTATAGTGGACTACACTAAGTAGTTATGTTACTGTTAACTTCTGAAAGCTAATGGAAATACATTTGTGTGCACCAGAAAAGCTGTTCGGTAGAGCTCAAAGACTTAGCATTGAAGGCTTTTGTTCTCAGGACTTGCTGCACTTGTGACCGTAGTAGCAGCATCCAAGTGTCTGTGACAATATCCTGTTTCCTTCTGGAACCTTTAAGATGATGGTTTTGTAGGAGAAAGATCTAATATTCAGCTGAAGTCCTAGTGAGGTAACACCTAGGATAGAATTCCTGTTCCCTTGCCTCAGGCTGTTTTGACAGATGTATTCATTCCTCCCCTTGCTTTAACTTGCAACTTGTCTTTTGTGTAACTTCAGCTTTTAGGGCTCTGTCTCGGATACTTTTTTTTCACCCAACTCTGAACAGAAAGACTTGGTGAGGAAAGCCTAGGAAACTGGCATAAATACTGCAGGATTCTGTACATCCACTGAAGACCACAGTTGCTCTGCCTTTCACTTTGTATATAGGGTCTGTGACCTTGTGACTATCACTGATCATAAATATGTGCAGTGTCCATCAGAGAGCCCTGCTAGGAAAGTAAAGCCTCATTGCCAGAGCCTTCTTCAAGCCATTACAAATCTGCAACAGAAATCTCCTGAGTTTCCTCTTTCACAGAATCTTTAAGGTTGGAAAAGACCTCTAAGATCATCAAGTCCCACCGTCAACCCATCATTTCCTCAAGAGCATCACTGAGAACTGCTGGAAGTTCTGGATCTGACCTATGTATTTATTCTTATCTTTCTTTGTTGAATTGCTACTAATTCAGTAGCAAAGCTTTTATACTGCTTTTAAAAATAATTATGCATGCCAATGCTCTTATATCTTCAAGGGAGCAGGGAACCTAAGTAACCATGTAAGCCAGTAAGCGGCACTCACTTTGTAATACGGGGTGAGAAGTGAGGTGAGAAAGGAAAGCAGCTTCTCTAAGTATGGCCTGTGCCATAATTCAAAGGTGTTCCTATAGCTTGTGGGAGTACATGTGATCTGGTTTAGAATGAATTAATTGTGGAATCATACCACAAATACTAGGCTGGTCACGGTAATTGGTAGTTAGGTGTCAGCAGCACAGCACTTGGTGCCAGGCATGCCACAGTCTAGCTGTGCACCTTGAACCTTATGCTACTGCTGCTTTTGAAAAGGAACCAGGGCTGGGGAGTTTTGAGCCAGGTTGATAATGTCAATGCAGCTTAGAGTAGGTCTGACCTCTGCTCTGTGCTGGACAGATTTTGTCCTGGGGATGGATGCTTCTGTTATGCCCTGCTGCAAGTGCAGAATGACAGCTCCTCTCCCTCTGCTACGGGCATGGTAGTAGCCTGTGTGAATACAGCACAGGACATGTCTTGAGGTGAAGAGGTTGCTTCTTGGACTACAGTGACCTGAAATCTTATCAGCACCAGGACTGAACATGGAAGACAGTTTCTGTAATTAATGTGAAAGAGGATTTCATGGGAACATGGGAGTATTTCCAGAACAATAGGCTGGTGTTCGTGTGTACGTATTCAAAACTTCCGTTTAAAGACCATCGTGGGTGAAGCTATTGAGTTAATTCTGAGTATCGTAAAATCTTCTGCTAAGATCATGTTACCATTGCTAACTGAGCAGGTTTGAGCTGGGACTGTCGAAAGAGATCTGTGGGCAGACTTGTAGAGTGTGTGTGGGGCTGAAAGAAGTAAAGCTAACAATTCAGTAAAGGCTATGCTTTTCCTTGAGACAGTCTTGAATTAATAACGGGCCTAGGTTAAGGAGCTGCCATGTCGGGGAGGTTTTCCTTTCATGAGGAGAAGCGAAGCAAAAGCCTTTAATCTGAACCATGATCACTAGGCCTATTTAATACTGCATATACAGTTCAGAGTTAATTTCAGTACTGCCCTGCCCAAATTGTTAGCTTATACTGAGCTAGATAACCTCTCCCCAGAACTCACTTGATTTTTTTTTCTTCTTTTTTCCCCAGCCCAGCATTTGAGAGCAATTGCCTGTAAAGAGCAGTTTTATCACTTGCAGTAGCAATCACACAAGGAGTAGGGAATATGCAGTACTTGCAAAGTGTCTATCTAAATGCTAACAGGTGTCTTTGCTCACAAAAAGAAAAATATTATTAGAAAAAATCTTGCTGTAGAAATGCAAGTTACTTTTATTGAGGGTAATTCCTATTTGGAGCCCTCTTTTATGCCCTTTTGGTATAGAACAGTTTGTTGCAGAAAGCTATTATATTACTTAATCTCCTTAGGTCCATGGATTATTTTTTCTAGTTTGAGATTAGCTGTAGGCACAAATTTTAGTGCTGAAAAAATGTTGAGAAATAGTTGTATAGTTCATTGAAAAAATAGTTGTCTAGCTTCTAGTTAGAGATGGTGTGTTAATGTGCCTTGAAAAGGAGGGGTATTTTTTTTTTTTATATAAATCACCTTCCCCCCCAACTTTTTGTGGTAATGCTGGTGCTTCTGTACAGGCACCACTGTACTCCTAAAAAAACCAAAACAACAACAACAAACATTTATGTGCTTGTCAGCTTTTAAGGTCTGCTTGATTTCCTCTCTATGACAGTCACTTCTGTTGTGAGTGTAGTATGGCTATATCAGTATATAAAAATCAGTAAGTTACATACTGCATGAAATAATATATTTATTGACAGGAAGGAACAATGAAACAAAGTAAAGTGTACCTGCTAATGTCAATGCAATTAATGTGTAACTGTTGTAGAATATACTTTACAAGCTAGTTCAGCTTTGAGTATTGAATAAACGATACATACTAATAGCTTAAGGTTCTTGTCCTTTCAACTGATGGCTTCCGTGTGACTAAAAGAACTTGATTAATATTGTATTCTTATATGATAGTTTTCTACACTTTTTTAAAGATATCCTGTAAGTAAATTCATTTTTCTTCATTGACAATGCTTATTGATACACTTCTTTATTTGTTCACCATATAGCTTCATTCTTGGTTCTGTATGTGATGCAGAATTTCTTGATCAGTTTTCACTGAAAGCAAGGAATCTTTAATTTCAGTGGGTGTTTGATCTGATCCTTAAATCACACAAATGGAAGTTGAGTAACCTAGAAGATACTCATGAATTCTCTTCTAATGAATAAAAATTTCTGTGAGCACAGATGTGAGTTAAAATGCAAACAAGAAGGAAGGAAGGATGAGTTGTGATGGAGTGACAGAAAAATCATGAGAGAGCAAATATTTGTATTTCTTGTAAAACCTGGGACAAAAAGGGAAAAAGAAAAGACTTTGCGTGATTATAACATGAGGGATACCTATGGAAGGAGGTGGATGAATATTCTGTAGTGTTATACATCTCATCCTGTGATTTTTTTTTTTCTTTTTTTAAAATACTTAAAAATTTTGAAGTATCATCTCATTCAGACTAGAGAAAATACAGAAGAGTACTATTTAGCTGTTCAGGTCATAAGAAACATAGGATATGACCCAAATCGCAGTGGAATTAACTTAAACACTGTCATTTTTTTAGTAAAACTTAATTCATGGTGTGCAACATAGCTCTTGGAGCTTAACACTTAAGGATATCCAACAAGAGGAAAGTAACCTGTTTTACAAGAAGAAAATGGAAAGAGTTCATTAAAAAAATATTCCCCAGACATTCTGAGTACTTAATACTGGATTCTACAATGGGGAAAATCTACACGTGAAAAATCTCCCATTCATTTCAACAGGAGGTAAAACATGAGCTGATTGCTGTATCAGTCATTTTGTAAGTTATGTAAATGTAGATTGCTCCATAAGTAGCAAACAGGGAAGTTTCATAGAAACCAGCTAATTCACAATCAGAATAAAATTATACTAATTCTGGGAATAGTCTTTTTTTACAATAATTACCTAATTTATAGGATTTCTGCTGAATACTTGGATATCTGGCAGCACAGAATAATTTAAGGTCCTTGTTATCCTTCTAACTTGCAAAATTGCTCAGTATAAAAAATGATCCTTTTAAACTGTTGCTATATACTTAAATTTTATAAAGGTATATTCCTCTGTTAGATCACCCAGAGTGAAAGGAACAGATTCAGAACATTTTCTGCCCCAGACTTCACCTACAATCCATTATTGGTGGCAAATTCTGACTGCATAAATAAAGGGCTCGATTTCTGTTGAAAAAAACATACTCGGTAACAGTGTGTGGGTATGTTTTATTTTGGAGGGATTTTTTTCCAATAGGAGTGCCTGAAAGTGTGACAACTGCAGCCTTGGACAAATTCAGAGCCAGACTGCAGAAAGTATTAAATATAGCCCATCAGATTCTGAGTTCTCATAGCTCATGTTTAAAATTGCATGTTGCCTGAGATTTTCCGCACATTTAAACGTTAAGTTTGGACTCTAGAGACTAATCTTACACTGGTACCCTCAAGACTAGGCTCTGAATGGCTAAAATAAAAGGTTTGGTTTTGTTAGGGTTTTTTGGGTTTTTTTGGTTGTTTTGTTTTGTTTTGTTTTGTTTTTTTTCCCTTGAGCTAGGCACCTGCTTTAAACAATTGTCAGAGCTTCAGGATGTACGGACTTCAAAAGAGAAGTACAAGTGCTTAGCTTTGTGAGACAATTAATTCCTGTTCATTTACTGGAGTATCTAACACGGAATGCCTAATACTGTTGAAACCTGACTCTAGGGTTTTCCCCATTTATTAGTTTACACTTTAATTCTGTGTACTGAGATATATTCAACAGTCAGTTCAAGCTGTAATACATTTGAAGACTTTTACTGTCTGTTCTTCAGCAACAGTTGCAGCACATGGACCATGAGATGCAGATAATGAGCCTTATCAGCATTTCCCTGGAAGGCAATAAACCAACAAATATTCAGCTCATGCTGCATGCTAAATGTTCCTTCTAATGCCACATATTTATTGCCCTATTTTCTACTTGGTTTTGGATGAGTAAGGAGTTTTGCAAGCAAAAGAGATTCTGTGCAGAACTCTGGAGTTAATCCAAAGTCTATTCTAAGTCACTGGGCATCTTTTCCATCAATTCCACATGAACTGACGATTAACTGTTGTATAGCAATGCAGGGAAGGCACGGGAGCTAGCTACTACATTACAGCTGTTGAGTTACAAAGACCCCGACTATGTAAAATCAATTTCCAACCACAAAATACCTTTAAGAATGATGTCAAAGAAGTCTGAAGATGACATGGAAAGATGTTCAGAAAGGTTGTATGGTGACAAGGGAGTGGGCATTCTTCTCGGAGCATCCCGCAAACTGTAACTCTATACAGATGAAGAAACAGAACAGCACACTTCCAGCATTAACAGTGATGCAGATGCAGGCTTTGTTTCAAGAACTTGTACTGGTTTTGACATGCAAAGCCTAAATTCTTCCCCTTACCATAAAAGATTGGAGAGGGTGGCACATTTAACAGTTCAGTCAGTAATAAGATGGATTGGAATTATTTTTTTTTCTACTGTGTTTTATCTCCTCCAGAGCATAACTGTTAAGAAGATAGGTTCCTAAGTGACTTGTAATGTAGCTTGAAGTCTCTATTTCGAATTGAAATCTTATAATACTATCAGTTTCTGTACATGTACACTGGTGGGAACTCTTATGTGGCACTCAAAAAAGACCGTAGCAAAGGTAAAAGGGCCGTAACTTTTAAGCACTGAATATTTGCTTAGTCTTGGACAAGAATACTGGAATCTGTGGTGGATATTGCTTTACTTCAATAGAGCAGAATTTCACCCTAGAAACTTTGTCCTCTGTTAAGCACTCAGGCTTCTGCTTTTCAGTGTTGGTGTCTTGTGTCCTGCACCAAAAATTTAGCAAGAGATGTTGATACCCACTGAATAATCTGCTTATCTTTTAGCCCAGTAATGCATGTTTTGTGTAGTTTTGGTGTTGAATGTGCATACTAAGGGACAGAGGAAATGAGCTCTTTCTCTTTTAAGAAGTTGTTGAAGGTAATGGAATATAGTGGCAATACTCAGGCCTGTAGCATTCCTTTATCAGCAGAGGAAAAATTCCCCTGGCGTTGCTTCTGAGATACCTTTATCTGGCTTAGTGTGCTGTAAAATGTTGGAAATGAAGGCCTTGCTGCTAGGAGGAGTTTGGATTGGGGACAGGTGTAAGCAGCACGCTGGCAGCACCTGCATGCAACTGGGCTGCTCTAAATTATAGCAAATATAGTAGTCCCTAGAGCTGGGATGGGACCAAGCGTGGCAAGCGCTTGTACAATACTTTTTCTGTGAAAAGGGGATTTTCTGCCTTATGCAAGATAGGGCAAGGCTGGGAGCATCACCTGCTGTGTTTACAAGATGGTACAGCTTGTATTACTGCATTTAGTTTCTGGGGTATGAATGCTAGAGCCTGTGTGAGAGCAACTATAGATAATTACCTCTTGAAGAATGTTTTGTCCCTTAAGTTTCTGAGTCCGAAGCAAATACATGAGTTCTGTGTTCTCCTCGATTTTTAAATCGGTAGTGGTGATTTGACATGAATTTAGTACCTGCAAATGACAGTGAGACCTATGATTGCGAAAGAGTAAGAAAACCTAAGGCCACAGTAAACAGCCTGCTGCTGGTCCTCACCTGCAACTCAGGCTTTCCTCCCATTTGTAATAAGCAGTTAATTCCCTCAAGAATTTGGTCTTTGCGTAGTCTGAGAAACCTTCCAGTGTCGGTATTGATGTCAGTTTTTTGAGATTCCGTAACTAAGACAGTGTGGGCAAGAGCAGCACAGTGTAGCGGTGTTAAACCTGAACAGAACAGACCACAGAAAAGTCAAACAAATCCAGCGCTTGAACACCTCATTGGAGTAAACCATCCCACACTTGGCTAATTGTAAGGGTGTGCCTTATTAAGACTGGCGCTCTTCTGGATCTTTTAGTTTTAAACATGAAATTGAACATTTTTTGGCCCAGATAAAATCTGTAGTGTGAAGCTTTTGGAGTCTACACTAAGCACCAACGTGGTTAAGCTTTTCTTCTTACCATAATGGTCAGTCAGATTCACTTCCACAGACACGCCATGGTTTTTGCAATTTTTCAAAACCTGAAATAAAGAAGATTGAGCTAAGTCCTGATTTTTGGTAGTGCCAAAATAACCCTTCCTCCCCAACTCTATCTTGCTTTAACCACATCAGACCAAAGCTAATTTTCAGGTACAGAAAACTCTGGTATATTTCAAACAAAAGAACATGCATTTGTTGTCTTTCCTCTACCTTTGTACAACATAAATGACCAGCTTACCTCTAAAACTCTCAAATATCCATTCTCTGCGCACAGGTGGAGCGGAGTTTTCCCGGAATTGTCCTGTTCATTGACATTCGCTCCTAGGGATATTAGGTCACTCACCATCAGATGTTGGTTCTTTTCTGCAGCAAGATGTAATGCAGTCTAAGAAGAAAATAATGGAGAAACTCGTTGTGAAAGGCAAAAATAAGTTTAAAATAACAATGCTTGTTAGAGAATGAGGTGGGGAGTTGGGACTCTAGGTTCTGTTCCCAGTTGTGCTAATACTTGCTTTATGCAGATCACTTCCTCCCTGTTTCTGTTTTCCCCTCTTTGCAAGGACAGTAGTCACACCTTGTCCAAAAGGATGCTTGGTGCTTCACTGGGGTTTGAAAGACATTTACATGTGATAGAAAATGACCCTGTTCTTGGCAAGTTAGCATCCTACCCGTTTCTCTGCATCCTTCTCATTGATCTTGTTTAGGGATGCAAATCTCTGTGCAAGTACGTAAGTCAGAGCTCTTCTTCCCTGAGCAACAGCCTTGTGCAGGAGCCTGGAACAGAACACAATTTTAAACAATCAGAAGATAAAGCAGTGGTTAACGGACTCTAAATTAACAGTGAGAGTGTATTTTAAAGCATGAAATGTTAAGGTTCACAAAAGCCGATATCTTGGGGTATCTAAGTGTTTAATTTATTTAGTCTCTATATTAATAATGGAATTGCTGATTTTGTCAGCCAGGATTCCTTGGCCCTTCCTTCTTGCTATTATGCCATTCCTCTCCTCTCCAGGAGCTACTTCATGATTCCTCTTTGCTAATAATCTCTTATTTCCTCCTCCTTTTCTAAGGCATCCTTCAGTACAAGGAAAAGAGTGTAAGATACCTAAAAATAGAGAGAAGGGAAACTCTCCTCTTGCACTCAAAAGAAAATAAGTATTTCCAAACTGTAATTCAGTCCTGTGGAGGAGAGCTCAATTTCTTCTGCGTATTCAGTCTCGCTGAACTACTCAAAATAGTAGAAGTGTTCCTACTGAATTTCATCCTGAAAAATACTTTTTTTTCATGTAAATTTGGGCATGTCTTCCTCCTGGAGGAAAAATTAATGCAGGCATTAATTTTATTTATTTATTTCCATCTTGTCTTGTAGCATGATATCCTTGAAGATGTCTGAATAACTCTGACACTTATTGCTGTTTCTGTTGGGGTTTTTTTTGTGAGTTTTTGACACATTAACTAATATTGTTCAACATTCAGCAGAATTAAGAGTTAGCTTGTTTGGTGTGTGGTCCTGTCTTTGTGTGTTCTTTTGAGCATGTAATCTGATGTTTAAATACTTCATAAAGGCAGGTGGGCTGCTCAAATTATTAGCTTGTGAATTTCACATCAACATGGTAGTAGAAATGTCTTAATTCCTTAATTGTGATTAATTTTGTTCATGTGTGAATTCTTTCTGAATTGTTTAAAAAAATATGCAGGAAATATGGTAGTGGGTAGCTTACTGTAACTCAGTTACCGTTACCTTACTGCTGAAAAGTTTAGTTTTATTCTTGTACTAGAAATCATTATTCTGAATGGAACATGGTAATTCATGGAAGAGGACAGTGCTGTGTTTAGCTTTCCCTGCGTAGGTAATAAATATTTTTAAATGGGAACAGGATTGTCTCTGAACAGGAATTAATCTCTTTTCCACCAATACTAGGACAGTTTATAAATTATGTCATGCTTTCTGTCAGTCTCATTTGATACCAGCTTCCACAAACTACCTGAATTGTATAGAACCTAATAAGAGATTTAACTTTTTTTTAGAAACAGCTATTTTCTCTATAAGCATCCTATTCTAGGGAAAATGGGATCAGTAAAACCTTTGCTTTAATTTTTTTTTCTAACAAAGCAGCCACTCCCAGTTCTTTGGAAGTCTATTCTCTAGACTAGCAGCATATGTATGTTTTGCTGTAATCCTCCCACTCATTTTTATTACCAACTAATAATACAGGTAATTATCCTGAGAGTGTCTGCAGCACAGAAAAGATCTCTTTTGCATATCTCTTTTTTTCAGTAGCAATTACTCCTTTTGCTTGATTTTAATTTTCTTGTGAATACCTACATATACAACTCAGTCTTTAATATTGTTAATGCTCTGAATTTGTCCTGATGTTAGCTGTAGTTTGGCAATACTACTGCAAATATGGAATCTTTTTATTACCTGTCTAAAACCATGTGTACTGATGCAAGTATCACCTTCTCATTGAGCAATCAAGCCTTTGCTACAGGTGTGCTCAAAACTAGTAGTTGAAGTTAGAGCAAAACCTCAACACAAGTGATGCCCCAGGAAATAGTAATCAATATATTTCCACAGAAGAATTGATGACCTGTTGCCATGTTCATCAGGTGCAAGCAGTTTGTCCACAGGGATATTTCTCAGTAAACTTTCTTCCCTGTGTAGCTGGAACTCGAAGAAAGAGATGGCAGAGAGATCCTGCTGCGTGAAAGAAAGTGAGGTCGACTTCAGATGTCCCTCAGTATCTGGAGAGCCTGTGTTCACTTCCAGAAGCACCTCTGAACACCTTCCTGATGGGTTAAATTGTGGAGATGTGTTCTGTGAAGAATGCCTTGGGAAATCTTTCTGGGTACTTCTACATGCATCCTGTATCCACCAGGTACTCTCTTTCTCACTTGTCCTGGAGAGTGTTCCTGGTGAGCTGGATTCTTGCACGTTTTTCTGCTCATCATGAAAAGAAGTCTCTGCCTCTCCCCGCAATACTGAGTTGAAATCTTTAAAACAGGAGTATGAACACAACTTGGTTAAGCTGTGGTATCTTTCCTGTAGGCCACTAGCTGCCTGCTTGCTTCCTCCAGTTTCCCACTGAGAGGCTTGCAGATCTGTAGAGAAGCCCTGCCAAAAGCCACCTGGCACAGAATGCAGAGACTCCTTCAACTGGCTTTTGTTCAAATCTTCCTGCAGTACCTCCTCCAGGATATCAAGGTCCTCTAAGCCTTTGAGCGTTTGCCCAACACTCTGCTTGCTCTGAAACACAAATAGGGAGGGTGGAAGATGGGGGAGGGAAATTAAACATGAAGTGTCCTGTTCTCACTCGGTGATATAACATGCAATATGCCTGAGGAGGCTGGCAGCACAGAGTTGAAAATGTTATGCGTACCTGTCTAAGCTCTTTCTCTGTATAAGGGTGAACTCTCCTCTTCTCTGTTGAAAAGAAAGGAAGAAATAAGCTATTTTGAGTTGGGGGGGAGGGGAGGGAAACACAGAGGATATACTCATCAGAAATTTTGCCCCAGATAACAGATAACACATACATGGTGGTGATGCACAGCTGGCCTGCCCCTGTAATCTAAGGGGAGCTAGGAACTAGCATGCGTCACTGACCATGAGAGAGAAGTGGTCCAGCTCTTTGAGTAACTAACAGTGATGATCCTGATAGAAGAGGAGGCTCTGTTACCAATAGAGGAGCTTCCTAACCTGTTTTTCCTGATGATCCTTTTGTTACCATCTTCATTAATGAGCCTTCCTGAGGAGACAAAAATACCCAACCCAGTTTGAGGTGCTTGCACATAAAAGAAGATGAAACAATGGCAAATATTGTAACATAAACAGAGTAAATTGTGTCCTGCGCTGTGTACTTTGCACAGCAGAGACTGCAGGTGAATAAATTTCCATAAGTGGATAATTCATGGCAGCCTTATAAAGATCTTTGCAACAGACCAGGTATCTGGGAGTCTACCAGCTTCTTGGGCTGTATTTGTGCTTGTTCAGAAATCTGGGTTGCTAGAGCAAAATTGTTGTTTGTTCTTGGGCCATCTTTGGCCTGATTGCCTGAGATGTAGTATCCAGGGCATGAATGGTTTCTTTCTGTCACTGTCTTGGATATGTTCCTAGCATAGGCCCTCAGCCTGTTTAAAATTAGGTATATTCTTCACCTTCATCAAAAGCATTAATTTGGTGGATGGAAGAGGGAGCAGCTGTAGGTACAAACTCTCCAGAACACTGGCAGAGCGGGAGTGTGATGTGTGTGCACCAGGATGCTACACCTCTCAACTCAAGAAGAGTCCTCACCTTGCTGTGAGCAGGGTCCAGGCCTTTGGAAAGCCGAATTTTTCTCAGTAATTCCCGTACGGGCATCTTTACTCTCACACCCATGTAGCGCTTCTGAGGAGGGTCAGAGCTATGTCCAGAGTCTGGAAAAGTCATAACATTGATGTTTAAAGTAACTTATTTCTCTGAGCTATTATAAAGTAGTGGGAGGGTGAGGCCACCCTGATAGATTGCCTGTGATTCTGATGTTCATCATCAGTTGTGGGAAACTTCTACATCAGCCTTACGTGTTCCTTAGCTCTGGCCTGCTTCCTGCTTAACAATTGCTTTAATGCATTGTTTCTTGGGCTGCAACAGACTGTGGGGCCTCACAAAGGGAATTCTTTCCTTAAGAGACAAAAACAAACCCCAGAGCTGGTTGTGGCATCTTCAGTCTGAGGGCATAAGCAGAGAGCTGAGTTAACCTGCCAACTGCCACATGAAGGCCCTTGTCAAATCTGGAGTGTGCCGGGACAGTTTCAGTTCTGAGTGAAGGAA
This sequence comes from Opisthocomus hoazin, assembly GCF_030867145.1. Classification (NCBI taxonomy): domain Eukaryota; kingdom Metazoa; phylum Chordata; class Aves; order Opisthocomiformes; family Opisthocomidae; genus Opisthocomus; species Opisthocomus hoazin. Next base: position 2,394,680 of record NC_134437.1, read on the forward strand.
GAAGAGAGTCTGTCCCAAGTGTAAACATGCCACTGAAGCTGGAAAGAGGACAACAGGGGCAGGGTAGCAATGCAGAAGGAAATTTGGATGGATGGTTGAGAAAAAGAGGGAAAAGAAGTCGGATGTTTCTGATTTAAAGCTTTCAATGGTGCAGAAATAAACGTACAATCTTGAGACTTGGCCTTGGGCAGTTTTTCTTGGTGTCCTTCAGCGCAGGGGTGCCATGCTGACTTAAAGCACAATTGCTTTTGGGGAATATGTCAACACTGTTTAGATTGCTGTCTCTCTGAGTCACATTTTAATTTTCATCTGTTGCAGTAAATCTGTCTTTGCAGTTTCTTGTCCTGTGGTTTGTTATATTGATGCCAGTGGAACAATAAGGAACAGCTCTTTTTCAGAAACGAGATAGTGATGCTATGTCCAAGGCCTTTCTCCAGTGGTACTTGGTGTGTTTGGAAGTCAATGCAGTGTGATTCAAAGGGAAGCAATGATTTTCTGTAGTGAAATTAAATAGTTATTTGAGAATATATATAGTTGTCCAAACAAGCTTGTCTTTGTCAAAACAAGCTGCTCTGTAATTGTTTGTTAGGCCTTCTTGCATCTTGTACTTGAATCCCCAAACTTGAAAAACTTGCCCAGATCAGGAGCTTAAATGCATTGCTTTTGAAATACCTTTTATGTAACAATGTCCCACCCCCCCCCCCGAGAATGATCTTCTTCATATAGAATGTATTCAGTAACAGCTATTGTCACTATAAACCAATAGCTTTATTGCCTTTGTTCAGGGTCTTCCCAGTTGGTTGGCACATAAAATATAGAAAGCCACTGTTCCAAAGAAGCTGAAGTATTGGGAATCAGAGTGTGACCTACTGAGAATAAGGAGTCATCCAGCAGCAAATGGTTGCTGCAGCAGACAGATGCTTCTCTTCCTAGTGCAGTCCTCATGGCATGAGGAATGAAAATAGCACTTGTGATTAAAACACACTTCTGATTAAACAACACAGCAGCCTAAGATGAAAAAGATGTATGCAGCAATTCCTATCGCAGGAACAGTCAGCCTTAAGTAAAACACAAGGTGCCTGTACCAGTGCTCCTCCTTGAACAAAATCTGTGTGTGCTCTGTAGCAGCTGCTGGAATCTGGCTGGCTAGGTTCGGATGAGGACAACTGTAGGAGCTCAGCAGATGGGAACAGCGTACCTCCCCAACCTTGGGATGTCTCGGAGTAGGCAATATTGGCATGGAAACCAGCCACATGAGGTGTGGTTTCCAGTTGCATGATACTGTTTCTCTTTCCTGCTCCAGGCAATGAGAGACTGACACTACTTCAGCAGAAGAGTGTTGAATCCCAAGTAGCAGATTGTGCATTTTGAATGTATATTGAGTTGTTGTTTTGTGCTAAGATTTCTGACATTTCTGAATGTTTAACATATCACTGAAAAATTAAAATAAGGGGACTTGAACTGCAGTTTATTGCCCTAGAAATGGGAATAATTCCTTTTTTAGGCTGGTGTTTTGATGATGAATTATTTACTCTTTGTAGAGTATTCTAAAGGCCTCTCTGAAAAGCTTTATCAAAAAAAATTGCTAACATATTACTATCTTTCAAGCTATTTTACGGTAAAAATGTTGTGTGGTGGATCAGATTACATGCCCAGATGTGTCCTTGAAACTGAAGAACTTAGCAAAGGCAATAATTCACCAAACACACTTTCATACGACTTGGTAATATTAATAACTCAGAAGGTCATATCTGTTACCTTGCTCTTAGATTCAGAACCAAACTTGCAATTCAGAATGTAAATGAGCAGCAAAATTCTAGAGATAGACAGAAATGATGGAATACTGAGTATCCTTTACAAAACAGAGTAATTTCTGGCTTCAGCAGCAGACCACAACAAGGTAAAAAGAAGACATGAGTAGGAGAGTGTGCCATACATCTTCAATATTATTGCCACAGATGCTTAATATGTGGTACTGCTAATACAGCTCTCTGCTAGCACAAAGCGTGTTGCAAGTCAGTGTACTTCATCACTTTGCAAAAGAACTATAACAGTGTTGCATAAAATAGAAAATGTGAATAAAGATTTGATCTTACCGGTGGGAGCTGACATCTCTTGAGGTTTACATGAAGGAGGAGGGTAGATCCTGGGACTCGCAACATTAAATTCAGTTAATCCAGAGTCTGGCAGTGATGGGCCCTGTTGAAAATAACTTTTGGGACTCGCAGTTTCTCCGGGCAGTGGAGATCCCTGGCCTGGACTATAGCCACAGATTTCATTTTCACTGATGTTTTGATTGACTAGAAGTTCAGGACTCATGCAGACTGTCTGCAACATTACCACTGTGTGTGTAGAAAAAGATGAAAAAAAAGAAGGGAGGAGAAAAGCTTATTTGATTGTGTTTAAAAAAAGAAAAAAGGTCCAGTTTCACATTGAGAACGTGGTAATTGTATTTAATCCTCCAATGCAGTTAGCCACTATGAGTTGGGTCCAGCTTCCCTCTTCTCTTTTTAGTAGCAAGTTATAGCAGCTGCAGATTAAAGCCAGCCTTGGAATCCCAGCAGTCACTGGAAACAGCTTTTGAGAGTTTCTTGGCTGCAGTTCTCCCTTGCCTTTTATACTTGGGTATGGCTTGAAGGCTGTCAGCCTGGGAAGGCCCCACCCTCTTTCCTAACAATCTGAAGCAGCTGATGAAGAAACTACTTTTCCTAAGAAGAGATTGAATGCAAGTTGAAAAATATTTTTCCTTAGATAGGAAATGGAAAAATTAAACTCAGGTTGATTTACTGCAAATGGCATGAGTAGGGAAAAGCAACCTCTGACTGAATTAGGCTAGTTGACAGAATTGTGCAAACAAGTAACTGATCCCTGATCCTGAAGTAAATGTTTTGTGAGCTGGTTCCACGTGCCCCTTCCCCCCCCCCCCCCCCCCAAAAAAAAAAAAAAGGGGCAGTTTTCCCAAGACCTGGGGAAAGAAGACCTGTTGCTCACAACCTTCATGAAGAAAAAATAATCTTCCCTTAAACATGAAATTTCAGCTAAGGAAAGACGTCCCATACAATCTGTATAGCTTTCAGTTTCTGACGAGAGAGAAGTGCTATGTGCTCCATTAAGGATAACATTGTTTGTTTCTGTTTGTGTGGAGGTTTGGGGTTTTTTGTTTGTTTCTTTTAGCAAGGAAGGATTTTTAAATATTGTGACAGGTGTGACTATTAAAATTCAATAGTATCAAGAATCTATGAGTATTCTTCTTACAGGAAGTCTATTTCCTTGTCACAAGTACCAGATTTAAATTCCATTCTCATGTCCCTGGGAAATACATTTCATTGTACAGTCCTACTTGTGGGCTATGCTATTTCAACTTAATCAGCAGCTATTTCTCTCACACACCTAGTCTGGAAAAAGAATACAATGCTTATCAAATGCAGTAGCTTCCGTAGCTGTGTCTTGGAAAGCATTCCAGCTTTACTCCCAAGCAGAATCATCTTGTTTATCAGTCTGAGCAGAAAGCAGCCAGGCTTTCTGGAGCAAGGTAAAAGAACAATGTTACGTATGTGTTTTAGTTTAAACTGGGTAATGACTCTTCTTTACAGACCTGCACAGTCCTCTGTCTCCCGCTTTCTCTGGACTGAGTGTAATAACTCCAGTCTCAGGGATGTTGAAAGAATTATTTAGGTATTGATCAAAGCTAGGAGATTTGATGGTTGTAGAGCAAATGTAGAATTGGTAACCAATCTGCGTTGCAGTAGCACTGAGAAGGCTATTACCTGGCTCCCAGCCCTACAGATCTTACTATCCAGTAGAGTTACTGCATTTGTATCTGAAAAACATGAATGCATGGGGAGAGGCATGGCTAATACATCCACATCTTTGCATGGCTGCCTGTGACTTCAACTAACAAGGGCAAGGCAGCTCTCTTTTATTCCTGTGAAATCTGCAGGACTCTATAGGTCATGTTTAGGAATTAAGGACATGCAGTAGGCCAATATTCCAGTTCCTTCTGTAGTGGATTGTAACCAGTTTGCTGAAGGGAAGTGATTTGTTAAAGGATATTTCAGAAGTTAAAAGGTTACTTACTTTTCTAATATTGAGACAGCTGTACAGTGTTTATTTTTAACTAAGGACACCTTCTGCTCTGGTAAGTATTTTGCTTTTGTTTCACCCGCTTTGCCTTGTTGATTGCGTGAGTCTAAGACAAGCTGGAGCCGGGGTCCAGTTCCTCAGTGGCATGAAACAGTATGTTATTCTGTAAATGGTACTGTTTGAATCGGTAAGATGAGGCATCATTTAAGGAACTACTCAACACTTGTATAGGTGGAAGAATCTTGCCTACTGCAAACAGGAGATTACTGTGGTGAATCATTGCACTTACGGGGCAGTAAATCACACCCAAGATTTCTCATCTTTCTATTCTCTTCCATGCTCGAACCCATATATTGAATAGTTTTCACTGCTTGTTTATAATACGCTATAGCATTCACAGTGAAGGCAGGATTTAGTATGGTTTTACGCCACAGAAAGGACCAAAATGCATCACTGCAGCCATGAGAAGAGAAGCAGATTTCCAAAACTAGCAATAAAAACCTTGGAATGTGACCATTGCAGGAAACGGTCTCCATGGCTTGGTATTTAACTGGGAATCTTGTGGTTCTCCTGCTTCCAACTTCAACAGGTACCTGATATTTTAAGTGAGTACTTTCTTACTCTAGTTTGAAATGGCTCTTATGAGTCTTATTCTATCAACAAGTTCTACTGGAAATGAGCTGTCCATTTACAGTTTCATCTCTGTCTTTTCAATAGCAATTTTAAATTTGGTCCCGCTAATAATGCTACATCGTCCTCCTGTATACATTGTGGTAAGGCAAGTTTAAGCATGCACAACAAGCAGAGAGATTGCAAATATGGTTTTCCAGGTTCCATAGGTAGTGCTTCAGTTGGTACCTCTTGATTCCTACAGCTATAGACAAAACTATTTAGCTTATCATCCAGTGAAACTTGGGCTGGGAAAAGTATTTTCTACCCAGCTGCATAGAATATTTTTATTAACTTTCACCGTTTTAGTGATTTCTGCTTTTTTAGCCTACCCTGTACTATCCCTTCTAAGAAAGGGAGAGAATTTCAAGAACTGAACATGTAAGAAAATGAGGCTACAAGTATGAATGTTTGGGTAAAGGTCTTTGGTGACAGTCATCTGGCGAAGGGGATGAAACCAAAACACAGATTTGGTCATAAAGAGAGCTGTCTGAGTCTTTAGGAAAGACTGGTTTGCACATCTCATCTTCTGCTCATGCTCCATTGTAGGAAAAACTTTATGCCAGATCTTTGTGCTGGGGGATTTTTTTTTTTTTTCTCTTTTTTAGGTATACTCATGTAATTACTGGTATACTGATTTAGGTGTTCTGATTACACATGTGATATTTTCAGTAAAAATGGCCATCACCATCTGGAAGTTCCTAGTGGATGACTGTAATTAAAGCGGTTCTTTTCCAACTGATTTGCAATGGGCTGCTCTGATGTAAACTTTTAGGTTGTGCTGCCAGTGGGTAGTGCTCCTTATGTATCTTTGGATGTGGGATGAATGCTCTGTATCTTCCTTCATCCCTTGTTGCTACATGTTTTTAGTGCACACACCCACTTTAACGGCATTTGCTGGGTTAGGTGTTTGTCTGTCTTTTCCTTTAGATGCTGTTGTTTTGCCAACTGTAAACTCCCCTAACTATGAAATCCTTTGTTGCAATGGTTTGCTTTATTAGTGTTCTCAGTCACATATGTAGGGATCAGGAGATGGTGGGCTTGTTTGCACTAAATGTATAAAGCAAGCATAAGGCTTTCCCTTGCATGTGCTTTCAATGTCTGATTAGAATACAAATAAAATATCAACCATATGCATGTAATTATCTTTAAAGTTGACCATCGTACTGTGTAAATAGGTCTTGAACTAAATGGATAACTAGTAATTTAAAAGGAACTCACTAAATAATGAAGCTGTACAAAATTCAGAACTAGTGCATTTTCTCTTCTTCTGAGTATCTTTCCTGGGAAGCAGTGCTCTGTTGCAGAGTTTCCATTTGCATGCCCTTGATGGAAACCTTAAATTATGCTCAGCTCTAAATGTGCATGCTTCTAACAGCTTGCATCCATGCTGGCAGTGAAATGGGGTTGTGACATTGCTGTCAAGTTTGTCTGACATTTTCATAGTAAACAGGAATACCTAATTAGCTACGATGAGACAGGCCATTGGGTAATTGCATCTGGGATGTCTGCTGACAGTGGCCTGTGTGTCTTCAGAAAGAAACAAACTATAATGACAGCTGTCAGTCCTGAGCAAGTGAACCTGACCAGCTGTTAGTCATTTTGATGACCATGAAATATGAACTCTACTTACCTCTTGCTGCAGTACAAAACTGTGTTACAAGACAAAATTAATTTCTCTTACCAATCACAGTTATTCAGATCTCCTTCGAATGCCTGTTCTGGTAACTGATGTCCTGCTTTCCTATGGCTTTGAAATCTTTAGATTTGTTAGGTGAAAGATGCTGTATTTTCACTTTGTGGTGATTATTTTCTTTCAGTAACCATTCATGCTTTGCTTTGCCTTTAGATGACAGAAATAGAACATGGACAAGGTAATTTTTCATATGTTGTGCCTTCTAAATGCATTCCACCTTTCTTTAGGGATGCTCTATGATGTCATCTCATCTATGCTTTCCCTAATAATGACCATCTTTCCTGAGAAGGGAGGGTTTCAGAAGGATTCCTGTTTATTTGCCCAATTTTAAGAGTTTATCTCTGTCCTGAAGAAGTCATGCTACTTCCTTTGTACATAAAGCTGTGTTTCTCCACCCACTTCACACAGCCATGTATCTGAGGCCTGAAGGCATCAGAGCTTGTGAAATCATCTGAAGTCTGCAGAATGATTTTCACGGCAGAAGATGAAAATACATAATGAAGGCAGGAGAGTAAGAGTGGGTTACAGCTGTAATGAAGGGGTAATTGACAATATCATTGTCACTTTTGGCATTATTTTTATTGTAAATTTCCAAGAATTTTCTGCTACTGACTCATCTTTAATGATGCTCCATGGTTACTTCTAAATGTTTTCCTTGGATTCAGAGCTCCCTAGTGATGACAGAGATGGCATGCTCAGACTATTTTTACTTTTTATTCAACCATGATGAAATTTCTGTCCTGTCAGACTGCCGGTTTGACTCAGTCCCCCACAGATATGAACCAAGAAATTTCCCAGACTGTTTGCAGCTCTTCAGATCGTGACAAGTAAAGATGGTTCTCCTGTGTGACATTAGTTTCTAATGCCATTGTATGTAGTGATCAGATGCAGTTAACTGTTGATGGCATTCACTTTTCTAAGCTGTGTGGTGAGGCCTTGAAGAATTGAAGGCTATCAAGGGTGAAGAAACTAGTTTGATCTGCCTATTTTCAACACCTTAGGGCGACCGGAGATGTGATTCGGTTTCCTCTTAGTACAGCTCTGAGAAATATCAGTCTCAACTCAGAAGTACGTAATTGTATGCTTGCTTTTTGGTGTGTTTCTGGAAAAGGTAATTAAGGAGAGAAACTCTGAACTACCATAGAGAACATGGTCTGCTGGTGTTCCTGATCTCAGCTGTGCTTTTAACCTAAAACTGGCACATCTGATCCATTCTATGAAGCAACAGTGACCTCCCACGGGCACAGATGAGCTGTTAGTGGTGTATGTTTCTATTTCATTGACTTGACAAATCCATCATGGAATTGATCACCTAATCCCAAACTGTATGCAAGCTTTCTCAGGTTTCTCAATAACTAGCCAGGCATGGTATTAACCTTGTTTATTCATCGGTTTTCTAGCATAGATTTTCACCAGCCTATACCTGTCACAAATATCCAGCAAAGCTGAAGACAGAAGTTGAAACTTAGGGGCCTAATATACATACAAAGACAAAATGGAAAAATCTTATGTGGAGAATTGCGATGGGTCTTCCTTTGGGTGCTTCTCACTTTTAACCACTTTTTCAGTAAGAAAGTTTTTTTTTATTCAGACATACTGGAAAGCTGTTGCAAGAAAAAAATTCCAGATGTTTCCTCTCTAATTTTTTTCCTTTTCTGTTTTCTTTGCCAAAGCAAACATTTAGGAGATATAGAGAATGGATCTGTACTCTGAACCCTGGTTTCAAAGGTGGCTTGTCTGTACTTTCTCAGCTGAAAACTACTAGCAGATGCTGATTTGTTGACAGAATGTAGATGTTTTACCAGACAATCTAAAATGTGGGCTAGAGAGTAAAATGCATCATAGTCCGCTATTACATGCAACTGATTAAGTAAAACATGCTTGTGATTGACAGTAAGCCCGTTGCCGAGCTCTGGAGAGGAATGATTCAGCTTATGTGTTGTTGGAGTCGGTTGACGTAAGTTAGCAAAAATGGGTCTGCATTGGCAGGCACGAACAGGTTCATAGACTTGTGTCTTACAGACTGGTTCAATTTACTGTATTTTTAGTGTGTTGAGACCATCCTGGAATACTGTGGGACAGGGAATTGTTCATAGTACTTGTCCATTTCCCCTCTGTTTTCCTGAGCTCTCTGCATTCTTCCACATAACTGAGCCATCATGACTGTGGGTGGGGAAGAGCATTTCCTCATGCGTGAAGAGGTACGGATGTCTCTGATGATAAAATTGACCTCCTTCCTCCACGACTGCATGCTGTTACTGTTAGAAATCACAGGGTCAAGCTTTTTATATGTGCCTTATTACCTCACTGTCATTTGGAAATGTGAATATTTAGCAGGGCCAAGCAAAATCATTTTTAGAATCTATGGAAAGGAACAGAGTTTTAAGAGACTTCATTTTACTCAGTCCTTGGGTCATGTTCTTGTTACATTTTAATATGACTGTACAGAGTTACACCTAGTGAAAACAGGGCTCTTAGATGTTTGTTCTTGGCATTATATTTTGTACCTTCAGCATGAGCACTGAAGCCTCTGAAAACAATGTATATTTAGTTATTAGGTTCAGACATAAGTGATGATTGAGGAACAATGGATTATTATTAGGCTGGACTAACGGAATGTAGAAAGACAGAAACAGTGTGAACCAAGCCTATGGGGCTTCCAGGGGCTTTGCTTCTAAAATGAAAACCAGACATTTTTGTCCATGCAGAGGAGTTGGCTGTGGGGAAAATAGACCAAAACAAAGCCATCTGCATACACATCTATTTGTGTGTACGTTGCACATCTCTAAAGTCAATTTTAATATTAATTTGCGAACTGACCATGCTGTGAAATCCATAGATGGTTCATCTTTCAGACAGTAACCTTTGGATTGTGAAGTACTAGCACTTCACTGTAGCTACAGGGTACTAGCGTGAAGCAATTTCAAAGCAGGGCTCAGAACTTTCTGTTTCTTGTTAAATGCAGATTTAGACTTCCTAAACTTTTGTGAATTTATGTACAGTTATTTTGGTTGAAGGAGATTTGAGAAGAAACCACAGGAAAAATGGAAGTACTTAGGTTTGTCTTACTAAGACACATTTTAAAGTATTTTTTCATAGAAGTGAAATTGAATTTTAAGGACATATTAAAAAAAAAAAAATCCCCAGGTTCAATAAAGCATTTAGACCTGACCCAATGAGCTCTTTTCAGTGACTTCAGCATTCTTGGTGCAACTAGCGAACCAAAACAGGAAGTTAGTCTCAATTTATACTGTTTCACTTTCACTCACTCACTGAGAATGTATTTCTAGTTTATATTTCATCATCCTTTTAATTTGCCACAATTAAAAAAGAAAACTGAGCCAAGAAAACCAAGAGTGAGCAGCGTGAAATTTTGTCCCTGGTATCCCAAGTTCTGTCACTAGATGGTGCTGTGAATTAGACCGTAGGAAACCCTCACTAGCAAACGAAATACATCAGCGACAAAGAGAGATCAGCAAGGACCAGCATAAAGGGGAATATATAAGAGGCTGTCGAAATCTCATGCTGAAACAAATATGATGTACCAGTATTTTCCTGTGTTCCCCAATGTTGTGTTAAAACGTACATCAGGAGTAATATGGCAGAAATACCATTTTTATTGCTTTTTTCTCCCTGCAAAATTGGTAACTTAAACTTGTTAAATGTTTGTGTTAGTTTCTGAACTGGCTGACAGTTTCACTGTGAGCTGTAACTAGAATTCAGGGTGAAAGGGACAGTGCACTTTCAAAAATGAAGCTGGTTTTAGGTACTGAGTCAGAACACTCCAGGTGGAAGAGGTGAAATTATTAATCTCATAGGATTCACAGAATGTAGCGTTTAAATGTGAGTATTGTAGACTGCAAGGGACTACATGGTACAGACTCTGTCATGTGAGGTATGGCTTAATGCATGTGCCTGGACATCTTGTTATTTTAGATAAGTTGGGTGTCCCACAGCCCCCTGAACAGTGCAGGTCTTCTGTGAGTGCTGTGTTACACCTGCCAGCTCCCTGTAGATCTCTTGGGTACCCCCAGGCATCTCGGCAAGCAGAAGATTCATATCATAAGGCAGCTGGCTCTTGCTCTGAGTGTCTTTGTAAAGTCTTGCTATAAATATCATAGCTACTCCTCCTTTTTTCTACCATCTCTACTTTTCTGAATCTCAAGATTGAACTCTTCTGCTTCCTGGCATTCATGCCTTTGAAAATGTCGCTTTTGGTCTCCCTAAAGCTTATAGGGATTGTTACCAGGTGTGAATTTAATTTAGACCTGTACGTCCGTACCAAAACAGCACTTCAGTAAAACAGAGGCCTTTTGCTGGCTCTGCAGAGAATAGACTCAATTTAAGGATGCACAGTTAGGGTTAATGTTTTGTGTCTATGACCTAAAGCCATAAACATGTTTTCTTTTTGAGACTGGGTACTTGAGCAGTCTAGTCTATTTACAGTCCTTTGTTTTTTTGTTTTTTTTTTTTGGGTTTTTTTTTTTTTTTTTTAAAGGATCATTTGTCTGCTTAGTTATTCAAATACAATGATGTGGCTGGCAGCCAGTCAAAATATTTGGTTTCTTCAACTTTTTCACAATATTGTCTCTCTTGGCTTTTAAGTTCTGGCCCTGACAGACACAAGCACATTGGATCTGCTGTTGGGAGACTGTTGCTGCTCAAACAGTTTTGCTTGTTTGCATTGAGAAGTGAGTTATTCCTTGTGAACAAAGGTGGGGAAGTTGAGCCCCAAACCCCCTAAACTTTCAGATTATTTTCATACAGTGCTTTTATTTGCAAATCCTTTCTCTTCATTCTTGTCCTAGTTCGACTGAGATGGCTATAAAATGCTGAATAATCTGTTTTCTTCCTTTTTCTGCTTAATCTCAAACTTGATGGTGATCTAGTGGAGAATGTCACTTAAGGATACAAGATTGCTCTCTGCCATGTTTTATCTTGTAGTTGTCTTTGGTCTGCCTTTTCTGGCAGGGATTCAGTAAAGCACTTAAGTCAGTAAGTTAAGTGCTAGTCTGACATTAACCTTAAACATGCACTGTTCGAATTGGGGCCCTTGCATTTTTTCATTTATGGTAGTTAAATATTCCATGAAGTTCCTTGGTGCACTGGTTTTGACATCAAGCTAGGCACGTCTAACAAGGTATCAAGCTTGCTCTTCAAAGACATGTGATGCCTGAATAACTAAGTACATCTGACTGGGCTTGACACAGACTCAGTTCTGGGAAACCCAAAGTATGGTGATTCTGCACTGAATCACTTACAGAGTAGCAATCAGTGAGGGGAGAAAACATGAAAAGGCAAATTGTACAGGTAGCTATGAGATTTTCATGGATATAATCCACTGCACCAGTCAAAACCCTTGCAGTAGCTACATGAATTCTGTGTGGGAGAGGGTGACATGGCGACATGTAATCCCACAGGTGTTTCCTGATCTACCGTACTCTACTCTGCATGGTATGTTTTCAGAGTCTGAATCTTCTGGGTGTTTGATTGTGGGATATCAGAAGATCTGTTTTCAAATACGTCTCTGTATAAAGAGCAGGGGTTGTTTCAAGTCCTGCTTATATTCCCTGTAGGAGCTAAGCTTCAAGATGCCTGTATTAAAGTAGAACTTCTCGCAGTATACTGTGAGGCAAACATCACTTCTGTTAGCACACAACTCTTTTCCAGTGTATTTTAGTCCCTTGATGTTGAATTTCTACTGCCTTTGAAAGAAATTACAACTTCTAACATTCACTGAAGCTATTTGCCATAAACTTTATGCTTCCATAACCAAATCCTCAGAAAATCTCTCGTCTCCGGAAAAAAAAAAATAAAAAAAAAAAAAAATCCACATAAACAATGCTCTTTAATATCTGCATGTCAGGGAGTCTGGAGAGAGGCAGCCTATTAGTCATTCAGCAAGCCAGAGCAGCTGAATGAAAAAAGAATTAAGATGGACCAAATTGCAAATGCTCTCCTATTAACTGCAAGTTAGCTACATAAAATTTGCTTATTTAGCGTTAATAATTAAAATAATACATAAATGGGGATAAGAAAATAAAGGCCCTAAATGCCCTTTTCCCTTCTGAATAAATACGTTGCAAGTCACATACAACAATGGTTTGTAATCTGGGGTCAAGTTTCAGAGCCTATTTCCCATACACTGAGATTGTATTTCACTCCCAGTGGCCTTCATCCAAATTCTTTCAGCATCAGGGAAACAACTCCCACTGAGTTCAGTTAATGCAATCCTACCAGGGCTACATAAGAAAAGAGAGAAGTGATTTCATACAGATCTTTATATGCTGCTTACTCTGTGTATGGTTGGGCATGGATCTGCCTAGACTGTGTAACAAGGGAAGAGCCATTGAGCACGGTGATTTGCACTGCAGGTGGGTCAGATGTGGGAGAGAACAGGCAAATGTCTCCTAACTTGCTCCTGCAGAGATGGGCAGGGTCAGGATGTCACTTTGCCCATTGGCAGTTTTTTGAAATGTGATACGGGATCTTTACTGATTAGTTTAGACCTGTTAGGCTCCTTGAGATTTCATCTCATTTATGCTGGTTGCATCTGAAAATATATCACACTTTTCTGAGATACAGCAAAAAATCCTACCCTGAGCATGCATATAATATAGGGTCTTTACCACCAACAGTAGGGAAGATCAGAGATGCCAGAGTTATTGTAATTGTTTGTAGTGTTATTGCACTTTTGCTGAAACAGGAGTAAAAATACTGTTATCCCTTGTCCTCAACGTAAAGTAGTCACTTTGCAAATGTGGAAATGATTCGGATTTTAAAAGAAACACAGAACAACAACAAAAAAGAAACATTTCCTGTAGAACTGGAAGGCAGGAATTTAATAAGATTCTGGCTGGCCTGAGTGGACATAGCAAACAAAACCTCCCTCATGGTGGGTAATCAAGTCCATGATATCCAAAGTTAACACTTATTATGAAATTTGATCTAGACATTGCTATGCTAATCTCTGGATAGTAACACAATGAATAAGCAGAATCCTGCAAAACAACTCTGTAAAACTTCTGAGATTACTGAACTGCTTTATTTGTTCAATCTTGTATATAGTTTTGATTTTTGGTTTTCTTTAATAACGGTGACATCTGGTATTTATCTAAAAATAAGGAAGTACACCTTATAAATCAACAAAGCTAAGAAATGTATTCAGCAGCATTCAGTTCCTTTGTAGTAGAATAATCTGAGTTTTATGTATGCACAGCTCTGTTGTAACACAGCTTTAATAACCAAGCCTTTATGTTCTACGAAGCTTAGGCACAAAATTTAAGGAGAAATATTACAATAAGGCAGGGATGTATGAGGGATCTCACAGAGGCCAAAGACTGGTGAGTTATACAGGATGGCAAACATTAGTCTTAGTTAAGAAGTTTAAGAGAACTCTTGCTGATCCTTATGGTGCCTATTCCTGTTGTTCTAGCTGAGCATGTGCTTAAACAGTTTGCTGAACTGAGACTTAAGCAGAAACGCAATTGGAAGTATTTAAATTGTATTAATTAGCTACAGTGCTTGGCAGAGGGCAGAAAATGTGCTAAGCGTTCAGTTACTGCTTCCCCCTTATATCTTAGAACTGTATTCTTTTTTCACTGCAGTCAAGGAAAGCCTAAAAGTAGCCAGAAATGGTGACAATAACCATAGCCTAAGAAAAACACACTGTGCTGAATGCATGCAGAGTGTCTTTGCATGGACCTTGTAAAGTGTTTGGTAGCTCTATTATAAAAGGTGGATGTGTTGCTTAAGCAGTTGTATAGCTTTGAATTATTGAATCCTCTCAGCAACTACTGAATGCCTACACAGCAACAGTTTGACAACATCTGGCCACAGTCATTAAGCAGGCAGAAATGTGGAGCAGTTGTCCAGAGCTTTTGTGTGTTATAAAGCAGAACAGCCAAATATGGCAACCCTGTTCTTATTCCTCCAGGAACCTGTGTTCAGACTTTCTTCCCAGAAAATGGAAACTTCTCTGTTGCAGATATGAGCTCCTAGCGAAATTCTCCATTTCACACCAACTTTTGCCATCTACAACTACTTTGTCAAGTAAAGCATGCCACACACTGCAGATAAGGAAAATAACATGTATCTTGTAACCCTTCAATAACAGTCAACGAATAAACCTTCATTCTATGCAAGTGATGTCTTCTGGAAATCTAAGAGGACAAATAAGAAAATTGCTACTCTTGAGTAGTTATATTTTATAGAAATATATTTATTTGGTGATGGGAGAGATTTACTTGATTGTTCTTGCTATAGTTCATATCATTTGCTTGAGCCATGAATAAATAAATGATTGCTATGTCAGCTTTTGAGGATCAGACTCTCTGACCAAACCAGTCTAACCTGGCAATTGTTTGGATTGGTTTTTTGCCATGTGTATTTTTGTTCTTGAGCAGTAAGTTCCCATGAAAGTGCCAACATATTCCCCCTTGTTGTAAGTTAATATTTCATTAGAATAAATCATTTCGTGACTTGTGGAGTCTGACCTAATTTCTCCATGAGTACAAACCTGCATCTAATCCTTCTTTATCATTTGTATTGTTGGGTAAATTCCAGTATCACTTCCTTATGCTACAGCTACTGCCCCTACAAATTCTGCTCTTAAATAGATTTCATTCTTTAGTCTCAGAGGTCCTATCTCTGTCAGCAAGTCCTTCTTTCACCTAAGGATTACACATCAGAAATGGGAATGCCAAACAACTCCACAGTGTGATACCTAGCGTTTTTAGGGCCATACTGGTACTCCCTTGGAGAACAGTAACCAGCTGATGGAAATGTCCACAAGAAAAAGTTTTATTCTTATCAAGACGGTTAACATCTATCACTTCAGACCGCAGTCTTAGCTGCTTTGAATTAGGGAAGTTCCACTGATTCCAGCAAGCTTTTGCTAACTGAGCTGATGAGCACAGCAGGAGTGCTGTATTCCTACGTAAACTGCATTGTATTCCAGAAAAATATACTTACCAAGGAACACAGGTGAAAGATGACACAACTTTCTAGGATATGTAACTGATGGAGGGTAAGTTTGTGTAGAGAAATAACAAAATGCAAAAATATGGGTGTTGCTTGGAATTTGCTCCGCTTTATCCAGGGTTAAGAGGCTAATGGAAGCACAGTTCACACAAGGAGAAGAAAAAAAAAAAAAAGAAAAAAGAATTAAATATTTACCTAGTAAAAGAAATGCCAATTGACAGATAGAATATGCAGGTTCTTTTTTATCATTCCAATAATTCCAGAACAAAAAGTCAGAGCTGAAGGAGGAGCAAATATCTGGTACAAGCCTTACACCTGTGCAAAGCAAGAAGAGACTTGCCACCTGCAGTTCTCTGGAAAACAGTGACCCCCTAGAAACACTATGATTGTTTCTCACTCCTTCTGCATTCTTTTCTACCTTGGGTGCATTTTTTTTATCCTCTTGCCACTTGTGTATACTAAAGGAATTAATGAGAAGAACCAAGCTACCTAATCTGTCAGGCTAATTCCTGCATTGAAATAAACCAAACCAACATGGATAAATTGATTTTTGAGGGACCTAGATAGATTCATGCCCCTGATGATGTGGTCACTGGTGTAAGTGTTGTGTGAACAGACATTTCTGATGCTTCTGTTATTAGCCTTGGCCTGATCCAGGAACTACAGGTCCAGCTTTATGTGTAGTATATGCCTAAGCACCACAAAAGTTCAAGTTTTTTCCAGTATTGAATCTACTTGAGCTTTAGTGAGTGGTGGATGCTCTAAATTTTGTGCCGATGAAACTTTCATAAGGAAAGCTATCCTGTAGTTTCAGCCCTACTCAGATCTGTGGCTTCAATCTCTGGGTAACTCACGGGTCCTGTTCTCTAGCCACTAAAAGAGACAGAACCTGGTATTCAGTGAAAAGAGGCTAGACATGACCCCAAACTTTTTAGGGTTTTTTTTTCTGCTGTAAGAGATTACCTCTACATCTCCTACTTGTGATGTGGCATGTAGTAAAACCAGAAGCTCTACACATTGTATCCCTTCCCATGTGACAATTTGCACCAACAGTCACAATCAGACCATGGTGACTTAGTGCTGTTAGCTGAGCTGTATCACCTGACTGGGTGACAGCTCTTCATGACTGCAGGTTGAATGCATTCATGTAAATAGTCTTCATAGAGAAAGTGCTGTATGGATGCGTGTTTTAATTTGCTTTTCCACTAAGTAAAGAGCAAGGAAATTATTAAGTCAGCAGAACTCACTGAGTGAATTGCTGTTTCATTTGTAAGAGTCCCAGCCTACCCTGATTTTAGGATTCCAGAGCAGTGTTTCCGTAGGCTTTATAGTGTACTGTGCAGCGATGGGACGTACCCTTTTAAGGGTATCAAAACAACACATGGACCAGGATTTAACAAGCTGTTCCAGACTTCTAGAAGCCCCAGGGCCTTAGCTTCCAAGTAGCTCACAATGTAGTACCTGTATAACCCTTCTAAAAGTTCAGAAAATACTTGATTTTGTTGCTATTATTGGAAAGCTTGAAAGTTAGCCCACGCCGTGGAACTAAATTCTTTATTCTCAGACTCAGTCCCTCTCTTAGGTTCATCTTAAAACAAATATTTAAATAATCTTTTTAAAGCACCAGAAAGGGATTCTTCCTGTGTTTTGCTAGCCCCCTGAAGTGTGCTTGCACAGGCAGTATTACGGAAACAAACTGCAGGTGCACTAGTAGCCCAGTAAACCACAACAGCCAGAGACATGTGCTGGATAAAACATACAGGGAATATGCAATATGCACATCAGATGGCACTGGGAGCTTTTCAGTCAGAATAAGAGAACTATTCATTTAGCATCATTAGCTAAACATTTCATGCATCAGCAGGAAAGGGAAAACTTTTGTGCTCATCAGATTAGACTAGAATCTGCTGAGAAATCCATTTGAATTCACAACAGTTTTGTTGTTCCTTAATACTGAGCATGCAAATTAGTGGCTCCTCCTTTAGTGAAGTTTCACTGGAAATCAGGTTTTTACTAATTAGCCTCACCTTTGGCAGGCTACCTCTCACCACTGGTGAAGTGGTGAGTACATGAGAGAAGGCGACTGCTGAGACTTGTCTTGCTGGGTGCTAGTGCTGAGACATTTGTTACAGCTGAGGTTATTACATGTAGTTGCAAATAAGGTAACAACTTCACTTCGTTTTCATTTGCATGCAAGTGTCTAGCCGTTGAAGTAAGCACTCTTGTGTTTTGTGTGGCTTTAGCAGCAAGCAGGGAGGCTACAGAGGCCAGAATGCAAAGTACCAGTCAAGCCTGTAAAATAAGAATGATACTCATATCTTTTCTCCATCCTTTTTTGGTTTAGGGTATAAATTCTTTGGCACAGAAATTCAGTTGCTCAATGTGTATATAGAGCACGCAGTAAAACAAGACTAGTGTCTTCTGTGAGGTTTAGGGATTACTGAGATACAAATTAGTAGCAACAAACAGTTTGAGGGACAGATTAGCAAATCTTTGGATTTGGCCCTGATATGTGCAGTGTGAAGTGTCCTGCTCCAACCCTGCTAAAGCCATTCAGATATGGGAAGCACCCAAGATATGGTCAGTGATGACCATCTAATTTATTACAGGACTGAATTTTAAGAGTAACATAGAAACAAGACTCTTGTGCCCTATTCTGTATGGAGCTAGTGAGTGGAAAATTTCTTTCTCCCTTGAAAAAACATAACCTGAGCCCTAGGTGCATGGGGAATGACTACTCGTAGGTAAAGAGAATTTCAGTTTGCATGGCTCGTGCCCTCTCTGCTGAGGGTGCAAATAGAGTGCAGATGAATGCTCGTGTGCATGGCAGGCTTTAAGATGTAGATATTTTTCTGCTAAAACTTAAGTAAGAGTGTTAGTGTCAGTGAGGCCCTGGAGCAACACTACACCTCTGAGTAACAGTGATCTTCATTTTAATACCTCATTGCACTCTGTGGCTTTCTTTACATGCTGCTTTCCTTCAGGACAAATTGGTTTTGTTACAGCAAGCTGAATGGCAGCTGATATAATCAGTAAAACTCAGAGCAATAATTCTGCAGGGCTGTAACTTGCATTAGCTGCTGTGTTTGTTCTTCCCAGGGAGACAAGGTTTTAACAAAGAAATGGACGATGCTGTATATATTGCTCAAGAGGATAACTTCTGCACACATTTTACAGACAGAAAACCGAGTCTATATGAGACCATCAAACTGCTTCATTCCAAAACCTGCTGCTCCTTAAAATGTCAGATCTCTAACCTTCAGACACTGTTCTAAGTTTTTTGAGTCTTTGCATTCCTGGGGATGCTGCTAGGTCCAGCTGTGCTTTTGGGAGATGGGAGCACTGTTCCCTGAGTCACTGTCCCCTCTGGGAGAAACCCACCGGAGGAGGAATGATATCTATGTGATGTTTTGCATGCTGCTAAAAGCTCTTTCTGTTTGTGCTTGGAAAGGGCTGTGTATGTGCAGGACTTAAACTAATTCACCCTGTTAAGAGGGCTTGCGCCTGGTGCAAGGCCAGTTGAGTCACTACAGCTCTGGCTGGCACAGGACCCAGGAAGGCTTATTTCTGTCTACTTGCAGACCCACCTAGATGTGATCTGGGGGAGCAGGTTTGTCTGATATCGGATTCACAGCTCTGATATCAGCACTATGTGAACTTAAAGAAAGGCCTTTGGTCCCCATGGTTGAATTTCATCTGCCTTAATGTCACTATCTATAAGCTAGACATGGAAATCTCAGCTGATCATCTAAGTTCTGTTTATGATCAAGGAAGAAACAGGCATCCTGGGGGATTTGCCTTAACTCGGGTGGGTTGTATGAATTACCTGTTGGAAAATGCATTTCTATGGACTAGAGATGTGTAAGCACTTAACTGTGTTTCTCTTCACAACCAGTGTGATGGGTGTGCCAATACTTCTCATCTCAAGGCTTTTTCCTGTTTGTGAGCCACTTAAGACAGTCATATTGTTTCTATGTTCTGTGCCTAGGGCAGTATTGTTGGAGACATCTGGTCTCTGGTACAAGAGAAACAATAGCGTGTTGTTAACACTTCCTGCTGGCCTATGCCTTCTGCTTGATCTGAGCCTTTCTTTGCTATTTACAAGCACAAGCTCCTAAGATATGGGTTGGAGTTTGTCTGCATTCCCTGGAACTGTTTCATCATGGGATCTACACCTCAGCTGTCTGGACACTGTGCACCATTATCTGAGCCAAAGTATGTAAAAAGAGTGGTCTTAATATGATAAAAATACCAAGCAACGCGTTCTGCATCTGTGAGCTGCTGTGGAACCACGTTGTAGGGTAGGTTTCCATGGGTGAAGAAGGGTCAGAAACTTAATTAGGCGTTACTGATGAAACAGAAATGACTGTTGAAAAGGGCAATTTCCTTGGGAGCTTGCTTAGTCACTTTACCTAAAAGAGAAGGAGCTGGCACAGATCTATTCCAGGGACTGTGCTAAGTGTTTGTGTACTTGTGCCTAAATCTTGTGACAGCTTTGACTTGTGTTCCTCTGTAAGCCCCAGCATAGACCCCGGTAACCTTTCATGTACTCTCACTTAGTGTGCTGTTCCGCTCTCATAACCTGATCTTCATCTCATGTTTCTGTTGCTTTTTCAATTTCCAGCTATATCTGATAGACAAGGAGGTGGCCTTGTGGATCTTGACAGTTAGAAAGTAAGGATTAGTGGTGAAATAACATTATTTTAGGACAAAAAACCCCTTTCCTTAATTCAGAGCTATTTTTGACTTGAGTGATTGTGAGATAGAGTAGGTACATAGCAAGTTATGTGCAGAGATGATGTCCTTGCTGAATGCACAAAGCAAGTATTGGTATCCCTAGAGAAATCTTGGTTGAACTGTAGCTTACAGTCGGGCTCATCTTCAGGCATCACTCAGATTGCTGGGAATTCACACCTTCAGTCTATTTGTGGTCCTAGTCTTCGGTTATACTGTGCATCACTTGTGTGATGAACTGTCCCTGAACTGGGTGGAAGCCAGCCCTTTAAGAGTCTCCTCTGAAAACACATTTTGGTTTGCTGTCCCTCTGGTGTCACAGATGAGTCTGCTGTGCATGTATCTGCTTCTGACCTCAAAGGGAGAGGCCATAAATTAAAGAACATTTCTGGAATAGATTGAGTTTGGAGTTATTTAGTGCCATACTTTGAGCTTCTATCCACATTCACATACTCTGCTCTAGGCCCAATACTGGAACAAAGTGTTTAGACTTGGGCTATGCATTTCTGGAGATGCAAGACTGTCTTCTGCAATGAGGGTAAGAGGATGAGGTGTAGAAAAAAAAACTTATTTGTGATTACAAGCCTGCTGCTCCCAAAACACATACGCACTTGTGCAGTGAATATTTCACTGCCAGGCATTTCAGGGGAGTTATAAAGAAGAAACAAACAACTAATATATAAACTGACAGTGATGACAGAAAAGCAGTCTTAAAGCATCCACATCTTGCCCAGAGGTCTCTCTAAATCAGTGACAGCAGGGTTAGCTGCTCTGCTCTTCCATGTGCTGTCAGAATTATCAGAGCTTAGAAGTAGCTAAAGAGTTGTGTGTTTTCCTCTCTGAGGCTAGCTGCCTTTTTACTTGTCCCCAGGGATTGTGTTTGCATTGCCGTTGGATCCTCTTCCTCCTACTACTCTTGTTCTGTGAGCCAGATGCTGTTATGATGCTATTATTCCAGCTGCAATAGCCAGCAAGATTCAGAGCCTGTGGATGTTAATAATGAGTTTCCAGGTGGCTTTATGACCTTCAAAGGAGTATATCCAGTTCTTGTGCATGTCACCATCTTTAAATACTCAAAAATCCTGAATCTGATCCTCAAAACCATAAGAGTGGCTTAACAGGATTAGATAAATTTCAGTGTTTTCATATTTGTAGTGTATTCTTGAGTCTTAAACGTGCTTAGGCTCACGTTTGCAAGCACTTCTCTGCAGTTTAAGTCCCTGGGATTGGCCTTTTTTAATTAAATGGAGATATACTTTTATCCACTTGATTCCAGGTGCTGGTTCTTTAAGATAAATGTCACATGTCGCAAATTTGAAAATAAACCAGAACAGATGGAATGGAAAAAAGAAGTGAAAAATCCTGCCACCTCAGACCTGGCAATGAAGTACCACAAGAAGCGTTTTACTTGCTCATACTTTCACTCGCTTCTCTGAGAGCTGCCAATTTGTTCCTGAGAGATTGAGCAAATCTTACTCTTCCTGCAGGACAAGTGGTCGTTTTCAGCATGAGTCAACAACAGTAAGCTGCATTTCATTAGGCTGCTTATGCCTTGAGCCAAATTCAACCAGTCAGAAAAATGTAATGGTCCCCATAAAACATGTCGCAGTCAGAAAAATGCAATGGTCCCCGTAAAACATGTTGTGTCCTGCTTTACTGTGCTTCTAGTGCAAAATTCCTAGCTGCTGACTACCGTCTTTCTAGGTGGAATGGAAAAGGAGCAATCAAGAAATTTTGGGCAATGGGTTTCATGCCTCCTGCAGGAGACAGGCCCAGCTGATGTGAATGTGAAACCAGCACTAGAGAGTGACTGGATTTATCTGTGCTAAACCCTGAAGACATCCAGGGTGGGAGACATATGTGGGGTGCTAACGTCATGTATGGCTGGGTGAAGAAGGACTGTGCTACTACACTATGGTGGCCTGGCTCTTCCTCTGTCTGCACAGTCTGTTCTTGGCCTCTACTCCTCCCCACCTTACTTGTCTTCTGTTGTCAGTAGCTGGGTTTGCTTTGGCTTCTAATATCTACAGACACCCAGAATACTTTGCATGCTTTGCTGCAGTGGTTTGTGCTTTAGTAATTCCAGAAACAGAAGATCCACGGTGGAGATATTTGAACCACAGTAGAGACAGGTCCTGGAAGCCATGGAGCACACAGCAAGCCTTGCTAGCCTCTATTAATTACCAGCAGGATTCTCGCCTGCTAAGGTGATGAGCGTTACTGCAAAAGCTCTAAAACAGATTATTTTGTGTGGCCTGGGACCAGTTTTAATGTTATTGGAGATTTAATTTGCTATTCTCCCGCAGAACATACATGAAACAGCGGAAGTCTCCTGTTGTTTTGTAGCTGATGCTTGAGAAAAATTCCAGGTAGGAGGAATGCGGCAACAGATGGTATGATAGAGTTTTTGTCCAAGTTGGGGAGAAGTAAACTGACTCTAGTTAGTTTGCTAACTTCCCACTGAACGTACAGATTTCCTAGGGTCCAGTCATGCTGAGGTCTCCTTTTCCCAGAGCTTATTTTGCTGATAATTTCTTCTTTTAAGTCTTCTCCTAGAGAAGTAAGGGCAGGATATAAACCAGAAATTTCTGTTGTTTACAGAGGATAGAGAGCAGTATAAGCTTATGGAGAGCAGGACTTAAAATTTATCGGAGGTACATTCTAATCTGCTAATGGGATTGTCTAATGAAGAGGAGATTTCTGTAACTGTGTTTGTAAAATTGTTATGATTGCACATGGCCAAAATCCCTACATGACTGCAGTCAAATGACTTAAACCACAAGCAGTCATCACCGAAGCATACACTAAACTCAATGGACCAGTGTAGCCTTTCATCCCAGCTGACATATTGCATACTTGAAATGAAGCGCAGACTTAATGGTAATGCAATAAAGCATTTAGTACCTCCATGTTTCAATCTTTCAGTTCCTATAATCATTCAGGGAGGAACGCAGCAGTAGTGACTTTTCAAGTTCATGAAGAATTGCAAGATGTAATGTGTTGTCAACAGGGTTAAAAAGAGCAGTATTGCAACAAAATGTTACTGTCACGACTGACATCTCTGTAGAAAGAGATTGTATATGTCACAAGAGCAGTTTAGGATAGTAATCTAGTTTTAAAACGTTTAGGTATTTTATTCTATATTATTGTTATATGAGTAAATAATTGCAGGGGTACTTGTCTTCCAGTATCTCAAAAGGAACTGATGTTCACAAAAAGCAGAATGCTTGCCCCGTAAGTACTGGGACCTTTTTGAGAGATGTTAAACTATGTGACAGAAATTTGAAAAAATGTACATATTTAACAATTGTCAAAAAACATATTTCACTAAGGGTGGGAACAGAATGCAGCCCTCCTGGGGGGCCTTCCTGCCTGAATCCTGAACTTGGCAGTCTGTGAATCTGGGGTTTGGTTGAGTGTGTTGTGTTTGGGGTTTTTTGTGTTTGGTTGGCCCTTTTAAATTTTTTTTTCTTGATACAGCCCATCAGAAAGCTCATTCAGTTTGCGTATTCAGTGATTTAATGATAGGGCAGGATTTAATATTGTGCTTTGGGTCTTTAAGCCTCAGTTAAAGGGCTGAAATGTTCCACTTGTTATGGCTGTAGAGAAAATACATTTAGTTTTGATTAAATTGAGCATTGACAAAGCTTGGAAGGGAAACTGAAAACAATGCTTTTGCTTATATGAAAATATTTAGCATCTCAGTTAATTTGTTTCAAATGTGTCATGTATGTGTTACAAAGAAGAGACAAATCAGAATAATTGAGTCATAATATTTTCACAATATTGAGATGTTTAGCTGGGAAAGTACAAGTTTACCTCAGTGTAGCAACTTGTAATTGGAACAGCATGATCTGATTTGTTTTGTTTTTCTGTGATGTTATCAGATAGGCTCTCCAGAATTTGCATAAAGTTTTCTGTTCTAAAACACCACCAGTATAATGAGGATATTTGTGCCCTACGCCCTGACCCTGTGCTTTCGAAAGGTTGGTTTCTGCTGCCGGCTGCACAAAAAATAGTTCTTGGTAAAAATACACTAATTTCCTTTTTCTGTCTGTCAAGCTCCAGAGAATTTTTCCCTTTTCAATGGCACAGGATTGGCTGCAATAAACCTGCAAAACATATTTGCTGGAGAGCCAAGTGTTCACCTTCCTATATATTCCTTTGCAAAGGGCACCTGGGGGAGTGTGTGTGCACGCAGAATGTGAGCAGAAAGGTTGTGATAGTCCATCCACTCAGCTCTGCAGATGAGTGGCAGTGCCGAGATCATGATTTTTGCCTAGAGTGGCGAGGAAGGCAGGCAGAGAAAACAGGTGATCTGTAGCCAAGGTTTTCCCATAGTTTTCAGGTCAGCATTGGCAACTTCTTCCTGAAAGCTATGAATTTATTCACCTGGCCATTGCGTGCCTGCATTTGGCACACTTCTGTGTGATGCACTTGAACTCCAACGGACCCAGGCTTTGTGCCCTCACTACCTGCAATCATAAAGGAATAAATGATTTTAACATTGTTTAATGTGTAATCCAAACCGTGTGGAGCTCTGTCCAATATGAAAATTCTGCCCTTCTGTAAACATAAAAGCAACTCAAAATTCTTTCCTTGGAAATCACCTGGCCTTGTCTCATCTGGGAAAAAAAAATACACAACTGTCTCTCTTAATATTTGGGTTTAGGTCTTCCAAGTGGTTACAAATGCAGTTGCAAACAGTGCTGGTGCAGCAGTGGGCAGGTCACACCATAATCCAGAAAGGATTAAGAAGTGAGAATCTGTATGCCAGTTGACATCTGATGTTTTAATTGGATGTTGGAACTTTTCAGTGACCTGGGAGCTTACTGTTGCAAGGAAAAAAAAACCCTGAATTTTAATGCATAGATAAGTTATTTCAGTTTTTTACCATATGCATTGTTATTTCTCCTTATGTTCTTGCCATGCTGATATCCCTGGTAAGGCTGACACATTACAGAGCACAAAAAGACAGAAGCAGGGAAATCTTACAATTGGTGTTTCTCCACTAAAAGTGATATTTTATAGATGGGAAAAATTGAAGGAATTTAAACTAGGTTTGTTACAGTCTTGTTTTATTTTTTCATTTATTCAGCATTTCACAGACTGACTGAGGGGAAATCCCCAAATTCTTTCTGAGGTACTTGTACAGATATATTTTGTTTTGGATTTACGTTGGCTGGAAGAAAAGCTGTTCCTCTGAGCCCAGCTTGAATGCAACTCCATTCATAAATCATTAACAATCTTTGCACGGCCCTTTGCCAGATGGGGATACACAGCAATGCATTGCTAAATCACTTGGGCCTACTAGATGACTAGGAAATGTATGATAGCTATCAGAGGGTAAATGCAGCTCCCAGAATCTTTGTTATAAGCAGGTTTTTCCAAAGTGACTTTGGCTAATGTTTTCAAAACTACTTGTGAATTTTACTGTTGCACATGAATCACACTCAGAAACATACACTTCTGACTATATTTGCCTCCTTATTTTGATAAAATATTATTATCAACAAAAACCACAACTACGAGTGCAAATGAGTATGTGACTGTGACAGGCATAACGTTTGAGGTTTCTGTATTTTGCACTGTGTAATCATTTAAGTTTATCAGATTTTGTCAGGCTTCAGTTGGAGCTCCTAAAATGCATTGAAAGTTTGTCTGTAGAATCAAGCTGTAAAAGCTAGATGAAATTGTAGCAACTGTAGTCTTTCTGAAGAGATGCTGGGTCATACAGTAACGGGTTGTAGGACTGGTATGAGTTGAATGAATTCTGATAGCCGAGCCTCACATTACAGGTGAGGATTCCTGAGGCCTGAGTTTCTCATGGTGTATTTTCAACATTAGTCTTTCGCTGGCTCAGAGGTGAAATTGTGTGGAAAACAAACTATTGAGTGTGCAAAACTATTGATGGGTAAACAAGAGAGAAACAAAGGAGAGGGTTAAATGGAAAATTAAGTGCCTTGATTGATAGTTGCACCAGAATCATCAAGTGCAATAATAGCTGGTTTCTATACCTGCATTTAATACAATAAAAGATCAGCAAGTGAGAGTTCCAGTCATTGAAAGGAAAGAGCAGAAAGTTTTCACAACAGAGTCCTACAAAAGGAAAGCCCCTAGATTTCCAGGGAACTGTCAGGGTTAATCAAATGCTTTCTGTGCATCTGGAGTGAAAGAAAATACCCTTATGTTTCTGTACTGCAGTAGATGAGAGAGGGATTACTCAAAAATATGTAGCATAGATGGTTAGACAGCAGTCAATGCTGTATTTTAAAGGGGAATGTATGGTTTGAGCATTCTTCTCAGATGCACTTTTTGACTGCTGCTGTTAATTACGTAACTGATTGCTGATGAAACTTCTAAACATCTGCTATATTTTTAAATCTCTGAGTTTATCAGGGTTAAATAAAAGGTCTACAGACAGAGATGGGTACCAGAAAATTCACATCTGCAAACAGCATTTTTGTTTTATAGCAATGTGCCATAAATCTGCCTAGAGATATAGCAGTTTAGCTGACTGTCCTTAACAAAAATCAGAGAATACCAAACCTATTTGCCTGAGAATGATGCTGCTCTTACATCCACATTTGTCTAAGCCTGTTGCTGCACAGCTTCCTTTTCAAAATGATTTCAAATTTTTAATGGATGTACAGTACAGGATCAAGCAAAACAGAAGAGGCCATCTCTGATTTATTTTTTGAGCTTGTTCCCTGATTTTACCATTTAAGTCACAGCAACAGGCCTTATTGTTTCCCTTGCAGAAGTGTTGGCAGTGTCCGTGGGACTAACGGAGAATCTGTGCCTGAGAGGTTCTGAAATTATTACAAAATTCTCATTTGCAAAGACTTGCTTCTTTGCTGAGCATGCTGTATCTCCATTGCACTCCCCCCTCCTTTACTTGTGAGAAGCTCATTTCTTTCTACACCCTGTACACAGTAGTAGTTGTTCTTCCAGCTGCTGGGTATTCCTGATACTTTCATTGGCTATTGGACCACTGAGTGCATTGTGAGCTTCCAGTCACTTCTGAAGTGCGTGGCTTGCCCAGTCTTATACCTGGAGTGGCCTTTTTCCAGAGCTGAAACCTTTCCCTGTGCAGAACAGCAAGAAGCACTGTTGTCATTCCAGACACAATTGGTTGTTGGTGGTTAAAGCCATGGGTTAGAGCAAATGGAAAAAATTTCAGAGCACGTCAGCCCTGGGAAAGACAAAACTACCTCTTACTCACCCCATAAACTCTATCTGGTTCTGCCCTTCCCAGGGATGTCTCTCACTACTTGCTCTCCTGTGTGAAGTGGCATGTATCATATGTACCACAAAGGTTTTACTTCCAGCTCTGCATTTAGATGCTATCTTGGGTGCTCTAGTCACAAGGAACCAAGAAATAAGTTTTTTCCTTCAATAATTTTGTTCTGCTGTAGATACGTTAAATAAGACATGTCTGTGACATGACTGGAAGCTGGGGGAAGGCTCATCAGTTGCGTTCCATGGTGCCTGTGTAACTTTAGGCAGGGCGACTCTCTGGGTTTACAGGTGACAGTACATGGAGTTGAAGGTTCATTTAAGAGAAGAAGCCTAATCTCAGGACCTTAGTATTGAGTTAGTGCCCGTGTGTGCATGCTTGTGAGTGCCATCCTTATATCATCCAGGGAGCTTTTCTTTTTAATGAGTAACTGGGCGTGATCATCTGATGGGCTGAGAGATGATGCCAAGGACTGGCCTGTTGCATGGACTCAGCATTCACAATACAAATATTAATGAATGCAACTGAGCATGTGAAAGAGACTTGCAGGGCTGGGAGTCCTCTTGATGCCCTGAGGGTTTCTGTGCCATGAAGAACACTCTGGTGAAGGCATTTGCCTGAGGGAAGCTATGCTTTTATGCATATAGAGCTGTAGGCATTGTGTTTCTGTCTGTCTGAGAACTGTTTTGAGCACATTTCCTTTTTTGATGTTTCCTTGATCCAAACCTTTGTGTTTTGAAGACCAGCATGAGGTTTATGATGTTAACAGTTGCCGCAGACATGGCATTTTCAAAATCCTGTCCTAAACAGCAACGCACATCCTGGAGCATGTGTCATTGCTGTAAACTTTGGTTCCTCTGCTCTGTTTCTGGACAGCCATTTTTAATTATCTTTGGAATGTTCTTTCTGTTACCGACATAATGTCAGAAGACCACAAGAACTTGAGTTGAAGCAGACTTTTAGGTAATGCGGTCTCTTTCTTTTGGGCCATTGTATAATTTCTGACTGTAGTGAGTGTTAAAGAGCAGATTGTCCAAGGCTGAGCTGCAAGATTTGGTGTCTGTGTACTTGCAAATCTGCTCTTTGCTTTGTCAGTCTGGCAACACAACTGCTGAGCCCTAAATCGCAGTTAGGACGACAGCGAGGTAACCAGCAGGTGGCAGTTTCACCCAGCTAATACAGATCTGTTAAGAAAGAAACAAATCTGTATGTCAGTACTAAAGCAAAAGTGGATTTCTTTTGGTTTTACCTAAACTATAGCTTTTGCTTGTGCTTCATTGCCGCTTTGGATGCTATTGATGACAGAGTTTCAGGACAATGACAATTGCCACTAGACAATTGATGTGGCTGTTGTTGGAGTCCTTGGTGCAAGTACTGAACTCTGAATTGGTGCTTGTTTTTGCATTCAGGAAAGAATTGTATTGAGTGTTTATTTTAGATAAGCAAGTCATATCATTCAAATGTTGATATACACCTCTGCATCCAAAGGCTGGCGTGTATTTGAGTATCTTTCTGAATGTGGCTGCTGAAATCTTTCCACTGAAGCTGTAGATTATGTCTTACTAAATCCTGAAAAGAGAACTGCAACATTCTTCTCAAAGTAGTTACTTTTTTTAAACACAAAAATGCAGGTTTGCTTCATGGCATGAAGACCTTGTCTTGCTAACTATGCAAAGCAGAGAAATTTGTCACTCACACTTGCTGATGCAGCCTTTTTTAATGCCAACAGTTTGCTTTTTTGGTCAAAATACAGTTTGTACTGTCACAGTAACAACCAAAAATGAAAGGATATATACAGAGAATAGTGAGTGTAGTATAAAGCCTTGCAAGGAGAATATGTGAGTGAGAATAGGTGAGTCTTTGGGACATTATTGTCATCATCGCATTCCTCTCTGAGGTTTCCGTTGTGATTTGCCTGGATAGTGACACACATAATAACATCCTGGACACTGAGATCCAAATTCCTGGAGCAAGTCATTAATAACTTTCAGCTGTCTCAGCTGCCAGATAAATCTGTTTTCTCACCCCTATGAATTTTTCTATCTTCAAACTTTCTCCACTTCTACATATAATGCATCTATATCAATTAATTTAATCTCATTGCTAGTGGGGAATTAAAATATTAGTGAAACAAGAGTACACTCGAGACAAACTCCCTCCAGGTTCCATTTCTCAGAGTGACCAGAAGCACTGTGTTTCAGAAGAAGCTAAAGACACCCTGCAGAGGTAGCCTGCCTGTAGCAGAGGCTTTAGCCATTGGTTACAGAGAAACCATGATCAGTTCCTGCAGACAATTCAGCGTGAGGATGCAGAAAGGATTCCAGCAATCGCTCCTAGAGTTTCATTTGATTTTAGAACAGACCCAGGTGGTTGTTGCTCCCATGGCAGCGACCAGAAATTGGCATTTTATCTTCTGTTCCTGCTAACCGCAGCCAACATTCGTAATTTCCCTTTGGCTGCAGAGCTTTTAGCTGTGCATACTTCTCTAGAGTGAGCAGTAGTGCTTCCACTTCACCCAGCTTTTAATTCTGAGTTTTGGTCTAGATGGGTTTTTTCATTCTTTCTGATCACTGTTCAGATAGGCAAGGACCTTGGTAGAAGTTCTCCCTGCAAGCTCCCTGCTGCAACTTTGCAAACTGAAAGTCAGGTGTTCTGAATGCAGCCGGACGAGGACCCAGAGCTGATAAGGTAGAGAGGAGTTTTTTAGTTCCGTTTTCTTCATCTTTTCTTCATCCTTTTCTTTCATCCTTCAATCTGTATGAAAATCTTGTGCTCTCTTAAGCACAAGGGCCAAATGAAGATGCTACAGGTCTTGTTTCCTAACTGGGTCAATGTCTTTAGGAGAGGGAATTTACATTTCCACTACCCTATGGTCCGGTTAGTAGCTCTGTACGCAGGGTCCACAAACCTGTATGCTTGCTGTTGATGATGACAAGGGAGGTCCTTGACAGGACCCCAACTTTTTCTATTCTCCCTCTCCCCAAATTCCTAATGGAATCCTTTCCCCTAGGCTAAGCAGAGAATTAATCTTCTGAATGAAGAGATGAGCTGAGGTGGTCCTGCAGGCAGTAGAGAGAACTGTCTAACCTCCCATGCTGCTTGTGTCCTGGGAAAAGCAAACGTCCTGAGTTTTCAGAACCAACTGCACCCTCAAGGGGGTTTCCCAGATGTTTGCAGGAGACCACGGAAAAGTAAATGCTGAATGAAGCAATGGGAACTTTTGTGTAGATTCACAACTCACTACAATGCTATTGTTCTCTGTAGTTCTCTGCCCACTCCTCTGCAGCTGTAGATCACGGGTTTCAGGGTAAGGTAGGCATGAGGATGCTGCCAAAGCTGCTGAGTCCTGTTTCTCTATGAAACTCTGGGGGCAAACGTGCGCAGAGAGCGCTCTCGACATGAATGTTTTCCAGAAGGGACCAGGCACTGGTGACTTGACTTTCCTTGTGACACAATCTGGGCTCAAGCTTTTGCCTTTGTAACAGTGGGAAGGTTGACATTCTAAATGAACTAGCTAGAAGCAGCCTGACAGTAGTTTCTGGCAGAAGGTCTGATCTGATAGTAGAATATCTAGTACCTGCTTAAAGCCTTTAGCTAGGAGAAATGCTGGTTGCTTAGGCTTTGGCAAGCCTGGGCCAATATCTGAACATGAAAGGAGGTGTGGAATTCCCTGGTTTAGTGTGCTGACTTGGGCACATGGCTTGGTTGAATGTGGCTTTTTCAACTACTAATACTTCTGTCTGAGACAGGTTGCTTCCACTGTACAAACTGAGCACACGGAGTGAGAGCTCTAGCTAAAATGTCTTCCTAGGACTTGCCTTAGTGTGCATACAGGCAAAAGAGATATTCTTAGAAAGTAGGTTTCATCTGAAGTTCATGTCAACAGTAGTATGAATTTTGAATGAAACCCACTTCTACAAAAGGTGACTATTAGTCCTGAGAAGTATCACTGAATTAATATTACACAAAGTCTTCCTTGTTCTTTAGTTTTGCTTCTGTGAGGAGAAAGAGAGGCTATTAAAAATGTGATGGTAAGAACTCCTTAAAGAAATACTTTGTTTCGGCAGACTCAACACAGAGGGACTGAAGTCTTTAATACAGCATGTTACTAGCCTCTATGCAGGACCACTGCAATAGAAATCCCGTTGGAGACTCTGGTGGGAACACAGAATGCACCTTTATGCTGCATCACTTTGACAACTAATGAAACCCCAAGTTTTCTTGCTGCCTCATATTGCCAACTTCCAGAGCTAGTCATGCGATTCAGGTGTGTAACATTCAGTGATATTCTTAATCCTGTTTTCTCTTCATGAATCATTTGAGATCTGCTTTTGATTTCTGCCAATTTCAGGTTTATTTTGAGGGTGGTTCTGTGTATAATTTCTCAACAGATAGTTCAGATGGGTGTTTTTCACAGTGCTGGGGAACACAAACTCTGGAAGCTAGCAAGTCGCCAGACTGGTGTTACTGTAGGCGGGGAAGTTATAAAGATGCCCTGCTCCTTTCCCCACTTAACACCATCTGCTTTAGCAACCACTCTCCGACACGTGAAAGGGGAGAGGCTGTGCAACTGCTCCCAGTGCTAGCTCACCCAAGATCCTCTGTCAGTATTGTAGTTAGAGGCAAGCTTGCAAGATGCACGGGCATACGCAAACTAGTTTGAACACCTAACTGCAGAGAGAAGCTGCAGTGACAAGAACTTCAGTGCACATTAGTGTGGCTGTGGTCCCAGGCTGGCTTTGCGAGCAAGCACAGAAGCCTAGGTTTGTGGGATCATCACTGTTCTTGGTTCTTTTGCTGGCTCAGTCAAGATTAGTTCACATCTCACTTTCAGCTGCAGTATGGACACAGGCTGTGTTATGTGCTGTTGTTCCTGTTGCCTGACTCAGTACCGGAAACTTGAACTAAGTGTGACTGCTGCTCACTGACAGACAAACACCTGAGTGTTTGAGGAGAATGGGTAGGCTGCAAGCAGACGGTGCTGAACATGGCATGTGTATGAGCAACAGGAAGGGAGAAGCAAGGACAGGGTAGATCTGAGAGTAGGTGTGTGTGGACCACTACAAACAGCTTGCATATTCAGCTTTAAGTAGTGGTGGGATTGTTTTGGATTGCCCTTTTTTGGGGGGGAGGGGGTAAACAAATCACATCTTGGAGCTCAGGAGTGGACCAGATGGTCTCCTATGAAGTGTAAAGTACAAAGAAATCCTGGAAAGGTCTGTTGTAGAACTAGATGTGTGTTAGAAAGCACAAGTGCTAGTTCATGGGAAACTCTTGTCTCTCTAAGTGCCAACATGGTCTCAGTGTGAGAATTGTAGTGGGCTTGGTTTTTTTACTTTCTTTTTACTGTAGAGCTCAGAACTTTCTTGAGGACGCTGGGAAATAGCTACATTTAGGCATCTGTGTGTAGAAGTTCTGAAGGATTTAATGCTTTCCTCTGTGCCCAATGTTGAGCCTGATCAGTATGGGACATTTCTTTGTGTGAAAAAATATGTGCAGTTACCCTGGACTGGATGTGGAATGTCCCAGGTTCAGATCCTCACTGTCTGAGAGGTCATGAGGGCTATGCTGATTTACACTGCCCGAGGACTTGATCTGTAGAGCTGAGCGTATATGAAGGCTGCATCATTTGTTCCTTGTCAAAGCTGAGGTATGAATCAGAACTTGTTTCAGAGTGCAAAGTGGGAGGTGTGAAGCTCACATAAAAATTAAAAAACAGAAAGAAGAAGAAAAAAGAAAATCACTGAGTTTATCGGACCGTGCTTGCTTCAATGTTACTTACAGTATTTAAAAAAAAAGGCCATACATGCCTTAAGAAGCACAGGATTAGCAAGCAGTATTGTACACAAGGCTATGCTCAAAAGTTTGGCCTCTGTTCCCAGCCCTACTTCAGACGGCTTATATGACCTTGAGCAAAGCACTGAAGCTCCTGTCAGCTGCCTCGGTCTGTTGCATGATGAGATGTGTATACCTCTTACCTCAGCTCTGTTCCTGGCCTTGTCTTGCAGATTATCTCTCTTTAGAGAGCCAGTATTCCCAAGAGCAGAATAAAACCCAGAGAACGCCCAAACCCACAAAGACCCCACAGGACTGTTTATTAATGAGGGGTTGCTGCAAAATTAGTATGTCTCTGTGTTTCTCTGAGTCTGTAACATACAAAGCTGACGGAACAGGCTGTCCCAGAAGGAGATGCTATCTTCTCTGCCTGCATCAGACCCTTTCCTGAGCCCATGTGAAATCGGAAAAGTGTCCTTCACTTTTTTTAGGCCGTGTTCAGTGGGGCACATAGCAAATTTGGGCATTATCCAGAGAGTCTTTGAGATTCATTACAGCTTTTGTTAAAAGTCTCTCTTGCACTGCCTGGTAAATCTGTCTGATCAGGTTATTATGAACACCCTTCTACGGTGACTCATGGACTCCTGGTAACCTTTACGCCAGCCTCAGCTTCTGCTGAAAATGGGAAATTTTCTTCTTTTTTGATTATTTTTAATTTTTAATTGTTATTTTTCTTCTCCTGCCCATCACCTTGTTGACTGAAGTAACACTTTTGCTTCAAACATCCTTTAGAAGTGTTTGAGGACTTGTTCCTCTGGTAAACGGTCTGTATCTAGAGCATGAAAATTCACAAAATTCACATTGTGACACGCTGTGCAGCTCACTCCCATTGTCCTCTGCCCTGGTTCGTAGTAGCTGTCACGTCCCTCATGCTTCTCAAAGAAATCGACTATCTTCTCACTGTTTGTGGCAAGCCATGGCTCATCTCTGCATCCAGCGGAGACTTTGACTTTGGGGAAGGGCTTTGGCTTTGAGGGTTTTTTAAGCCTGCCTTTTCACATGTAACATCATCCTACAAAATAAACACATGGGTTATAGAATTTGTAGTCTGAAATGGCAAATCTTCTTCAATCAGATGTCAGATCTTGGTGCCTCAAATGAGGCTCAATTTTTTATTTCCTCTATTCTCTCCCGATTGATGAGGAAAGAAGTATGAGAACCTCTTCTAGGCATGGTTGTCTTTTAAACACTCATTCAAAACTACAAGGTAGAGATCCATTTATTAATTTAGTTTCTTTCTGAAATATCAAACAACTACTTATATTCATACTTCTTACGTTGTATGGCAGTATTAAAGTGCTAATATTGAAATGTTTAAAAAAAAAAAAAAGGGGGAAAAAAACAAGAAAAAAATCCACACCCCACACAACAACAAAAAACGACACCCAGGACATCTGTCAACAGCAATAAACCACTTTTGGAAGAAAATTACTTATGATCTCAACTGCTGTCCTGGGAATAAGACAACATCAAAGAGATGAGGGACTGAGATAAAGCTCAGGTTCAGATTCTCAAACATATCTCTATGATTTTATGTCATTTGTATACTCAAAATTCTTGGAGGGCCTTGTTGCTGTCAGCACTGAGTAGGCACAGTTGCTACCAGACAGAGTAGACACAGTTCTTGGTTTTAGTTCCCCCTTAACAGAAGTGTCAGGCTTATAGTATATATCCATTGGTGTTTGCAGTGAGCTTAGCTGTAAGATTGCCAAACAGCAGCCTTCTCTCAATCACTTTTCCTGCTCGTCTGCATTTCTGTAGCGGGGGGAATGGGTGGCAAGAGGAGGTTTGTTTAGAGGCTGTGTGGCTCTTTGTCCTTTGCAGTGGATTTCAGTAAATCCACTGCTGCCCACAGGTGAGACTGGAGATGGAGACAGGCTTTGTTGTGTGAAAGAGGAAAGCATGGATTTCCCTGCAACTTCTTTGAGTCTTCAGATGAAAGTCTTGCCTGCTGGTTGGTGGTGAGTGGTTTACTAGCAGAGGAGCTGCAGATTTCTGAAAGCTGTGGCTGGTGCATTGGTTGTCCACCTGGCATTGTCTGATAAGGTACACATCGCACATACCTTTAATGAAGGAAAGACTGATGCAGGGCATCTCTCTTCCACACTTGGATCATCTTGGCTGAAAGAGGAGATAAGGCACATGCAGTCTGAGTCATCTTTACATTCCACTCTTACCATCCTTGCCGAGATCAGCTGCAGGGGTCCACTGGGATCTGCCGCAACCCTTGGTTGGTTTCTTGTGTGTACAGAGCCACCAACACTGCTTAGGAGAAATGCATCTCACTACAGGTCTAAATAGAAGTTTCTGCACTGTATACAGTGCAGGGGTGCTCTGTTGTGCTTTGCAGCTGATTTCAGGTTGTCCTTTGAACAGTCGTGTGTGGTGGTCAGACCAAATTATAATGCTGATTGTGAATCTTTTGGTCTTTGGACATGACCCAAAGCGTAGCCAACAAGAACATGAGAAATTGTATCCTGACTCAGGGCACAGATGTTCCTTGCCAAACGAAGGTTTGATTGATTTGAACATGCAGCCTGACATAGAGCTTGTTGCTTTGGTTTTATGGTGAACGGGTCAAGGCATGACCAGAGGCATCTGGATTTGCATCTAGTCATCTAGTGGGAAAGGCTGCAGTTAATTTTCTGAGTGTCTTTTAAAGGTACAGCTAACCACAAGTCGCCTTCCTGCTGTCGATGCTGTTTGATGATCTAACAATAACCTGGGCTCTAGCCATATTTAGAAACTATAAACCTGAATGATGATTTGCGAACAATTGTCAAAGGGAGAGACAAATATGATACTTGCAAAGTGATGTTTTTCATCTTTCTCTCTGCTTTTGTCTCTTCCTTTGGACGTCATTACTAGAATGGTGCTTAACCAAATTGCATTTTTCTGTAAAAGGCATGAAATAAGAAGAGGCTCATATTTGACAGACCTTTTGTTTTGCTTGGTATGGTGCAGGGTAACCAAGCTACACACACATGCCCCTTTATATCCTAATGTATAACTGTGAAATTACTTTTTGGAGAGTGATTCTTTGTTAATACGTCAAAAGCTTAACTGGTAACTGTGTGTAAAATATGGAAATGGATGATTATCGGTCACCAAAATAGTGCTAACTGTTTTACCTGTGGAACACATGCCCTTTTTTGAAACTTCCTCCTTTTAGGTGTTTATTACAAGACTTTATCTGTCTGGTTTCATATTTTTAAAGTATTGATATAAAGACCTTAAAAACAGTTTAATCCTGAGTGATTTAGTGTTATCCACAGCTTTTCTAAGCACAATTAAAGTATAGTTAAAGGTGAGATGATACACATATACAGATTCTTCTAATACAAGTTTGTATATTTACTTTCATGTATTGTGCAGTTTGTCTTCACATGTACATAAGACCTGATATGTACAAATCTTAGACTGTGCTTCTACTACTCTGCAGAGCACAAATGTGTACAAAGTGTGTTCTCATATTTAACAAGAAAGGTCGTATTCCTGGCAGAAACCTGCCTAAAAACTTGATTTCTCGTGCTGTTTTCCAGTAGCTCTGTGAAGTCAGAATTCAGGTATTTCCAGAAGAAAACTACAGCAGAGTACAGTTCTAAACACTCTCTGACATTGCCTTATGCACTGACTCAAGCCAAACTCCGGGAACTTCTCCCAGTATTTCCTGAGATTGCCATGTGCTGTGGATTTTAAATAAATCTAAAAATAATATCGGGCCCTGGCTTTCAAAGAACATAATTTGTCAGGAAGAGATTCCCTGTTGCGCTACAAGCATTTATATTAATTCTACAAATTTAAGAGGTTTCTAAAATGAAGTTCCATTAGTTTAGGGAGAAATATGATACTGCTTTCATATTGGAGATATGAGAGTCCACGAATTCTTTCTGCCTAGGTGTAACTGAAATGCCACTGAAGCCAGTTTCAGTACGCTTCCTAACTTCATCTGGCTATACTGGGCTGTGAGTTAGACTCCAGCTTACTTGTCCACCTATGAAGTATTAGCTGACAGATTTGCTGTTATTACTAAGCATTTCAACAACAGAGAGGATATTATACTGTGTCGCTGATAGTAAGCATTAATGCAGGTGTGCAAAACGTGGCTAAACAATGCCCTTGTGCCTGAGAACTGAGGATGTGGGTGCTATTTTGGAGGGCAGCAATATGGAGGTACACATTGCTTATTTCATTCCACTCTGCTTGTTTTGGGGTTTGCATCTCTGGGGTTTTTGGACAAATCTTTGAACTAGAGGCAATACAATTAAGCATTCATCTTCATTTGATTAATCTGAGTTTTTCCATGAAATATGCAGCACTAATATTATGTTACAAACTGATTCACAAAATGGACCTGCTCCCGAGAGGTGTTTGGCATCCCTGAAAAGATTTAATTTTTTTAATAGATTCCTGTCCAAAGAACTCATCAGATCCTGCCTTGTTCTTTTTTTGAGAAGAGAAATTTGAAGTCAAACTTTGGTGCCATGGCAATTCAGTGATTAAAAACTGAACAGGAAGGTAGGAATGCCAGAATCCTACACTCCCTATGCAGCCTCCAACAAATATTGCTCTGGAAATGAAGCTCCTAAGTCAGTGCTACATGTGAAAATTCATCACAATGATCTGATTTTTAGAGGAGAGAATGTTAAGAGGTTTAAGAAGTTATGTTCATGCAATGGTGTGAATAGGTAAGATATAATGGTGCTGTTATTAATGCTAAGAACTTATTTGAACTCCTATGGCAAGTGTCTCTCAGCCTTCCTTTGGCTTTGCAAGCTATTTTGGAAGGGCCATCTCTTCTTTAGTCAGAAGTGTTGTATTTTGATAGAAACAAAACAGAAAAAAAGGTTTCTTTTTAAAATTAAGGACGTCCTTGTTTAATGAGGCTTGAAGTATTTACAGGTGTTTCCTCATAAGTTCAAATTTAGTGGCCCCAGGGAGTTGAGATTCTCATAAGGCAGGAGCAAACACACAAGTTTTGTATTTTAAAAGTGTTGCGTATTTAAAGGGCCAGGCAGACATAGGATGTGTGCTGGTTCAGTTTAGATGAAGTGTACGGAGCCAATAGTTATGCCATGTGAAGCAGCAGAAGGCTGTCTTTTGTGAAACAAGACCATCCTTAGTGCCACAGAAGGCTGAGATCGTAGTAAAAGACCCTTTTTTTTTTTTTCTCCTGTACAACCTTTTGACCTAATTTTACAAATCTGTGGTAAAAGCCCCACGAGTGGCAAGTTCCAAGTCTGATTGTTTGCTCAAATACATTTTGGTGATATCGGGTGCTTTTTTGTGCATAATATCTTCCAGAGTTCACTGCTCTTGGAGGAACTGTTCAGCATCATGAAGAACAATATAGAGCAAGGGAAAATATAGAAGTGGTTGTGGTTAGAGGATGTGATGACATCACAGGGTTCAGCGGGAACATGGGGCTTTTAAAAAGCTGAAAGAAACATCCTGACAGTCAGTTATCACATCCCCGTAAAGGAGTCAAACACACGTTAGGTATTAACAAGACAAGCTACCTTCATCAAAGGGGAAAAAAGACTCATCCTGACACAGAATATGCACTGGCAAAAATGTAAGTGAGTACTGATTTGTTTTTCATAACTGCAATAAAACTTGAAGATCGTAATGAATAAGTAAGAATTAGCATAGCATGAGAGACAATACTCGTGAAGACATGTATGGCTTAAGAGAGGCAAATGATAAGGCATGATGCTAATTTTCCAGCAGGGATATTAACACAGGGCGGCATTGCTGCTTTGTTGGCATTCATCACTATGAATCAAGTGGAAGACTATGATTCATAAAAACAATAACAGGATGCAGGTATTATATCAAAGGTTACAGTGGTTACATACCAGAAAATTTTCCTTTTTAAAAGTGAAACCTGTGAGAAATCTAATTTCTATGCCTTTTTTGATATGTACTTTTTTTCAACTAATAAAAAAGATAAGAAACAAAGCAGTAGAGGGCAATACAGTTATGACTTTACAGGAAATCAGTTTTCTTGTTTTCAAGACAATTTCATTCCTCTTGGCTCACCTTTGGTCGAATAGTTTACTGATCATAAATACAGGTAGGTGTTTGCTTCTTGCAAGTTTTTAATTCTCACTGTATTGATCTGTAGAAGCAGCTAATTTTTGCAACTGTGCTGCCATCCTTTGCATTTCACCATGCTGTTCCATTAACCTGGAAGAATACCTGAATGGAAGAAGCTGATTTCTTAAACATTTGCCGGTGACATATCTGATATGGAACTAACATTAATCTTCTTTATATAATAGCTTGTATGTTTTTCAGAGGTTGATTTACTACACATATGCCTTTCTGAGCTTATTAGCAGTTAAGTCTGTTTTCTCCTTACACATTTCCCCTGCTTTTTTTCAGTTGAACACTTCGGAAGCTCAAATGCATATCTGAAATTATACTGTAGTCTGTAACGTCCTATAACAAGAAGCTCTGACTGCTTTTTCAATTGTGTTTCAATTTATCTGACAGGTGTTTAGCAGCAAGAGGGAACACTATGGCAACACACCTTGTTTCCCTATTTATCTTGTGCTGTTTTCAGAATCAGTAGGTATACGATGTGGAGCATGTTGCAAGATTATTAGATTCAAATCTTGAATCTAATCTTCCATCTCGGAAGTCTATTTGTAGTTTGTTTCGGGTTTTCTTTCTGCAGTGACAGAGCAATACTAACAACCTGATGTTTTAGGTAGAAGAAAATTGTTAACTGAATTGATATTTTTCCTGTGCATTTTTTTCTTCGACACATGCAGTGCTTTCAAAGATAAGCAGGTATCACAAATGAGAAGAGATCAAAGCCTATATCTTGATGTCAGCCATTCCCTCTTGATAGTTTCTAGACAAGACAACTTCTGGCCAACAACCTGCCTGTCCCTCCATGCCCCACGAGCTTATCAAGACTTGAATCTCCTGCTATAGCAATGCTTCTTGGCAGTTTTGAAAGCTTGCATCGGACATAGTAAGTGCCTTGACTTGACTTCTGTTGCTGAGGAAGTCCTTTTCACACCCATCAGATGAAGTGGCAAGTGGAGTGGCCAGACTTCTCTCTGACTCCTGGGCTGGTTGCTAGAGCAGACTGGCGTTGTGTTTGCTAAGACACAGAAGGGGCTGAGAGGAAATTTCTGTAGGTGGCTGCCTGGCTGAGTATGTGCTCGCTGTTGCAATTTGCTGTCTTTATCTGCTATGTCATTGCATGGTTAGGGTTCTTTTTTCCAACATGGAACTGTTGTCTTATTAATGCTACTTCATTTCTATACCATTACAGTAATGAATCATGTGCTTTGACTTTGAAGGTAAATGGCAAGAGTATTCTAATGACTGGGATGCAGGCAGCTTGGGTGCAATTGCCTGCGCTATTGCAGACCCCCTGTGCGACTGTAGATAGATTGCTAAGGTCAGTACAGGTATCTGTCCTGCATAGATGGACAATAAGTCTGTGGGGAGCTTCTGAGGGCGGGTGAAGCTTTTCCCCAAGTATGGGACAAAGCATCCCATATTCAGTGTAGAAACAGATGACTCTCATGCTGGCAAGATCAACTGTTTTGGTTTGCACACCTGTGGTACTGCGCTGCCAGACAGCCAGGTAAATGAGACCTAGGCTGACACCTAGCCATGCACTCCCAGGAACGGATGTCAGGGTTTGACATTTCTCACCCTGCAGGTAAATTACTTCCTTGTGGTCTAAGCTGCCGTATTATGGAGTAACCAGACTAGAGAGGCACGCGACCATGTATTGGGACACATGTAAAAGAGACCTTTATCCTGTTTGGGATCTGTCAGAGACAGCAGGAATGCTGCAGTAATGGAGCCAGAAGGAAGACAAAGGGAGGCACGAACTGAAGTGCCAGTGAAAGTCAACTGGAGTCAGGCATTTAATTTCCTAAGGCTTCTGTACCAATTTCATAGTATGGACCTGGTTTCTGGAGAAGACTGGGTTAGAAAACAAGACAATTAAGTCCAACTTTGCATGATCAAACAGCAGGATGACTAGGAAATATGGGCATATGAGTAGGTTATGTACCATTACATTGCTGGAGGAGGCAAAGGGCACACTAGACGCTGGGACATTCCTGCCTTACTGGTACAGAGTTGGTTCCCCAGCTGGAGCTGCATTTGCAATTCTGGTCAAGCACAGTGCCAGCTCAAAAGCAAAGGCAGAGGCAGAAATTTTTGTTCTGTCTGTATCTGTGTGAAAGGGAATTATGTAGAAGTTTTGGTAACCACTTCCATCAGGACAGCTTAACTTGGATTAAAATAATTTTTTATCAAAATAGGAAATTTCAAAAGGAATGGTATCATTTCCATACATTTTCCCCAGCTATAAAAAGAAAACCCAACAACAACCAAAAAACACCAAAGAACAAAAAACTCTCCAACTTGAAAGCCCATGAGTGACAAAATAACTCATTTAAATAGATGTGACCTTGTGAGAGGGCATTTCTCATGGGCACCTTCTGAACGGCAGTTTCCCGCTACTTCAGGGGACACTTCTATAGAAAGCTCTGCAGGAACAGAAGGCAAACTAACAGACCTTGCCCTCAGCTACTATGGTCAGAGACTCTTGTCCTCCAGGGAGTCTCGCATGGCTGGCCCTGCACACTGGAAATCGTTCCTTCAGGGTCACGGCACAGTGCACTTCTTTGCAGGAGTGGGGCCCAGAGCTTCCGCTCAGCAAAACCCCAGAGAGCCTCAGCCTGAAAGCATCCCCTCCCACGGCAGAAGTGAAGTGACTGGTCGGGACTTCCCAGCTTTTGGCAGAATTCCGCTGAATGGGAGCAGGCCCACTCTGTAGCCCGGCAACACTTCAGGGATGGGAAATTTCTAATGGGCAGCACCAGCTATTTTCCTCTTATGTGTATTTTTGCAGATAGTTACCTCGTGTTGAATTTTGAAAACAAAATGAACATACCTTTCATCCAAATGGTTTCTGTTATGAGAGGGTATGCAAGCAGGTTGAAATTCTGCAGGATTTTTATATTTAGGTGGGGCTTTTGGCTGGGTCAAATGCTTTGGACACTGCTCCTGTTGCAGTCCAACGGGACTTCTGCGCATAAGGCAGACATTCAGCTATTTAGCTGTTCCACTGACCAGTGCAACTGAAATATGTTAATTTTGCACCTTTGAAAACCTCTTCCCAAATGCTTTTTAAGTGCAGTAGGCCTTTTGTGCCCACAACAGATGTGGGGCTCTATACAGCCTTTCTGAAAGTATCAGATAATGAGACTGAGAGGTGAAACTGCAATATGCTGCACCTTGTGAGTTTTATTTTTGGTAAAAACCCCACTGGGAAAGATGGATAGCATGAAAGTTGAACCCATCCATGCTTTACAAAGCAGGTGTCAGGGTCTACAAATGACCACATAAGCAATTAAATGGAAAGCTTGCATTACTAAAATGGAAAGAGTATTACGGGCTGAGAGGAATTAGGACGTGCGGGTGAGACTTACAATTAAGACACTTTCTGTCTATCTCAGCTTCCCCTTTGTAATAGGGGTTCTCTTGTCCTGAAACAGATAATTTTTAGTAGCCATCACTGCTATGTGGCCAATAGATCCAACTTGTATTTGGCACTTGGAAGTTTGTTGTTGTTGTTAGGATAATCAAAGCAGCAGGGATTACTAGTCAGCCTTTCATGTTGCTTCCCATATGCCTTCAGATCTCCCCTTGATTTTGTTTCTATCCAGGTGGAAAAATACAAAGTTATCATTTTGTTTGCCAATCTGCAACACCTTCCTTGTGTCAGAACAGAATATAGGTTCTGCACAGCTCTATCCTGACTTCCACTCATTTACATCATCCGGAGGTGTGAAGGAAACCTTTTTTAAAAGGACAGTAGTCAAAAGTATACCATGCCCCCGAGAATGTTGCTGGCAGGGTATGAGGGCATATGGATCTGCTAGAATCAAAGGCTAATTTGATTCTTGACAGTCGTCCAACTGCAGATAAACACCTGAAAATAAAGATACTGGGCATAATTTTGAAATATACTACAGTCAGACTAATATGTTTCACTGACTTTGGTAGCTAGAGTGCTATGTAAGAGAGCAGAAAAAGACCTAGTCAAATTCTATACTGAGTTGTTGGTAAGCAAGTGAAATATTTAGTCTATTGATTTAATTAAGCTCAGAACCCTCCTGAGCTCATTTCCTTATGCTGAGCAATGAACCGTCACTCGCCTCTTTTGCTCATGCTCCAAGTTCTTCTGTTTATTGTAGAGCAGATTCTCTGCCCAGATGTTTGCTTAGTGCTTTGCATTTAACTAAATCTTTATTGAAATACCCATCTATAGTGCAACAAACAGTACAGACAATAATCCACTCTAGTCCAGTTGTCCTTATCAGAGTTGTCTACAAAAAATAATGGTAACACTTCAAAGATTTGGGATGTCAGATGCACAGAAAGAGCTGCATGTTCAGCCCTTCAAATGGGCCTTGACATGCAAACCCGGGGCCTTGAGACATATAATTTCAGATGGAAAGGCTATTGACAAGATAACGAAGCCAGCAATAGCCAAATGGAATACAGATAAACATTTTCTGAATTGTTTCATGATTTATTTGCCAATGCTGTACATGTGATTCTGTCTCTGAGCACAGCATTGCAGTTTGTTAATTCTCAGGGTCAGAGAATGTATTAGTGAGGTCTGTATTAGTCAATTTAGGCCAGGTACCAGGGACCTGGTACTTACTAGCCACCCAAACTAACATGTATCTTGGTAGAAGTAACTGATTTTTCTGTCCAAAGGCATGAGTAGCAGATGGGTCATTTCAGAGTGTTTCCCTTTTGACTGGTCGGTCAGATCAGTTAAAAAATGACACAACTTGGAGGATGCTGTGGGCTAGGACAGAAGTTGAAATAAAGACCATTTCTCCTGAGTAACTCCTTGTCATGTTACTGTCTGGGATCTTGGACAGTTAGATGAATTTCA
The DNA here is from genome assembly GCF_030867145.1 of Opisthocomus hoazin. Classification (NCBI taxonomy): domain Eukaryota; kingdom Metazoa; phylum Chordata; class Aves; order Opisthocomiformes; family Opisthocomidae; genus Opisthocomus; species Opisthocomus hoazin. The sequence continues at coordinate 2,438,873 of NC_134437.1, forward strand.
GTGCCTTGTTTCCTTGCCCTGGACTTACCACAAAGCAGAGACAAAGAAAGATCAATCCATTTTTTCACTCTGAAACCCAGTGAGGGAAACTGTGGAATTTGCCAGTAGATAAAGTCAAGGCTTACCATCTCTGGTCATGACCAGGGAACCCTCATTCTGCAGTGCACTTTAAGCCTCCCAGCTGGATGGCTATGCTTGAGGGAGCACAGAGACCTGAACAAATATTACACTGTTTACTGCCTTGCATAAATGGGTGCTGGTGTTGTGATTAGAGTCAAAGCATCCAAGCTCTGGCTGTTGCCATGAGAAGGCTGCAGTTGGATTACTTTTCCAGCATCACCTAAAGATCACTGCAGGGACTAGCAGGTTGTTGTTGTAAGAGCGGTACAAACAGAAGAAAGTCAAAAGGAATGAGGAGTGTTTTTCTCCTGGTTGTATAGATTTGTAAAGTTCTGAGTTTTCCAGGGGAATCTAACTGCCTAAGGAGTGAAGATCCTCATTTGCAGGGATTTCTGAAACCACTGAAAAGTGCTTTTGACAGTTCTATTAAAGCACTTGTCCTTGGGCAGCTGAATAACTTTGGAGATCTACCAGTTGGGTGATCCTTCCCTCAGCTTTGTACAGGGATCCTGGCAGAGCTAAGAATTGGACTTAGATTATCTTGTCTTTCCTTGCTGATCCATTACTATTAATGGTTAGGTAGGCTGGATGTAAATACAAGGGGAGTTGATTAAATAAATCTCATATGAAGGATTGCCTGCCTAGCTGTTAAGAGCTACTTTTTATCAAAGTGCTTTTCACAGTGATCCATGATGTAATGTGGAACATTATCAATATAACAAAAGCAGCCGTTTCACTTCTAATGTCAGCTCTGGTCACATGATTTATTTCCAAAGCAGCAACAGACCCAAAATAATGTTAATAGCTTTAATATTTTTTCAGAAAATATTTTTGAAGGGCTCTGTATTTGAAGCCAATGTAAAATGCAGACAACCATGATGAAATATTTAGTCCCTTGCTAAATGGGCATTCATGCCTTATTGTAAAAAGGTTTTGATTAGAGTCTGAGCATCCAAGTAGTGTATGCAAAGCTAAGCCACTCTTTTCTTTTTATTAGCCAGATTTCACTGTGTACGACAAAAATGTCAGCAGCTGCCTAATGTAATTTGATCTTCAAAATCAAGCCAGAAATTCACTAGTTTGTTAACTGAAATCCAATTTTATCTTGTTATTCAAGAGTTACTGTTTGCTTTTTGGTGTTACTGTGAATAAGAAAAAGTTTTCTATCGTGTTACACTGAAGGCAAAAGAAGAAAAGAGAAAAATATTTACACTGTTAACGCTGATCAATTGATAAGCTTGTCACATGTCAGTGTGTGAGCAAAGAAACAGTAAATCTTCTGAAATAGCGATAAGTGTGTCGTTTGCTGTTGTGCGCAGGTAGCCATGCAAACTCTTAGATTAGCGGTGTATTTCAAACTGAAAATTGGCCTTATGGGAAATCATTCTGACTTGTTTGAAAAGATGAAGGTTTAAACTGATCTGCAGTTCATGTGTGTGTGAAGGCGAATGGTGCTAATATGAAGTTTAGTGATCTGAAACTTGTCATGCTTCAATACTTGCAGTCTTCCAACAGCTGTTTTGCCATTATCTTCCCTCCAATTTCAGCAGTGGTTAAATAAAAATGTAGAGGAGGATGCATTTTGAAGTTGCTTGGTTGAATTGTTTGGCAATGCCTTGGTATGCTTTCCCTGTCTGATCTGTTACTCAGACCAGCATTTCATGGATGTTGTTAAGAAGCAGGTATCTTTGAAAAAACTGCATCTGCTTGTACTGACAAAAATCTGGGGATGACGAATATCAGGCAAAAATGGGATACTATTGACTCTTGTACTAGGTGCTGCAGACATACCTCAGGTTCTCCAAAGCACAAACAACTGAAGGCCAGGGTTTACAGGATTACCACCCGTTAGTCTGCTCAGCTGTTTTCTTACCTTTAGCAAGGGGTCTTGTGAAGCATGTTCCTGAAGCTCTTGTCAGGCCATGAGCTGGGGTTGGAACTGTTCCCCAAAAGCAAACAGCAAGGTCCCCATTGGCTATGCCTGCTATGTTCGGCACAACTTGGACTCATACTCAGCAGGAAAAATTATATTTTTTTCCTACATGCAAACCAATTGGCAGAGGAATAAGCAATGTAGAAAGATGAGCGTGGCCTTAACAACAACGGTAATGGAGTTGTCAAATGGTCATTCAGAGTCCACTGAAATTGGGAACCTTCAACCTTGTCTGTGCAGTCTGGACAATTTCAGGCTGAGCTGCAGAGCAGTCTGGAACCAGACATCATTATGGGCTTTCTTCTGTTGGCAATTGATATTTAGAGTTAGTGGGACTGCTGCATTTGGTACCTTTTCATTAGCTGTTGTGTTATCCAGCCACTTTGAAATACTACTCGAAAGTCTTCAAGCTTTGTGCTAGGCTTTTGTCGACATTCAACAAATACTGTAAGTGATAACACTGATGAAAGGAGCCTAAGTGTATACACACACCACAGGTTTGTAAGAGAGCCTGACAAAAGCATTGCAATGAGGTAATGCATATTTACGCATAGAAACTACTGCAAAGTTTTCTACCAGTTGGATTAGATTCCTACATTTCTGTCTTGACTTGTGATGCTTCATACTGCTCCAACTTCGGAGAGGAGCTGCAAATCAAGATCCAGTGCCTATTAAAGAACAGCATATGGCTGTTCTGTGGTCCTTGAATTGTACGAGACAAGCTAGAACACAGTGGGCACAGAACGTTGGAGCACACGTGCTGCTGTTCCTTTCATTTGTTTGAATGGAATTTGGGCATGCGGACCTTAGTGCATTTGCAGCTCATGACTTAAAAATATAATTGAAACTTGGTGCAAGGTAGGCTTCATAGTTTATTAAGACAACCATGGTATAAGGAGTTGGAGATTATGAAAACCCAGTACTTCCTTTACAAGGATATTCTAATTGTCATTATTTCTCAGAATGCTTTTATTTTTAAATGATCATATTTCTTTTGCTTTATGAGGAATTGTACACTGAAGCAAAACGTCATTTTGCTGTGGTTCGTCTGTAGTGCTCAGACCTGGTACACACTTGAACAGTGGAAAAGCAGCTGTGCTAGCATTATTTTTATTTCTGGAGGTCAGCTTGGGGGAACTGAAATATGTTCTGCAGACCTTGGGTTTTTTTCTTTTTTTTTTTTTTTTTTTGGTTACTCTGCTTACACCGGAAACTCTGAATAGGTATATTTGTCAGCTTTTACAGTAAATTTCTTCTTTCCCATCCCCCAAACCTGGAGCCAGAAACTGCCATCCTTCCCCACCCTAATTCTGCGAGGAGGCCTTTTGAAATCAGTCTGATGACGCAGGGATAAGATACTACCCAAGAGGTACAGTTCTGCCTCTCATGCAATCTATAGAAGAGCTCGTATTTGCTTTGGCGGAGTGGGTGTTTTCACATAGCATAAAGAACAGCAGCAATAGCTGCCTCTAAAGAGCGTTTCAGTAAAATACAAATAAATAATTTCCAAATGTAAATAAATGTCTTGTAAGACCAAGAAAGCACCTTTGTGATGGTCTTTATTTCAGACCTCCTGTCCAGTATTCAGCTCCTTTTCAGAGTTCTCAGTACAGCTCATACCACAGCACTTTTTAGCACTGTCTATTGTTTGCACTCAGATAAATTAATACCAATTAAATTTAAAAAGCAAAATGTGAACTGTATTAAAAGCTATTGTGGATGCTTGTATGCAGAATTAATGTGACTTGAATTCTCTTTAACTACATTTCCAAATCCACAGGATTCATGAGAATGCAAGTAACCCAATTTAAAAGTCCCACAAAGAACGTTTATAGAAAGCAGAGTTAGATCAGGCATAGACTAAAAAAAATCATCTTTTCTGCAGCTACTATTTTAAAGCAAAGTGTTTTCCCAATATGCATAAAGGTAGCAAAGACAACAGTTCAACACATGAATGTAGTGCTGTCTGGTACCAAAAGTATTGATAATGGCCGATCAAGTTTTCGTGATTAAATGGTATGTAGTGAGTCAGAAAGAGTTAACGGTAGAAGAAAGTTGAAAGGGAAGAAGTATTTCATTTTTTTTAAAGAAATGAAAGCAGAAATGTTTATTCTGTTAAATATTTTTTGAGGTTGACTTGCGCTGTTTGTATTTAGACTCAGTTTTTCTCCCCCCACAAAGGTGTAATAGAAACATCTCAGTGTGCATATACTTTTATGTAACTGGGAACGATGACCAGAAGTAAAATGATTCATCTTGTTCTGTGATGTGAAGCACAGGATGTAAATCTGAATAAATGCTTCCTGGGTGGAATAATATTTTTGGTTTAAGATTTGAGCTGAATATCCACCTGTACTTCATAAAACCAAAGGGCAGTTGTGATCTTTAGAAATGGAAACGTATCAATTAGCATATTTACAAATCAAAGTGCAGTAAAAAGGGGCAGGTAGCCACTACTGCTATCAGTGGCTTTACAAATACGGGGCCTCTCTGAGCTTTGATATCCCATGGTTTCCTTCTGCTATCAATTGTCTGCAAATACTTCATGGAAAATATGGGTTGATAATATTGGCTTATGAAGAACTGTGCTTCCTCTGCTTTCACTTGTCACAAGGCTTTGTGATAAGCCTTTTTAGCTGGCTGTAAGCTTTACTTTTCAAAATGGATCAGAGTTTATGGGTATAAGCTCCGAGATGTGTTGTCAATATAACTGTCCTCAAAGCTGTGCAGCTCACCAAGTTATAAACCTCCTGGCCAGGCTGTGAGCAAAGCTCTATTTGGAACAGAAACATGACCCTGGTCCAGGATAGCACTGAAGTATACCTACCTGCTCTCAAAAGCTATGAGGTATGCATGCCAAACTAGTAATGAGTTAAATGGGTTTCCAAATTAGGATTCTTTTCTAATTTGCATTGCATTTACAGCTTCCGTCTAAGTACAGAATGTAATGTATTTCTCTTTAATATCTAATCTCTACTTTTTAATGTATCTACCTGGCCAGCAATTGCTATGTCATAGGCTAGATATCTACTAACCAATCTGTATTATATGCCTGTTGTATATACTCAGTCTGATTTGTCCTTCAGGTGGGTGTAAATCACTGCACTGCAGATCAATGACACTGAAGCAACATAAAGCAGACACACACAAGTGAACTCAGGAGGAATAAAATAAACAGGCCGTTTTTGTCAGAAGCCTAAAGAAAACAGAATTTCAGGCTCAGGGATTAAGGAGGAAAAAAAAGTGGAACATCACAATTAATACACTGGAATACCATTGAAGGCAGCAGAATGAAAGGTTTAGTCTAGAGACAGTTTGAGGAAAAATCAGCATTTATTTGTTGCCTCTCTGCTTTTGTTTTTTGTCTACCTAGCTGGCAAGTTTTGAAGAGGGACACCATTTTTCACCTCCCTTTAGTGTGTGTGTCTCACCATTACTATTCTTATTTCACTCATGTATAAAATATATCCCCACAGGGAGGTGGAGGTCTGTTGGTAGCTGTTGCTTTTAGGAATGGAGTATTATCCTTTGTGTAACAGCAACAACCACTTTTCCTTGTACTACGTGCTCTCTGGCTTTCATAAATATCTAGAGTAATATGCCTATGTATTCAACAGACCATGTTCATTACCCTCTGTGCCTGATGGGGCACGGCTTCTGCAGGCCATAAAAACACCTGCCAGCGCGGCAAGGAAACCACCAGCACTGGCTTTCAGACCATCCCGGCTGCGAGGCCTGCGTGAGCTCTTGTGCTGTGAATTCTGCATGAATGCTCTTTTTTTCAAAAAGAGCAGGCTAGTTTTCTTGGTATTTCTGCAGGTATTTAACAGCTGGAGGGAATGGCAAGCATACTTATTTCAGGTTAGGTTGTCTTCATGATTCATCTATGTGATCACAGCATCCAAGCCGCAAAGGTAGAAAGAAGGGCTATGCCATCTGACATCATGTATGGGCCAAAAGACATCATTAGCTAAGGAGGAAAATGTTATGAGTCCAAACTCCAGCCACGTTGACTAGTACAGCCTGCAGACAAGCAGGCTGCTATGGGGATTTTGACTCTGTGCAAATGGCAGAAGTGAAAATAAATGTAAACTGCATTTTTTTTTTTCCTCAGCTTCTGCTCCAGAACAGCAGCCGCAGCCTCGCCCCTATCAAGGTGTCCGTGTCAAAGAGCCAGTGAAGGAGCTATTGAAAAGGAAACGGGGAAATGTTCATAATACCAGTGCAACGGCAGCTACAACGGTAAAAGAGAAAACAAACAGAGGCAGAAAATTCTTCCTCAGTAGCTAAATGATTGACCAGCCCTGGCACCAGCTGGCAATGAAAGAAATCTTTGCACCTCTAAAACATTTTGAAGGCAACACAGCCTCATGTTATCTGGAGTTACCGTTAAATGTGTCTTTACTTTAGGTGGAGTGCCTTTAGGGTGCTGAGCACCTTCAGTCACCATTGCCTTAATGAAGGATGAAAGTGCTTTGCACTTGTCAGGATCTAACTCCTAGGAACAGAAGGTGGCTTGGAAGTTAAGCAGCATGTTCAAGAGCACAACAAGAGATCAGCCAGAGCCATACTTGGCAATTTGCTTCTTAGTTTCAGCCTACCTCTATCTGTCCTCCCAGGAGGAAGCAGATTGACTGGCTCCTCTCTGAAGAGGAATTCCTCTGCAACACAAGGTTTAAATACTGTTTAAGACGCCCTGGAGCTGAAGGGACATGTGGATTTTGGCTAGGCCCATAAACAGACTGGGGTCAGTTCTGCTGGCCCTTCCATGGAGGCAGGTGGGGACATTCAAGCAGTAGTTGATAACCAACCAGTAATAGTTCTGTTTCTCGGTGCTTCTCAGAGAGGATTGAATTTAATGCTTACAGTCTTAATCTGTGGGTATTTCTCTTCTCTCTTCTAGGTGGTTTTGCCCCATCAGCCACTTCCTTCCTATTCACCAATGGGTAATGTTTCCCTATCTTTTTAAGTGTTTGTCAGCCCTGCTGCAGGGAAGACTATGCTGAACTGGGCTTTAATCCTCTCCTGTTTTTTAGGCCAGCCTTGCATTGATATGGATATTGCTGCCTCTGCATTGCCTGTCACAGATGAAGGAGCACTCTGTTCTGGCTGGATCTCACAGCCCTCTCCCACATCCTTACAGCCTTTAACTCAGTGGACCACTTACCCTGACTATGTGTCCCACGAAGCAGTTAGCTGTCCATACACAGCAGATATGTATGTTCAGCCTATGTGTCCCAGTTACACACTGGTTGGACCTTCATCTGTTCTGACCTACACTTCTCAACCACTGATCACCAATTTTGCAGTAAGTCAAAAATAACTAGGTATAAATGACAGCAAATTCCCCACCTTCTAGCAAGAGCTATGGGCAGTGCTGGATGTAATTAGTATGATTGATTTAATTACTATAATGTTGTGTGTCTTGGCATCGATGCCACATAGTTGTTCTAGCACTGGCCGTGTCTGCACTGTGCTGGATGTTAGTATGATTTCTGCAGGACAAAAAGTTGTGATTGTGCTGAAATCAGGCATGCCTCACTGCCATTTCCCCAGCTCTCTGCACTCCTCCAGACTTTCCACGTTACTAACACATACACTGTTCTTTGCTGTTGTCCTGGGAAATGAGTCATCTCTCATCAAGTCAGCAGCAGGGCTGCATTGCCCTGAGTTTGTCCAAGTCTGTGAAAAGTTATTTACAGAAGGTGAATACTGTTTGCAGCTGAAGGATAACCATGGGGAATTTTACATTTACTGTTGTCATCAAATCCAACTTGAGGAGCTGTTCATCTTGGATTTGGAATACCTGAGGAAGCACAATTAAAGTAGTAGTTCACTGAATGGATGCACATTATAGTCAATAAATGCTGTTGTCTGGACAAATGCTTAGGACACAGTCCTACCAGAGATCTGAGCAGCATCCAGGGGATTCTTCAATATTTAACTCCAAACTTGAAAAAAAAAAAAGGCAAATGGTATTCCAGAAAACACATCCACCAGGTGAAGCAGGAAGAGTGACTTGGCAATAAATGTCTCAAAAATGTCTATTTAAAGATGGAAGAGCAAGGTCAAAATAGCATGCAAACATAGCAGAATATTTGGTTTCAGGCTAGACAGAATCTTTTTGACTGACCTGAGGTGATTTGTTTTTTCTTAGAGGAGAAGGGTGGAGAACTCTGTTTCAATTGAACTCAAGCAGTTTATTTTTCTTCTAATATTTCACTTCAGCAACTGAGACTGACCCACCAAATCAGCAAAGGCTCGTGCCTGCATCCTGTGGCCTTCACTGATGAGGAAGGGCTGTCATTTCAAATGTGACTCTTCCTTGGCTGATGGGCTGGTCAGGATGGACTCTCGCAGAGGGCAGCATAAGCTGCCCTCAGCTTTGTGGCAGCAAAGTTGTGCCCATGCATTCATCTTGCAGGAAAGACTGTCAAACAAGGCAGTTTTCAGCGCAGGGTGCAACTGTCTCTTGTGCTTGCAGTGAGGGTGGGAGTGGGAACAGAAAGCTAGAGGGAACTTGACATGAGTGTGAGCTACTGGCAGCAAGTACCTGGGACACCCACAGCCACCACTCTCATGGGAGCCAGCGTGGGAAAACTGTCACACTCAGTGTAACACTTTACCCAGAGAGAAAGGAAAAGGGATGTTAAAAGTGAAACTGAGCATCCTTATTCTGTTGGTTTGTGTTCTTCCCCCCACCCCACCTGGCCAATTGGTTTGTTTTGTTTTATTTCTCTTCTATTTTAACAGCCCCGAAGCACCACCCCCGCTGCAGTGCCTCAGCTCGAGGTGACGGATCAGCAGCCACCTCTCACATACTTCCCATGGGCACAGCCACTCTCTGCGCTGCCAGCCTCTACTTTGCAGTACCAGCCAGCTTCTTCCCCGCTTTCTGGGCCACAGTTTGTGCCCTTGCCGATCTCCATTCCTGAGCCAGCCCCCCAGGAGCTGGAGGATGCCAGACGAGTCATCGGCACATTGCCTATTGAAAAGCTGCTTCTAGAAGATGAAGACAATGATACGTATGTTTTAAACCATGCTCTCTCTGTTGAAGGGCTTTAAGTTGCACATCTGGGGCCTGATCCTCACCTACTCAATACTCCACCTGACACCACAGTGAGTGCTGAGTACAGAGGAAAAGCAGGCTTGGGGATGGGGTGGGAACTTTACTTGTGATTTTGGTGTCTGCCTCTAGCACAGCATGACTTGAGTATTGTGTGAAACTTGCTTTGTCCTGGGGCCCAGCACAAGATTTATCTGCTGTTACAGTTCCTGCTACCTCTTCTAGGCAGGCTTTTGATATTGGGTAGTTCTTGTGCTCAGCGTCAGCACGAGGTGACTTTCATCCTCAGACACGTGGCATGATCTCAGATTGACATATTATAGTGTAGCCATGGCCAACTGTAGCATTTGGTGAGGGTACGCTTGCCTCTAAATATTGGCAAGATCTAGTTCAACATGACTGCTTTCCAGAGCTCAGTGTAAATGCCTTATGTATGTGTCTTTGCCCTGTCCATGAAGGAGTCTCCACCTGATCTAGGCTACTAGAAAACATTTTTGGGGCCTGAATTCACATTTGTCTTTCCTAAATTGAACTGCTTCTTTGGAAAATAGGAAAATGTAAAGTGTAATTTTGTTTTACTGGTGCAGGTAGGTGTGTTAGTCTGAAGAAAAGAAGTCAGTACAGCTGAACTAAATGCCAGTGCAGTCAGACATCTCTATTCACAGAGAAACAGAAAGTAGCTTAGATGAAACATTTGAGTTCACACAAAGGTGTAACTTGAAGGTCTCACCTTGTCTGTCATTGGGACACAGCCATGCAGGTATGGGACAGTGGTTTAGAGTCATAGTCTTTCAGCTGCAGAATGTTTTCGGACTCTAAAATGTCCATCTTCAAGATGGGGGCCTGATTTTGTGGCTGGCTGGTAATGCTGCATGTTCTACCAATGGACAGATCCTGGTCCCACTGAAGTTACCAGGAATTTTGCTTGAGTCAGAATTGCAAGACATGGCCCTATATCAGCAGATCATTGAGAAGACAAGGTCTTCCAAAATCTGGACTTTAGTCTAACAAGGAATTCATGGCATTGCTGTTAGCTGGCAATACTTTTGTTTGTTCTGTTGCATTTGAATGAAGTTGGTGATGATGTGCTGATGCAAGGAACCTTAGTGACCTCTCTTGTGCCTTACTGCTAGAGAAAGTTTCTTTTTGCTGTAGTCTCCCAGCCCCACAGGTGCACACATTTTAGTTTTCTGATTTTCTTTCCTCGAGTAGCTTTTACAGCTTTTAACAGCTGTAAATACTATTGTTGATGTTCAGGAGTGCCATGCCACAGACAAATATATTTGCAGGAGATACATCCCCTTCTAACTCTGCTTATTGTTTTCTTAACAAACAAGGGATTCTTGGCTGGTGAATACAATTTCTCTGGGTTTTTCTGCTTTCTGAAGCCCAGGATCCTTAGGTGATTTTAATATTTGCAAATCTAACTGCAGCATAATTTATTTCACTGTTTATCACCTGGTGTCCAGCACTCCAGTTGCCACCCAGGCAATATTTCAAGTGACCTTACAGTTTATGCCTGAGTGAGGTTTGCGAGCTCAGGTTGAAAGTCTTGAGGACTTTCAAAGCATGTTTTGTTATACGATAATGACAAATCTGGAAGACATAAGCAATAGATCATGTAAGTGATCACAAAGTTGTATGAAAATAGCAGGATTTCAGGTGCATTGAAATTAGTGGCTTAAATTTGCAGAAAAACCCAGCAAAGAAATTAATTAGGAGGAGCTTAGTTCACCACTGCTTACTCTGGTTTTATAAGTACTAAGACATGCAGTAGCTAAAACTGGGATAACGCAGTTGTGAATCAAGCCTGTGGTTGCTAAGATTGCTTTTAAATTTCTTTCACTCCATTGTATGTAAATTCTCTGTGTGAATATAAAACAATGATGAACTGTTGCAGAATTTCTTTCTGGGTTGTTCTGGTTAGAAAAAGACAAAATCTTTTTCAATAAAGATCTACAGTAACTTTTATATGCCTAGAGTGTTTTATTTCCTGTCGAAAAGGGTAAACCAGCATTGGTTTAGCAATCAATTAGCTCAACAACGTATGTACAGCTGAGAACTGCAGATTGATTAGCTGTTAGACTTTCTGCTAATCTTGCACATTAAGGCAGACAAAGGAGGAGCTCTGTGATCCACAGATGACCTGGAGGCACTGTGTGCTCAAGCAGTCCTTCTGCACAGAAACACTCCTGCAGTTCAGGTGTTAGTTCAATCACTACTATCCTCTGTTGGCATCCCTGGAGATGTGTGGGTGTGCAGCCACAGGTAATGCTGAGCTTGCATTTCTACTTCCTGAAGTTGCAAGTTGTGACTCTGGGGTACAAAATTACCTGAGGGAAGAAACCACTGCCTACGGCCTTCTGACTAAACAGTATCAAATGTTGCTGTCTGGAGTGAAACAAAGCCAGGGACTGGTATAACTGCCTGTAGGATGGTCTCCTGCTGCACAAGGGGGTATTGCAAATCTACCTGTGCATGCCCAGCGCCCTTTCAAATAGGACCTGGGGAAATGGATGTGGCGAGTAAGCTCTGTCTAATTGTCTCCAACTCCAGCCGTAGAGCCAGGCAACCAAAGTGAAGCAGTGAAGTGTTTTCCCTGTCGCTAAGTGCCACGTCACAAGCAAGCCCATAACTGCTATGGGTTGTGACAGCTCTTTGTCAGTCCCGCTCACCAGTAGTTTTGATAAAGATGTAGAGCTTAACAGGCTGTTTACAAATACACTATTTCAAAGGGGCTGTTTGTTACCCTGGATGGTGAGATATCACCATTGCATACAAGGCCATATCGCCCCAATAAGTGATATGATATGGTACACTGGGCCCCAACACTAGGCTTTGTGGAGGACTTAGATACCTCCAAGCACAAGGGCGAATCTCACCTGAAAGTGCTGAAGTGGAAAGGAGACGGCATGGCAAAGCTCAGGAGTGCTGAGGGTGCATGAAAGCTGCAGTTATTTTGAGGCAGAAAGCCCTTTCCATGGGAGTGCGTGCTTTCAAAGTCAAGCCCTTTGGGGTTTACGTCATGGTTTTGTGGAACACTGGGTATAAAACCCCCAAAGTGGCTATGCTACCCTGTAAAACTGTTTGCCCCCAGGGTGGTTCACAGCCAAGCAGTGATTGGTGTCTTTATTTACTGTCTTAGAATTCTACATATTTATGCAGCTAAAGGTATGAGGGCATATACATTGGCAGCTGCAGAGCGCATGAAATTGCTGCGAAGACTTGATGCCAAGGAACACAGAGGAAAGGTAATATGGACCCCTTTCTCCTGCAGTGTTGTTTAGGATGGGTATGGGCTTTGCATGACTGAGAGCAACTGATGCCATGAAAAATCTAGCTCTGTCTCTCTGTTACTGCAGAGGAAGACTTGGGCATTGATATGCCTTGCTTAGGTGCCTCTGGCAGGCTCCTAAAATTAGGTGGAGTGAGAATGAGTTCTTTTCAGCCCATGGTTCACAGAGTGATCTAAGACAACACTGTTCCAGGAAAATTTGTATGTTGGCAGTAGTCTCTGAGGCTGAAGGTTTTATGAACAACAGATTTATGCTAAGAGTGCTGCACCTGACATAAACGGTGTTTCAAAAATGCTGGACTTGGGTTGTCATCCAAATTAGGGCCGAAGAACACTAGAGGGAGTTCAGCAGGAGCTGGGAAATGCCCCCCATCTCGTGATGCTGTGGGTTCTAATGTGTGGGATTCAAAATCTGCCTATGAACTCTCTTTGGTTTATGCACCACAATCCTTAGGATTCTAGATACTATTAATCCTAGACTGTGTTCTCCTGTTCGTTGTTTTATGATAGTGTCTGCTTCTAGACTCTCACATTTTATCCGCTGTGCTGCTATTTTCAGACTCCTCTGCTGGTGGCTGTCACTGCCAGGCAGCCAGCTATTGTCTATGATTTGATCCAGACAGGAGCAGATGTGAATGCTGTAGACAACAAAGGGCAGTCAGCTTTACATCTTGCTGCAGCGTATGGGTATGCCCAAGTTCTTCAGGTAGGAAAAGCTTTTATGGTTTTAATTGCTAGCAATACAAACCTACAATAAAGTCTCGATGTTGGTGCCTTTAAATAACTGCCTCAGAAGGCAAGGTGCCAGTAAGCAATGAAGACTGACCAAAGTCTCCTTTTCTATAGTGTTAGGAATCGACTTCCCAGGTTATTTGTGTTTTAGGCCTATACTTGCAGGTAACATCAGCCTCCTGTTACAGAGGAAATGGCTTAAGCATATCTGTGGGGGAAAATACATTCTTTCTGCAGATCATAGCTCTAAATTTGTAGATGGCAGGCCAGGCAGAGTAGACTTGCTCTGGCTTGAGCCCCCAGTGTTGTACTGATGCCTGCATTGGAGAGGGTTCCCCAGAGGCTGCAAGCAGCTGAGGGGTGCGTGGAGAGGGAGCAAAATAGCAGTGTGAAACCTCCTCTCTGATGTCAGTGTCATCCAGATGGGAGCAACACATGGTGTCCAGACTCAAGCCAGCTGAAGAGAGAGCAGATGTGACCCTGCAGACCGAGTCAGCACAGGCACCTTCAAAATAAGACACATTTTTCAGGTTTTATGCAAAACCAAGATCCATCGAGGAGATTTTCCAGAGTGTGAGAGAAACTAGACACTCCTGTATGGCCAGAATCTACTAGATCTGGCTATGTAAGTCATGAAAGCTCTTCACTTCTCTATTGCTTCACCGATCTTTCTGTAGACAGGGTCTACACCTAAGTTGTGTGCCAGCCAGACTCCAGCAGCCCTGAAGAGCAAATTAGCACATTAGAAAAGGCACTGTGGGAATTTTTGGAAGGGATTATATACAGACAAGCATACTGGAATGTGTCTCTTAAATGCTTAGCTGTTTGCCGTAAAATGGAATTGATAAAATGTGCCTTCCTTAATTCGTGTCAAGACTGAGTATAGTCAGCTTTGATGCAGAGTTTTGTTTCAGCAGCATGGCTGCTGATGAGTTTACCTGAGGGCAGGGCACAGGGTCCTCTGAGGATGAGGGATGCGTCAGTGGAAGTGCCAGGGGGTACGTAGCATGCTGGCAGTCGATCTCAGGCATTCATTAGCTCTGCCTTGCACACGCCCTGGGTTAAGTCATGAGCAGGCAGTTAATCTGTAACATTACAAGTTCTTTGGAAAATAGGTGTTTCATTCAGTGAGGAAAAGTGGTTTACATCCAGATGATTCCAACAAAGCCTCCCAGAGTGCCTTGTGGTGGTTTGTGTTTTGTTTTTTGGTTTGGTTTGGGGTTTTTTTGCCCTGACATAAAAAGGGAAAATGCACACAGGCTTGCTTCTGGTGCAGTCAAAGCCAAGAAATGCTTTATGGTTTGTTTGTTTGTTTATTTATTTTAATTGTTTTTTTCTAAAGGGTTAAACATCTAGTCTCTAATCATCAGGCAGCTCAGAGTTACTTGTCAATATCTGATCTGTATATATTACATTATTGTTATGAAGAGAGCACAAGCCCTAACTGTTCTGGATAATCTTTCAGCAGAAGGATTCTGTCCTGTGCCTTGTCTAACTCAACAAAGTTCTGGATGAGTCACTGCACTGCAAAAATTCTCAACCAAGGTGCTGTGATGTGAACAACTTGCTTTATTCAACCAAGAGCAAAGAATGCATTGTCTATGACAATATAAACAAGGAGATGCTTGGCTGCATCACATTGAATCTATAATTTTCTTAAATTAAAGAGTTTCAAAATTTTTACTGTGCTAAATCCAAGCAATGCCAATCTCCACACCGCTATTTCATGCTGTTTATAGGCTTTGCATCCTCATTGCTGCAGGCATTCCAACAAGCTGTGGTTTTAACCTGTCACGCTGCGGCACATCTGCTGCACATTAAAAATAAAAAGGAAATAAATTCAGTCTGAGAATTTCCAGTTTCAGCAGACTTTTAGGTAATAAAGTTGGGTTGTACATGTAAGGAGAGATTTTCATTTATCCTTGCCAAGAATAATTCAGAATAAATATGAATTAGTGTTATTGGTGCCTTTGCGTGATCCAAGGTGAAAGTGAGGAGGCTAGCACTCTTGAGCTGGGGGCAGTGACTTAATTTTACTGTTCTGAACTGAGAAACCAACAGGATACTGTACTTTGGTGTGGCTTAGGAAACCAGTGAACATGATCACCTTGTGTAACCCTGAATGTCCCTGTTAGGAAATAGATTCACAGCACTGAAATCTAACGTCAAATAAAGGCTTAGTTTGTAGTTAAATGATAATTATCTGTTTGTTTGTTCTTACATTTTGTTAGTTTTGACTGATTTTGGATTGGACGGTGTTCTGCTGAACTAAAATTTTCCATTTCTCTGTTGCTTCTAGGTTATACTGTCACTAGCTTTCCCTTTTGATTTAGAAATGAAGGATTTTGAAGGTAAACTGATTTGTACAAATATTTTACAGTAGTATTAAAAAAAAACCCCACACCTGTATTAGATATTTTATTGACCGATGCTCATTGGTATTTGGTGGTGTGCTAGGAGGCCCAAGTGGCCTCAGAAACAGCCTGGGGCAGAATCGTTGCTGTACACTCAGATGCCACAGAATTCAACAGTGCTGATGATTCAATGGTGATTCAATGCATAGTTGCAACTGAGCACATGCTGGAGTGCCCCATAAGGTGTCTATACAGTCAATATGCTACTTTTGAAACCAGAGAAGGGCTGGTGCCTTAACAATACATGTGCAGAGATGCATACGCTCTCCTTGCCAGCCCTTGCTTCCTCTCTGTACATCAATATCTTCATTGGGAGTGTCATTATCTTCCTCCCATGCTTGCTTTCCCAGGCCATACCCCACTTCACTGTGCTGTTCTGGCCCACAATTCCCTGCTTCGGGATCAGGGTTGCCAGATGTTGATGGAAGAGCAGCAGAAAGATCTTCAGCACCGGAGTGAAGAACTGGAGTCCTGTATTCACCTCCTGGTGCAGTCAGGAGCCTCCATCTACAGCCGGGTAGGGGATCGGCTCAGTTATCCGTATGCTGTCTGTTTTTATGGGAACTCTTCCCTGCCCTGCCTGCTGCTTGTGCTGTGCTCAAACCATAGAATTGGAGAAGGAATGAACTGCTGACAGAAGGGACAAGCCTATTCCCCTTTCAAGTGACTGGTTGCAGAGTTAATTGCTGGCTTTTGGAGTTAATTTCTCGCAGCTTGAAGAAAACACTGGACACTAAGAGCGACACTGAAGGGAAAGAGGTGCTCCATATTAGCTGCAGAGCTGGCTGGGACTTTTCTCCGATGGGCTTATGTAATATTTTCAGGTTGTTCTGCAGAACGCTTCTGATTTTGTTTGGATTTTCTGCTTTTAAATAGGATGTGAAAAGCAACAAGACAGTTCTTCATTATACAGTCCAGGATGGGAACATCTGCCTTCTCAGATACTTCTTGGAGCTGAATGCTTATAAGTCCAAGGACTTTGTCAACAACAAGGTGAGTCAGGCCATGCATGGACAGGATTTGTGTGCACATCCACAGGCAGAAGAGATGCCGAGAGCAGTGCGAGAGCTGTGCTGTGGTGGGAGGCTGCATGCAGACAGAGGTGTTAGGAGCTCTGTGGAGTTCTGCAGAAACCAGTTATTCTCTTCCCACACACATTTTTTTCTGGAGGGAAAGAGCCACAGTTGGTTAACCTGAACTTTTTTCTTTTTTAACCTGAAAATGCATTTTCCAGTAAATAGACGCTTCACCTGGAAAGCAGTGCCTGGCTTGAACTCTAAGCTGTGTCGTGAAACACAGGCCTCTCTCCCAGCAGGCAGAATCTGACAGAATGAGCAAGTGAGATAACCAGGGAAGAGGAAGGACATGGGAAGTGGTTACTTGAGGAGGAACATGAACTTTACTACATTAGGCTGAAGATTGAGAAAACAGATCTGCAGTGATGCAATGATTTGCTGTTGGCAGCAACATAATACTGAAGGACAGCAGTTTAGGGCAGCCACGTATCAAGTAATTTCTCCCGTCAAACATGCTGTGCATAGAAGGGACAAAACTCCTATTTCAGTTAAGGGAGATGGTGACTCTTTCTGCCTTAAATATTATTTGCAAGTCTTCTGGCTCTGTTTGTGCCTGGGTACAAACTGGTTATTGTGATGGCTGCCTGCAAGTTTGAGCCTGGAGAATCAAAATATTCACAGGGCCCTCCAAGCCCTAACAGCTGCCGGCAGCAAGAACAGGAGACAGACACGTGCTACAGGCAGTGAACCAGTGGCTGACATTGCCAGGCAGGTGAAACATGGGTAAACCATCTCTATGAAGCGAGACAGCATCCTTGCTGAGCATGTGGGAGCCTAGGCACTGTGGCAAGTATATCACCTCTGATTCTGGAGGCTCGAGACTCTGCGTGAGGTATTCTGTACAACCCTGCTTACTGAGCTGAAATTTTGCTAAGGTTGGTTCCGCAGTGCAGCATTTCTGGAGGCACAGCCATTCCTAGGTTGTATAAAGCAAGCTAGAAACCTTCCCAGTGCTGCTGTTGTGTCACCCATCACCTTGCTGCCCCATACTTCACCTCTGAGCAGATACCAAGCAGTGACGCTATCTTGCAGATGTATCAGCTTCACCCATCCTGCTAAGCAAAAATCCTGACATTCCTGTGCCTTAGCTGAGACATCGCTCTGCACCATCAGCCAGATCTTTGGCCCTTGACTGGCTGCCCCCTCTTAGCAGAACTAAGTGGGTGATTCTGGCTGCTTCTGCAGAAGGGTACCCTTGAGCAGGAAAGGACAGAGGGAGGGGAGGGCAAGGCTAGGGCTCCCCGTTTTGAGAACGTCAGTGCATTAGCTTTTCATTTCAACAGTTTCAGTCTCTTAGCCTTGCTTGTACTCCCTAGAGCATTCACATGCTTGTGTCCATCAGAAAGGAACTGAATGTTTTCTGTCAACTCAGTTGCTCACTTGGGAAGCAGATACTAGGCAGCTTCACTTTTTTTTCCACTACAGATTTCTGTTGGAATGGAGGAAACATGTTTTGCTTTGTGTATGTGGGTAATAACACTGAGTTTTTGTCTTCATGTGCAGTGGAGGGCCTTATGCTGCCTTTTCACTACATTCTTTCTGTATCTTTTAAGACCCATTAGACAGGTGCTAGCTTGTCGTGGGAGTCTGCTGTTGTCTCTTGATCACAATCCTGTGAGAGCTTCCTACAGTGATAGGATCACCTGGAGTCTTCAGCCTTGTTGGTGGGCTGTCTGGCACAGTGAGAAATATGATGGCAAGATTGTCTGATACCCATCCTGGCTTTTTAGCTCTTCCAAGTATGAAGACGATGAGAAAAGAGGGATGCTGGAGTCCATGTTTTGGCTCTACTGGCTCACCCACTGCTTGCTGTGGTTGTCTCACTCCAGATCCATTTCCTTGTGGATTTCACAATGAGAAAAGCGTTCAGGTGTTTTTCAGCTGAAGGGCATCTACAGCCCACATATTGGTGCTCTGGACCATTGTCTCGCATAAGCCCTACTAAAGACAGTGGGAGGCTTCATGATCAAACATTGTCAGATTGCCTTGTTTTCGTAGCCCAGTGGCTGGATTTGGAAGCTATCAAGTGTTCTTGTCACAAAGATGCAGCAAAGAAATGTAGATGTTTCTCTTTTAACGAGAAGTCCTATAAAGACCTTGTAGCTATCCCTTGACTCTATGGGATAATAAAATCGATAAGGATCTGCAGGGCTTTTAAAAAATGCCTAAGATTTTCCTGTTTTGTTTTGTGCTTCAGTGTCCCTGATGTCTCAGTGGCAAACAGGTCCTGCAAATCATATGTATTCCTTTTAACAACTGGAATAGTAATACACATTCCAATTTGTGTCTAACCATTCCAAGTTCATGACAAATGTATGATCATTTCTGAGAGAAAAAACATACAGCTGCCTAAATGAGACTTATTGCAGACTAAAAATACCTTGTCTTACGCATTTGCTTGTTGGAGTTTTCTCATTTAAAACCGTTACCAGTCATACCTGACTAGGCAGCCGCACAGATTTCTACACGGTCTGGTGATACCAGAGTTTTTCTGCAACAAATTGCCGCGTCCTCGGTCCTGCGCCCCCCCGTGGCTTCCTGAAGAAACCGTCTGCCGTTCCCGCGCAAATCCCCCTGCTGGCAAAGCTGGAGTCAGTATGTGCTTAAGCAAGCCCTTGACCTCAGGACTCTGTTTAATGACAGCGCCATGAAAATAAAGCCCAGCACTACCTTCAGCGCTCTGGGAAGGAGCCAGGAGAAGGTTTGGTGCCCGGTATGATTTGTTTTGTCTGCTGCAGAGCCAAGCCACCTACAGCCCATTTTGGTCCACAGTACCCAAAGTCACTGAGGGACATGGGCTGCTGGACCTCTGGCCCAGCTGGACCACCGGGACGCCTTGGTACCTTACAAAGCATCTGCTTTTAATGCCAGGAGTTTGGTAACCTGGGAGGACTTGCACAGCCAAAGATGCCTTGTATCCAAGAAATAAGTCTCTGAGCCTCATGTATAACCTATACACTATTGGGTCTGGCTTTCACTTGTGTTAAGGTCTCTTTGCAACTTCCTGGCACTTGCAAGTGATTGTAAAAGGGAATAGTGGAGATGTGTGGAGCACAAATGGGTCTGCTGTTGTTGATCCTTGCATAGCCCACATGTGATGGGTAACACAGCATAATGTGTTTCATGTTCCTTAGATTGACTTAAATGTTTACCAGTAGAATAGTTCCTATTGTTTCTCCTGGATAAATATGCACGTTACGTGGCCTCTATCCTTCTCTTTTTCAATTAACTCATCAGGTCTCTGCTTACATGAGGGTACAATTTAGCAGGGAGTTGCAGAATGATTAGGAATGTTGCTGATACAGGACTATTTGTTACCTGTACCCAAAGTGCCTAAGCCACAGTTTGTAGTGCTCTATCAGAGAGAAAAATCTAAATCCACAAATCTCCTGCATGAGCAGCCATACATGGCAGAAACAGAGCAGGGATACTCCCTGACTTCCCAGTGAGTAATCGTGTGAGGCTTCTTCAGCTCTCGTTTCACAGGTCTCCATTCGTAGGACAATTCTGAGTAGGTAGCACAGCATATCATCAGGTTTCTCTTTTTTTTTTTTTCTTTCTTTTTCTTCCACTGCATTAGGCACATGGCAACACAGCTTTGCATATGGCAGCTGCATTGCCTTGTGACAAGAACCAGAAAGAAATCATCCAGTTGCTGCTTGACCATGGGGCAGACCCAAGCATCCGAAACTTAGACAACGATCAGCCAATCCACATGGCTCCTTCTGGAAAAGCAGGAGATCAGGTACATGATCCACGCTGATGCTGGTTGCTAACACATCTGTGGACACCACACCCATCTGTCCTTACCAGGGGAACAGTAAGGACAAGTTGTATGTCATGGGTCTGACTTTGCAGTGGTGTAGGCTTGGGGATTCCCCGCTTCAATAAATCCATAATCAAGACGCGCAAAGCAGTCATTAGCTGGTGCTTCAAATACATCTGGGGAGGTATCAATGTGTAGTTCTTTCATACTGGCAGCAAATCTCAAGTGATGATTGGGTTTCATATCTACAGGTATGAAAAGGCTCCTGGAGCTCATTGTAGTCTCTGATGAGTTTATACGTGTATTTATTTACACGTACACATGTATGTAAGTGTGTGTATGTATGTATTGGGGTGTCTGTATGCACAGTTTCTGACAGTATGTTATGAAATTCTACATTTTTTGGCAGGTTAGACATTTGCTGAAGAAAGGGAAAGCTGCGTCTGCATTCATGTCCTGCCACCGAAATGCCAGATCCTAGGTTGCCTGCAGTTTCTGGAATGGCTTCAACTTCAGCTTGCTGATTGCATGAGGTGTCTTAGAAAAACTGTGAAGATGGTTAACCAACATGTCCCTGCTCCTAGAGTCTTTAAACCAGGGTGGAATGACAGCGTTTCTCAACCTGTGGACCACGAGTAGCATATAAGATATCAGAAGATGAGCTTTAAAATGGCTGAAAACTTTGTTTTGTAGACAAAGTATACTAATAAACCTCAAGTATTGCATACAGGCAAGGAGGCAAGCAAAGTAAATGGCTGTTACATAAATAGGCAAATGTTCCAAGTACAACCAACCTGTGATTTGATGGCAACTGAAACCCATGGTGGTGATGGAACAAAAAATGGTAGTTTGGCTATAAAAGGTTGAGAAATACTACTCTAAGACATGCTCGAACTGTGCCTCTTGTTAGGTCCTGTACAGAGATACTGGTAGAAATGCAGAAGCCTTTGTGATGTGCAATTACCTCCATTGTTCCTGCCAGCCTGGGAATGCAGGAAACTGAGGGGAGGGAAGTGACCAGATGGAAGAGGCCAAGTCAGCCTGAGGAGTCACCTGTGGCTGTGTTTCAGCTGAGTGAACAGACATACGAACTCAAGAGCTCCAAGTGAGGGTTCCTGCAAGCTGCTACTACCCCACTTCTTAGAACTTTGTGGAAGAAAGCAGCTCTCCATTGCCACAGTCTCTCACCTCACCCCAAGAAAAGAAAACAGATGCTTGTAAGAGCAAGTACATGGGGCAGGTTCTCAGCAGCGTGGGTTTGTGTGGCTTCTGAGTGCTTCCCAGTGAAGGGATTTCTCTTTGAGACATCTGATCCAATCCAAGTCTCCAGCTCTGATGGCAAAGAATAGCTCTGGAAGCGTCTCAAAGTGGAAAGCTGAACCCTCACCTGAGCTAATGCCTGTGTAGGAGACAGAGGTTTCCTCTGGGTCTTCAACATCTTTTAGGCATGGACAGGGTAGAAAACCTTTGAGCCATGTGAGCCTGTACATGGCGGGGTTGGAGTGCAACGCGGTAAGTGCTCTCCTATTCCCATTCTTATCCAAGGGGACATTTTAATAGATTCTTCTTATTCTTTCTGTGAAATGATTTGTAAATTGCTGTGCAATCAGCTGGCAACAGTGTCTCTGCCAGGTCAATAGGATTGAAGGTAGATGCTTGAAGGGAGTGAAAACTGACAACCCTTTCACACAGGGTGTCTCATCTTCAGTACACGTTCTGAATTACAGTTCACTGATTTCGTGGTGTTGCCCAAGTTATTTTTTCTAACAGGACTGAACAATAAGATGAAGGGCAGATGTTTTAAATCCCTGCAGTAACTTCCTTGATCACCCACTGACTAACTCAATGGCATGGGGTTTTCTAAGGCACTTGTCAGTCTCGGAGACCTGGACTGTTTAAACAACTGTTTAGCAGACTTGAACAAAAGGTCCTAAGAAATGCAGAGATCGTCTCGACTTTCTCAGGCCTCCTGTCTGCTCTTTTGCTATCGCTTCTCACTACATCATATCTATAAACCTGCCAACATCCGCTGACAAAAAAGCACACATGTATTTGCATGTGTTTGCATAAATTTGCATATATCTGGGCATAGGCCAGCAAAAACATGTGCTCTTCTACTTTGAAGGGATGTTATAACAAGGCCTGAACTGAGTGATAACTGCATTGGTGAGTTACTACTGTGTGTCAAGACAAAATAGTCAATAAAACATCCATTTCTTGAATTTGCTAGCAATAAAACTGTGACCAGCATGTGGCATATGATGCACAAGGGAGAATTTAAAAAGCTTTTTGCCATCTAGAAACATCTGTGAGATGACAGAAGTCCTTTTGCGGCAAGTGAAAAAAAGCAGGAGTTTTCTAGAGTGGTGTATCTTTTTATTGTTTCATCTGCCTGCTGTTGGATGTTTAATACGGAGTAACGCCATCAGTGACTTGTAGTCTGTAAACATCACCGTCTCCAGAATATCAGGGTAAAGATCAGTCTGAGAAGGGGTGGATGTGGCTTCAACTCAGAGTTGATAGATGAGATTTGCAGCGGGAAGAACCCATGACCGACCCAGGAAGGATTCGTTCTCTCTACAGACACACCTGTGTTCAGCTTCATGTATTACAGGCCTGCTCTGAAGCCAGCCGCAATCAACAAGCTGTTCATACTGTCTTTGGACTGGACCACCGGACAGCTGGAAGCTGCTGCTTCCCCATGCATGTAAAGAACCTGTCCCCTTCCCTGTCAAGCCAGCCAGTTCCTGACCTGTGTATCAAGAAAATCCTTTTTAAGGCTGAAAGGTGGCCTCAGTGTTAAGTCTTCTGTGCTGAGGTGAATTTTGTTGATTTGAGCAATATCTTAATTCACAGTTAACCCCTCAATTTTTTATGACTGTTTCAGGGGAAATGTACCTTTTATAACCTCAGCAGTACTGGCAGTGTGTGATACCCCTTTATTTGCACAGTTTATCTCTTCCTACCTGTGGCTTTGGTTAAGTTGCTTATAACAAAGGCTTTTTATCACCAAACAAATGTTCTGAAGTGGCACCATAGAAAAGTCGCCAGTCGGTTGGCAAGGAAATCTTTTTGATCAAATACTCCATGCAACTGGTAAAGAACCTGAAAATAAGAACCTTTTATTTTTTCTGTAATTGCGGGTTACTTCTGGATCTATTCATGGCTTTTGTAAGAATGGGGCGATCCTCATTTTTATGTAAACACAGGTTTATATAGGCTGGCAGAATTTCATCTGTCAGGGATTGATGAAGTGCCAGTGTTTCAGTAGTGCTGTGCCAACTCTGTTGGAGATATGACCCAAGATACTTTCCCTTAATCTCCCCCTCCTCCTTTTTTTGGTGGGATAGGAGGGAATAAAGAGGAGAAAGAGTATGTTCCTCGTAGCCAGAAAATGCACAATCAGCCTTTGAATAGTCTTACTCTGTTGGTTTTTTTTTTTCTTTCTTGTGTCAACAAGGTCTCATTGTGTCAACAGTCAGCAAGCTTTTACTTGCACTGCATATGTCACCTGGATGGAGTTGGGAAATGGTGTCTAAAAACATGTTTTCAGTCCCTGGCATGGAGGATTGCAAAACAACTGGAGAAAGAGCAGCAGAGAAATAGGAAGAGGCAGCAAAGGATGGAGGACAGGACTGCTTACTTAGTGGAAGCTTTTAGAGTCCAGAGACCCCAGTGCACAGAAACTTTTTGCTGGAAATATCCTTGTCCCAACAGAGCAGTTGATAATTTTAGAGCAGCCGGTCCCGTGCAGCATGAGACCAATAGCTGTTAACTATCTGCTGTCTTTAAGAACACACTGCATGCTCCCATCTCAGGACCTCAGCCACCTGTGAGCCCTGACAGTGTGGAATCTCAGTGGTGAGACCAGCCCAGTCCTTGAAGAGACAGTTTCCCCCACTGGAGAAGTGCTTTTTTTTCCTGGGTCAGGCAACATCCAAGGAGCAGCAATAAGAATGGTATGTAGGGTTCTTTACAGTGCTCATGCTCACACTCCCATTCCTAAGTGGTCATGCCTAAACAGCAACCATAGGTTCAATGATGGGCACAACCTCTCCACTGCACACCACAATCTTTGCACAGAGCAGCCCTATTTGGAGATGCAATGTAACCACTGATAGCTGTACAGATCTATGCCACAATAGACTGATAAACATGCAGTCTGCTGATAACGTGTTAGATTTAGATATCTGCCTGATGTGGAGGTGAGAGATATGTTGTTAGACTGTAACACTTCCTTGCTGGCACTGTTGTCTAGACTGGGATACTATTAAACTTGCTGTAAGATGCGTTAATATGAGCGCGCTCCTTGTTGAATGGTTACTTACCCTTCTCACATGCTCTTTTCTTTGCTGTATGAGAACAGCTCATGTCAGCTGTGTTGGCTTAGGCCAACGTTGCCAACCCATGGGGAGGATATGGTCACCCCATTTCCACTAGAAGCCTCAAATATCTTGCCTCAAACACGTCTTCTTTTGGCTCTTTCATGCTGGTGACAAGGGGCTTTGACATGTGGCTAAAGGCGTGCCCACTCCTCAAGTAGCCAGCGTGGAGCAAGCTGTGGAGCAGGCTGGGGCAGTAGAAGTGTAACACTCCAGTGTCCTGAGATAACACTCAGGGGCTGAGGACCTGCCAGCACTACTAAAATGACACCTAACAGAGTGTCTCTGCACAGGGGTAATCACACCTTTAACTGTAGCAAAGATACAACTGTTAATGCCTGTTTATAAGCTTTCTGTGACCAAATGTGTTCATTGCTTGGGCCAACTCTGAGATTAATTCGGTAACAGGGGAGAGGGGAAGATGCTTTTTGGAGTTGACAAAGTATTTTAAAGGAAGTTTTGGAAAAAAACTGCTACGTTACATAAGGTAAAGGAACTAGATATTGGAAAGGTACAGTTATCTCTGTGTGATCTCTTTGTCTAGCATGGCAAAAATGAAATGTTCTGTCCAGGGACCTGGACTGGACATGGAAAAAATTCCATTTTGAGCTCATGTAGAACTTAAAAGTGAAAAGAACCCTGGAGGCTGCATGGGAGGTAGTAGATCTGTTTTCTGATAAAGGCGGGGATAGAAGGTTGAAATGACTCTCGTTATATAAATATTTTTTAATGTCTCATTAAAAAAATGTTACTCTTAGCTCTTCATAAATTTCTCAGGGTGAGGAAATATTGGTTGTTGGTTTTTTTTTGTAGAATGAAGGAAGTCTCCCTATTTGCCAGCCAGATATGTGTCTGTTGCATCCTCGGCCCTATGGGCAATTTCAGCTCTGGGGAGAGGAAAGCTTTTCAGTTAACTGTAGTCTGCAGGAGAAGGTGAGCATACAGGTACTTGAATTATGTATTTGTCTTCACAGGTGTAGACAGCTTTTTCATTTGTGTTGGATTTAGTATGGAGAGATACTTCTTTCTGTCCAGTCTGGGTGCTCAGCTGAGAAAGTGGTGGCTTGCCAGTCTCCCTCATCAAGTGCTATTAAAAGGAGGTGAGACACAGTCTTAGAAAGGTCTGTGTTTATGCAAAAAACAAGCAATCCTCAGGTATGATAACTTTCCCATTATCTACTTAAAAAAAAAAAAAAATCATTTAGCTCCTGTTCAGTTGGTTATGCTACAAGGTGCAGAAAATGCGGTATCAACAGACCAAACTATACAAAGTGCTGCCAAACTACATCGGCCTCTCACTGAAACTCTGCCTTCATGGGGAAGCTGGTGTTGAGCAGCACCCAAAGAAGTTTAGCATTGGATTCAACCTCTCTGCAGGCCTGAGGGGCCTTTCTGGCACATGGCTAAGCCCTGAGCTTGCATGGAAAACAGAGGTTTTCCTTTTCTGCAAGAACTGCTAGAAAATATCATCACGGCAGCCTAGGCAGAAGCAGTGGCTAGGAAGCTGCAGATCCTGCTCAGAGCAGGGTGCTGCACAGCTTTCTCTCTGGATAGTGTGCTGGGTGCTGAGATAGGTAGAGACTTTCTGTCTGCTGAAAAGCGTAAGACCTTTCATGCTGCTACGTGCTCCGTGTGTAGGCTGCTGCGAGTCTCTTCCTCACCTTTGTGAGAACAGGACCAGGATCCTGGATCATTAGCAGAAGAGAAAAGCACTGACATTTAGCACAGGAGGAATGAACAGGCTTCAGCATGCATACCAAATTATTTATTTGTATCAAAAAGAGCTGGCTTAATGACATGTGTTTGGTAAGCCATCTTAGGATTTCTTTAAGAAACAAGAACAACAAACCAGGAAAAAAAACCCCAAAACACACCACAACAACAAAACACCCCTGACCATACAAGCCAAGAGGACTAATGTAGTGACAGCATCATGTAGAAAATGTGTGAGTAGTGAAGAATAAACTGGACCATGTTAGGCAGCACAACTTTGCATAGTTCATGGGCAATTAATCTGATTTGGATACAGTGGATGTGTAAAACCACAGTCCCCATTAACTATAGCAGATATCACAGTTCCTATCCCTTCTGAAGAAGTCCTCGGCCATGGCCATGGGCGGTAGGTAGTCCATGCAGTCCGTGCTGGGGCAGGGGAAGTACTGCGGGCCCCTGTTGTCCACATTCTGGGAGCCACAGGCTGTGCAGCAGCAAGCAGAGGTGGTGTATGGGGAGGGGGTATGGCAGGACCATTCCTCCGCAGGGTAGCCATAGGTCTTGGTGTCCAGAGCAGAGGGTGGACTGTGGGTCATCGGGGTGAAAGGAGATAGCTGAGGAGGAGAGCAGCTATAGTTTAATGGGCTGGACAGATCAGCTGAACTGGGGGATCCGGCAGCCTAGAGTTTGAGAGAGAAAACAAACAAACAAACAAAACCCAGGACGTTTCAGGGTGTCATTTGGGCAATTGTGGACAGCAGCCAGAATTTCCACACTGTTGCCTTTCTCAGGAGGGTCTGGCTACCCAGGGAGATGGTTTGGCCCTTGGAAACCTAAACCCAAGAGGCAGTTCCTGTGACATTAGTGTTAATAGGGTCTCTGCAAGTTAGACAACTGCTAGCAGGAACTGGGCTATTCTTTGCAGAAAATCTACAGGATCTGTAGAAGAGACATTCCCTGTTCTACACCCTCTCTCTAGGTTTGGCTGGGCCTCCCTGTCCTCAGCTCCCAATGGGAAACCATGCAGAAGTCCACACAAGCAGCCTGCATTGCTGTGGCCATACCCCATGCTGCTAAAAGCATTTCAAAATCAGCTTGCTGCTGTTCTGCCCCTTCCCCACTTTCTGTCTGAATGCACCTGTGGCTGCTCCCCTGGGACACAAAGCTTACCGGGCCCTGGTTAAAGCAGAGCGGGACTGGCTGGAAGGTGTCCGAGGTGTAGTGTGAGGACATCTGGAAAGGGCTGAAGGCTGGGTCTAAGGGTGCATCTGTCTGAAGGCAGGAGTCTACCAGCTGCTCCAAATAGCTAGGGCTTTCTTCGCAGGAGAGGCAATTTGAAAACTGCCATGATGGACAATAGTTCGGAACAGAAGAAATGGGTTCTGCATCAAAAGGTGCTAGGAGAGAAGGTAAACCAGATAGTAGCAGATTATTCAGCATCTGTCTTCATAAAGGGCAGGTGTTGCCCCAGGTCAAGTTTCAGTACTCTCATACGTTCAGTAGCCCTATGGATTTAGACAAGGAAAAAGGTCCTTCAAGTTCAGGGTGAATTTTCTAAGGAAGCAGACACCAGGAGGAAGATGCTCAAATCACACAAGTAACTCAGGAACTTTAGTCCCCTTGGAAAGCTCTAAAGCTCTTAGAAGAGCTGGAAACTCTTCTGGCTCCAGCCATTTTGGACAGGGATCCAGCTGGAAACTCCCTCAGACTCGACCCTCTGGTCTCCCTTCAAATGTCAACTGTTTACAGACCTAGAAGTTTGCCATGCAGTGATTTGTGCTTCACAGCTTGGCAGACGGCTTGCACCTTTGCCTCACCCAGTCTCCAGATGCAGGGTAGCTACGTCTGCAGGAAGGAGGGGATACAGAAGAATAATTTTCTCTTTTATCCTCCAGACAGCCAGATAGGAGACAAACCTCTGAGCAGACAAAATGGAGCAAGTCGGTGATAACGCAGCATTTCATCCACATAGTGTTACTGGTGAAAGTGCAAGTTCTTAGAAAGCTGTAGGGTCAGACTCTCACTGTACTGCAATATGCTTGCTGGGACTATGAAAGCTCACAGCAGATCTGACTTTTCAGAATTACCTTCTTCTCATGCTGTGTTCAAACATGGTTAAAAGAAAAGCCCTGTCCACATGGAGGGGCATAGGTCTGAAGGCAATGGAACTGCATGTGGGTAGAGAGTCACTCAGAGTCATAATTGTTTGCGGGTTCAAGGTGGCAGTGTTTAGCTGGATGTGGGGAGGAAGTGAGAAGCACCCAAAATACGTAAACAGATGGAGACTTTCCAGCCTGAAAAAGCTTTGGTATGTCTCACGTTTCTGTATTAACATAAGCAAATTGACTCCCAAATACTGATGATTTAATCATTTCCTTGTCCATACAATGTATATATTCACACCTGACCAACCATTTAGGTCTCCCTGCTTTGGCTGCAGAATAATTGAAGGATCTGTGAGCCCAAAGTGTTATTTCCCCCACACCTTCCCGCTTTCCTTGGATATTCACGTACAGGAGGAACAAACTCTTTGTGTTGCTGAAAACCTGACACTCCTCTCGCCGTTATGGATGCTGCCAGGAGAGTGAGAACAGCCAACTCTGCTGGAGCTCAGCAAAGTGCTCCAGGGCAATCTGACCCTCTAGCTCCAGTCAGATCTACAAACTGCAGTCTGGAGAAGGTGATGCCAGCAGTGTTATTCCCAGGGGGATGAGCTCCCGTTCCTGAAGGGGCTCTCTCTTTGCTGTGGGAAAAAAAAACCCACACAAATGAGAGCATGCAAGCGTGCTCCTGAACAGGGTAGTATGTACCCTGCTGGCCTCACGGCATCCTCATGAGCATTTCATGGGCTCCTTTCGGGTGCAGATTGGCTGCATTGCTGGTTATCTGGTAATGCTTGCCTCAACCAAGGGCTGGAAAGACTCTGGGCTGTGTGAAAAATGGGGCAGAGGGTCAGAAGGGACATGTGGATGGGCTTTGTACCAACCTGGGTGAGGAGGAGACGCAGACTCTGACAACTGGATGCTGCTGCTGCTGCCCCAAGAAACCTTGACCAAAGAGAAGGGAAGAAAGGGAATTGTAGATACTGTGACACAGGGGAGCATTTTTCTGCATGCTGAGGTAAGTCAGGATTGTGCTTCAACATATTTCTGTAAACCTTATTTACCTGATGTCTGTGACATGGAAAACTTCCATAGCATGGACAGAACAAGATTAACGTGCAAAACGTGATCTTTCCCTGAGCCTGTAACGGCACCACAGGAGCACACCACCAACCTGGTGTAAAGCCCTTGATACAGCACCTTGCTAGTGTGCTCTTCTTACTGTGTTATTACTGTTAATTCAGCAGAGATGTGCCTGCCTTTAAAACTAATGTATGTTAATTTCTAGGATGGTAAATTCCACAGTGGAGGGATCCCAAAGAATTTGCAGGGGTCAATATGATTGAGAATCAGTAATTGACAAATTGTAGTGAGAACTCTCAAAACATGACTAAAGACAATTGCAGGTATCCCTATGTCTGGGCATCATACTGGGTCACCATGCTTGTGTTTATGTAATTTGAGAACCAGCTCTAACATTGCTCCCCACTCTCACACAGCTATATGCCTCTGTGAAAACGGACAGTCTCATTTTCTAAGAGATGCTGGAAGCTGAAGCAGACAGATCAAGCTGTTCTAGGAAACTGACCTGCCAGAGGGGAGAAATCCACCCCAAAAGCAACGGGAGTTTTGATGCTTGTTGTTTGGGACCAGGATTTTACTCTGCAAATACAAATACTGGTTTTTTCCTCAGTTTTAATTCATAAAGACTTCCACTTCATTTCCTTTATTCAAAATGCTCTCCAGTTAGTGGCTCACTTTCCTAACAACAACTTCCTAGTGCTTCTCCATGTATTTAATTCATTAAATAGTGGCTATTCTGGGCTGAAAGCACCTGCAGGACTACCCCTCTTTGGCTGCAGATGTGTAACAAGGCAGACAGAGCCATACCACCAGCAGCAGAAGTTTTCAGGTTCAGCTTTTTTCAGTGTACAGAGGCAGCTTATCCTGCTGGCCCTAACCTCTGGGGCCTCTCCAGGACAACACGTACCTTTTGCAGATCACAAAGGTAACCTCCTGCACCGCCAGTTCTCAGTTTTTACAGTGTGAGCAAAACCTGTGCTGTGTAAACTCACGTGGGAAGCGAAAACCAGTTCCACGCAGCCATGTGATGCCTAGCTGTGATGAAGAGGCTGCTTCCAGTAGGTCTGGAAGGGAGGAGCAACCCAGCATTTCCAAAGCAATTTTGTGCACTGTTCACTTAGGCCTCTCTGCCTGTGGCTTGCAGGCTGATCAGCTTTTTGTGCAATCAGCTGTAACGAGGTACAGAAGGTGGGAGATGAAATCTGAAAACCATCCAAAGCTGTAATGTCATGAACCAGGAAAAAGTAATGATTTACCAACCTCTTTATGCAAATCCCTAGAGTGGCTGGAGCTAGAGGACTCCTACAAAGACTGGAAGAGTGAGTGAGAGAGACAGAGTGTACATGTGTGTGTGTACACACACAGACATCTCCATCCCTTCCTTTAGAAGGGATGTGGCTAGGAGCTGCCCAGGTGGTACTGAAAAACGCTGGAGACCTGAATTCAGTCAAGCATTAATGGTGCAGAATGGAGGCCTGCTTAAGAGGTTTTCACTCATGCCTTGTTTTCTTCCTTTCTGCTAGCCAAAATTTGGGGCCGCTGGCAAGTCCCAAAATTCCCAAACCCTTTCCACTGCCTGGTAGCTGCTGGAGGCACTGTACCTTCCATGCCTTTGCTTTCTACCTGGTCTATCTGGGCAAAAGAAGGCCTCCAGGGGTAGGGGGTGGTTGAAAGCAGCTCCTGGGGGGCTGAGACTTGTGGAAAAGGGGAAGGTTAGGGGAGATTTAGTGTGACAGAGCTTTGCACTGGTTGCTCCTCAGAGCTGCACAGGTCAGGTCGAAGGCATACCCTGGGCATACGCTTCACCTGATGCTGCAAGAATTTGGTGCATGCTTCAGCCTGGCCAGGCCACATTTTAAATGGGGGGCAGTCACTATGGCCTGCCTTGCTCATGCAGTATAATGATACTGGAATTGCCGTGATAACTGCAAGTTGAACTAAAATTTGTCCATGTGGGCCTTCCATCCCAGAGCAAGTTATGTTTCTGGAGCACCAGCTCTGTTTTCTCCCTGCACTAATGGCTCAGACCATAACCGGTTTAGATCACTGCTGCAGATACCCCGGCTGAATGTTCTTCTCCCCCATCCTCACCAGCCTGCTACACTCAGAACTTTGGCAGTCTTCTTGGCCCAGAGATTATGGTCTTGGCAAAAAAGATTAAGAGGAAAGAAACAAAGCAGACACCAGAAGATTTTTACTTACCACTGCACCAGCTGCTGCTTGTCGTGCTCTTCTCTGCTGCAGTAACTCCTTAACTGTAATCTTTACTCTAACACCTTGATATACCTTGGGTTTTCCTGAAAGAATTTGTGGAAAAACACTTTACAAGATGGGAGACTTTCACAGCATACAGCAAATCCAGCATGTTTTCAGGCATGCTCTACACAGAGTCTTCTTGGAGTTAACGTGATTAACTGGTCACTGTTAAGTCACTTGGTAATCACAGTTTATAGCCCTCTTTAACACCTGCTATTCAAGCTTGTGACAAGCAGACATTTATGAAAAGTTGGTGTTGATTATATTTAGCAATCGTACATGTTTTATTCTTTTCTATCTCCTTCCCCCACACCCTCCAGGTGTCCTAATACCAAGCTCCATCTGGTGCTACTGTTGAATTTATTTAAATTCCTATCATATTTGCCACTCTTAGGACCTGAAAATAAAGTGGGAAGCAATTCATCTGGCAGATGAAGATGAGGAATAAAACAATGGAACAGTGGGCAGTTATTCAGAGGGCTAAACAAAACACAAACAAAAGACTGCTTTCATGAATCACTTCTTGCAATGCCTAGATTATCTCTTTATTTTGCTCATTCTGTACAACTCCTATTTATTTCAAACAACCTTTTAGGATGTCTTTAATCCAGCCGAAACCAATCAGCAATCATCAGTCACTACCTGATGAGGGATTTTAGTATAGGAAAGGGTAAAGAATTCACCTATTCTGAAAAATCCCTTTCACTTGCTGTACTCGTGGTGAAATACTTAAAGCCCCTGGCAGTTCTTTTTCTGTCCTAACTTTCTGCTGTTATTTTCATCCAGTAGCAGACCCTACAAACAGTAGCGCTGTCTCATTCTGCAGTCAGCTGTTCCCCAGTGGAGGCAGCGGGTTGCAGGTTCACTGTCCTATTGGTGCTGCATGCAGCAAGAAAACAGTGCTGGATTTGCGGGTTCCACCCACATATCCAAGAAATCCCACACTCTGGGCACTGTCCTCTTCTGCTACAACCTCTGCCCATTGCTGATGGCTGTATAGCATCTTCACCCTCCTGCCTGCCCACCCCCAGCCCTGCTGCTGCCCTCTTGGTGCTCTGGTTGAGGATGTGCTGTAACAGGCATACAGGTCTCTCCAGAAAGGCAGCAGGCTCAGCCGGGTCTGCCTCGAGGGGAGTTAGCTGAGCTGTACTCTCAGGAGCTGGGGACTATTAATCTCTTATTTTTATGTTTTTGTTTCTATTCAACAGACTGAAGATGAGGAAAATGAGGAGAGGGAAGGGTTGAATTTGATCAGAACACCCTGTTACCAGGCTTCCCTGTAGTCAGGGAGGGCCCTGAGCTAGCAGCCCCCTCTGCAAGTCTAGGTTCATGCTGTGTACAGCCTCCTAGCGCTGGGCTGCACAGGTAGCTGGGCAAGGCTAGGGGCTACACTATGAGCAACTTAAAGACAAACTAGCAGGTGAGGTATGGATACATCTGTAACACGCCTGGCTCCCATGGCAGAGCATTGTGCCCCAAGGATCCTGCTTTTCTAGCACCTCGAGGCCCTGACATGGTCTGTGTGCGGCTGAAGCATCAAGAGCAGGGCTAGGACGGCCAGCTCTCCACCACTGGCCAGGCTGTGGATGGAAAGGGCAGGGTGATGGAGCTGGGGGTCAAGGAGCAGGGAGGGGAGGGTGGGCTGAGCTTGGGCAACGGGGTGGTCAGGGCGGGCTGGGAATCAGAAGCTGGGTGAGAAGGGCAGGCTGCGGGTCAGGGTGGACTTGGGGTCGGGGAGCAGGGCGGTCAGGGCAGGCTGAAGGTTAAGAGCAGCGTGGCGAGGCCAGGCTGCGTGAGGAGGGCACAAAGAGGTGCATCTCCCAGCCCGCCGCAGGGGCTGGGGGCGGCAGTGCTTCCCCGCCGGGAGCCACTGGGATGGCCGGGCCTCTGCGGCTCCCCCCGCCGGCCGCTGCCGCCGGGCCGGCCCTGCCCGCCGCGCCCCGCTGCGCCCCGCTGCGCCCCGGCCCCGCGGCCGGCCGGGGCTGGCACTCGGCGGGCAGCAGCCGTTCCGCGCCTCCTCCTCCCCTCTTCCTCCCCGCCCTCCGCGGTTCCTCCTCGTTGCGGAGGCGAGGTTGCCTCCCTTGCGGAATGACCGCGGCGAACCCCGAAACAGCCCCAAAACGGGGGGGCGGCGGGGGGAGGGGGAGAGCGCGGCGGGGCTTACCGGACATCCTGAGCTGGAGCGGGCACCACCTCCCTGGGCGCCCGGTGCGGCTGCAGCGGTGGCCCCGGCCCCACAGCAGGCAAAGGGGGCGAGAGGGAACAGGCTTAAAATCTGGGGGCGAAGGGACCTGCTTGCCGGATAGCAATGTCAGGTGGATCCTGACAATATTATTGTTTTATCCCTACGGTTATAAGTTTGACTTTTTCTCTCCTAATGCCAAGTATTTAAAACCTCTAGAAACCAATGATTTGACAATCAATGATTGCGCGATACTTTCAATTTGAATATTCAAAGGCTCCACAAAATGGGCTATCTTTTTGTGAAACCGAGCACATCCCCATCTAGCAGAGGGTCTGGAGGAATAAGATTTGGTGGGGCCACCCTCCCCACCATTTGCTTTTGGGACATTTGCAGGGTTTTATCCATCTTTCCCCGAATGAAGCAGATGCCTCGAACCCGGCTCAGTATTTTCCCCTCAGATGCACAGGCTGGGCTCCAGCCCTCTCATATTTCATTTGCTACCTGCAGAGAGAACTCTGCAAGGGACTGAGCTGCTTTTTTGCAATTTTTTCACATTTTAAGGCTGAATACTAAGGTTTTTGGACCAAAATGGCAGTGGGCGGGCGTGGCATAACAAAGAGGCTGCCCTGGGCACCCGGGTAGCTGAAGCTACCCGAACCCCACTTTTTTCCACAGCACTCCCTTCCTTCTGCCCAGATGCTGGCCTTGTATTGGAGTTTGTTTGCGTTTTCCCCCAATTCAGACTATTTGCTTTGGCTGCACAAATTGGCCCCTCTCTTGCACACTGCAGCGCTGGCCTGGCCTGTGAGCTGCAAGTGGTGGGGTTTCAGTGTGTGGTAGGATGACACAGTTGTTGGATAACTCTTCATCACTATACAATGCTGGTGTATTTGGGTTTTTTAGGTTGTGTTTAAACTTCTCCCTGGGCACCACAGTCTCTGCCATGCCCCAGGAATAGCCAGCCTCAGCAGAAATCAGGCCAGGCTGTTAATAATCTACTAGCAGTTCAGTTTTGCTATTATTGCAGCTGAATCTTTTATTTTCCTTTAAGTTGAACAAATATACTTAATTTCTGTGGGGAGTGGTCGCAGCAGCGATGCCATTCCTTGTGCTGAAATCTGCCTCTGCAGCTCCTGCTAGGCCAAGCTCTACTTGCGGTGGATCTGCAGGGATGCTTCCCCTGGGCCCCTCTGGAGAGGACCCCTCTCCCCCCACCTGTGGTGCAGGAAAAAAGGAGCGTGCTGTGCTGGGGGAGTTGCAGAGTGGGGGTCACAGGGGAATACACAGCCCTGCTCGTGCTAAGCGGTTTGGGACCTGAAGCCCTTGTGTTGCCGGGGCTGCTTCCCGCTGAAGGATCGGTGGTGGGTGGGTAGAGCCTGGTGTGGCCACAGACAATGTGTGGGGAGCTGGCACTCCCTGGAGCTGGGGTAATGTTTACCTCTGTAACCAGAGACCACAGAGCAGAGGGTGCAGGCTGCTCAGCTCCAGTCCTGGCTGAGCTGTACGTGTTAAGGAAACATGAAGCACCTGTGTTCAGGGTGTTCCTGCATGTTCTGGGTTTCGGAGCATTTCCAGGCTCAGAGACCCTGCCTTGGTTAAGAGTCGAATGCCAGAGTGCATCAAACACTTCCAAGACAGCTCAGAAAACTTTCTGTCCCTGCTTCCCACTCAGAGCCTGAAGGGAATACAGCCAGACCGACCCTGGTGTCCCTGTCCATGCAACGCCTTGGAGCAGGTACAGCTGAGATAGCTGACAGTGACTGCTTTGACACTTTGGCAAACAGCAGCGAAGTACAGCTATTCAGCCTGGCAGTGCGCTCACCCGTGGTGAAGGAACAAGCCTGCAGGCTTGTGCAGACCTTGGGTTTGGGGCACAAGGGCAGGGTGCAGGGGAAGGAGACCTGCGCACCCACCGAGATGCTCTGGGGCTCCTTGCCTTGCCCTAGCCCATGGTCAGAGGAGCAGCTCTGGCTGAGCAGGTGCTACCCCGGGATGTTCCACACCTGCTGCTCATGGGAGCCTGTGGACCACGGACCAAGCAGGGAGGCAGCCGGGCTCACTTTGCCCCGTGCTTAGCATGTGTGGAGGAGCCCTGGCTGCTGGCTTTTTCCCTGAGCCGAGTTTTCCCTGTCTCTCTGGAGCCTGACTAGCAAAAAGAAGGGTGCAGCCCATGGGGTGGACGGAGGCGAGATTTGAGGCACAGAGAGACAGCGGAGTTTGCTTTCCCAAGCAGATCTGAACAAGGCTGGGGAATCAGGAAGTGTTGGGAGGGACCCCAGCCCAGCCAGGATCGGAGCTGGGTGCTCCCAGCTGGCCGTGGACCTCTGCCCAAGCAAGGGCTGCGGGGGCTTGGCCTCTGGGGAAGCTGGGGTGCAGCCCAGCAGCTGGGCAGGGGCGCGGGGGCAAGCTTCACACAGCAGTTGGGGTGCTCCAGCTCTTACAGCTGCTTCTCAGCTGTGCTGTGAGGGGTCGGGGTAAGAGATATGTCCCAGGGCAGCCTGGGCAGAGCCTTCCCTTTTGGGGCAGCTGCGAAGATCCCTGGGTGCAGTCATTCCATGCTTTGATGCCAGAACATACCCTGGATGGTTTGCAGGTGCCGAAACAGCCAGGGAGGTGTTGTGTGCCAGATGTGGGCTGAGCAAGGGGCTTGTATGGTCACTGCATGTGCACCGAGGTGCAGGGGCATTCCTGGGCACCAGGAAGAGGGGTGCCAGGGATGGTGCTAGGTGGTACACCTGTAAAAGAAGGGGTTTTGTGTAGAAGGACTAGCCTGGCCCACTTGGCAGCTTTCTGCAGTGTTGCTTACAGTGGCCTGATATTGCTGCCTGTTGCCAGGTGCAGTGCTGTGTCCCCAGTCCACGTTCCCCTGCAGAGAGGTGCTTGCAGGCAGCATGGCATGAAGCGATGCTCTGGGCCCGATCCTGTGACCCCGGTGCCATTTGTGATCTCTGGAGGGTGCTGAGAAGGCTCCAAATGCCCCGTCAGCCCCAGGATTTGATGAGAGAAAAGGCAAGGAGGGCCGTGAAGCATCTCACCACCACACACTCTCAGGGCCTGGAAAGCTCCTGTTCTTCCTCAGCGAGGCTTTTGTTGCTGCTTCTGTGGGTGCCAGGCTGGAGGACGAGCTGGGCCAAAGGGGGTAGCCTCCGCCGGGCGTGGATGCTGCAGGCAGGTCTGGCTGCATCTGTGAGGGTTGCGCAGGACTCTTCTGCGTGTGTGTTTGTGTGTGCAGAGCTACCTCTAGTGGCCGCGGGCCCCGGCATGGCACTGAGACTTCCCATCAGCCTTGCTCCCAGTTATAGCCCCAGGTGGGTGCCTCTTGGCCAGGGGCTGGGAGCAGGCTGCCCTGTGCCTACTGACACAAGGCTTCGGGCCACCTCGCTTGTATTGATCTGGCGTAGGCAAGAGGGGGAAGAGCTCTGTGTTTTCTTCAGGGCAAGAGGGGAATTGGGAAGGATGTGTATTGTGCATTGCATGTGGGAGGGATGGCAAGGCTTCCTCATGCCCAGATCAACAGGGGGGACAGTGCCCTGACAGTCCCTGCCAACACCCTAAGCTGTCTGCCAGGCCCTGGCACAGCACGGTGAGCTTTATTTGGTTGTAACCTTCTGTGCTGTAGGCTCAAACATGCTATGCCTTTGCTGCTCTGGCCATAGCTGCTGCCCTAGACACTGACGTGTGCACAGCGTGCTAGCATTAGGAACATACATGTGTGCCACTAAGTAACCAGATACCATTATACAGGCTCTGTGCTGTTAAGGAGGTCTTCCCCCAGCCCCTGCCTTGCTCCCCAGCCTACCCAAATATCTTCTGGTAATGTTGCTCTGTAGATGTAGTTTAAGGTTCTCAGCATCTGAAAAGAGGTACCTGAGACCCTTGTTTGTAGGAAAGGCCCATAGAGTGCAGATATTTTTCAGGCTGTGTATTTTACTTGTAGCACAGCGGGACTGTGAGCAATGACTTTCATAAGGCACTAGAAGGCACCACTATAAGCTAAATGTGGTATATCCAAGTGACTGTATTTCTAAACGGAGCACAAAGCATTGTAAGTTGTTAGCATCCTCTGTTTGAAGGACCAGCTTTAGGAAAAAGCATACAATTACTTTGTTTTGGTAATGGTCTGTTTTTCTTTTCCTCCAGCTCTTCTGTGTCATCAGTAATTTCTCCGGCCTTCGTAAGTCCCCCAGATGGGACTTCCATCCTCTTTTGCCCAGGCAGAGTTATCGTGAAGGGGTGGCATCTCCGAGGGCTGCTCTGGCGAGAGGTAACTCATCCTGGCGGTAAGGTCATTTGCCACAGTCATGAATGGTGAGAAGGAGTAGGATGAGGTGGCAGCATAGCTGGGGGAGTAGTGGACATCTTCAAGAGGATGCAGAGGGTAGGACTGGGCTCCAGGGATGGCTGGGGTCCAACCTGAGCTTCGGTATGGAGAAATGCCTCCAGACTCATGTGAGGAGAGGCAGCTGGCGCTGGCAGGCTGTGCTTGCAGAGGGTCTGAGCACGCACCATCCGACTGGCTGAGACTGTCGGGTGAGGTCTGCTCCCAGGGCTCTCTCTGCATGGAAGGGGGGAGAGATGGCAAGAAACACCCTTAAGAATAAAAGCTTGTCCTGGAGGTCACGGGATATCTAGCTTGGCTTCACCAAGCTCAGCTATACCCAGAGCCTAGCTGGGAACACTCATGAGGGTTTCTGTTGCTCTGGAGCAGTATTTGGTTTTAAAACTGTTGAAAGGAAACATCCATGCTGTGAATAGTGGGCAAGGCCTGGAACAGGCTCCTGGTGGGACTGACCAGCCCTGACCCTGAAGAGCGCAAGCGCTCTGCCCTGAGGGTGTGAATGGAACTGGCTCTTAGGATAGGCCACTGCCTAGAGCTAACAAAAGATGTTTCTAGAAACTTAAGGTGTTTAATGGAGTAGGTGTTTTGGGGAGCAGGGAAGGTAGTTAATTTAGGTGCTGGTCTCCAACAGGAAGAGGAGACAATTAGATGGAGTGTGGGAACAAAGTGAAAAACAGTTCCCCCTCAGCCCTGCCCCATCTGCTGGGTGCTGTGCTGTGGCTGCTTCCTGTAACAGCCACGTCCTTCCTGCATGAGTCCCCTTGACTTAACCCCAGCTTTAAATTGGGTAATCTTTTATTGGGTGACTGAGAACCATAGATTCACTTACTAGTAGGAAATGCGCTGTGTCATTAGGGAAGGATGGCAGGAGAGGGGGCACAGAAGGGCTGAAGAAGGAGCTGGTACCAGCTGTGAGGGAAGTAGCACGGTAATCCCCATACTGGTCGGTGAGATACGGGTCCAGAAGTGCCGAGTAGCCCTGAGTGGCAGAGGAATCGCATGAGAAGGGCTTGGACCCTAGAGGGGATGAGTAGACATCACTGACAAACTGCTTTGTGTTGTGGAAATCCAACTCGGTTGTGAAGGATCTCCTGACGCTGTAGTAACCAGCTATGGTAGGCGAGCCTGTCATGGTCAGAAAAAAGGGTTGGCTAAAGTGAAACTGTAACAGCAGCACATGGGGAGCCATAGAGCTATGGGCACCTCTGAAGGTGCAAACTCAAGTCCTTTTTTCTCTAGCATCACCCAGGGCAGGAGTCAATCCTGCCTTGAAACAGGTGTGTCAGCCCAAGTGCTTTTAGCACCTCGGACTGCCCTGATCCAGCTGATGACCTCCACATGCAGCAAACCAAATGTGTTTTGGAAAACTTCAAGTATGAGGCCGGGGGGATGGAGGTTAGCTTTGCCAGCTACAACTCCTGGGGAGGAGAATGGGGTTACAGCTGCAAAACCACCTGCCTCTCTTCCAGCCTCACTCCACTTTCCCTGCCCAAGAGCTCCAGGGGCAAAACAGGTCAGCTCCTGGTTTTGTACCTTCTCTCTTTAGCTCCAGGGAAAACTGGAAGACACAGAGGGAAAAGAAGGTGTTCTGTGTAGCACCTCTACCAAAAAAAAGGTGGGAACTGCTTTAATTATCTCTCTTTCCTCTCTTTGGGAATTTCATACAAGCCTACAGGGGCCTTTGTTTTGTAATTGCTGTTTCTGTTTTGACTCTTTCAATTACTTTCCTCCTGGGCTCTCTCTGAGGGGTGGCCCTGCTCCAGTGCTCCTTTGCTTACTTTCTGTCCTTTGGAGAAGAAGAGGCAGGAGCAATGTCAACTGTCCAACCTGCACGGAAGGTTTTTATTGGCGGAGGAAAACCTCACCTGGCATTTGGACGAATGATGACTGCGGTGTGCTGGTGCTACCCTGCAAAAGATAAAGACATGTTAAAAAAATGTCTTTTCAAAGCAAGGCAGTTGTCTAAGCATGTAGTTTGGGAAGGTGTTGGCATAAGTCAGATGCACTATTTGAGCCTTGGTGCTATCAGTATGAAGAGCTTAACTACAAGATTTCAAGCCTGGGGCCTCTGAGATATTAGCAGATGTAGGCTAAGATGAGATTTTGAAGGTATTGTGTAGAGCTGATAACAGTAGATATATAAAGATAACTGGCTTCTTTCTCATGTACTGCAGGGTCGCTTAATGTAGGCATAATGCTGAGCAGTCATTTTGGTGCTGGCGCAAAACCGGTCTCAATAAGCTGGTATCTAAGTCTCTGGCTGGTCAAAACAGGCAGATTCTGTACCACCCATGTTCCAGCCCAGGTCTCCTGTGCCGCATCTACCTGCCACAGAGCCACTTTAGCTGGCCCCTCCTAGCAGAACAAGCAGGCTTTGTGTAGGAGGCTGTTGTTTCTAGCTCCTATTTGGGTGCTACAGCAATGCTGTTAATAATAATCTCCTCTTGGTCTCTAGGTAAGGGGGAATTAGCCCTGAATGACCCTGCTGCTCACAGCGGCAAAGGCATCTGCTCCTCTGGAGCAGAGCTTGTACGTGGGGTTTCATTGAGTTCTGTCTCCAGACCTCCAATCCCACAGAGCAGAAACACAGTGCCCACAGCTGCATTTACCTCAGTTGTGCTGTCGCCCTGGCCAGTGATGGTGGCATGCTATTTCCACTTTGCATAGTGCAAACTAGAGGTTCCTGGCATAGCAAGCAACCAAATTTAGAGGTTTAGATTTGAATTAAATTTGCCAGTGCTAGGACTTCCTTTTAGTGCTGAGGGATGTTTGCAGCTGCTCCCTGTTCCATCATGAAAATGAGCTCTGAGCCCACACAAGTCACATGGGCTGCAGGAGTGATAGGAGGTGTTGGGAAGGAGCCCTTTGGCTTGCGGGCAGATGAGAGGGTTCATATTGCAGGATCAGGGCTGGGGCTTGCACCCGTCTCCAGCTGGGCCATTTTTGGCCACAGACCTCAGTGAGGATCATAGCTGGTAATGCACACTGCCCTGCAAAGCTAAAGCCTCGACATGCAGATGTGGTCTCAGCAGACACCCCTCTCTCAGCAGGCATGTCACTTCAGTAATATCTTCTCCTGCTTCAGCATTTTTCCCCATCACCTCCCCTGCCTGTCCAAGGTAATCGTGTCCTGGAGCCAGCTCATGTCTGCATTCACTGAGGAGGAATCTCTTCGAAAGCAACGGTGCAGGCCTCTGTTTAGTGTTAAGAGCCCAGTCTTAACACCCACCAGGAAGTAGTCTAGTATTGTTGTCTGGCACTCCTAACGCTGTGTTTAAGGAAAAAGTTGAATTAGGAGGTGCAGGTAGCACAGATGGTGCCAATAGGTCAAAGGACTGTGGTGATGAGAGCTGGGATGCTTCGCCGGAGGGACAGGAATGTCCCTGAGTACTGCTGCCAGCATCTATTGTGAAGTATTTCAAACTACCGATGCATCTAAGCTCATCTTTGATCCTGTCTGTTCAAGAGCCACTGAAACTATCTGACTGTGTGTCACAGGCAGCAGGTCCTCTTGCACACACCTATGATGGATATCCACAGAGCTGACATTAGCTGCAAGGGCTTTACCTGCCTTAATTAAATTGCAAGAGCCTATGCAGCAGCCCATCTTTGGCCTTCATCATAGCAGGCACCCACATACTTGCAGAGACCTGCATTTCACTTGTGTCCTGGCCCCTTATCAGAGGATGAATGGCTTGACTTAATTTCAGTCTATTAGTTCATTTCCTCCCTGCATTACTTCCTTTCAGTGCTGTGGGACTGGGGTAACTGGATCTTCTGCAACACATCAGTGTGTCTGTTTAGCATCACTTGAGCCCACAGCATATTTAACTGCTGATAAGCTTGGTCTCAGCCTGCCTCATACATGACCAGGCAGAGATACTGGCTGGGGCTACTCCAGAGACTGTGTTGCTTCACTGCCTTGGTAACCCAGGAGCGTTTTTCAGCTCCAAGGCTGCCTTGGTGAGTAAATTTAAGGGTCCAGGTAAAAATACTGACCTGGTCCTGCAATGGAGACCTATGGTGCCCTTTGACTGTACTTTGGTCTCAATGTATCTCCTCTCTGGGCCGAATCTGTAGTACAGCAGCTGAAGTAATAAAAATTAATAACAAAAGCAAAGCTCAGTCTGGGAAGAGCAGCTCACTGGTCTGCTGACAGCAAGTTTGCCATGTGATCTGTCCCTGGCCTCTCAGTGCTACTGGGCATAGTGCTTCATCTGTGTGCCTACCAGTTTCCCCATCTG
The DNA here is from genome assembly GCF_030867145.1 of Opisthocomus hoazin. NCBI lineage: Eukaryota > Metazoa > Chordata > Aves > Opisthocomiformes > Opisthocomidae > Opisthocomus > Opisthocomus hoazin. Next base: position 2,481,579 of record NC_134437.1, read on the forward strand.
AGAAAAGAGGATTATATGTTTTTCATGCAGTGGGTAACTGCTGGTTCTTGCCTACTTGGTAGATGAGCTAAAGGAAAAAAATTGTCAGATCCTCTCTAAAGCTCAGGACCAAGCCCTTCTGCACTGCAATTGGTGGGAACTCAGAAGCCCAAATTGTGTGGTTTTCATCACAGTACACACTGGTTTCCTATCATTTGACATGTGCAGGGCCTGGCTGTTGAGAATTTGTTGCTGTTCTACTGCCTCAGTAAACAGCCCAGCAGCTCACCTCTGATGGGCAATGACCTTTCCTTAACAGCAGAGATCTCCTCCACAGACCTCCCCTTGCACGACAAAGGCTACTGACTTTGGAGCAAAGATCATGTTCAAACAAAAGATGCAGCTAAATTACACTGCATCATAAACATACAAAGGGGTGTTCAGTTATCTGCCGTTTGCTTTGATTCTGCACTATATTATGTCAGATAAACAGAGCTGCGTTTACAGCTGTTCTTTTCGTGATATGTTCAAGCAAATACGGATGTTTGCACTGCACAATAATTTTTCGTCTCTTGTAGGGAATTAGCAACAGGACTGATTTCGCATTAGATAGACACACAAACTGCTAAGCTTTGGAATACAAAGCAAAGGGCAATAAAGCAAGCAGCAAGTGTTTTACAGTTCCTAGGACTTTTGATTGCAGCCGTTGAAGCTGCCGCCTCCAGAAAGGGAGCAGGTAAAGCATGAGAAGTCATCAACAGGATCTGTTTTGTCAGTGAGTGCAAATGCAGCAGTTGCTTCCCGCTGCTCTCCAAAGAAGTCTTCCCAAACACCTGCCTGGTGGGAGCGTGTGTTTCCAAATGACTGTCCCTGGCTCAGGGGTTCTGCCTTTCTGCATAAGCTGAAGGTTCTGAAGAAATTTATGGCTAGATCTTGCTTTGTTTGGTAATGTCCATGCTGTTCTTCTGCCTATTTTGTTACACAGAGTTAAGGTGCATGAAAGTAACAGTCAGAAAAATACTTGAAAGTCCCTTTGAGGTATCTTTGTTTTGCTAAAGGCAAAAAGTCTGAGGCAAATGGCTTGGGGGGGAAAAGAACATCAAAACTCCTAATATGTGTCTTCTGCTGCCAGTAATTCGGGTCTCTGCTCCCACACTTTCCTTCCAGGACACAGTTTCAGTGGCTTGACTGCACCTCCTCATCCATTAGTGGCCCCCTTGCTCCCAATCAGCCTGGAAGTGAAGTGCTGCTGGTTGGTAACAGTGAGTCCTGAGAGAACACAGGGCATGGCTTAATGTGTCACTGGATGCCATGTGCTGCCACCTGCAATATTGTGTTCCCTCCTGTGTGCCCTTTTCTGTCTAGTAATTGAGAAAAAACAATGCAGCATACTGTAATTTGACTTAGGTTTCTTGTTGCCATAGAGCCACTTTAAAAATGAATAGTCTCTTACAAACTGATGCTTGGCCTCTTTCCAGACCATAACATCAGTGCACCTCCCCTGGCACTCTAGTATGCCAGAGAGGAGCTGGAAGAAGCACAACATTCAGGGAAGAACATCTATTTTTGTGGCACGGAGTTGTTCAACTGTGGCTAGTGAAAAAGGAAGTTGACTTGAAAAGGTGTAATATGCAGGATGTGAAAGGAATGAGAAATTTAGCATTACTGATTTGCTCAAACAAACGAACAAAAAAGGACTTTAATCCCTCAAAGGTCCACTGATGTAAAAAGTCAAGGACCCCTCTGTGATCTTTTGCGGCACACGTGCTGCAAATATTTTTCTCTTCTCTGTCAATATTGGCAGTGCTCTGAACTCAAAATAAATGCCCTTTAAACGACAGGATTACGTGACATGACTCTTCTGGTTTAAATTTAAAAAGAATACAGTAAATGGGGTTGGGGGGGGAGGCGTGAGTGGGTGGGAAGTGACTTACACTGAAGCGGGAGCTCTGCCTGGATCGTTTTTCAGCAAGAAGGTCTTTGACTGTGTGTTTTACTCGCACTCCTTGGTACACCCGTTTGCCAAAATCTGTAGGGACTGAGGGAATGGAAAGAGCATTAGAGAAGTTCAGTGAAAGCATAGAGTATCTGGAAGAGGTTGTTAAGGAAGAAACAAATTCATTGCCTCTGTACACCAGGTTAGGAAGGAAGCAAGCAAGCATATAAGACTGCTATTGTTAATACAAAATCATCCCTTAGGAGCCAAATAGTGAGGGCTACTCATTTGCAGAGAGCAAAGATTGAGGTGCCCTACCCTGCCTTTCAGCAGTGGCTGCCACGTGGTTTCCTTGTGGCTCTCTCTCTGACGGATATGTCTGGCTGATGGCTTTTGGCTTTTGTTTTTCTGAAGAGAGCTCTGGGGGATCTTACATTTCCTCTTTGGATTAGCAAAATTTGATTTAACTGTACAGCCCCCATTGCTTTCAAAAGAGATGCTGTGGTTTAGCCCCTCATTGCCCTTCTGAATTTGCTGGCTTTCAGCACGTCACTCTGCGAGCTTTGATCTCAGTGCAGCAAAGGTGGAAATAGCCCAGACAGTTGGAGTGTCTCCTCTAAACGGTGATGTGAATCACAGTGCAGATCTTAGGAAGTAATAAGGAGCTGGCTGCTCAGTCTGCTGTGTATCCACAGCAAGTAAAGACAGGTACGTGGGGTCTCTGTTGTTTTATCAAGGTTATCGAAGAAGGCACAGAGGGGTACAGTGTCGCAGCCGTGTCACCCAAGAGTCTGACAGCAGGCCTGGCTCTGTTTTCTTGACCTGCGTGGAATACAGCACAACCTATCCATAGGGTCTGCATGACTTCTGGTGTGAGGCATCTGTCCTCTTCCTCTGGCTGCATAAAGCTTTGCGAGATCTGCCTTGTGTACAGGTGTTTTGGCACAAGTGACAGGACGGAGGTACGACGTACAATACTAGGGACAGCTCTTTTATCCTGGCTAGCCGGCTGTGCCCAAACAGAGAGCTCGCACCTGTGGAGCCAGGGAGGAGTGTCCATATGGACTTTTATTGAAACCTTCCTGAGAAGAACTTAGCTTTGAAGATAATCCCTTGGAAAACATGCAGTCATGTCTTCCTGAAGGAACACAAATAACCGTTCCACACCTGATATATTTGATCTCTCAAATGGTGATTTATCACTTTGCCCTTCTGCTTTTCAGCATGTGTCATTTGGCTCCATTTATCACTTTCATTCGCATGGCATTGTGTCCCCAGGTGCACATATACGTGGAGACCTTAGAAAGGCAAGAGTCGAGGGTCTAAAGAACACAGAATCTCAATGCAGGCTTGAGGTTACCCCAAATGTTTTCTGTTGGGCCTTAGCAATTGCAATTTTGGGCAACTGCAGCTTGGTTTTGGTGTTTGAGTACTAACCAGACAGACTTCACCCAAGACTGGGCACAAGGCAAACACATTGCAAGAGACAGTGCCCCAAAAATGTTATGATGAAAATAGTCAAAATAGAAGTGAACACTGAGTCTGCATTCCAACCAGCAAGTATCTGTGGACAAGCCAGGACACAGCCAGAAATGGATGTCAACTCTTCCAGCTGAGAGGAATCTGTATACTGAGCCAGGCTGTTTTCCACAGCCCTGATGCTGTGTACTTCTGCAGTCCCGTTTTCCTAACATTTCCTAAGACATCAGAAAAACACTACCACACCTCCTTACTTTTACACGTGGGTGCTGTGCTATTGAAGTTACTTCACTCATATACTCACAGTTATTCGTCTGCTCAAATTCTTGTAAGCAATGCAATGGCTTTGTCCTCTAATCCTGTTTTTAGCTTAGCAGTCCAACCTCACGTAATTAAATCTCTTGCTTTCAGTGAGTTATTCAGCAGGATCTGATGCTGAGCTATTAAAACTCCAGATAGCTCTGCTATTGGCAGCATTGGAGAAGGGAATGCTAATCTAGGCCTGAGTTTATATAATTTTCAAGCAAATTGAATCATATTTTGCACCACTTCAATCTAACTGCCTTTTGGAAAAACATTGCATTGTGAAGGAGTATAAATTCAGCCTAGAGAAGGTGGAACATGCTAATAGATACTATTAAATTCTTGGGACACTAAAGATGCCACGCATCAATTTTAGACAATTCTTCTTTTTGATTTTTTTTTTTTTTTTTTTTTTTAGTATGAGCCCAGGGGTGGCACAGTATGTTCTTTCCCTTATATTTCCATGAAGATGCATCCTTATGCTTGTGAAAAGTCAAGGTGCTGAAACTCACCTGTTTCCATTGTTGCCACTGCTGACAAGTCCCAGCTCTCAGATTCTGCAGGACTTCAGAGAAGGACTGTCCGTCATGATCTTCCCAGAGCAGAGTGAATTCCGTGCTCATACTCCACTGGTAAAGTTCCAGCTGAGCCTGATGAAAATATGTTTTGTACAATTTAGTGATGTCTCCATGATACCTTGCTTGGGATTTGCTTAAATGCAAATCTTTTGATGTGTGTTTCACTCCAATTTGCATGGTCAGTGTGGATCATTCCCAAAGAGTCTCTTTCCTGTCTGAGCTGACATTTCATGGATGAAAACCGAGCTGAGGTTTACTGACAGAAAAATTAAATTAATGGGTTAATGTGAAAGGCTCTAAGTCTTGCAGTGATGAGTCATCTCCTTATAGGTGAGGAACCTGTCTGGAAAAACAAGGCTTGGGATAAGAGTGTCTTCTCATGTGTAAGTATGAGATACCCACATGCTGTTGAAGATGCACACAGTGAGCCTACTTGGGGAGTAATACTGTATCTGTGGGAGCCCACAGGCTAGCTTGTGCATTACACAGTTAAAGCTGGATCTTTGGATGCTGTGAACCCAGGGGGTTTTGCATGGCATCCACTAGCACCTGCAGGGAGAGGGGTAATACCCATGGGTAGCATGCTCATGGGACTGGCAGGAGCATCCGTTAGCAGACCCACATGCTCCTGGGGGGAGGCCAGGGTTTGGCTCCCGTATCAAGCAAGGGGACCCCTTTCTGAAAGTCTGAGGTTAGTCTACAGTGAGGTGCCAGGAGGAGAAAGAGCAGCCGGGAAACAATTTGTTCTTACACTGCTGCTGGACCCAGATTAAAGGGACTTTTGGCCAGCCATGCTGTAGCCATTTCTCTGTTCCCAGCCTCCAAGTGATAGCAACTCTGTTTCTGCAAGATCTGAACCAAGAAGCAGAGTTAAGCCTTTAAATTCTTCTTTAAGCACCGTAGCTTATATCCTAGTTCTGAAACATGTCTGCGTTTGCTGTAAGAGAGCCATTTTCCCCGCAACATGGCTAGCACAACCTATTCATATGGTGAGGACAGGCTGCAGTGAGGCAGAAGATCTCTGGAGTGTTTTGTGTACAAGCAGAGGGGGCTGGTGTGCAGCATTGTGCTCATCTTACATGAGCAGGACAAGACTGGTGCCAAATGTTTCTCATAATTAAATATTTATCCTCTTGTAGAGTCTGCTGCCAGCTTACGGGTCTGTCAGGTAAGATCTGTCCCTCTTTGTAGTTCCATGTGCTTTCCCCAGCATTGGCCTGGAGATAATTTGTCCTGTCATGCGAACTGGCTTCCTGGGGAAGGCTATTATTTTTTCTATGTGTAATTATTCTTTTCCTTCAGAAGAAAAATCAAATACAAAGAGCAGCAGCTGGCAAAGGCTGCATCTGCTCAGGCCATTGAGGCAAGTGAGGAAGGTAGAGCTGAAATAGCATCCTGAAGAATTCCCAATTTTCTTAACTTGTAGAATGACTCCAGTATTCTGCCTGCTCAGACATGGAGCTCGGGACCAAGAGGACATGACATAACCAAGTTCATGGAAAAAGACCTGAGCTCCTGTATACAGAGTCTTTCACCATGTATATACGCCCTCTTACAAAAGACAAGTCTTATTTTGGCCTGTCCATTCCTGGCCACCCTCTCTGGATATCCACAGCTGTCTCAAATTTGGCTGACAGGTAATAGAACAGGCAGGAAGCACCAAGCGGATCGGGGAAGTGTGGACAGATGTGAAGTCACAACAGAAGAGGGCTGTCTTGGCTTTGTCAGCAATAGGCTTTGTTTGCCACCTGCCTCGTGGCAGGCTTCCCAGATAGTTTTGTCTCCTGTGCCAGATATCTATATAGTTTACTTAGGATATACAAGTTAAATCCCATCCCCATTCAAGCTAATAGCTTTGCACTGTCTAGCCAGTCCAGGTGTTTTCTGTACTGATTGCAAAATAATTGCATTGAAAGGAACAGATCCCTGCAGAAAACAAACAAAGATAGCATAAAATCTCAGCTAGCCTTCTTTTAGATGAGATCTGTTTCTCACCCTACATTTTCATTTGAAAGAGCATCAGACCCAGATTTTCTGTGTAATTTAGTGAATTTTGGCACATGCTTTCCATTCACATCAGAGGGGCAAGCCAGTGTGTATGACAGGAGTTACGGAAGCAATTGTGTATTGGCAAGGCACGCTTTTTTATACAGTCCCATGTGGTTTTAGCGTGGCATTTACCCGCACCCAGGCAAACTTTGAGAATTGTATCTCCATTTTGTGTTACAAAAGCCTGCAACAGCAGATGTAATAGTCAATGTATATTTATTGAATTCAAAATCTCATTTCAGTCTGTCTTGTCATTACCGAGTAAAGTGAGTATGTTGCATTATCTCCCATCAGGAACCGTAGCACTGACGGGTTTTGTCTTTGGCGCTCGGCCGGGATGCCCAGTTGCGTGGGTTTTGACTGCAGTCTCCACGCCGCGAGGACTCTCTCGTTTAGGCGAGGGGCGATTCCGGAGGCATCTGGAATTAACGTTGTGTGGCAGCAGCAAAGCCTGTGCTGGTCTTCGCGCTCCACCACCGCAAAGCGCAATCTTATCATCGCGACAGCGGTCCCGGCTGCGGGCTTCCCGAAACCCAGCGCGAGCTGGTCCCGTGGGTGTTGGAAGCGATTTCGCTCGCGGGTCGGCCCCAAACGGCCTGGGAACCTTTGTGAGTCGGTGCCGCTTCCCGGCGGGCCCGCTGGGCCGCTGCACGCGCGCACCCGGCTCCTGCGCGGGGATTGGTAGGCGGCCCGTCGGGGGCGGCTGCGATTGGGCGGGCGGGCGCGGTCCGTTGGGTTCCGGCGCCCCCCGGCGGGGCCGGTGGAGGGTGAGCGGGGCGCGGCAGACCGCTCCGCTCTGCCGGGGGCTCCCCCGTGCCCCGCCCGCGGGTTCGGGGCCGCCGGGCCCGCCGCGGTGGCTCAGCCCCGGCTCCGGCCGCCGATGCGGGAGCGTGGGGCCGCCCCTGCCCTCGCCGAGGCCTGCCGGACAGCGCCCGGGCCGGTTTCGGGCAGCGGGTGACCGCGACGGCGAGGGGAGCCCTCGGCGTCTCCGCCCTGCCCTTCGGGGCCGGCCGCCCCGGCCATGCCGCCCGCCAGGGCCTGCGGCAAGGAGGCCTTGGTGCTGCAGTGCGAGTGGGAGGCGTGCACCTACGTGGCCTCGAAGATGGAGGAGTTTTGCGAGCACGTGGCCCAGCACCTGCAGCAGCACCTTCCCGGGGATCACCGGGATGAGATGGACCCTCTCGGTAAGGAGCCAGCAGCCTCGACCGCTGGAGCTCGCGAGCCCTCCCTGTGCTCTCATATACTTCCCTGTGAGAAAACCTTCCCCTGCCTGAGCGTCACTGCCTGTTGCAGGATGAATCTCATCAACAAACAGCTGTGGTGTTTGTCTGCGGGAACTTGAGCTTTATGTGGAGAGTTTCCGTCAGACCATCATGGCCTCTGTATCTCCTGTGTGTGTTGCAGAGGAATACACGTGTTTGTGGCAGGAATGCGGTTTCTGTTCCCCGGAGAGCTCAGCTGACCTTATTCGCCATGTCTATTTCCACTGCTACCACACTAAGCTGAAGCAGTGGGGGCTACGGGCCCTGCAGAGCCAGTCAGATGTGAGCCATTGCCAGCTGGACTTCCAGAGCCGCAATATCATCCCTGAGATCCAGGAGAACTTTCTGTGTCTGTGGGAGTACTGTGAGGTAAGAACAGGCGATGCAGTTTCACTTTCTAGTGTGTTATCTGTGATGTGGCGGCCAAGGGAAGGAGAGCCGCTGTTGTCTTGCAGCTCACCTGCATGCCTGTCTGTTGGCTGTTTTGTACCTGTGTGAAAGCACCTGTTGTGCTCTGGCTGAGGCTAGCTCGTGCTGATCTTTTCACCCTCTTGTGTCTGTCCTTGCTCCCCAATAGAGATCATTTGATAATCCTGAGTGGTTCTATCGGCATGTGGAGGATCACAGCTTCTGTTCGGAGTACAAGGCAGCAGGGAAGGAGAACCACGTGGTCCTCTGTGGCTGGAAAGGTTAGTGGGTGCATTCAGGGCCTCACTAGAGAGCTTTGCACAGGGCTGAATTGCAAACATTGTACAGGAGAACTCTGCGCTCAGTGGCAGGGTTTCAGAGAGCCTCTTGAACTTCAAAAATACGTGCGCGTGGTCCTAACAGTGCAATATTCCTGTAGAATTTCCCTCAGGGGATCCATTTGAGTGCTTAATATTGAACTTTATATTTAATTAGTACCTAGAGGAAAAGGCCCTAGTTTAATTTTTTTAGTAATTTATCTCTCCTGTGTTTGTGCAGTTGCCTTAGCTGCTTGCAGTGGGCTGTTTGTACTCTAGTGATCTCACCCTGCTGTGACCCTGCTCTCTGGGCTATTTGGAGCAGGGAGTTGATCCTTGCTGGTCAAAACAGAAGCAAGAAGCCTGCCATTGAGTCAGGTTGTGGATTGTGGCCCATGTGTGAAAGATCTTAATGGCATGTTGTTGTTTCTGTTTAGACTGCGATTGCACCTTCAAGAGGCGCTGCAAACTGCGGGAGCACTTGCGCAGCCACACGCAGGAGAAGGTGGTGGCCTGTCCTACCTGTGGGGGGATGTTCGCCAACAACACCAAGTTCTTTGACCATATCCGCCGTCAGACTGCACTGGACCGTAAGCTCCTGAGGGCGGGGGAGGAAAGGGTTGTGAGCAGCCTTCTGGCTGGGCCATTTGGTTTGCTAGGGCTGCCTGTTCTCTGTGAGCAAAGGGCATGCGTGTGCTTGGAAACAGCCTGGCTTCTCTGATGACTGGGAACCGAGACACTGATGAATCTCTGAGACGTGTCTTCTTGCAGAGGTGAGAGGGTTGGAGGCTGACAAGGCTGCACAGGGCTCACAGTGCTGCAGCCAGAGCTGTTCCTCCTGTAGGGACTCAGGACTGAAGTCAAAGGCAGCAGCTGGGCACTTGCAGCAGGACTGGAATTTGCTTATTGCGTTGCCTTGTGCTGTGCTGGCGGCGGGGGTGTGTGTGGTGGTTGCTTCTCAGTTCCTGCAATGGCAGCACAAGGAGGCTGGGCAAAGGGGAGGCAAATTGGTCTTTGCAAGTGGGTTTTTTTTGTTTGGCTTTGTAGTCAGTGTCTGCTGTGTCTGCCTGGAGAGAAGGGTTCCCAGCTCCACTTTAACTCTTTTTCTCACTTGCTGCTCTTTGTGCTGTTCTCTCTGCTTTGAATTCTTTTCTCACCACCCCCTCCTCTTTCTCCCTGACCCTGATGCTGCAGAGCAGAGGTTTCAGTGTTCTCACTGCTCCAAGAGGTTTGCGACAGAGAGGCTGCTCCGTGACCATATGAGGAACCATGGTGAGTAAAGGCCTCTTCTCCCAGCTGAGGCTCTGAAGAGTGTGTGCTTTCCCCTCCTTTGTGATAATGTTTTCCACCCATTCTTTCACACAGTGAACCATTACAAGTGCCCTCTGTGTGACATGACCTGCCCACTGCCCTCCTCCCTGCGCAATCACATTCGCTTTCGGCACAGCGAGGAGCGGCCATTCAAGTGTGACTACTGTGACTACAGGTGAGGAGCAGGGCTTTCCGTCTTCCCAAGCTGGAGATGGAGAAACACCCTGTGCACGTGTGTGTGTGCACGCGTGCTGCACAGTGTTCAGCATTGTTCCCTTATCATTTCCTTTTAGCTGCAAGAATCTCATTGACTTGAGGAAACATCTGGACACGCACAGCAAAGAGCCAACCTATCACTGCGAGTTTGAGGCTTGCAGCTTCGCTGCGCGTTCCCTCTGCTCCATCAAACTGCACTACCGGAAAGTCCATGAGGTGGGAAGGGAGCAGAGCGCTGTTCTGCTGTGTACTCTCTCCTAGTGAGGCTGGGAATCGCTAAGTGCAACATGCTGTACAGAAGCATGAGGAAAAAAGCTAAAGTCATGTGAAGTGCCCCAGGTTGACCAGGGCTGTAAGAGTGTGAGATCAGGTTGCATTCCTCTCTTATTGCCGCAATGATACATCATGTCAGTCTTCTCAGAGAATCTGATTCCTCCTGCCATGCATATGCGTGGGTACCAGGCCCTCTGATCAGGCTCATGGGGTATTCACATCCCTCTCTCTGCTCTGCAGGGTGACTCAGAGCCTCGGTACAAGTGCCATGTCTGTGACAAGTGCTTCACACGTGGAAACAACCTTACTGTCCACCTCAGGAAGAAACACCAGTTCAAATGGCCCTCGGGGCATCCTCGCTTCAGGTACTGCCCATCCTTAGCTCCTCACTAGCTCCTCTCTAGTGCAAGAAACAGCTGGAGCTGCATCCTGCGTCTTGCTGGAGCAGAGAGCTGGTAGTGCTTGGGCTCTGGTGTTTGCCTGTAATGTGCTCCAGACCCATTTCCTGGTGCCTGGGAGGCACTGGACAGCGAGCATTTAGTGGGATCTGGCACAGCGACAGGGCAGTCCTGGGCAGCGGCTCCAGCAGTGGGTCAGAGATTAGGGGCAAGGGCAGCAGTGGTGCTATCACTGCTGCATGTGGTGGGATGCTTCTGAGCTTGGCCGGGGTGAGGTCCAGGTGTCCCACTCTAGAGGGAGCTGCTGCAGGTCAATTTCCTGACAGATGCCTCTGCTATATCCTCTCTAGGAAACTCCAGAGCCTAAAAGCTGGGAGGGGAAGAGGATGGACTTCAAATGCTCCCAGTGAAACAGAGTGGTGAAAGGAGATGGGCTTGGGAGATGATAGAGGCCTGGCAGAAAGCTCAGAAACTGCCACATGGATGTGCTTTTAGGGGTAGGGGCTGAAGGGCTCTTGTCTTACTTGCCTGGTATCATCTGTGTAGCACTGGGCGTTGGAACCTAGAATATAGCACTGCTTCCTTGGCTGCTGCTTCAGACTACTACCTGTCTCTTGGGAAGGGGCTGCCGTGTGACTGGCGCCATCACCACTGCCTGTCTCTGCTCAGGTACAAGGAACATGAGGATGGCTACATGAGGCTACAGCTGGTGCGTTACGAGAGTGTGGAGCTGACAGAGCAGCTACTGAAGGACAGAGAGAAGCAGGGGGAGGCACTGGATGGCTCGACTGAGTGTGTGGTATTGTCTGAGGGTGAGGGCAACCTGCAGGGCATCATTCTGGAGGCCCCGGCAGAGGCTCCGCTGCACCCGGCAGCTTGCTCTGCTGACAACCCTGAGCCAGCACGGCCGAGTGCCTTCCCAGGAGCACTGCTGCCATCGGACCAAGAACCCAGCACCCCGGCCAACCCCATCATCCATGTGGTGAACCGGACCAACGAGCATGGGGAGAATGAGACTGTGTGTTATGTCATGGCCAGTGCGTCCTCAGAGGAGCAGGTGGCAGCACCCGGCGGGCTGGCTATGGAGCTGGAGGAGAATGTCATGGACCGTCTGCAGAAGACAGCTGAGGAGCTGGGCATCCAGATCGTGTGAGGTGCTCACTGGCCTCTTCGCGTGTGGAGAACTTGGGCCTCCATGGGATGGTGCCAGTGGGGGAGGTTGGGCAGTGCTTGGGGGAGAGGGCTGAGCTTGTCTTTGCCTACCTGCAGCTGGCTAACTTGCCCCCCCCGCTGCCTCAGCCTCACTGGCTGCCGGTTCTGGTCAGCGTGGGGCAGGGGGAAGGACAGGTTTCTCTCACTTGTGGTGTGGAGCGATCTGAGCTGGGAAGAGCTGTCTGTGTCCTCTTGGGGATTGGAGACTAGGCAAGGACTAGCAAGACTCTCCAGGAGGTTTGGCATTAGCCTGACACAGGCCTTCCCCTCTTGGTCACTCACTGGTGAAGTGGCCCCTGCTGCTGTGCATCTGTTAGCCCTTGCTGAGCCTGTTCCTCACCTAGGATCTCAGGTGGGACGGTGTGCTGAGCAGGCACTGTGGCTGAAGCCTCTTCCCTGTGGAGACGTGTGGCCCTTAGCAGGCCTGTTCTCCCCTGTCCGTACTTTGTTCTCCAAAGGATGGCATGCTCTACTTCTGCCTTCATCAGCAGTTACCTGCACATCACCTTTCCTAGGTCGTTCAGCTGGTGCTGTTGGTGGTGCCTGCACCACTGATCCCGTTACACTGCTCTGATCTTTGGGAGGAGAGGACTGGAGGTGCTACTGTTACCCTGCAGCACTGGGGGATTGGGAGATTCTTACTGCTTTTGTCCTTCCCTGGGTTTCCTCCCCACATTGGGGTTTGGGCTCCTGGTTGGGCAAAGTATTCTTTGGTAAGATAAATAAAAGTCAGACTGCCAGGCCAACCAGTGTCTGGTGTCTGTTTCAGCCATTGCGTGTTGTGATGAGAGGATGAGACTGAGTTGTCTAGAGCGTGTAGAGTGGGATGTGGGCACTGAAGAGCTGCCAGGAGCTCTTGACAGGTCCTACGTGCTGCCACTTGGTGCAGCTGCCGACTGCCTTGGAGAGTGCGGTGTTCCGCATCCCCAGAAGTGGCACTGGAGGGCCAGGTTTAGCTCTGGCACTCTTGTTTCCTGCTGTCCTGGTGTGGGTTTGATTTTTGCTGCCTTATTCAGGGCATGAATGTCAGCTGCCTGCAATGTCATTTTTTGAATATAGAGAGTAGCCTGGGCTTGTGAGCAGAGCCAGCTTGCCCTTTGTCAAGTGCCTTGGATGAGGACAGTGTGAAGCTGATGTCCTTGGAATGACACTCGGGCCCTCACTGCCCTGACGGTGCCCTGCTGATCTCCTGGGCTGCACACTGACTTTTTTGCCTTGCTTTCTTTCTCAAGCAGTTCAGCAAAAGCTGTTGGAATTCCAGGTTAACGGAGTAAATAAGTTTATGCTAAACCCTTGGCCATCTGCTCGCTTTCTAATTACAAACGTTGTGGGTATGATTTGTGGCTGTGCCCTTGGGATGGGGTGATGAGAGCAGCCCCTTGGCCTGCGCCCTGGGAGCAGGGCAGCGTGCTCTGCAGTTGCCATTCACAAGGGCTGGGTAAGGAGCAGGGACAAAGTGGGCAGAGCTGCCCGCTGCAGCCTGTGTGGGAACGCTTCCTTGGGCTGGATCTGCGTGTAAAGTGCAATGAGCATGACTGCACCCCAGTACCGCTCTCTCCAGAGGTGTGCAGGCAGAGTGCCTCCCATGGGCCAGTGGAACACAGCCGGGGCCGTGTGCTGGGCACCTTGTGCTGGGGGTGAGGCAGGGTGGGAGGCAGCTGGCTGTCCCAGCAGCCCTGACAGCATGCACTGCAGGAGGATGCTGCTGCTCTGGGGAGAGCATCCCTGGGCTGCCAGAGTGAGATGTGGCCAGGTCTTGCCAGCCTTCCCCACCTTGCCTGGCCCTTGCTCCCTAGTACTTGGCAGAGCTGGGCTGAGGATACCTTCGAGAGAAGGGCATTCTGCCAGGTTTGCATTCACGGTGCTGCCAGCTTGGCCCTCTGTCCAACACGCAAACCTTGGGGCTCTGCTGCCAAAGCCACGGCTGTGCCTGCATTATCTCGGACTACAGCACTCCTGCACTACGCAAGTGCTAGGTGTTGGGAGCGGAGGCGAGGCTGTGGTGGCTGGGAGGAGTTGGCCCTTTAAACACTGGGTCCAGAGAGGGTAATCTGCCAGAGATTATCTGCTGGGAGAGGATTGGCATTAAAGAGAATGTCTCCACCCTTCTCCCATGTCCTACAGCATCCCCTGTCCTGTGTGTATGGAAAACAAGTTCACTTTCTCCTGGGCAAGCAGAGAGAGGGCCTTTGGTTTGAGGGGCAAAGGGAGGAGAGCAGAGTGTGTGCTATGGGACTGGGCCTCCTCTTCCTCGCTGTGCTGGTCACGCTGGTCGCCTGCGAGGACCCAGAAGGTAACAGGGTGTTTGGGGGAAGAGGGGCTTACAGGGTGCCTGAGAGCTGCTGGCCCCTGGCTGGACCGGTCTTCCCGAGCAGGGAGCAAGACCTTTGTCGCATCCCTGTACCAAGGCTTGGCACAGGGGAAGTGGAAGCTGGCTTGCAGTAGAGCCAGGGGACGCAAGTGGACACGCTCCTCACCACAGCAGGGTTTGGGGGGTGGGCTGAGACGAGCCTTCGCTGAGCTTGTACCACCTCCCTGCGGGTCTCTGAGGTCTGGGGAGCTGGCGGCAAGGGTGATCCTTGGCCCCCTGCCCCAGCCCTGCTCTGCGTTGCTCTCTGCGGCACCAGGAGACCTGGATACTTACTGGTCTGGCACAGCACCCATCTGCTTGGGGGGCTGCAAGGGGAAGCACAAGGAGCTGAAGAGGAGCCAGTGCGGGAATGGCAGCTGCTGCTGGCTGGGCTACAAGTCCTTCTGCCGAGGTACAGCCAGAGGGGAGAGACCGGTGGGGCCCTGGGGATGGCTGCAGGGCTTGGCACAGCCAGCCTGGGAAGGGCAGGTTTTGTGCCATGCACACGTCTGTGGAGTTTCTCCAGAAGCCAAGCCCTGGAGCCACAAGGGGACGCAGCCAGGGGCACCCGCAGAGCCTGCCCAGCACCCTGGTCCTCGCCCAGGACCTGCAACCTTGTCCGGGTGCATTGCCTTGGGCTGCCATTCTGCTGAGCAGGCTGCACAGGGTGCTAGCCCCGCGCTGCCCACGGGAACCTCCCTGTCCCCAGTGAACTGTGGACGACCCAAAGCGGACTTCAACTCAGTGGTGTACGGCAACGACTGGTGGGTTGGCTCGGTGGTGCGCTACAGCTGCCGGCCTGGGTTCCTACTGCTGGGAGACCCAGCCAGTGCCTGCCAGCCCGACGGCCACTGGACCCCCAAGCCCACCTGCCTCCGTGAGTACTGCTGGATGCCACGCTGAGCCCGATGGGGCACCCTGCCTGTGCGGGGAGCAGGCAGGAGGGCTGCAGACGTGTCCGATCCCTCTGGTCCCCCAGCCTACTGCAGGAGGGTGGTAGCGCTGGTGGGCACCCTGTGATGTGCTCTGGCCCTGCTCTCGCAGGGATCTGCCTGCGAGGTCGGATTGAGATCAGTGAGCGGGACATTACTGGGAGGTGCTCCTCCTCCTGCAGCACCCAAGCCCATCTGGGAGCCTTCCTGAACCACGGCTGCATCAAGATCTCAGCCTGTGTCACCAAGCACTCGGGTTGGGCCCTCTGGTTCCTGCGCTGCGATGTGTGCGAGTGTGACTGCCACGTCCCATGCGGTGAGTCCTGGTAGTGGCTGGCCCACCTTTGGTAAAGGACTGTCTCACCATTTTTTGGGAAGGGTTGGAACTGAGAACTGGGGACTGCCTAACAGCTCAGAATCTGCTGCTCTTGCTCTCCTTACAGCTTCCTCTGGGTAGAGCTCGGCGGTCCGGGGCTCTGGCCACTGGCCCCACACCAAGGGGGGCTTCCACCCTGGATGTCTGCTTCCCTTTTTCATGTGTCTCCACTGCTGTGCTCCTTCTGCAAGCTCTGTCCATCCCAAGGCTATCATCTGAGAGGAGAGGAGAGGAGACGTTCTGGACTGTCTGTCTCGCAAGGCTGCCTTTCTGCCTGGCCCCTTCCTGTGATTCTCCAGCGGCAGGGAATGCTCTGTGAGTAGCCGGCGCTGGGGAGCTGCATTTCCTGCAGCTGGGCTTGGGGACGTTGGTGCCTCGACCTCCGTTTGCCCGGCTGCTTCCTAGAGGAGGCTCATATCCCCTTTTAGGGGGGGAGGCAGCATGTATGCCTGTGCCTGTTGCAGAAGTATCTATCCCATCTGTCCTGCAGGTTGTGATTCCTCGCCAGCAGGTCTTCCTGCACACGAGGCAGCTCCTGGGCTGAGGCAGATCTGCCCTCTGTGCTTCCTGCAGCCATCAGGCAGAGCTGAAGCATGGGACCTGCCCAGTATCCCCATGCCACGGGCAGAGCTCGCAGGGCATAGCAGCCTGACCAGGGCTGCACCACCTATTGCTGAGGAATCAGGTGTTTCAGTGGGACAAACTGCCCTAAAGCCTCCCTGGCAGCACTGGGGCCAAGGACAGCTAGCTGCATGGGGGAAGGTCTCGGCTCCCAGGTACAAAGTCTTTCCTGTGGCCTGGTCCACACACTGGCTGCAGGGCATGCTCCTTCCAGGGTCTACAGTCTTGCCCTGCGAGCCCCTTTCCCCCGGGAGTTCTCTTCCAGCAGCTTGGGGGCTACAAAGAGACACTGTAGGCGATGCCCTGCAGCCAAGACAGGTAAGGAGATAGAAGGGGAGTGTCCTGAGCACAGCAGGGCCCTCTTCGGTCCTGTAGCTGGAGAAGAAGACCTGGAGTGTGGGGCCGCGATGACTCCTTCTGGGCATCTGAGGAGGGAGCTGGGGCTGTGGGCTCTCACTGCTTACCGTGGGGCCTGTTAGCCTGTGCATGGCTGCAATTAATGTGGCTCTTGGCAGGAGCAGCCATCATGGGCACTGCTGTAACCCTGTGCTATGCCACCTTTCTTCTCAGGAGTGGGTTTCTGACCAGCCTCCCTTCCCTAAACTCTTTGTTCTCCCCACTGGCCCTTCACTTCTCGCTGGGGCAGTGCTCAGTGGGTTGCGTTCATGCTGATGCTGGTACCTGGCTCCAGCCTGGAACAGTCTTGTACTCCCTGGGGACCGCCCTGGCTCCCTCTGAAGCAGCAATGGAAAAGCCAGAATTTTTATTCCCCCAGGGAAGGAGAAGGTGGTCTGGAGCAAGCGTGATGGGATTGTCAGGGGAGCTGGATGGCCAGCAGCACCACCATGGGTAATTAAAAATACAATTACAGGAAATCACCCAGGTTTTCCACTCATGCAAAGAGATTCTGCTGCCTGCTTTTTCCCCAGAGCCCTGGACATACATGACAGAGCCAGGACAGGATGCCTCTGCCACTGATACTGTCCCGGACGTGTGAGCGACCATAAGGAAACAGCTATGGTCAAGGCCACTGTAGGAGGGTCCTAGCTGGGGAGTAGATGGATGCTGAATGTGCCCATGACACTGGTCACCAAGCCTTTCTGGGCACTGGACTCCCATCCGTGCTGGCCTTCTATCTTGAAGCAACTCCACAGCAGGATGCAGCAGTAGCCGCCAGTTGCTCCATGGCCACCAGCTTCATCTTAGGAGCTCCTCACCCAGCCTCGAGCAATTGAGAAGGAGCGGGCTTTAGTATCAAGGGGGTTTACTCCCAGACCCTGCTTGTGCTTAGCTGCAGGGAAGCAGGGCTGTTTTGGGCTGCACGGAGGGGGCCTGAGCTGAGAACAGCCAACAGTGAATGCCCTGGGGAAGGGAGTCAGCATGCTGAACGCAGAGCAAACTGGGTGGGTCCGGCATGCCTTTTGCTCCAGGAGATGTCTTAAGACCTCTGTATGGAGCTTGGCTCCACGAATACCTCATTATGCCATCCCCCTGCCCAGCCTGTGGGCTGCTCTGCCCCACAGTCTCTCTTCTGGCTGCGCCCTGCTCCGTCAAGGACCTAAATCACTGCCCTGAGCTCTGTCCCAGCCCAAGGCTGATTGTGGAAGGGGAAAGCTTTCAGTGGCTCAACAGATGGTTTTTTAATTAATACTCCTGTTAGTGCCACTCATTTCCATATGTCTTTCGTGTTTAAGTGCTGTGGTGGGTGAGAGGTGTGAGTAACAGTAAGGATGGAGCCAGGCGTGGTGCTGCAGAGGGTGGAGGTGCAGGGGGATGGCAGGTCCCCCATGATGAGCTGTGGAGGGGAGTGCGTGCTGGGGGAAAAGCCCTGGGGGGGCACCCTCCTATCAAGGCCCTTTGAGGCCAGCTGTAACCCCACCAGCCCTGGCTCTTGATGCCTGGTGTGGGCTTCCCAGGCAGTCCTCAGTGCTGCAGCCCAAGTTTCACCCAGCTGTGTCCCCGTTGGGGTGGCTGCGTGGTGATGCAGCCCCTGTCCCAGGTCAATGGGGGCCAGGAGCATCCCTGGTGGGAGTGAGCTTAGGGGGTATAGGCCCCATGGGGTTTTGGGCCGAGGTGGCAACGGAGGGAGCTGCCGTGGGCTCTGCTCCATATATGTGAAGAGCAGCCGGGAGGGGTGCTGCGGGGCTGCGGAGACAGGGCTGGCAAACCCCCGGCTTGCGTGCTTGGGATGCTCGGGGCCTTGTGGCTTGCGGGGAGAGGAAATAGGGCCGGTCCCTTTAAGCGGATTTTTCGCTGCCTGGCGGTGCTGCCCGCCTGGGCAGCCCATCCTGTCGCCCCGACAGGTAGCGGCAGCGGGGACGAAGCCGGCGGAGAGAGGCACCGCGGAGCAGCTGGGCCCGGGGTCCGCTAGCCGCTGCTGGCTTGGGGCGGAGAGCCCCCCTCCCGCCTCGCCCGCCGCCCAGCCCAGCCCAGCCCTGCGGAGGGATGGGGAGGAGACCCCGGTCGGGGACCCGCGGGGGCAGCGCCCAGCGCGGGCGTCGGCGCTGAGGACCGGCCGGCTGCCGGCGAGCCGTGCCCCTGCCCCGCGGCGGGCATCGCCCCTTTGTCTGCGGAGGAGGGCGAGGCGGAGGGCGCTGCGGCGGCGGCACGGCCGGGCGCGGGGCGGCGGCGGGGCGGGTGCTGCCTGCCAGGGGAGCCTGCGGGGAGAGGAGCCTGCCGCGGGGAGACCGGCGGGGAGCGGAGCCGGCGGGCGCCCCTTCCCCGGAGCAGCCCTCTCCCTGCCAGGGTGGGGGCGGCGGGCAGCCGGCGTGAAGGAAGAACGTCCTCAGCAAAGCCGCCTTCCCCGGCGCCGGCCGTGGGGACGGGCTAAGCCGGGGAGAGCGGCTTGCGGGATTTCGCGCTCCTGGTGACGCCCGGCCGAAGGAGTCAAGGTGAGCCCGAGGGCGCCCCGCGCCTGCTGCCCCCCGCGCCCCCGCCGCGGCTGCTGGGGGGGGGATCCGAGCGCTGGGGTCCCGCAGCCCTCCTTCCCCGCGGCTGGGGCTGGCTATCTTCCAGCCCTGAAAGGGATCCCGCCGCAGTGAGGAGAGGGCTAGGCAGACCTCCGTGCGGCTCCTGGCGAGGCCGGCTTCCCCTTTCAGGGACTGTGTGTCTGTGTGTGTGCATTGCAGCTGTAGCGAGGAGCCGCCTGCAGCCTGCGCCTCGGCAAAATGTAGGTTAGCGAAGCGTTAGGACCCTAGCCTTGGAGGTGAGATGGGTGCTGGGCCCAGCCTGCTCAGGCACAGCTCAGGATCCCTTTGCCAGTGCTGTGGGGATCCCCAACCCCATCCCAGTCCGTGGTGCCGCAGTGGGACCCGGGGTTAGCATACTCCCCACCCTACTTGGCTCAACATCCCCCCCCCCCCCAGCACCACAGGGAGTCCTCAAGCCAAGGAGGGATGTGGAGAGCTTGGCTGTGCTGCAGCTGGCTGTGGGGAGGACTCTATGTAGAAGGCGCTGCCGAGCAGGAGAGCATTCAGGCAGTTGTGTGTATTAGCATCGTGCAATGGCCCCAGTTAAGTACTGGCCTGGTCTCTGAGGCTTGTGTTGCTAAGAGCCAAGAAGGTGAAATATGCCAAGGGAGACAGAGAAGGACTGGCACTAGCAGGGCCCCCTCCCTGGTTTATTAGGTCTGCCCCACCAAGCCCACGGGGACCCTAGACACCAGCTGAGGGTCTAATCCAACCAGGACTGCTCTGCCCCAGGAGCCTGGGTGAGGCACGGCGCGCTTTGTCTGAGGAACTGGCTGGAACAGTCTGCTTGCTTGGGAACCCACACCTGTACCCCCCAAGCCCTGGCCAGGCCAGGCAGGGGTAATTCCTGGCGAGCCCTTAGGGACATCCAGGCACAGCTGGGTGTTGCTTGTCGAGGCCAGAACATGAGTTCTGGCATGTCCCATCCTGTGCCCACCGTGGCGGACAGGAGTGGGGCAGGGATCCCAGCAGCAGCAGGGCCAGGGACCCAGTTGCAGGGGGTGCGTCAATTATTGACTGTAGAGCTGATCAGCTGCTCCTTGCTGTGGGTCCAGACTTGGCTGCCCTGGCCAGATCCATCGTTCCATCCAGCTGTGGGTGCCAGACCACAGCTGGGGAGCGTATCACAGGGCAGAGGGGGGCGGTGAGGCCTGGAGTCAGCAGGAAAGGTTGTGAGAGGACTTGCTGCGGGCTGGTCCCTGGCCCTGAGAGAAGGGCCCGCTGTGAGTTGATCCCTATGTACTTCCCACAGAGCAGCATGATGGCAGAGAAGGGTATGGATCCTGCGTGTGTTTCCATTGCCCTGGAGGACACGGTGTGCCACACCAGCCCCCCAGATGCCCCACTTCTCACCACCCACTTGAAGAAGGTGGAGAACCACATCACAGAGGCCCAGAGGTTTTCCCACCTCCCGAAGCGCTCAGCCGTCAACATTGAGTTCGTTGACCTGTCCTACTCTGTGCGTGAAGGCTCCTGGTGGAGGAAGAGAGGTAGGAGCTGCCAGCTGGGGAAGGGCAGGAGAGGGGACCTGCAGGGCTGTCTCACCCCTCTCCCGTTCTGCCTGCCTTGATCTCCCTCAGGTCCCCAGCATCTCCCTCTGTGCTGGATTCATCACTCCTCTGCCCACTTCCTGCTCTAGGCAGCCCTAACCTCTGCAAGTACAGAGCGTCTCAGCTCTCTGCCTGCTGAAGGGAGCTGCCTCAGTGCGCAGCAGTGGGGCTGCACACAGCGAGCCACAGCAAAAGGTGCTAGAGCCGCTCACCCTGCTGTCCCCTGTGGCCGTCAGGGCTGGCTGGGTGGTCGGGCTGTCTGGCCCCAGGGTTTGACTGAGCGCCAGGTGCTGTTTGCAGCAACGCTGTGGCTGGCTGTCCTTGCTGGGCACCCATGGGTGGAGGGCAGGCTCGTGCCCTGCAGCAGTTGCTGTGCGGTTCTGCTGTGCAATGCTGAAGGAAAGCAGATCGCATCCCAGGGAAGCATCTGGCCAGGGAGGGCTCCGGCGAAGACTGTATGGGGCAAATTTCCTGGTTCAGGGGCAACTGGGATGGAGGAGTTTCCTTAGCACTGCTGTTTGGGGTATGATGGCTGTGTGTGACACGCTGATGGCAGGAGACCCCAAAGGGTGCCCCAGCTCAGAGCCTGGCAAGGAGAATATGTGTGGTTTGCAGAGGATTTCTTTTCCAGGGGCTCCCTGCACAGCTGAGGACACAGTCCTCTTTCCTGTGTGCGACTCTGGCTGAGAGCTCAGGGAGGGGAGGGGGGAGGCAGATGGTAGCTGGTGGGTGGTAGTCTGCTTTAATTAGCTCTCTCAGTTAATGGTATGCCAATCAGGCAACCCCATGAGATGGAGGGGGAGCTGATCTGCAGAAGCTGAAGGCAGGCAGGAATGAGCAGGGGCCTGAGGTGACCAGACTGAGGGCGCAGGGCTGCTCAGCAGGGTGCTCTGCCAGCCGGGGTTGCTGGATGAAGCTTCTGACTCTGTCCCCAACCAGGCCCTGCAGATAGGGAAACTGAGGCACTGAAAGACAGTGGGACCAGCCCCAACATCCCCCAGGATGAGATCTGCCTGTTTGGGATGCTGAGGAAGCATCCCGGGAGGAGTCATGGCACAACCATGGATTCCCCAGGGCAGAGTGTGCTGTAGCACCCAGGAGTCCTGGGGACTGTCTGCTTGCCAGTGGGCCAGTGCCCTGCGCAGAAGGAAGGGGAAAGGCTCGGGCAGCTGGACCGGAGCGGAGCATGCCGAGGGGTGCTGGGATCACAGGGTGCCAGTGGGAGGGACTCCTTTCCCCAGGCCAGGTGCAGATGCAGGAGCTGTCAGGTTGCTCCCAGCGCCTTTGGCCACAACCCCCAGGATCCGGCCAGGCTGCTCCGCTCTACTGAAGCAGGAGGTTACTGGCAGTCAATGAACGCAAGTAACCGCTGCGCAAGCTGCAGTGGCGCCGACGTGAGCAGCATGCGCGGTGCCGGAGCCATGTGCGTGGTGCCGAGATGTACCGGGGGGGCTGCTGGGCATGCTCGCTCGGCTGTCGTCACGCACAGCCCCCTGCCCTTCCCTCCCAGCCCTCGCTGCCCCTCTGCTAGCAGGGCCTGCTCCTGGATGCAGGGCACCTGACTCTGAGGGGTGCAGAGGAGGAACCAGGAGCTTGCAGTGCTGGACCCCTGTCCTGGGGATGGACAAGCTAGAGGGGCTGCCCACCTAGTGTGGTTCTAGGACCTTGAGCTGGTCTGGTCCTGAGGCTTGCCCCAGCCTCTGGCCAGGGGATGGACGTGTTCCCCTCACCTGACACTAGCTGCCCCAACAGGGCATGTGGGGGGCATATTTCCAGCAGGGAGATGCTCAGAGCTGGTTCATGGTTCAGCATGGTCATAGTACCCTGTATACTACTGCTCTCTTGCCAGGGCTGTGTTTTGGGTTAGCTCCTGAGAGCCTGAGGCTGTGCCTGTTCCCTACCCCCAACACATCATGTTCCTTCTGCCAGAAAATGCTAATCAGCTGCGTTTAAAGCAGAGATAATTCCAGGTCTGATTAGCAGTGGCTGCTCCCGGGTGTCACAACATGAATGCCAATGAAGGCAACAGCCGGGCATCCGGCAGCCTTAGGGACTGCCCCATGCTACGCTGCTTCTCACTGCCCCTCTCCCCTGGCTCTAGGGACCGGGATCTGACAACATGCTGAGGACCAGTGTCACAGCCTGGTAATCTTCCTCAGCTGCTATGTACCCTGACCCAGGGATTTTCCTGGCCTTTGCTGTGATCCAGGGCATGTGCCTCTTCAGTGCTGGAAATCAGTGGGGCCAGCTAAGGACCGAGGCCAGCTAAGGACCAGGGTCAGGGATTGTGCTGGAAGTGACAGCTGCTGTGGCTATAGTCCTGGGGATGCTGATGGAGACAGTCTCCAGGCATACAAAGCCCCTGTCAAAACACATGGAAGCCCTGAGGTCCCCCAGATACTGAGGTGGCACCACGGTCCCTGTAGCACTGCTGCTCTTGGAAGCTGAACCCATGCTGCTCTCTCCCTCCAGGGTACAAGACTCTCCTCAAATGCCTGTCAGGGAAGTTCTGCCAGCAGGAGCTCATTGGGATCATGGGCCCCTCGGGTGCTGGGAAGTCCACACTCATGAACATCCTGGCTGGCTACAGGTGAGGCTGGGGGTGGAAGCCAGTGGGTCTGGCAGTGCAGGGCTGGGGGTCCTGTACTACATCCCCCTATGCTTCTTTCCTGCAGGGAGACTGGCATGAAGGGCCAGATCCTGGTGAATGGCAGGCCACGGGACCTGCGTACCTTCCGCAAGATGTCCTGCTACATCATGCAGGATGATATGCTCCTGCCACACCTCACCGTGCTGGAGGCTATGATGGTGAGCAATGTGGGAGCCAAGCAGCATGCTGGGCTCTGTGGGGCATCCTGTGGACTGTGTTCTTGGGCACAGAGCTCATACTGACATCAGGCATTTCCAAGAGCTCTGGGGCATGGGAACAAAATCCTGCTGTTCTTGCTCCCTTCATCCTGAGCCATCACTCCCAGCACTTGGCCAGGCAGGGACGGGGTCACAGTGCAGCCGATGCTGTTCCCTACATCTGACAGTCGTATCTCCCTGCCCATCTTCTCTCTGCAGGTCTCTGCTAACCTGAAGCTGAGTGAAAAGCAGGAGGTGAAGAAGGAGCTGGTAAGTGGGCCCAGCCCCCCTCATCTCTCCCCAAGACCAGGACAGTAGGGATAGGAGGGTCCTGAGGGGACTGGAGGATGCCAAGGGGCTCCTAGTGATGGAGGTCTGAAGGGAGGTAGCAGGGGTGGGGTGGTGGTCCATGGGAGCCCATGGTTGAATGAGGCTGTCTCACAGGTAAACGAGATCCTGACGGCCCTGGGGCTGCTGGAGTGCTCCTACACCCGCACCATCTCGCTGTCAGGGGGCCAGCGCAAGCGCCTGGCCATTGCCCTGGAGCTGGTGAACAACCCTCCGGTCATGTTCTTCGATGAGCCCACAAGGTGAGACCATAGGGGCTGGGGCTCCCTGGCACTGCCTGCCCAGCTGGGCTTCCACTGCCGAGGGACACTGGGGTGGCCAGCACCCTCTGGAGCACAGCAGGGCTGCAAGACCTGGGGGTGGAATGGGACTGTGCCCACCAGGGCTCCTAGAGGTCTGAGGCATGGCAGGGCTGGGACTGCAATGGGATGCTCTTCTCCATCAATCTGAGAGGAGGGTGCCCACATGGGGAGGCAAGCGGGGGCACCTTTAGGATGTACTTCTCCCCCTCTGAACTCTCGCCTTCTCTCTCTGCTGTCTCTTTCTCCTCCACTCCATCCTGTGTGGCCACAGCGGTCTGGACAGTGCCTCCTGCTTCCAGGTGGTTTCTCTGATGCGGTCCCTGGCTCAGGGTGGGCGCACCATCATCTGTACTATCCACCAGCCCAGCGCCAAGCTCTTTGAGATGTTCGACAAGGTTTGGGCTGGGCTAGGACACAGGACTCTTCAGGGTTGCAGGGTCCCTCTGGCCCCAAGACCCAGGAGAGAGGCCATGGGAGGGATGGGCTGCAGACATTTGACCTGGGGCTTGTGTGGCATGCAGCCCTGATGGCTGGGGTCTGGCAAGGGTGCCCTGTGTCACCCTAGGACAGGGAGGTGGGTAGGAGCAGGTGGCAGTGCCCCTGGCTGCTCTGCACCTGCCATATCCTGGCTTCTTCTTGCAGCTGTACATCCTGAGCCAGGGCCAGTGCATCTTCAAAGGCATCGTGACGAACCTCATCCCCTACCTGAAGGGTCTTGGCCTCCACTGCCCCACATACCACAACCCTGCCGACTTCAGTGAGTGCCCTGCCCAAGCTGTGGCCGTGGTGGGGAGCAGGGGGTGGCGAGGTCCAGACCCAGTGTGCGAGCCCTAGGGGCTGCCTGGTGTTCCCCAGGGTTGCCCAGGGAGCAGGGCTGCCTGTGGCCTTCCCGTTAGGGCTGCCATGTGGTGCAGCATTGCGAGGTGGGGTATGTGCTGGGCTCCCACTCCCCTGCCCCACAGGGTGATGGTCTGAGCAGGCCCAGCAAAGTGATGGCAAGGGCTGGCCCAGCACCTCTCAGGGGTCCTGTCCTCCTCCACAGTTATCGAGGTGGCCTCAGGAGAGTACGGGGACCTCAACCCTGTCCTGTTCCGTGCTGTTCAAAATGGCATGTGCACCATGGCCGAGAAGAAGAGCAGCCCTGACAAGGCAGATTCTTCATGCCCGGCACACTGTGTGACGGTGAGTGGGGATGAAAGGAGCCTCCTGTGGTGATGGGGAGTGGTGGGTGATGGACCGCCCACCCAGGGACACCTCAGTCCCTCCTGCCCCACAGTGCACAGGTAACCTGTGGTGCCTAGAGCCACTTGGACATGGTGGGGAGCAAGGAGGTGTTCAGCCAGCCTCCGCTTGTCTTGAGAAACAGCTCTGTGCTTGCAGCTGGCAGTGCCTGTTCTCACCTGCGCTGCTTACAAGGGGCGCCCTGGGAGCGTCTGAGTGCCATCCTGGTAGGGAGCCGTGTTGTGAACTTGACCCATGTCCCTGACTTGCCTGTGGTCTTGCAGGATGTGGACCACATCGAGAGCCACACGTTTGCCACCAGCACCTCAACTCAGTTCTGCATCCTCTTCAAGAGAACCTTTATCTGCATCCTAAGAGACACGGTGAGGGCGGGGGAGGCTGGGCCAGGGCTGAGGGGATGTGACCTCTTGGTCACTGGGGGCAGGCAGAGATAGGAGTTGGATGGGGGCCAGAGTGGGCCTCACCACTGAGGAGCAGGCAGGCTGTCCTCTGGTCCCCTGGGATGCTCATGGGATATGGCCCTGCCTTGCTGGTGTCTAGGGTCCCTGTGGGCTTGGTGGGGCAGACCTAATACCCCGGTATCCTCTGCCTGCAGGTGCTGACCCACCTGCGGTTCATGTCCCACATCTGCATCGGGGTGCTGATCGGGCTGCTCTACCTGCACATTGGCAACGATGCTGGCAAAGTCTTCAACAACACTGGCTTTCTCTTCTTTTCCATGCTCTTCCTCATGTTTGCCGCGCTGATGCCCACCATCCTCACCTGTAAGAAGCTCCTTCCCTCAACACCCATTCACTGCTCCCAACCCTTGGGGCAGAGGCGGGTGATCCAGCTGTGTGGGAGTATATCTGCTGGGCAGTGTATGGTGGAGTCAGATGATTTGGGCAAAAGCGGGAAAGTAAGAGAGGAGAAGGAAAAAAATTCAAAGAAAGAATCACAGAATCAGAGAATGGTAGGGGTTGGAAGGGACCTCTGTGGGTCATCTAGTCCAACCCTCCTGCCAAAGCAGGGTCACCTACAGCAGACTGCACAGGACCTTGTCCAGGCGGGTTTGTGTATATTGCAGTTTTGTTCTGTATGTAATGTTTGGCTGTGTATATAATGTACCTGCTGGCTCAAAGCAGAATGCTGGAATATTTTTTGCTGAGAAAATGTCTGTAAAGCTGCCTTTTCAGCTGCCTCACCTCTCTTTCACTTCCTCAAAAAGTTTGCCTAAAAGACCCCACCAAGCTGACTTTTCCATGTAGGAAGTTCCCACATCAGTCACTGACTTTTTTCCCTGGTGAAGATTTGAGTACCCACCCATGGTGCAGGCAGGAGGCTGCCTTGTGCCCTGTGCTGGGCAGCATCACATCTGCCTCCACCGGGGCAGGTGGGAGTGGGTGCTGGAGCAGCCCAGGCCAAGGCACCGCTGGCTGCTAACTCCTTGTTTCCATGCAGTCCCCCAGGAGATGTCTGTATTCCTGCGAGAGCACTTGAACTACTGGTATAGCCTGAAAGCCTATTATCTGGCAAAGACCATGGCAGATGTGCCCTTCCAGGTGAGCCTTTGGCTGGACTAAAGTGTGGCCCTGATGCTGATGTGCCTTCCTTGGCACAGCCAATTGCCTGGCTACCTCAATAGCCCGGACTGGCCTTTGAGGGGTCCGTGCGGCTCTCCATCCCCCAGCAAAGGTCTGTGGGGTGAGGATGGCCATGGGTCCAGCAGAGTGGTCTCGTTGCTTGCCCCTCTCCAGGTGATCTGCCCCATTGCCTACTGCAGCATCGTGTACTGGATGACGGGCCAGCCACCTGAAGCCACACGCTTCCTCCTCTTCTCTGCCCTGGCCACCGCCACGGCCCTGGTGGCCCAGTCCCTCGGGCTTCTCATTGGAGCTGCTTCCACTTCCCTACAGGTCAGATGGGGCCCCACCTTGCCTGTTATGTGGAGATGAGGGGAGAGTTGTAGGGATTCCTGCGACAAGAAGGGGTGGAGGGAAGTGTTGCCCATAGGCAGGTGCACGTGTGCCCAGGCTTGTGGAAAGGGATATGACACCCAGTGGCCTCTACTCCCCAGGTGGCCACATTTGTGGGACCTGTCACTGCCATCCCTGTCCTGCTCTTCTCGGGCTTCTTCGTCAGCTTCAAGACCATCCCCACCTACCTTCAGTGGAGCTCATACGTCTCCTATGTCAGGTGGGACCCTGTGCTCTGGCCAGAAGCTCGCTGCCCTGGGATCCCATGGGCTGGGAAGAGAATGGGGATGCCTGGGACAAGCAGTGACTTTCGTGGTGTGCTCTGCCCTAGGTATGGCTTTGAGGGTGTCATTCTCACCATCTATGCCATGGAGCGTGAGGACCTGGAGTGCCTCGAGGACTTCTGCCCTTTCCAAAAACCCATCAAGATCCTGCAGGAGCTGGACGTGGAGGAGGCCAAGCTCTACCTGGACTTCCTCATCCTGGGCATCTTCTTTGTCATCCTGCGGCTCCTGGCTTACCTGGTCCTCAGGTACAAAGTCAAGTCAGAGAGATAAGGGGGCCCCGGGGCCCTGGCCTGCTGTGAAAGACAGTTCTGCAGATGGACACAGTGCTCCTAGCAGGTCCCAGACCACGGTAGGTGCCAGTCAGGCCTAGCTCAGTCGAGAAGGGTTTTGAGACTCTCGGAACTGTTTTAACCTTTCCACACACTTCTTCATTGCAAAAGTTTTGTACAGCGCTGGCATGTGTCACCCTCCCCCCCCAGGACTGCCGAACCCCATGGAGCTTGGGTCCCCTCTTGTCGCCCCTGCCCGGCACTGTCCTTTTCCGCCAAACACATTGGGACATCGGGGGCAGTTCCAATGAGGCATCTGTCCGCCGAGAGGAGCCTGCTGCTCTGGGCATGAGGGGAGCAGCACCCATGGGCTGCCTGAGGCTGAAGCCAGGAGGAGACACCTGCAGAGCATGGATTGGTAGTGCAGCACATAGTCAAGTAGCTCGCCCTGGCCAGCAGCATGTGTGTCAGTGCTAAGAAGAGCCCAAAGATGCAATAGGCCAAGTTGCACAAGGCTTTAGTGTTTCCTGTCGCTGTAGCCACAGAAATTGCTGCATCCATTTTTTCTTTTTTTCTGCATAAATCCCCTCTCTCTTCCCCCCCCCCCCCCTTTTCTTTCTTTTTGTATAAACCCCACTGCTTCCCAGTCTGCAGGGAGGCTAAAGAGAGCCAGCAGACAGAGAAGGACTTGGGGTTCCATCTCAGGCTTCTACTCAGATGCCATCCTCAGCGATGAGATCTTCAAACCTGGGGATATGGCAGGGTCTGTGGGAATGGGACAATATTCTCAGACCTTAGGGAGTCTTACGTTCAGTCCCTGTTGTCTTTGGGGTCAGAGCCAAGAGGATAAAATCAACCAACGTGAAGAGAAGTGACTGGTCTTTTCAAGTGCTGTGTGGAGTGGGGAGGATTTAGGTTCCCACACCCTGCTAATGCCAAGCAGCTGAAGAGCAGGGCTGGTCTCAGCCATGCCATCGCTGGAGCCTCTAATGCAGGAGAAAAGCTGGCACTGAGCCCTTCCCTTGCACCGTCTCGCTTCTGACTCCTCTTCCCCCAGCACAACTGTGGCTGTCTCAGCAGAACAGGGATGGTGAGCCTTGCTCAGCACTGGCTGTGCAAGGAGGCAATGCCAGCCCCAGGGATGCCCAGCCTCATCACAGTGCAAACCTCCCAGGGTAACACCCCTGTGCAGAAGGGGGTCCCAGCAGTGCCAGAACTGGAAAGCAGGTGAGATCTCAGAGCGGTTTGTTTGCACTGGGCGACCCTGACACTGGGAAGGGCTTTGCACTTTGTGACTGGTATCAGAAAAACCTCCCTTTTGGCAAGTGTCTCTGGTGGATCCTCCAAAGCCACATGTCTGCCCACACCCCTCACAGAGGGAAGGCATTTTGGCACCTCGCTGGTTCTTCAAAGGAACAGAGCTGAGACCAGAGCTGGGGCATCTATACACATGGCTGTGCCAGGAGCACAGCACACTGCTTAGCCATGTAGCACAGGCCTGTGTCTGTGGGTGTGCTGGCACGGGTGGTGTGGGGCTGCACTGGTCACCCACACGCATGGGAACCCACTGCTTTTGAGTGAGCACAGACATAGGGAAGGCAACTCTGCCCCATCCTGGCATGCTGGGCCCTGGTTCAAGTGCAGTCTGTGAGATGCTGCTGCCAGCAGTCTCTGAGCAGCAGGGGATTGCAGGGCAAATGCCAGATTTCAGCAAAATGCTTGAGACTCTTTGCTTTAACTGGCTCGTGTTGGGACTGCTGAAGCATAGGAAGTTCCATCTGAACATGAGGAAGAACTTCTCACTCTGAGGGTGACGAAGCCCTGGAACAGGCTGCCCAGGGAGGTTGTGGAGTCTCCCTCTCTGGAGATATTCAAGACCCGCCTGGACAAGGTCCTGTGCAGCCTGCTGTAGGTGACCCTGCTTCGGCAGGGGGGTTGGACTAGATGACCCACAGAGGTCCCTTCCAACCCCTATGATTCTGTGATTCTGTGCAGCAGGGTCTAGCTGGCCTGCAGGTGGACAGCACATGTGTGGCAGCGCTGACGCTGGGCACTCAGCAAGGTAGGGTTTCTCCTGCATGGACAGCATCGCTTCGAGGAGCTTGAAGCCGTGAGGCTCTCCTGTACAGAAGGTCTGGAAGCAGGACATGCCCTGATGCCCTTTCCCTGCTGAGCATTGGGGTTTTCCCCAGGGGCTCTTGCCTGACTTACTGCTCTCCCTCACAAAATTCCCCTCTGCTCTTGGATCTTCCTTCACTGCCAGCCCTGTGCCATGCTCTGCAATGGACCTGTGCCAGCCTGGGGGGCTGCAGTCTCCTGGGCACGGTGCTGCCTGGCAGCGGGGGCTCTGGTGGTGCGCACACTGGAGATACTGCCATCCCCAACGCTGTGTCCTGCTGCTGTCTGCACCCAGCACACAGTGCCTCCCAGGACACCCCTGTGCCATCGAAGCCAGTGCCACCAGCGCTCCCAGAAGAACCAGGACAAGATGGACTAGCAATGGCCCATGTGTGGAACAGAAGGGGCTACCAGCAGGTACCCATGACTGCCACTGCCCACGTTCCCCACGCACAGGGACGCTGCAACAGAAGACTTCACTGGCCAGCTTCTGCTGCAGAAGAAACCCCCATGGGACAGGCTGCCTGCGCTCAGCGTGGCTGGAGGCAGACTGCTGGGGCAGGCAGCTCCACAAGTGGCTGCTTGGACCAGCCTGTCAAGGACAGGGCAGTTGGCAGCACCCCCAGGATCTCCAGGACAGTTCAGCACAGCCTGGGCCTTCTGCATTGGTGAGTGTATGGGCTGCACAGTCCCGGCTGACCAGGTACATGGCCACTACAGGGCAGAGGGCTGGAGTGAGCTCTGGAACTGGAGGATGGCTGTGTCCCCACGCTGGGCAAGGGCGCTGGGGAGTGGGAGTTGTGGGGCAGGTGCCCTCGTCCCCAGGGCCAGGGCAGCATGAGGCCTGAGGTGCCCTGGAGAAGGGCACTGGCACTCCCAGCGGAGCCAGCAAGTGAATGTGTTGGTACAAAGGGGCCATGATGATCTGGGCAACCCCTGGCACAGAGGGTCTGGGTCTGGCAGACCCTGCCCCAGGCAAAGGCACCCTCAGTAGTGCCCAAGGACAAATGGTGCCCAAGGAGTGAACTGAACTGAAGTGCCAGCACGGGGCCATCCATTGTCGCTTCCCTCCCAGCCAGGACAATTCCAGAGACAGTGGAAGGCACAGAGAAATGCAAAGGGACGGAGCACATTTGCACTGAGCCCCGCAGGCTGGCATGGCTGGTCCGAGTACTCGGGATTTATTGCCCTTCTACTGCCCAGGTGGCATGGCAGGGGGATGGGGTGCATCCCCCCTGCTCTGGGGAGCCCTTAGTGGAGCAAGGTGGGCTGCTCCCCTGGCTAGTGGGCATCTCTCTGGGACAGTCTCTTCAGGGCAAGATAAGCACTGAGGCAGGCTGTGGCAGGACCCCTTGGCGATAACACTGGTCATTTTGTGGTGTGGGACCAGGGGTGCCCAAGCTGGGACTTGCCTTGTCCTGAGTGGATGGGAGCACTCATGTGCTAGGCTGGCACGCGGCAGCGAGGATGCACTTTATTAGAGCAGGGGAGCGGGGCCGTGGCTGCTTGTGGCTGCAGGAATCCCACCCGGGAACGCGTCTGGATAATCACGAGGAGTGTGATGGAGGAGAGCAGGCTTCTTCTCCCACACCTCCTCTCCCCTCCTGCCCCCTGCCTCCTTCCCTTGCAATGCACTTTGAATGGATGAGGACGTGATTCAGGCCATGGCTCCAGCTCCCTGGGAGCACTGGTTGAACTTGAACCCATCTAAAACTGCTTCAGCCCCTTGGCCTGGTGCCATCAGCCCACAAGTGCAGTTGTATCAGGTACTGCCTCTCCCTCATGTGTGCTGTGAATGCAGGCAGGCAAGCAGGGGTATGGCCTCTCACCTCCATGCATGTCCAGGCCACCTTTATCACATGTGCAAGAAGAGCAAATGCAATATCCCCTGGCTGTTGCTAGGGTTTGCTAGACGGGAGACTAGGTTAGCGCAGGGAGGGGATGAGGCTTCTCCCAGGGTTTCACCCCTCTCTAAAATCAGGCAATAAAACAGTGTTTCATTCTCACTGTGTGTGGACACCATTTGTCCTGTCCCTCTGCCGTGGGAGCTCCTGGTGCCACGGGCAGCCTGAGGTTGCCTGGGATCTCTGCGTGCAACCCTGCCATGCTGGACCCTGTGGTTTTCCAGCCTTTGCCTTGTCTACAGGTGGAGAGGAGGTTGTACAGTGGGGTGCACATGTGATACAGGGCAGGGGTGGTCCATGCAGAGAGGTGCAGCTGTTGAAACCTGTGCTCCCATATGACCAGAGGTGAGCTGTTTTTTTACTGGGACTGTCTGCCAAAGTAAGATGCAGATAACAGCTCAAAGGCCAAGGGAGTCCACTCACACAGCTATAGCTGTGCTGTGGTGGCCGCGTGTGGGTGGCATTTACCCAGGTCCTTCTGCCTTGCTGGGGGGAGGCTGCAAAGCGGGGCTGAGGCAGTGCTGCGCACAGCTGCAGCCTGGCAGGAGCCAGGCTGGGTGGAGGTGAGGTGGGGTGAGGTGAGCCCCTGGGCTCTTCGGGAGCACGGGGCTGCTGGCAGGGCCCTGCTGGCTCTCCAGGCTGTGCTCCACATGCAGGTAAGTGTCCCACAGTGTCCAGGTCCCTTCTTGCTGCTGGTGCGCACCAGTGTCCAGAGGACCCCAGGAGCTGTTGAATAGGCGGAGATGTTGCGGCTTATTTCAGTCTTTCTGAGATGCCAGCTGTACTTGTTGGATTTCACACATCAGTAAAACTTATATTTATAGTGTACTGCCTGGATACCTCCCGTCTCTGAGCGGCCAGAGGGCATGTGTGCGAGTGGAGATGTGCGTGCCTGGGTACACCGTCAGGTAGCCCTGCATCGGAGGGTGGAGGGGGGTGCCGGCGGGCAGCACACCGGCAGGTGGCTGCACGCATTGCTGGGGACAGGCGCCGAGTGCGTGCAGAGGCGTGCAGGGACATGCATGTCTGGGCTATGTGCAGGCCTTAGGGGTGCAAGTGTGGCCTCTGGGGTTACCCGGGTGTGAACCCTCAGCCCCAGCACCACCTGTGGCTGCCTGGGCTGGGCCGGCACAGCACCCAGGGACCGAACAGGGTACACGCGGCCCCTCAGACACCGCGGAGTCCGGTCTCGGCATCGCCTTATTGGATTGCCAGAGCAGATCTGCGAGCAGCGAGCGGGTAGGTACGTGCGCGTCTCTGTGTGTGTGCGCGTCCGTGCCCGTGTGGTACACCGGGCTCTTTCCCCTGCGGGGCTGCTGTCGCCCCGCTCCCTCCGCTGCGCTCCGGGGGAGGCGGCGGCAGCGGAGCGCGGGGGGAATTTCACTCCGGAGCAGGACTCCAGCTGCACAGCCGGGCACCGGCCGGGGACGCAGGGCCACTGGCCGCGCCCGGAGGAGCCCCCCCGCGCAGCACGGTTGGTGAGACGCTGGGACGCCCCGGTCCTGCGCCTGTACGGGCGCTCTCCCTCGCCGCCGCGCCCGCCGGCCCCGCCCGGCGCAGCTGGCGGCCGATGAGCGCGGGGCGGGCCGGGTGGGCGTCGCAGGAAGTTACTGCCGCGGAGCGGCCGCCCGCGGAGGGCCTTCTTCCCGGGACGGCCATGGGAGGAGGCGGCTGAGCAGCGCCGGGCTCTGCTCCGCGGCCCCGGCGCCTGGCGGCGGGAGCGCACGCAGCTGGGCTCGGTGTCCCTGGCGGGGAGCCCCGCCGGAGGTAACCCCTCCGCTCTCGGCGCGGCCGTCGCTCTCGCCTTGCTCGGCGCCGTGGGCTCCGGGTCCCCGTGCCGCCGGGGCCTCGGCCGCCGCGTCCCTACGGCCGCGGAAGCAGGGAGGCGGGAGGCCGCGATAACCGGGGACCAGTCGGGGGTCCCCGAGGGCGACGGCAGCGGGCGGGCGGCGCGGGGCCCCGCGCTCGGCGGCGTGCCCTGGGCGGCAGCGGGGGCCGGGGAGGGGGGGCGCGGGGCGCGTCGGGGTTCGCTTGCCGCGAAGGCCTGGAGGCCGGGACACCCCGGGTTCAAGGTCAGTGCCCCTGCGCCCACCGCCGTGGCTCGGTTTCCCCAGCTGGACGGCGTGACGAGGGACCGCAGACAGCCCGGGCTGCGGGAGGCGTGAGCGGGCCGCCGCGCTGCTCGCCGCCTCCTGGGGGAGGGCAAACGCGGAGAGACTCGTTCGCTGCCCCTTCCTGCCTGCTGCGGTTTGCTTGCGCGCTGCCTTCCCCGCGCCTCGGTTTCTCGGGAGGCCGGGGGCCGTAAGCGCGACCTGTGCTCCCGAAGGATCTCCCCGCGGAGCCGGGGCGGGAGCCTGCGTGGGTGCCGGCGCAGCCGGTTCTGCCGGGCCGCACCGTGTCGGGGCGGACGGGGCTGGGCAGGGCAGGGCGCTGCCGACCCGTCCCGCTCTGCCCCGCGGAGCCGGGCCTGTGCGGGACAGCTGCCCGAGCGCCCCGCAGCCACTGAGCCCCTCGCCCGCGTCTGGGGACGAGCGCTTTGCCTGGAAAAAGCCACGCTGTGCCGGGCTGGACCCGCTGCAGCCCCGAGGGACCCGCTGAGCCCTGCATCTCGCTGCCAGCCTGTGCCCCGGCTGCCTCGGCGCGGCGGGGGCTCCCCGCCGGGGGACAGCAGCGCTCGGCAGGGCCAGCCGGCGCCGGGCGGCGAGAGCCGCTTTATTTTCTGCCTTTCCGAAGCCCCTCCCTGCCGTCTCCCCTGTCCCGGCCCCGGCTCCTAGTTTTACAGGATTTCATGGCGGTTTGTGGGGGGAGGTTGGTTTGTTCGGTATAAAGCCCTGAAATGTCAAGCCCTCAAGCCGGGGAGGAGGAAGCCTGCCCTCTCCCCAGTACTTTCATTCTCTCGGTTGTGACAGTTGTTGTAGCTGTACTGTTACAACCAAGCCTAGGCTAGTGACTTTTGGCTGCTAACAGGGAGGAGATTGTCCCCTGCCCCTTGTGCACCCAATGAATTAGGTGGCTGGTCCCAGCTGAGGCCCTGGGGATGGGGGGTGGATTTGAGGGTGCGGGCAGGCTTGCCTGGCAGGGTGAATATCACCTCGGGGCCCTGCTGTGCTGGCCTCTTGGCTGCAACCCAACCGGTGATGCCCAGATAGGTCTGTGAAGGGTGATGGATGGGGAGTCTGAGGCAGGACATGCTTCTGCCAGCTCAGCTCAGCTCTGCTCCAGCCCGCCGCTGCTCTCCATGGCTGATGGTTTTGTGGGGTCAGATGTGGGAGCTGGTTGTTCCTGATCCAGGCTTCACTGGGCTGAGCTGGGGGGACCTCAGGCTGCAAAGCTGGGCTGGGACAGGGAACGGACAGGTCCAGGCACCCAGCCTGCCTCATGGGCTGTCCCCTCTCTTTCAGGCAGAGGATGTCACGGGCTATGCAATGCCAGAGATGCCTGCCCTGGGGCAGCTGGATGCAGCTGCGTCGATCCCTGCCAGGAAGCAAGGGGACCCGGAGTGTGTATCTGTGTGCTACTTCAGTGCCAGGTGAGCTGGGCTCTGTGCGTGGGGGACTGTGACCCTGAATCTGTCCTTCTGCCAGGGAGGCCTTGTCTCTGGTGGATATCCCTCTGTAGCTGCACAGTGGAGCCTGTGCAGTCTGTGGGTCACCCCAGCAAGAACTGAAAGCAGCGAGCTTGATGGTGTTAGCTCTGCTGGGCTGGAGAAGGCCATCCCTGACTGTGTGTGTTCTTGTTCCCCCCTAGGCACTGCAGGCGGCTACTTCCTCAGTAAGGTCCTTCGCACGAGTGCCACCTCCCTCCACAGGTACCATTGCCACACAGCTGGGGCCTGGCCCATTCTGCCCTGTGGCTGTTCTCCATGGGACCTGGGTGGCTGAGCTGGCTGCCTGGAGACCATCGGGCTCTGCAGGCAGAGACACTGCTTTGCTTCCAGCTAGAAAACAACCCAGACCCAACACCCTGCCCGCTCTGAATTCAGTCCAACTTCTCTGCCTCATCATGGGTTTGCTGGGGATGCACAGTGCATGGCTTGCTGACCTGCCTTCAGTTCCCAGCTGTGCCCTTGGCCCGGCTCTGCTGGTGTCGGGGAAGGAAGGGTGAGCTGGCTCTACTCAGCACTTCCCACAGCACTCACTTGTGATCTGCCCGCCCTGCCTCGGGCAAGGCTTGGAGCTGCTGGCCCCTGATCTCTGCGTGACACTCTCCTTTCTCTTGCAGGGGCTGTGTTCGCTACCAGGGAGGGTCCCAGGAGCACCCTGTCCAGCCCAGCTCCTCTCGACATGGGCTGTCCCAGCGGAGGAATGTGGCCTATTCTGGTAAGCTTGCAGCCCTGTGCTGAAGAGGATGCAGGGTCCTAAACAGCAGACTGGGGCCACCTGCTGTCCTGGGCAGCATGAGGGTTAGAAAGAACTGGGTTCTGTCCTCCTCTCTGCAACTACCTCACTGCAGTCACTTGGGGCAGGCAACTTCCCCAGTCACCTGCCAGTGAGAAGCCCTTGTCTTGTCAAACACCTTCCTCTTCCCAGATGCTGTCAAGAAGCACCAGAAGACCCTGTCTGCATGGTTCAGCCACCAGCCCAATGAAGAGAGGCAGTTCGGCCCTTCCTTCTCCCTGGACGCAGTCCATGTGGACCCAGTGATCCGGGAGAGCTCCCTGGAGGAGATCCTGAAGCCCTCGCCTGACCTAACCATCCAGAACCAG
Source organism: Opisthocomus hoazin (assembly GCF_030867145.1). Taxonomy (NCBI): domain Eukaryota; kingdom Metazoa; phylum Chordata; class Aves; order Opisthocomiformes; family Opisthocomidae; genus Opisthocomus; species Opisthocomus hoazin. Next base: position 2,518,075 of record NC_134437.1, read on the forward strand.
CTGCAGCAGCCCTGTAGCCGTGTTATCAGCCTCCAGAACCTTTTTGATGTGGATGCCTGTGGGCAGCAGGTGAAGAATGTGGTCCTGTATGGCACCGTGGGCACTGGAAAGAGCACCCTCATCAAGAAGATGGTAGTGGACTGGTGCCATGGTCGCCTACCCCGCTTTGAGCTGGTCATCCCCTTCTCCTGCGAGGACCTGTCCCATAGTCACGCCCCCATCTCCCTGCGGCGCCTCATAACCAAGAAGTACCAGCATCTCCGGGACGTGGTGCCGATGCTGGGCACTTCCAATCTCAAGGTGCTTTTCATCCTCAATGGCCTGGAGCGCCTCAACTTGGACTTCCGGCTGGCTGGCACGGAGCTGTGCTGTGACGTCAGTGAGCCTGTGCCCTCCTCTTCTATTGTGGTCAACCTGCTGCGAAAATACCTCCTGCCAGAGGTCAGTGTCTCCCTCCAGCTCCTTCATGCTGGAGAAAGGCTGGGTATGAGCCCTGGGGTTTTGCAGGAATGGCAATTGTGCTAATTGCTTGTAGTCCAGCTTGGCTGTGAGCAAACAGGTAGCGTCCATTGCTGGAGGGACTCGCTAAGGTGGCCCCGTGCCACTGGTGCTGGTTTGTCTCTGTGGGATCTTTGGGGAGGCCTGCTAAGGCAATGAAGGCAGTCTGCTGGGGTGTGGTCTTCCAGACTCAATATATGTCTAGCAGGGGGTGGTGAAAGCTCTTCTGTCCCCTCTGCCTGGGCCAGATTTGAACCAACGCCCTTTGGGCAGCGGCTTGTTGAACCCCAGCCCCTGGGTGGTGTGATCCTTGTGCACCTATGTATGGGTTACGCACTTGGAACCCTGCCGAGCTTAGATCAAATCCACAGAGGGAGCACCTTCAAACTCACCCAGCCCTCTGCTTCCAGGCCAGCATCATCGTCACCACACGCCCATCGGCAGTGCGCCGGATCCCTGGGAAGTATGTGGGCCGCTACGCTGAGATCTGTGGCTTCTCCGATACCAACCTGCAGAAGCTGTACTTCCAGATGCGTCTCAGCCAGCCTGGCTGCAGTGGAGAAGACAGCGTGGGTAGCAGCTCAGGCGAGCAGGAAAACTTGGTGGAGATGTTGTCGAGGAACTTGGAGCGCCACAACCAAATAGCCGCTGCCTGCTTCTTGCCCTCTTACTGCTGGCTGGTGTGCACCACGCTGCACTTCCTCTACTTCACCAGGACGGTACCTCCCAGCCAGACCCTGACTGGCATCTACACCAGCTTCTTGAGGCTCAACTTCAGTGGGGAGGTTCTGGACAGCACGGACCCTGCCAACATCTCCATGATGAAGTACGTGGCCAAGATGATGGGTAAGCTGGCCTATGAAGGGGTGATGTCCCGCAAGACATGCTTCTCAGAGGATGACCTGCAGCAGTGCTTTGAGGTGGAGATGAAGACTGAAAGTGAGCTCAACCTTTTGGAGGTCTTCCGCAGCGATGTCTTCCGCTTCTTCCTCACTCCATGTATGCAGCCAGGCAAAGAGCACACCTTTGTCTTCACCATCCCTGCTATGCAGGAGTACCTGGCAGCCCTGTATGTGGTGCTGGGTGAGAAGAAGACCCTGGCACAGAGAGTAGGGAAGGAGCTGTCAGAGATCATTGGGAAGGTGAGTGAAGATGTCGCTGTCGTTCTGAGTATCATCTCCAAGGTGCTGCCCTTGCGCTTCCTGCCAGTGCTCTTCAATCTGCTCAAAATCTTTCCTCGCTACTTCTCCCGGCTGAGTGGTAAGGACCGGGATGCTATTGCTCACACCATGGCAGAGGAGCTGTTCAAAGAGGAGGACTACTACAACGACGATGTCTTGGACCAGATAAATTCCAGCATCCTGGGCATGGAGGGCCCCATGCGTCACCCTGATGAGGCCCCTGATGATGAGGTCTTTGAGCTCTTTCCCATCTTCATGGGTGGGATACTGTCCCGCCGTAACCGTGCCATCCTGGAGCAGCTGGGCTGCTCCATCAAGAACCTGGCAGCCTTTGAGATCGCCAAGGCCATGGAGAAGACAGTTATCAGGAACAGTCGCAAGGGGCTGCCTCCCTCCGAGCTGATGGACTACCTCTTCTTCCTGCACGAGTTCCAGAATGAGCGCTTCACAGCTGAGGCTATCCGCTCCCTCCGGACTGTCAACCTCTCGTCTGTCAAGATGACCCCTCTCAAGTGCTCTGTCCTGGCGTCTGTCATGGGCACCACATGCCATGAGGTGGAAGAGCTGATCCTGGCCTCCTGCAACCTTGACACGAGCAGCTTGGGCATCCTCTTCCCTGTCCTGCTGCGATGCAAAGCTCTCCAGTGAGTACCACCTGCTTCTACCCTCGGGCAGTGGTCAGGAATTGAACTTTCCCTCACCTCTGCCCATCACAGGGATGCACTAGAAGCCCGAGCATGGCAAAGGCAGGGAAAGGCATTCATGCCCTTGTTTATCCTCAGTGCAGACCTAGGGGACTACAGCTTCCAACATGCAACACTCCTTGACCAGCCTTGCTAAGGCGCTGCATGCTGGGATTTGCAGTCCCAACACACCCTCCCGTAGGAGTCTTTGGGCAGCTCTCTGCATCTGGTAGCGCAGGCTGGGCTGCCAGCTGCCCTGGCAGACCCAGCTCCCTCCAGTTGCTTGCCACCCGGCATCCCCACGCAGCTAGCTTTGCTGCTGCTAGCTCTGGGCAGGAGGGACGCAGCCCATAGGTGGGAGTCTGCGCTGCGCAGAGGGATGGGTTCCATTCCAGTCCGTCTGTGGAACTGCAGTCTTCCTGTCACCCAGGGGGTGGCGAGCCGTGCTCAGCAGAGATGGACTCCGCTGTACAGCGGGGCACTTCCTTCCTCCAGATGCTCAGGAGGGCTTGGTGGGGTCCTGATCCCTCCTCAGACCTTCACCCACCCCCTGTGGACCCTGCACCCCCTTCCCTTCCCTTGCTCCTGCTGGCACTGGCTGTGCTGGCTGATGCTACCCAAGCTTTGGTGCAGTTTCAGTGTGCTCCCTTTTGGAGAGGAAGACTTGCATGGCCTTGTCAGGGGAACCCAGGTAGGATGGTGATGGGGAGGGCCAAAGAAAACTGAGAGAGCAGGGTTGCAGCTGTTAGCCATTTTGGTCCTGCCACCCCCGTGTCTTGCTCTCCGCATCAGTCTGCAGCTCAACAGCCTGGGCTCTGACGCTTGCAAGGAAATCCGCAACCTGCTCCTGCATGACAAGTGCGTAGTGAGCAACCTGCGGTGAGTACTGCCTCTGTCCTTGCATGAAACTGTCTCTGCTGCCTTCCATGTGCCCTGGCTGTGGGTCCCCTGCCCAGCCTTGGCATTGCCCTGAGCTCCTGTGTCCACAGGCTGGCAAACAACCCTGTGGGTGAGCAGGGAGCACAATACCTGGCCGAGGCGCTGGCAGGCAACTGCTCACTGACACACTTGTCCCTGCTACACACCGCACTGGGGGACCGGGGCGCCGAAGTCATTGCTCAGCGCCTGGCCGAGAACCAGCACCTCCGGGAGCTCAACCTGGGCTACAACTCCCTGACGGACACAGCTGCCCTGCACGTGGTGGAGGTGGCCAAAAAGCATGCAACACTGGACAAAGTGCAGTGAGTTCGCTCTGCCCTATCTCTTCACTCTTGCAGGCGATGCCTCCAACCCAGTGTCCCTCCCTGTGGCAGTGAGCGAGGAGGCCCTGTCTGCCTCTGCATCCTGTCCCCCAGCCCTCACAGTGTCTGCCACTCCTTTTTTCTCAACACGCAGTCTGTACTTCAACGACATCAGTGAGGATGGCAAACGGGCACTTCACAGCCTGCGCATGGACCGGGACGGCGTCAGGGCACTGGTCTTCCTTACAGCAGGAACCGATGTCTCTGACTACTGGTCCCATATCTTGAGCGTGGTGCAGAGGAACCTGCCTTTCTGGGACCGTGAGCGGGTTCAGCAGCACCTTGCCCTCATCCTGCAGGACCTAGAGAGCAGCCGGAGACAGACTGCCAACCCCTGGAGGAAAGCCAGGTTCCTACGAGTCGAGAGTGAGGTCAGGAAGATGCTGGGGAGACTGCAGCACGGGACCCTCTAACCTTCTGTCCGTCCACCCAGCCGGGGTGGGAGCAGTGCTGCTGGGGAAGAAATACTGGAGTGTGCCCTGGCCCTTATCTGCATGGAGATGCCTGGTGGTTGGGTGCTACCAAGGCTGTCAAAGGTGCTGGGTGTGTGGGGCTCAGCCCTCATCTGTGGGCAATGCTGAAGTGCGGGAGGACTGTACAGGGACCAGGCCAGGAGCAAATGGGACTTCTTGTGGGCTTGTAGAGACCCAGCCCCTGCACCCCGGCCACTGCTGGCCTGGCCACGAGCCACAACAGTGGCAGATGGGCAGGAGTCAGGCTTGCTTGTGAAACCTTTGGTAGCATTAAAGTGCACTGCGTTGTTTCCACTGACGCACACTAGTGCCAAGACTTGATCTCTCTGGGCCCTTTTTGGGGGAGGAATGCGGAGGTGCTGGTGCAGCCGTCCCTCCAGCAGTTGGAGTGGAGGGCTCTGACCCTTCCCCATCTCACAAGGCTAGGATGGGGCAGCCCAGTTCTGCTCCAGCCCATGCCAAACCCGTTGGTCTTCTCCACTGTGGGCTGCCCTAGGGAGCAGCTGGAAGCTGGGGCACCAGGATCTGTTCCCAGGCTGGGTGTCCCGGGGTGCTGGTCCCTGTTCCCAGCTCTGCTGGGCAAGGGCTGGCAGTGCCCTGGGGCTGGGAGGGCAGGGAAGATGTTGGGTCTGTTTAACCATTAAACCTGGGGCGTCTTGGAAGAGGCGGGGACACTGGCTTCCCTGCCACTTCACCCTGTACCTTGCTCCCTCTCGCATTCCTTGCAGCCATGAAGCAAACAAAAGGTATGTGCCGGGGCACTGGGGCTTCATCCTGCGGAGACCCTTCCCTACACGCATGTTTCCTGGCCCTGCCTCCACACACAGCAAGGCAATGTCAGAGCCCAGGCAGGCCATGGAAGGGGGCTAGAGGCATCCAGTAAAATGCAGATGGACGTTGTAGGGGTGCTTGGCAGGAATCCCCTCTCCTTGCATTTGGGGGTCCTTGTGCTGGAAGAGATGGGGAGGGGTTTTATGGGAAGGTGTGCAGGGGAAGGTCTCTGTCTCCATCTCTGGGCTCCAGCCAGCTTTCTGGGGCCCTGGTGACCCTTCTCGTCCCTCACTCAAAAGCCCTGTAAACCCCCAGGGCTAACCTCCATCTGAATACTGCCGCCTGGCCCTCCTTTGCCTCTGGTGCCGCAGGACCTTGCTGGGCTGGGCAGTGGGTGTCCATTGGACCCAAGCAGCAAATGTCCTGCTGCTTTCAAATACAAGAGGACGCTGGTGGCGGGTCCAAGGAGCGAGCTGTGCCTGGGCACAGGATGTAGCCCAGGAGCAGAGGGGCAGGGGGAGATGCGTGGACTCGGCAAACCCAGCTCACCTGGCCTGGCATGCTCAGCCTGCGAATGGACAAGCCCTGAGTGCTCCAGAGCATGGGGTCTGTTCATGGCCCCACCTGCACTGACCTCTCCTCTCCCTCTGCAGGGCTCGAGGGTGACAAGAAGTCCATCATGTAAGTGCTGAGATCCTCCTGGGCAGGGGCTTCCTGGGGCTTATGACCACACAGCCAGGCTGTGCTGGGGTACATCCTCAGCTGGGGCGGTGTGAGTCATGGCTGCCAATCCCACCTGCCTGCCCCAGGAAGGTCTTCTCTGAGCTGTTAGCTCAGGACAGATGTGAGGGACAGCCCAAGTAGGTGATCCTCTCCTGGCTTTCCCGAAGAAAGAGGAGGCAGTGGAGCTGTGGCCCCAGCTGGGCCTCTCTGGGAGGAATGGGGCTTCTCATCGTGGGGCGGGGGGGGGGGGGGATGTCTGTGCTGCTGCACTAACATGGCCTCTCTTGCCCTTTATCATTGCAGAAAATTTGAATTTAACCCCAAAGATGGGATCGACAACCCTGCCTTGTCACTGGCTGAGGACACAGGTAAATACCCCTATCTCCCCAGGGCATCCCTGTGTCAGCACAGGGTTCTGGCAGCTGGGCATTGCTGGAGTCCTGGGCTCTCTCATGCCAGGGAGCTGTGGGGACGTAGACACGTAAAGCAGCAGGGATAGGGAGAACCCAGCCCAGGATGGAATAGAGAACTTATGTTAGGATTCCTGCGGGGCCCTGCTCACGGGCTGTGTCCCCGCGCAGATGGTGAAGACGTGGGGGAGCCCCGCTTCTACCTCCTGAGCAAGGGCAGCGCGGAGAACTTCGGATTCTGCCTCCACGAGGAGCTGGGCTGCCGAGGCCACATCATCCGGCAGGTTGAGCTAGGGGGGCTGGCGCAGCGCAGGGGGCTACAGGATGGGGACCGGCTCCTCCAGGTCAATGGCCACTTCGTGGACCACATGGACCACTGCAGGGTAAGCTGGGAGTACTCGAGGGCTGTGGGAACACCCAGGTCTTCCCCAGCCAGGGGCACAGAGGGTGTGGGACCCCGCTACCCCCTGGGGCCCTGATCCCACAAGCTGCGGTTGGAGGGGCACCCTGCCCAGGGTTCACAGCCTGGGTGCTTCCAGGTGGTGCAGAAGATCAAGGCCAGCGGGAACCAGGTCTTACTGGCAGTGCTAGACGGCGACTCCTACGAAGCAGCCAAAGCCCTGGGCAGGGACCTGTCCCAGATGCTGCCGAGTGACATCCGCCCACGCCTCTGCCACATCACGCGGGACAAAAGCGGTTTTGGATTCAGTGTGTCGGGTCCGGAAGGTAAAGTGGGCAGTGGGATGCCAGCACTGCAAGCCTCCCTGCTGCAGCACTCTGCTCACCCCAGACTGCCTCTTGTTCTTCTTGCAGGCATGAAGGGCATCTTCCAGCTGTCGGTGCAGCAGGACGGGCCAGCCGAGAAAGCAGGGGTGCCTCCAGGCTCCTGGCTCCTAGAGCTGAACGGGGCCAGCGTGAGGAGCTACTCGCACATGCAGCTTACCAGAAAGGTACATGCTGCTGGTGTGGGTGGGTGGTGGACTGGCAACGTCACTGAGCACCCTGCATTTCCCATCCAGCTTAAGCAGAGCGGCAGCAAGGTGACGCTGCTGGTGGCATCCAGTGCCGTGGAGGAGTTTTACAGCCTGCGGGGCATGCAGGTCACGGCTGTCTTGGCAGACACCTCCTGGCTCCCCTTCAAGGTCCGGGAGCTGCACATGATGAAGGGTCCAGCTGGCTACGGGTTTCTGCTCAAGGAGGATGACTGCAGCTCAGGTGCCACAGGTGAGGGGGCTGAGGGGGCAGTCCGTACCTGAGCAAGGCATGTCTGAGGGTCAGGAATAGCTGCAAGCACTGAGCCTACCTGCACTCGAAGGTCAGCGGTGCCAGTTCCTCTCTGGCTGAGTGCCTCTGTGAGCATCTCCCCTTCCTCCCTCTGTCCCACTGCGACAGGCCAGTTCCTGTGGGAAGTGGATGCAGGGCTGCCAGCTGAGCAGGCAGGGATGAAGGAAGGGGACCGTCTCCTGGCTGTGAATGGTGAGAGCATCGAGGGGCTGGACCATCAGCAAACAGTGCTCAAGATCCGTGCCCATGATGACCGGGTAACGCTGCTGGTCATCGACCCTGCTGGCGATGAGTTCTACCAGTCGGTAGGTTTTGGGGTCCTAGCATGGTCCTGCCCTGGCTGGGACCCCTGTGGTGCTGCAAGGCTGGATGACAGGATGGGTGTCTTGCCTCCAGGCCTGCAGAGTGAGGTCCTCTCTGGGGGACCTGGGTTGCCATGGAGCACCAGTAGCTGTGCAGCTGTCTCTCTGCTTCTCTTCCAGATCGGGCTGTCCCCTCTGCTGTTCTTTGAGGACAGTGACTCTGCCTCAGGCTCCCACACGCCCTCCCTGCCCTCTCCCAGTGGCTCCCCTGGACTCTGTCACACTGAGGTGGGGCGAAAGGGACCTGGCTTCTGGCTGGTGGCTGCTGCCAACAGTATAGGGATCACACAGGTAACTCCTCTTGCCTGGCCCTTGCTGCAGTGCTGCTCACAGCCCAGCACCGCTCTGAGTCCTGGCACCCTCCTGCCCTGCCTGTCCTAATATTTCCCTGACACCTGCGATGCTGGCAGGAGGGGGCTGCGTGGTCTCCTGGCCACAAGGGCCAGGCAGAACGATCCCTCCAACTTGCCCGTGGGGCGAGGGTGGAGTATGGTGAGGTGGGTGGATGTGTGACGCTCCTGCTGTGACCCCGCAGAGCCCGCGCCAGGAGGAGTGGAGGAGGCTGCACCAGGCATTCTAGTAGCCCAGGCGCACCCTGCCTCCAGACAGGCTCCTCTGCACAGCGCCTCGACCCCAGCCACATCCGGCCCATCGGTGCCCCTCGCTTGGCTCCCCAGAGAGCACAGTGCTGCTCAGCATGGCTGTTGCATGCACAGCTGCTGTGTCTCCATGCCTGCGATGGGGCTTGCAGCATCACAGCTGCCAGAGACTCATCTCCACTGACCGAGGCTGGCTTCAAGCTTTTATTAACCATGGTGGTTGCTTCTTGTAACCTGAAGACAGACCTGTGTCTTTGCCCGCCCAGCTGCCTTCAGGGGCATCTAGGGACATTGCACTGAAGCCCTTGCCCAGCTCCAGGCTCTGGGAGCTTTCAGGAGAGCCAAGGCATTGCCTTCCATGCCATGACCCAGGGGACTGGTGAGCCTGGGGCTTGGCTCAGCCCAGGGCTGGCCTTTGGGGAAAAGGGAGTGGTGGAGGCACTGGAGGAACCCCCCCACCTCTCAGCCTGTGGTCTCAGGTCTGCTCCTGCATGGACATCTCTCTTGTACTCCTCCTGTCATCCTCCCTGTGAACCCGTGGGCTGTCAGTGTCTGCCGTCCATCACAGCACTGTTCCTGCGTCACCCATTTGGACTGTGATTAAAGGACAAAACCACTCTACTGTTCCTGTGGGTAATGTTATGAAGAGGACTGTGACTCAGCAGTGCAACTGAGGGCCAGACTGATCCTATCTTCTCTCACCTAGCCCGGGGCAGCTGGGGTGGTGGGCTGATAGGGAGGTAGGGGCTGAGAGCCTGTCCCATCCTGGGAGCCCCAGGGCACTATATCTCCAGGACGGTTGAGGCCGAACTCCTGTAGGCTCTCCTTGTCCTCCGCAGCGATGGTTGTTCCTACCTCTTCCCAGTGCTGGCTGGCCTCTGCCATCTTGGCCAGTACAAGGTCCAGGCTGCCCTGGTGGGAAAGAGGACAGCGAGGAGGGAGGACTGCACTGTCAGGGGGGAGTCACCCACAGCCATGTCCCCACTCACATGGAGGATCTTATACTCCCTCTCCATGGCATTGAGCCTGCCCTGCAGCTGAGTGACGGTCCTGTCCCTCTCTGCTAGTGCCTGGGTGGCAGCCTCCTGGGTTTGCTGGCTCTCCCAGAGCCTGGTGGCTGTGGGGTGTGGGGACAGAGGCAGGGGACACTGAGCACATGGACACAGGAGCCTGGCACTGCGTGACCAGTGCACGGGAGGGTGCAGGCAGTGTGTGCCACAGCCCCTGCCCAATCTCCTTCATCCCCAGCATGGCAGAGGGCTCTGGGACAGGGGTGGGATCACAGCATCCCCTTTTCAGTCAGCGTCTGCCAAGGTTGCGGATGCACTGGGAACAGGGTCAGGCTTTGCCTTCAGCTGCTGCCATGCTGACAGCACAGGGCAAATGACTTCAGTCTCCCCTTGCCCCCCCAAGTGCGCTTTGCTGCCCTGGAGCGAACCCCATCCCCACCCACTGGTGAGGAGTAAGTATGCTGGGGGGCCATACCAAGCTGCTCCTGCAGGCTCTTCACCTTCATCTCCAAGTACTGGCTGTGGGCTGCTGTCTGCTTCTGCAGGTCTTGGTATTGCCGGGTCATTTCTGGGAGCCAGGGAAGGGAGAAGGTTACAAACGTGAAGGTGACTACAGGAGGGAAAGCAGGCGGTCCCTGTGCTCAGATCCCAGCACCTGTGACCAGGCAGGGGCTCCAGCAAAGCCTGACCCGAGGGCTCCCCTTGCAGGGTGACGCATCAGGAGCAGCAGTGCCTGCACCCTCTCCTAGCCTAGCAGGGCTGTGACTAATGCTGGGGGGGTGGGAGCCCTGGAGGGAAAGTTTTACCTCTCTGTTGAGCGTGGGAGAGTGAAAATGAGCATGGAGTTTTGCATGTGGCAAAGACCACAAACCTCTGGCTGAGGTTTTACCTCTGCTAAAGTCAGCCCCTTCTTGAGTACTAACGGAAATAGCAAGGCAATGACTTCTGCAGGCAGGGAAGTCTCTGCCTCTGTGGTTGCCTCTGCCTGTGCAGAGTGCAGGCATCTGGGTGTGCAACAAGTCCGTGTCCAGAGCCTTAGCCTGCTGACAGCACGGGAGGGAGCAGGGCTAGCCAACAGCAGGGTGGTTTGGGGCAGAGTGGTCAAGGCCGAAGGGAGAGATGGGGTAAGTTTGGCTGGCTTCCTGCAACAGCACCAAGGTGTGGGGTCCCTGCGTCTGTCCCACTGTCCCCTCCCATCTCTGCCTTCGCTTTCATGAATGTCTTGCTTGTCTTCCCGTGCCTGCTCCAGGTCGCACAGCCTCTGCCTGAGCCCTGCATTGTCAGCTTTTGCCTGCCAGGTCATGTGCCTCCAGGGAACTGCAAGCCAGAGATGCATAGGACTGCCATGAACCCACCTCCTGACAGGTGACCCACACCACGACCCTGGCCTGAGCACAGGCAGTCAAAGGGCACCATCCAAACCATACTGGGTGGCTATTCCCTGCCCAGTACCTTCTTGATGCCTTGGCCCAGCAGTGACTTATTCCCAGCCTTTTTCTGCTCCCAAACCCAGGGACGTGTGGACACCTCCTCAGCCTATGACTGGCCTCAAGCCCTGCCTGAACCAGAGTGAATCTCATAGTAAGAACCCCCTTTTACTTCAGCCCAGCACTGTGCTAGGTAAGGATTTCCAGGGGGGGTGCCCCACTGCAGCATCCGTACCACCTCCCATCTGCTTTCATCATTGCTCCTCTCTTTCTCTGCCATCTCAGCAGCCTTGCTGGCCTCTGTAAGCAGCTGCTGGGCTGCACATCAGGGACTTGGGACAGCACAAGCAGCCCTTGGGGCTGGACCCCACATGCAAGGGAGTCTGTGTGCCATCCTCTGGCATGACTTGCTGCTGGGAAGGGCTAGTCCCTAGGAAGTACATGCAGGGCAGCAGGCACCCCTTGCTTGCCCCAGCCCCCAGGCTCCTCCTGACCTTACCCAGATGCTCTTTTGGCATGTTAACCTCCAGTGCTGCTTTCCTGTACTTCTCTTCAGCTTGGATTTCTGCAGCCAGAGGGAAGAAGGAAAGGAGAGAATCAAGAGCAGCTTTTTAAAGGGACTTGGCCCAGGGACACCAAGGGCTGTCAAATGGCCCAGGGGAAGCCTGCCTTGGGATGTTTGCCCCAGGAAAACTTGGCTGGGACACATCTCCAGCTCAGACACTGGCACCAGAGCAGTATTTGTTCAGACACCTGTCAGACACAGAGTCAAGGTGTAGCCGGTTTTACTTGAAGCAGCTGCCCTGGAGAGATGCACTCTCATTTGGGACTGAGGGCTGGGATTTTGCAGTGAAAATGGGGCAGTAGCCTCAGTGCATAAATGCTTGGGGACCCCTTCCAAAGCCCCACCCCAGAGGCTCTTTCAGCCTGGTACATGCTTCCATTTTCAGAGGCGTGTAGGAGAGGCTGGGGCCTGGCAGACCTGTTCTCTTTGACCTCCCCCACGGATCTTGCTGGGCTGGAGGATGCAGTGGGGTGCATGGTGCTTCAGGGAGGGCCCTGGACCCCCACCCACCTGCTGCATCTCATGAGGCATAACCATGCTGCTGCCCTGGCAGAGGGTGAGCAGGGCTGGGGGAGATGCGAGAACTGCAGCCAGGCTGTCCTGTGGAGCCCCCATGTAATTCTTTGCCCCGGTGCTCCCAGCTCCCGCTCCTGGCAGCCCCCATGATGCCTGCCCTTGCTGGGGCTGGGAAGCAGCAGGGGAGGGACAGGAGAGGCACATTCCTGCTGGCTGAAGGGAGACAAGACCCCAGGCTCATCTGCTACATCTCTCTTCTGCTGCTGCTTCACTCCTTTTCTCCCTTTGCTCTTTGGAAGCATCCTCCTGCAAAGCGATACCAGTACTTCCTCTCAGCTACTGGTGATCATGCACTGGACTTTTTAGGGGAGAAAGGGGATGCAGTGGGCCCCCCAGCACATGAAGGAAAGGGCCTCTCCTTCTCCAGCAAGCGAGACTGAGAGACAAGAAGCTGCTGTGCCTCCATGAGGATGGCTGTCCTGCCACTGCTTTCATCCACAGCCACACGTGATGTACACGGGCAGCCAGAGGCACCCAGCCGTCAGGCTGGAGGGAAGCAATTTCAAAACAACCAGCAAGATGCAGCTTTCCGTTGCAGCCGTGGCGAGTGACCACTGTGCTGAGCACAGCCCCAGCCCTGGCAGGGGCCGAGGGACAGAAGCAAATGGGAGCCCTGCAAAGGGGTGCTGGACTCCTCTTTCCCACAGGGAGGGAACAGTCCCAAGTAACACAACCTTTGCTTGAAGTCTCATACGTAAAAACAGCCGTGACTTAGAGTGAATCACGCCCAGAGAAGCAGATAGTTAGGAATGTAATTGCTCAAGCATGTTCCCTGATCTCTTTGGACTGGGGCCATGGTGATTTTTATATTTGGCTCCACAAAGTTGGTGTAACCCTCCCCAGCCCTCTTCCCAGGTACTTGTGGTATCCCAGAGCTGGCCAGGGCACCCTCCGGTGGTCAATCTGACTTGACTATTAGCCAGAATCTATTAGCATCTAATGGGAAAAGCCTCAGGAACACGGCCTCAATAAATGTTGACATATTTGAGGTCAATAGAATCCTTAGGAAAATTTGCCCAGGTAATTAAAGCCAGACAAGGCATTGCCTGTCCCAGAAATATTTACCAAGCTTTACCAAAGGCAGTAAAATCAAGACAGAGAGTTTTATAACCAATCTGTGCAGGGCTCCCTTGCTATATCTTGCGCTGCATGCTGCTTCGCGCTGTCCTGTTCATCTGATGCCTCAGCAAGCCATGTGCTATGCAGGAACTCATCATGAGCAATCATCACCCCAGAGGTCCCAGCTCCCGTGCAAGAGTGGGTGCATGGGTGCCACAGGGCAAGCAAAGGGGTGAGCTCTGTTGTGGGGTTCATCCCCAGTGTGGACCCCAGCTCCTCAGAGGCTGAGGCTGTGCTGTCCAGCACCCAGGCCTGAGCCCAGTCTGTGGGTGCTCACACTTCCTGAAGTGCAGCTGGCCAAAACTGCAGCACTCGCTGTTTTATTTTGTCTTCTTTCCTACCCGAAGCCTGTGCCGTGAGACTGACACTGAGCTGGACCAGCCTCAGCTGTTTTTTTCGCAAAAGAGTTGTTCTTCTGCCTGGGAAAGGAGGCTGAAAAGAGGATCTGAAGGCAGCGGAGAAACAGAACTGAGCTCACTTGCCAACCCATGTCGTCATTTTTGAAGGTTTGGTGGTGTCAGCTCCACCAAAAGATTGACCTACTCCCTCGTCCCCTTTTCTCTCCTTGTTCTTCTGCGTGCTTTCACCCTCCCTGGTCCTGACGTGCCTGGGGACTATTGGAGCCGGGCGGCAGGTAGCGGGGACAGCAGCTCCGGAGGGCTTTTCCTTCCGCTGCCTGTGCAGAGGGAGATGCCTCAGAGACACCGGTAGCCGCCCGCCGCCCGCACCGCAGCGCTGCCAGCTGTGCCCAGGCCCGGCCCCGCGCGGAAGGCGCTGGCTCAGCTCCCCGCAGCTGGCGTTGCTCCTCCCGGCGTCCACGGGAGAAGGCCGTGCGCCTGCAGCGGGACCGGCGCCCGGGCGCTGCCGCACCCCGCGCCCTCCGGCCCGCGTCCTGCACGCCGGGGGGGCTTGGGGCGGATTTCTCTGCGGCGGCGGCTGCCAGCCCTGCCGCCGAGCGCTCCCGCCCGGGGTGCTGTCCCCGCCGTGGGCCGGGCTCAGCCCCCTCCCCGCCCGCTGCCCGACGGCCGGCGTCTGCTTTCCCACGGCCGGGCGAGCGAAGCCCGTCAGTGCCAGGAAGTTTCGCCACCCCGGGGCGGAGGGCGGCGGGGCCCGGCAGCGTCAGCTGCCGCGGGGGACGAGGAGGGGGTAGAGGCCGTTCCCGGGGCCGCTTCCCCGTTTTCGGTCCGGGCACCGGCCATTCGAAGAAAGGGGAACCCGGCCGCTGGAAAGGGGAAACGATCCTGTTTTGCAACCTCCGAAACCGGCGCAGCGGGCCCGGGGGAGGGAACCGCGGGCGAACCGCCGCCGGGCCCGGGTCTGCCCCGCCGCGCTGGGCGTCCCGGGGGCAGCGGGACCAGGGCAGCGCGACCCGGGCGCCAGGCGCGGCCCTCGCCGTTCCCGTGGCAACCCCGCCCCGCCCCGCCCCGGCTACCCGTCCGCCCGCCCGCATCAAAGATGGCCGTCGCCCCCGCCCCTGCCGTGCGCCTGCCCCATGGCGGCGGGGCGGGGCCTCGCCGCCGGGCCGCCTCTCATTCGTCTCCCCCAGGGCAAAGGCGCCGGCCAATCGGCGCCGGCTCCTCCCCGGCGGAGGGGGCGGTACCGGGCGCGCGGTGGGGCGACCCACCAATCGGCGCACGGGGTGGCGATAGAGCCGGGTGCCCCCGCCGCTGCCACCGCCCGCGGCTCCCGCTGCTGCCGCCTAGCCCGGCCCGGCCCGGCCCGGCCCGCGGGAGCGCCCCCAGACCCGGTTGCCCTGCAGGGCCGCGGCCCGGTGCCGGACGGGGGCGACGGGCCGGGCGCGGGCGCGCTCGCCCCCCGCCCCCGCGCCGCCCTCATGTCGGCGCCGCTGAAGAAGGGCCCCGGGGGGCTGATCGGGCTGATGAAGGACGCCTTTCAGCCGCACCACCACCACCTGGGGCCGCACCAGCCTGGCGCCGTGGACAAGAAGATGGTGGAGAAGTGCTGGAAGCTCATGGACAAGGTGGGCCCGGCGGGGGCGTCAGGCCGCCCTGGGCAGGCGGGGAGGGCTGGGGCGGAAGCGGGCCCCGTGGGCTGAGGTGGGGCTTGCGCTGGGGGGGGCCAGCCTGAAGCCCTTGACCAGGTGGGGGGGGGGGTTAGGGCAGGGCGGAGAGGGCTGTGCGGGGTCGGGACAGGGCGGGGCTGGAGAGTTTGGGGCGGTGGGGTGGCTCTGGGGGCAGAGGGGGCTCTCTGGGTGGGGTGAGGCTGGAGCTGGAAGGTTTTGCAGGGTTGGCTGGGGGAGAGAGCGCGCTGTATGGCTGGGCGTGGGTGGGGGGCGAGAGCTGTATGGGCGGAGGATAGGGTGCAGCGCTTTGGGGGGAGGGGGAGCTGGTGGAGGGGCGTGCGGCGGAGGAGAGGCCAGAGGCAAGATGGGAGTGGGACGCAAAGGTTGGGAGTGGGACGCAAAGGTTGGGAGTGGCTGTGCGAGGGGTGAGCTGCGCACAGGACTGTGGGGGGAACAGGTTGGAGGAAGAGGGAAAGATTTGGGGTGGAGGATGCAGACCTGCTCGAGGGAGTCTGGGATTTGCACCATCGTATTCTTGTAGATGTGGGGGGAGAGGCTGGGAATGGGTGGGGCATGGTGGGGAGCTACAGGTGCATCCTGATGGTGTCAATAGCAGGTCCTACTTGTGCGTAACTGCACGAGGGAGGTCTCTAGGATTTGCTTCTCTGAAGGCGGGCCTCAGCCTGTGATAGAGCCTGGTATGTGGGTACTGGATGGTGAGGGTGAGCATCTGCTTTGTGGCAGTTCAGGTTATTCTTTTATGAAGGAAGAGGGAGGCATTATCGACCTCGGCACAAAGCCTTTTCCTTAAAACTAGGAGCCTGGTAAAAACTGAAAAAGTCTGGATAAAGTCCTCGTCTATAAATGCACATAGTTACACAAAGATAAGGAGTATGAAATCTAATGTTAAACAATAAAAGCCTGTGGTGTGGGAATTGGAAAGGCACTGCACTCTGGGGTCATTCAGAATCCCCTCTCCTCCACCTTTTAAAAGGCCAGGAAATGGCTATTGCCAGGGGCAGGACACCCTATCTTTTGGCTTGGTGGTGTGATGGGGTATGGCAGTTGATTTACTAGCCTGGCTAGGTGTGTTGGTAAATCCATTGTTTTAAGAAGTTCTGGTGAGTTGTTAGTGACTGCTAGTGTTATTTGTAGAATTACCCAGTAAGTGAGCGTAGGCATCCGGAAGCAGGCATAAAATAAAAATCTTCTAACATTTTTTCTGGGATTTTGATTGATCCTCTCATGTTATTACTGTTCAGCCCTGAGAATCAAGGCTAGGCTGGATATGTTGGAGTATAAAATGTGCAGTGCATTTTGTAATGCTGGGTTCAGGGCCCTAAAAGTAGTGCAGAGTAAGAGCACTGCCAAAGTTGCCTGCAGTCCTTGGGGAGTGTCACCTTGCCACCTTCTTACCCTCTGGGAGCAGATCAAGCAGGGCTGATGGGCCATAACCTCATCCAGTTGCCCTGTAGGCTTTGCATTTCAGCTTTTCTTTCTCTTTTCCCCGCATTGTTTATGTGTACAGTGTCTGAATCTCCTGCAGTAAATGCTAAAGCAGACAGAGTAGATGACTTTTTGTAAAGACAAATTAAATTATGTTCACGCCAAGAAATCACTTTGTGTTGGCTGGGTCAATGAAAGGCATGGTTTTTAGTTGGGCCTTGCTGTGCTTGTGATGAGCTTTGTTCACTTTCTACAGAGAGAGACTAGGATAAAGAAAAGTCTTCCGAGAAGTGCCAGTGGCTCTCTTACAAACATTGAGGGCAAGCATAAGTGCTAATGTAGGAAAGGTAGTTTGAGCATGGAAACGTAATCCTCTTAGAAACGAGTTTAACTTGCAGATACAACTTGTAAGAATGCACATCTTAATTCTTGTGTGTGTGATATAAATGTGAGCATCAACCTGTGTTTGACCTCATAACCTGGCCTGTTCAAAGGAGAAGTCAGGCCTGAAAAAAACCTTTGATTACCTTAGCATTTTGAATTGCAGTGGGATTTGGGAGGGCGGGGGGGTGGGGTGGGGTGTGTGTGTCCTTTCATAGCTTCAGATCTGCATAGCCAGTCCTTGGCTATATACCCTCTCCACCATGGTATCACTGATAGAAAAGCCAACGCTGATGTGCTTGTCACAAGATAAGTAAACTCTTTTAAACATGCACTGACTTTGTAGTTTTGCTCATAGGCAATGGCCGAAAGCTCTTAGGTGTAGGCTGAATTTTTAAAGTCTTAAAATGTTAGTCGTTCAGTCTGATTTGTGCACAAGGAAAGATTTGACTGTGAAAAGCCTTTCAGATTTCAGTTAGACTTTAGTTATACTGATGCACACTTATGAGAACACATATGAATTAAAAATCTTTTTAGTAGCATAGCAAATTGCCAGGCAAACACAGAGCTCGTGAAACTAGTGATGAGAAGGGCTAAATGAATGAAAGGTGTTGAAAATGAGTTAGTTTTCTAGGCCAAGTAAATGAAGCTACAGTGGCAAATAAAAAAAAACAAAACTCTGTGTGCATGTTTAATAGATGATGTGTTTGCCTTTCAGAAGTGTGTGCTGTATCTGTGTGCATACAGTACATTCACGGCCTGATTCGTTACTCTGCCTAATTAGCTGGTGTTGTCAAAGCATTTGTGCATCTCGGTTTTCAGATGTGACTGGTGAATTTCCTATGCGAGTTGATTCTTGTCTAAGTATTTTCCCCATAATGCTATCCATAAGCTTCCTGATGCATTCCTATCTTTCAGATTCTTTTGCCTGAAGTTCTAATTTTTGTCAGTACTAACTGTTCTTGCAGCTGCACGTGGTCACATATACTATCAACATAACACAGCCCTCTTCATCACTGCGCAGCAGGATGTTCACCTTCAGATGAATTATGTGACGTTTAGGCATTTATCTGCAGAATAGAAGTTAAATGTGTCTTTGGAAGCTGAACGTGTTGCCAGACGTTTTGTGAGCCTGCAAGCCTACAGTGACAAACAGCACTGTAAGCAACACAGCAATTTCCTTGCAGTGTATCGGACCTAGTGAAGTATACAGATTGGCTCAAGTGGGAGGAACTGCTGTTAATTTGTCTTTATCATGCTTGCTCATCTTACCACTGCCTTCAGCAAATAAAGCACTGCTTAGTATAAGAAAACATATGATGTATTGGCTGGTGAAAATAGTTTGTATTTTTTACACAAGAGGATGATGAATTGGTTCTTGAAAATGCGATCTGGCCAGCAGATAATGCAGACCACTTGAGTTCATTGCTGTGGATGCTATTTGAAGAATAGGTGGTGTAATCGTGAACTGCTCAGGATGAGGTGTAAGGGATGTAGCAGAAGAATGGTAGAGTACATGCAGTAAGTTATGGAGGAGGAAGAGGAGCTTTGAGATAAAGCTTCTCTGAACACTGTACTGATGCCATCCAGTTTCTAAAACTGATACAGAAAAATGCCACCATAGATCACCTTCACTGTGGGCAGAAGAGAGGCCAAACACAAATTCAGCAGGAGATAAGAGAAATTTGAGTAGGTTTTCTTTTGCTGTTGGCTTAAAATAAAATGGGATGTGGTTTCAAAAAAGAAGTTATTTAGATCTTAAAGGAAGGAAGGAACTATGGCTTTTCAGAATGGTGCTGGAAGGGAAAAACTGTTACTTGGCACTGTAGCACCTGGGGCTTGTCAGGCCTGGAACTCTGTTGCTCTGTCACCTGCTGAGGCGGGCAGGTGGGTACCATCTGTGCTGAGGACTTTCTGCCAGAAGAAGAAATGGAGCACTGTATCAATGGCTGCAGCAAACAGTGGTGCTGGTTTTTTTGTGGGTAGGGCTGGTGATGAGCAAGATGGGGAAGGTAATGAACCAGGAGGATGGGACGGACAGACAGGAAGCTGAGGGGGTCATTCTGGCTGTGTTGGAGGAAACAGCCTGCTAATGTGGCAGGTGGTGAGCCTGTCTTGAGGAGCCACAGTTTGTATAGGTTTGTGTCATCTGTTAAGCAGCACTCTCTGCCCTTCCTACAAACTCTGTGTTCTGTTAAATGAGTGGATTTGCTTAGTTACCTGATTCTTCCTGAATGCTGCTTCCTTGCTTCTACTAACACGTACCTAATCTAACAACATAACCTGACGGCAGTATTTAAGAGCTTGTGGTTCTTGGTGTGTTTCTCAGGTTATCTATATGCTGTGCCTGCGACAGCGCTCAGTATGTAGATTCACTGTTTTCCTATGCTGGTTACTCAGTTCCTTTGTTTGTTGAAGTCTAATGAAGCAGTGCTGATGAGAAATATATTAAATTCAGAGATCAGTGAAGGCAAGATGCAGAATCTTGAGGGAAAAGACTCCATTCCAGGCCTAGAGAAATCTGGATGAGACTTTTTTTTTTCCTTGAATGAGTAGATAACAGATTCCTCAAAACTGAGGGGGAGAAACTGTTTTTTGATTATTTTCTTCTCTTAAACTTGGAAAATGAAAGTCGATGAAGTCAATTTTGTCATTCTTCACAGGCCAACCTCTAGAATCTTTGTACTAATCTTGAAATGCTTTATTTGTATTTTTAAAAACCCAAAAATGTCCCCATAATAGGCTTATTCCTGAGAGAACAAAGCATAAGCCAGGTGAACTTGGAGGAGTTTGGATGGTAGTTTAAAAATGTGGATTGCTTGTGTTTGTTGCTGTCACACCTAAATGAAAATATTTGCTGCTTTTTGCTCAGTTTCCTTCCAAGTTGCTGGTCCCTATGGAAGGCAGGGTAGCTCACTGAGGGGTGGCTGTTCCAGGGCTGGGAACATTCCTTTTGCTGTTGTCACGATCCTACAAATGCACATGTAGAGAAACAAGAAAAATACAACTGGTTTTGTTGCTGCTGTGTTATAAATGACCAAGCTTGATAAAGGGGCAGCAGGTCCTAGTTATGTAGCTTTGTTTAAATGCTTATCTTAGATAATTTTGGTCTACTTGGTAAATAAAACAGCTCATTTGATAATAAAATCACAGCCATTTTGGCCTTTCTGTTAACTGTTTGAGATATCTTTGTGAGTCGCTTCTTGGGAAACATTTTATAAAGACTATGAGTGGTTTGCGGAACTTGCTTCTGCTTTGGGAACGCTTTTCTAATTGATACTGAAGTTTGTTACATTACTGAAACACGGTGGGTCTGCTGCTTCTATAGCCGGGTATTTTCGAGGGGTAACAGCTGAACTGTTTTCTGTTACAGATGACTGAGGGAAGTGCATACTCTGCTTGCTTAATATGGCTTCCTCATAAGAGCTGACTGTGTTTTTATTAAGCTTTTAAACCCACTGTGTAATAAACGGTTTGTGTTGAAGAAAAGATTTTGCTATCTGTAGCGTAATTCAGCTGTGTCTGAGGAGCATATTTAGAACCTATTCATGCTGCATAGTGAAACTAGTTTTATTCAGGGGCGAAATGTGTTGACTCCATTCATTCATATGGTTCATTGTACAATGTTCACCGGCTCCAAGGAAGCAGCAGTTGAGGCTTCAGAATCAATTGGATAGGTTAGCTGTCTGACCATCCGTCTCCTTATCTAGACCTTAGCAGCCTCTTCAAAATGGAGGGGAAAGTTTTGGTAGTTTTCTTCCATATGTTCTTTCACAGGCTTTTTTAGGCATGTAATTCTTTTAATGGCAGTCAGATTTTTCTGTCGGAGTTTTCATACACTTGGTGCCTTTCTCTTCACTGAAATTGAGTGTTTCTCAATCAGCTCTTCTTAGAGGCACTACTCTTAAGTCAGATATAATTGGAGATGTCACTTAACTTCATGATGTTGCTTTTTACATATATCCTGAATGGCAAAGTTAAATGCTAAAGCACTGTTTTAGAATAAATGATTGTGTTTGCGATCAGCATTTAAGTGTTCAAGGGAAGTAGGTATGTAAGTATGCATTGTAGGGAACTAGTCAGTTCCTCTTGAAGATTTCACAAGATTTTGTGGAAGTGATGTACTGCAAAAGGATGTTAGATTGTTGTTTTACCTTTTCCTATCCACCTCCCTTAAGCTTTGCATTCTGCAGTGCTACATGATTTGATGCCTGTAATACCCTTATACCTGACAGTGTTGTTAGTTTAGGCCTCATTCATGTGCTTGGTATTAAGCAGTCAGATAACATTCACTGTAGTGAAGAACTTTAGGAAACTCTTATCTACGTTTTGTACTGGCCTTCCTCTAAAGTTTGATGTAAATAGCAGAAGCTGTAAGCTATTAGCCAGCAAGACAGCAGTGAGACTATACCAGCTGCTGGTTCTTAGCTTATAAACTTCATCTGATACTGGCCTCACAACTCTATCAAGTTCCAGCCCAACTATATCAAGTTCCAGCCCTTTTTATATCTGAAAGCACACCACTAATTTTTCAGATTGCTGCTTTGCCATGATCTCTCCCTGACATTCAGTCTAGATAATGGAAAATTTTGGCTATGGTGGGTGGTGAAGTGGCTTCCTCCATCGTCCCCTATCACATAAACTTATTATCACAAGCCTTTGGTACGTAAGCTCTACATTCCTGTATGTTAAAGGCCTAGATTAAGTTTAGCTTGCATCCTGATTTGTTTGTGTAGAGGTATTAAAGTTGTACTGCTTGTGAATCCTGAACAGGAATATTCTACTTGTTCCTTGTGCCTGAACTACATAATGCAAAATTAAGTGCCTAAAATTATTTTGTCGATGATCCAATAAATTCATTGTAGATGGCAAAATTTTGGGTTGATACATTCAAGTTCTTAACTTTGAGAATATGTGATCTCACTGCTAAAAAAGTAAATGGACAACATGTGACCCGGAAAGAAGAAAAATGAGATGTTGAGTTGTATGCCAAGCAGAAGACAGGTTGAGATCATCTAATAATCCTTTGATCTAATTACTGGTATAACTGTGGATGTGTTGATTAAAAAAAAAACAAACAAAAAACCCACAGAAATTACTGTGAAGAACCTAGTTTCGCAATGAGATTCATCTGACAGAAGTTAGAAGCAAAGTTGATGCAGAATTGGGGATACGAGTTCTTGAGAGCCAAACTTTTACCCAGACTTCTCTTACCGTGTCTGTTATGCTACAGCTTATTTCTCATTCTTGCACAGAAAAAAATCCTTTGCATTTGTTCTTTCCTGATGGTCGTCATTATCCATAAAAGCTATTGTTCCTCTTAGACTATGTATGTATTCAAGGAGGAAGAAAAGGAGATTCTAGCACTGTTGCCTTCAAAAGACTTTCAGCCTGGAACACTAGCTGGCATCAGTGATATCTGCAGTGAAACTTCCTCTGTGTGCATATTTGTTCCGAATATACAGGTTGGTGTGAAAAGTCACTTTTGCAGCCAAAATCAGGGCAGCTAGACAGGTAAAGTTCAGCCTATGGGCACGTTCGGTCTGAAATGTGTCAGGAAGTGCTACACAGGTGTGTGGTAAGTTACGTCCTTGCTGTTTACAAACTCTGTGTTGAATTTTCATTAATTTCGTTTTTGAAAATGTACTTGGGGTGAAACGCAGCCTCTTAAAATATAATCACATGTATGTTGGGATTTTCATCAGTCCACATGCACTTCAGTCCATAGCCTGGGCTCCCTGTCTAGACCTAAGCAACAAATGTGGTTTGTTGAGAGTGAAGGTTTCAGTGTATTGTGTTTGTAAGTAACTCTAAACTGTGTTTAAGTAATTAATCACTACTTCATATTTTTAAGTTTTCAAAATGTTATTGTCTTCATTAACCGTAGGTGGTGCGTTTGTGTCAGAATCCAAAACTGGCCTTGAAGAACAGCCCACCCTATATCCTAGATCTGCTGCCTGATACCTACCAGCATCTACGAACCATCCTATCACGCTATGAGGGGAAGATGGAGACTCTAGGAGAAAATGAGTATTTCCGTGTGTTCATGGAGAATTTGATGAAGAAAACCAAGCAGACCATCAGTCTTTTCAAGGAAGGGAAAGAGCGGATGTATGAGGAGAACTCTCAGCCTAGGTAATGGGGAGAAATGCTTTCCAATATTAATGATACAAATTTGCTTTAGTGAACAAGAGCTTGAACAAATGTCTGGTGGTTGATATGTTGTCTGTACATGAAAACAGGCTTTGAAGAGATGTAAGTCTAAGTGTAGAGTTTTAAGTAAACTGTACTTGGGTGTATTAGAATGTGAGAGCGGAGTAAGATTTCAGAGCCTGTATAGCATTAGTTGTTCTGCAGTTCAGGTATGCTGGGTTAATATAAACAGTAGTCTGCTGTGGAAAGGTTTTGCAGTCCTTTGGATTCTCACATAGAGAATACCTCAGAGAGGATGATAAGGTTCAGAATGACATTTCTGGCCATTTTAGGAAACAGAGATTTTATGTTACATAGCAAAACAGTCATCCAAACTAAAACTTGTTGGTAATTGGTCTTTAGGCTTTACTGAACTTTTCCTTTTTCTGGAAACAGCAGCTGTCTAGTATTTCTGGAGGTAGGGGGGAAGTAATCTCATCTTGTGGGAATAAAACATCTTGGTGAAACCCCGTAACTTTCATACATTGGAAACTTCATATATAAGGTAGATGGTAGATCAAGGTGCCACACTTGTGAACTCTGCTTTCATTTTGTTGAGAAGGCATAGCTGATACCAAGGGGCATCTTCAAGGTGAACAGTGCTTACTAAAAAGGACAGGTGAAAGTAGAAACTGCAATTCTATCTGAAGATAAGTCTCTCTTGAACAAAATAGCAGGAATTTGATGAGCACTGTACAGTACCTGAAAAGATGCTTCTTTCCTTCATCCAGCTTTAAGGAAAGGAGAGCCAAGGTGATTTAAGAGTAGAATAAAGCTCTGGAAAAGGTTACTCTTTCATATTTGTCTGACTGTGGGCAGCAGATCTAACAGAGATACACAAAGCATGCACCTGCAATTTTAAACTCATTTCAGGATTTTGGAGTAGGTGCTGAATTAAATAAAAAGTGGGGGGGGGGGAAAGTGAAAACCACCCAGTGGCTGAACATAATTGCTCTGGGGAGAATATGTGGTTAACACCCTGGCAAGTACTTGCTTGAATTACTTCGGGGATGGGGTGGAGAAGTGCTGGCATATGTTTCTGGTATAATACTGAACTCTATGTAACATACTTTATAATATTGAACTCTAACAGAAAACTATGATAGTGGCTACAGAAGGCATGGTTAATGCTGTTATATTTGTCACTGACAGTGTTGAAGAATGAATTAAGAAATGGAAGTTTCATTCTGGATTGTTGTCTAGCATCATTTCTTTGTGAGATTGTAAGATTTACTCTGTGAGTTTGTTTGAGACAGTGTTTGGGGAGTGTAAATATGGCATCTGCATGTAGTACACTTGCTTCTTTTAGAAGTTTAGTTCTCTGTATGAGGCCTTCAGGAACTGGGTTCAATGTAATGTGCAAACTCAAAAGTTAGCTGTAACATTAACTGCTTGCACCCCCTACCCTGCCCCAGCCTTCGGAGAATTCAGTTAGTATGGCACAGTTGGCTCGTTGCAGGTGAGAAGTGGGTTTTGGGGGATGCTGCTAGCTGGAATTTTCAAAAAGTGTTCTAGAAGATAATGGCTATGGCAAATATGGAGAGAAAAGAGTTCGTTAGCTTGGTGTGTTTTGCGGGTGAGGTGATATATAATGGGAAATGGCTTTTTTTAGCCTTCACTCAGATAAAAATTAGCCACAGTATGTAAAGCACTTCTTACTGTGAAGAAATTGATTAAACTCAGTAAAATTAATCTCTGGGTCTTCTGCTGGAGCTGGTCATTTTCTTGTATCATCCTATGAGATGTTAACAACATGCATTATCATTCTAGACAGTGATTTTTTTTTTACAGTGCAGTGGGTTGCTCTTATAATATTTTACATAGCATTTATCTTGAAAATGGTTTTGTATGTTGCTCCTATGTAGCAGAGTTGATGTTATTTTCTAGAACACTTACTATTGTCTGCAGAAGAAGGATAAAGGGTACATGAAACTCTTCAGAATTTATCTGTGATATTTGTTCTGGTTAACTGTGCATGTATTATGATCTGTCCATCATAAATGTGGAACATTTGGTGAGTAAATGATGCATAGTTATGTCAATCATAAGTCCAACATCTTGCCTCCGGTCCCTTGTTTTTTCAGAGAGAAGCAAAGAGAAATAATTCCAGAGAGTTAATCATCCTAGTCAGTTTGTAGTCAAACTAATTGACAAAAGGGGGTGGGGGAAGTCCAAATCGATAGATGTGAACTTCAGAGAGAGGATTCCAGCAGAGGCTTGCTTTCTGGCAGTGGTGATGGGAGTCTTTGGGGAATTGCTAATTGTACCATTTACGAATAAACAGCTTACTAGGGAAGCAACTGTGGTGACACTTGTAAAAGCAGAATCAGATCCCAGCTAGTCTCATTACATCTTCCTTTGCTTTCCACTCGGCCCAGGAAGCAGCAGCTACTGCAGTTACTGTTTTTCCATAAAGGGGAAATAGCAGACACCCTTTTCCTGGTCCTGGTAATAGGCATGGTGACTTTCTGAATTCTCTAATTTTTCATAGAAAAGAAAGAAGTTAGTCTGTGCATATGATTTGTATACCAGTTCAAGAGCTATCTGCACAAAGAATGGCACTTTTGATTTAGCTAGGGATTCTGTTGAATGCTGCGGTGCCAGCGTCAGACTTTGTGGTTGTGTGAGCTTTTGGAACGCAATCGCTTTAAGTGCGTGTTTCATCTGAAATTTAGTTAAATTAATTTTTGCTATAAATGCACCTTTATATTTAAAATGTGTATGATAATTTAAGGTGAATAAACTTAAGATGCTTTCTCACCTTATTAGCAGTTGAAGAAAAACATTACTTTTTTCTTTTGTAAGAATTAATTAATTCATATATTCAAAGTGTGGGGGAAGCTCTCTGGAAGGTTGTCAGCAGCCTGTAATGCAAACAAATATAACCTGGATATGGTATTCACTGGAAATATACTTATGGCAGTGTGTGTGTATATATATAAAACAATCTGTTTTGCTCTTGATCTCATGCAAGTTTGCAGCTAATGTTAGTCTGCAGTGTTTTGAAAACATGTCTGTCAATCTAATCTGGTGTACTGAAGAAATATTTTGTCTTGACATTTTCCTGACTTTTTCCTGTTTTCCTTGAAGCTTCTGTCTTCCAGATTTAGCGTTGGTTTTGTTTCCTGTTGTGTATGCTCTTGTTTTCCTCCCCCAAATGCCTCTTGATGTAGAGCAAATGCACTATTTTGACATTTGCATAACTAGTGTGAAAGCCGTGCAGGTGTTTGCTACTAGCAAACAGACCAGTAATTAGAAATGACTGAAGTCTCTCTTAGATTGTAGGATCAGAATTGTCTTGATCACTGAAGCATCAACCTTCTATTTTTATTCTCTCTAAATTGCTCTGTGTGTATTTCCTCTCAAACATTTTTGAGATTCTCCAGCGTGTTCCTCTGAGGTGGACTAAAGCAGAATTGGAGCACAAATGTGGAGAGCACTATGTCTTGTAGCTGCTTGTGCTGCTTTGAGAGTTCGTAACAGCTGCAAGATGTGTGTCATCTAGCATGGAGTGGTTAGAGTAGACTGTGTGGGAGTATAATATGGATGCTATTTGGTGTTTACTGTAAGGCAGGCAGTTTAAAATCTGGTAGTAGAAAGTAAGATTGCAGTTGTGTATTAAATGTTTAAAGGGGTGTGTGTGTGTGAAGAGAACACACACCTTGATGTATTCTACCTTTCAGAACACAGTAGTGGAGCAGAGGTGGTGAGAACAGAGTTAGAAAAGGCTTGTGTTAAAACTTGCTGTGCTTACGGATGTGGGTGAGTGTTTGTTCCTTCAGTTTTAAACTAATTGCAGTCATAGAGCTGTTAAAAGTGAATACAGCTCTCCTACGTCATACCTTTAACTGTCAGCATGCTGAAAACATCCTCCTGTTGCGGCTGACATGACAGCGTGCCGTCCAATGCTATGAACGCTCAATTGCTTCCTTTCTTAGGACGGTAACAGCTGTTTTGTCTCTTGTAACACTGTGGTTTTGATGTATAGTCATTCAGCTGAAACTCATACTCTGTTGCATAAACTCATACTGCAACTTTTGTGAAGAGAACTCACTTATTTTATGAGGAGAGCTTTAAATATGTTGTTTAAATTCTGCATTAGCTGACTTCAATCTGTTTAAAAATTAAAAACACCCTCAACAGCATTAAAACTATGTATGTACTTCCTGGCTAATAAGTACATGTGGTAACTTCTAGTTACTAGTTACTTAGTTTTAGCAAGTAGATTGGATTCAACTTGGTGACTTCCGAGTAGGTGGATGTGGTTTTTACAGTGGAGATACTGTATTGCTCCTATGAGTTTTGACAGTTTAGGAGCTTATTTGGGTTGTCCTTGCTAATAGGTAGGTTGGGCTCTTAAAACAAATTATATATTTGGGGATCTGGTAAAATAAAATGGTAATGTCTGCAGGCTTTGATAATGACATGAAATAGTATTTCAAGCGTTAATAATTCGGGATATTTTGTCATATGCTTCAAGTAAGCTAAAGGTAAGTCATTCAATAGTTGATTGGCTGTGCAGCAGTAATTACCAGGTATTCTTGAGGCTACACACATTTCCAAAGCTATTGGTTCCTATTCTTTATAGGTCCACGGTGCTTTCTAATGCAAAAGACATTTTAAGATTTGTCACTTAAAGTTTTAAAAACAAAACAAAACAAAAAAACCCACTCAAAATTGAAGTTTATAGTCTATATAACTGAAATGTGCAATGAAATAAATTCTGTAAAGGGTACTTAGCAGGTCTGTATGCAAAGGAGAAGGGTATACCTGTTCAGTGCCAAGTAGCTTTCTGTGCTGTCTACAGTGGGTAAATATGTGGCTTCTCTGGCCCTGTAAATATTGTGAATTTCTGAAGTTTGCTTTTTTAATTAGTTGTAACAAAAAATGGTTAAGCATACATGTTTTTTTCTGCAGTGTGATGGTTATATTGACTGATAGTGCCATTAATGCTAATGCCGCAACTACTCTTAACAGGCTGAACTAGCTTAAGCTCTTGATTACGGTTTCATTTAGAGGCTCAATGGTTGTGTTGTAATATTTTTTTTGTTTCTATTGCAGAAAGCTTTTACTTCTCCAGACCTCTTACTAGCACAGAGGAGCTGCCATTCATCAGCTTTTCCCACTACCTAAATTACTCAGTGTAGCAGCTTTTCTGCAGTTGTGTAAATAGATTATACTTCACATGGCAGGACAGAAAAACAGCTAGCTGATCGGTAGACAGGGACAGGAATTGTCTGTTGCTTGGGAAAGTACGAATTAGGTGGAAGAGTCTCTGTTTTTTACCAGTGAGTCAAACTTACTGCTTATGTTAAAACAGTCTATTATGAAGGAAAATTCAGAAAATTTGTTTTCTAAATAAAATCAGACCACTGCAAATGTTTCCACACAAGAATGTAGCTGTGTAAGCTGGAGGATGGGGGTTAGGTGAAAGGCTAAGGAGAAGTAATTACTCAGGATGTGGACTGGATGTTTAGGAAACAGCACGTTATTTTACTAGTTCAGCTTGCAGACTTTGGAAAACAAACTGTTAACAAAACTAACATATCTGTAGAGGAGAAAACGAGGTTTGGCAGGGAGTATCATAAACCCACTCCCTATAACATGGAGTTGCAAAAAAGGTTTGGGAAGCTAGTCCATATTTAACTGTTGTCCTTGTGACAATAGCCTTATGGGATGCTGGCTCAGCAGGATTTCATATTCTTCTCTAGCTCCAAAGTGAAGACTTACTAATTTACACAGGAAAAAGCTACCAATAATTAATGTCTACTGGAAATGACCATGCATATCTCTAAAGGGGAAGGAAATGCATGAAGAATGACTTGGGAGGAAAAAAAAATTGGATTTTAAAGAGGAAAAAGTTGGAAAACACTTGTGCTAAGCCATGAACCAGAAAAGCCCTCTGGGGGGAGGGAGGAGTTAGTGCGCTAATCTCATATTTTAGAGTGCTCACACACACTCCTGTCCAGTGAAAGAGATAGTATAAAATGTGGAACGCAAATGGTGCACGGTATGTGCAAGTTCTCCTTCTGTCACTTCCTTCTAATACAGCTAAGACTTTTTTAACAAAACCCACTAGTGTGAAGTCTACATCTGCATTTAAATTAGAACATCTTAAAGAAAAGAACGGGCTCCAAAGCTGCCCAGAAGAAAGGTTTCCTTGCCAGCCTCCAGCATATGAACACTAACTAACTGCTTATTACCCAAGGAGAAATTCATTATCATTTAAATGTTGTTGGATGGAGGAATGTGAATTCTTTCTTTTTAATTTGGCTTTACATTGCTAGTTTAGGTGATAGTTGTGGAATTTAAGTAACACTGAGCATAATTGGCATAAGCTTGCACTTATTTTAGTTTTCTTTTCATCAAAAATTGGACCACTGTCTTGAAAATCAATTTATGGGCAAATGTAAGCTTTCAGATCATTGCATAATAAGGAAGTAAAATTTTTATTCTTCTTTGCTTTCCGAGCCTTTAAAATTGTAGAGTTTTATGGAAGACTAACTCTGGACTTGATGTTGTGGATGGAAGTGCAACTCTATTATTTAGTTTATAGTAATTATCATTTGAAATGTGGATGGATTTCTTGATGCTGGCAAGAATGCGTTACTGCTACTTGGCAACCCTATTGTGTTTCTTGGGTGCTTGGCTTGTGCATTAAGGGCCAAGATGCCATGTTTTGGTTTTCTGTTGATTTGAAGAAGTCTGCAGTCATGGCACTTCCAGCCAGAAAACAGGTATTGTTTTGGTGTTTGAAAGCTTTTCTGAACTACAGGATAGTGTTGGAAGAAAAGTCAGCTTGCTAGAAGGTACTGAACAAATTTAGGCCAGCTGCTTCCCAACAGTTGAAGCAATACCTTCTCTGGTGTTAGTTCGTGAACTTGCTGGCTTTGCCCTGTTTCCATCTCTGGAATGTGATCAGATGGCACTCGGTTATGTGCCACCCACAGCTGGCTTAGGTAATGGGACTTGCTGACCGCTACCCATCTGTAGAAAGGACTGTAAAATTACTGGAGAGGATAAATTGATCGTAGTAAGTGAGTATGGTGTGAGGGGAAAAATGGAGATCAGTTTCCAAATTACTCAGCGGGACAGCTATGGGCTTGGCAAGTACTGCTGCTCACTGCAATATTGGAGTCTGAAGCCTGAAAAGCAAACGTATGCCAGGCTTGTATGTTGTACTGGAGTATGTATGTTGCAAAATATCGTGGGTTTAGTATTTTGACAGGATACAAGTTGGGAATGAAGTGATAGAGCTTGCAGTCCTTCTGCCAAGGAATACCCTGGTGGTGTAATGATACCCAAGACCATTTTGAGGCAGCTGAAGATGAAGTGTGACATACGGAGTCTTCTGTGATTTGGGAACAGGGATTTTGTGCTTTGTTTTTCCCTTTAATTGTAGCGAGTAGCCCCTGAAATACAAGTTTTTACTCCATCGCAGAAAGCCCAAATAGAAGTATAATGAGTAGTGTTGTTCTCAGCAGTAAGTTTTGCTGGGTAGTCCCTTGAATCTGGTAAAAGAATTAATCTGTTACCTAGGTGAGAGGTTATCCTTCATCTTGTCAATCCTCTGAGTATATGTTGAGCTCTTTAAAGACCATTAATCGTATCGCATGAATTATTCTCTTTAAAGTGCTTTCTATAATATTTAAATCCAGAAAAATAAGTGGATATTTACCCTCTTAACATTTAAAGAAATCTAGCTTGTTAAAAAAGTAACACTAGCATTTAGGCCAAGAATAATTAAGTACAGATCCCTTCAAAGGTCAGTAGTTTGGTGCTTCTGGTCAGCACGATGGACTGGTGTCCTTTCTGCTTTGGCTCAGTCACATCCATTTGCATAACAAAGTGAGTGTGCCAGAGTTTCGTGGTTATTTGTGGCCCGAAGTATATTTTGCCTGACACTTTAAACTAATTGGCATGCTCTGCTCGCAGAACTCAAGGTATTTAAATATATATATATGTTGGTTGAAAAGTGCCAGGATTCAGAAGACTGTAAGGAAACATGTATGTTTTATGTAATATTTCTGTCCTGTAGTATCTAAAGCACTGATAAAGGAATTAGCCTGTAGAATTCTTACTTCTGTAAAGCTACAGTTGGTACTGTTTTACAAAAAAAAAAAAGAGAATTGAAAGAAATACTGCATGTAGAGAATGCCTTTCACTAGTTAACTATTGCATTTTTGGCTGTAGATATAATTAATTGGTAAAAAAGGGGGAGGGAGGGCATAGAGGGAAAGCTGTATAACAATTGCAACTGTTGTATGCAGATTTGTTGCAGATATTAAACAGGGTAGAGTCTAATGTAGTGATTACAGTCATGTCTGATTTGGCTTTGGGGGGGCCAGCTCAGGTGCAGTGTCTTGTGAATGTGGCAGTTTAGCTTCCAGGTGCAGTCAGATGTGTGTTCTGTGCATGAGCTGACATCCTTAGCCACGCATCCACTGATGCAGACTAGGTTCTCTGCAGAGGAGGTAATAGTGCTACCCTGCATTCAGCTTATTCGAGCCTGCTGTTGAGAGTATGTAATAGAACAGGGATTAGACCTAGAATGGACAGAAATACCTAGTCCGGTGGTTTATGTGTTCCCGTTCCCATTTTTCTGTTTTAGTAAGTGAAGTCTTGAAGTTGCAGAATTAACCAGCTGATTTTACAGCTCTACAAAAAATGAAGCAGTGAAGCCTGTAGTTGTTTAAATGGAGAAGGGTGTTTGGAACAGAACCTCAAGAGGTGATAAACATGCTATGTGTTTCTTTCCTTTTTCCCAAAGGGTGTCAGGATGACGTAGTCTACAAAATCAATGTAGTAATAGCTGATGCTGTAAAATTCTATAATACAAGCAATTAATCTGCTGATTCTAAACTATCTGGCTTGCTATTAGTCTGCTATAGTAGTTGTCCTGTGGAAGTACTGTAAATGGTACATAATAGTGGCCCAGCATAACTTTGTAAGGTGACGTCTGTTTAGCCAGTAATAGTTAAATGGAATTTCACTCACTTCCTGTGTTGCAAGTTTTGTTGAAAGTAGTTCCGCTGTTTCTATTTTTAAAATAGATTACTGTGTGTAGAGGACTCTGAAGCTGTCTCAGAGTTGTGAAAGACATCTTGGGATCACCTCAGTTGTTTCCACTTACTGCTGGTATGCATAGGCTGGAGTTTAATGTTGACATGAAGAGCATGCAGAAAACCTCTTGCCAGTGTGGTAGTAGGATATAAGATACAGCTGTTCCTTCTGGAACCAGGTACAGCCACCTGTCTGCTGAAATTGGGCCTGACTGCTCAAGTCTAGTGCATAGTTTGTAACATCTGAAAAGCATGTGTTATATGATAACCTTACACCTTTGTGGTTTCTGAAAGGTGCATTTTACTTGTTGGAGACTTTTTTTAGCTCTTAAATCTTCAAAATATCAAGTTGTAAGATGCAAAGTAGTTACAGGAAAAAATTGTGTTTGGCTGTTTGCAGGACCCAAAAACTGTGGGTTTGGGTTTGCTGGGGGTTTTTTTTGTGGTGTGTTTTTTTTCTTTGTTTGTTTTTGTGTTTTTTTAACTGGAGCTTGCATTTACATGTAGCGGATGCAAACCCTGTCACCTAAACATTGTCTGGTGGTAAGTGTGTAATTCCAAAGTAACCCCAGAAGTGAGAGGGTAGGAAACTTATATTTCTTTAGTTATCATTTCTTGCAGTAGTACTTAGTGAGTGGATAGTATTCTGCAATAATGAGCATGTGATGAGGAATTAGAAATTCACTAGCTGTAATTCTAGTTTCCAGCAGTTTCTCTTTCTGTTCTTCAGCTGCCTTCACCTGTAAAATGAGGTAAAAAACTTGGGTGTTTTTGCCTCAGAAAACTCAGTATGATCTCATATTCAGAAGAATGTCAAAGTCCTGAAGGAAGTCTTATCCATCAATCGGATTGAGGTGTGATTTACAGAAAAGCAAGCATTAATTTCTCACCTGGTGAAATAATTATGGTGTGCTTGCCATAAAATTACATGGGGAGCCACTAGAGATGTAAGACTGCAGTACCACAGAAGCCATTTTGGACTGTGCGTTGTTTTAAAAAATACAAGTTTTCAGCAGTAGCAGTGAATAATAGTACAGCAATTAGAGTGTGTTTTCCCTCAGTTTAACTGACCGGTCATCTCATTTGAAAGCCACAAATTTGTAATTCTTTTAACAAACAAATGTAGAATTTCTGTAGAAAGGAAGTGGTACATCTGAGTTGTCCCGTGGTGGATGTCTTAATTCTACGATTCTGTGAGCAGAAGCAATTAGAAACTGCATTGTCTGTTCTAGGACCCTCTGACTTTCAGTCAATGAGTTTAGTGCTTAGGTGTCAGACACTCCCACATCCTATGAAATGCTTTTTCCCTTAATTTTCCATTAGAATAAATAGGTATGATTTTTTTTAAAATAATGCTCTACAGTCATTACTCCACTGTACTGAGATTGCGTTTCTTCTTGTGAGCTGCATTTTTGGGTCATGCCCCATTAAACAGCCAAGCTGATGTGTAAAGAGAGCCTTCTCTTAAGTTACCTTAAAATAATCCTATTCAAAACTCAGGTCCTCTGATTTGATTTCTTTTTCCTTTCTTGAATCTTCATTGTTGACGTGTCATTTTAGCCAGTTTGGTGCTGATTTTATGAAATATAGCATTTTCTTGAAAGTGTATTATAATGAAGTCAGTTCGGTCATGTTCAGCTTAATTTTGTTTTGGGGCCAAGGTGGAGGTGTGGCTATGTTTGTCTTAGCTTCCTGTGAAGAAACTGTGTTAAATGCAGCCTATTCTTAGAGCGGCTGAACATTATTTGTGAAAATCCAGTATTCACAAGTGTAACTGAAGCCAGTGGGAGTGGAAGTACAAAAATTCCTTTGAAAATTCAGTCATATATAAGAAATATGCACAACAGCTTCCGAGAAGTGAAGCGCTTTGTAGCTAGGTGTCCTGCGTTACAGCTCTTAATTCCCCCATACAACAGTGTTTGTAACATGCTTTCATCAGAATGAGCTTTACAGACATGACAGTATGTGCATGTCAAATTATGGCATGTGAGCACAATATTACGACTCAATCATCCAGTGGAGCAGTCTTCATACTATGTGTGAGGAACAAAATTATACTGTGTCAGTTGGTTAGCTGTGAAGTAGTTGAGAAATATTGGAAGAAAATGAAAAAATTCTAGCTGGCAGTGGCAGAAATGGTAGTACTGTATTAACATTGCCTTGAGGTAAGAAAGGCAGTTTAGTCATGAAGCGCATTAGATGCTGTATGACTTTGTAACTTGAATTAGTTTAATTGTATTGACATAGCTGAAAGAGGCAATGCTCTGATTAAAACTGTCCTCTGCTATTAATGGTTTTGCAAGACTGAGCCTAGATGGTGGAAAAACGTCTTTGTCCAGCAAACTGGAAAAGAAAAATCTGCTATAGGTCTGGGGGAGGCAACTGCACCAGAAAACCCAGCTGGAGTTGGCCCACAGAGGGGCTGCAGCAAAGAACTGTGGTGTAAGTGGAAGTGCCTGCTCGACCTTTTGACTTCCCCTAAGATACGTGGAGCAAAAACGGTCATGAAGCAGGAAGGAAGTAGCACAACCACAGCGACGGGGCCACGGAGGAGGGAGGACGAAGGAACATGCCTGTTCAGCCTGCAGAGCCACTGGCAGGCCTGGCCCACCCTTGGAGAGCCAGCTGATTAATAAGCACTGGATAACTGAAGAAACAGTCTTGCTTTATGCTGGTTTTTTTTTGCTCAAAGTGGTTGCTTGAGACCTACATCTTTAGAGCGCTGTCAGTATTAAGGTAGCACAATTTTACAGGCAAGTGTAATTGCAGATAAACAGGCTCTGGTAATGTTTCTGGGTCGTTCTCTGTTAACATTGTGTGCACGGAAGGAATAATGCCTCCACACTGGAACTGGAGATGTTTCTTAGTAAAATATTTGGTTACTGTATAGAGTGGAAAAATATTTGGCGCTCTAAGCTTTAACCGCCTATGTATGTTGTTAGTTCACTAACAATAAGCTGAATACTTGGCGTGTATGTGTGAAAGCACTCACAGGAACATGAACTCCTACCTAAACTGTAGCTGTTGCTCTGTCTCTGGACGTAACCACTGAACAGAAACATGCTGTAGTTCTTCGTTGGAAGCTGGTGCAGGTGTTGCCTTCAGCTCAGTTCCAAACAGTGAGGAGAGCCAACTGATGTGGCCTGCGGTCCCTGGGTAGCATTTTTGAAAGTGCTTACATGATGGCTGTTTAAATTCCACTAGCTGTCAATGGGATTTAGGTGCCTAAGTCAGTGATTCCCAAACTGTGGTTGGCATACCTCTGTTGCAACTCCTGGTAACAGTATTTGTGTTCATTACTGTGCTTAGCTAAATGTTTCAAAGAGGGCCACCATAGTCTGTAAGGAACACGGAAGATTGCTGGAGGTCTGTGGCCAAATGTTTGGGAATCTCTGGTCTAAGTCACTGAAGTGTTCTTTGAAAATATTACCATTTTGCTGGGAGAATACTTGCTTCTGCTTAGTTGCAGCAGTGGAGATGAGGACAGTTGCTGATGTTACTAAAAGTAAAATACAATCATAATCACTCAACTTTGATATACCAATAAAAAATGTTTGCTGTAATTGCAAGCATTTGTTTGGTCTGTATTAATTTACAAATTGTAACTTGTCTTGTTAAAATAAAGGAATGCACTCTTGAAAGAAAATGTTTGTCCTTTTTGTTTGGTAACTACTAGTTGCTGCATGTAAAAGCTAGTTACCAACATAAAATACTCTGCAATTTGCTGCTCTTTGTGTTCATTTCCTGTGTTTTTCCTGTTATTTACCTAAGATAGAGCTGAATATTTGTAAAAAAATATAATAACCTAAACAATGGAAAATGTTTTTAAAAAAAAAAAAGTTCTAACACCTGAACAGAGTCCTTCAGTGTGTGTATGTGTGTGTAAAATCATTTGTTTATCCATCCTTAAGCCTGTGGAAGATCTTCTCTTGCTGAAATGATGTGCTCAGCTGAGCACAAGCACTACCTGAAACTTGGCTAAGGGAGAAGGCTCTGAAGCAGAAGGGATAAGCAACTGGGCACAGGAATATACCTTGTCTTCTTACAGTGTTAACTATTGCTTTAAGCCATGCACTTTGTTCACTTAGCTTCTTGTTCGAGGGTCAGAAATGCATTAGTGTCCTTGCCTGATCGTACCCAAATTTTCACACTGTGCTGGGCAGCAGTAGGAGAATATGTGCCTCAAATTACTTTCCTTCTGTCTACCAAATGTTGCATGCACTAGTTTCAAGCGTGCTTAGATTTTTTTCACAAATAGGACATGATTTTTCAAGTGTTAAGAGTGCTAGCTTGTGCCGTTATACCTAAACAGCTTTAGGACTGCCAACTTTGTAGTCACTTGGTATTAATACATTGCTGTGAGATGCCACTTCAGCTGCTAAGATGGCACACAAGTATTGCACATTAGCCTTTCAAGAAAATGATTCAGAATTTAATTATTACTAATTACTTCCAATTTCATGTAATAAAATAATTAGCAATTTTTGCTCAAGCCTCAATTTTTATCAACTTAGAAACAAATACCATCTCTTTTTTTTTTTTTTGCTTGTGGTAGATGAATTAAATGATTCATAGTAGCGTGGGGTTGCTTTTTTTGCTTGCACTGCCATAAAATGTCATCTTTTCTATCATTTCAAAGGAGTGAGGGCTTTCAGAAGGTATCTTGGGGAACCGGATCCACAGCTAGAACCTCTGATTTGCAGTTTTTCTAGTGTTTGTCAGCCAAAGGCATAGCAGGGACATGATGGGAACCTAGCTGAGGGAGGGAGCTGGGGTGTGAGTTTATGGTAAAGTCATCTTCTATGTAGCAGTAGCCAGTGGCCTTCCCCTGGTAAATGCAAAGTTGCTTATCTGTTACTGGAAAGAGGGACACACAACTTTGAATTACTTAACATTACACCAGGGCGGGGAAATGCATAGATACTACTGATAAATTAGTGGTCTGGTTTTGTGCTGCTGCAACTTCTTTGTATATCTGTACATCTAGGTCCTGAGCCACTGATCTTCAGAAATGTGTTTGTGATCATATAGGAAGCTATTACTTTGCTGTTCTGAGATAGCTTAGTTTTTCCTGCACACAGGATCCTGTATAGTTTTTTTAAGACAGGGGTGTAAACCTTCCTAAAAGCAGAACATGAGGAAATACAGTATATAACAAAACTGCAAAAGCAGATGACTTGAAATTTGTTAGACTGGTAAGGCACAGGGACTTTTTGACAGCCCCTCTCTGCAGAGGCCAGTTAACTGACAGAGTTATGAACAACAACGTTTTTCAGTCTGTTTTTATAGAATCAAGCAATCAAATGATGGCATAGCTGCTTTAAAATAATGTAATGCATCCAGTAGAGAGCTGCTGAATAGAGAAGCCTACAGAAGAGCATCTGGGTGGTTTTACTTATGTTAATTTTGAGCACCTGTTGTTATCGGACATGTATGAAATGACAAAAATCAGAATCCCTTGCTGTATAGCTGGTACCTTCTATAAACACTTTGAGCAGCTTTCATTGCTGAGACACAAATTAAAATGTCATTGAACAAATAAGAGTAAGATGCTACTGTCAAAGAAGATTTGTAGTTCTAAGTCCTATATACAGTCTAGTCACAGACTGTATCATAGCATGGAGAAAGGGCTCATGTGGAGCTGAGTAAATGGTATGTCAAGCGGAGTAGGTCACATCCAATTCAGTTTAGACTCTATGAAAGTATGACATGGAGCTAGAAGACCTAAGCCCAAATGTCCAGGGAATCTTTGCAGAAGTGCTGGAGGCAGCTACCTACCTCCTTTAGCTGGAGGTCAGTTCCACAATCAGGCAGATCAACAGGATAAGTACTTCAAGTAGGCGTAGCATGTCTGGAGCAAGTGGTATCTCAAATATGTCCAAGATCAAGTAAATTGGAACCAATCCAACCATAATATGAGAAAGTGGTTGAAGGCTGAAACCTGGGGGGAGCATAGTGTGCTGCCAAATGCAGCTGTCTTCAGAGAGGTGGCACACTACAGTAGTAGCATACTTAGTGAGAGAGCTTGGAAAACAAGGCATTAAGAAAATACTAGGTGACTGGGGATTCTTATAGTCCCTCTCTAAATGGTTCATTCAGTATTCTGCAGTCAGCAGAATAACTTGTTGCTCAGTGTCATAACCGAGTCTGTGCAATGCCTTTGTGCTTGATGCAGTCTTCTGACCAGCTCTGGTCTATTGATATAACTTAGAGGTTGCCCTTTCCCATGTTTTACTAGTTCCTTCTTTTACCTTCAAGAATGTGGTGTGGGGGTGAAAAAAAGCCTCTGGCCTAGAAACATCCCAGTCTTTATTCAGGAACTCCATTTTCCTAGCATCTGGAGAATGTAATGGAGTGTAGGAGAAGAGAGTCTGCCTTTGAATAAAGGAATGAGAGGAATAGGTGTCACTAGTGAATAGGGGTTTTTTTTCCCATCTATGAGTAGGAGATAACCTCTCTGGTGTGTAATAGTGCTGTTGTTTGACTCCTAAGTAGGAGGACTTGTTTTGGTATTCCTGTACTGCTACAGGCACTGATGCTTTGAGGTACCCAAGGTAGCTCTACGTGCTAACACAGGACAGTTGCAACATAGAACTTACCTCCTTAATGTAGTCGCTAAGACTGCAAGGTGAGAGGAAGTGCTGCTGGGCTGCAGTTTGTACTGCTGGAATTTGATGCCAATCCAATGCTAGTTTCTCATGAAGTGTGTAATCCAAAATGCTCCCAATACTGCTGTGTGCTCTCTTCTAGGCAGCAGTCCTCCTGTCTTCTGTTTCTGGAAATCTTTTGCACATTGACTAAATCCAAAGCAGAGAATATCTCTTCTCCTCTTCTCCAGTTTTCACTCTCCAGTTTAGAAAAGGACAAACCCTGATGGACTAGGGCACTCCTGATATATGAATCTCATGAGGCAGAGAAGGGACTTGGGGTGCCAATTTGTATTTCAGATTGGGTAATTACTCAACAGAATATGGTTGAGCACCCTGACCATCAAGCTTTTGTATGCACCTTATTACC
The DNA here is from genome assembly GCF_030867145.1 of Opisthocomus hoazin. Classification (NCBI taxonomy): domain Eukaryota; kingdom Metazoa; phylum Chordata; class Aves; order Opisthocomiformes; family Opisthocomidae; genus Opisthocomus; species Opisthocomus hoazin. Next base: position 2,557,178 of record NC_134437.1, read on the forward strand.
ATTTTAGAAGAGACCTGCAGGTGTTTTGACCTTCTCTTTGGGGCTGGGCCTGAGTTCTCTGAGCAAATCTACTGTTTCATGGCCCTCTGGAGATTTGGAAAGACTTTCAGCTTACATGGTCCAAGGCAGTAGCAGTTTTATGTGCTCTCATAAGGAATTTTGAGACTCAAGAGCAAAGGGGTCTGATGAGGTTTTGGTTCTGATTATGCTGTTACTTAATAGGTAAGGTCTGAGTATTGCTTTTGGGCTTTTCTGTGAATGTATTTCCTTGGGGGAGTTTGCCTTGGAGATAACCTGCCCACCTCAAAGAGGTTATGCAAAGGTAGTCATTGTGGAAGATGTCTTGACAAACACAGACCTTGCTGATAAGTACCATGTGATGGATGTGTTCTGAATGCTGGGTAAATACTTGAAAGGCTGTCCCAAATAAGAGGAGTTTTCTAGGCTGGGATACTTCTTGAATTACAATAGGTACTATTTCTGGTTTGTTCAGAGTGCTAAACAACATCTGTGATTTCTAAAATAACCTTTTTTTTTTTGTGGTCCTTTGTAGGCGTAACCTGACAAAGTTATCCCTGATATTCAGCCATATGCTGGCAGAACTCAAAGGCATTTTCCCAAGCGGCCTTTTCCAGGGAGACACATTCCGAATCACCAAGGCAGATGCTGCAGAGTTTTGGAGAAAGGCTTTTGGTGAAAAGTAAGTTTCTAACTGTGCTTAAAAATAGAGTTACGGGAACAAATTGCACACAGCACTGTGTATTTTTAAAAATTCTATTGGTTCAGAAGGGTGTTTGTCGTGCTAAAATGAACAATGGGAGACACATACTAGTCATTTGGTCCACTCTCTGGGGTGAAATAGAGGATTGTTCCAACATTAGATTTCCCATTTTTTTGTCATGTTTTGTTTGAAATTTGTCAACTGGTGGGTCTTTCCCCAGGTTCCCTAGGAGACTTTTGTACTGTCACAGTTTCCTTCGATTATTTAGCTTAAATTTTCCTCTCCTTAATTCCTTAACTTGTAAATCAGCTCACGAACTAAGCAAAATAATCTGCTTTCTTCTTCCAAAGCTTACCATGCCCCCAGTATTAGTTGTCCTTTAGCTAAGCCGTTATATTAAATTCTTTTAATCTTCTCTCCAATTAGTCTTTCCAATCACTTAGTAATCTTTCTTCTGGCTTCTCTGAACTTTAGTCAGCTTGCATAATGGCTTTGTTAAGATAGAATGAAGGAGAAGTTGAAGTGCTAGGTATATTTGTGTGCAAACTGTTGAAATGTCAGTTTTAATTTTTGTATGTAATGAAACGCTGACTAAATGAACTGTAGAGGTGTCCACAGAAATGCTTTGAGGATTAAAGTTAATGGAATTGGGTAGTGTTTTCTAACTAAGGTAACTAAGGTATTTCATATAAAGAGTTTAATTAGTAGCTGTCACAACAAAAAGCAATAATATATTTACTCATGAATGACACAGTTGTCTGAGGCGAGACATGTTCTGGAGCCTCTGTTTTGGCTTCTGATTATCTTCTCCGGTTAATCCCTCTTTAGAGCGTTGTTTGCAACTTTTTTTTTTTTTTTTTTAAACTGTCTAGACCACTACTGAAAGACTTACTGTTCACTCCTACCAGCTGTCAAGTGATGGTATTGTATACAGCCCAGGGTACATACAAACGTTGACATGATAGGACTGCAGAAAAAGGGAAAGGAGAAAGCGGAGCTGGACTTCAGATTCCAAAAATTTGCATATGCAGAGATAATTGTGTAAAGTTCATTTGACTGCCAATTTCCTGCAGTATCAAGAAATCCTGTGCTTGCATGACATGACTAAATCTCTTGTGGCTTATTTTGGTTTTCTTCTCTTCCATTAGCATGAGGTGCATACTCACAAAAAAAAAAAAGTATGAGGTATGTACACGGTGGTGATCTTCAGATGTATCACATTTACAGTTGGCTTGGTTTTCCCCAGGACTATCGTTCCTTGGAAAAGCTTCCGTCAGGCCTTGCATGAAGTGCATCCAATCAGTTCAGGGTTGGAAGCCATGGCCCTGAAGTCAACGATTGACTTGACGTGCAATGACTACATTTCAGTATTTGAATTTGATATCTTCACACGACTTTTTCAGGTAAGAATTGGGGAATGTAAGTCACCTGAAATGTGTCGCAGTGCTCCAGGTTAACCTCTGTTCCCAGAACAAACTATATTTTACACACTAAAATGACATTGTGCTGTAAGGGATTTGGTCATCTTGCTCTTCATCTCCTAACCATTCTAGTAATACTTAGGACCCTATATTGCAGTAAAAGTGTGTGATACTTCTGGTTGTAGAAGAAAAGATTGTCTAAATATATACTGCAACTGTGAGGCACATTCAGTATCCTCCCATGAATCAGTTTTTCTCTTTCAAGGGTCACTTTTAGACTGAAGTTCTGACACAACAAAATGTGAATCTTAGTTTGTCAGTCTGGCTTTCCTTGTCCTTTTCTTTCTTGTCAGAGTTGTTTTCTAGGGGGGAGTTGTTCAGGATGGAATTCAAGCATGGAAATTGGGCTTCCTAGCTTTTGAACTGACACAGTGAGGGTGTTGTGGACATGGCTGTGTTCTGTGCACAAGAAATAGCTGTATTACTGAAGTGATATTAATAATAGGTAAGGTTCTAACCCACAGTCTTCAGTAGTGCTAAACTCAAAAACACAGCTTCTGATGGTGCAGTTGGGTATTTAGAAGAACGAACACTTACTTCTTTGGCTCTGACTTGCCTTTTCCCATGTGATAGGGTGGGTTGTAATTAAGATATGTCTAGATGAAGAATTCCCATGTTCAGTGTCGCAGTGTAGCTGATCTCATTCAGTACTTCTTCCAGCTATAGTATATAAAGAGCAAGTTAAGAGTTGCTGCCATTTCCAAGAGATGCAGAGTTCTTAGGGAAAGCTAATATCTTCTTTTAGACAAGTTGAGAAATTTGGAAAAATTGGATGAGTTTTAGACACCCAAGCCCTTCTTGGGATTGGAGCTTTCAGACAGTTGTTGCAACTTTTTGTGCATTGTTTTAAGGAATATTTAACATGTATGTGCTAGTTTATTCATATCTTAGACTAGCTGGTAATCCTTGCCACACCCAAGTGAGGTTAGGTGGTTAAGGAATAGTCACGAGCATATTGCACACAGTGAAACCGAGACAAAGAGGAGGCCACTTTCCTGAGGCTGTATAGGAAGTCAGTGTTAGAGATCAGACTGTCTCAGGAATGAGTCATTTTCTCTGCTGAAGCAGCACAAGTTGGTAGCTATTCTTGAGCTGTCTTTTTGTGACGTCAATGACTTCTCCCTTAGCATTTATTAAAGGAGTTTTGATTAAGGTCTGTCTTAGGTGATGTTTTTGTCACTGACAAGAGAGAAACTCAAATGCTCAGGCTGCTGCATGAGAATGTGGGTTTTAGTTCTTCTACTGGATTTATGGTGGGATAAGAAACCTGCTTTTTTAGCTGAAGAACTGATCCCTTTGATTAAGGAATATTGTGTGTGTTGATACCTTCTAGAAGTGCATGGTTAATATATTTCTTTGTTGTTTCTATAGCCGTGGTCCTCTTTGCTCAGGAACTGGAATAGCCTAGCTGTGACTCATCCTGGTTATATGGCATTCCTAACATATGATGAGGTGAAAGCCCGGCTACAGAAATTCATTCACAAACCTGGCAGGTTAGTGCTTGGCAGCAGTGGCTTTTTTGACCATTCTTGCTAAGATCACTGAATACTGCATCAACTGAGGAGACTGGCTTTGTTTTGTCTTTGTCTTCCTTCCTCAGAAATTAAAACTGTGAAAAACCCTAGCTTGCCCTGTATTTGGAGATTATCCTCTGTGTGGTGTGGTGACTTGCCTCCTGCCCACACCTGAATTGTCACAACAGCTCCCTCAGGCTTGAGCAGAAGGCAGAGGCAGACACTGCCAGAATGAGCCAAAACGGTGGGCTGTTTAGGACCATGAAAAAGGGAATGTATCTATAGGTCCCATAACTTTCTAATGTATATGCATAAAACCAGGAGAGCTGAGTGGATTGCAGCCTCCAGAAGCAGTCTGTACATTTGAAGCTAACTTCAGACAGAGAAAGCAGCTGGCCAGTATTTGCTCTGGCAGAAAGCAGCATGGTAGGTAGAGTAGGCTGCGAGGTAATGCTGCAGGCTGGGTGGACTTCAGAGGGGCGGTGAACCTGAGCAGTTTTGGGCTACCTAATGTCCTGGGTAGAACTTGGCCCAATGCAGCAGGGCTAAGAGATTTCTCTTTATGCAGGACGGGCCAAGTGTTCATTTCTGGGGGTTGTTACTATGCGGTTAGTCCTATACTGGTTTTAAAAATGGAAACCTTGTGTAGTCTGTTTGTTGGTTTTGTTGGTTGTTGTTTTTTTTAAAGTCAAATTCGAAACATGATTTTTATGGATGCTGACTTTTCTTGCTCTGGATTCTGGGTTTAATTTCACCTGGAGGCCAGTGCTTGGAGGATATTCTCACTTCATATCAGATAGCAAGGTTCTGATTTGATCTGCCTTGGGGTAAATTGAGGAAAGGTGGTATAAATCATCAGGTTACTCCTGCTAGTTTTCATTTGCTGTCTTGAGATAGCCAGACAAAGGCTGCCTGCTTGACATTTAATCTTTTCTGTCTGTTCCAGTCCAAACTGAAGTTTCTTTTCCTTTGTGTGTCTTTAGTTACATTTTCCGACTGAGTTGTACGCGACTCGGTCAGTGGGCCATTGGCTATGTCACTGCAGATGGCAACATTCTTCAGACAATTCCCCACAATAAACCTCTTTTTCAAGCACTGATTGATGGCTTCAGGGAAGGCTTGTAAGTAACTTTATGAAATTTTTTTTTTTGTCCTTTTGCCCTTTTTCATTGTTTGTTTTATAAATCGTAATCCTGTGGTGAGGTCTTAAAGTCAGTTGATTGGTAAAACGTATCCTCATCTACTTCACAGGAGAGGCAGCATGTTGCAGAGGCCAAGCAATCAGTATTGACATCACTGACCCCTTTTGGACATGTCTCAGCTCTTCCTTTTTATTTAGACCTTGATTCAGCAAAACAGTTCAACCATGTGAATAGTCCCATTGGTGTTAGTGGAATAATTCATATGCTTAACTGTTTTGGCACTCGAGAATACTCAGACAGCTGTCTTTTGTGCTGGAGAGATGTATTGTCCTTTGCAGTAGTGGATGATAAGTGTGCGCCAGTGTGTCCCTTGTCACAGCTTCTTTTCCAGTCAAGTCCTTAATTTGAGCCACCACAATTGATATTATAGCATCATGTTTCTTACTCTGATAGGATTCTTCACCACAGGATGATTTAAGAAGAGTGGTCTGGGACCAAAACATCTTACTTAAACTAAAAATTGCTGCCATAAGTGAAAACAAGCTTCCTTCTATTTTTAAGAATGACATGCTTGGTTTTTGCCTGATAGTAAAATTTTTGCAAAACTTCTTTTGAATTCAGAATACCTTGAATTCCCACCTGTCGCTTCTCACCCTCGTTCTTTCTTAACTTCACCAGTCCCAAAAGAAACCTTGTATGTCTGTGTGTGTGTATGTATGCATGTGTGTATACGCGCATATATGGAGAGAGATCTTTTCTTTCCCCAACTGCTTACAGTTATTTATTTCCCGATGGCCGGAATCAGAATCCTGACTTGACTGGCTTGTGTGAGCCCACACCTCAGGACCACATTAAAGTTACACAGGTGAGCAAAGTATTCTATCCCATCATACTCGCTAGCTTTCTTCCGAATTTCTATCCTTCTTAGCTGTTTGTACTATTCTGTCACACTTCGTATCCCCAAGACTTGTTTTTAAGGCTGACATATTGTATTTTACAGGAATTGCAGAAATCTTTGAATGGTAGGGATGGACAGAGGAGATTGCAAAGGTTAGGTAAAGCTTTATACAGGGCTGACAGAATTGAAGACTTTTTTTTTTCAGAATCCTCTGCCAAATATTCATTCTTTTGTGCCATCTAGCATATCTTGAGCCATGCTTTTCTAGGCTGTTCTTGGGACACCTAAATGAAAATCTGGGATAACTTGAAGCCCACTTTTTTCAGAACTTAACAGATATATATAGTGTAGTCTTTGCAGTCTTCTGTTCTCCTTTGCACTGTGTTCTTGTGTTTGGATTTTTCTTTATTTGCCTGCAAATCTTGTGTTGGGTTTCTTGTAGCTATGGCTAATGGTGCTTGTTATTTTACAGTACCAACTATGTCTGTCTGTCTGTCTTTCCCCAAGGAACAATATGAATTGTATTGTGAAATGGGCTCCACGTTTCAACTGTGTAAAATATGTGCTGAAAATGACAAAGATGTGAAGATTGAACCCTGTGGCCATCTGATGTGCACGTCCTGTCTCACTGCGTGGCAGGTGAGGCATTGCTTCTTAATCTCTCTGAGTGAAGCTAGTTACTCTTTCATGGAAGGGGAATATTCTCTTCTCAAAACTGTTCAGTTTTCTTCAGGTATAGAGATAAGCTAGCGTAACTGAGGACATGAGCTCATAGTTCAGTAATATCAGTGCCAGCTTCACCAGTGCAGGGAGAAGCTTGTTAGATGCCTGATCTCTTAATCTAGGAATAGGCAGGAAGTGTGAGGACTTGATAAAAAGCTGTTTTTCTGCTTAAGAGAGAAAATACTCCATATTTGTAGCACAGTTTGCCTTCCTGTCTTCCTGTCAGTTGAAAGGTACCAGCCAAAAAGCAGTTTTAAACCTCTTTGTATGTAACTATGTGTTTAGTTTCTGCATCGTAATGGCTATTGCAACAGATTTCTTCTCTTCTCTGAAGGAGTCAGAAGGCCAGGGTTGTCCTTTTTGCCGCTGTGAAATCAAAGGCACAGAGCCAATTGTAGTAGACCCATTTGACCCCAGAGGAGGAGGAGGATTATCCCGGCAAGGGGCAGAAGGAACTCCATCACCCAATTATGATGATGATGACGACGACAGAGCTGATGATTCCCTCTTCATGATGAAAGAACTCGCTGGTACCAAAGTAAGGTTACCAGAATGTGTGCTAGTAGGTGTGGCAGTCTGTACAAAGACTGAATGTTCTCCGTCAGTTTTCTGTGGTCTTTGTGCTTTGTGCATGTGAGGGATTTCCGACTTTAGAAAAGATGTTACTCCATATGGAAAATGGGGATTTAGGTTCAGTTTTGTCAGTTCTGTTAAGCAATGGTGATCAGACTTTGAAATCTTTGATCTTTTGTGTGTTGTCTTTGAAGAATCCTTAGATGGATGAAAAGGCTGGCTTTACCTATTGGAATGGAAGGTCTAGGTTTATAACTCTGCACGCTTAGCAATGCAGCTTTTGATTCATTAGCCATAGTTCACCTTTATCAGCAAAAATTCATCCATTTTCCTGTCATGAATACAACCAGCCAGATACAGTCTTCCCAAGGTCCTGATGACCAGCTGGGTAGAGGGCAGGCTATTTTGCTGAGGAAGTCAATTTGACTGTCATCTTTTTATATGGTGTCTGATAAATTTATGTAATGAAGGTGTGATAACTCTACCATTAGTGCTACTTCCTTCCAGGAGATGTGTACAAGACAGGCATTCTTTATGGATCCCTGCATGTTTTTTTTTTCTGTAAGCTCATTGCTGCTCTTGCCCATCTGCACTTAACGTTGTTTTAATGCATAGGGAAGTACATTTGAATTTGGCTAATTCTCAATAGTTGAATTCACTAAAATCAGCTGCCTTTCCTGGTCAGGAAGAATCCTCTACACTGGTTAACCTATGGTCATATTTCTCCTTAGCTTCCACACTGTGAAACAGTGTACTAAACAGTAAACTGTATTCCTGGAGTTAGTTTTTGCATACATAGCTTGGGGAAGCAGAGCAATTTCCTCAGTGTGACATTCTGTCGTAGTTTGCAGTAGGCTAGTACTCTGTTGGCATTGGTGAGTTCAAACCTGTGTAAAGCTTTTCAAGTTAGAAATCACTAGCCTTGCTTGTAAAATAAACTTTATGAAAAAGAGAAGAACAGGCACTGTTCTGATTTGTTACATGGAAAAACAGCTTTCCAGGAACAAAAATGGAGGTTTTAGTGCACACTAGTTGACTGCTGCAACAACCATGACATTGTAGTCAAGGTAGTTTGTACAGTGGTGCCTGCAGTGAGAAGCAGGTTTTGCAGCAGATCATGCCCTCTAGTGTCGAAGAGAAAAGAAGCTTGCTCCTGCTCACGGCCCAGTAAGGCAGGTTTGTTACTCCAGCAAAACAGCTTGCCTTTTACTGTGCCATTGCTAAGTGTGCATTTTGAGTTGTGTGCCACAGCTAAGCCCACTGGCCATCTTGAAGGCTTGCTGCAAGTCAGATGCAGTTGTGCTATGAAATTGCCTTCATTTACTTGTGTATCATTGTTACATTGTTACTGCATTGTACATTGTTACTAATATAGCAGTTTGTTACCAATAGCCTCATTGAAGCCAGTACAAGCCACAGAGCTTGAAAGCCTCTCTAGAGAAAAGGAGTTCTGCTGGATTTTGTAATTTGTTGATTTTACCATTCTTTTCTTTTTCAGGTCGAGCGTCCTCCTTCTCCATTCTCAGTAGCTCCACAAGCCACCCTTCCTCCCGTGCCGCCACGACTGGATCTTTTGCAGCAGCGAGTGTCCAACCCACCTGGGGCTTCCAGTCCTGGGACTACTTCAAAGGTCAAACATGCTGTCTTTTTTCTGTTTTAGCTATGCTTTTGGTGGGGCAGGAAGGGAGAAGAGCATTCTCGTGAATGCTACATGTTCTCTGTGGCATCCCTAAGTACTTCACACAATACTTTTTATTTTTCCTTTTTTGTAGTCCTGTTAGGCCAGTTTCTTTCCATTCCCCACAAAAGCCCAGTCTGTCCCGAAAGGAAATGCTTCCTTCTGGAATCCATGGTAGGAGAGTCCCTTTTTGCTGTTTAAAGGGGCTGTCTTTTCTTCACATTTGTCCATGCAATTGCTAGAAGGAAGCTGGTCCTAAGCTGAAGTACTTGCTCGCTTAGGGTGACTGGTGTCCTGCTGTTGAACTACCAAGTTATTGTTACTACCAATGTCTTTACTGGTTTTCAGCCACTGCTGCCTGTGTCCTTTGGAGCCGCACTTAGGGGCTTGTGTTTTGTTCTAGCTAGCAGGCTAAATGTGTGAAGGTGTCATATTCCTGTCCCAGCTTTTCTTTTCTTCACAAATTTTTCCATCGAGTATTTTTTTGAGATAGAAAACTAAGGGAGGAATGAAATGTGTGTGACTGGGAGAGATTAACTAGTTTTCTGATTGACTAGCAGAAGGCAGTAGTATGATCTTGGTCATTGGCTCTTGAGATACAGCAGCGGTTCTTCAGTTGGTTTGGCTGAAGTAATGAAATTATGCTTGAAAGTTCAGGCAGAAGAAAATACCCATTTCTATGAATATTCATTGATGACTGATGAATGTTAACTTGTATAAATAACCCACAGTTGAATCGTTTTTTTGAATGATGGGTATCCTTTGTATGGAATCTAATCTAACGCTCCTCTAAGCTTTTTTTTTTTTCTTCAAGAAAAGTAATCTGGGGTGTTTAGTGCCTAGCTGTAGCTGTACATAGTTACTGTGTTATCCGTTCAAGCCTGTAGAGAAGGTGTCTCCAGAGAGGCTTAACTCCACATCCTTTGAGATAATTTCTTGTGAAAATAGATAAAATGAAAACCAAAACTCACCCTTCTGCCACCCACCTCCCTACTTTTTATATCTTGTGGCCAGACTGCCTTTGTTAAGCAATATTTTACATTCTTTTGCCTTCCAGGCTGCACCTGGTACTCTCCACAAGGATAAACCTTTGCCAATCCCACCCACGCTCAGAGATCTCCCACCGCCACCGCCTCCAGACAGGCCACATTCCATCGGGACTGAAAGTCGGCCTCAGAGACGTCCCCTGCCCTGCACGCCAGGAGACTGTCCTTTGAGAGACAAACCACCTCCTGTGCCCTGCAACCGTCAGGCAGATCTGTGGCCATCCAGGCCAATTCCAAAAGCCCCATCTGTAGCTCTCAGCCCTGGTGACCCTTGGGCAGGGAGAGAACTGTCAAACAGGCACTCGCTTCCCTTTTCCTTGCCTTCGCAGATGGACTCCAGGGCTGACAGCCATCAGCTTGGAAGCATGCTCAGCCTGGACAACCCAGTGGTAAGTAGGCTTATTGGAGGTGAACGTAATTTGTGAGGAATTAAGTCTTCCAAGGTGCCCTTTTCTCATAGTTTACATCTGAATAGGGTGATCTTGTGCCAAGGGAGAGATGGAAAGGAAATGGTGAATGCTAGGCAAAGGAGAACTATGGGAGGGCTTCTTGGGGAAGTACTTTCATGCCTGTTGGGAGCAAGGTTGGAATCTCAGTTTGAGCAGTCCTGAGCCACAATTTCATGATCACTGTTCACCTTTCAATTTTGAAGAACTGAGAATGTTTTATATTGGGAGTTTGTATGCTGATAAAGTGCAGTTTACTCTTCTCAGTTTTCAGTCCTGTAAAACCTGCACACAGTAGCTATGATTATATATGTAACACAGTAAAATCTGAGTTAAATTTGGATCTGTTACTATTAACTGGTATCATGATGTGTAGCTTAGTAGTCCAACATATTGTCCTCTAAAAGAAATCCCAGGCAGTTTTGCTTTCTTTGATTCCATTCCCCTAATTTTTCCTTTTAAAACCTCTAGCTTTCTAAAACTGAAAAGAAGACAAGTACATTTTTAGCCAGATTGTCTAGGAAAATGACACTTGCACAGTTGTCATTCTGTCTCAGTATGTGTGTGCTTGTCTGCATCCTGTTTCTCTTGTACCCCATTAACATTTGGCCTTTTGGCCTATTTCGGCTGAATTTGCCAAAGCCATTGGAGTCTCAAAAGATCTGAAGTTTCTTTAGTTGTTGTGTAAACAGGCAGTTTGCTAAAGGAGAAAAACCCTGCTTGTGCCCTCACTGACTGAAAACTGTCGCAGAACGACTGGATTTCTAAGGTGGCAGTGAATCGTTTGGAATAAATGAAGATGCTTCATTCCCCCAGAGGATGTGTTGAATGACTGGCTGACAACTTTGCAGCTACACTGGTATAAGTGGTGTTTCTGATTCCTGGTTTGGAATTTTTTCTTTCAGAGCTTGAACAGTGGTCCACCAACAACCTCAGAGTGTGAACACCCCAAAATCAAACCCTCGTCATCTGCCAATGCCATCTACTCCTTAGCTTCCAGGTCTGTTGTTTTCTAGCAAAAGTGCTCTTTTGTAACTCACAGAATGGTAACTGAAGGGCTCTCTCCATGCTGATGCCAGGGACAGAATTTGACACAACTGTGTCAGACCTAGTTTCAGTCTCTGACAGATTCAAAATATACAATCTAAAGAAAGTAGGTGAAATCAGCATCCCAGAGATCTGTGGCTAGTGGTGGTAGTTACCCTTGGCTGTGGCAATAGGAAACAGGCTACAATTGCCATTAGCTCTTTTATGAATTCAGTTCTGAGTTGTTTTTTATGTGGAGTAGGTGATGTATAATGTGTATGATATTGTCAACTTCCTTTTGCATAATGATGATCTTGTGCCAGTGTGACCTTGTAGCTAGGCTGCTGAGAATCCTGAAAGCCAGGTTATTTCTTTAGACACAATCACTATAAGATGACTGCTTGTTACTTCCACTGTGGATTTTAAAGGCCACTTTAATATTAATTAGATCTGACATACATGTTTTTTTGTGTTTGTATCTTGTTTCTTCTTCCTCCAGACCACTGCCTGTACCAAAACTGCCTCCTGGGGAACAGTCTGAAAGCGACGAGGACACTGAGTACATGTCACCATCCTCTCTGCCTGTGGTGCCTCCAAGTCCTGCTGTACAAACAACAGAGATCAAAATGCCTTTGGAAATGACTCAGAGTTTACGGTGAGATTCTGTTTGTGTGTACTGTGGTTCCTCTTCACAGCTCTGGGAAAATGTATTTGTTTACTAGGATGGAGATTTTGCTTGCTTGGTTTGCTGAATTCCCCCAGTGATATTCACCAGATCTAGGTTAACATAGCTAACTGTAAATGAAATGTGAGTAATGCTCTTTTGCAGAATCCTTATACAGTATTAAAGAATTCAGATAACCATTCCCTCCTCTTTCTGCCAGTAACCTTTTGAGAGCAGCAGCAACTGAAATTCAAAATTCTATTAAAAGGTTGTGTTCTGGTGTTATCAATTAAACTCTTTTAAGCTGATAAGATGTATTGCAATATACATTGCTAGAGCATTTTCTGGAACAAATATCCCTTCACAAAACAGTGGTGATTTCACTTTGAAGCAGGGATCTGTGCAGAATCTCGGTCACAGAGACTAGGCGGCGGTGGTGGTGACCACTGTCACTTGTCTAAAGGGAAATACATCTTCTCTCCCTCAGGGTTTTAGACTGCGACCAGCAGACGGATGGCTGTATGTATGAAGCAATGTACAACATTCACTCCCAAGCAGCATCCTCTGCTTTCGAGACGGTCAACGCTTCTGGTGAGTGGGTGTGCTAAAAAAACACCTGAGAAACTGGGGTACAATGAATTGGTCCCAGTCCCAGTTATAACAGCGTTTTAAGCTAAACTAAATCTTACTTGCTTTTGCTGTTAGAATAGCTAGGATGTATGTGGAAACATCTGGGTCTGTGTACTGCAGACTGCATGTGGGGATGTTTTTGAGAAGCCTGGTTGGAATGCACTGTAAAAATACTCAACAGTTGTTAAAAAAATTGCTGTTTTGAAGATATTTTTTTTTTCCCTGGGCAGCAGTTGTCAGGCCACGTCTATCATAAGTATTTGTAATCTGATACTACCTTCTGGAAACAGCTTCCATTGAATGTGGTGTTTTGGCAGAAAAACCTTAGTTCTGTGTCCTGTCAATGTTTGTGGACTACAAAGGAACAGAGTCTGCCTTGAGAGACAGAGACTCTGTTCAGTTCCAGAGCTCTGTTCAGTCCCAGAGCTCAGAATGAGCCTCTTATTCTAGATGAAGGGGATCTGGCAGCAGCCACTGCCAGCAACGGCCCTGAAGAGTCAGAAAATGAAGAAGATGGCTATGATATCCCCAAACCACCGCTACCAGTTGCTATTGCTCGTCGCACACTGTCTGATATCTCCAATGCCACACCTGCCTTCAGCCGAATGTCTTTGGAAAATGACCCTGTAACAGGTTAGAGGACACTGATACTCTTCGTGTTGTAGTGGGTACTGATGGCTTTCTGTGCGTGTTTGAAAGTTCTGTCACTCAAGGTTTTGTATGTAAGCTGTAAAATCACCTTTACACGGCAGAATTACACTGGTTCTTAGGTGTTCAGTTTGGTTTACAGCTTGGAATGGAATCCCTTGGTCATTTAGTCACTGAGCTAGTAAATCATGTTTAAATCACAATTAGGAAAACCTTTCCTCAGCATAAAGGATATTAGTTAAGCCACTGTTTCCTACAGGGCATGGCATACCATTTGTACCAGGGCATGAAGCAGAACTTCGGAACATTACTGCTTATCATTGTTTCAAGTAAAAGATGACATGACTGGCCTTGCACAGCATGCCTGGCTCAGTCTCAGCTGGGGCTGTTGCCGGCAGATGGCACAAGCGTACCGTTTGATGCCATCAGTTCCTTCGAGCAGGGACCTAGTGGCTCAGCAAGGTCAGCTTTTTGTCCTTGGGGAGTAGAGGACATCTTGTCCTTCTGGCTGCAAGGCACGTTCTCTGAGGGACAAACCAAAGCCTTGTCTCTCCAAGAGCGGGTCTAACGCTTGACTTATTCCCTACAACTGCCCAGCAGCTCTAAAGGAAGCTCTGAAACTCTTCCTGCTGCGGGACTTTCAGCATGTCTGAACACCCTGATTTGCCAAGTAAGAGGAATGGGTTTCTTATTCCTTCTGGAGGCAGACGGAAGGCATAGCCTTGTGTAACCAGGACCACTTGCCCCAGTGAATCTTCTGTTCACCTGCTTCACCACTTCCCCTGCCCTGAGCTTCCCCTTCTTCTACACAGAGAAGAGTTTACTAGTGCAGAGAAGTTTATTAGCTTTTGCCACTCCTACCTGCTCCCTGCATCACTTTAAATCTGTCACTGTCTCTGTAGAATGTGGCTGACAGGGATAAGAAGGGACAGAGAGAGCTCTCATCCTGCTCCCAGATGAAGTACTGAGCTTCATCATTGACCCTTCTTTGTTTCTGCAGCCCTGAAATAAGAGTGCTAATGTCCTGCTTTGTAGCGTTAGGAGATCTGCTACTGAAAAACGTCGTGGAAATGCTGATGGTTACTGCTGTGGGAAGGATATGCAGTTTTCTGAAGCAGTGGGTATTGACTGCTGCTGAAGCCTGGTGTTAAGCAAGCCTGACTAGTATGGGATATGTTTTGGCAGATTTGTGTTCTCGTGCATTGTGCCCTACCATTTAATTTCTTAATCATTTACCAGAAAAGCTGTGCTGGTAAGTTGCCCTTTCAAATTGACCCATGGTCTCTGAAATTTGATCCAGTTCAAGCTGAAACAGCTATTTCAAAAGGCAATTTGGGGAGGGAAGTGGCTAGTCCTTTTTCTCAAATGTACAAAAAGCTTTTTATATTTAAGAAGCTTGTACTTTGAAGATTAGGGAGTTGAACTGCATTGTGGTTGGTGAGGAAGCTTCAGTATATTGGTTTCCTGAAAAACCTTCTCTGTCTTAGTACTTTTGGTACAAGTTTTTCAGAGAGGCTCCACAATGACTACTTCTTTTCTGACCACTTCTTTTACTTCTTTTCTGAGCCTAGGCTTGGCGTGCCAAGGCCAGGGGTGAGATTGACAGCCCAGCTCAAGTGTATATACACCAATGCATGTAGCATGGGCAATAAACAGGAGGAGCTGGAAGCCATTATACAGCAGGACAGCTATGACTTGGTCGCCATCACAGAAACATGGTGGGACAACTCGCGTGACTGGCATGCTGTCATAGATGGCTACAGACTCTTTAGGAAAGACAGACCAACAAGGAGAGGTGGGGGAGTTGCTCTATATGTGAGGGAGCAACTAGAATGCATTGAGCTTGGCCTGGAGGCAAATGAGGAACAAGTTGAAAGCTTGTGGGTTAGAATTAAGGGACAGGCTCATAAGGGTGACATTACGGTGGGTGTGTACTACAGGCCACCTGACCAGGAGGAGGAGGTTGATGAGGCCTTCTACAGGCAGCTGCAAGCAGCCTCACAGTCACAGGCCCTGGTTCTCATGGGGGACTTCAACCACCCTGACATCAGCTGGGAAGACCATACAGCTAGGCAGGCGCAATCCAGGAGGTTCCTACAGAGCATCGATGATAACTTTCTGATGCAAATGGTGGAGGAACCAACAAGGAAAGGCGCGCGCTGCTGGACCTCGTGTTAACAAACAAGGAGGGACTGGTTGAGGATGTGAAGGTCGGAGGTAGACTCGGCTGCAGTGACCATGAAATGGTCGAGCTCAGGATCCTGCATGGAGGAAGCAGGGCGATAAGCAGGATCAAAACCTTGGACCTCAGGAGGGCTGACTTTGCCCTCTTCAAGGAGCTACTGGGAGGAATCCCATGGGCCAGGGCTCTCGAAGGCAGGGGGGTCCATGAGTGCTGGTCGCTCTTTAAACGACACTTCCTCCATGCACAGGAGCAATGCATCCCCCTGAGAAAGAAATCGAGCACAGGAGGCAGGAGACCTGCATGGTTAAACAAGGAGCTTCTAGCAGAGATTAGGCAGAAGAGAAAGGTCCATGGAATGTGGAAAGAGGGGCAGGCCACTTGGGAAGAGTACAGGAATGTGGTCAGAGCATGCAGGGATGTGACGAGGAAGGCCAAAGCCCACCTGGAATTGAAGCTGGCAAGGGATGTCAAAAACAACAAGAAGGGCTTCTTCAACTACATCAGCAGCAAAAGGAAGGCTAGGGACAATGTGGGGCCGCTGCTGAATGAGGCGGGTGTCCTGGTGACGGAGGATGCGGAGAAGGCAGAGCTACTGAATGCTTTCTTTGCTTCAGTCTTCAGTGCTAAGACTGGCCCTCAGGAATCCCAGGCCCTGGAGGTAAGAGAGGAAACCTACAAAGAGGACGACTTTCCCTTGGTCGAGGAGGACTGTGTGAGGGATCGCTTAAGTGATCTGGATGTCCACAAATCCATGGGCCCCGATGGAATGCACCCACGAGTGCTGAGGGAGCTGGCGGATGTCATTGCTGAGCCACTCTCCATCATCTTTGAGAGGTCCTGGAGGACAGGAGAGGTGCCCAAGGACTGGAGAAAGGCCAATGTCACTCCAATCTTCAAAAAGGGCAAGAAGGAGGACCCAGGGAACTACAGGCCGGTCAGCCTCACCTCCATCCCGGGTAAGGTGATGGAGCAGCTTATCCTGGAGGCCATCATGAAGCAAGTGGAAGAAAAGAAGGTTATCAGGAGTAGTCAGCATGGATTCACCAAGGGGAAATCATGCCTGACCAATCTGATAGCTTTCTACGATGACATGACTGGCTGGGTAGACGAAGGGAGAGCCGTGGATGTTGTCTACCTTGACTTCAGCAAGGCTTTCGACACAGTCTCCCATGATATCCTCCTAGGGAAGCTGAGGAAGTATGGGCTGGATGAGTGGTCGGTGAAGTGGATTGAGAACTGGCTGAATGGCAGAACTCAGAGGGTTGTCATCAGCGGCGCTGAGTCTAGTTGGAGGCTGGTGACAAGTGGTGTCCCCCAGGGGTCAGTACTGGGCCCAGTCTTGTTTAACTTCTTCATCAACGACCTGGATGAAGAGTTAGAATGTACCCTCAGCAAGTTTGCTGATGACACCAAACTGGGAGGAGTGGTAGACACACGGGAAGGCTGTGCTGCCATTCAGCGTGACCTGGATAGGCTGGAAAGCTGGGCAGAGAGGAACCTGATGAGGTTCAACAAAGGCAAATGCAGGGTCCTGCACCTGGGGAGGAACAACCCCATGCATCAGTACAGGCTTGGGGTGGACCTGCTGGAGAGCAGCTCTGTGGAGAGGGACCTGGGTGTCCTGGTGAACGACAGGTTAACCATGAGCCAGCAGTGTGCCCTGGCTGCCAAGAAGGCCAATGGGATCCTGGGGTGCATCAAGAAGAGTGTGGCCAGCAGGACGAGGGAGGTTCTCCTTCCCCTCTACGCTGCCCTGGTGAGGCCTCATCTGGAGTACTGTGTCCAGTTCTGGGCTCCCCGGTTCAATAAAGATGAAGAGCTACTGGAGAGAGTCCAGCAGAGGGCTACGAGGATGATGAGGGGACTGGAACATCTCTCCTACGAGGAGAGGCTGAGGGAGCTGGGCTTGTTCAGCCTGAAGAAGAGAAGACTGCGAGGGGACCTAATAAATGCTTATAAATATCTGAAGGGTGGGTGTCAGGAGGATGGGGCCAAGCTCTTTTCAGGGGTGCCCAGGGACAGGACAAGGGGCAATGGGCACAAACTGAGGCAGAGGAAGTTCCGTCTGAACATGAGGAAGAACTTCTCACTCTGAGGGTGACGAAGCCCTGGAACAGGCTGCCCAGGGAGGTTGTGGAGTCTCCCTCTCCGGAGATATTCAAGACCCGCCTGGACAAGGTCCTGTGCAGCCTGCAGTAGGTGACCCTGCTTCGGCAGGGGGGTTGGACTAGATGACCCACAGAGGTCCCTTCCAGCCCCTACCATTCTGTGATTCTGTGATTCTGTGACCAGTGCTGCAGTGCCCATTTTAAAAAGGGCTTGTTTGGACATACTTAGTCTTATGGATTTGTCTGTTGTACACCAGTTTTACTGCTAGAAAACTCTATCATGAGTGCCTGGAGGAGTTTCTCCAGAAGACAAACAAAACTTTGTTTAAGGGCCTGTCAAATATTCATGCAGAGAAGTTTCTTGTGATTTGCAAACTAGGAAAAAATGCTTTCTGCAATGATAGAGGAGGTTAGAGCTCAAAAATTATCAGGTGTTGGATTCACACATTAAGCAATGTGTTGGAGTGTTCAGTGTCTTGTGTGGTTTACTGGTTATTCTTTTTTCTCCCCAGGAGTAGTGCATGATGTAGCTACTGGCAAGTAACACATCTGAATGAACAAGAGGAAAGGCAGAACAGGCTGAACTTACTGATCTGCCATAGCTGCCAGCCACTAGCTAGAGGGAGCTTCAGCAGGAGCTGAGATGTAGCTGGCCCATCTAGGAGTAGATGGCCCTGGCCTGCTGATGGGCTGGCAGCGGAAGAGGAGCAGACCCTTCAGAGAACATAATTCAGTTGCTGGAGCAATTGTGGTGAATGAGTTGTAACTGATAGATCTGGTTTTGTACATGCACTCCCTCAGCATGCTGCAATGTAGACAACAGTTCTGTGGGGAGAGATCAGCTTCTGGACAGTTAAACTGGGGGTCACTGCCTGATTCTAGAAGGAAATAGGATGTTTGGTAAAGTTGCATATGCTCTGTGTCATTTTTTCCCAGCAGGTCTTTGCTTCTTATTCTAAAGCTGATATCTGAGATCTGCTCACATGCACACATACATCCCTTGTCAATTTTTTCTATTTATGTGGTCATATCTTAATAAATGAGCCTAATGTGGCTGCCTAATTAAAGAAATCTCCTTAGCCGTTTTTGCACATGAAAGGAGGAAACTGAGCTAATCTGTACCGTTGTGTGGGAGGATAGACTGGTTGGAGGAAGTGGGATAGCTTTCAGTGGCATGTTTTTGAAGTGCCATTTATCAGTCTAATGTCACTCCCGCTTTCTTCCAAGCAAGAATCACACGTCCTACTTTGAAGTGATGCATTGGTTTCTCCTTCCAGGTTTTTCAGATGGCTCTCAAGTTCCAGAAAGGCCACCGAAGCCACTACCACGGAGAATAAATTCTGAGCGGAAAGCAGGGAGCTGCCAAACAGGCGGAGCCAGCAGTGGGACCAGTGCGTCACTGCAACTCTCCAGTGAGATCGAGAATCTAATGAGCCAAGGCTACTCATATCAGGACATTCAGAAAGCACTGGTCATTGCACATAACAATATTGAAATGGCCAAGAATATTCTCCGGGAGTTTGTTTCCATTTCCTCCCCTGCGCATGTGGCCACATAGCACATTACCTCCATACCTACAACTTCTGTGGACCAGCTGCCTGGGCAGCCGTAGCCCAGCTACGCACCAAAGGGGAAGGGGGTTCCTTTAGAGACTTCGTGCTGAGGTCAGTCCTGCCTCTTAAGAGAATCAGTTATCAGGTTTTTGTGGTTCCAGATTTCAAAGCAGTGGAATGAAATGGAGCAGAATGGTGTTTTGTACAGTGTATGTCTTGGAGTCCTTTACCCCTACCTCTTGTCTGAGAGAACAGATGTATTTCCAGGGTGTTGGTAGAGAAAGGTATCGCAACAAGGGATCCCCGAGCTGATGCCCTGGAGGCCAGGGGGTGTGTTTTGTGCTGTGAATTCTAAGTGAATGCTCTGAGAAACAAAGTCTCCAGGTCGGTGTGGTGTGTTCTGTGGTTTACGGTACTAGGTTTGGATCTGTTCGCTGCTGTGTGTCTGGCTTATGCTTTTTAGAGCAGCTGGGAGGTCACTTTCTGCTGGGAATAAATAGGAGATCTTGGAAGAATCTTTTGATTGCTTCCTGTTTGCCATGGTGTTTCCCTCTTGCCTGTAATAACAGCATTTATTGCTTATGATTCAAGTCCTCCCTTTTTGCCTGGCGATAGCATGACTAGCTTCTGTCAGGCACTTTGATCTTGACAGTGCTGGGAGTTGGATTTCTCTCTCTCTTGCTGGCAACACTGGCAGCGCCAGATTCCAGGCAGCTAGATGTGCTGAAAGTTTTGCGTGTTTCTGAGGGGTGGGAGAGGGTGCAAAGAATTTGAGTGAGAGCAAAGAACTGGCTGCTGCTTCTCCCATTTTAGCCTTGAGCATTTTGTGCTTCAGTGCTCAAACTTGATTGTGGCCCTGCTGGGCTTGAGCAGCCATCACTGGTTCCTTCCATGCACTCTTTCTCTTGGAATGTTGCACCTGGTAAATATGATGTTTTATTTATCTTAATTGCATGGTGGCTGTCGCAGACTAGTGGCCTTCACGCACATTCCGTTATCTCCTTCAGAGAGTGTTTGTGGGAGCCAGCTGTCTTTGTGCCAGGCTGTTTTGTGGAATCGGTAGATGCAGCTGATGTATTTGTTAGTGTCTTACCTGCTTTGCAGTGAAAGAAATGCACCTGTTCTCCACATGGCTATCAAAACAACAGGAGGGGGCTCTTCTTTCCGTTTTCATTACTCTAAGGTATTGCCAGAGCTTGTGTTAAAACAGATCTGGGAAACTTCTGTATTTGTAAAATGATCACACAGCTTTAAAAGTCAGTACTCAGCTGTAACTTTGAAAAAACCTGACTTGCATACTCAGCTACTTAACTCAGTTCGTATATGCTTGATGTGCAAGAAGTGTGTGGTTCCTTTTGAGAGGATTTAAATCGAGCAGGGATACACAACACAGCCTGCTGTATGAACAAGTGCTCTGTGTACACGGAGAGGCTATTAGCGTTTTGAAGCATGTCTAGCATTATTTGCATCTCTTTAAGGGCAGAAGTAGTCACTAGGCAAAGGGTTGCAACTTGAAATATTGTTGGAGTGATTTAGATAGTTGGGTGCAGTTCAGCCTTTCAAAGAATCTAGTAGCTGGGCCCAGGTCTCAGAGGAACGGCTTGCAGTTGGTGGAGAGGACATAACAAGTATTAGCAAAGGGAACTAAGCGTAAAATGTTGGTTTTATGTAGAGTATAGGGGTTTTTATACAGCTTTATAAAATGATGCAGTGGGCTCGAGGCAATTTAAAAGCAAGAACTGTCTCTCTTTACTCCCCTCCTTTCTCTAGTAAAGAGAAAGTTCTCTGAAACAATAAGGAGATTTCCTGCGACACTTACAGGCCATCACCACCGTTGCTATTTTGGGGTCAGGGCTGAAACTTGCAAATGCAGCACACTGATGAGATTCATGTCAGTGGGCATGGTGCTCTGCAGTGGTGCAGAGAAAGGTCAGGCACAGCCAAGAGCAGGGTCTGGCCATGGTGAAGGTGCTGAGTTGCAGAGAAGGTGATGTCAGTGCGTGTTGCACTCAGGGAAGAAGAGCTGTTCTTCCTCTGCTCACATGTGCAACAGTCAGCGGTACCGTGAACCAGTCCTGCTCTTGCTGTGTGCAGTTAAGCTTGGCAGCCTTGGTCATTGTGTCTGTGGGAGCTTCTAGAGAAGGAAGCCTAGCACTGGTGCTGCTGAGGCAGGAACATGGGGCAGCTCTGATTGTTCTCAGTAGATCTGCATGTTACTCTTGGGAGCCTGAGCAACCAGTCCTAGCGTATGTGAGAGCTATTTCCTGACTTTGTCCTGGAAAACCAGGTAAAAACCCTTTTGTGAGGGAGCACTACAGTTTTATTTCCCTCTTTTTCATATTCTCTCCAGTGCTGCCGCTAGCTGCGTATTGGGTTTGGAACCACTTCTTTTCTGACTCTCTGTGTAAACTCAGTGCGGGTGTGTTCAAGTCTGGCGATGACTGGTTCATGCAGGCAGAGGTGTCTCTGTTGAGGCTGCACAAGAGTCAAGTCCAGCCAGCTAGAAAGCCTTAACTCTTGTCTTGCACAGTGTGTGTGATCAAAGTAGTGATGCCCTGTCCCGTACAAGCCCTTTATTACAGGCTTGTAATGTTAAATTAAATCATGCCTAGCAGAGCTATTACAGGCCTGTCTTTGGGGTTTATGTGCTGAGAGACGTTTCTATGGGTATTGTTCTAGGTATTAGAGATTAGAGAGAGCAATCTTTGTGGCATGTATCACTAATTTTTCTGCATGTGTCTTTTCTATGCACTGTTTGTTTCTCGAACTGATTTAAGAAACTTAAATCTTGGCTTTTCTTCCTTAGACGCTTAAGCGTTTGCTAGTACCACTGAAGTGCAGCAGAGTCCTGACCATGTCTTATGGCTGTGCTCTGTGAAGTCAATCCAGGCACTGTACAGTGTATTTTTCATGTTGTCCTTTCAAAAAGGTAAGCCTAAGATTGATTTATCTTTTTTCCTTTCACCTCACTGATCTTTATTCTTAAGAAGTTAAGTTTATGATGCTACTTTAAAAAGAACAACACAGCCCCCCCCTCCCCCGAAAAAAAAAAAAAGTCTAGTGCCTTTCTTAAGGGAATGCTGCATTGCTAGGCTGGATCTGAGTATCCATCCCCCTGTGAAAATGAAGAGCCTGAACTAGACAAGCTGTAAAGATGCCTTTGAGCGTGAGACTGCCTTGAATGGGGTGAAAAGAAGGGGCAAGAAAGATGGGCAGTTGTCACTTCAACTGTGACACTGTGTTTTGTAGCATTTCAACTCTGGAGGTTTCCCACTTCGCCTGTTACTAACAGTGACTTGTCTGGACTGGTGCTGTACTAAGCTTGGTGTGAAGACAGTAGAATTGTAGGACAGGATTGGTTTTGCTTGTAACAAAATAGGAGTTCTGCTCATAAAAAATGCTTTTTCCCCTACCTGTCAACCCTGGACACAAAGCAAGCAGAAAACAGTTTATACAGCAAGAGCTGGACACACAATATGTGGGACCAGTATGCATCTCTGCACAGCGAGCAGCAGGTAGCTGTGGAAAGCAGGCGAGTGTCGTCTGTTCTGAACAGGCTGTCTGGCTGACACAGTGCTTCAGTGCCACTGCAGCTGAATGGGAATCTGAAATGAGATCTGTCCTGCTAGGGGTATGGTAAAACTTGTCTGCTGCACTGCCCTTGTGTGTCTGTCTCTGCAAGTGCTGCAGCTTGAGGTGTGGAGTGTCTCTGCTGGGAGGCGGCGGACTTGCTTTCACTGCAAACAGCTTTCCTGCACGCCTTTCCCTGAGCCCTTACCTTGGGGCAGCCCAGTATTGGCGTACAGCATGTTGCTTCCTGCACTAGACTGATTATATTACTGTAGCTAATCCTGAGGCAGGGTCATTACTGTAAATGTGTTCTTTTCAGCTGAGCAAGAAAAAGTGCAACTCCCAGGGCACTGACTTAAAGGTGCCACTTTAAAAATCAGTGGGGAATAAGGACGCTTATTTTTAAAGTTCCTAATAGAAATCTTTTTTGAAATTCCCAGTGGGGGAGGAACAGTTGTTCTTTCTCTGGAATGACAAATACCGATTTGTATAATATCAGTGTTAAAAATGTTGAGATTTTCACAAAATATTTTAAAAAAAGTATAATAGTGTCATTAATATAAAAATATAATAGCAGTATTTAATCCTTTCAGATCTGTAAAGAATAAGGAAAAACAGAAGGTAAATATTCTTACAGAGAGTAGCTGAGCTTTAAGGTTCACTTGGTTTAAAGTCCTCATTTTGTTTGCAAATGCATTGTTAATGTTTAGAGGTTATACTAATGTTATTTATTAATTGTTTCCATTCTTGTATGCTGCCCACTAAGAGCTTCTTTGTTTGGGATTTCATTCACCTGTGTCAGTAAAAAGAAAACAAAAACAAAGTTTTATTTTTCAATAAAATTTCCTTTGTTGTAGCATATCGTCTGTGTTGTGTTGGTTCTGTGAGTCCTGGAAAAACAGTGGCCTGCTCAAGCCTGTCTCATTGTCTTGTTCAGGGTGCCCAAGTCAGAGATGTTCGGGTAGTCTCCTGAATCTCTTGCAGACTGCGACTGACTTGGTAGCTATTTTAACAATTACCACAATTAACTGTTAAATTCAAATTCAGGGAGTCCATCGGAAACTGGTAGAGTCCAGCGAGATCTGCAGTATCTGTTGGGGACTAGTAGATCGTGAAGCACTGGTGCCACGCTGCTGAAGCCTGTTAGGCTCCATTTGCCTCTCACAGACCATGTTAGTACATTGATGTCTAGAACCTAAAACACTTTTATGATTGTTGCACAGCCTTTATACAATTCTGTACATTACATCGTTATAGAGTGTAATTATATATAAAATAAAAGGCTATATAACAAACCCAAAATTAAGCATACATAGATAATGTTACACACTTCTAATAATATTGTGTGGTCTAACAGATGTTATACAATCTGTTAGATGCTGTTAGAGTCCATCGTGCGCAGCCTTGAATTGGGTGTCTTAGGCACTAGGGGGCAGGAAAGCCTACAGCCATGGCAGGGGCTGCCCGGGGCTGGACTCCGTGGCACTCCAGGAGGCCGGAGCCTGGAGTATCCTGCAACTGAAAGGTAAACTGCCCTTACCTGGAGCCAGATACGCACGCACAGGTCATATGCAATCAAATGAGGTCAAATGAGGACATGGGGTTACTCGAGGTTAATTGGGGGTTACTTTAGGTCATTTGAACCCCCCAAAAATAGAGTCCGGGGTCAAATGAGGACACGGGGTTACTCGAGGTTAATTGGGGGTTACTTTAGGTCATTCGAACCCCCCAAAAATAGAGTCCGGGGTCAAATGAGGACACGGGGTTACTCGAGGTTAATTGGGGGTTACTTTAGGTCATTCGAACCCCCCAAAAATAGCGTCCGGGGTCAAATGAGGACACGGGGTTACTCGAGGTTAATTGGGGGTTACTTTAGGTCATTCGAACCCCCCAAAAATAGCGTCCGGGGTCAAACGAGGACACGGGGTTACTCGAGGTTAATTGGGGGTTACTTTAGGTCATTTGCACCCCCCAAAAATAGCGTCCGGGGTCAAATGAGGACACGGGGTTACTCGAGGTTAATTGGGGGTTACTTTAGGTCATTTGAACCCCCCAAAAATAGAGTCCGGGGTCAAATGAGGACACGGGGTTACTCGAGGTTAATTGGGGGTTACTTTAGGTCATTCGAACCCCCCAAAAATAGAGTCCGGGGTCAAATGAGGACACGGGGTTACTCGAGGTTAATTGGGGGTTACTTTAGGTCATTCGAACCCCCCAAAAATAGCGTCCGGGGTCAAATGAGGACACGGGGTTACTCGAGGTTAATTGGGGGTTACTTTAGGTCATTCGAACCCCCCAAAAATAGCGTCCGGGGTCAAACGAGGACACGGGGTTACTCGAGGTTAATTGGGGGTTACTTTAGGTCATTTGCACCCCCCAAAAATAGCGTCCGGGGTCAAATGAGGACACGGGGTTACTCGAGGTTAATTGGGGGTTACTTTAGGTCATTTGCACCCCAAAAAATAGCGTCCGGGGTCAAATGAGGACACGGGGTTACTCGAGGTTAATTGGGGGTTACTTTAGGTCATTTGAACCCCCCAAAAATAGAGTCCGGGGTCAAATGAGGACACGGGTGTTACTCGAGGTTAATTGGGGGTTACTTTAGGTCATTCGAACCCCCCAAAAATAGAGTCCGGGGTCAAATGAGGACACGGGGTTACTCGAGGTTAATTGGGGGTTACTTTAGGTCATTCGAACCCCCAAAAAATAGAGTCCGGGGTCAAATGAGGACACGGGGTTACTCGAGGTTAATTGGGGGTTACTTTAGGTCATTCGAACCCCCCAAAAATAGCGTCCGGGGTCAAATGAGGACACGGGGTTACTCGAGGTTAATTGGGGGTTACTTTAGGTCATTCGAACCCCCAAAAAATAGAGTCCGGGGTCAAATGAGGACACGGGGTTACTCGAGGTTAATTGGGGGTTACTTTAGGTCATTCGAACCCCTCAAAAATAGCGTCCGGGGTCAAACGAGGACACGGGGTTACTCGAGGTTAATTGGGGGTTACTTTAGGTCATTCGAACCCCCCAAAAAATAGCGTCCGGGGTCAAATGAGGACACGGGGTTACTCGAGGTTAATTGGGGGTTACTTTAGGTCATTCGCACCCCCCAAAAATAGCGTCCGGGGTCAAATGAGGACACGGGTGTTACTCGAGGTTAATTGGGGGTTACTTTAGGTCATTCGCACCCCCCAAAAATAGCGTCCGGGGTCAAATGAGGACACGGGGTTACTCGAGGTTAATTGGGGGTTACTTTAGGTCATTCGAACCCCCCAAAAATAGAGTCCGGGGTCAAATGAGGACACGGGGTTACTCGAGGTTAATTGGGGGTTACTTTAGGTCATTCGAACCCCCAAAAAATAGAGTCCGGGGTCAAATGAGGACACGGGGTTACTCGAGGTTAATTGGGGGTTACTTTAGGTCATTCGAACCCCCCAAAAATAGCGTCCGGGGTCAAACGAGGACACGGGGTTACTCGAGGTTAATTGGGGGTTACTTTAGGTCATTCGAACCCCCCAAAAAATAGCGTCCGGGGTCAAATGAGGACACGGGGTTACTCGAGGTTAATTGGGGGTTACTTTAGGTCATTCGCACCCCCCAAAAATAGCGTCCGGGGTCAAATGAGGACACGGGTGTTACTCGAGGTTAATTGGGGGTTACTTTAGGTCATTCGCACCCCCCAAAAATAGAGTCCGGGGTCAAATGAGGACACGGGGTTACTCGAGGTTAATTGGGGGTTACTTTAGGTCATTCAAACCCCCCAAAAATAGCGTCCGGCGTCAAATGAGGACACGGGGTTACTCGAGGTTAATTGGGGGTTACTTTAGGTCATTCGAACCCCAAAAAAATAGCGTCCGGGGTCAAATGAGGACACGGGGTTACTCGAGGTTAATTGAGGGTTACTTTAGGTCATTTGAACCCCCCAAAAATAGCGTCCGGGGTCAAATGAGGACACGGGGTTACTCGAGGTTAATTGGGGGTTACTTTAGGTCATTCGCACCCCAAAAAATAGCGTCCGGGGTCAAATGAGGACACGGGGTTACTCGAGGTTAATTGGGGGTTACTTTAGGTCATTCGCACCCCAAAAAAATAGCGTCCGGGGTCCAATGAGGACACGGGGTTACTCGAGGTTAATTGGGGGTTACTTTAGGTCATTCGCACCCCAAAAAAATAGCATCCGGGGTCAAATGAGGACACGGGGTTACTCGAGGTTAATTGGGGGTTACTTTAGGTCATTCGAACCCCCCAAATATAGAGTCCGGGGTCAAATGAGGACACGGGGTTACTCGAGGTTAATTTGGGTCAACTGAGGACACAGAGGACAACGGAGCAGCCAAATAATATGAACTGGGATGAAATGTGGGGCACGTGCATGTTAATGTCATCCTGCAGTATCCAGCTAGTTCTCTGGAGTCCAAGGCAAGTGGAGGGGTCACAGCCTGTGTCCTGTGGCAGTGTCCGTACTGTGAACTCTGTCCTGGTATCACAGTCCTGGTTATTGCCACCTCATGCTCACGTTAGCAGAGTTCGCTAGTGCAGCCTGCTGCAGGCTAACCAGTCCATGTAGTGACAGAGTTGGCTAGAGGTGTTTAGTATCATCTGCCCCAGCTCCTAGCACAGCTGCGTTACAGAACCGGCTCCCAGTGCAACAACAGAATTGGATTGGTTGATTTATTTATTTATTAGTGGGTTATTAGTATCTATCATAGCTAGTAAAACTGTTTTCTGTTAGAACTTCATACATTCTAATACTGCAATTATCCATGAGTAACTATTCGTATCTACAGCAGCTAGTAGTAGAGTTAAGGTTTTGGTATCCACTTGCGACCCCTAACAGGTTTGGTTTTAGCATTATTAGTGTTCACAGTAGCTATCATTCACAGACAAGTCTGTTTATTATTACATTAGATGAATATTACAGCTATCAGATAACAGCTACCGTAGACACTAACAGTTTTTAGAATTGACCCTACTAAAACAATGGTCTGTTAGTAATTATTAGCATCTACACAGCGAGTAGCAAAGTTCTCTTATAGATTCTAATAACACAACTATGTATTAGTACCTACAGTAGGGAGTAAT
This sequence comes from Opisthocomus hoazin, assembly GCF_030867145.1. Taxonomy (NCBI): domain Eukaryota; kingdom Metazoa; phylum Chordata; class Aves; order Opisthocomiformes; family Opisthocomidae; genus Opisthocomus; species Opisthocomus hoazin. The sequence goes on from NC_134437.1 coordinate 2,584,863, forward strand.
ACAAATAGCAATTTCAACCTACACAGTATCTATCAGAATCTACCAATAGTTACGTATAAGTAGTAGTTACACTAGCTGGTCTATCAGAATTTATCAGAATGTATTTGCAGATTTATTAGTATCTACAGTAGCTGGTAATAAGATTTTTTTGTATAATCTACCCATATCTAACAATACTGTTATTCATTAAGTAGTTATTAGTATCTACATCAGCTAGAAATACAATAATCTAGTAGAATCTATAACAGAATCTACGTATTGAATAATCAATAGTGGTTATTAATGCATCTATAATCAATAGTGGTTATCAATGCATCTATTGGAATTATTAGAATTAATGAATGGAATTTCTTATTAGTATACTTAGTAGCTAGCCATACAATTTTGTCTCATAATCTATGAGAATATTTTAAGATAATTATATATTCATGTCTGTATTAGTATTATTGCAATTATCTATTAGTTATTACCATTAGCATCTAATAAATACCTATTTGAATTGAGTATCTATAGTAGCTATTAATACAATTACCAATTAAAATGTATTAGAATATACAAATAAGAATTATCTATTAGGATCTAGAGTAGCTAGTATAGAAATAAGTTATAATCTATTAGAATTCTTCAAGGGAAAAATCCATCAATATCTATTAGCACCTATAGTAGCTATCAATACAATTATCTACTATGTTATCTATTAGAATCTAGTGATAGACTTATCTATGAGTAGTTATTAGTATATTAGCTATTAATACAACTAATAGATTCTACTGTTAAGATCTATTAAATTCTATTGACAGTATTGTCTTTTAGTACCTACCGTCACTCGTAATATATATTACATTCTAATACTACACTTATCTATTAGAGTACATTAGTAGATTTATTAGTAGTGGTAGTTATTAGTGGCTGTTAATGCAATTACATATTGGAATCTACAGAATTATCTGTTACCAGCTACAGGGGGTATAATCGTGTCACCTGTTACAACCTTCGCAGGATTATCGAGTCTATTAGTCCATCTGTACTTCAGTAGCCATTACCTGCTGCTACCTCTTCACTTTTGGTATCGGACTTGTCCACCACCTGTTAATGGCATCACCTATTACCAGGGAACAGAAGAACATCTTCCCACATTTTCCTGCGGCAGCTGCCAGCCCACTGTGACCTTCAGCGGCACCCCGAGTGCCTGGGCGAGGAGGGGTTGGAGCCGACACTCGTGTGCTGACTTAAGCCTGTCTCCTAGGTAAAACGTCCCACTGTTCTGGAAGCAAACCTGAATGTGGGAGTGTTGCACAGTGCCACCCAGCCTTGGTGACCTGCTCCCAGGCAAGGGAGCCTTGCAATGGAGCGGGACGGGGGAGACACGCTGCCCTTACCATCCCCGTGGGGCCGCTGCTAGCGGCAACAAACTCAGAACCCGGCTTTGATCTTTGTACTTTATTTTCACATATATAAAAAAAACCTTGCAAGTATCAGACAAAACTTCTGGAAATTTACACACAATCCAACAAAAATATATATAAACCAAAGCATTTGCTTGGACAACACTTGTAGCTCACGAGTATAGCTCGCCGCTTCTTAGGGTGCTGGCTGCCGGGCTGCTGCACGGCTCCCGCTACTGGCAGAGGATGCTGGGGGTGCGCGAGGGGACACCTCTCCTGTCACCCAGGGTCAGCCTCAGCCCCTTGTTGGGGGGAGACAGGCTTGTGGACAGCACAGCACTGAGAGTACATGATTTGGAGGGGCTGCAGGGGGATGATCTCTCTAGGAGGAGGCAGAAGGGAGAGCCGTGTTTGCAGGCAGAGGGCTGGGACAGACCACGGCAGCAGAAGCTAAAGGCAGGCTGCTTGCCCTCCCCTCTCCACCACTCTGCTGCTGTAGCATCAGCCTGGCTGTGGGGCCAGAGGTGCCACTGAAGCACAGAAACAAACAAGTTTTACCTGGGGCTGGTAATTGTTCGGCACAAAAAAACCCTGAGACATCACCAACTGGCCCTGACCTAACATTCTTTAGTTTTAAATTTGGGGGAGACTTTGGGACCAGCTGTTTCCAGCAGCTGTGCAGCCCCTAAAAGCAATCCAATTCCCTGGGGAGCTGGGAGAGGGAAGCCCTCCCCCTCACATCAGCAAGGCTATGCTACAGACCAAAGAACCTACGCCGTTGGTTTGGCATGTGCCCGAGAGACGGGCACCCATCCTTGCTCTGCCAGGTACTCGCCTCCCGTAGGATCACAGCTACCCGTCGTGGAGCTCCCTATCTGCACAGCACCACCAGGGCACGCTGGGCTAAACCAACGAGACAAGAACAGTTCAAAGGAAAAGCAAAGCACTAACACCTCCCCAGCAGCTGGCAAATGCTGCTCTAACAGACTGCTTCCATTCTTTGTTCTTCTAACCTGCACATCGCTACATCTAAGGTGCCTGCGACATCCCAAAAGTAAAATTTCACCAGCTTTTCTGAACAAGTTTGGGGTAAAACACATCAAAACCTTCCCACACATGTACAGAACAAATTTCCTGAAAAAGCCTCAAATCCTTCCACCAGGTAGCTTAATGGGATATTTCTTCCTAATATTGCTGTTGGCTTCTCTGTAGTAGTAAGCAAGTCGAGCTTTGCTCCTGCTAAGTCAACAACCTGCAAGCCCATGGCTGAGGTAACGGACAGGTGAGTCGGGGGGTGTCCCCCGTGCATTGGGGCTCAACACTGCGATGCAGTAATCGTCTCTGGCCGTGCTCCCCAGGTACTGGAGCAGGGGTGGGACAAGGCAATCCAAGAGCAGGAAAGGTTTGAAGGAAGAAAGCACTTAGTAGATTCCCTCTCTAGTTTCTCAGATCGATGTATTTCTCGCTCTTCAGTCCGCCAAAACAGAAAAGGGGGGGGGGGGGAGAGAAAGCAGTTATGGGTGAACATAAAACCAGGTCCTCCACTGCACGCGTCTGCCTGACAGACGGCAATGTGACAGGGCAAAAGCCGCCAGCCTGGGCTACGCCATGGTGGCTGAGCACCTGCCCCAGAGCAGGGGCTGAGCGTGAGCTGTGCAAGCAGCAGCAGGACCACGGTGGGCTTATCTCTTGGCCTAAGGCAAATAAAACAGCAGTGGGCTCAGGTGCCACATCCTATGGCTCCACAGGACACGCAAACCCTGCCTTAGCACAGTAGCATCTAGCACCAACACTGCAAATAATTGCTCGAGCCCCCGGCGGCTCCAGACCCCAGGTGAGAGGTAAAGCACATGGCCTGGGAGACTCATCTCATCCCGCACTGAGAGCTTGGGCTCAGAGATGCCATAGCAAGGCCGTCCTTCAGCCTCCGCTCTGACTCCTGGCCAGAGATGTTTATGTAGTTCCTTCTCCCAGAGGCCCCCCAGGGAGCCCGGCTCCTGCTCCAGGGAGCAGGGAAGGAGGCAGTGCCACGCAGGCTGGGCAGTGTGCTTCCAGGAGGTGCCAGGAGCTGGCACGGAGCAGAGCTGCACATGCGCAGGGGAGGACTGCGCCTACATTCCTGGAGCAGAGAGCTGTGGCTTTGCCACCTCCCCTCCCGCCCACGGCCCCTCTTGAGCACTGATGATGGATGATGGAGGCCCATGCAGGGTGGCGAGTGCTGGGAGAGGAGCTTGCAGGGAGGAGAAAAGCATTACCTTGATGCACCCCACTACCGCTCCTCACCTCCATTCCCAACCCCGGGAGCAGCCCTGGCCCTGTGGAAGGGCAGTGCACGACGCTGCGTCCTACCTGGTCAGCAGCAGGTCTCTTCTCGTCGTTGGCACCCTGCAGGAGCCCCGCCTCTTCGGAAAGTTTATCTGACTTAACTTCAACTACAATCTTGTCTTTACGTGCCTCTGGCTTTGTGCTAGGGGAGGGAGGTGACAATTTGAGACATGTTTGCGATACCAAAGAGGACACGTGGCCAGAGGAGTGAGGCCAAGCCCTGGGGCTCCATCTCAGGGGATGCTCTGGAGCGGGGCCAGGGCAGAGGATGGCCAGGGGTGAAAGAGACTCCAGCTCAGAGAAAGCTTTGGGCTGCCCTGCCTCTCCCTGGGGAGGGGTCCCTTGGCTGTTCTATCACTCTGCTGTCCTCCTCATCACCTCCCTGCGTGGACTGGGTGAGCAGTGAAGACCCCAGGCTGTGGGAAGCTGGAAGCGCTGCTGAGACCCCAGCGTGGTGCCCCCCAAGGCTGCACTATTGCCTCCCTCTGCCTTGGGCAGGGAGCAGCTGATGCAATGAGATGGGAAGCATGAGCGATGGCAAAGTATCTCCGGCCCCAGGGGCTCCCCGGGATGGCAGGCGGCAGTGCTTACATGTCCTGTTTCCCAGCGCGGCCACATGGGATCTTGCCTTTCTTGTGCAGGAAGTAGATGACAGACCCCAGCACAGCCACCACGAGGATGCAGACAATGATTGCCACAATGATCACCCCTTTGCTCTCTGGTGTCTTTTGATCTAAACATAACAGGAGAGGAAGAAGTTAATGCCTGTCCCACCCTGACGCTCTCCAGCTTCGGCATTACTGCACTCCCTGGGGGCAAAGACAGGATCGCTCCCCCCAAGAAAGCACCATGGGGACCCCAGTTCCCAGTGCGTCTCCAGCTCCCTGCGAGATGCAGATGTCAGTATGAAAGTGCTCCGTTAGGGCGATTTCTGTATGAACACACATTGCATTCTGCTCCCAGCTGCCATGCCCTTGCATGCCGTAGGATGATGGCTTACAGGGTTTCCTGCAAGACATCAGGCCATCCCTTTTGCCATCCCAGGGGGCCTGGACTGCAGAAAGCTGCACTCGATGGCCTCGCTGGGCTGCAGGCTGAGGACAAGCAGACAGCTTTCCCAGGGCTGCAGAAACAGGCGGGGACAGAGCCCCCGTTGCCCCGGCAGCTTGGCAGGGGGAGGGAAGCAGCGACAGACGCGGTGCAAGAGCCAGCAGCCAAGGCTCCCTCCCCAGGCCAGAGGCGAGCCCAGTCCGATCGGTGGCATGCTCCCGCCACAGCCTGGGCCCATGGATGCACCCAGCACTGCAGAGACTGACCTTTTCTGATGGACTCCACTGGTACAGCAGGAAGGGAGGGAAAGAGACAGAGCTCAGCCACGCCACGGCAGCACGGCGCACACGGTGCCTGTGCGAGGGGGACTAATGCTTCTCCAGGTTTCTGGGGCAGAGGGCAGTGCCCGAGACTCACCCAGCAGCTGGATGTGCTTCTCACTGACACCCAGGGCATTGGAGACTCTGCATATGGCTCCTGCCTGCAGCAGGTCGTGGTTCACGCGCACCGTCAGGTTGCTGGCGATGTGCTGATTTTCAACATACTCATGAGCCTGTGGGGGGGGAGGCAGTGAAGGATTCAGTGCCCGAGGCAGTGTGCAGCCCCTCTGAAAGACCACAGCCTGGACCCAACACCCTCCCCAGCTCTCACCGTCCCGTCGACATTCCAGTGGACAGAGGGTCTGGGGAAAGCAATGGCCTTGCAGGTCAGGTTCACCACCTCGTCCTGCTGCACGTACAGCGGGGAGCTGATGGCGACGATCCGCGGCTTCCCTGTGGGGAGGGCTCATCAAGTACCCGTGGCTCTCAGGGTGCAACGGGGCTGACGCTCGGCAGGATGGGGGTCACTCTGGCAGGGCAGCATGTCTGCACACATGCCAGTTCTTACCCTGAACAGCCACGGCCACCTGCTTGCTCTGCTCCAGCCCTGGCACACTTGGTGCGATCACCTTGCAGCTGAAGTTGCTGGAGGTTTCGAAGGTGAGGTTGCTCAGGAAGAGCTGGTTCCCTTCTGCGACCTTCCTGCCCTGTTGGGAAGGGGACGCCCCTTGGCAATGAGCCCCAAGCACCAGGCCTTTCTGTGCCCACCTCCCCAGGCTCTGCGGCTGTCCGAGATGGGCTCAGCCCTCCCTCCTACACACAGTGAGGGAGCCTGCAAGCACAGGACTTCCCTGCGGTACTGGCCAGGAGGTGAAGAGGTAGAGATGGACAACGCAGGTCCATGCAAGGGCAATCCTACCCCTGGCCTCTCTCACGAGAGACAGAGCAAGCTTCTGGCTCTGCTCAGTTTGCTGCAAAGCCCAGGCTTGCCAAGCCCGAGTGTGACAATACCCGAACGCCTGCTCACCTTCTCATCCCTCCACTGGTAGTCCAGGGCCACAGGGCTGTGGGCATCGCAGCTCAGCCTCACACTGTCCCCTTCCTGAAGGGGTGAGGACGGCTCCATCTTCACATGGACCCCTTCAATGTCTAGGAGAGGGATGGACACCAGGGGAGGGTGAGCAGGAGGGACAGAGCACCCACCACAAGGTGCACAAGGTCCTGGCCCACCGCCTTACAGTTCACAACCAGCTCTACATCCTTCTCCAGCTGTCTCATATCATCCAAGTCCAGAGTCTGGCATCTGTACAAGCCGCTGCTGCTCTTATTCACACCGTGCAGGTTCAGCACTCCACTGCTGGTGTCTGCCAGCGACGTCAGATCCTGCCAGCTGTCCTCCAGCTGCAGGCAGAGGGGATAAAGCAGCGTTCTTAGCCCCACACAGGCAGCCTTCATCCCAGCCGCTGTGTCCCACTCCCCAGGGCATTCCAGGCAGGGGATAAGGAGCAGGCGGGACATAAGATGTCTGCCAAAGGAGAGGTGCCCAGGTCCCCTTTGGCCTCACCTCTCTCTTGTAGAAGCTGAAGACGGGCGCTGGATTCCCGTCAGCCTCACACACCAGCTTCACATCGTCCCCCTCCTTCACCAGCGACGAGGACGGCATGACCTGCAGCTTCACGTGCTGCGCAGGGTCTGGGGGAGGCGGGAGTGGTGAGGGTCGGTGCGGGGCCCCACCATGCAGCACTGGGCAGCAGGCACGGCCCCCAGCCCCTGACTCACAGAAGACGGTGACGTTGACTCGCCGCGACTCCACGGCGTGCCTCTGTCCCCGCAGCCAGTAGTGCACGGTGCAGTGGTAGAGGGAGTTGCGGTCCTCCCGGGTGACGTGAGCGAAGAGGGTGCTGCTCACCGTGTACAGACCGCTTGACTCACGGGTCAGCGTGGCAGGGATCTTCACCACTGCAGGGGGGACAGCCGCTGTTCCCAGCCCGCGGGGAGGCCGTGGGAGGTGAGGAGAGCTCTCTTGGGAGCACAGGGCTGCTCTGGGTGGCCACAGGCTGCGAGCCCCTGCTTGATGAGGCCCTGGATAGCACAAGCACCCCGACCCCTCTCCCGAGCAGGCAGGTGCAGTTCCCCATCCCCATTCCCATGCAACTCACTCTTCTCCTCCGGCTGCAGCTGCTCTCCATTCTTGTGCCATGTGATGTTGGGGGGTGGGAAGCTATTCCTGCTCACACACTGCGCAATCTGTGGCGGCAGAGAGCGCCTTGAGCACCAGGTACCCCACAGGGAGAGGGGAGCAGGGAACATGGCACAGCTAGGAGCCTGCCCCTTCCCGCATTGTGCCTCTCCTCACCTGTGAGACGTCACTGCTCTGCACGGAGATGCCTCCTGGGCTGGCCATGATCTCAGGGGCCTCGGGGACCTCTGGAAACAGAAGCCACCTCACGCTTATTAGGAGGGATTGGACGGGATGCCCTGTTGGCTCCACAGAGCGGATGCGCAGCCGTGCTGCCCTACTGCCCAGTCACTCACTGTAGATGTGGAGCTCGGTGCGGTTCTCGCCCACGCCATGGCTGCCTGCCCCAACCTGGCACACGAAGGTCCTGGCATCCTGCACCGTCACCCTGCTGATGGAGAGGGCCTTGTCCTCCCCCACTGAGAGCCGCCCCTTGTAGTCCGTGTTCTCCTCCAGGATCTCGCTGCCTGTGATGCGGCACAGCCTCAGCCGGCTGTTGCGGTCAATCTGCAAGGCAAGGGGCCAAGGATGGGCTGACAAGGAGTGCAGCAGAAAGCTCTGGGCTAGCTGCCACCCCAGCCCACTGCCCACTGCTCCTCTCCCAGACCAGCACTCACGTAGAACCAGTTGATGTAGGTATAGGAACCATTTCCAGGGATGTAGAAGTTGCACTCAATCCTGGCCGTGCCCCCACTCTCTACTTCGACCACAGCTGGCATGGAGACCTCCAGCTTGCTGGCTGCAGCTGCAGGACAGAGCACATGAGGCATAGGAAGCACAGGGAAGCCCCTGTGTCCGAGCCAGCGAGGGAGCTGAGCCCACGCCTGTCCCCATCTCCATCCCCAAAGGGCACGGGTCAGAGCTGTGTCCTGTGCCAGCGTCCCCGAGGCACTGTGTCCCAGCCCAGTGGGAGTGCCAGCCAGGAGCACGGCCCTGCTCCTGCCGCCACGCTGCCTTCTGCGTCCCCAGAGAGCCCACAGGCTCAGGCCACCAACCCTGTTCCCAGCGATGGGATGAGGCACACCCTGTTCACACCACCAGTCTCCCCAGGACACCTGGAGACAACCACCCACCCCACTGCTGTTGCAGTCCCCGCCAGATCTGCCCTCCCCACAGCATTCCAGCCTTGCTGCAATGGGGAGCAGGACCTCGGAGCCCCCAAATCCCCATGCCACCACCGAGGTGGGGAGCAGCTGCATCCTGCTCGGGGATGGGTATGAGAGGAGGCTGCGTCTCCATAGTCCATGAACGAGCAGATCGCCTTGCCAGCTGCCTTATTCTGAGCCCAGGGCAGCGCTCATCTGCCTCACACCCCAGAGCATACATTCATGCCCCTGGTCCGAGCCAGCATCCCAGACCAGCACCCACCATGCCTTACTGGCTCCAAGAGCCAGGCAAGGAGGTGTCGGAAGGTTAGCAGAGGCAGGGGAAGGTGCTGGAGACTGAAGCTGACAGCAGAAAGGCTGCACCTTCCCGCAGCCTGGGACCAGAGCCCTGATGTCAGCCCGTGCGGCCCCCGCAGTGGCCCTGGGAGCTGGGGCATGAATGAGGCGCTGTGTTCCTCCACAGCGGGACGGGGCACTTGGGGCAGCGCCTCAGGAGGGGTGCCCCAGCCAGCTGCAGCTGCTTGCTGCTCCCTTTCCCCCTCCAAAGCAACAGGGCCCTTTGGGGAGGCAGCACGCCCCCAGCCACCACAGCCATGGCACAGCCGGGACTCCTGGCTCCTTCCCCAAGCTCTGATCCTGCCAGTCGGGCAGGAACCCCGAACCCAGCAGTCAGAGCATCCACCCCTGCAGCATACCCCAGGCAAGCCCCTCACTGCTCCTCTGGTTCTCGCCTGTAAAGCAAACCCAGTGCTGTCCACCCATAGCACGGGTGGCACCAGGGACCCACACCCCCAGCGAGCGGAGCCTGCCCACCCTGGCACCCCACCTTCCTGCCCAGCCCAGCCGCCTGCAGCACTAATGGAGCTCCTGGCCAGGCTCCAGAGCAGCAAGGGGAAGTAATGGCTATCGATCCAGAACAGAGAACAGAGCAACTTCCAGAGGGGCTACGGGCAGAGCAGCCCCAGCCAGGCACAGCAGAGACAAAAGCTGTGTCACAGCAAGGCTGGGAGTGCCACTGCCGCTGGCTCTGCAGGTGCCAAAGCAAGGGGGATCTGCACCCCCTGGGCACAGCAGTCCATCCCCCAGCAACAGGGCCAGCTGGCTCGGCTCCCACAGCCCAGCCCAGGTACAGGAGCTGGGGTAAGAGGCTGGAGGAAGCCAGCTGTGTCAACAGCTCCCTTGATAGTGCCGCTCTGTAACAGCCACAGAGCCTCACAAGTGAGGCAACTTCAAAGGGCAATGCTGTGCCCACAAAATACTCTTTAACTGGAGTGGGTAGATGGTGGCGCAGCCCCAGAACGCAGCCAGGAGCCCTTCTGCCACAGTAAAGGCGCTGCCTCACAGGACTAGCCACCTCAGGACACCCCAACAGCCAGCTTTTAGCCCTCACCCATCCCACTGGGTTGGCACTAAGCAAAGAGGAACGAGCAAACCACTCCACGGGAAAGGAGGTGCTAGAAAAACAGGTAAAAGACCCAGAGATAAGCATGCACTGGGGTCAGGAAACTGGACTGAGTGTACATAGGAAAAGATAACTTTGCACCGGAGGTGCCTGCCCACCTGCATGGCCATGACTTGGCTGCCTGGTGCAGCCAGGCACCCGCAGACCTGCGCAAGTCTGGGGCTGGGGTGTGCTCCAGCTGCCCCCCTACACCCTCTCCTGAGCCCTGACACTTCTGGGCTGCAGGCAGCCAGGCCAGGCTTTGCCCCTCCGTTATTTTTAGACCTTCAGCATGGACCCTGGGCAGACCCAGCCCCAGAGGAGGGAAAGCTGCTGGCCCGCCCCACCGACCCACTCGGCATGAGAGCCCTCATCCAGGCAGTGAAGCAGCTGAAACCATGAGCTCACAGCTGGAGAATGGCTGGCATCTGGGGCTGGCATGAGGCACACATCCCTCCCACCCATCCACTGCCCTTGAGGAGGTGGACATGGACACTGGAGCCCCCACCCTGCCTGGAACAAGGGCTCACTGCTCCCCACCTCCCCCGGGGACAGGCTGGACACTAGCCCTCCCCCGGGCTGGAAGGAGCAGCCAGCGACACCGCAAGTGTGGCTAGCTGGGGCACACAAGGCCCCCCACAGCCCTGCAGACACAAGGCTTCCTCCTGCAGCTCCCAGACTCCACAGCCTGCCAGGCACGTGGGCAGGCTACATGGGCTCTGGGCACAGGCACCCTAGCATAGCAGGATCTGGGAACATGGCGATCCTCCCTTGTGCCCAGCATGGCTGCAGACACCGGTTCGGTGAGGGAACCTAGGCAGGGCTGGAGACCCATTGGCCAGACGCGGAGCAGCCCAGCTGCAGAGCTGAGCTCCAGCCTGTACCACGCACCCCAAGCGTCTGGCACCCTTCCAGCGGAAGACCTAGAGATCTGGAGAGGACGCCTGCAGCAAGCAAGCAGGGAAGGGAGGAGAGCCCCCGTGCCTTTCCATCTGGCTGACGGATAGCCGGCCGGCAGCCAGAGCTCTACAAGAACAAAGATTTGCTTTTAGACCCGGGGAAGGAGGTGGGGAGTAGCACAGCCCCCCCCCCGCCAGCCTCCTGTGGAGCCGAGGTGTGTGTGGAGCCAGCGAGGAGTGCAGCTGCGTTGGCGGCACAGAGCCCCCAGTGCAGAGCCCCCAGCAAGAGCAGTGAGAGGGGCACCACAGGGGTCTGGCGCTGCACGTGGGATGCCTGAGGTTTCCGCGGGTTTGTGTTCCCCTCGCAGGGAAAGCAGCTGCGGCCAGATCCCTCCTGCCCCCAGCACTTGCACACATGCTGCCCTCCTCTGCCTTGGCAAGGCTGCCCTTCCTGCACAGATCCCAGAGCCGGGGTGCCTCAGCTCCCACGGAGAGGGTTCACCTGCCCCCCTTCTTCCTCAGAGAGAGGAGAAAGAAGTTGCAGAGCCCTGGCCCCGCAGCAAGCAAGCGCCAGCGCCCAACAGCCTCTGCCCCAGCCTAGCCCTCACTGTGCTGGGGACAAGGAGGGAGCCAAGGCTCTGCTGCAGGAGCCACCGGCACCTCGCACCCCCCAGACAAACACCCCCCCCCCCCCCCCCACGACCCAGCTACGTGCACCAGGAGAGGAAAGGCTCACACTCCGCAGCCAGGTGACAACCTCCACCAAGACCTCTCCAGCAGCCGGCGACTGCAGTGCACCAGGGGCCAGGGTGGCACCGGCAGCTCCAGCGCGGGCGGAGCCCCCTCACCAGCCTGGGAACGGCTTGGCCGTGGCCCCTCACGCTGCTGGGAAGCATCAAGCCTTCCACCGCGACTGGGCTCGCCAAGGCGCCGCCGCCGCCAGCCAGCACACGCCTGGCTCGGCACACGTGCGGTGGGGAGGGGGACCCCAGCACGGGCCTGGGGGAGGAGCAGCTCGCCTTTGCCCCGGCGCTCGGCGCTCCCGCGTCGCCAACGCCTCGGCCAGGGCGGGCTGCCCCAGCGCCGGGGGCCCCCCCGCGGCACGGCCGGGCAGGGAGCGGCCAGCGCACCCGGACCGCTCCCTGGCCCCGGGGCGGGGGGGGGGGGGGCTGCTGCGGGGAGCAGGGCAGGGCAGGGCAGGAAACGCAGCCCCCCCCCCTCCCCCGAGGGCGAAAATGGCTGGGAAAGAGGATAAAAAAAAGGAGGCGTGCAAAAAGCCAAGAGAAACACAGCGCTCGGGGAAAAACTCCTTAGAAGGAGAGGGGTGGATGCTTCCTCACAACGCGCCCAGTTCGCCCTGCTGCACACCGAGCACACGTGCGGGCACCCCGGCACCCCGCCCCGTGGAGCACGGCCCCTCCGGGGGCGCAAACGGCACCCCTCACCCTCCCTGCCCTCGGGGGGCTGCGAAGGGACCCCGAGAGCGGAACGGGGCACTCCCGGCCCCCCGCACCCAGCCCCGCCGCGGAGCCCGGGGACGGGCAGACGAGGACGGACGCTCGAGGGGGCCGCTCCCCCGGCACCGCGGGTTTAGCGTTCCTGGCCCCAAGCCGGGGAGCGCCCGAAGGGCGTCAGCTCGGCCAGCCGCCCGGGCCGGCCCCGGAGCGGCTCCGCGGGGAAGACCCGGCCGGCGGCCGCCCCTCGCCCCCTCGGGGCGCGCAGCCCGGCGCCGGGAGGGGGCCGCAGAGCGCAGCACCGCACGTCCCCGCCGCCGGAGCCGCGTCCCCCGGGCAACGGCGGGAGCGGCGCCAGCAGCAGCGCGGGGCTCAGGGGCTTCCCCGCCCGGGCACGGCGGCTGCAGCCCGGCTCCGCAGCGCGGCCCCCGCCCGCCGCCGGCACCGACCGCCCCGTCCCGTCCCGTCCCGTCCCGGCAGCGCCGAGCCCGCGCCACTCACCGCAGCAGAGCAGGAGGCAGCAGCCCCAGCCCAGGGCGAGCCCGGCCGCCCGCCAACCCCCGGCCATGCCCGCCGCCGCCGCCGCCCGCCCGCGACTGAGCAGGGCCGCGGGGTGACGTCAGGCTAGGAGGAGGAGGAGGAGGAAGGCGCGGTGCCTGCCCACTGCCCGCGACCGCTTATCACTCCCCAGCGGCAGCCGGCCCGGCGCCACCGCGCCGAGCCCTGCAGCGCCCAACGCAGCCGGCCCGGGGGGGTGCGGAGCCCCGGCCCCCTCGGCCCCCGCGTCCGGCCGCGGGCAGCGGGCATCACTCGAGGCCGCGGGACGTCGGCCGGCACCCCGGCTCTGAGCCCCGAGCGGCCCCCCCGTCTCGGCAGGCGCCGTGCGCAGGCATTGCTGGCGCTGCCGGAGGGCCCCGTCCCAGCCGCGCTCGCAGAGTCGCAGCCCGCCCCGTCCAGCCTGCCCGGGCTCGCACAGGCCGATCGGAGCAGAGCGCCGGGCGCTGGGGGTGGGAACCGCCAGCGGAGCCAGCGGGGGGGGCAGAGGCGTGGGGCCCGGCCGGTTTCCACGGGGGCTTGGGGGGTGCCCGGAAGCGGGACGGTACCTGGAAGCCCCCCTTCCAGGCGTCAGAGGATCCGGCTGGCTTTGCTTCGGGGCAGAACTGGCCCGCTCCCCTGCTCAGCACTGCTCTGCCCCAAAGCCTAGCCACGGCTTCTGGGCTACCTGCGAAGCTGCACAGGTGGACTCAAAAACAGGAGGAACCAAGCCACCCTTCATCAGTGCCTGGGCTCTGGGAGACACCTGGGGGCAGTGGGGTCCTGGGGGAGCAGCAGGGACACGAGGGAGGTGCCGTCCCAGGCAGGTCACCGAGGTCTGTGGGGTTTGCGCCCCAGGCCCCGCTCCGCCTCGGTGTCCCCAGCCCGGCCAAGAGGCTCTCTGCAAGCCCCGTCCCTGTCCCCGAGTTGGGGCCCCCGGGCACAGCTCCACGGGAGCGAGCCCCCGAGCCCCTGCGCAGCTGTCAAGTGGGGCGGCTGTGGAAAAGCCATTAGCTGCGGTGGCCGGGGCAGCACGCCTGGCCAGGGGCCGGCCCGGGGGCGGAGGGGCTCCCAGGGTTACACAAGGCTGCTATTATCCCAGGGTAATCACCCAGCCCCAACACAGTCCAGCCCCTCCCGCAGCCCCGAGATGGGCCCCCGCACAGGCCCGGGGGAGCACAACAAACCTCCCCAGGTGCTGCGAGTTGCCCACAGCCAGCCATGCAGGACACCTGGGTCCAGTGCTCGTGCCCCATCGCAGCCTTGCTCTGCGCCTCAGTTTGCCCGCAGGTTAATCAGAGCTAGAGAGGCTGCATTGGAGACAAAGCACTGGAGTTTTCTTCTCCTTCAAAGCCCTCTTGTGTCTTGCACACTCTTGCTCCCCATTCACACAGGACTTCTGAAGCTTGCTGACTCACGTCCACCCCGCCGGAGGACAGGCCCAGGGCTGCCCCAGCATCACCCGGGAGCAGCAGGAGCGCTCTCCTCCAGCTCTTAGCCCAGGAGCTCTGAACCTTTGCATATCCTCTTGCCTCCTCCACTTGCTTTCCTGGCAGCAAGAGCTGCGCTCCAGCCTCTGGCCAGCAAGGGCTGCACCTCTCCGACCACCCTGAGCCACTCTGGGACCAGGCTGAAGGTTCGCCTGGGCCACAGCATCTTGCATGGGCATCCCCAAGCACCTCTCGCCCCACCAGCCCCAGCAACCCTGTGCTGGCCCCCAGCCCCAATCTCCTGCCGGTGCCATGCAGCAGCTCTTCCCGTGCCCTCCTCCTGCCTTGTCTGCATGCCTGGCCAGCCCCCCTCCAGCACTTTCCCAGCCAAACTGACTTGATGATTCATCGGAAATTATTAAATTTTTGCCCCACGAGATTAGTTGCTTAAAATGGCAATGCTGAGCAGTGCTAAGGCTCACAGCCCTCACGCTGCTGTGCTGAGGGGAAGCCTCCTCCCAGGCGGTGCATTCTCTGGGAGGAACAAGTGCAAGGGAGCTGTGCCATCACGTGCAGGCTGCTCGTGAGCTGCTCTCCGGCGCCGTGGCTGCAGTGCGGGATGCTCTCGCAGCTGACGGTGGCAGGAGCTCCCTGTCTGCAGTGGGAACAGCCACCCCCTGAGCGGGTGACCAGGCGCCAGGGACCCCCTGACAACGTGCTCACACTTTCCCTCCAAAGGGCAGGACACACCGGAAGAGCCTCAGGCTCTGGTCCCCTGGGAAGAGGGAAAGGGATGTTCTATTTTGCACAAAATACCACGATTTAAGCCCCACAAATGCCACTCTGCGAGGGAAGAGGGTCTGAGGGGTCCCGCTTTCCCGCGGGAAAGCATCCACCAGGTCAAACAAACAACTGGGAGAACCCAGATGACGCGCTGCTGGTGCATTTTGTTCTGGTACTAACTTCTGTTCTGTGTTAAAAATAAAGCAAAATGTTGCTAATAAAATCTCTGCAGAAAATTCCCAGCAGTTGGAAAGGGCAATGCCCCTCCCTGAAGAAAACAGTCTGGCCAACCGCTGTGGTGGGGAGCATGCCACCCTGAAACAGCCTCCCGCTGTTACTGCAACGGCTGTGCCTCCAGTTGGTTGGGCTTCTGCTTCTCAGACTGTTTAACTCTGAAGAAAACTATTTTTTTCCCCTACCAAACTAATGGTTCTGGGGAAGATGGCAGGATTTGAAAGCAAGGCCCCGCTGCCCTCACAGCTGGCATGGAATCACCCTGCCACGCTGTGTGTGGCACCTGCTGGGCTTGGGGTCTCTGTGTGGGGAGCGCAGCAGGCTGGCCACCTTCATCTTCCCTCTCTGCTGCCTTGTCTCACTCCTTATTTATTTGCTTGTTTAATGGATTTGGCTTCAGCCCCCATTCACTGCTATGCAGACAAGCAGTGTGGATTAGGCTCCCGTGTCGCCGTCCCACACACACAGCCCGGGTGGGAAGGCCAGGGCGCACGGGTCTGGCCCCAGCCAAGGCAGGGAGCAGCTCTCGCTCTCTGGCAGCCAAGGGAATACGGGTGTCCAGGCCCCCATGGCTCCCAGCGCTCTGGTCCTCCAACCCTCCTCCGCCTCTCGGGTCCAAGGCTGTGCCCGGGCAGGCAGTGCTGCCCATGGGAGCGGTGGGGCTTGCCGGCCCCTGGCAGAGCTACCGCACAACCGCTCCTCTCTGCTGGAAATGTGGGGACTGTGGGGCAGCGCACAGGCACAGCCTGCCCAGGACAGGGCTGATTACCCACGCATTATCTGAGCATCACAGGTTGCAGGCACAGTCTGGAAGTGTGTAATTGTATTTGCCTTTCTCCTTCAGCTCCCGCTGAGCCTGGCTCTCCACAGCTGGCGGGGAGCGATGGCCAGCGTGCAGAGCCAGGCATGGGGCCTGGGGCTGAGCACAGGCTGCATCGCAGCACACACCTCAGCGCCTTCCACCTTTCCATGCCCTCCCAGTGAGCCCCCGGCCAGCGCCGGTGAGCGACGAGCTGTTGGCTGGCGCTAGCTCCCTGCACAGCTCCAGGGTGAAAGGCAGACGTGCAGGGCGGAAGCTGCCTGCCGTGTCTGTCCAGGCCTGCACCTCTTCACACAACACCGTCAGGGCTGAGAGGGGCCCCGCTCCCCAGGGAAGGGACGGGATGACAGCCAGTGCTGTGCTTTCCCACACCGCCTGGGAATGGCCTGCCACTTCCCCGACATTGCAGCACGGCTGTGCTGAGGCTCACTACCTCTGGACAGAAACCCATGGGGCACCTTCCCACCAGCCCCTGGTGTCACATTTTGGGGTGCTTTAGGGCTCATGCAATGTATTGCGGTCTGTGGTAAGGGACCTGCCTGGGCTGTCCCACCTCTGGCTCCCCATTCCCTGGGTGGAAGACCACGAGGGACGGGGTATCAGATGTCCTATGAGGGCAGAGCTGCCTTGGGGTACCTCTGCCCTGCCTCTGTCCATCTCTGGGAGCCATCTTTGATACCCCTGTCTTACAGCTCAGGAAAACAGCTTCTTCCACTCCCCCTTCCTCGGCTGGACTCCCAGCAGTGTCTTTGTGCCTCCCCTCTCCTTCCTCTCCTCTTCTGCAGGGCCTTTATATGGGGATTATTAACCATGGCTACGGGGCCTTTGTTTAGGAGGAGCCGGGAGCAGGAGCCGGGAGCAGGAGCCGGGAGCAGGAGCCGGGAGCAGGAGCCGGGCAAGGGGCTGGGCAGACAGAGGAAGGAAGGATGTGAGGGGAAGGGGGGAAGGAAGGTGATTTCTGTGACGGAGGAGCACTGTCTCCCAGTGCAGTTGTGCGGAGATGGCCGGTGGCTTGGTGGATGCAGAGCAGTGGCAAAGCCCCAAAGAGGAGCCAAGCTGGCAAGAGTCACCTAGCCCCACACCATCCAAAGTGCAGCCCCCAGCATCTGCCCCGGTGCGGGTGCTGCTGTCAGAGGACGGACCCAGGAGCCCCAGGGCTCCAGCTCCCCTTTGAGGGCCTGCTTGCAGCACGCAAGCAAGACGGGCTTGGCCACACTCCGCAGGGAGAAGCACAGGGGTGGCAGGGAAGGCTGTGGAGACGCAGCCCTCCCCTCGCACTGTGCCCCAAGGTACCCACCCTCACTGTGTGCAGGGCGGACGGACAAGGACAGCTGGGGGAGCAAGCACTCCTGGGGAAACCTTAGCCAACCAACGGCCACTGCCAAGGCACAGGGGAAGGACCCCTCTGCCCAGGGCTGGCCTGTCACTTGGCATCCTGGGGGTACAGGGTCCCCACGGCCCAGAACAGGTGCAGCCCTGGGACAGTGTGCAAACAGCCACGTCCTGCAGCCAGCCTGGCTGGTCACGTATGTGCCCCAGACTGCTCTCCCAGCCCCGGTGCACCGCTGCCCGGGTGCGAGGAGCAAGCTTGGAGCTGGGTGGGATGGGGGCTGACAAGGCAGCAGGGGGAAGCTGGGAGCCCGGGGACAGCTATTTATAAACTGGCCTTTTCCTTTGGAAGACTTCCGAGTTCATCTCCCCCAAGTGCCGGCCGGAAAAAGGCCCCATTGTCTCGGCGCCAGATGGGCCGGGGCCGGGCACTCGCCCGCACAATGGGGTGGATTATGTGCCCGGCCGGCGGGGGTCCGGCAGTGGGACGCCCGGAAGGAGCAGCTGCTGCCATCACCCTTGTGGCAACCCCACGGCACGGGCTGCCAGGCTGAGCAAGGCAGGCAGGGGTCCAGGCCACGCTCATTCGTCACCCCTGCTAACGCCACAGCTCTTGCACTGCAGCTCCCCGGGGGAATGAGGGAAGGAACGCCCCTGCCCCACGTTCCCTCTCACCTGGCTTTCCCGTCTCTCTGCAGTGTCGCTGAGCAGCGTGCTCCCTGCTGCCAACGAAGGGAGGAGAATGCAGTGTGGGGGCCCAGCATCACCCCCTGCGCTTGCCTGTGGCCCCAGGCAGTGAAGCCTTCTCTCAGCTTTGTCTGCAGGGCTTGGGGTCCCCCAGGACAACTCGTGAGGAGCAACTGCAAGAGATCGTAATGAGAGATTAGCCCCAGGCAGGCAGCGAGGCCAGCCCTAGCTTTGGGGGAGCCCCTCTTACACCCATGGGCTGTGGAGGATCCCGTTGGACACCTTTGGGGAAGGCTCCCTGCTGCCGCAAGGGCACGTGGAGTAGGAGCAAGGGCAGAGAAGGCAGCGAGCAGGGCCAGTCTCCATGCCACTCCCACCACCACTGGCCCTGCACCCTGCTCGGCCGCACAGCATCGGAGACACGCCAGAGCAGCAGGGCCCAGGGGAACTGTGGGGCTGGCTGGGCCAAGCAGGGATTTCTCCTTGCAGGACTTTCCCATGGAAGAGGACTTGCTTTTCCCAGGACCGTCTGGCCAGGCTCCAGGAAGAGAGAGATGTCCCAGCTCCCTTTGTGGGGAGTCACACAGCCCTCCAGAAACACGTCGGCCAGTCCTTGTGTTCCCATTCTTCCACAAGTCTGCAGGGCGAACAAAGGCAGGGAAGGTGCCTGCTGCTGGGGACAGATGGGCACACTCCAGCTCCCACGCCTTCCCGCAGGCCCTCCCCGGCAGCCTCTGCCGTGCAGCACGCAGGGCAGATGCCGGCTGTTCCCTGCCAGCAGGGATGCGTGCAGTGGGGGATACCATCACCTGCGTCTCCAAGGCTAGGCGAAGGCCAGAGGAAGAGTGAGCCACGCCATCCTGGAGCTGAGCCCGAGTGGGGACGGGGGACTTCCCTGGAGCGGATGCACCAGAACGAGCTATTGTTCCAGCCTGGCCTACGAGCATGGGGCCGCCGGCGCCTGCCAACGCATTGAGGCATCTGTCCAGCCCTTGGCGAGGGCATCTTGAGGGGACCCAAGGTAAGGCTGCTGGCAGCGCCCAGGAGGACCATGCTGGCTGGCTTCTCCCAGGCACCGGGGCTGCCGCACAGCCAGGGGTCCACAGGTGAAGGCACCCTGGGGATGGTCCCCGCTGCCCGGCCAGCCGTCAGCGTGCTGGGACCGCTGGCGTGATGGCAGCAGGACCCACACCCCAGAAACACCCTTCCTGCCTTAGGGCAGCGGCAGGGCAGGATGTGCCCATGCAGCCAGGGCCTAGGGAGGCAGGGGAAGATGCTGGGACTGGGGAAATTGCATGTCGCCCTGTGGAGACAGGCCTGGAGGGAGCCGTGGTGGTCCCCAGCACCAACTCCCAACTCCACGGTTGCAGGCTGTGCGGCCAGCCCTTTGTTTGCCTCATTTTTCCCATTCCTCTTCCACTCACAGCCTGTTCCCAGCCAATCTGCTGGGACCTGCCCGGGGTACGATGCAAGGCAGCCTCAGCAATGCTAGCCTGTCCCCAGGCTTTGCACAGCTTGCATCCCAGAGCACAGGGTCCTGATCCCCCCAAGCATATTTCGCTCCAGAGAGATCCTCAAGCTCCGTGACACCCGGCCATGGGGTTGCTCCCTCCCTCCCTCCCTCCCTCCCTCCCTTCCTCTGCTTCCAGCAAAAAAGCCCCAAGGTCACAGCAGCTACGAGGGCCGAGGCAGCCCTATAGCTGGCCTCCTCTGGCTGCTCTGTTTCCCCGAAATGTGGGGCAGCTGCCCGGCTGCAGTGAGCTCAGCACTGGGAAGGCAGCTCAGAGGCATGATGCAGCAGCAGCCCCGCGGCCAGGCTGGGTGCCAACACTGCCGTGCACTGCACAGCCCCTGACCAGCAGCAGGTCTCCAGGCAGGGCTGCAGGGGGACGGGCTCCTGCACTCTCAGGGTGGGCTGTGGTGGCCCTGGTCAGCACCAGCACAGCCCAGTCTACAGCAGCACCCTGTCTACTCCATGCCAGATGGACACCAAGAGGCTGATGAGGGGAGGGGGCTCACAAGCAGGGGCCACCCTGTCCTGCTGCCCGCAGCTGCCACAGGCACAGCTGGGAGCATGGTGGCATCGCGCTCGGACCTCCAGCAAGTGCAGAGACAGCTGGGAGGACTCTCCTCGCACGGAGGGATCCTGGCCACGGCCCAGCTGCCAGGCACCCTGGCAGGGGCCTCTGTCCCCACCGCAGGGCCCCAGGGAGGCATTTTCCATCCCTGCATGCCTGCCTCGCAGCCCCTCCACCGGGAGACCCACTCCACTTTGCTCCAGCCAAATCACTGCTCCAGCATGAACTGATCCCCTAGGTGCTCCCAGTCCCTGCACCCCTCCTCTCCCTGTGCCGGGGTGCCTGAGCCCTGTGCCTCCCTCCAGCAGGTCCGGACTCTGCAGAGCCAGACACCCTACAGGAGGGGAGAGCAGGCACAGGCTCCCCTCTGCCCCCAGAGCACGGAGCAACAACGGACAAGCCCTGCTACAGAGCCGTGACATCTAAACCCTGCACCCCTGCCCCTCCCCGGCCCCACTGGGGCACGGTGCTTGAGCCCGGGGAGGGGGAGGCAGGTGCACGGCCGCAGGAAAGGAATGAGCAGAACACGCCCAGCCTTGGCTCAGCTCTTTTTTTCCTGCTCCTGTTTGGTAAAGCAATGAGAAATCCAAACATTACCATAAATGCTGAAAGCATCCTGGCTCTGTCACGTGGGCACGGGCACACACGCTGCCGGGAGGACCCAGGCTCCGGCTGCGAGAGAGCCCACAGCCAAAAGCAGGCAGGCAGGGCAGGGATGGCGGAGAGCCAGCCGGCCAGACAGACCCCAGGTGGGGACAGACAGGCATGCAGATCTGCCATCCCACCAGCCCAGCCAGCGCTGCGGCTCGAGGAGAGCTGGTGGCACCAAGCAGCATCAGCCCGCGCAGAGTGTGCCAGGACGTGCTCCGGCCCCGGCTCAGGGTGTGACGGGGAGGGGAACGCGTAAGGGAAGGGGCAGGCGGCTGCAGGAAGGGGACTCCAGCGTCCTGCTCCCTCAGGGCTCCTCCCTTGCTGCCCAGGGGTGCGACGCTTCCCTCCTTGGCCCGGCACTGGCCGGTGCCTCCCGGGGCTACAGATGTCTTTTCCATGGGTCATCCGCTCCGCTCGCTTTCCCCTTCCTTAAAAACCCTGGGGCTCCAGGGCTGGACTTTCCTGAGCTTGCCATCACCGTCAGGGCGGCAGGGCTGGAGTCTCCTGGGGCACGGCCAGAGGCACCGTCAGCCCCACGCCCTGCCCAGGAGCCGGCAGGGAGGGCAGGAGCTGCTGTGGGGCAGTAACCTTGGGCCAGGCCACGGCCACGGGTTTATTCGAGGACCTCCTGCAGCAAACCGGGGCGAGAGCAGCGCTGCCTCGGGCTGGCCCGGTCCCAAACACTCCCCAGGGGCCCCACGAGCAAGCACAAACCTTCCCGGTGCCGGGCTGAGGCTGTCACAAACTTATCGTACGTGTGGCCCCGGGGACCCTGCGGGGTCCGCTCTCACGGCCCGGGCGCCCGGTCCGCCGTGCGTGCAGTGTCCCGTCCCCGAGCCCCGGGGGAGGGAACCGGGCCAGAGTTACTCCGCGCGCCGCGGCGTTACCACGCCCGTCCGCCCGCCCGCCGCTGGCCCTTTAAACGCGCACCAGTGGGCGGAGCCCGCCCCGGCAGCGACGGCCGGCCCGAGCCGCCCCGCCCCCGCGTCCTCCGAACCGCCCAATTAGCGGCGGGGAGGGGCGCGGCCCTCGCCGCCGATTGGCCCGGCGTCGCGCGGTCGCCCGAGCGAAGATGGCGGCGCCCAGCGCCGGGGCGGCCCGAGGCTGACGGCGCCGAAGGGGCCCCCGCGGGGCGCCGCGCCGCCATGGACCTGCTATTCGTGCTGCTGCGCGGCCTGCGGGCGGCCCTGGACCTGCTGGTCCTGGTGCTGGACGTCAACTTTTTCCTGGTGTCCTCGCTGGTGTCGGCGCTGCTCTGGCTGCTGGCCGCGGCCTGCGGCCTCCCCGCGGCCGCCGCCGCCGGCGCGCTGGCCTGCTGGGACGGGCTGCTCCTCTCGCTGACCTCGCTGGCCCGGGCGACCTGCGGCCTGGCCGGCCTGCTGCGCGGCTGCTGCGGCGGCCTGGAGGGGCTCAAGGTGGCCGGGCACCTGCTCTCGCACCTGGCGCTGCGGGGCAGGGAGCTGCTGCACCGCGGGCTCTGCGGGCTGCTGGGCTGCGGGCAGGCGCTGGCCAGGCAGGTCTGTGAGGGCCTGGCCATCGGCACCAGCCTACTGGCCTACCTTGTCAACAGCCTGGTCAACGTGTGCCTCATAGGCACGCAGAACCTCTTCACCCTGCTGGCGGCCCTGTGGGACTCAGTCGCTGGCCCCTTCCTTAGGGTCACCGACCTGCTGGCTGCTTTCCTTGCGCATGTCTCCAGCGGCGCCATCGCCGTGTCCATCCTGCTGTGGTCGCCCTGCCAGCTGGCCTTCGAGCTCCTGGCCTCCGTCGCCAAGCTCTTCGTCAGCATCTTCTTCGTTAATATTTATGGCCTGGGCTTGCTCCTCCTCCTCATCGCTGTCGGCGCCTTTGTCTTCAACCCCGGGCTGCTGTGGACGCTGACAGGCTACGTGCTGGGCTACTTCAACACGCTGCCTTCCTACCACCGCCTGCAGCGGGATGCGTGGCGGCTCTACCAGGTGGCAGTCCTGACCCTGGGTATGGCCATGACCTCCCAGGCCTGGCGCAGGTTGGTGGACTGGAGTCTGCAGGTGACCAACTGGAGCCGAGGAGGCAGAACGATGAACCGGGAAAGCAACCACCGAGGAGCAGCTGCGCCCGCCCTGAGACCAGCGGCCCCTGGCAGGCTGACACTGGCAGGGGTCGGCCAGCCACCAGCCGAGCATCAGGACCAGCCGGATGCAGAGCAGGTACCACAGGCGCGTCCTCCTCTGAGTCGAAGTGCTGTGGCAGGACAGCGTCTCCAGCCGCCCAGGGAGGAACCGAGTACCTCCTGGGGGAATGCTCTGAGGAGGCAGCAGCTGAACGCAGCAACTGGGGATGGTGAGGGCGCTCCAGATAATGACCCCTGGGTGCTCCTGAAAGAACAAGAGGAACGCAAGAAATGTGTCATCTGTCAGGACCAAACCAAAACAGTCCTGCTTCTGCCATGCAGGCACCTCTGCCTGTGCCAGGAGTGCACGGAAGTCCTCCTGCAGCAGGCCATCTACCAGCGCAACTGCCCGCTGTGCCGCCAGATGATTCTCCAGACGCTCAATGTGTACTTGTGAACCCAAGGGGCGGGTGGCTTGGGTCATTTTCCCAGGAGGTCAAGGGCACCCCTGTGTCTGCCTCTTGCCGGAAAGCAGAACTTCCCAGGGCTGCCTCAAGCAGCTTCCCAAGAACTAAAGATGGTGCTGAAAGGGCAACAGGCTGTTAGGGGTGTCTGCTAGCTGTATTTGCTACGTAACTAGATTGTAGCTCTTGCTAGCGAGCACAATAACTGATCTCTGCAGCAGGCCGAGTTACCTTTTTTTGTTGACAAATTCTGCTGTTTCAGGGCCTGTTGCCTCCAGCCTGCAGCAGTCTGAGATCCAAAGCAGAGCACAGAAAGATGCTCTGGTTCCTCCTAGCCAAAGCTGATGGAAAGGTTAAAGGCTGCGCCCTTCTGGGAATCAGAGGGGCTGGTGCAAGGCAAGGGAGGGTTTTTCCCAAGATCTGACCTGAAAACTATCTGGCAGGCTGCATTCACACCTCTGTGTCCTCCTCCCAGCATCTAAGTGGGGTAGCTCCCTGGGAAGGGAGAAGCATGCCCCTTTTGCAAGGCCCTAGGAGAGCAATGAGCACACTCATGCTTTTCAAGCTTTGCTACCAAAGGGCTGAGCCTGGCTTTCAGCTAGAGAAGAGCCAAGAGACCCGGAGTCTCTGGGGTATGTCGGTATCCCAGCCACTGTGGCTTTGGATTTTGAGCTTGTTCCCCTTGCCAGGACAATGAGGAGCCGTGATGAACGTGGGCTCCCTGCAGGCCGGCTGACTGCAGAGCTCAGTGTTGCTGCTGCTTCCACATGTCACCTATGCAAGACTAGCAAGCAGACATCAGGTTACTCACATGGGGAGGCTGGAGGGGGTTACTCTTTCTGCCGGGGTGGTGGTGCTGCTTGGGGAACCTGACGGGTGTCTGGCCAGTGCTCACAGCCCTGGCAGCAGCAGCACGCATCTGAGCCAATGCTGGAGAATCCTCTCTAGATAATACACATTTTCTTCAGGCTCAGAATGCCATGGAACTGGGTGGTTCACACCAGTGCTTGCTTGCTGCTTCCCAGGCTGGGCTGCCTAGAGGGAGTAACTCTTTGGGAGGAGAGAGGAAACCCCAAAGCTCCTGGAAGCCCACTGAGACATTCCAGCTCCAGGCACAAGTTCTGCATATCTGTGCTGCTGATGTGCAGTTGTGTGCATGGAGCAGTACCAGGACCATGGCTATTTTTGATTAGGGCAGGGTTACACCACTGTTCTGTCTTCCTGTGTGTCAGAAATGTAGCTAGTTTTATTTAAATGTGTCCCCTGACATCTAATGAGGACATCTGGTCCTGGCTGGGGAGGCCTGAGATGGCTCATTCCAGCTTGATCAACCAGCACCATTCCAAGAAGTTGCTGGGCTGCAAGAGGGCCTTACACTAAAAATCTTTTCCTTTTCCAGCTGCTTGCCTGAGGTCAGCCACGCGCCACAGCCAGTTTTGGCTAGAGCTAGACTGGAAGGAGTCTTGACTCCTGGACTGCAAGCCAAGAGCCTGAGGGCAGCTGGCATGGTCCTCCTTCTCTAGTCTGCTTCTTCATTAGTAATTTAAGCCAAAACAGAGGCAGCAGAGAGGCCAGGCCATGCTGGGAGACGCCTCTGCGCTGTAAACCTGAGCTGTGGGAATGTATTATCTTGCTGGAGAGCAGCTTTGCTGTGGGAGGCGCTACAGGTGCTGGTTGCCCCCACGTTTGCTGGGGGCTGGAAGGACTCTCTGAGCCAGGCTGGGCTCCAGAGCACTGATGGGTGTTAAAAGGGCCTGGCCCCAGGAGCATCAGCTGCTTCCTCCTTGTTTTGCAGAGAAGGAAAGCTCCCTGCCCACGCCCTGTTTCTCACCCTCTTGTCCCTCTGCCTTCCGCAGACACACACCACCCATGTCAATGTTTTCTCAAGTAGCAAGTGTGGCCACACAGGCTGCACTCCCTAGGGTCCAGCCTGTCCCAGGCACTTGCAGAGGTCCTCCTGCAAGAGGAGATGGGGAGCTGTATGTACCCTTCCCTCAGCATGCCTCAGACACCCAGCAGTGGGACCATGCTCCTGGCTGCAGGCAGCGGTGTTTGGTCAGGACCAGCTCATGGATCTTGGGGTGCAATGTTTCCTACATGAGTTACGGGGGGAGAAGGACACCTCCCCAGGACTGCAGTTTCTCCCCTCAAACCCTTTTTCTGTTACAGCAGCCACGCTTATTGTTTTAGGGCCTTTTTGTTTGCTGCCTGTTTATAAGAAAGAGAAAGCTTTGCCTTAAGTTTAACTCTTTGCACTATGGGCTAGATACTGAGCAGATTAAAGTTTCCTTTACCAAAAGCTGCCTGCTGCCTCATTCTTGGAAGTGGTATGCTCTGGGGGGGTGGGGTCTCCTCTCTGCTCGCCCCTGGGCTCCAGAGGAAGCCCATCACTCCCCACCAAGGGTCAGAGCTGGAGGGCTAACACCACCAGCAAGCTCAGGGGTACCTGTCTGGGGGTGCTTGCACCCAGAAAGGCAGTGCTGTGGGACACCCCAGAGCCAGCCTGCTGCACAGCAAAAGCCAGACACCCAGGAGATGAATCTACATCTGAAGATGCAGTGGATGGGCTTTCCAGGGCTGGCATCCCCCAGCCCCTGCTCTGCTAACTCATAGTGAGAGGAGGTGGTTGCAGATACACCCGTGCAAGGATGCCAAGAGTGCAGCTTGCAAGGCACCAGTGCTGATATTGGCATCTTCCGTGGAGATGCGTTTGGTGCTGCAGCGTCTTCTGGGCCCAGGAGCAGGCAGAGCAGCTGGGTAGCTCTTCCTGGCAAGGGGCCCAAGACCCATGGGCATGTTCTCTCCACTCCCAATTCAGGTCAACTTTGAGCTGTTCAGCGAGGAGAGCAGCAATGGCTGCTTTCTGGAGAGGCTTGTGTGTCCAGCTTTGTCTCTTTTCAGGTGCAGTTCCTCTCTGTACTGGAGCAAAGGGATTCGTGCTCAGGTTTGTCAGAGCTGGAGCTCCCCAGGGCCTGAGCAGCCCAGAACAGAGGGGTTGGGGTTTCCCAGGCTGGCAGGAACGTGCACAGGGATGTGTAATCTCTGCTCTTGTCCTTGGCATCTTGATGTCCTGCTGCTTGTGATGGAGGGTGTTGACAAGCCTGACTGTCCCAGGGATGGAAGGAGTACCCAAAGCACTAGGAGTTGTGGAGCGGCACAGTCTTGCCTTGCAGAAAGGCTGTAGCAGCCTCAGCTGCACTGTGCTCCTGGTGAACAGATGCATTGGCTGCACAGCGAGTTATTCCCTGGCTACGGTCTGAGCTCTTGGCAGGTTGCTGTGTGCTTTTAAGCACCCTGTGCTTCCCCAGCATCTTTGTAAATTGCTTGGAAAAATGCTTCGGGACCCTGATGGGCAGAGACCCCAGGACTTCTGGCTCACCCTGCCCTGAACTCACCTGTCTTGCAGGGCCACGCCAGAAAACTAGCTAATTTTAACCAGGATGCTCTCATGCCCTGGCTGAAAACCACAGTGGGGAGAGGGGAGCTGCTGGGAGGCCAGAAAGAGACAGACACGTGCTGCAGGAGCGCAGCTCTGCCAGGCAGAGTGCAGGCACGGGAAGGACGGCCATGCTGGCAGCCCACCTGAGTCCTACGGGGGTCTGGCTGTGGCTGCAGATGGGTGACAACTGGGGAAACCAAGGCACTGCTCAGCCTTTCTCTCTTGCTCCCAGGGTGTGTGAGGAAAGGCCGGCTAGGCACCTGAGGAGGCTGCGGAGCTGCCCCGAGGCAGGAGGGCTGGGCCAGCAGGGGAATGTCTGCCATTCCCTACATGGACAGGGTGCTTCCAGCCCACCACCCCCTCAGCCAGCCCCAGCAGGGACAGAAAGGGTGTTCAGCTGCCTCAGGCCACTGCGGCCAAGCCTGCCGAGCAAGGACGGATGCGAAGGACACCGCCTTCCCCTGGGAGCCATCCTGCACACACTTGGCTCACTCGCTGGCCAAGCAGCAAGTAATTACAGGAGGAAAATGCAACCACCTCCCGGCTGATGCGCAGCGCATAGGTTCCCCAAGACTGATGGTCAGCCATGCCAGACCTGCGTGCTCTGGCACTGTGACTTCCTGGTGCAGGGCTGCACCACCTGGAGAGAGTGTTCAGCAGCTGCTATGCTCACAGACCAGTCCAGTGCATAAGATTTTGAGATTTTGAGTCCCCAGAGCTTGCTTGGAAGCCTCACGCGTGAGCCAAGTGGGCTGGTCTCAGCCAAGACACACTCATCACAATGCCAAGACCCTTTTCCCTTCCCCAAGCAGGGAAGAGCACGATGCTGCTAGGTTACTCCAGTTTAGGAGCACTGAGGTGGTGGGGGCTGACAGATTGCTGAAAGCAGGGCACCCCAGGCCCTGGGAAAATCCCCGAGATCCCTTTGTCAGCCCAGCTGCAACCCCCCAGCCCTCATGAGCAGCTAGTCCCAGGCCAGGGACAACAGCCATCATCTGCCTGACAGCAGGGAGCAGGCACGACAGCCGCTCGCTGCAGATGCACAGCAGCACGAGCAGCTAATGATACCAGGCCAACAGGGAGGGAGCAGGTGATGATCAGCAGCCGAACTGCGGGGGGCCTTTGGGCTGCGCCTGGGCACGAGCCTCGCTTGCTCATTAGCAGCTCGGCATGAGGAGCCACACCGTCTCCCTGAACACAGTGGCAATCCCAGCACCTCAGAGCTGCAGAGCCACGGCCTCAGGGACACAGAATGCCTGAGGCTGGCAGGGACCTCAAGATTATCCAGCCCAGCCTCCTGCTCAGGCAGGTTGCGCAGTGGGATGGGAGGCCGGCGGCCGGGTAGAGGCCAGAAGAAAAAGGAGGCCGCAGAGGGGTGGGAGGCAGCCGGGGGGTGGGTAGAGGCCAGAAGAAAAAGGAGGCTGCAGAGGGGTGGGAGGCTGCTGGGGGGCGGGAGGCCGAGGAGCGGGTAGAGACCAGAAGAAAAAGGAGGCCGCAGAGGGGTGGGAGGCAACCGGGGGGTGGGAGGCCGGGGGTCGGGTAGAGGCCAGAAGAAAAAGGAGGCCACAGAGGGGTGGGAGGCAGCCAAGGGGTGGGAGGCTGGAGGTTGGGTAGAGGCCAGTAGAAAAAGGAGGCCGCAGAGGGGTGGGAGGCCGGGGGTTGGGTAGAGGCCAGAAGAAAAAGGAGGCCACAGAGGGGTGGGAGGCTGCCGGGGGATGGGAGGCAGCCGGGGGTCAGGTAGAGGCCAGAAGAAAAAGGAGGCCGCAGAGGGGTGGGAGGCCAGCGGCCGGGTAGAGGCCAGAGGAAAAAGGAGGCCGCAGAGGGGTGGGAGGCAGCCGGGGGGTGGGAGGCCGGCGGCCGGGTAGAGGCCAGAAGAAAAAGGAGGCCGCAGAGGGGTGGGAGGCCGGCGGCCGGGTAGAGGCCAGAAGAAAAAGGAGGCCACAGAGGGGTGGGAGGCAGCCGGGGGGTGGGAGGCCGGCGGCCGGGTAGAGGCCAGAAGAAAAAGGAGGCCGCAGAGGGGTGGGAGGCCAGCGGCCGGGTAGAGGCCAGAAGAAAAAGGAGGCCGCAGAGGGGTGGGAGGCAGCCGGGGGGTGGGAGGCTGGGGGTCGGGTAGAGGCCAGAAGAAAAAGGAGGCTGCAGAGGGGTGGGAGGCCGGGGGTTGGGTAGAGGCCAGAAGAAAAAGGAGGCCACAGAGAGGTGGGAGTTTGCTGGGGGGCGGGTAGCAGCCAGAAGAAACCTAGTCAGGCTGTGTCCTCCTTGGGCTGCATGTGGCAAAAGCCCGCACAACTGCCTGCTCATTCTGCTCCCTCAGCTATCATCCCAAGGAGGCTGCAGCCCTGTAAGATCTTATAGCCCACTATCTCCTCCTGTCTGCCCAATCCTGCTTGCATTAGTGCCCCCCGCACATGCCCACTTCCTAGCAAGGCCATAAGAGCTTGCCCACAACACTGTCTTGCAGGCTCTGCCCTACCTGTGCCCCTATGCTGAAGTGACCCCACTTCAGTCCTGTTTTATTGGTGAGTCCCTGCTGTTCACACCCCCCAAGCCCTTTGCTTGCCCACCCCATCCACTACATCCCCACTTGAGTGAAGACTGTCCCCTCCCCTGCCATTCCCAGTTTAAAGATCTCCTTACCAGGTCAGCTGGCCTGCTGGCAGAGGTCACCTGAAGATGACTGGAGAGTGCTCCCTGCACCTTGTCAGCAATGAGGACGTTGAACATATGCCATAGCCGCATGCTTTTGAGTAGAGCAGGAGCCATCCTCCTGCTGCCAGGAGTCACCAGGACAACCTTCATCACCAAGGGCATTTCCACTTTTGCACCTAGCAGGCACACAGTCTGCCACCACAGCTGAAGGCTTGGCATCTTGTAGCTGTAGGGTCTCAGAGATGATCCAGTTGATCTCTGCCATACTCTGCCTGATGCCACGCTGCCTGCTGACCTCCTCCAGCAGCTCCCCCACTTGGCAGCAGAGCTCCGACGCGTACACAACCACACACCTCTTGCAGGCTGCCAGCCACGTGCACCAGCCCCAGCAAGAGGTCCCAGACATCCTCTGCAGCTCAGGGCTGGCTAGGCTGTGTCCTCCAGCACTGCAGGAAGACTCGCTCCTCACCTTTCTAACCAAAAGTGCTGCCTCTGCCAGCTACACTACAGTACCTGTGGGCTGAGCCTGGCTCTTATATAGGCTTCGCCCTTGCATTGGCTAAGGGATGCTGGCCCCTCCCTAACCTAGGCTCAGCTGGAACAGGGGCTTCAAGCACTCCTTCCTCAGGGGCAGCTGGCAGAGCTCGTCAGAAGCAGCTGGAGCTTACCAGAAACGTGCCAGAAGTCAAGGTCTCCTGTGGCTCTGCTTCCCTTATCCTTATCCTTTCCTTATCCTCCCCAAGCAGCAGCAGGCACCCCCGTGTTCCTCAGAGGAACAGTCTCCCAGTGATCCCAAGCAAAGTGTCCAGGAGACCAAGAGCATCTCAAGGAAAGCGGAGCCCAGAAACTTCTCTGCCAAGTGCTACATCTGTGGCTGCCTCTGTTAGCTGTGCTCCCCCACATTGTCATAGGGACCAGAGGATGTTCACAGCTCCCCCCCCCCCTCCCCCCTCCTCTCGAGAAAATTCATTTTCCTCCTCCCAGAATAGACAGCACCGGCCATCGATCTGCTCTGCAGCATTGTTTGCCCCTGGGCGGCTCTGCTTACAGAAAAGGCCATCATCAACCCAAACAGATGCTCCCCCTGGGACCCAGTGCTGCGGCTGGGGCTGGGAAGAGGAGCCTGCCAGACGGCTAACAGAGCCCCTCTGCACCCTGGGGGGGCCTGGCTTTGCCCCTGGTACCAGCACCTCCACGGGCCCCCATAGGCTGGGGGTGGCCGTGGCACTGCCGGACTGTGCCCCCCCCCAGTCCTGCACAGCCAGCCGGGCTGCAGTGACGTGCCCGCGGACCCAGGTCCTCGTGTGGTCCCCAGCCCCAGGGTGGGGGACTGTGGGGCTGTGGGCAGCCCCCTTTGGCAGCGGTGCTGGCCCTCCACAGGGGCACACGGGCTGGCCCCATGGCCGCGGGGTTCCTTTGTCCCGGAGGGCACGGCCAGAGCCCTGCGGGCTCGGCGCAGCACGGCCTGGGGGGCGGCAGGGGGGCCGGGGCAGAGGCGAGGTGGCTCTCCGGCCGTGCGAGGAGGTCTCGGCTGGCGAGCACCTGCCAGGCCCTGCCGGGAGAGCAGCCCGGCCCTGCTGCCACACCACGGCCGCGCCGGCAGCAGGGCCCGTTCGGGAGCTCGGCCCCCGGCCAACAGTCCCCTCCCCGGCCGGTCCTCGCAGCGGCCTATTTTGGGCAGGAATGAGGAAGCTCTTCATTCCCCTGCTAAAAATAGGGACCTTTCCCCAGGCGGATCACCGCGCTCACACTGGAGCGCGGCGCTGGCAGGGGGCCGGCAGGAAGGGGGCCCGCAAGGCCCGTCCCGGGAGCGCGGGGCCAGCGCCCCGCCTCGCCCTGGCGGCACCGGGAACCTCCTCGAGCCCGGGCACGGGGCCGGGGGCTGCCGCCGCGGCGCGTGCCCGCGCGAGCGGACGCCGATGCCGCCCCCTAGCGGCTGCCGCCGGCCCTGCCGCCCCCCCGGTGCCCCCCCGGCCACCCCGAGCGGCCTCCGGCGGGGTGCTCGGCACGGCACGGCAGGGCACGGCGCGGCGCCCGAGCGGTGCAGGCAGCAGGCACACGCGTGGCGGAGGAGCCGTTTATTGAGGGCGAAGGCGGGGGCAGGCCGCTGGGTGGCCGGGGGCGAGGAGCGGGGGGGGGTGGCGGGCCTTGCGGCGCGGCGGGCCCGGCCCCTCGCCGTGCCTGCGGCTGGGGCTTGCCCCGCGCGGGGAGCAGCCGGCGGCACCGTGCCCGCGGGGCTGCGCTGGGCAGCGCACGGCAGCCGGGCCACCACGGCTCCCCGGCCGGGCGCCCCGCCCCGAGCTGAGGCTTAGCTCTCGCACAGCGCTGCCCAGGGGATGCTCCCCGCCGTCCCCGGGGCGGCAGAGTGGCCGAGCCCCTGGGCTGGGAGGCAGCAGCCGAGGAGGGCAGGGGTCCCGGCGTCCCGTCTCCCACGCAGCCGGACCTCTGCACTGCCCTCCCCGGGGTGCCGGTGGCAGGGGAGGGGTGCGGGCGCTGGCCGAGGGCAGGGTCAGGCGAAGACGGCAGAGTTTTGCCAGTAGGAGTAGACGAGGAAGCCGGTGAAGGTGCTGTCTGTCTTGACGCTGGCATAGAAGCCGATGTAGTCCCCCACGCCCACCTGCACCCAGACCTCGTCCTCAGGCTCCAGGCGGACCAGAGACCCCCCCGAGAGCGAGGTGGGCTTGGGCCAGTTCCCGTAGTACTGGAAGAAGGAGGCGATGGATTGACCGTTCTTCATGATGTCGAACTGAAGGCTGGCGCGGTAGACAGTGGCATGGACAGCGAAGTAATAGAGGCCGGGCACCTCGCAGGTGAACTTGCCCGTGGCGGGGTCATAGTGGCCCTGCTCGTTGATGAGCACCACGTCGAAGCGGATGGGCTGGTCAGCCAGCGGTGGGCTGCGTGACTCGGAGCGCTTGGCGCTGAAGGCCGAGCGGGGGGCCACTGCGCACTCGCCCTGAGCCCCCTTCTCGCCGTGCATACCGTCCACGCCGGGGCTGCCCACCTCCCCGCGGGGACCGGGCACTCCTGGGACAAGCAGGAGGGGGACAGGGTCACCTCTAAAGCACTGCCACCCGCACGGCCCCCGCCATCTGAGCTCCCCCAGCCCCCCTGACCGGCCCCAGTCCTACTGGGGTTACAAGCCTCCCACGGGATGCAGGCGGTGAATACCTGCCACGGCCAGTGCTCAGCCTGGGGAAGCAGCACAAGCAGGGAGTGCTAGGTGAGCATGCTGACCAGGCACAGCAGCAACAGAGTTGGAGAAACCCCCACAGGCTGGGAGAAAACCCAGCCCAGGAGCCAAGGCAAGGGTGGTGCAGCTGTATTCATGGGTCAGCTTGGTGGGCCCTCCTAAAGCGGGGTGTGGAAGAGAGGGATGGCAGTGGGGATGAGGAGAAGTGCAGCTTTGCCAGTGACAGGGAGCACTGGGTCACCACAGGCAGGACCAGAGGGGCTGGTGGTGGCATGAAAGGGGCACTTTTGCAGGATTAGTGCTCGGTTTGGCAATGTGGAGCTGTGTCAGCATCCAGGGCTCACCACCTGGCATGAAGGCATTCCCCACAGAGAGGGCAGAGCAGGTCCCCCTCGCCAGCCAGGATGTCTCCTTTCTTACCAGGAGGGCCCATCTCGCCCTTCTCCCCTGGCATCCCCATCGCTCCATCACGGCCATCTCGTCCATCTCTGCCTGGCAAACCCTGGCCTCCGTGCAGGCCCGGGGTCCCTGGGATGCCCGGCTGCCCTGAGCACAGCCCAGGGATCTTGTTATCTTCGATCTGCGAGGAGCTGGTGATGAGCCAAAAGAGGAAGGGGAGGAAGAGCTGCTTCATCTCATCCGCTGTGGAGGGGCTGGAGGGGCACAGAAAAGGGTGACGGCTCTGGGGACCTCAGTGAAGAGGGCTGGAAAACAGACTTGGCGTGCCTGGCAGGGAGGGGAGGCAGGGGGTCAGGGAGGGAAAGTTCCTCTCTTCTTTCCCCTCTGCCGTTTTGGCTGCTCCCCACAGCAAGGCCTGACTGCTGGCTGCAGCTGCCACAGCATCCCTGCTGCCGGCTGTGCCACCCACCTTCCCGCAGCCCACGGGCGTGCCCGGCCGGGGGGCGGCTGGTGGGGGGCCGGGGAGCTGCGGGTGTGCGGGAGGCAGCAGCTCCGCGCGCGGGGTGGGGGCTGTTTGGGGTGGGAGCTGCCACACGGGTGGCGTGCCCGGCCGCGGGACTGCTGGGGGGTCCGCTGGAGCGCAGCGGGCGGGCGGCGAGCAGTGCGCGGGGCGGGTGCATCGGGCGGTGCGTGGCGTGGCAGCAGCCCGGGGAGCGCCCAGCCCTTGGCAGCATCCCTGCCGCTGGCGGCTCTGCCCCACGCCCGGCCGGCTCCCGGGGGCACGGCCGTCCGGGGCTGCAGCACCCCCGGCTGCGCCGGACCGCCCCGCTGCCGGGGACCACCCCGCTGCCCGGGCTGCCCGCGGCCCCTGGTCCCCTCCCTGTGGCCTTGCCCTGGGAACGCGGCTCTCTTCCCCTCCTGGGCGCGACGGCCGCAGGCAGGAGGAGAAGGAGGAGAGCAGCGTCCCTCCTCCGCCCCCGCTCCTGAGCCCCGGCGCGGGCGGGCCGAGCTGGGTCCCCCACTCACCGCGACCCCGCGGTCCTGCCCCGGCGGCTGGTTGCTCGGCGGCGCGGAAAGGCTGCAGCTCTTCCTGACCGCTCTGCTCTGACGAAGGCCCGAGGAAAGGCAGCCTCTCCACCCCCCTCCTCCTCCTCACGTCTCTCCTCCCAGACTCCAGAGGAAATCAAGGGCCTCGGGAGCCAAAAGCTACAAGACAAGGGGAAAAAGAAAAATAGTCCCGTGGTGTCCGGAGTGCCACGAGCAGGGGGAAGGGAGGGTGAGACAGCCTGGCGAAGGGAGAGGAGGCACGGGCTGCAGACCACCTCGGCTGAACGTACCTTGGCCCCCGGCAGCAGGACAGAGGGAAGGGAAAGGAGAGAAAACAGGCAGAGGGGTGAAAGCGGCCGAGGGAGGGAAGCCCGGCAAAGGCAGGCAGGGTTGGGGCTGGAGAAGGGAGAGAGAGACTGCGGGGCATGCGAGTCCCTTGGCTGGCAGCCTCGGGGCTGTCCCAGGCAGCAGGGCCGAGGCAAGGAGGATGGCAGAGCTCACAGCCTGGCAGTGCCAGCCCTGGGAGCACCCCCGGGGAGCTGTGGGAGCCAGCCCGGAGTGCCGGCGCAGGGCCCAGGGGCAGCGTGTGGGGCAGAGCGGGCAGGGACGGCAGCAGGCAGGTGGAAGCGCAGGCAGAGCAGAGCTGTGCCCATGCCAAGAAGCAGAGCTAGCCCTGGGGAGTGCGGGGCACGCGGCAAAGCTGGGACCGTGCCGGGCTTTCGAAGGCACTCCCAGCTTGCCTTTAACTCGTTCCAGCACGGAGTGCATCCAAGGGACACCATCAGAGGCCGAGCAGTGGGGCGGTCCTGTGGCTGGAGGGAGTCCCCGTGGGCTGCAGCCAGCTTGCAGTGGCTGGGACATGCAGGGAGCGAAGGAGCCAAGTGGGCTCAAGCCCCCTGAGCAGGGGCAGCTGTGCAGGCACAGCGATGCCGTGCCGGCTGCAAAGGCACAGTGGTGCTGACCCGAGCGGGTCCTGCTTCCAGCAACCCCAGCCAGACAGGGGGCTTTCCCAGGCACTCAGGGTGGGTGAGGGCAGTGGGAAGCATGCTGGCACTGCTGACTTTCTCCTCCTTGTGCCAGTACCCGCAGCAGTGCGGGTGACATCGCCGGCTGAGCCTTCCTGCCCGGATACCCAGGGCCAGGCTGGGTGCTGGCAGGGAGCCGCCTGGTTCCTGTCTCCCAGGGTGTGAAGGGACTGTTGTTTTTGGCTGGCTGGGAGCTGGTTTGTGGCTGTGGGGCATTGCCAGGCGTGTGGCCATCAGGGTGGCCTAAAGCCAGCATGGCCAGCTCAGCCGGCAGAGCCACAGCCCTTGCTGGGGCAGGATCCCCTCCCTGCACCATGGGGCTGCCAGCCTGACCCCCTCCAAGACTCATCCATCTCCCTCGGGCCCTGCAAACCCCACAGCACATCGAGGGCACAGCCAGCAGCCCATTCCTCCCTGCAGCCGGGCAGTCTCCCTTGTGCCCCTCCGTTCCTGCTCAGACCGCCCACCCCAGCCTTGGCTTCCCTCCCTTGGTCCATGCCTCAGTTTCCCCTAGGATCTGGCAGGACCCCCACATAGAACCTCCCCAAATAAACTGCCTGCTCCATCAGGTTCGTCAGCTGCTCACGTTATTTATTCTGCTGGCTTTGGGCCTGCGGGACATGGGCAGCCCAAGACTTCTCTGCCTGCAGTCTGGCTCAGCTCTGCCCAGCCTTGCTCTGTTTGGGGAGCGTTAACCCTTCCCCTGCTAGGCTAGCAGCTGCCTGGGGGCTGCAAGAAAGAGGCTGCACACAGCCTGGAGGAGCTGAAAGAGAAAAGCGGGCTGGGAACCATGCACAGCTCTGGCCAACACGCCTGGTGTTGTCTGAGGATGGTGAGGCAGTGCCCAACCCTGTTGCCACTGTCCTGCTGCTTGGCAGGGGGGACGTTGAGTGACGTCCCCAGCACAGCTCCAACCTGTGGGTGCAGGCCCTCCAGCACAAGCCTTTCCCTGTAGCAAGGCTGGAAAGGGGCACCTGCTCTCTAAGGACTTGGTCATGTGGGCAAGCCCATGGCATCCAGGCACTGAGCTGAGCGCTGAGCAGAGGGGCTGAGCCCATGGCAGGTGAGGAGCCAGGCAATGGGGTGCTGCTGATGGGAGCCACCCCAGCAGGTGGGTATTTGCAACAGAAAGAGGATGGGAGGGACATTTGGGGTGGGGGAGCAGCTCTGTGCAGGCTGCTTCAGCCCCTGCTCCTCTTCTCTTGTTGGGTCAGGGCTGGAAGCATTCTACGGGGTCACTGGAGTCGGGCAGGATGTTGCAGTTGATGGGCCACAGGATTCCGAGGAAGCCGAGGGACTGCTGGCACCGCAGCTCGGCAGCCAGGCACACGGCTCGGCAGGGCTGCAGGACGCCCCCGTCCAGGGTGCACTTGGGCACGAAGAGGCTGCAGATGAGGAGGCGGAGGTGCTGGTAGCAGGCGAGCTCCATCAGTGTCTGTGGGAGAGCAGCAGTGAGCGTGGCATATGTGGTGCGGTGCGGGCAGACCCACAAGCAGCCCCCAGGCAGCTCACTTGGTAGTCCTGCAGCACCTCGGCGGCTCCCTCCTGGTCCGGGATGGCCAGCCAGATGTTGGGGAAGGAGGTGGCGTTGTAGCCCAGCCCCAGGCACATCTCCACGTCCACGGGCTCGCAGACAGATCCTGCCACAGGGTGAGGTGCTTTACTTCTTATAGCAGCAGTGGTGCCCACCAGGTATGCCTCTGGCAGATGTTAGCTGTGAGGCAGCTGCCAGGGTGTCTGCTGGGTCAGGTGGGTTTGGAGGGGCTGAGTGCTGAGTGGAGCACCCGGGGGTGGCACTCACCAAAGGCCGGGTAGGAGACCCCGGTGCAGTTCAGCTCATCAGTGCCATCGGGGCAGTCATGCCAGCCATCACACACGGACTCCAGTGCCCGGCACTCACCATTTCCGCAGGAGAACTCCGTGGGGCTGCAGGTCTCTGTGGGATGAGAGGGGCCAGCACAGCAGCGCATGGGCTTGGGCATGGGCATAGGCAGAGAGTCAGCTGGCCGTGGCCAGGGTCGTGCCAATGGCAGCTGGCCTCCCTGCTGGGAGTTAACCTGATCCCATGCTGACCACCCTTGTCTTCACTCTTCTTGGTCACTGGCCAGGGGACATCCAGGTGAGTGGTTGCAGAGCACTGCCACCTAGCAGCCGCTGCCGATATGTGACAATCACTGGCCCAGCTCAAGGGGATCCCAGATTCCCTGGGCTTCTGGGGGCAGCCCTCAGGTGATGGATGGTGCCTGTGTGCAGGTGAGCCCTTCCAGCCCACATCCCCATGGCTAGGATCAATAGGGTTATAGGGTAATCCAGGTGAGAAGAGACCCCAGGGTTTTGTAGCCCGACCTCCTGCTCCAAGCAGGGTCATCTGTGGGGTGAGAGCAGTTTTTTCCAGGGCTTTATCCAGTCTAGCCTTGAAAACCCCCAAGGATGATGACTGCACAGCCCCTCTGGGCAGCCTGCACCCCTGCTTGGCTACCTACTCTCTGTGGCATTGCGGGCTTGGTAGGTGGCGAAGAACCCATCGTCTGCTACTCCCTCGTCTGCCACGAATAGAATGGTCATGACATGGCGTGAGGAGGTCAGGGTGGGTGGCAGCTGGTGGCCGCAGAACCTGCCAGGGTTGTGGGGTGAGGGATGGGGTTGGGGTGGGCAGCGGAGCTGACCAGCACCTCCCCAAAGCCTGTCCTCTGGTGGGTCCTCCTCACCAGCTTGCCCCGTGCCTCAGTTTCCCAAGCTGAGCCACAGTGCACCCAGGCTGATGCAGTAGGGCCGGAGGTGTCAGGGGTGTGCCTATACCTGCCCATGAGGCTGGCAGCCCCTGTGCCTGTGCTGTCGTGCACCTCCACGAAGTCAAAGCTGCAGTCTTCATGTGACTCCAGGCTGAAGTTGTGGAAGTGCAGGTCGATGACGTGGCCCACGGGCACTGAGATCTGCCAGAGGCACAGCTGCAGGGCAGAGGCAGCCAGCGACACCCGTGAGGCCGGGCAGGGGCATCCCCAGCTCTCCCCCGTGGGAGGCTGCCTTCCTCCCTGCCTGCTCTCACCCTCAACCCTCCTCCCGCCTCCATCCTGCTGGCATCCCTTCTCTCACCTGCTGGTGTGGGTATGGCTGGGGATGGCTCGGGGTGGAGAAGTGCCCCTCCAAGGTGGTCAGCAGCCCCCCACAGTCTGGAGGGACAGACACACATGCAGCTTTACCCCCTGCCCCTCTCCCTTCACCCTGTCTCCCCACTGCCCATCGCTGTGCCCTCTGGCTGGGTGCTGCGGGGGCTGTGGGCTGCAGGTGGGGTCTGGCCCACCTTTGTGTTTCAGGCTGCAGTTGGCCTCGTCGCTCTTGTCCAAGCAGTCGTGGAAGCCGTCGCAGATGAAGCCCAGGTGGAGGCAGAGCCCCTGGTCGCACAAGTGCTCGTCCCAGGCACAGCTCTCTGCAGCGCAGGCAGAGATGGTCAGGCTGTTGATGGCATCCCACTGGGCACCCTCCCCTGCCCAGTGCCCCAGGCGTCATGGGAGACCCCCCGGTGCTACCCACTGCCTGCCCACAGCGAGGACTCCTGGCAGTGCCCTGGGACAGGGGTACTCACTCTCACTGTGGGCCACAGCGTGGTAGCGGGCACTGAAGCCTGGGGCACCCACGCTGCTGTCGGAGACGAAGGTGACACGCAGAAGGTTGGAGTTAGAGTTGAAGGTCGGGGGGGCCACATTGCCGCAAAACCTGGGGGCACAACAAGGGGCGACACTGCTCCCTCCCAGAGATGCTGCACCCTCCCCACTGCACTGGCACGGTCCCCGGGTGTGAGGGGCCCTACCTGGTCGGGCCCCCCGGAACTGGGGCAGGATCCGTGCTGCCAGCCCCCTGCTCCTCATAGAGCTCCACCCGGTCGAAGAGGCAGGAGGCAGTGCCCTCCACACTGAACGTTTCCATCTTCAGCTGAATGGCGAGTCCGGGGCCCACCTCAATGCGCCAGATGCAGAGAGCATTGGGCGGGTAGGGGCCGGGGTAGTTGGGAGAGCTGAAGGAGCCCTCAGGGCCCCGCAGGGTCCCACCGCAGGCTGCATGGGGCAACAGCGTGGGCATGAGCTAGTGCTGCAGGGCACTGCCGTCCCGGCATACTGCCCCACACGGGACTTACCTGGTGCTGGCGTGCCAGCTGTGGGCAGCCAGCTCTGGGTTGGGGTGGCGGCTGTTTTGGGGACTGGGGTGTCCCTTCGGGTGGATGCTGTGGTGGTGGCGGCGGTGCCACGGGCGGGCAGGGCTGCGGCTGGGGCACCGGGCGGCTGCGGGGACGTCAGCTCTGTGCCCAGGGAAGAGCCGTGACAGCTCAGCCCCAGCAGGGAGAAATGGCTGCAGTGCGGGGCAGGGGCTTAGGGAGCCCACCCAGCCCCGCGTCCTGTGCTCCCACCCTGCCCCACACGTGTACAGGTATCAGGGGATCCCACACAGCTCTCACAGGGCACAGTGACCTTGCCACATCCCAGGGAGGTGGAGATCCCCCTCTGAGCTGGTTCTGTGTCCCCCATCCCATGATAACAGCCCGTCCCCTAGCCCTCCCTGATCGGGCACTCACGATGGATGATGATGCCCAGCAGGAGGGCGATTAGGAAGATGAGGACAGAGCTCATCAGAGCCACGCAGAACCAGATGAACTTGCAGTCGGGGTGGTACCGCCAGCCTGCCTGGTGCCAGAGCTGCCGGCCTGCAGGAGCGCAAGGAGAGCAGACAGAGCCAGAATGCTGCTAGCCATACCCCCACCCTGCCACCTCCCTGCATGGCTGGCTGAGCCCTGGCTGGGCACGTCCCGACCTCTTATCCCCAGGGTGCTAGTGTGTCCCCTAAATGCCCCCTAAACCCCAGAGCCCTGTGGGGAGCTTGCCCCACCACCCTGCTCCCAGACCTGTGGCTGCTCCTGGGGGCCCTGTGGACCGGGGCGTGTGTACAAACCCCCAGGCAGGTACCGAGGCCATCCCGGAGTGATGCGGGGCTGGTCCTGTCCTCCTTTGGCTGACACTCGGCGCTTGGCGCTGCCTGGGGCTCCTCACCCTCAAAGACGGGGTTGCAGAACTCGGTCTGCAGGAGAGCAAGCGTGGGTGTCACTGCGGGGAGCACACTGCGGGGACCCACAGATGGCCAGGCAGAGACCCTCCAGGCAGCACCCCGAACCCCAGCCCTACCTTGCTGTGGTCCAGAGTCTCGGGACAAAGCGTGATTTCAGTGAAGTCTTTCATGGCGGCGGGCAATTCCCAGCGCAGCTGACTTAAAAGCCCCCCCTGCATGCTCCATCTCCCCACACAGTCACCTGCCCCACCAGCCGCTCCTCCCCGGCTGCCTCCATCGGCCCCGGAGCAGCGTGGGGACCCGCACTCCACGCACCACGGCAGATGTGGTGGCAGCACCGCCTGTGCCTACACGTGCCGTGCCAGCGCCGGACCCCACGGAGCCCCGCAAGCCATGCCCGCCGTGCCGTGAGTGCAGGGAGCCCTGGGAAGCCGGCAGCCCCAGTCCCCTCCGCAGGCCCCTTCCCCCTCGCCCTGTTAATCCAGCTCAGCTGAGGATGCCGAGGTCAGACTCTGGCACAGAGAACTGGCGCCTTAAAGGGGAAGGTGTGCTCGCACCCGCCCCACCAGGAGCAGGTCCCGTTGGATACCCTGCCTTCGGGGCCATGGAGGGGCCGTTGGTTGCCTCCTGCGTCCAGGCTCCCAGCCGGCACAGGGCAGCACCGAAGGGGCTGTGTCAGGGAGCACGGGCTGAGCATGTCCCTCCTTCCCTCGCGCCTCCCAGGCGCTGGGTGCCTGAGCCCCACCGCCTGCATTCCCGCTGCCCCTTAATGCCTTGGTGCCCGTCTCCATCCCTAAGCAGGGGAGAAAGGGGCCATTGTTCAGGGGCTTTGGAGGAAGAGTGCGGGCACTGGGAGGAGGAGGAGGAAAGGCTCCCTCTTCCCTGGGGCACCATGGGAGGAGAGGGACTGCTGTCTGCACCCATGTGTCCCTTGCTCCAGGCAAGCCCCCAGGCAAAGGGGCGCTTGGCCCTCTGCAGCCATACACGGGAAGGCTGCTCCAGCACCGGTGGTGATACAGTCCCACTTCATGCCTCGATTTCCCTCCCACTGCTGGAGCCACAGCCCTTCACCTGCCCGCCCAAAGACAAGCATGTGCACACAGCGCTCTGTTCAAGCTAAAATTTATTCCCGCACGAGTCTCCCTGGTACGAGACACTTCTGGCCCATCTTGCTTACACAGTAAACAAGCCACCTGCCAAGCAGCAACGCTGCCCCAGTCCGGTACCTGCTGTGGGCAGCCCCTCCATCCTGGCCTGCCCTCCCCTGAGCCCAGCCAGGATGCCCTGGGCTGGGCAGGATGCTCATGGCGCGAGTGCTCAGCCTGTGCCCACAGGGCTGGCAAGGGCAAAGCAGGACGGGCTGCGGGGTTGGACACAGCTGCCTTGCGGGCTGGGGCTGGGATTGTGCTGGGTTGGGCCCATCTCTCCTCCCACTGCAGTTCAGGCAAGGCAGGATAGGTCGGAGAATAAATTATAGAAAAGGCTAAAAAGGCCACTGGCGTTTGCTAGCTGGAGGACAGAGCCGCAGGGGGGGTGGGGACGCGCATCCCCGGGCACCCAGGGGGGCTCCTGATCGCATGGAGAAGAAAGCCCCAATTGTAGATGGTCCTGGAAAGCCACTGTCCTCCCCTCCTTCTCCTCTGCAGGATGGACGTTCCTGTGCAACCCCAATGGCCTTCTGCTCCCCTAAATGGTTTAAGGCACCGTTGTATGAGGAGGCGGGTAGAAACCTACCTGAAGCATCCCCCAGCACAAGTCCCTGGAGAGCCAGGAAGCAGCGGAGTGCTCCAGGTTAAGCAAAGTCCACTATAAATACATATAAATTCCACAAAATCTTTTCCTTCTTCCTGTCCACGAGTCTCGGCCTGCACTCAGGCTGCTTTGAGGAGTGTGCATGGGGCAGCTGGTGGGGACGTGCTGCCTGAGATGGGACGGAGGCAACCAAAGGGCCAGCGTCCTTTGCCAGGAGGTTCAGAAGTGTCGGGAAGAGGTTGGGAGCAGTTCATTAATCCTCTGGGACGGCCAAGCAGAACAGGAGTGCCAAGAGGCCAGGAGGGATGTGGAAGGCTATTCTGGGTCCCCAGGTCTGGGTGCTCTCCCAGTGTAGCAGATGTGCTGGCCGAGTCAATGGGGCAGGCGGCCCCATGCCTGGAGAGTCCCTTGCTCAGTATTTTTATTACACACCAAAAGAAAAAAAAAAAACCCAAACCTAAAACGTACCCCAACGCAAAAAACAAATGCCAGCAACCAGGAGGCGCCTGAGCTGCCTGGGCCCTGCCCTGCCGTGGGCTGCCCTCCTCAGTTCGGAGCTGGGCTGTCCTTGCCTGGGGTCTGCTCCTGGCTGCCTCCAGCCTCCCGCTGCAGCCACCTCGGGGTCTCTCCTCTTCACCTTCCTCTTGCACCTGGGGAGCAACCGACTGAAAGCTGGAGGAGCTGGCTCTGCAGGGGGCCACAGGGGTCCCCAGGGAGGCAGGGCTGGCTACATGCGGGAGGATGGGCTGGCCAGCTCGTAGAAGAGTAGGTAGGCATCGCTGCTGCGGATGTGGCTGGATGACATCGGGGTAACACTGTGGAGATGGGGAGATGTGCTGTGAGCAATGGGGACGAGGCACTGGGCTGCCCTGGCAGGGGTTCCCTGCTTGCCCTGACCCCGCAGCGAGCCCCGTCCCATGCTCAGCCTCACCGGGAGTCGTTGAAACTGTGCCACTCACTGGAGACGGGGCTCTTGCAGTAGGCGGTGTAGTGTCCCCCCATGGTGGTGCCCGAGTGGTTGGAGACGGCGTAGAGGTTGTAAATGGCGTGGTCTGCAGAGAGCAAGGGCAGCGCTCAGCCATGCCAGCCCTGCCCTGCTGCCACCCAGCATGCCAGCAAGGAGCTGGGACCAGCACCCTGGATGTGTGAGGCTCCCACCCCCCCATGCCTCTGCCCCCCACCGCAGGCTGCAGCACTCTTGGGGGGCATGAGGGACCCAGTGGAGACCTGCCAGGAGCCCAGGGCTGGGCTGGAGCTGTACAGGGCTTGGCACTCACTGCAGCTCTGCGAGGCAAACTCCCGGAGGTCCAGGTCCTTCAGCTGGAAGTTGACGAAGGTGGTGAGCTTGCTCGTTCGTATCCTGGCCTCTGAGAAGCGCTTCAGGTCTTGGGGGGCCATGTCAAGGAGCCAAGCGACAAAGGGGAACCTGTGAAGAACTGCCTGCCCCCACCCCCAGCACCCCCTGACCCCATCCCTCTGTCTGAAGGATACGAAGCACCAGGATCTTGGGGAACTTCTGGATGCTGAATTTCTTTGTGCATCTTGTCCTGGCTTTGCAACGACAACACGTCTGTGGGAGACACACAGCGGGAGCAGGAGGGTGAAAGCAGAGGCCAGCCACACCACGCACTGAGCCCACAGTCATGGCAACACAAGCATGGAGGGATGGGGGCCCAGCCTGCACCAAGGCAAGCCCACCTCTCACCATGCCCCACGCCCCATACCGGTTTCTCGTCCCCGTCCAGCACGTCCTCTTTGGTGAAGAGCCGTAGGCAATCCAAGAGGGTCACCTCCCCGTAGCCTTTCTGTGGGAGCACAGTGCAGGTCAGGGACAGAGTGTGCGGGGCAAGGAGCCGGGGGACGGTGGGGACCCCTTACCTTGGGGATGGGCAGGGACAGGTCCCAGAAGGGATCAAAGGCTGTGGAGCAGTAGCCACACTCGCTGCAGGTTAGCGAACTCTTCAGCTGCCCAATGAAGAGGTCTGGTGGGGATGGGACAAAGCAGTCAGACCCCCGGTTCCCAGCCCTGCTCGCAGGCCAGGCCTGTTCTTCTCTCACTACAGCAATGCTCACCACCAATGCGGCTGTCCTCCCTCTCCTGGTACCTCCTCCACATCTGGCGGCTCTTCTCATCGTCACTGCAAGAGATGGGGAGACAAAGTGGTACTGAGTGTGGCCTGGGGGATGCTGGTCCCATGACCCAGCCCAGAGGGACCCGCGTGGTCACTGTCCCAGAGCCAGGCTTGCAGGCAGTGAGCTCATCTGTGGGGCTCATCCACTGCCTCTGCCCCAGCCAGCACTTACGGGAGGTGGTCCAGGGTGTCTGTGCTGGGCCGTGGGCGCACCAGCACACGGTTCACCTCGCTGTGCAGCCCGTCGAGGAGGAACCGCAGGAACTCCTGCGCATCCTGCTGGCTGCAAGACACGGGGCATGGCTGGTGAGCGGTGGCAGGGGCTCAGGTCTCCCCCGACACCCCCGCACCAACACCCCTTACTTGTAGCCGACGAAGCGGGGAGCATATCTCTGGATCTGCGTCTTGAACTCGGAGGGGCTCACACTGTCATTGGGGGATGAGGTCCAGAGCAGCTGAATCAGCTTTGCAAA
Organism: Opisthocomus hoazin; assembly: GCF_030867145.1. Taxonomy (NCBI): domain Eukaryota; kingdom Metazoa; phylum Chordata; class Aves; order Opisthocomiformes; family Opisthocomidae; genus Opisthocomus; species Opisthocomus hoazin. Next base: position 2,629,345 of record NC_134437.1, read on the forward strand.
CTCTGTAGACAGAGAGGCAGGTCAGCAGCACATCTGGCCCCAGCCAGCCCTGCTGGCATGGCACTGCCGTGCCCTCCAGGGGAGAGCTCAGCACCCCACTCCGGGTTCTCCATGGTGGGCCCCATACCCTTTGGAGAGATGACCCAATCCTCCCACTGGCTGGGCACCTACGGCACAGTGCCTGCCCCAGTAAGGCTGAGAAGAAGCACTGACCTCTGGGTGAGGGTCCCCCAGGGCATGGGGTGGCCTAGGGGAGCAAGGACGTGCTCCAGGGATGCGCTGCAGGGAAGCCCCACAGGGTGCAGAGCCAGGGCCTAGTGACTGACAGTTACCTGACATGAGCGCAGTGCGCATGCGGCTGTTGTTGTTGAGGTCCCGCAGGTACTGGTTCTGCAAGCAGTAATCCCGCAGCTCCTTGGTGTTGCTCAGGCACTGCAGGATGGAGTTCATGAAGCACTGAGGGAGGCAGAAGAGAAAACCATGGCAACGGGAGGCAGAGGGAAGCAGACAGTGGCAGGGGGACACCTGAGGCGGGTGGGCAGAGGATGGGGACAAAGCAGTGCAGAGCACAGGAACCCCTTCCTCTGCCAGCACCATTGGGAGTGGGGTACAGGGAGCCACCAGGGTGAGAAAGTGGGTGCTGGGGGTGAGGTGAAGGGTCAAGGCTTCCCACTGTCCCACAGATGTGCCTGCAGAAGAGCATAGTGTGAGCTGGGGCTGCACAGCCAGGTGCCTGGGTAAGCACTCACCGTATTGCCGAGATTTCGCAGGCCGGTCAGCCCCTGCACCACCTTGGAGCTCTGCAAAGAGAAGGAACAGGGCTGAGACAGTGCCCAGCAGGGGCTGGCCATGCCTGTGGGCAGCCCAGTGAGGCCATTGTGCCACGGGCATCCATTTGCAGCAGACCCTCAAGCGCAAGCAGAGGCCCCATCCCCCTGAGAGCACCACGGGCAAAGCCAGCACCACAGCTGCTCTCTGCACCGGGTGCACGCAGGACCCTGGCTGAGGACCCGGCGGGAAGCCACAGCTGGCCTGCCCCATCCTGCTTGCCCAGCTGCTGCTCAGCTCCGTGGCCCAGGACAATGTGCAGGGCTCAAAGTTCCCCCTGCCTGGCAACACTGCTGCCCCGTGCCTTGGGCTGCAGGCCAGGCCAGCCACCCCTGCTGCTACCCTGGGTGTCCCCTCCAGGACACCCTGCACAAGCGCAGCCCAGACTTTGGCACAGCTGCTTTGCAGGATAAAGTCCACCTGGGAAGGTGCAAGCCCAGCCCTGCGGCAGTCAGCCCGGTGGCCGGGGCTGCGTGCCCAGTGGTGTCCCTGCAGCTGCTTGCTGGCCTGGCGGTGCTGCGCCTGTGCCACAGGGCTCTTCCAGGGCTCCAGGTGCTCCCTGAGCCGGGCAGGCTCATGCCAAGTGGAGACAGGCACGGGCAGCTGGGCACTGGGGCCAGGAGGCATTGTCGCTCTTTGCTGCAGAGACCGAGAGCGCAGAGGGGTCCGAGTGGCCACAGAGCTGCCCACCCCTCTCCCAGCGTGGGGGACTGCATGCTGGTGGGGACAAGAGGTGGGAGCCCAGGGGTCCTGCTCCCAGCCCTGCATGCGAGCCCAGCGCAGAGGGTACTGGTGGGGCGAACCTCCCCCGAGCCGTGCCCGGAGCAGGGTGGGGGGCCGACAGAGATTGCAGGGTCAGACTGCTGATCATGGCCCCCCAGCCTGACCAGGTTTTAAGGATCCTCAGGCAAATGCCCCAGCTACCCACCCCAGGCCTGAGGAGGAGGAGGAGGAGAGGAGGGGAGGGGACCCAGCAGCTCCGAAATAGCAGCAGCTGGTGCGTGTGTGGGAGGTGCTGAGCACCCAGCCCTGACAGCAGCCCAAAATAACCCAGATCCAGTTACACGTGCTCCTTAGCGACGGTGCAGGCATCACCCACCGCAGGGGGGACCAGCACAGCGGGTACTCGGCCACCCTGTGCGGGTGCCAGCTGGGTACCCTGTGTGTCACGCGAGTGCCCCCTCAGTGCCCAGCACACCAGGATGGCCCCAGCCGTGGCCAGCTGCGGCGCTCAGTGGCGGGGGGTGGCTGTGCAAAAGTGACAGGTAATCCCACCGCTTATCCCTGAGCGGGCTCCCCCAGGCCGGGGGGGCAGGCTCAGCTGAGGAAGGGGTGCCAGCAGGCTGTGGGGGTGAGTGCCACACCACGGCTGGAGGAGCTGGCCTGCAGGGAAGGTCACAGTGCCAGGGGTGGGGAGCAGCAACTCCTGGGAGCTGCCCCAGTGTGCCCCACTGGGCAGCTCCCGCCGTGCGCCCGGAGGGACTGGGGTGTCTCACCAATGTGGGTGCAAATCTCCCCACGGACCCAGCATTTGCCCACTGCCTGGCCAGGCCAGGACCTGGGCTGCCCTCCCAGAGCCTGGAGCAGCCCCGGGGGAGGGCTGGGGCTGGGCAAGGGGAGCCCAGGTGCTTCTATACCATGGCACAAGCCTGTGTGCACGGAGGTCTTCTTTCCCCCCCTGCTTTTCCCTCTCCTGGGTGACTCAACTCCAGCTAATCCTCCTCGCTCATCCAGGGCTTTATCTAGGACACGGAGCTGCTCAGAAGCGGTGAAGGAGAGCTGGCTCACGCGGCAGTGGCTGGGGAGTCCCTGAGGCTGCACTGCAGGAGCGAGACAGGGGACAGGGGATGGGGACAAGGGACAAGATCCAGACTGTCCTGCCCCGTCCGGGTCCGCATGCCAAGCGCCTGCCGGGCCAGGAGGAGAGCTGGAGCAGCCAGACTTATGTAAGGGCCCAGACCCTGCCCCCCCTGCCCCCTGCCTCTGCAGTCCCCGCAGGAGACCTGCCCGGCACTGTGGCTCTGTGGACAGCCAGGCTCCGTCCGGCGACACGGCCAACGGGCTGGCGTGACCAGGAGCCCCCTCCTCGCAGGGGACAGGCCGGGGCACGGGCGCTTGGCCAAGGTCACCGCAGGGGCAGGGCTGGGCGTCCTGACACGTGCTGACACCTCCTCCGGGTCCCCCCCGCAGGACTCCCCGGCCCCGCGCCCGCCGGGACGGGCACCCCGTCCTCCGGCAAGGGGGACGCCGCGGGGGACCCCACGCTGCCCCTTCTCTGCCCCCCGCCGGAGGGCAGGGGCTGCAGGCGGCCGCGGGGCTCCTACCTTGGTCTTGTTGAGGACGAGCCCGACGAAGGTGGAGACCAGCAGGGACCCCGGCATGGAGGCGCGGGGACGCAGGTCCTTGTGCAGGTCGGGGAGCGCGGGGGGCTCCTCGGGCAGCGTCACCGTGTACGTGTCCCTCATGACGGCCCTGGTGGGCGCGGCGAGCCGGCCGCGGGCGGGGGGACGCCGGGGGGCGCCGAGCGGGCAGCCCTCGCCTCGGGCCCGCCTCGGCTCGGCGCTCGGGGTCGGGCACCCGGCCGCGTCGGAGCTCCGACGCGCTCAGGCGCGCAGTGCCAGGGCCGGGGCCGCCTGCGGGGCCGCGGCACCTGGGCGGCGCTGGCACCGGCGGGGAGGGGCGGCCGCGCGCCGTGACGGCCCGCCCGCGAGGGGCGGCGCTGCCGCGGCCGAGCTCCCGGCCGCGCTCCCGGCCGCGCTCCCGGCCGGCCCGGCCCCTGGCGGCCGGGGAGGGCGCGGGAGTCCCCCGCCGCAGCCCCCCGCCTGGTGGGACCGGCGCCCCGGCCCCGGGCGCGCTGGGCCGGCGCTCGGCGGAGAGCGGGTCCGCCCCAGCCGCGGGTCAGACCGGCTCGGTACAACGGGGGCACCCCCGCAGCGTGTGGGTGCACGGGACACCCGCACCCGGAGAGGGGCCGAGGGTTGTCCGAGAGGGTGTGGGCTCCCGGGCACGGGCCTTCCCTGCGGGGCCTGTGGCAGGCTCCCGGGCAGTGCCGTTGTGGGGGAACTGAGCGACAGCAGCCAGCGCATACCCCTTGTCTTCGGGGGAGGCGTCAGCGCTGAGCTCAGAGGGTATTTCAGTGCCTTGCTTCCTTCGTTGGGGAAAAACTCCCCCCGAATCCTGCGTGTAGCAAAGACCCCGTCTGGTGCCTCTCCTCTGAGCACTGGGTAAACTGAGGCACGGAGCAGGCAGGGCTCCGGCTCTGCTGCTGCAGCAAGGGCAGATGCAGAGGCTGGCAGCGAGCCGGGGAGTCCTGCATCCCGGTCCTGCCTCTCCCTCTGCTTCGCCCCTCTGACAGCAGCAGGGCGAGCAGTGGAGGCTTGCAACTGCTGTGCATGCCCAGGTGTCTTACCCACCTGCTCAGGGAAATTTCCGTGGGTGACCGAGGCAGGGAGTGCGGTCAGGCTGCTCCAAGGACAGCCAGAGCCTCCAGCCTCACCAAGGGACCGGAGGCACCGAGCAAAGGCTGCTTTCCTTCCATGCCAGCCCACCAACCCACCCCCAGCCAGAGCCAGTGGCTGCTCTTCGAATCCTAATGGCTGCAGACGCAGCCTCCCCTGTCCGCCGTGCGAGCTCGGCGTAGCCAGTGGAGGGGCTGAGTGGGGGGGCGGGGGGGGGGGGGAAGGAGAAAGACTATTTTTGGCACCAGCAAAAATATCTGAGGAGGCATCTTGCAGCATTATTCATCTGCAGGGCCAGAGCTTTTTGCATCACAACAGGATGCTTGTCGTAATCCCTGCTTGCGTGTGTGCTCGTGTGTATATATACACACACACACCCCCCGTACTGTGTACACTGTACACGCACAGGGACACAGCATGCACACAGGGGTGCACACCTCGCTGGCCTCGCACAGTCTGTGTGGGTGCCCTGCAGAGCGCTCCCACAGCCCTGCAGCTCGCAGCCTGGGCCCCGGGGCCATGGCACAGCTCCCCAGTGTGTGTACGACTGCGCTGGTGCTGCCCATGCCAGCCAAGGCTCCTGCCACCCTGCCCTGCAGCCCGGTGGGTGGCCTGGGGGCAGGATGTACCCTGGTGCACAGCCTGCCCCAAGCACTGTGCAGGGTGCTAGTGCAGCACTCTCCCTGGGCATGCACCATGCCAGCAGAGCTGGTTCCACAGCGAGAGGAGTGGCATTCAGGCCACATCCCATGCTGAACCTTGTGCCCTGGTGACATTGGGCGCCCTGGTCCAAGAACCAAATTCCCCTCCAGCTAGAGCAGCATGCAGGCTCTTAGGGCAAGGCTGGAGCAAGAGAGAGAAGGGGAGCCCCGCAGGGATGGCATCGCTTGGAGCAAGCTTCCTGCCCTCAGCTGTCCCCTCTGCAGCAGTGACCTTCTGCCACGGGCAGAGGTAGCCACAGGCCTGGTTGGCACCATGAAGGCAGGTAGGGCCAGGACTGGCTGCAGGCCAGGACGTCAGCTGCTCAGGATGGGACTGCAGAGAGCTGCCAGCGATTTTGCGGGTGGCTCTGGCCTTCTGACCCTATGTTCACCCAGGATGGTTAATGGGGCGGCACAGCTCCGGTCCTGCCCCCCACCAGCCTGCCCTTCCCAGGAGCCAGCACTGCCCTGCACGAAGCCAGCGGCTTGGTAGTCATGGCCACTCACTGCAGCTGTACGCGCCTCCTTTTGCCCTGCGGGATGGTAAACTGAGGCGCAAAGTGATGGTGTGGGTAAGAACAGATGTGGGCACACTTGCCTCCTGGCTGCAAACTCCTCTGGATGGCGGTTCGTGCACTGCAGAAGCAGGAGGTGGCTGGGGAAGAAGGGATGGGAGGAGGCACTGAGCCAGCCCCGCCATGCCCTGGCTCCAGAGGGAGCGGGTGCTGCTGGCACTGCCCTTGGGGCTGGGTAATGGGGCAGAACCGATGGCAGCACCAGGGCTGCAACATGCACTTGTTTCCGGCACCTGGCATGACCGCAGGCACCCAAGTCTGTTTTACGATCAGTACATTTGCTTCCCGATTTGGGAAAGGGAGGGAAAAAAGCACAGCAGTGGAAAATAGCAACTATGCCCATTAAAGCACAAAGGAAACCTAAGCCAGTGTCACCGATCCAGCCTGCCCACCTGCCCAGGCACGGGTGCCTGCCCCAGCATCCTGTGCCAGCTGCCAGGCCCTGCTCACCTTTGTCACCCGTCAGCCCTGGCTGCAAAGCCCCCGGCTGCATTCACATGCAGACCGCAAGCCTAGAGTGTGGGAGTAGCATAGCCCCTGCTGCCCCATGGCCTTCCCGTGACAGCCGGCTGGCACCCCCACAGGCACAGTGTGTGTGCACCTGGGAGTGGGGAACCCTGCCCTGGTAGTGGTGGTGAGGGCTTTAGTGAGTGCCCGTGGCTGGTGGGGGCTGCTGGGGGCTGCTGGGTCCTCCCTCAGTCTCCCCCACCAGGGCCTGGCGTGGGAGGGGGAGGCAGGAATTCACTGCCACAGCGCGGCTTCTCCACTCACCCCAGCCTCCCAGCCTGCTCCCTCACCCCAGGGCTGGGGACCAGGGACCAGGCAGGCTGGACACAGTGAGTCCCACACCAGGGCAGGGTACTGCTGGTGCTGCACATTGTGCAGCTGATTCTGGAGTGGAGGGCACTGGGGAAGGGGCAGGCGAGATGCTGGCAGCAGACTGCGATGCTGTACCCCCTCCATTGCCCCTGCTCCTGTGCCTGGGCATCAGGCTGGTGGGCAAGAGCAGCCACTTCTCCTCCCTACCCCATGCCTCCGGCTGTGCCTTCCCAGCCCGAGGGCATGGGCCAGACCTCCAGGCTGCTCCCACAGCCCTTTTCCCAGGCCCTTGGGCACAAGGAGGGATGTGGGGGCACTGGCTGGAGAGGGAAAGAGCCTCCTCTCCTGCTCAAACGGAAGCAGAAAAGAATCCCCCAGCCGTCATTGTCCCAGTTTGGTGGACGACAGTGGGACAGAGCTGCAGGGACGCAAAGGACAGGTCAGATCCTTCGCTGGGGCAGACCAGCTTCCACCACGGGCCGACTGGAAAGAGAGCAAGAAACAACATGGGCAGAGCCTGACCAGATCTTGGAAGGAAACCTGCGTGGAAAATTACCAGGCTGCTCCCCTGTGCGCCCAAGCCGGGCTGCATGTGTGATGCCTGGGCTGAGGCTCTGGGGATGGTGCAGCACTGAGTGCCTGCCACCACGTGTGATGCTGTACAGAGCAGCCACTGCCATGGAGAGACTGCTGCTTCCCTGGTTGCCATGGACCATGCTGGGGACTGGGGCACAGGGCCCTGAGATGACACTGATAGACGGTGCCAGGGATCAGACATCACAGGGCACCGGTGAAAAACCTGACTGGCAGCTGGGCATTGAGTCACTGTGCCAGAGCCAGCACCAGCCAAACCAGCCTTACCAGCTGGGTGTCTCCAGCAGGGCGAGTGCCCAGCCTGGTCATGTCACCTTCTTTAGCTGGGATGAGGCAGCAGGAAACCTTCTTTGGCCTTGCACTGGGCTGGGACGGAGCAGAGGGCGGGGGGTGTGGGCACATTCAGCTGCACGGGGACAGGGGACATGGTGCGTGCCGGTGCAGGTTTGCACACGCAGGAGTGTGAATTTGCCCGTGTGTGCCATCACCTGCTGTCATGCACACATGCAGGTAAGTGCAGTGCACATGCTCCTGCCAGCACATGGGCACCCTCAGCTGCACTGCGCCTGTGGGGAGCCCCGTGAGCTGTGCTCCCAGGGTGCAGGCAGTGAGGAGCACAGCCCCTCAGAGGACACACCCCTGCCTGCACACGGCTGTCTCAGCAGCTCTGGCCCAGGACAGCTGAGCCAGCACGGGTGGCTCAGAGGGTCAGCAGCAGCCCTGCGTGGCACAGATGCAGAAACTGAGGCGCAGAGCAATGCACCAAGATTCCCAGGGAGAGCATGCAAGGTGCTGCGGGCTCCCCGGCTCAGCACAACCGGGCATGGACCACACACCTCACGGCAGCACAGCTTGGCCCCCCACCCCCAGCAGGCGCCACGTACCATGGGGTCCCGGGTGGGCACGTCGCGGTAGCCGTCGTTCCTCTTGCAGGGTTGGCTGGTGCAGCGAGTGCCCGAGGGTGGCAGGGCAGAGCCGAGGGAGCCCTGTGAGGGGCTGAGGGGGCCAGTGGGCAGGCTGCCGTGGCTGCTTTTCCTCCCGTAGCTCTCCAGGTAGCCATGGACATAGTCGGAACGCGTGGCAGCCTGGCAGAGGCCCTGCAGGGCACCGAGCTCCTGGTGGCCCCGGGTGTTCAGGGTGGGCTCGTAGGCGCTGTCTGAGGTGTGCAGCCCCGAAAACTCCCGTGCCAGGTCCGAGTGGCTGATGGATTTGCGACGGCTGAGAGGCACTGTGGTGGGCAGGTAGCCTGGGGGGCTGCTGGGGGCCCCTGTGAAGGTGTAGCACGCACCCCCGCTCAGCCCGCCGCCGGGTGGCCGGGGCTGGGTGCGGATGTACGTGGGGCTCAGGCGGATGCTGGAGTCGGGGTACAGCGGCAGCCGGCTGCTGTCATAGCCGCTGGCTGGGGACAGCCCCGTGTGGTGGTAGCGGGGGAAGGCCAGGTAGCTGGCTTTGAAGCCGATTTTGTCGCTGTCTGCATAGGATGTGGCCAAGGTGGATCCGTAGGAGGCATAGGAGCTGTAGCTGCTGGGCACCTTGCTGTAGGTGGTCTCGGCGTAGCGGGAAGAGTCGACATACCGCTTCAGAGTGGAGGAGAGCTGGGACATGCTGGAGGCTGGAGCTCAGTGGGCTCTCCTGGAGGCATTGACTGCATGAGAAGAGCCCAGGGGTCAGTTTCCACAGGCCATGGACAGCAAAACAGGGTGCTCACCATCAGCAGCCACCCAGGAGCTCGCTGGGTCCTGCCTCGCCTGGAGACCTTGGGAGGGGTGGGCAGGCAACAGCGGGAACCTAGGGGACGAAGGGTGCAGGGGAGGCTGTGGGGTGCACTGTGGCCATGGCTCCTGCCACCTGCCAGCCCTCCTGGAGAGCCTGGGACAGCAGGGCCCAGCTGGCACTGCCACCCATGTGCCTTGGGGCACCTCGCACCACAGAAAGGCGCCCAGGGTCACAGCCACAGGCACCCAGCATCCCAGCACCTACAGTTACTGAAGCCAAGAGTCTGCAGAGGTCACCTCTGTCCCAGCCCTGGCATCCCTGCCACACCATCCCATGGCTGTCGTACTCGTGGTGCTGGAGAGGTGGCCCCAATACCTCCTCCAGATTGGAGGGCAGTTGCCTGGTCATAATCACAATGCTTAGGCCCAACCCTGACTGAGACAGGCAGGCGGGATGGACAGATCCAGTCAGCCCAGCACCTTCCCCTGGTTATTCAGAGTGAGTACCAGGGCTTGGCAGGGGGCTGGCATTTTCAACTTGCTGCTAACACACACCCTGTTTGGCTGAGAGGGAAACTGAGGCAAGGTCAGGAAGTCAGCGCAGGAGTCCTTGCCTTCCGTCCCTTCTCCCTGCTTGGTGCCTGGCACTAGGCTTTGTGTGAAGACCTCGGTGCAGCCACGACTGCCCAGGGGCCTTGGGCAACCAAGGGGACAGCCAGGGATCCCCTCATTGCAGGGGCCTGGCCACCCAAGCAGCCTGCCCGTCTCCCTGCTGCGGCTGCTCCCTGCTAGCCTCCCATCAGTAATTCAAGCCGACGTGAGTCGTCCCGGCGAGGTGGCTGCTGTGCCCCCTCCAGCCGGGCAGAGCCAGCCTGCAGGGGTGGGTGACTGCCCAGCGCTCAGTCACCACAGGGAGCTGGTGGCTTCTGCCCCAAGGCACCCGTACGGGGCAGGAGAGCAGCGTACAGGGGACAGGGACAGAGGTGCTCAGAGCACACGCGGAGCCAGCCTGGAGCCGGGCCAGGGCAGAGCGGCAGCTAGCAGCTTCCAGTGCCTGCTGACGCGGGCTGTCTGGAGCTGGAGGAAAGTTTGCTCTTGGCACCCACACTGGCAAGCTGGTGGCTGGTCCCCTACCTGTCCTGGGGCTGTGTCTGGCACCGAGAAGAGCAGGACCCCAGCCTAGCTCCTCTGTCCTGGTGTTGCTAGCACTCAGCTACTCGGCTGCCTGGCGTCCCTTCCCTGTCAGGACAGTGGCTCATGTGGCTCGGAGAGTCTCCAGTCACCTGGGAGATGACCCTGATTCAAAGGCTTTTCCCAGCCCAGCCGGGGCGGGCTCTGGCCCGGCTCCAAGCCAGGAGGTGACGGAGATGGTGCCTGGCCTGGCCCTCGCGCAGCCCTGGCAGCACACAAGGCACATCCAGGCTTGGGGATGGTCACCGGATCCCCAGCAAGAGGAGCCACTGCAGCATCACTCCCTGACTAACCCTGGGGGGACCCGGGCTCCCACTCAGAGCCCAGGAGTCCCCCGGGCATGCCCGGGGGAGCCGGCAGCACCCCTCTGCACCCTGAGCCTCCCTGCTGCGGCCGCAGTGCTCGTGCCCTGCATTTTCCATGGCAGGCAGCCGAAAGCAATCCCCATGGAACTGGAGTAGTGGAAGGGAGCCATGCATCCCGGGGTGAGCCTCCCTGGCTCCACAGACCCTGGGCTGGGTGTCAACTCCCCCAGCCAACCCCACCCATCTAACCCTGGTGTGAAAATGCCCTGGGACTGCTTTTAGGAGACAGTGGTGAGTAGCACCATCCAGCCACCATGGCCTCCTGGCCGGCAGCCCAGCTTTCCGGCCAGCCGACTGCATCCCACTTGCTGTTGTTGTTGCCTGGGGAGCAATCATCCCACAGTCAGAGGAAACTATTTACAAGCAAGGGTAAGGTGGAGTGCACAGACCTGTTTGGGAATGGAGGCTGAGGGGTGAATAATCTGCTCCCAGGCAAGGACTCCACAAAATACCCAGCTCTTCCTAGCCAGGCTGCGGCCACCCTCACCAGCATGGGGAGGGCGCAGGGGTGGTTCTGCCAGCTGGGATTTGACATGCACAGTGGGGAATTTTGCTTAGAGGGACATGGGACCCCGGCCAAGCTATCGGCAACCCCTAGGGGTGCCTGTGTGAGAGCAATGTAGCCCCTCGGCTCCCAGGGAGCCCATGCCTGGCTGCCTGCCTTGCTGGGACATGGAGCAGCCTGGCACAGGGACCCTCTCTGGGCTGCCCCTGCTCCCCATCCCCCTCACCAGCAGAGATGATCTGGGCTCAGGACAGGCAAACAGTGCCAGCACAGCCCTGTGCCGTCACCCACTGCCAGCAGTGCCTGTGCCCTCCCACTGTGCTGTGCCACCAGCAGCACCAGCAGCGGCTCCCAGAGGGTGTGCTGGGTGCCTCTGCCCCAAGGAGAGCTGCCGGCTCGGAAGCGGAAGGTCAGCTGGTGCCTTCTGGCAGCAGGACAGGTCTCTGCAGGGCAGCACGTGCCCTGGGGATGTGGGGGAGCTGATGGAGGGATGTGGGGCCCGGGACGGGGAGCCTGCCCCAGACACTGCAGCTAACCCATTGGCTTTACGGGAAGAGAGCTCTTACCATGGAGGACTGCTGCATCTGCTAGGACTGCCTGTGCTGTGGAGTCCCCATGTCACATCAGAGGAAACCCCAGGGCTGCGGGAGAACGGAGCGTGCCAGGAGCCAGAGGAGCTGAAGGGGTGTGAGAAAACCCCGGTTCCTCCCAACGCATCCTGGCCTGCCTGGCTCCTCCCTGCCTGTAATAGTGCTGAGCTTTCCTGCTGCCTGGAGAAGCCCGAGGGCTGGCAGGGCTGAGTCAGGCCTCCTGCACCCTCGTCATCCTCCCGGGGTGTCAGGGGAAACTGAGGCACAGGAATGTCCGGTCCACCATCACATGGCCAGGCAGCAGCCAGGGATCTGGGAGCCAGGGCACCACGGGGCTGCTCAGGCTGCTGGGGAGTCCTGCCCTGGCCTCCAGCTCCGGCAGCCTTCCCGACAGGAAACTCAGCCCAAAGCCGGGAGGCAAACCCTGTACCCTGGAGGCAGGGGAGCAGAGACCCTGCTTCTTCTCCAGCTGCTGTTCTCTGCCGGAGCCCTCCTGCCCATGGCCCGGTGGCAGCCGTCCCCCTCGGCGGCCGTGGAGCCCTAGAGCGGGCTCAGCTTACACAGCACTGGCTCCGTCCAAGCTGTTACGGCACAGCTGCTTCTCGCTTACGCAGGCGAGGTGCTGTGTCCCCTGTCCCCTGAGACACAATGTCCCAGCCTGGAGGTTACGTGGGAACTCCCAGCCCTCCGCAACGACAGAGGCAGAGGGTGGACCCTGTGAGCATCACCTTGCCTGCTCCAGCCCGCAAAAGGTTTGGGGCAGAGGGGCTCCGCGTCCGCCTGACAGTGCCAGAGCGCTGGGACAGCCTCCTGCCCGTTCCCTGAGGAGGACAAGGCAAAGGATCCCTCTGGGCATCTGCATCTCCCTGTAGGAAGGGTGGCCCCGAGCAGCCCTGGGGAAGATGTGCTGCAAAGCGGTTGCTCCCTGCAAGGGGCCAGAGTCACCAAGGGGTGTCCTCGGTCAGCAGACAGAGACCCCAGCGCCTGGGGCGCTGCCGGCAGCCCCTCTCGCAGCCCAGCTCCAGCACTCTGGCTCCGGCGCTGCCCCCCCCCACTCCCACGGCCCAGAGCGACGGGACCTGCCCCGGGTCACAAGTGCAGCTGGGGCCAGCCCGGCCAGGGCCCTTCCCCTATCAGCCACAGGCCTGAGAACCCTCCAAACTCGTGCCACATGTGCTGGCCGGGAGTCACCGCCCTGGACTCACTCCGTGCTGCTGACACACCCCCCACCCGGCTGCAGAACCTGCTACCTGCTACTCACCGCTCCGGGGCCGCCCCCCAGTCAGTAAAACCCCAAACCCGTGGGGGACCTTGATGTAAGGGCATGATATTGTTCTGAGGTCTGCGGGCAGAAGAAAAGAAGGGACCCCGGGGAAGTGCCCAGGCGTGTGGCACTGCCCACACTGCGGGACGAGGCGGGTGCTGGGGAGTGCAGCTTGGTGGCAGAGAGCTGCCAAGTTTTCGCTTGTGAACTCTGAACCCGCTCTCTGGAGATGTAGAGACTGCAAACCTCTCTCCCATAGTGACGCTGCAGCCCCCTCCCTGGGACTGGTATCCCCAAGGCACCCTCTCCACTCACCTTCGTGTGGGGCGGCAGCGCGGGCGGCCGGTGGCTGGTCAGGGGCGCGAGGCTGGCATGGCAGGGGGCAAGCAGCTGTCCATGGGGTGATGCCCACAGGGCTGAGCGCGGGGAACTGATCCTGCCTCCTCGGAGAGCTTCCCCTGGGGCCAGAGGAGAGCAACTGATGCAGAGGGGCTGGCAGCACCTGAACCCTTTGTGGGGAACAGGCCACCCCACAGCTCAGCTTCTCCACGGTGCAGGGAGGAGACGCAGTGGCCAGAGGGGGCTGAGCCGGAGGGCTGTGGGGCCGCGTAAATATGCCACCACAGAATTTCACAGCTCAGGTTACCGGCTAGATAAATATAGTGTCTTTATCTGACCTCACAGGGCGCTGAAATGCTCCTCTCACATTCCAGCTTTGGGAAGGCTTAAAGGGGACATGAAACCAAGGGGGCTGGTGGCCCACGGCAAGCGGCTGCTGGAAGGGAAGGCTGTAGAGGCAGGGGGGCTGTGGGAATGAAGAAGAATGCCTGAGGGTAAGTGTGGGGAGATTTGGGGAGGGAGATAGAGGTCCAGGAGGGAAAGGATGGATGAAGTGTTGAGAGAGGGAGCAGGGTGGGACACAACTTGGTGTGGGGGTCAGGGTGGCAGAAAGAAGGGGTGCCCATGGCTGCCAGTAAGGTCTGGAGCAAAGCATCAAGGTGAGGGGAGGAAGGTGGTCTGGGTTTTGCTCCGCTTGGGGCAAGCCATAGGGAGAAGAGCCCAGTAAGCCTGCAGTGAAGGTGGGCATGTGGCAGCCATCATGGCGATGCGGGCACAGGAGCACCCACCCCTCTTGGCTCCACGGGGACACCGGGGCACCCACCCAGCACCGCTCCCTGATGCCTGACCCACCCAGGGTGGCATGGCCTCGCCGTACGCCAGCACCTGAGCCGCTGTGACTCAGCTAGCACCTGCCAAGGGTAATTAGGAGGGAGGCAATTACGGTGGCATTTTCCTCCCTCCTGCCCAGCTCCAGACCCTAAACAGGGAGGGCCACACAAGGGACGCATCTGGGTGTGACTCTGGGAGGCTACTACGGGGTCACCAGTGGTGCAAGGGGATGGTGGCAAGGCCCTGCTCCCAAACCCGCGGGCGAGCATGCCCCGTGGTCTTCGGCTCACAGGATGGCATCTTGACCCTGGGCAGGGGGCAGCGCATGGCTGCTCTTGCTGCTCTAGTGGATGCAGGGGCCCTCGGCAGCCCCATGGGCAGCATGCAGGCACAGACACGCAGGAAGGACACTGGCATGATGGGCACACTGCTCCGGGACCAGGAGCTTCGGGACATGCGTACACACCCAGCCCTGCTCCCACACGCGCTCCCAGCCCTGGCAATTCCCTGCCCAGAGGATGGCTGGGCCAGGACCAGCCCGAGGGTGCCCGCTCGTACTTACCACGCTTTGCCTCCCTGCCGGCACAGCGGGCAGCCCTCACCCTGAGCTCACAATGGGGCGACGGGGAGGCCTCCGGGATGGAGCAGGGGGGATAGGGACAGGGATGGGATGGGGACAGGGGCAAAGGGCCTGGGCGCAGGAGTCCCTGCTCCAGGCAGGCAGGAGGGGGTGACTGTCCCCGGGGGAAGGCAAGTTTTGTTCCTGCCTGCTTCTCTCTGGCAAGGGCTCAGGCTGCTGGAGGCCTGGGGGGAGGCACGGTGGGAGCTGCCCAGGAAGGGTGTCCCCCTCGCCGGGAGGCTGAGGGCACAGGCTGTCCCTGGAGCCCAGCCCCGCCACGGCCCCTCGCCCCGCCGCCGCACACACAGGTGGCCATGGCTCCAACACACAACCTAGGGTTTTATTGTGCAGACAGAGGAACGCTCCTGGAGGACAGGGGTTTTTGTTCTTGCTTTTTTTTGTAGGGTTCTTTTTTTTTCTCCCTTAACAGAATTTCTTTTACAACAAGCTGTGGAAACAACTACAAATATTCACAAAAACATGAAACTTGAGACGCATCCGTGCTCTGCTGCCTGGGCTCTGCGCCTGCCCTGGCGCTCACCAGCAAGCCCAGGGAGCTGGGCGCAGCCAGACCTCAGCTATACACGGCCTCAGCAGCACTAGACAGCAAGCAAGCAGGCGGGGATGGGCAGGGAACGGGCACGGCGGTAGGAGGCAGCTTGTGGTGTCTGGAGAAGAGCAAGGAGTGGGGAGCAGCTGCTGTGGATTGCTCTCAGCTGCGGTGGCACAGCCCAGGCTGCTCGGGTAGCTCAGCGGGGCTGGGGTTTGCCCCACGGACCCGGATGCTCCTGCCTGCATCTTCCCCTGGGCAGGGCTGGCCCTCCAGTCCCATTCTCTCTCCCCATGGCCAGCTGGGCTGCTCATAGCCCGGGAGCCGCCAGGTTTCGGGGAGGCCGGGGCAGCAGCCCACCAGCTCCTCAGGGTCTGTGGGGCATTGGGGCAGGCCAGGGCTGGGAGATGTGGGCTGTGCTCAGCGTCCCTCTCCCCGCTCTTGCTGACCCCTGGGAAGGTCCCAGCCTTACTGAGGCGGTGGCCAAGAGCTGGGCTGCCCTTAGGCCCTTTTCTGCTCTGCAATGGAGACAGGGAAATGCTGAAAGGGAGGAGGGAGAAGGCACATGGGCTCCTCCCAGCGGCATGGTGGGACTGGAGGAAGACTGCGCTGGAGGAAGGCTGCTGAGCATACTCAGGGCCAGGCACCGGGACGTGTGCCATGAGGAAGGATCAGGGCCCCCAGGTGCTCCCTCGGGGAAGACTCGGTGACGGTGCAGAGGAGTCCCTGTAGAGACCCTGGGGACATGCTCCTGCAGGGGAGCCCCCTCCCCACCAGCCTGCCTGGATCCAGCTGTGGGGGCCTCGGAGGGCGGAGCAGGGGCGAAGGCAGGGCTGTGGCTAGCTCAGAGAGGCTCTGCTTGCCTCCACTGTGAGCGGGTGCTGGCAGCAATTCTCTCGTCACAGCTAAGGGCTGATCCCCAGAGAGAGCAAGTGGTGTCTCGGGCTTGGGCAGCCCAAAGGTACCAGTTGATGTCTGGAGGCCTCGCTGCCAGCTCAGCTGTAAAACACAGATCAGGAAAAGCTTGCTTCCAAAATACGTTTGCAGGGAGCTCCCTCCCAGGGCCCCAGAGGAGCCTGAAGGAGGCAAGGGCATTTGACGGGTATCTCCAAGACCTGCTCCCCTCTCTCCTCCCAGCCTGGCCAAGACCAGCATCATCTCATGCCTCCCCTGCTCCCTCTGTCTCTTCCCTGCTTGCTCTGAGACAGGACTCTCCTCGCACGCCCTCCCAGTCGTGGCAGCTCGGGGTGACTCAGGGTGAGAGGAGCAGGCTGAGAAATCACTAAGTCACCGGGCTAGCCGGCAGGGCTGGTTGGAGACGCTGGCAGCCCCATCTCCTCCCCCTGTGCTGGGCACAGCACCCAGCACGGGGACTCCTCTGCACGCTTTCGCATCATCTCTCTCTCTTACCTGCCAATCCAGCTGTCGTTCCCCAGTCCAGAACAGGCAAACCCCAAAAGTTAAAGGGACAGGAGAAGTGGGCTATGCGGGGCCGAGGCTCCAGTGCTCCCAACATGAGCAAACCAGCCAGCCTACTGAGTGGGGAGGTGCGATGGGAGAAGCAGCGCTGCCTAGCAGAGCCACCTTGCTTCGCAGCAGAGCATGTGTGTGTGTGATGGTGGGTCTCGGCACAGGACAGTGGTTAGCGTTAGATACACGGCTATATAGAGATAACACAGAGAGAGGTTTTGCTTGTTCCAAATGGTTCAGCTTCTCTTTCCGAGGGCTGCGTTCTGGCAGGGGAGGCAGGTTGGCTGGGGTACTCGGTGTGTGCGTGCATGTGTGTGTGCGTGCGTGTGTGTGTGCGTGTGTGTGAGCTTTTCCTTTCACAGGGACACGAAGTCCATGGCTTGCAGGAGAGGCAGGGAAAGGAGAAGCAGCAGGAGCCACGAAGTGTTCTGGACCAAGAGGCTGAAGCCGGCGCATTTCTCCAGTTTGTCTGTGAGGACAGGGAACAGGGAGGAAGAGAAGAGCCACAATGAAATCCCTCGGGAACAGGGATCTGACTGGGTGCTAGAAGGGGTACTGGGACTCAGCTTTTTGCTTTTTCTCTGTCACAGAAATGCAGCAAGTCCCATCCTGGCCCCTTGCCTGTTTCCCCTCCTGCCTTGTGCCCATGTAGTGGCAAAGATTTTGGGGGCACAGAGCAGGGAAGCATAACCCTGCCTGTGCCTGAGTGAGGCGGCAAGGGGATTGGCACCAGGTAAGACGAAGGGCTCTGCAACTGGAGGACTGCTCCTACGGGATGTAAGCGTGGAGAATCCCCGCTGCGCTCCCGCTCCAGACCACACACCTCTTCAGTCCTTCACCAGCAGACTTGTCCCCTCTGCTGGGACTGACTGTGAAGCATCACCTGCAGGAGGACACCTCATAGTCCTCGGGCAGTGCGCCTGAAGCAGGGCCCGAGACAGGCAGGGGTAAGCAGTCTGCAATGGGGCAGTGAGGCCATCTGAGGGGCTGACCACTCTGCTTGCAGTAGGAAGGGCAAGTAAGGGTTGGGAAATGTTTATGGGGCTCTGGGAGGGTTTGGGGATGCCACAGGGGGTTGTGGTTTTCTCTGCTGGCCCTGCCAAGCCAAGGAGCTGGTGGGAAGGAGGGACTGAGGCCAGGCGCCGCTGCCCGTCTCACCTTTGATGACAGTGATGTTCTTTATCTGGTTGCCGGTGTAGTCATTCGTGGCCTTCAGCTCACACATGTAGACACCCTCATCGCTGGTAGTGAAGCTCTGCAGGTAGAGGCACACCAGGTTCTTGTGCATGGTGACGTTGGCTCGGCTCCGGTAGACGTTCTCGGAGACGCTGATGGTGCTGTGGATGACGTGCTTCCTGTTGTCCTTGGTGATGCTGAACTCGTAGGTCAGGGGGTTGCTGGTTTTGTTCTCATAACGGCAGTCCACCCGGAGGCTCTGGCCCAGCAGGCAGGCACTCAGGTCCTTGATCATCTGGCAATGGGCAGCCTGGAGGACTGGGAGAGTCAAGCAGGGGTTGGACAGGGAACAGCAAGCACTAGGGATGCCCGTGCAGCCTCCTGGCCCTTGCCCGGCTGCTCCAGGCCAAGCTCGCTGGAGAGCGGGGAGGGGATGTGCGTCTGCTGGCTGTACCTGTCAGGATGACAGCGATGCCGACGGTGGGGTTCATCTTTCCGCTGAGGTGCCTGGCGGAGGCTGTCACTGAGAGGGGAGCCTGGGCAGGGAAGGAGAGGGGCAGTTAGACAGGCCATTGCTCTGGCACACAGATGTGGGCACTCAGTGGGGCAGACATGGGCACAGACGGCACAGACGGGCAGGCTGCCTTCTTTCGCACAAATGGTGCTCTGTAGCCTGCTCCTCATCACGACGTCTGATTCACTGCATGGTGACCCGCAACGAGCTAGGGAATGAGGCGCTGTGTGTCTCCGGCCAGCATCACTTTTCCATATCCCCAGGCAACGCCAGCCACACTCTCTTTTCCCTGTCTGGATCCTCCATGCCAGACACGAAATGAGCATGGCACAGGCCTGCAGCTGCCTGCAGCGAGGCCTGTGTACGTTGCCTTTCCCCTCCTTCTGCCCTGCGCCCAGGCTGGGTGCCCAGTCAGGGGATGGGCAGGAGAAACCAGGATGCATCCCGGTGCCTGCACAGGCTGCAGCTCGTGGCTCACGTGCTGCCAGGTGAGGGACCCTCCCTCGGTGCCAGGCCTGCCAGCCCCCTGCGGCTCCGGTGGGTGAGCTCAGCAAAGATGACTCATTGCGATGCAGCGAGGGAAAGGGGCCAAGAGCGGCAAGAAGGAGGGACACGGCAGCTGGACACAGAGCCAGGACTGCTGAAGGATGGCACCAAGCCTTCAGGGGCTCAGCTGTGCCTGCCCGACCACGGGCTGCAGGGGTTTTGGGGTGGCAGAGTCCAGGCTCCGGGTCCCTGGCCCGGCGCCCGTCTCTCTTCAGGCTGTCTCCTGGTCCGTGTGGGCAAGGAGCCTGCGGCTGTGCCGTCAAAACCCCAGGGCTGCTAACAGTCCAGTCCTGCGGAGAGGAATCAATTAAAGGTTTGCAGCTCAGCCAAGCAGCCGCATGGGGAATCCAGCCGCAGACATGCGGAATGAAGGGAGAGGGTGGGGGAGCAGCAAAGCAGACGTGGAGGCTGAAGGACACACCGAGTGCCCTGCAGTCGGTCCTCTAGGCTGGGGATGTGGGGCCAGCTCCGAGAGAGGGAGGTGAATCACCGCCACCGCTTTGGGACTCCAGGCTGGCAGAGGGGACAGCAGACCCCCGGTTTGCTCCCTCTGAGCCTGGCTAAGCATCCAGGGAAGAGCTAGGAACTGCCTGCACCACAGCCAGCTGGATTTTTCTTTTTAGCATTTTTTGGGTCTGTCGTGTAACATTCTAGGAGGAAATACCAAAACCCTTTGCTCATTCTGAAGCTGTAAAAGATCTCTGTATCCGCAACCCCAAGCCCTGGCCAAGAAGAAAAACTCCCTTCTGTTTGGTCTTGGCAGCTGGGAGGTTGCAAACAGGGGCAAAGGCACAACGGAGGAGACTACCCGAGTCTCCTCTGGGCTCCTAGAAATTGGTCCCTGTCCCTCGCTTCGTTGTTTCTCTGCTCTGACCCACTCCTCTTTCAACGTCCTGGGACACTATCTAGGTCACAGCCAGGCTTTCCTCCAGAAAACCACTGCAAACGAGCTCCCAGAGAGGAGGGTTCCTCCCGTCTATGTGCGAAAGCACTTGGATCTTCTAGGCTCCGGGTTCACGAGCCCTGGGGTCCCTCGTACCCCTCCTCTCTTCCCGACAGGGGTGCCGGGAGCCCAGCTAGCCAGGCGGCTCTGGCTCCTGCGTGACACCGGGGGCTTTGGGCAGGGACAGGGCTCCCCAGGACGGCAGCGTCAGAGCGGCCCCGGCCCTCGCAGAGCGCAGCCTTTGGGCGCGGTCTCTGCCGGCCGCGGGGGCCGTGCAGACCCTGGAACCTCCGTGCCCGCCGCCGCCAGACGCCGGCAGGCGGGCCGCGGGGACGGTGCTGCCGGGGCCGCCGGGGAAGCAGCGAGCCGGGCTGGCGGGCGGCGGGAAGCCGGCAGCCCCAGGACCCCGGCTGGGGGGGTGCGGGGGGCCGGTGCAGGTGCGCGCGGGGAAGAGCGAGGCACGGGACCGCCCCACCCGCGCCCCGCGCGGGGACGGAGGGGCCGGGGCGCGAGCTGCCCGCCTCGCAGCGCGCGGGAGCCGGGGGCGCGGGGCGAGGCTGGCGGGAGGGTGCGTGCGCGCGCACGGGCGCGCCGCGGAGGAATGCCGCAGTCCCGATCCCGGGGGGGGGGGGGGGGGGGGGGGGCTCGCCAGCACCGCTGCGGGGAGGTGGAGAGGGTCTCCCCCGCAGCCGCCGCCCTCCAGGACCGGGCTCGCCCTCCCCGGCCCCGCCGCTGACGTGCGGACCCCCCCGCCCGCGCCCTCCCGGCGGCGGCCCCGCCGGAGGGTCCGTGCCTACCTGCCCGGCGCTGTCCGGTGCTGCCCGCGCTGCGGCCCGCGGGGCTCCGGCGCTGTCCGGTGCTGCCCGCGATGCTGCCCGGCGGGGCTGTGGGCGGCGCGGCGCTCCCGCAGTTTGGGAAGGGCCGGGCGGGCGGCCCCAGCAAATCAGTGCTGGGCGGCGTCACGCAAGCTCGGCCCCCGGCCCTGCGGCGCGGGGTGGGGGGGCAGATGGGACCCTGCCTCTGCGGGCCGGCCCCCGCCTCGGGCTGCGGCCCCCCCGGCCCCGGGGGGCTCGGGCCAAGCCCGGGCGGCGGGCGGGGGGCCGGGGAGGAGGGGACCCTTTTGGGCGGGGGGGCAAGGGCAGGCGCCAGTGCGGGGGTCGCGTTCGAGCCCCCGGCCCGTTCCCCTGTTTCCATAGGCTGGAAAGGCGACAGATCCCCATTGCCATGGGAACGTCACATTTTGCAGAAGAGCTGCCAGCCCTCGTCCTCCCCGGCAACGTGGGAGTTGTTTTGCTGGGAAAGGAGGGTGCTGCGGAAGTGGGGGGAAGATCTCGGCTTTGCTCGGGAGGGGCCCAGAGGAGTAGAGCTCAGGTGCCCCCCGAGTCCAGCCTGCACCATCTCACCGAAGACCCACGCAATGCAGGTCTCCGTGTGGGGAATGGTGGCAGGAACAGCGGGGAACACAGCTGAAGCTCTGTCTATGATGCCACTGGCCACAAAGCCTTAAGTTTTAGGCCCAGGGCTGGAGGATGCAAACAAGGGCCTCCTCCCCGCCGGTTCCCACCACCGCATGGTTGGGAAAGGGCTAAGCAGAGCTGCTTCTGCACAGGTAAAATGTCTTTGGACCCAGGGAGCAGCCTGGCATAAGACCTCTTTCCTGCTCTTAAGGCAAGGTGGAGATGACAGAGGAGGAGGGCAGCACAAGGGAGCTGCTCTGCCTGGGGGTTTGGGTCCCAAGGCATCCCAAGAAGAAGCAGAGTCATGCAGGATGGCCTGCCCTGTCCCCACCTCTTCCCACATCTTCTGGCTGGGCTCTGCAAAAAGGGCTAGCACTGTGAAAGTTGATATGAAAAGTCATGTTCTGCTCCAGCAGAACCTGATCCTGGGTGACATTCGAATGCTGAGGTTTTGCAAGCTGGCTGTGCAGCGGGGTTTTGCTAATTCTACAAAATCTTGGCTCAAGCTGCTCACTCACTACGTGGGCTGTGGGCGTGCTGCCTCAAACAGGGCTGGACACCCAGGTGGGCTGGGGAGCGGTGATGCCCAGGGAGCATGCAGCAGGGTTCCCAGCATGCTGCCAGGAGGAGGGCAAAGGCCTGACCCTATCTGTTGTGGCAGCAGGGTATCTAACGGACTCAAGCTGTGCGGTTGTACAAAGCTGCGCGTGCACAGCCACACAGCTACACTGGTGACTGAGAATGGTACGGTCTGACAGTGCTGGCTAAGAACAGGATTCAAGGCATGGCAAACTGACAGAGGAAGCCACCACTAACACGACTGGAAGCAGATCAATGCAACACAAACACATGAGAGGTGTGTTGCCACATTGTCAGGGTGAAAGAAACGCAAGCTTGAGGTCTGCATCTGAACACACATGATGCGGGGCAGCATGTGTAACCATATGCACACACACACATAGGTCTTTTTTACATCTAGTCCCACGCCTCCACAAGTTGTGTCTCCTCCCCATCCCCACCCCTACCCATATCAGCCCTATGTTGATCAACCAGGGGATTCAAGATCAAAGAACTGGCTTTTGGAGGCATGCAGTTGCTCAAGTCCCATTGCACGAGGTTTCAGCTCCCTTTACAGCTCTGTCTGGTGGTGCTGTAGAGGCAGGCGTGATTGTGCAGTTTCTGGGCAGTGCTGGCAGTGAACATCCTGCCTAGGTATTTGCAGGAGGCTCCTTGCAGAGGTTCTCCAACTGAATAGACACTTCACTGCAGATTGTAGTCTGGCTGCCACCCACAAACCAGATAAAACCAGTCCCCAAGTCACACCTAATGCAGAGGCCTCCAGATAGCGGCCAACAGAAAAGAACAAGATGGGGAGGAGAAAATCTAATAATGAAAGACACACAAATGGCAGTGGCAGGTGTGTCAGGCAGAGAGACAGACAGACCAGCACAAACAGGGGCAAGGAAGCAGCCAAAAAGACACAGTGCAGCGCAGCAGTGCAGATAGCAGCAAGCATAGGTCGAAGTGGCATGACAGACGGACAAGCAAGCAGAGGCAGGGCACAAACAGCCCTCCTAGGTGCTCAGATCAGCCAGACTGCCCCTAGCTCCTGACTAGAGACAAAGCCAGGCTAAGTGCGGAGTCCTTTTGCTCTGCTGGAGTGTGTCTGAACTCAAGGACCCTCCCCAGTAGCTGCAAGCGGCATGCCCGGGAGCAGAGGCACTGAGGGGACCGTGACTCGGGTGTCTGTTGCTGCTGCAGCAATTAAAACCTGGCCTTGCCCAAGGACATCCTGCTGCAGGGGACGCGCTTCGTCTAGGAGAAAGGTGGGTACACATCCTTCCCAAGAGGAACATCCCTCCCCTGCCCTCAGCCTACCCCCGAACACGGGAAGAAGAGAGAGCGTCTCCCCCTCCTGCTCATGAATCACTGCACAGCAGTACACTCTGGGACCTGCTCAAAACGTGATGGCAGGATGCCCACGCAGCAGCCCGTCCCTACCAGGAACCGTTTGCTCCCTTACTGCTAATTGCTGGGGAGGCTCCGAGACACGAGGTCCCAGCCACCGGGACCTGTGGGCAGCTCTGCTGGGGAGAGACCTCTAACATGCTCTCCAAAGCCATTAGAGCTGGGGAGTTACGGGATGGAGGAGCGAGGGAGGGCATCCGAGAATCAGTGCTATTGATCTGGCAGAGATTGTAGCTCTGGGCTTGACTGACAGAAATGCCCACCTGCCTGCCAGCACAGCGCCTGCCCCTGCTCATCCCCACTCGGCCTGGCAGGCTGGCCAGGCCGCAGAGCTCCAGCTAACAGGACGGTTGCTAAAGCTTCAAGCTTCTCACTGCACTAAGCCAACCCCAGGCCCTTCCTACCCCATCTTTAAGGCACAAGACAGGGAGGCTGCAGCAGAGCTTTGCCCTTGATTGGAGAGACAGAAAGCCCCCTGGGAGCCCAGCGAGGCCCCACAGATGCTATATGTAGCATGGCCCAGATACGAAGCCCCTGGGCTTTGGAGCACTGCTGCGCACAGCAAGGATGGAGGAGACTGTGCTCCCCTCCTTCCTGCAGGCGGGACACAGCCACAGAAAACAGGGACAGGCAGGGCTCCTGCTGCAGCACTGGCCTGGCGTCTGCTGTGCTTCGAGCAGCCACATTAGCCTAGCAAAGGAGACAGCTGGCTGGCACAAAGCCCTCAGCTCTACCAGGGTGGTTTTCCTGCAGTGTGCAAGGCTCCTCCTTGTTAGCCTCTATCTGTTTTATGGCTGTGTCCTGGGTACAGAGAAGCCCCAGAGACTGAAAACCTCAGCGATCCAGGGCTAGGAAGTACCTATGAACAATCAGCTCCAGTCCCCGCACTGAGACACCTGCCAGCAGAAACATCGCTCCCTTCCCTCCATTCCTCCCTGCTTGCCTGCGTGCTCTGGCTAGCAGAAAGTCCTGGCTCTGTGCTCATGCTCAGTTGTGCAAGAGTGCCCGAAATAGGAGAAGTTGTGCTCTCCTGCTGGTCGTGGTGACTTGCCTTGAAGGGAGGCTTCTCTGGGAGGCTGCCAGCAGTGAATATCCACTATAGTGTAGGATCCCCCACAGTAAGCCCCTGCTTCATCTGGCACTACTACCTTTCCACCTGACTGGGATCTGGGAGCCACCAGGCAAGACCTCAGCAGCGCAGCTCTGCTGCCCAACCCGAAGAAAGCAATTGTCCTTGCAGTCTGGCACCTGTCTGGAGGAGTGAGTGACCATCCCTGTCTGCCTCTAGCCCTTCCTGCCTGGGACCACTAAAATCTTCCTGCAAGGGACTTGGAAATCCTTGTGGGAGCTAGCCAGGACACTAGGAATCAACTCAGCCTGGAAGAGGGGGTGGACTGAGGCACGGAACTCTCAGCTTGCTCCATCTGCTCCCCAGACCAAGTGGGAGCAGTGCTTGGCTGCCTGCTCCAGCCTCCTCCTCACTGCCTCCCATTGCAGCCAGCAATGCATCCTGCTGGTGCTTGGCAGGGGCTAGTTTTTTTCCTACACAGCTACTGGGATGGGAGAACTGCTTTCCACACCACGTCCCAACAAAGCTCATCTCTGCTGAGCTTAGAGGGACACTTGTCCCTGGACAGTGAAACATCTCTGCCAACTGGACCAGGCAGGTTTGGCAGATAACTCAGGTCCTAGGTCAGAGCTTGCAGATCTACATCTCTTACCTGCATGGTGAGTGGCCAGAGAGCCTCTTCGTGAGGGTGTCACATCCCATGGGCTCTTCGTATGAGAGCGAACAGACAGAGAGTTTGAACTGGGAAAAGGTGACACTTCAGATGGTGAAATTCTCCTCCTCCTGAACACCTTACCCTGCTGCACCTCACCCCACCCCCACCCCTCATTCTTAACAGGGCAATCAAGGGGAGCATCTACAGGGGCTGGTGCCAGGCTGTGCAGTATTAGAAGCCCCAGACAGGCAGCTGATTCCCAGAGCAACTTTCAGCCCCTTTGTTTTGGGGAAATTTAGGTGTGTGGGAATGGAGAAGCCCCTAGGGGCCTCCTAGGAAGATGCTGGACAGAGAAAGGGGTGTAGAGCACAGCACAGCTGCTACTTCCCATCCCCTAGCTTTCTCCTCTCCGTCTCAGGAGAGATGAATAATGCAAGCTACAGAAACGGAAATAGCTTCCCCGAATTTTCTCCTCCCACCTGCAGGGCCTTAAGGAATGGAAACTGTTTATTAGCGTTCCTTACTTATGAAAAGACCATCAGGTCGGGATGGTTAACTCACCACACAGGTTCCAGCAACCGCCTGCAGGGTCCCCTGTGCTCCAAGACAGATGAGAAGCTCCTGGCCCAGGAGAGAGGCAGGTGAAGTAAAGGCAGGCCAGTTTCCCCTTGCAGGCACAGAACAGAGCTGAGTTCTACGCTGAAGCTAGAGACCTCCAAAAGGACTGGTGAGAGAAGGAGGCCCAGGCCCGGCTCTCACCCTGGTAGTGCTGGAAGGGCAGGGGTTGTCACTACAGCACACACAGTGCTTCCCTTTAGCCGCCAGCCAGCTGCTCCCTGCACTTGGGTTTGTGTCATCAGCTCCAGCTCTTCCCCATTGTTAGCAGGGACAATGGGAGCATGTTCCCAGGCTAAGCAAGGAAGGGCTTCCCCCTGCCTTCTCTGCAGCTGATAGGAGCCAGCCTCCTCAGCCCTCCTGCCCCTAGGACACCCCAGTGCCTGGGAAGAGAGGGAGACAGCCCCGCCTGCCCGGAGCCTGATGCTGGCTCTCCTTGGAGGTACTGAGCAGACCCTGCTCTCTGCATCACACCTCTCGGCACAACGCCACAAACACCAGCATCCCTCGAGCCAAGCAATCAGCCTGGCGTTGTCCTTAGTTACTCAAAGATTCCTCCCAGTCCATAACGACAAACCGGAGCAGGGGGATGTTTTCCAGTGCTTGCCAGGCAGCTTTATACCCGTTGTTATCTGCTTCTGTTTGCCTAGGAGGCTGGAGAACCTTGTGTTTCTGGGCTCCTGTGGCAGAGGTAGGAAGCCCGAGTCGCCCATCGCCATCTCTTCTACAGTCTCCTGCAGGCACAGGAAGTGCGTCACTTGCTATCTTGGTGCATCTGTTCTACCACAGAAAAACAGATTCTAAAGAAAGTCCTTCCTTTTCGTGCCCAGGCCACCCCTCTGATTTGAAACACTGGTCTCTAGGAGACAGATCGCCAATAAAGACAGCACAGTCAAAGAGAAGCACTGAGCTTTTGTAAAGAGAAACCCAAAGGCATAACAAAAGTTAGAAACAAAAGGTAAAGAAAGAAAAACCAGACTGGAGCAGTGGAGGAGTCACCAAGGCACCCACTAAAGAACTGTGCTGGTGTGAGTGCTCTCCAATATACTCGCTGAGTTATTACAAGCAGCAAGGCAGCAGGCAGAGGCCTTCCAGAAAACAGTTGCAAGCACTTCGTTTACGCCATAGCGCAGCAGATTGTTTCCAACTGCAGCGGAACATCAAATGTCTGAAAAAAAGGTTGTCTCGTACTTTTTCCATCATACTGTCACTCAAGGCAGGCAAGAGGGCCCAGCCTTAGCCTAGTGTAAGCTTCAAGGCCCGTAATACAACAGCTCTCACAGAGATGTCCGCAGGTGTTTCAGCACCTTCAGAACACCAAAGACAGGCACTTCCAAGCAGCCAAAGCTTGCTCAAAAGTGAGGTCCTGCCAGGGAAAAGCAACACTCAGCTAGGGCTCTGGGCCCACATGCCAGAAGCAGGACAGCCTTCATAATTCAGCACTTCATCGAAGAGAGAGAAGTGGAAGGAGGTGCACAACTCAAAAAGGATTTTGCCCAGATGCAGGCTTGCTTTACCTTTAAGATGGTAAAGCAGAATAAAGGAGTCTGTGTCAAGAGGACCTGCCTTTTACCAGAGAGGTGATGTTAGGGAAAGGGCTGGAACACCCATGTTGTGACCAACACTGTGAGATGGGCCTTAGACGTCCTCAAGAAGCACCCCTTCAAGAACAGCTTCTGTACTGAAAGAGCTCAAGTCTCTGGAGCTAAATTATCAACAGCAAGCAGCTGGAGACTAAGCATAAGTCTAACTCATACAATGATGTTTGCAACATAAAACTTAGGAAACTAACTCCAAGGTGAATGCTGAGTTCTTCAAATACTGCAGTACCACTATGCAGCCCTACAATTTCCCCATCAAATCACAGCTCCTGTACTTGCTCTAGCATCTTTACAGTTACAGGCTTTAAGCACTATTTACAATCAAGTGCAGAATAAAACGGACACATCAGTAACTCCAAGAGCAGGAGTGGAGGGATGTTCCCTTTTTATCATTTGCAAAGGAATTCACGTGTCCTCTTCTTTGAAGAAATCCCCTGCTACAGTGGGTACACAAACGCCACGTGAGGGAGTCCCAGTTGCAGGCCAGACAGGGAACACAGAGGCTGGGCAAGAGGGGCCAGGCACTCCACACCAGTGGGGGAAGTAGTGGACTGCCTTTGGACACCAAGCAGTGGTCGTGGAGATCTGCCCCAAAAGATGTCCACTGTAGTATGGCAACGTCACCTATCTGCACATCACCTCATGATACCTGAGATACCACATGGAAGCACGCAAGACAAATACACAAACAACTCGACAGAGCAGCACCTGCCACTGCCCTAAAAAAGTTAAAAAATGGGAAATACAAACTGACAAGCATGAGTAACGGAAAAACTGGGTACGGAAATTACTATGACTAGAAAGCAGAATTTACAAAAGAATTTTATTGATGACACAAAACATACAGTAAAAGAAAAAAGGAAGTCACAGATACTGTCCTGAGACAGAAAGAACTAAGTTTCTTGGAATGCAGAGGCCCAGATGAATTCTCCCCTGTGAAAAATCAACAATAAAACATATTGAGAGTTAAAACCATCACAAAAACTCTAAGGTACAGTAAACAGCCTCAAAAGAACAGCTCTACCACAGAAAAAACCCTCCGTCACACAGGGATACCACATTCCTCATAGCTGCACATGAAATACAGAAACAAACTGTGAAGGAAGCTCTCAAAAAAACCACCCCCTGTTGGAGTATCTGATGACAGCCCCCACTGTCACAGAAAAGCCCTCCCGCTTCAGCTGGGCTCACCAACGCCACGCACAGCAGGCTTCCAGCCGGTGCTGGAGACGGGCTCCGAGGCAGGCACCCTGGGCAAATCAAGCTGGGCATGCAAAGCAGCGGCCAAAGAGCCTGCATGCCCCTGCTTACAGGGGGGGCTCCAGCCGCTGCCTGGACCGCAAAGCGCCCGGGACTCCAGGCCACTGGCCCGACTTACGGGACGGCCCTGGGCCCAAAGGCCCGCGGAGGCTCCTTCTCTCCGCTTCAGGGGCACCCTGACCCGCACCCCACTAACGGGGCGGTCACCCCACACCGGCTGCCAGCTGAGCACAAAGGCTCCCACACCCAGACCCTGGTTACAGGCGGGTCGACACCCAGGGAGACAGAGAGCTCGGCCTTCCCCCGCAGCAGCCACAGGAACGAGACTCAACAGCCAGGCAGTGGAGCTGCACGGCCAAAGGCCCAAGGACAGGGAGGGCGCACGCCCGGCCCCACGCCTCTGAAAGGCTGGGGCCAGAGATACCCTCCTGATTACAGGGGGGGCCCTCCAAGCACCTCCCGCCGAGCGCAGGGGGCACGCACGGCCCTACTTACAGGGCGGTCCCCCTCGCATCGGATCGGCTCAGCTCGCAACTCACTCCCAATAAGCCCCACGGAGCCCGAGGCTCCGACCTGCGCCCGAGTTACGGGCCGGCCCGTCTGGCTGCAGCACACTACCACGTCTTCACGGGAGCCCAGGGAGCGACCTCGACCCAACTGCGGGGAGGTCACCCCAGCCAAAAGCAGCGCCAAAGGCGACACTGCGCCCTGTGGCACAGCGCTTCCTCAACCTGCACCCTTCTAAAGGGCCAGGGAGGGCTTGTTCCTGTGGGCTGGCTAAAGCAGCCTCTCCGGCCCTGCTTACAGGGAGCTCGGGCTGCTCCTGGGGACACAGGGCTCCATGGCTCGTGACACACGCCCCGAGTACGGGGCTGTCACGCTGGCAGGTCGCCAGCAGGACGGGCAGCCACGCAGGCAGAGACCCAGGCCCTGACTACAGGCAGCCGGCCTCACCCGCACTATGGCCAAGTGGCTTGGCTCCGTCCTTAGGGAGAAGGGCCAAGCCCGGACCCTCCCTCCGCTCGCGGGCTCAGAGGGGACACCCCTGTTGCTGCACAGAGCCCACCCTTCCCTCCTGGGAAGTTGAAGCTAACTAAGCTGCAGCGATTTTAGGGGGGGGCCTAAAGGACAAGCTGAATCACTCGCTCACTCACACCGACAAAGACAAGCACACACATACACAACGTCCCAGAAGAGAGAGCGAGCGCTGCGCAGCCAATGTCTGGGGGAGCCATCCCTACCGCCGAGCAGGACAGGAGAGCCCCAGACCTGACCCCCGGGCTGCGTGGAGACCACAGGGGCCTCAACACGCCAAGGGGCTTCATCACGGGGGGCCAAGCGGCAAATGCCGCGACACGTCCTGAGTACAGGGGTCACGCTGGCCAGGCCGCCAGCAGGCAGAAAGCCGCCGGGGCCAAGGGGAAACGGCCCTGCCCTGCTTACAGGGGGGGCTCGGGGTCCAGAGAGCTCCATTTCCCCCCCTTGGGTGCGGAGACGGTGGCTCTCTCCCTGCTTACAGGGTTGCCTCTCTCTCCGGGCAGCCAAAGGAGCAAGACGGCAAAAGGCCAACGACAACAAAAGCAAAGACCGAGCCCTGCTTACAGGGAGGTCGCCCAGCGCAAAGCCAGCCAGGGCACCCCAAAGGCGCCCGCGATGCTCTTACGTGACCGCGCCCTGCTGACAGGGAGGTCCCTTTGCCCAGAGCGCCTTTCTCGGGCCCCCTTCCTCCAGCCCGACGCCGCTCCTCTTCTCGCTCTTGCCTCGCCCTTCCGCACGACGCCTCTTCTTGCTTCTGTGCCAGCTGCCGCCAAGGAAGGAGAACACAGTTAGGCCGGAGAAGCGCCAGGTCCTCCGCCTGAAGGAAACGGGGACCCCGACACCCCCAGAGGAAGCTCCCCAAGGCACCACCCACCCGGTCGCCCACCCACCCGCAGAGCCCCCACCTCCGCAAAGCCCTCCCGCTTCAGCTGGGCTCACCAACGCCACGCACAGCAGGCTTCCAGCCGGTGCTGGAGACGGGCTCCGAGGCAGGCACCCTGGGCAAATCAAGCTGGGCATGCAAAGCAGCGGCCAAAGAGCCTGCATGCCCCTGCTTACAGGGGGGGCTCCAGCCGCTGCCTGGACCGCAAAGCGCCCGGGACTCCAGGCCACTGGCCCGACTTACGGGACGGCCCTGGGCCCAAAGGCCCGCGGAGGCTCCTTCTCTCCGCTTCAGGGGCACCCTGACCCGCACCCCACTAACGGGGCGGTCACCCCACACCGGCTGCCAGCTGAGCACAAAGGCTCCCACACCCAGACCCTGGTTACAGGCGGGTCGACACCCAGGGAGACAGAGAGCTCGGCCTTCCCCCGCAGCAGCCACAGGAACGAGACTCAACAGCCAGGCAGTGGAGCTGCACGGCCAAAGGCCCAAGGACAGGGAGGGCGCACGCCCGGCCCCACGCCTCTGAAAGGCTGGGGCCAGAGATACCCTCCTGATTACAGGGGGGGCCCTCCAAGCACCTCCCGCCGAGCGCAGGGGGCACGCACGGCCCTACTTACAGGGCGGTCCCCCTCGCATCGGATCGGCTCAGCTCGCAACTCACTCCCAATAAGCCCCACGGAGCCCGAGGCTCCGACCTGCGCCCGAGTTACGGGCCGGCCCGTCTGGCTGCAGCACACTACCACGTCTTCACGGGAGCCCAGGGAGCGACCTCGACCCAACTGCGGGGAGGTCACCCCAGCCAAAAGCAGCGCCAAAGGCGGCACTGCGCCCTGTGGCACAGCGCTTCCTCAACCTGCACCCTTCTAAAGGGCCAGGGAGGGCTCGTTCCTGTGGGCTGGCTAAAGCAGCCTCTCCGGCCCTGCTTACAGGGAGCTCGGGCTGCTCCTGGGGACACAGGGCTCCATGGCTCGTGACACACGCCCCGAGTATGGGGCTGTCACGCTGGCAGGTCGCCAGCAGGACGGGCAGCCACGCAGGCAGAGACCCAGGCCCTGACTACAGGCAGCCGGCCTCACCCGCACTATGGCCAAGTGGCTTGGCTCCGTCCTTAGGGAGAAGGGCCAAGCCCGGACCCTCCCTCCGCTCGCGGGCTCAGAGGGGACACCCCTGTTGCTGCACAGAGCCCACCCTTCCCTCCTGGGAAGTTGAAGCTAACTAAGCTGCAGCGATTTTAGGGGGGGGCCTAAAGGACAAGCTGAATCACTCGCTCACTCACACCGACAAAGACAAGCACACACATACACAACGTCCCAGAAGAGAGAGCGAGCGCTGCGCAGCCAATGTCTGGGGGAGCCATCCCTACCGCCGAGCAGGACAGGAGAGCCCCAGACCTGACCCCCGGGCTGCGTGGAGACCACAGGGGCCTCAACACGCCAAGGGGCTTCATCACGGGGGGCCAAGCGGCAAATGCCGCGACACGTCCTGAGTACAGGGGTCACGCTGGCCAGGCCGCCAGCAGGCAGAAAGCCGCCGGGGCCAAGGGGAAACGGCCCTGCCCTGCTTACAGGGGGGGCTCGGGGTCCAGAGAGCTCCATTTCCCCCCCTTGGGTGCGGAGACAGTGGCTCTCTCCCTGCTTACAGGGTTGCCTCTCTCTCCGGGCAGCCAAAGGAGCAAGACGGCAAAAGGCCAACGACAACAAAAGCAAAGACCGAGCCCTGCTTACAGGGAGGTCGCCCAGCGCAAAGCCAGCCAGGGCGCCCCAAAGGCGCCCGCGATGCTCTTACGTGACCGTGCCCTGCTGACAGGGA
This sequence comes from Opisthocomus hoazin, assembly GCF_030867145.1. Taxonomy (NCBI): domain Eukaryota; kingdom Metazoa; phylum Chordata; class Aves; order Opisthocomiformes; family Opisthocomidae; genus Opisthocomus; species Opisthocomus hoazin. The sequence goes on from NC_134437.1 coordinate 2,661,296, forward strand.
GGTCCCTTTGCCCAGAGCGCCTTTCTCGGGCCCCCTTCCTCCAGCCCGACGCCGCTCCTCTTCTCGCTCTTGCCTCGCCCTTCCGCACGACGCCTCTTCTTGCTTCTGTGCCAGCTGCCGCCAAGGAAGGAGGACGCAGTTAGGCCGGAGAAGCACCAGGTCCTCCGCCTGAAGGAAACGGGGACCCCGACACCCCCAGAGGAAGCTCCCCAAGGCACCACCCACCCGGTCGCCCACCCACCCGCAGAGCCCCCACCTCCGCAAAGCCCTCCCGCTTCAGCTGGGCTCACCAACGCCACGCACAGCAGGCTTCCAGCCGGTGCTGGAGACGGGCTCCGAGGCAGGCACCCTGGGCAAATCAAGCTGGGCATGCAAAGCAGCGGCCAAAGAGCCTGCATGCCCCTGCTTACAGGGGGGGCTCCAGCCGCTGACTGGACCGCAAAGCGCCCGGGACTCCAGGCCACTGGCCCGACTTACGGGACGGCCCTGGGCCCAAAGGCCCGCGGAGGCTCCTTCTCTCCGCTTCAGGGGCACCCTGACCCGCACCCCACTAACGGGGCGGTCACCCCACACCAGCTGCCAGCTGAGCACAAAGGCTCCCACACCCAGACCCTGGTTACAGGCGGGTCGACACCCAGGGAGACAGAGAGCTCGGCCTTCCCCCGCAGCAGCCACAGGAACGAGACTCAACAGCCAGGCAGTGGAGCTGCACGGCCAAAGGCCCAAGGACAGGGAGGGCGCACGCCCGGCCCCACGCCTCTGAAAGGCTGGGGCCAGAGATACCCTCCTGATTACAGGGGGGCCCTCCAAGCACCTCCCGCCGAGCGCAGGGGGCACGCACGGCCCTACTTACAGGGCGGTCCCCCTCGCATCGGATCGGCTCAGCTCGCAACTCACTCCCAATAAGCCCCACGGAGCCCGAGGCTCCGACCTGCGCCCGAGTTACGGGCCGGCCCGTCTGGCTGCAGCACACTACCACGTCTTCACGGGAGCCCAGGGAGCGACCTCGACCCAACTGCGGGGAGGTCACCCCAGCCAAAAGCAGCGCCAAAGGCGGCACTGCGCCCTGTGGCACAGCGCTTCCTCAACCTGCACCCTTCTAAAGGGCCAGGGAGGGCTTGTTCCTGTGGGCTGGCTAAAGCAGCCTCTCCGGCCCTGCTTACAGGGAGCTCGGGCTGCTCCTGGGGACACAGGGCTCCATGGCTCGTGACACACGCCCCGAGTACGGGGCTGTCACGCTGGCAGGTCGCCAGCAGGACGGGCAGCCACGCAGGCAGAGACCCAGGCCCTGACTACAGGCAGCCGGCCTCACCCGCACTATGGCCAAGTGGCTTGGCTCCGTCCTTAGGGAGAAGGGCCAAGCCCGGACCCTCCCTCCGCTCGCGGGCTCAGAGGGGACACCCCTGTTGCTGCACAGAGCCCACCCTTCCCTCCTGGGAAGTTGAAGCTAACTAAGCTGCAGCGATTTTAGGGGGGGGCCTAAAGGACAAGCTGAATCACTCGCTCACTCACACCGACAAAGACAAGCACACACATACACAACGTCCCAGAAGAGAGAGCGAGCGCTGCGCAGCCAATGTCTGGGGGAGCCATCCCTACCGCCGAGCAGGACAGGAGAGCCCCAGACCTGACCCCCGGGCTGCGTGGAGACCACAGGGGCCTCAACACGCCAAGGGGCTTCATCACGGGGGGCCAAGCGGCAAATGCCGCGACACGTCCTGAGTACAGGGGTCACGCTGGCCAGGCCGCCAGCAGGCAGAAAGCCGCCGGGGCCAAGGGGAAACGGCCCTGCCCTGCTTACAGGGGGGGCTCGGGGTCCAGAGAGCTCCATTTCCCCCCCTTGGGTGCGGAGACGGTGGCTCTCTCCCTGCTTACAGGGTTGCCTCTCTCTCCGGGCAGCCAAAGGAGCAAGACGGCAAAAGGCCAACGACAACAAAAGCAAAGACCGAGCCCTGCTTACAGGGAGGTCGCCCAGCGCAAAGCCAGCCAGGGCACCCCAAAGGCGCCCGCGATGCTCTTACGTGACCGCGCCCTGCTGACAGGGAGGTCCCTTTGCCCAGAGCGCCTTTCTCGGGCCCCCTTCCTCCAGCCCGACGCCGCTCCTCTTCTCGCTCTTGCCTCGCCCTTCCGCACGACGCCTCTTCTTGCTTCTGTGCCAGCTGCCGCCAAGGAAGGAGAACACAGTTAGGCCGGAGAAGCGCCAGGTCCTCCGCCTGAAGGAAACGGGGACCCCGACACCCCCAGAGGAAGCTCCCCAAGGCACCACCCACCCGGTCGCCCACCCACCCGCAGAGCCCCCACCTCCGCAAAGCCCTCCCGCTTCAGCTGGGCTCACCAACGCCACGCACAGCAGGCTTCCAGCCGGTGCTGGAGACGGGCTCCGAGGCAGGCACCCTGGGCAAATCAAGCTGGGCATGCAAAGCAGCGGCCAAAGAGCCTGCATGCCCCTGCTTACAGGGGGGGCTCCAGCCGCTGCCTGGACCGCAAAGCGCCCGGGACTCCAGGCCACTGGCCCGACTTACGGGACGGCCCTGGGCCCAAAGGCCCGCGGAGGCTCCTTCTCTCCGCTTCAGGGGCACCCTGACCCGCACCCCACTAACGGGGCGGTCACCCCACACCGGCTGCCAGCTGAGCACAAAGGCTCCCACACCCAGACCCTGGTTACAGGCGGGTCGACACCCAGGGAGACAGAGAGCTCGGCCTTCCCCCGCAGCAGCCACAGGAACGAGACTCAACAGCCAGGCAGTGGAGCTGCACGGCCAAAGGCCCAAGGACAGGGAGGGCGCACGCCCGGCCCCACGCCTCTGAAAGGCTGGGGCCACAGATACCCTCCTGATTACAGGGGGGCCCTCCAAGCACCTCCCGCCGAGCGCAGGGGGCACGCACGGCCCTACTTACAGGGCGGTCCCCCTCGCATCGGATCGGCTCAGCTCGCAACTCACTCCCAATAAGCCCCACGGAGCCCGAGGCTCCGACCTGCGCCCGAGTTACGGGCCGGCCCGTCTGGCTGCAGCACACTACCACGTCTTCACGGGAGCCCAGGGAGCGACCTCGACCCAACTGCGGGGAGGTCACCCCAGCCAAAAGCAGCGCCAAAGGCGGCACTGTGCCCCGCGGCACAGCGCTTCCTCAACCTGCACCCTTCTAAAGGGCCAGGGAGGGCTCGTTCCTGTGGGCTGGCTAAAGCAGCCTCTCCGGCCCTGCTTACAGGGAGCTCGGGCTGCTCCTGGGGACACAGGGCTCCATGGCTCGTGACACACGCCCCGAGTATGGGGCTGTCACGCTGGCAGGTCGCCAGCAGGACGGGCAGCCACGCAGGCAGAGACCCAGGCCCTGACTACAGGCAGCCGGCCTCACCCGCACTATGGCCAAGTGGCTTGGCTCCGTCCTTAGGGAGAAGGGCCAAGCCCGGACCCTCCCTCCGCTCGCGGGCTCAGAGGGGACACCCCTGTTGCTGCACAGAGCCCACCCTTCCCTCCTGGGAAGTTGAAGCTAACTAAGCTGCAGCGATTTTAGGGGGGGGCCTAAAGGACAAGCTGAATCACTCGCTCACTCACACCGACAAAGACAAGCACACACATACACAACGTCCCAGAAGAGAGAGCGAGCGCTGCGCAGCCAATGTCTGGGGGAGCCATCCCTACCGCCGAGCAGGACAGGAGAGCCCCAGACCTGACCCCCGGGCTGCGTGGAGACCACAGGGGCCTCAACACGCCAAGGGGCTTCATCACGGGGGGCCAAGCGGCAAATGCCGCGACACGTCCTGAGTACAGGGGTCACGCTGGCCAGGCCGCCAGCAGGCAGAAAGCCGCCGGGGCCAAGGGGAAACGGCCCTGCCCTGCTTACAGGGGGGGCTCGGGGTCCAGAGAGCTCCATTTCCCCCCCTTGGGTGCGGAGACAGTGGCTCTCTCCCTGCTTACAGGGTTGCCTCTCTCTCCGGGCAGCCAAAGGAGCAAGACGGCAAAAGGCCAACGACAACAAAAGCAAAGACCGAGCCCTGCTTACAGGGAGGTCGCCCAGCGCAAAGCCAGCCAGGGCACCCCAAAGGCGCCCGCGATGCTCTTACGTGACCGCGCCCTGCTGACAGGGAGGTCCCTTTGCCCAGAGCGCCTTTCTCGGGCCCCCTTCCTCCAGCCCGACGCCGCTCCTCTTCTCGCTCTTGCCTCGCCCTTCCGCACGACGCCTCTTCTTGCTTCTGTGCCAGCTGCCGCCAAGGAAGGAGAACACAGTTAGGCCGGAGAAGCGCCAGGTCCTCCGCCTGAAGGAAACGGGGACCCCGACACCCCCAGAGGAAGCTCCCCAAGGCACCACCCACCCGGTCGCCCACCCACCCGCAGAGCCCCCACCTCCGCAAAGCCCTCCCGCTTCAGCTGGGCTCACCAACGCCACGCACAGCAGGCTTCCAGCCGGTGCTGGAGACGGGCTCCGAGGCAGGCACCCTGGGCAAATCAAGCTGGGCATGCAAAGCAGCGGCCAAAGAGCCTGCATGCCCCTGCTTACAGGGGGGGCTCCAGCCGCTGCCTGGACCGCAAAGCGCCCGGGACTCCAGGCCACTGGCCCGACTTACGGGACGGCCCTGGGCCCAAAGGCCCGCGGAGGCTCCTTCTCTCCGCTTCAGGGGCACCCTGACCCGCACCCCACTAACGGGGCGGTCACCCCACACCGGCTGCCAGCTGAGCACAAAGGCTCCCACACCCGGACCCTGGTTACAGGCGGGTCGACACCCAGGGAGACAGAGAGCTCCGCCTTCCCCCGCAGCAGCCACAGGAACGAGACTCAACAGCCAGGCAGTGGAGCTGCACGGCCAAAGGCCCAAGGACAGGGAGGGCGCACGCCCGGCCCCACGCCTCTGAAAGGCTGGGGCCAGAGATACCCTCCTGATTACAGGGGGGCCCTCCAAGCACCTCCCGCCGAGCGCAGGGGGCACGCATGGCCCTACTTACAGGGCGGTCCCCCTCGCATCGGATCGGCTCAGCTCGCCACTCACTCCCAATAAGCCCCACGGAGCCCGAGGCTCCGACCTGCGCCCGAGTTACGGGCCGGCCCGCCTGGCTGCAGCACACTACCACGTCTTCACGGGAGCCCAGGGAGCGACCTCGACCCAACTGCGGGGAGGTCACCCCAGCCAAAAGCAGCGCCAAAGGCGGCACTGTGCCCTGCGGCACAGCGCTTCCTCAACCTGCACCCTTCTAAAGGGCCAGGGAGGGCTCGTTCCTGTGGGCTGGCTAAAGCAGCCTCTCCGGCCCTGCTTACAGGGAGCTCGGGCTGCTCCTGGGGACACAGGGCTCCATGGCTCGTGACACACGCCCCGAGTACGGGGCTGTCACGCTGGCAGGTCGCCAGCAGGCAGAAAGCCGCCGGGGCAAGAGGAGGTGGGCAGGGAAACAGCCCTCCCCTGCTTACAGGGGACGCTCGGGGTCCAGAGAGCTCCATTTCCCCCCTTCGGGTGTGGAGACGGTGGCTCTCACCCTGCTTACAGGGTTGCCTCTCTCTCCGGGCAGCCAAAGGAGCAAGACGGCAACAGGTCAACGACAACAAAAGCAAAGACCGAGCCCTGCTTACAGGGAGGTCGCCCAGCGCAAAGCCAGCCAGGGCGCCCCAAAGGCGCCCGCGATGCTCTTATGTGACCGCGCCCTGCTGACAGGGAGGTCCCTTTGCCCAGAGCGCCTTTCTCGGGCCCCCTTCCTCCAGCCCGACGCCGCTCCTCTTCTCGCTCTTGCCTCGCCCTTCCGCACGACGCCTCTTCTTGCTTCTGTGCCAGCTGCCGCCAAGGAAGGAGGACACAGTTAGGCCGGAGAAGCGCCAGGTCCTCCGCCTGAAGGAAACGGGGACCCCGACACCCCCAGAGGAAGCTCCCCAAGGCACCACCCACCCGGTCGCCCACCCACCCGCAGAGCCCCCACCTCCGCAAAGCCCTCCCGCTTCAGCTGGGCTCACCAACGCCACGCACAGCAGGCTTCCAGCCGGTGCTGGAGACGGGCTCCGAGGCAGGCACCCTGGGCAAATCAAGCTGGGCATGCAAAGCAGCGGCCAAAGAGCCTGCATGCCCCTGCTTACAGGGGGGGCTCCAGCCGCTGCCTGGACCGCAAAGCGCCCGGGACTCCAGGCCACTGGCCCGACTTACGGGACGGCCCTGGGCCCAAAGGCCCGCGGAGGCTCCTTCTCTCCGCTTCAGGGGCACCCTGACCCGCACCCCACTAACGGGGCGGTCACCCCACACCGGCTGCCAGCTGAGCACAAAGGCTCCCACACCCGGACCCTGGTTACAGGCGGGTCGACACCCAGGGAGACAGAGAGCTCGGCCTTCCCCCGCAGCAGCCACAGGAACGAGACTCAACAGCCAGGCAGTGGAGCTGCACGGCCAAAGGCCCAAGGACAGGGAGGGCGCACGCCCGGCCCCACGCCTCTGAAAGGCTGGGGCCACAGATACCCTCCTGATTACAGGGGGGCCCTCCAAGCACCTCCCGCCGAGCGCAGGGGGCACGCATGGCCCTACTTACAGGGCGGTCCCCCTCGCATCGGATCGGCTCAGCTCGCCACTCACTCCCAATAAGCCCCACGGAGCCTGAGGCTCCGACCTGCGCCCGAGTTACGGGCCGGCCCGCCTGGCTGCAGCACACTACCACGTCTTCACGGGAGCCCAGGGAGCGACCTCGACCCAACTGCGGGGAGGTCACCCCAGCCAAAAGCAGCGCCAAAGGCGGCACTGTGCCCCGCGGCACAGCGCTTCCTCAACCTGCACCCTTCTAAAGGGCCAGGGAGGGCTCGTTCCTGTGGGCTGGCTAAAGCAGCCTCTCCGGCCCTGCTTACAGGGAGCTCGGGCTGCTCCTGGGGACACAGGGCTCCATGGCTCGTGACACACGCCCCGAGTACGGGGCTGTCACGCTGGCAGGTCGCCAGCAGGACGGGCAGCCACGCAGGCAGAGACCCAGGCCCTGACTACAGGCAGCCGGCCTCACCCGCACTATGGCCAAGTGGCTTGGCTCCGTCCTTAGGGAGAAGGGCCAAGCCCGGACCCTCCCTCCGCTCGCGGGCTCAGAGGGGACACCCCTGTTGCTGCACAGAGCCCACCCTTCCCTCCTGGGAAGTTGAAGCTAACTAAGCTGCAGCGATTTTAGGGGGGGGCCTAAAGGACAAGCTGAATCACTCGCTCACTCACACCGACAAAGACAAGCACACACATACACAACGTCCCAGAAGAGAGAGCGAGCGCTGCGCAGCCAATGTCTGGGGGAGCCATCCCTACCGCCGAGCAGGACAGGAGAGCCCCAGACCTGACCCCCGGGCTGCGTGGAGACCACAGGGGCCTCAACACGCCAAGGGGCTTCATCACGGGGGGCCAAGCGGCAAATGCCGCGACACGTCCTGAGTACAGGGGTCACGCTGGCCAGGCCGCCAGCAGGCAGAAAGCCGCCGGGGCCAAGGGGAAACGGCCCTGCCCTGCTTACAGGGGGGGCTCGGGGTCCAGAGAGCTCCATTTCCCCCCCTTGGGTGCGGAGACAGTGGCTCTCTCCCTGCTTACAGGGTTGCCTCTCTCTCCGGGCAGCCAAAGGAGCAAGACGGCAAAAGGCCAACGACAACAAAAGCAAAGACCGAGCCCTGCTTACAGGGAGGTCGCCCAGCGCAAAGCCAGCCAGGGCACCCCAAAGGCGCCCGCGATGCTCTTACGTGACCGCGCCCTGCTGACAGGGAGGTCCCTTTGCCCAGAGCGCCTTTCTCGGGCCCCCTTCCTCCAGCCCGACGCCGCTCCTCTTCTCGCTCTTGCCTCGCCCTTCCGCACGACGCCTCTTCTTGCTTCTGTGCCAGCTGCCGCCAAGGAAGGAGAACACAGTTAGGCCGGAGAAGCGCCAGGTCCTCCGCCTGAAGGAAACGGGGACCCCGACACCCCCAGAGGAAGCTCCCCAAGGCACCACCCACCCGGTCGCCCACCCACCCGCAGAGCCCCCACCTCCGCAAAGCCCTCCCGCTTCAGCTGGGCTCACCAACGCCACGCACAGCAGGCTTCCAGCCGGTGCTGGAGACGGGCTCCGAGGCAGGCACCCTGGGCAAATCAAGCTGGGCATGCAAAGCAGCGGCCAAAGAGCCTGCATGCCCCTGCTTACAGGGGGGGCTCCAGCCGCTGCCTGGACCGCAAAGCGCCCGGGACTCCAGGCCACTGGCCCGACTTACGGGACGGCCCTGGGCCCAAAGGCCCGCGGAGGCTCCTTCTCTCCGCTTCAGGGGCACCCTGACCCGCACCCCACTAACGGGGCGGTCACCCCACACCGGCTGCCAGCTGAGCACAAAGGCTCCCACACCCGGACCCTGGTTACAGGCGGGTCGACACCCAGGGAGACAGAGAGCTCCGCCTTCCCCCGCAGCAGCCACAGGAACGAGACTCAACAGCCAGGCAGTGGAGCTGCACGGCCAAAGGCCCAAGGACAGGGAGGGCGCACGCCCGGCCCCACGCCTCTGAAAGGCTGGGGCCAGAGATACCCTCCTGATTACAGGGGGGCCCTCCAAGCACCTCCCGCCGAGCGCAGGGGGCACGCATGGCCCTACTTACAGGGCGGTCCCCCTCGCATCGGATCGGCTCAGCTCGCCACTCACTCCCAATAAGCCCCACGGAGCCCGAGGCTCCGACCTGCGCCCGAGTTACGGGCCGGCCCGTCTGGCTGCAGCACACTACCACGTCTTCACGGGAGCCCAGGGAGCGACCTCGACCCAACTGCGGGGAGGTCACCCCAGCCAAAAGCAGCGCCAAAGGCGGCACTGTGCCCTGCGGCACAGCGCTTCCTCAACCTGCACCCTTCTAAAGGGCCAGGGAGGGCTCGTTCCTGTGGGCTGGCTAAAGCAGCCTCTCCGGCCCTGCTTACAGGGAGCTCGGGCTGCTCCTGGGGACACAGGGCTCCATGGCTCGTGACACACGCCCCGAGTACGGGGCTGTCACGCTGGCAGGTCGCCAGCAGGCAGAAAGCCGCCGGGGCAAGAGGAGGTGGGCAGGGAAACAGCCCTCCCCTGCTTACAGGGGACGCTCGGGGTCCAGAGAGCTCCATTTCCCCCCTTCGGGTGTGGAGACGGTGGCTCTCACCCTGCTTACAGGGTTGCCTCTCTCTCCGGGCAGCCAAAGGAGCAAGACGGCAACAGGTCAACGACAACAAAAGCAAAGACCGAGCCCTGCTTACAGGGAGGTCGCCCAGCGCAAAGCCAGCCAAGGCGCCCCAAAGGCGCCCGCGATGCTCTTACGTGACCGCGCCCTGCTGACAGGGAGGTCCCTTTGCCCAGAGCGCCTTTCTCGGGCCCCCTTCCTCCAGCCCGACGCCGCTCCTCTTCTCGCTCTTGCCTCGCCCTTCCGCACGACGCCTCTTCTTGCTTCTGTGCCAGCTGCCGCCAAGGAAGGAGGACACAGTTAGGCCGGAGAAGCGCCAGGTCCTCCGCCTGAAGGAAACGGGGACCCCGACACCCCCAGAGGAAGCTCCCCAAGGCACCACCCACCCGGTCGCCCACCCACCCGCAGAGCCCCCACCTCCGCAAAGCCCTCCCGCTTCAGCTGGGCTCACCAACGCCACGCACAGCAGGCTTCCAGCCGGTGCTGGAGACGGGCTCCGAGGCAGGCACCCTGGGCAAATCAAGCTGGGCATGCAAAGCAGCGGCCAAAGAGCCTGCATGCCCCTGCTTACAGGGGGGGCTCCAGCCGCTGCCTGGACCGCAAAGCGCCCGGGACTCCAGGCCACTGGCCCGACTTACGGGACGGCCCTGGGCCCAAAGGCCCGCGGAGGCTCCTTCTCTCCGCTTCAGGGGCACCCTGACCCGCACCCCACTAACGGGGCGGTCACCCCACACCGGCTGCCAGCTGAGCACAAAGGCTCCCACACCCGGACCCTGGTTACAGGCGGGTCGACACCCAGGGAGACAGAGAGCTCGGCCTTCCCCCGCAGCAGCCACAGGAACGAGACTCAACAGCCAGGCAGTGGAGCTGCACGGCCAAAGGCCCAAGGACAGGGAGGGCGCACGCCCGGCCCCACGCCTCTGAAAGGCTGGGGCCACAGATACCCTCCTGATTACAGGGGGGCCCTCCAAGCACCTCCCGCCGAGCGCAGGGGGCACGCATGGCCCTACTTACAGGGCGGTCCCCCTCGCATCGGATCGGCTCAGCTCGCCACTCACTCCCAATAAGCCCCACGGAGCCTGAGGCTCCGACCTGCGCCCGAGTTACGGGCCGGCCCGCCTGGCTGCAGCACACTACCACGTCTTCACGGGAGCCCAGGGAGCGACCTCGACCCAACTGCGGGGAGGTCACCCCAGCCAAAAGCAGCGCCAAAGGCGGCACTGTGCCCCACGGCACAGCGCTTCCTCAACCTGCACCCTTCTAAAGGGCCAGGGAGGGCTCGTTCCTGTGGGCTGGCTAAAGCAGCCTCTCCGGCCCTGCTTACAGGGAGCTCGGGCTGCTCCTGGGGACACAGGGCTCCATGGCTCGTGACACACGCCCCGAGTACGGGGCTGTCACGCTGGCAGGTCGCCAGCAGGACGGGCAGCCACGCAGGCAGAGACCCAGGCCCTGACTACAGGCAGCCGGCCTCACCCGCACTATGGCCAAGTGGCTTGGCTCCGTCCTTAGGGAGAAGGGCCAAGCCCGGACCCTCCCTCCGCTCGCGGGCTCAGAGGGGACACCCCTGTTGCTGCACAGAGCCCACCCTTCCCTCCTGGGAAGTTGAAGCTAACTAAGCTGCAGCGATTTTAGGGGGGGGCCTAAAGGACAAGCTGAATCACTCGCTCACTCACACCGACAAAGACAAGCACACACATACACAACGTCCCAGAAGAGAGAGCGAGCGCTGCGCAGCCAATGTCTGGGGGAGCCATCCCTACCGCCGAGCAGGACAGGAGAGCCCCAGACCTGACCCCCGGGCTGCGTGGAGACCACAGGGGCCTCAACACGCCAAGGGGCTTCATCACGGGGGGCCAAGCGGCAAATGCCGCGACACGTCCTGAGTACAGGGGGTCACGCTGGCCAGGCCGCCAGCAGGCAGAAAGCCGCCGGGGCCAAGGGGAAACGGCCCTGCCCTGCTTACAGGGGGGGCTCGGGGTCCAGAGAGCTCCATTTCCCCCCCTCGGGTGCGGAGACAGTGGCTCTCACCCTGCTTACAGGGTTGCCTCTCTCTCCGGGCAGCCAAAGGAGCAAGACGGCAAAAGGCCAACGACAACAAAAGCAAAGACCGAGCCCTGCTTACAGGGAGGTCGCCCAGCGCAAAGCCAGCCAGGGCGCCCCAAAGGCGCCCGCGATGCTCTTACGTGACCGCGCCCTGCTGACAGGGAGGTCCCTTTGCCCAGAGCGCCTTTCTCGGGCCCCCTTCCTCCAGCCCGACGCCGCTCCTCTTCTCGCTCTTGCCTCGCCCTTCCGCACGACGCCTCTTCTTGCTTCTGTGCCAGCTGCCGCCAAGGAAGGAGAACACAGTTAGGCCGGAGAAGCGCCAGGTCCTCCGCCTGAAGGAAACGGGGACCCCGACACCCCCAGAGGAAGCTCCCCAAGGCACCACCCACCCGGTCGCCCACCCACCCGCAGAGCCCCCACCTCCGCAAAGCCC